>NC_045492.1:8206579-9456579 GCF_009650955.1 Corvus moneduloides
CCAGAGCATCTAGAGAGACCCCCTGCTGGGGGACTGTGCTGCAGGGGTCCCTCAAGCCCTGGGGGTCATTGAGCACCATTTCGTGCCGTGGTGAGCCCAGCAGCTCCCGGCTGAACCCCAGCTCGTGTTCTCTGTCCCCAGAGCTCGGCCCTGCAGTGGTGTTGGAAGCGGCTCCCCCATGGCTGCAGCCGGCGGCGAGGGGACAGAAGTGACCCGGCTCCTGCCGGCCGGCGCTGCCCTGGCCCTGCTCGGTGGCCTGGTCTACCTGGGCGCCCTGTGCGCTGCCTGTAAACGGTACGTGCTGCCCACGGCTCCTCCCCTTTCCCTCCTGGGGCTGGGATGGGCCTGGGGATCCCCTCGGTGACATTTGGTGGCTGCAGGTGGAGACTCTGTGTGAGCCCATCCTGAGCTGCGACCACTGGGATCTGCTCACCCCAAACCCCCACCTGTACCCCAGTGCAGCTCTACCTGGCTGATCCTGCATCCCTGTGTGCTGCAGCCCCCCGGCACACCCCCTACACCCAAAAGCTCGGAGGAGCAGCCCAGAGAGGGCTGAGTTGTGAGTGGGATGGACAATGCCAGGGGCAATGCCGAGGTTGGTGCCAGTGGTGCCTTGCACAGCGCAGAAGGCTGCAGGATGCAATTGTGATGTCCCCAGCCAGCACAGACCGTGCTGTGGGGCTGGGGAAGGACCAGGGATGTGGGTTTTGGGAGTGCCACGTTGGGGACCCGGGGCACCTGCTCCTCACCCTTGGCTTTGCCATCTGCCTTGGGCTCAGCCCCCCTTCTCCCTGCAGGAAGGGCAGGAAGAAGGTTGCTCCGGACGGGGTGAAGCTCGTGGATGAGGTAAGAGGACGTTTGGGGGGCAGGATCGGCCCCGAGGGGTGGTCTGGGCTCTCAGCCCAGCCTGAGGGTGTGTGTTCCCCCACGGCAGGCCCTGCTCCGCCAGACGCAGCTGCGGTCACTCAGCAAGTCGGACACGAAGCTGCACGAGCTGTACCGGGTGAAGGTCAGAGACGACGGTGAGTGGCCGTGGAGCTGGGGGAGCCCAAGGGGCTGGTGGCCCTGGGCAACTGCCTGCAGTCCCCATGTTGCCCAGAGAGTACATCGTGTCATGGACAGACGTGGCACTGTGCTGGCACAGGGGTTGGTACCTGTTGCATCCCCTGATTTCCTCTTCTCTCCCGCAGTCCAGCGTCCGGCCAGCCTGGATCTCGCTTGTCCCGCGGGCCCTGGAGGCGAATCCCTGCACAGCGCCGGCCTCCTGCACCGCGAGCTGCCCCAGATCCCCGTCCCTGAGCCCCCGGCCGCCTCCCCAGCCCCCGACCAGACCTACTCCAACCTGCTCTTCACCCCGCTGCGGAAACCAGCGCCAGACACTGTCTATGAGTGCCTGGCAGTGGAGGGCGAGGACGCCCCGGTGCCCCCCATGCCCTCTGGCACCCAGGTGTCCCCTCCACGGGCTGTGCATGGGGCAGCCGATTATGCCTGTGTCCATAAGGTGAAGAAGACGATGTCAGTGGAGGTGCAGGATGGGGCTGCGGCAGGGCCCCCTGGAACACAGCACTGCTGGGATGGTGCAGGCAATGCCCCCCAGGCCAAGGTACGACTCTGGGGGGCAGCAGGGATGGGGCATATTGGGGGGTCATTTAATTCCATGTCTCCCTGTAGTGCCCATGTTTGGAGTAAGGTATAAATTAGGATCCACTGCCAGGATCCTCCTGGGGGGCTTTCAGAAGATGGGGGGGACAAAATCATGAGGATGCAGGGATTGCCCCTAAACTCCCACCCTAAAAAAAAATTCCTTTTGCAGCTGGAAGAGATGTACTCAACGGTGTGCAAAGCCACCAGAAAGAAATCCCAGGTCCCTGCATCGAGCCAAAGGGCCGTGAAGGAGGCAGGTTCCGGGTGGCTGCCCCCCCTCCAGCAGGAGGGGGCCCCGGCAGCCCCAGGCCCCCCTGACCCCTGTTATGAGTCCATCAACGACAGAGCATGGACTGCTCAGGGCCGTGGCCCCGACCCTGACTATGAGGCCGTGGACATTAACTGGAAGAAGACGGCAAAACGGGGCAAGCTGGGGATGCCCTGTGTCCCCGAGAACCTGTACGAGAGTGTGGTGGACATTTGGGCAGGGGAGCCCCGGAAAGCCTCTGCAAGGACAGCGGCCAATGGGCTGGAGGTTTACATCACCAACCTATAGCCCCCCAGGAGCAGGGGCAGGGCCATAGCAGGGTCCCACCCGGCTGGACACTGTCAGGTGCCGGGGGACAGGTGCCAACAGCCCTGTGCCCACCAGAGCAGCTGCATCCCTGCACACGCTCTCTGTATATATTTTCTGTTACTTTTCTATGAGTGTCCTTGTCCCATCCCAGCCCAGCTGGTGCCAGCAGGTTGATGGTGGGATGTCCCAAGATGGGTATTTTGGGGGTGCTGTGTGCTGTGTGGGACCCCAGTGAGACAGGGCTGGTGCTGGCACCGAGATGGGAACAGGGTGGGGACCATGTTTTGGGGTGGGGGAATGACAGGGCTGTGGCCAGCCCCGTGCCTTGGGCTGCAGGATCAGACCCTCATCAGGGGGTTTCTACCATGACTGAGAGTCTCTGTCCTCTTCACACTGTGGGGGAGCCAAAGGCTCCCTCCAGCCCCCAGGAAGCCCTGAGAAGCTTTGCTCCCATCACAGAACATCCCTTGTTATGGGGAGATGGGGTCAGCCCTGCCTTCATGAAATCATAGCATATCCTGAGTTGGAAAGGACCCACAAGAGCTCATTGAGTCCGACTCCTGACCCTGCACAGGACAACACAAATTTCCCTGCTGTGGGCTGTGGGCTCCGCTCCATCCTCCATTCCCACCCTTTCAGACCCATGCAAGGATGTCGCCATGGGCAGCCCTCTCCCAAACACCATTAAAAGCCTGAGAGAAGGTTTACACTCTTAAACTGAGTCTAAATCCCTGGTTCTGAGGGCTGCTGCTGCTGGTGCAGCTGGTGCTGGGAGAGCAGCTTGGAGCACAGTGTGACTGTGAGTGCACCCGTCCTGGATGGGTGGTTTGGCACCTCTGAAATGGGGACACACAGCCACCGAGAGCTGCTGCGTGGAGTGATCTGTGCCAGAGCAGAGCTTTGCACAGGGCTGGGGTAGAAGCCAGGGCGTGTTTGCCCAGCACTTGCTTCCTGCTTACCTCGCCATTACTCACTCCCCTGGGTCCTGTGGCCTCCATGTGCCAAAAAAGCTTGGGTGAGCTGGATCTGTACCCCGACCCGCAGACCCCAGGGCTTAAACTTCACTCCTCTTCTCCCCGTGGGGAGTTGCACATCCCCGCCCCAAGGGACGCCCTGGTGAGGCAACGACGGTGGCTCTGGTCACATGGCCACCAGCCGGCCAGCGGCTGCCTGACCTCGTGGCACGATGGCCCGGTGCTCGCTGGAGCCAGGTGGAACCTGCAGCCCCTGTGTCGTGCCGTGCTGTGCCAGGCTGTGTGGCAGGAAGCCACACGCCTTCCCTCAGCAGCTTTGCCCCTGCACCGCGGCAGGTGAAGAGATTAAAACCGAAAACGCGGCGCTCAGCAAACCCCGCTCAAGGCGTTAGAGCTGGAGGCACCCCAGGCGTCGTCAGCTCCGTGCTCGACGCCAAACCACAGCCGCCCTCGAGAGCTCCCATCCCCCTGCGAGATAAGGGCGCTGATAGAACACGGCTGGTGCCGGTGCTACCGCACTCTTCCTGCTGCCAGTGGCACCAGAACGACGCGTGGGCTCCCCCCGCGCTGCCCCCGGCCGCACCCTTCCCCTGTTCCCCTTCTCCATCATCCCACCCCACATGGCTGGCTCCCTCCTACACCACCTGAACCCCCTGGGAGCTGTTTTGGGCTGTGTTGTCAGCCACAGGAGCATCACTTCCGTGTGGGATCAGTGTGGCTTCACTCCGGTCGCTGCGCTGCCCGTGGGCTGGGATGTGGGTACCACTGCGCCACCTCCCTGGGGGAAGGCAGGCTTGGAATGGCACCAGGGAACGGAAAGCTCCTGCTGTGGCAGAGCGGAGGTGGCCAAATTTGGTCTCCAATTTACCCCAGTAGCAGCAGAAGCCGTGCAGGGCTGCCTGCTTGCCCATAATCCCTGTGGGACGTGGGAGAGCCGGACTCAAATAAGAGAAAAACCGCGCAGTCCTCACGGTGATGGAAAATGTCCCTGGAACCCCGGTTGGAGGCTCGAAATCTGGGTGGCGAATGAAGGATCCATCCCAAAACATGACTTGGAGTCTCGGGCTGTGGTCGGGAAGGTCGGGGTTGGGGTCAGAGCGAGGGGAGACGGTAGGGCTGGGAGTACCCCGCCTCAGCCGCGGGGACAGACGTGTGCGGGGCTCTTCGTCACGCTGCGAGGGACGGTGCTGCGAGGGACGGTGCTGGACGGTGCCGTTCCCACAAGAGGGAGCGAGCAGGAGCCCAGCGAGCGCCGCAAGAGGCTGAACGGGTTGCACATCGTATAGTTCCGCACGCTATAGGATGTAGCCCGGTGCTGCAAGGCGCATTACACGGTGCACGGTGTGACACCTGCACGGTGCGACACCTGCACCGTGTCACACACCGCATGGCGCTGTACGGGGCTCTGTACTATAAGGACCCGCACCCCCTATGTCCCTGCAGCCCGTACGGCTCCGCAGCCCGAGCAGCTCTGTGGCTGTACGGCAGCACAGGGCTCTCCAGCCAAACCAGCCCCGCACCTGAACAGCTCCGCACCCCGCCCAGCCCCACATCCCTGAAGCTCACACCCGTGTGGCCCCGTCCCCCGGCAGCTCTGCACCCCCAGCAGGCAGCCAGGGGACATGGGCAGTGCGGGCACGGCCCCGGCTCTCTCTGCAGGACCTCCTGGGCGAGGGGCATCACAGCCCAGTCCGCAGCCAACCCGCCCCTGGCAAGGGAGTCCAGGTACCACGGGGGGACTTCCCAGGGATGGTGATTCTTGGGGGAGCCCTGTGCAGGGTCAGGAGTCGGACTAAATGATCCTTGCATGTCCTTTCCAGCTCAGAAGGTGCTATGACCACGATTTTAACTTGGGATGCCACCCTGCCGCGCCCTCCTGCCCGGGCCGGGGGTCGGGCTGGCGGCACCCTGTGCAAGGGCGGGCGATACTCGTGGAGTTGCGCAACACCGAACGGAGCTGCCGGAGCCTTCAACTCCGCGCTTCGGCCGCCGTTAACCATTAAACCAGAGCGGGGACGGCCGCGGAGCCTCCCCCGGGCCCCACAGGCTCCTCCAGGGCTGCGCTAACGGGGGCGGCGGGATCCGGCCCCCCAGGGACGGGACAGGATGGGGAATAAAGGCTGCTCCGGCTCTGCTCCTCCTCCTGTGCTCCCCGGGCAGGTGTGGGGCCCCTCGGGTGTCCCGGTTCCCGGGGGACACTGCCCTTCACCCGGCTGGTCCCCAGTTCCTGTGGTGTGCAGGGGGACCCCGCGGGCGGCCGTCCCGGGGCGACACCGGGCGCTTGGCCGGGTTCGTGAGGGCTTTCCTGGTGTGCTGCTTTTTTCACTCTTACGAAAGCACCAGGGCATGGCGCAGGGTGGAAGCGGCACCTCCAGCCCCCCCGCACCACAGCAGGGAACACGGGGTGGCCAAGCACCCCAGGAGCCAAGCTGGGAACATCCCCTCCCCAGGCAGGGGATCCGCGGGATGCCGCCCCAGCAACCCCACAGCCCCCGAGCCACGGGAATCAGCCGTGTCAGCCAGCCCAGGGCTGCTGAGGGACAGGCGGGGGAGACAGGAGGGGGGGGACAGACGGGGGCCACCATCTGGGACAGCCGCACGGACTCTGTCCCGGCCTTCAGGCTGCGGGTTGGTCAATCCAGCAGCAGCAGGACCCGGTGGCCCGTGGCCGCCGCCCAGCGCTCGGGGCCCCGCGGGTTTTGGGGCAGGTGAGGAGCGGAAGGCAGATGGGCGCCAGCCCGAGCTCCCCAAGCACCCCACGCACCCCAAAACCCCCTGCACCGCATGGACTCCACGTACCCCCTTGCACTACAGGTACCCCCTGCTACCCCACATACCCAGGGCACCCCAGGGCACCCCAGAATTCCATGGACCCCACGCACTCCAAGCATTCCATGTGTCCAGGCCATTCCACGCATCCCACATGCCCAGCGTACCCCATGCACCCCGTGGAGCCCATGCACCCCGTGGAGCCCATGCACCCCGTGTACCCCCCATGCACCTCGGTACCCCAAGTACCTCCTGTACCCCTGGCAGCCCGGGCACCCCACCCACACCCAGCCCTGCCATTCTGTGTGGGTTTTAGCAGTGATTCCCCGTGGTGGGCAGGACTGACTGAATCCGTGCGGAATTAGGGACTTCTTTCCTGCTGGGAACGGCGCACACACCCCAAAAATCCAGACCACACCCCCTTTCTAGCAGAAGGTCACTGTAACTTTTGGGGGAGCCCTAGAGCTGATGGGGGAACCCTACAGGCAAGTTCCAGGGGGTATAAAATTTCGGAGAGAACTTTGGGGGTACCCTGTAAATTTTGGAGAGTATAACTTTGTGAGGAGCTCTGCAACGTTTGAAGAGCCCCTGTAACTTGTCGGCGTCCCTATAATTCGGCCGGTCACGTCATTTTTGCGCGAATCCCCCAAATTTTAACGCTGCAAATTTCACCCCGGTAAGTCCGCAGGAGCCGTCGGGCGTTCAGCGGGATGCTCCGCGGTGGCGGGATCCCCGCGTTTTTTTTTTGGGGGGGGGCGCCCATAATCCCGCGCCGTAACAACAAAATCGGAACTTTCGGGGGTCTTCTACAACTTTTGGGGAGCCCCGCGAGTTTGGCGGGAAAAGGGGAGGTGACTTCACGGTGGCCCCAAGGGTGCCGGGGAGCACTCAGCGGTGACGGGGGTGACACGGGCGGCCTGGTGGGAGTGGGGTGAGGCTTTGGGGGGCTGTGCTTTTTTGGGGGGGGGGGGGGTCCCGCGGGCAGCGCGCGCGGCGGGAGGGCGGGGCACGCGAAGATGGCCGCTGCCGGCGGGGGCGTGGCGCGGCCGGGGGGGGCGTGGCGGCCTCGCGAGGGCGGGGGCGTGGCCGCCGGCGGCGAAGTGGCAGCGCGCCGCAGCCAATCAGAGGCGCGGAGGCGGCGGCGGCGTTCCAGCCCGCGCGGCCCGGCCAATGGCGCGGCGCTCGGGGGGCGCGGCCCGGCCGGCGCCGACACCGGGGCCGCGCGCGGCGGAGCGCGCTCCCCCCCCCCCCGCCGGGCCGCGGCCGCTCCGCGCATGGACCCCCCGCGCCCGCCCGCGGTCCTAATGCCCGCCCGCCGCCGCCGCCGCCCGCCGCCCCCGCCCGCGCCGCCCGCCGCCCGCGCCGCCGCCGCCAAGGTACCGGGGGGCGGCGGCGGAGACCGGGGTGGGATCCGGGGGAGGCGGCGGGGGGGCGGTGACAGCTGACAGCGGCCCGCCCGAAACTTTCCCCGCCGGTAAAATGGCGCCGCGATGGGATAAACTTTGGGGGGCGGGAAGGGGGGGGGTATGGCGGCGGGGCGCGGGGGGTGGTCGTGGGTCACATCACCCGCACCCCCGGGGGGATCGTCTCTCCTGGATCGCAGCCCTTTGCGATCTTCCAGGGATCTCCCGCCGCCGGGATCCACCCAGCCCCGCCCCAGGGAGATCAGCTAGGATCCGCTTGGAGCGGGATCCGCTTGCAGCGGGATCGACTTGGTGCTGGATCACGTGGGATCTGCCTGGAGGGGGATCCACTTGGTGGCGGAGCGTGGGCAGCGGGTGCCGGTGTCTGGGGTTGGCCTGGCAGGCACAAGTGTGCTCCCAGCTCTGGGGATACCCGCTGGATCCCGGGTGATCCGCTCAGAGCGGGATAAACTTGGGATATGGATTCCTAAGGTGTGGATCTATACCGGAATGTGGGTGCTGCCACTTTAGAGCTGCGTTGCCAGGAGGGTGTCAGGTCGTCTCCTGGCTCTGTGGAGATCCCTGCTGGATCCCTACTGATGCTCAGCCAGTGGGCGATTGCTGGGAGCAGCATCACAGGGGGATCTGGAGAGTGCTAAGGAACTCCTGGCTGGATCCCACTGCGGCTGGTGGGATCCACTTGGGATTTACCCCAGGGGGACCCACTGAGCGGCTGGCAGGGTCCCACCACAGCCCTGCCTGGAGGCGCCGATCCAGCTCCCCAAACCCACCTTCCCATCCCACCGAGGTCAGGGGGATCCCTGCGGAATCCACTGCTCGGGGATCCCTGCTGCCCGCTGCCGTCTCTCCCGTAGGCTCCGCTGGGATCCGAGGGCTGGCTGGGGGAGCCGCCGTCGCGCCGGGACCCGGCCAGCCAGGAGGCCATGCTGCGGGTGCTGGATGCGGGGCTGGAGCGGTGCCTGGCACTGCACTCGGCCGTGCAGTGCATCCCCGTGCCCCGGCACAGGTAGGGACACCGGCACGGCCACCACCCTCCCACCGGCACTGGCCTCACTGCGGGAGCCAGGGTTTTTTTCTGCAGGAGGACTTTGGCCGCTGTTGGCCACGCCGGGATCCCCGGCAGTGAGCAGCTGTCCCGCTGTGGCAGCTCCGGGGTCTCCCAGCTGGGAGCATCACCACGTTATCCGTTTGCAAAATGATTTTGGGTACTCTTGACCTCTTGCCTTTTTTTTTTTAATCTAAATTATTTATAGGTTTTTTTCCACCTCAGGGAACTGTTTGGCCCCAGGCAAGCCATCCCCATGTCCCTGGGCAGAATGCAGGTGCCAGTACCCTCTGGCACGGTGCTGCCCACAGGCATGGAGGGTTGCCCCTGGCATGGCACAGGCAGTGGCATTTTGGCAGCCTGCCTGCACCTCTGCCTGTGCCATGCCCAGGGGAATTCCAGCCAGCTGCTGGGGTGATCCCTGGAGGGGTCAGCAGCATCTCAGGGTGCTGCAGAGTGTGGGACACCTGTGGATGCCTTTCCACCTGGTGATGCCCCCAGCATGGTGGGGCCACTGAGACTCTGTGCCATTCGTGTGCCCCCACACAAACCACCGTGGGGTGGGTGCAGGCCACTGTGGGTGGGAGGTCCCAACACCTCAAGGGGGGAGGGAGAGCGATCGAGGGTCCCAGGGGGCCCATCCATCCTGACACAGTCCCCTCTGTTCTTGCTGGCAGGAAGCTCTCGGGCAAGGCAGGCATCGATGAGGTGATGGCGGCCGCGGTGCTCACCAGCCTCTCCGCCAGCCCGCTGGTGCTTGGGCACCCACCGGCCACTCATGCCCCAGGTAAGAGCATGTCCCTGTCCCCCCCATCCCTGGACATGTGTCCCAAGGCAGGACCTGACCTTCCTCTTCTCCTCAGCAGAGCCTGGCAGCGAGGTCTGGAAGGAGGCTCCCACCATGTCCTCCAGCTGCAGCAGCAGCAGCAACACCAGCGGGGACTGGAGCTGGGACCCCTCCAGCGACCGATCCTCCCCCTCCACCCCCTCACCCCCCCTCTCCAGCCACGTCCCCAGCACCTTCCTGCCTGGCCCACTGCCAGATGATGGCCCTGATGAGCCCGACGGCACCCACTTTGTCTTTGGAGAGCCCACCCCACGGAAGAGGAAGGTGGGATGAAGCTGGGGATGATGATGGGGGTGAAGTTGGGAATAGTAAGGATGGGGATGAAGAGGAGGATGAGGTTAAGGATGAGGGGTGACAGTTGGGATGAGGTTGGGTACATGAATGAGTTGGGGAATGGGGATAGTGAGGATGGGGATGAGGAGGATGACATTTGGGGTGCGAATGAAGGAGATGGGATTGGAGATA
This sequence comes from Corvus moneduloides, assembly GCF_009650955.1. Taxonomy (NCBI): domain Eukaryota; kingdom Metazoa; phylum Chordata; class Aves; order Passeriformes; family Corvidae; genus Corvus; species Corvus moneduloides. The sequence continues at coordinate 8,216,325 of NC_045492.1, forward strand.
GGGATGAAGGTTGGGATGAGTTTGGGGATGTGGATGATGATGGGGGTAAGGTTGGGGATGACAGTGAGGATGATATTGGGGCTGGGATGACAGTGGGGCTGGAGATGAGGTTGGGAATGAGGAGGATGATGGGGATGGAGCTGCCAGCCTGACGCCTCTCTCCTGCAGAACTCCACCAAGGTGATGTTCAAGTGCTTGTGGAAGAGCTGTGGCAAAGTCCTCAGCAGCTCCTCAGGGATGCAGAAGCACATCCGAACTGTGCACCTTGGGTGAGCACATGGGGTCCCCCGGACACCCCCAGACCCCCTGGTACCCCTTGCAGGGTCCTGCCATGCCGGGGGAGAGTGTCCCAGCCAGCCTCTGCTCTCCCTGCAGCCGGAAAGCCGACCTGGAGCAGAGTGATGGCGAGGAGGATTTCTACTACACGGAGCTGGACGTGGACGTGGACGCGCTTACAGACGGGCTCTCCAGCCTCACGCCGGTCTCTCCCACCTCCTCGGTGCCTCCTGCCTTTCCCGGCCCCGAGGCTCCTCCGCCACCAGCGCTGCCGATCCTCGACCTGGCCCTGGCCTCCCCCTGCAGCCCCCCGGCCCCCCCTGGCCGCTGCCACGTCCACACAGACCACGCGTACCAGGTGAGGGGCACAGGGATGGAGCGGGGACAGGGATGGAGGTGGGGCTGCTGCACTCCCTCATTGCCTTGTCTGACAGGAGCTGTGTCCTCTCTCTCCAGGGCTGCCGGACCCCTCCGCGGCCACCGGTGTCCCCCACTGTCCCCACCCCACCACCGCCCAAGCCACCGGCCGTGCCCAGGTGAGCCATTGCCGTCGCACCCCACCCTGTCCCCTCTCCCCTGCGTGTGTCCCCCCCGTCGTGACTTGTCCCCTCTGCCCGCAGGCGGCCGCGGGGGGAGGCCAAGAAGTGCCGCAAGGTGTACGGCATGGAGCACCGGGAGATGTGGTGCACGGCGTGCCGCTGGAAGAAGGCCTGCCAGCGCTTCCTCGACTGACGGAGCCCCGCCGCTCCCTCCTTCTTGCACATTTTGCACTCGAGGTGCCTTCGCGCCCCCCTGGCCGCGCCCCCGGACTCAGGGAACGGCCCCCCCAAAAGCTTTATGCACACACACAGCCCCCCCGCCACGGAGCTTGTCCCCCCTGCCTTTTCTTCCCTTTGAAAATAAGCTAAATCCAACCCTGCTCCTTGCCGGCAGGGGCTGGCGGGGGGCGTCCGGCTGCTCCCAGCCCCCTCCCCACTCCAGTTTGGGGACGCCCCCATGGCTCAAATAAGCTGTGCCTGTGGCCGGCGGGGGCTTGGAAAAGGGGGTGTCTGTTCCTGCCCCTCGCCTGCTCCCGGGGGGCAGCCCCAGTGCCCAGGGCAGAGGTGGGCGCCTGCCCCCCCTCACCCCCCCCAGGGGGGTTTTTACTCTTTGTAATGTCATTTGTCTCTCTCGTTTCGGGGAGCCCCCACCGGGGCAATGCCCCGGGAAGTGCCTGCAGGAATGCGCCCATTTGCACTAAGCCAAACTGCACAAAGAGGGGTCTTTTTGTTTTCCTTTACTTTTTTTTTTTTTTCTCCTTCGTGTGGTTTTTATTTTTTAAATAAAATATATGAAAATTCATATTTTTACCTACTCCCTCCCACAGCACAAGAGCGCGCGGGCCGCGGCGCTGCGGCAGCGGGGTGTCTCCAGCCCTGGGTGGGTTTTAAGGGGTTTAATTCACTTTAAACCCCCTTTTTACCCCCAAAAAAACCCCTTTTCCCCTCTAAACCCTTTCTTCCCTCTCATCCTGTCACTCTCCAGCCCAGGCAGCAGCTTGGGTTTGGCCAGGTCATGCCACCCTGCTCCTCTCCCCATCCAAGGAGGGGACAGGGAAGGGTGGTGGCCCTTCCACCCTCCTGCCCTGTGGGAAGGTTCCCTTTGCATCAGGGATCCCCCCCGCCATTGCAGGGTCCCCCCTTGCAGGGGGTTGGACACTGCTTTGGCCCCATGGGTCAGGCTGATGCTGTGCCCCCACTTGTCCCCTCCCGGGATGTGATGTGTCAGATCCAAAAGAAAAAAAAATAAATATTTGGATTTTTTTTTTTAATGATTCCTGTTCTTTAGTTACTATTAAGAGAGGCAGGGTGGGCACCCTGGGCCCCTTGGCACCCCCAAACCCACTGCTGTCACCCTCCTCCTGCATCCCACATCCCCCAGGGTTGGCATCACCCTATGCATCCTCCCGGGAGTTACTTAAAGTTCACATAAAGACCAAAAAATAAGGAAATTGCCACCAACAGGCAGCAGGGAGGGAGGGAACGAGCAACAGGTGCCTGTTTGGGAGGGGGAAGGGGAAGGGGGAGGGTGCAGCACCCCCAGCCTGAGGGTGAGCAGGGCTTTCTGCTGGGGGGAAGGGGGGTTTTGAGGATTGGGGACCCCCTGTTCCAGCATCCAGGAGCAAGGGTGGGGTGCAGGACCCTGCAGCTGGATCCTCCATGTCACCCCATCCTTCCACAGAGGGCAAGGAAGAAAATAATAATTATGTATCAAATAAAAAAGAAAAAGCAGACAAAATTGTAGCAGCAATTTCCCAATTTATTGAAACTGATTGATTTTTGCAGGTATGTCTAAGCTAAATCCCATCACAAAGGTTCTATCCGAGGGGCAGCCCCCGGCAGGCGAGGAACTGGGCAGCAACTAGAAAATAAAATCAGATTTACCTGAACTACATCGACAGAAAATCAGTACAACACAGCATGTTCTCCCACTGACTTCTGGTTACGAAATCTCCTCAACCTCCCCAAAATATTAAACACATCTTCAATACAAACACAGGTTTATAATAATTAATATAAAGTCAGTATAATATAGAATATTCCCAGCAAAAAAAAAAAAAAAAAATCAACAATCTTCAAACACCGTCCTTTTTGTGTTTGTTCAGCTTTATTTTTGTAGACAGGTTTAAAGCACGTTGAAAAATAAATATATATGAAAGCATACACACAGCACTCTGACTAGGGGGACTAAAAAGAAAAAAAGGCTGAAATTCAAAACACAATTCAGGATCTACAAAATCAAGGAACCATTAATTATGGCTTTCGTAGGAGTCGCACGTGTCACAGAATGAGCGAAAATTAGATTATCTTTCAGAATATTGCAAAAAATTCCAGTTTTTGCATTGTTTTCATGGAGTTTCTTTCCTCGAGGGTGATGTGCAAAAGGGGGAGCTTTGAGGGGAGGGTGCTTGGGGTCAGTCCCAAAACACACCCACCCACCCCACAGCCATAGCTTTGCTTTCAGGGAAGTGGAGTGTTTAAAGGCAGGAGTGGGGAGAGGAAACAAAAGGGGAAGTAACGCTGGAGTGGGTTTCCTTCTGGACAAAAAAATACTCGTTTTGTTGTCCAAAAAACTGATTTTTGATTAAAGAAAAAAAAAAGGGAAAGGACAATCACTTGGCAAACCTTCATTATGTGAGTCCCCTCTTCCTCCCCACAAAGCTGCTCTGCAGCTGTGAGGCTTTGGGGTGACCTTAAAACCCACAAAACTGGGGAGTTCATTATTTTAATAACATTTTTGGAAATCCCAAATCGACACAAGGACCTCGTTTGTCTCCATCCTTTAAGATGCTCTCCATGTCCACGGATCCCTGGGATGTTTTCCAGAGGGCATTGACAGGACGATGCCCTCTGCCCCGTTCTGCACCGTGGTCAAAACGCTCTCTACTCCTGGCACTCAGATTTAAAATAAAAAATGAGGGTAATCAAGGAATTCGAGGAGGAACATTTACATGTACAAATGCTTTAAAAAAATGAGTTGCAAGTTCTCGAGACAGAGTATATCCATGTTTTACCTCTAAGGGAGTTAATTGTTTTGGAACAAAGTCTGTATATATATACACACACATATATATATATTTAGAAAAAATTAAAAAAAGGGAACCTCAGTGAAGTATACAAAGCCCTGAAGGGAAATACAAAGACAAGATGCAGAACAGGCAGAATTAGTGGGGTTTTGTTTAAATCTCCAAGAGCAGAAGTTTGCATAGGCAGTAGATCCGAGAGACCCCGGAGAGAAGCTGGAGGGACGTGATCACCTGGAGTGACTGAGGACGTTTATAAAGTTTCAGCATAAAAAACGCACCCAAATTCCTTTTTTCAAACCCAAGTCGGAGCATAGAAGGTTAAAGATGAATCCCTGCACTTCCAACTCTGCACACCTCCATCAGAACAAAGCACTTCAATAGACATCAGGTGTTAGAAGGGTTTTATTTGGTAAATGGTGTGTGTTAGTGGGACAGAAGCACGTGCGAGGTTATAACGTGAAAAAGTTAAGTTTTTACGTGGATTTTCCATTTTTCTCTCCTTTTTTTGCTTTTGCTTTATTTTTTGCATCCTCAGCTCAAAGGAGCCTCAAAAGTGGCACAATTAGGAAACACTCCTGAGCACTGCCCGGCTCTCTGCTCACCCTTAAATATAAGGAAAGAAAAGAATAGAATATTTCCAAGGGAATTGTGAAGAAAGCTCAGCACTCCGTAACTCTGATGACAAAATTGAGTTACCCAAGGGCACGGAGGAAGAGGAGGGCTTGGCCCACAGCCAGTCCTCCTCAGAAGGTGGATGCACACACCAGCATCGGAGGGGATGGGCCATTGGAATGTCACACAAACCCAGGGGTTTGAGCTGTTTGGATTTTAAAATTCTCTTTTAAATAGATTTTTACATATAAAAAGCAAAGCTACAGATAAATCTTTAAGTACTGTATGTATTTGTCTACACGCAACAGGTGAGGCTGCACGTTCAGGACCTCAGGTACCCCCACCCCCTCCATATTTACAGGGTAAATGACAATAAATACAGAGCCCACACTCTGGGGGAGCCAAAATTGGGGTAAGGGAACAGCCTCCTCACTCTGGGACCCCCCAAAACCACTGGAAAAGAGTACATAAAGGTCCAATTGTGACATACTGGGTGGGTTTTTAAAGCTTTTTAAGTAGGGGAGGAGAAGGAAAAGAAGCTAAAATGCAAAATGAGATTTTTCCAAGAAAAATGTTCCTGCATGATCCGCTCTGCTCCTCCTATATTTAAGGAAGGGGTTATCCGTGCTCACTGCCTAAAGCAACAAGTCCCCCTAACTCCTCCAAGGGGCGGCAGCAGTGCTGGTGTGGCCCCACTGAGCCACACAGAGGATTTTAGGAAGACCTGCGTTCCCACAGCACTGAGCACCCCCAAACCGATGGGGCAGGAGCCTGGAGGCTCCCAGTGGAAGCAACGGTGAGCTGGGATGATGGATGCAGAGAGAAGGGGGTGAATGTCTGCAAGGAACTGAGGAGCAGAGAAAGGGAATGAACACCATAAACCCAGGAGGCAACTGGAACGGGGGAATGAAGAGAGATCCAGCTCCTGCAGGTGCCAGGATTGAGGCTCCCACTGCACTCCATGAAATCCCGGCACCGAGTGGCTTAAATCCTTTCAGATTATTTGCTTTATGGGGGTTTATTGTACAATATACTTTTAACTCCTTTGCTGGGTGGAACCACGCTTTTCCTCATGGACCACCAGGCCTGCAGGAAGGAAAATAGCACCTTAAGTCATTTGGCTTCTGGCAATGGGTTGTCTTTCGTGGCAGGTTTCAAGGTACCACAGTCACAGATGTTGTAGAAAACTGCTCGATGGCAAGGAAGGAGTGAGGTCTTCAGCTTTTTTTTTTTTTTTTTAATTTAAAAAAGCACCAGAAGCAAAGAGGTCAAGGTAGAACAAGCTGTTTCTCAGGAACAAGACAATTCCAACACACGCTGTTGCTGTTGTTATTTAGGTGTAGCTGGAAGAAGGCAACGGTGGCCGATATGAACAGGGAGAATTCAACTACCTGGTGCAGCCCCACAGAGTCTGAGGAGATGCTGGGAGAGAAATCTGGTTCTTATTTAAAGAAAAAATGGTTTATTCGAAAATTTACACGGAACCAGTGCAGCTAAATCTGAAAGTTTTTGTCATAAATAAAGTAGGTGTTAGACCTACCAGTGATCAGTGAGAGTGTTGAAATTGGCAAGGAAGAACAAGGTACCCAGGTGAAATCCTGGCCCCACCAAAGTCCATGGGATGGGAGCAGCAAGATTCCACCCTGCTGGGATCTCCTCACCTCGGGCTTCTCGCCTTTCCCAGCTCATCCTGCACTTCGCCGAATGCCCCGGTTTTGCTACAGTTTGCATATATTTGTGAAAAAGGCAGCGGAGCAAAGGGAGAAAAGTGAAGATATTTGTGGAGAAGAGTGACAGGTACAGAACTACCTGTGCCCTCTAGAGCAAAAGGGGCTTCCAGAAGCACCAACATGCGTTTTGGTGCCTGTGAATGACCAAAGCTGGAAGACAGGATGTGGGTAAGATGCCAGTAGGTCCAAGAAAAGTCACAATCTGTCTTTGATGGTGATTCTTTTGGAAGCTAAGAATCCAAGAGAAGTACTCGTAAGGCTGTAATCTGACTTGCCTTTTGATCTATTTGGCTCCATAAAAAAAAATTAAAACTCTTTAAGTAACTTTGCAAAAGGCCTGTATCATCAGGGGAAGCCCTCCAACACATCCATCCATCTGCTTTCACAACCTTAGCTTGGAATTCCACTGCTGCTGGGATTTTAGCACAGACAAGGTGTTAAAAAAAACCCCAACCAACCGACCAACCAACCTGCTTTGGACACAAAGACCTCCCTGGTGCTCGGTTCGGAGTGGGAAGGGGAGGAGGATTCATGCTTCACCAGCCTCCCCACACCTGCAGAGACTCCACCTCCCTCTGGCTGGCTTGGCCAGAGGGGTGGCCGTGGGCAGGGAGTCGCAGGGGGAAAAGGGAAAGGAAAAAGGGGGAAGGCGAAGTCAGTTGTGCCGCTGGAAGCGACACTGCTAAGACAGTGTCTGAGAGGAACAGAGAAGGACTTGTTTAGAAAACACAAGAGTTATTTTGCACACATGGACGACAACAAGGCTACTTAGTTTTTCCAACATACTCCTTCCTCCCCACCCTCCCTCCCCCTACAAACAACAGAGCGAAACAAAAAAAAAAACCAAACAAAAAAATAATCCCTAAGAAATCCAGGTAAAATCCTTGTCGTTCTCCCCAGAGTTGTCCTGCTCCTGTGGGGAGTCGACATCTTTGTCATCATCTAAAATCACATCATCCTGTGACATCCCCACGTCATCCTTCCACTTGATGTCGTCCTCGTCTCCCATCTCCTCGTCTCCTTCCACTTTGATGTCATCTGGGTCTTCCATGTACTGCCCTTCCCCGGGGTAACACTCGTCTGGGGACCCTTCTCCCCCGTTGTGGTCCAGGTGCCCGGCGATGCCGCGGCCGGAGCAGTCGGCACAGACGCCGTGGCGGCGGGAGCCGTGCTTGATCCCTACGCTGGCTGCCGACATGAACACTCGGTTGCAAACCTTGCAGACGTATTTTTTATCTTTGCTGTGGACCTGGAAAAGAAGAAAGATCACAGAGGTGAATCCCAGCGGAGATGGAATGAGAGCTGTTCCCATGTTCTCGCAAAGGCAAATCCACAACTGCAACCTGAGATCACGACTGGCTTCCACCATGAACTCAAACCCACCATGATTAATTCGAGCCAGCAAGTATGAAACACAATGGAAAATCCTTTGGGATTGCCTGTTCATCACCACACTCATCATTCCGAGAGGAAATTTCATTGCAATTCTTTTTCTTTCCTTTTCTTTCTGTTTTTCTGGGGTGCAACAGTTGTATCACACCCACCACCAAGAGGAAAATGTTAAAAAGAAAAAAAAAGCAATCCACAAGTACCAGTTCTGTGCAGACCAGAAAAGAACAACCGCAATCAAACCAGTGTTAATCATGGTGATACAGTGGTCTCCCTCCTGATCCCACTGCTGTCCAGAACCAAAGAACAGGAGCACTGGGAATGCCTCCTGTATCTCCCAAAAAATGCATCTGACTGCACTTCTCACCTTATTTCTGACTACTTTGGTTTGACACAAATGTTTCTCCTCCATAACTCATTCTGCAAGAATCCTGGGCATGTGGACCTATCACAGAATATGTAGCCAGTACAGGAAGCAAGGAAAATGCTCTGCAGGATAGAAGAATTCACTTCCAGAGTCAAACTGCATTATTCAATGAGCAAAATTACATACTTTGAGAAGCACAAAACACCTGATAAAGGGTGAAATCTGTCCCTGGCCACTTTTGCCCTGCATGGAAGGCAAGGAGCTTGTCAAACCACTCAGCTGTTCTTCAGGCAAAGGAAACCAGAGCAGTGAGAATTCTCAAACTCCACCACAAGGAGCCTCATCAGGTACTTTCACTTACACATATATAACTACATGTAAAATACATATTAATTTTATTAATATGTAGAACAGTTCAGTTGGAAGAGACCCATGACAATCTTCTAGTCCAACTGCCTGACTGCTTCAGGGCTGCCCAGTACTTACTATAAATGCGTATTTTTCTTTTCTATTTTTTTTTCTTTATTCTTTTATATGTTAACACCACACGGGGACAGCACAGGCACTCGATGCCTGGTGTCTGCCACTGATCCTCAGGAGAGACTTCAGGAAGTGGTGTAGAAGCACACAAGGATCCAGTGCCCGTGGTTTGGGGTTGTTCTGAGCAGCCCAGCAGTCACCAGAGCCTTGGGTACATATCACCAGTCCCTAATCCTTTTTAACTGGTTTCTTCTTTTCATGCTCACAACAGCCTGTGGGAAAGGTTCTGCTGATTAAAGTCCTTCTTTTCACTTTAAAGCAGCTGCCTGGACGCCTGCTCCTGCCTCAGCATGGGATCACCAGCTCTCACCACCTGATTCTCCACAACCCTGCGCTCCGGAATACTCAGCTGAGCTAAAGCTCTTTGGGAAGAGGACAAATTGACCCATTGTAGCCCCTCAGCCCTCCCTGCTGCAGGACACTGGCTCGGGTTCTGTGTTGCACCAGTCCCAGCCGTGTTCAAAGCCTGTGAGTGCCTCTGATGTGCTCTGGCTGCAGGTTCCCCTGCTCCAAGCCAGTCCCCATGACATTCTTCTACTGCATCAAGCAAAGGCATTGAATTTTATTACTTTTTTTAAAGCAGTTGGACAGGGCTGCTCAGTGTCATCCGGCAGGATCTATAGGTATCACTCACTTTCAACTCATACAAGAATGATTTTCAGGCATCAAAAGCTGAATAGGAGAACAGAAGGTGGTCAGGGGTGCAGAATAAGGGCTAAAAGAGCCATATAAAAAAGAAATTATAAAACAGGTACTAAACCAATTTGTAATTATCATAGAATGGTTTGGGTTGGAAGGGACCATAAAGCTGATCTAGTTCTGACCCCCTGCCAAGGGCAGGAACACCTTCCACTAGAGCAGGCTGTGTATCTGTTAAAAAACTGATCCCCTCTCTCCCTCTTTTCCAATGCTGACAGTTCAGTGAGCAGGTTCAAAGTGAGTCATATTCCTGGCTGCAACTGAACAGAAATTATTCTTATTCCCTTTACTGCCAAATTAGTACTAAACACAGAAACAGCATTTGGCCCTCAGTATTGGAGAGTGCTATTAGAAAGATGACAGTCTAACTGATTAAATGACAATATCTCAAGGAAGAGAAGGGGAAATATGCTGACAACATCCTAAATTTATGAAAAAAATATTTTAAAGAGAGAAAGTTCTCAGAAATAAAAGGCAGGAAGTAACAAGCTGGCATGACTGGGTGCTCCCTGCTGCAAAACCAGTAACAGATCTTGACACCTGTGTGCTAGCAGCAGGACTGAGCTCACACTGAGATCTGCCTCCTCAGCTCCAGTGCCCCAAGGAAATAAGGAAGGGACATCTCAGGGAGCAGGCAGTGCCCAAGCAGATGGCTGGGGACTCATCTGAATGGAGATGGGAGCAGGGAAGCAAGGGAAGGAGATGGTGGGGGTTTGGGCACTGTGGAAATTGTCACACAGGGCTCCAGGATCCCGGTGTGGAATCTGGGGCATCGTTGGGGGTGAGCCAGGCCCTCTGCTGGCACTGCTGCTGGAATCATTGCCTAGAAACTACCTGCTCTGCCACAGTACCACCTCTACACCAAGCTTTGAGAACCTCTTTAGGATGGCAAGTGACTTCTACCCTGAAAAGAAAAATAATCAACGTTCATCTTAATATTTTGTTTCTGGAGAAGCTGTGAAGAGCCAGATACCAGCACCAGCCTTGCAGTCAGAGCTGAGCAGCCTCTTTAATAAGGTGTAACAGTATTTTTGATAACTAAGCATGGCCAGATCAGAGTAGCTTTGCCTCAAGTTCTTGCTGAGCAATGTATTTTAAAGCCTTCTGCACCAAGTCATAGAAATACAGAATTGTTAAGATTGGGAAAGGCCTCCAAGATCAAGTCCAATTGTCACCCCAGCACTGCCAAGCCCACCACTAAATCATGTCCCCAAAAGCCACATTTACACGTTTGTTAAACCCCTCCAGGGATGGTGACGCCACTATTGCCCAGGGCAGCCTGTGACAAGGCTGAACAACCCTTTCAGGGAAGAATTTTTTGCTAAAAAAATCCAGCCTAAACCCTGGAAAGCCTCTAGCTGAGCTTGGAGAACAGCAGGAGGATGAACAGGCAGCCAGCCACAAGGCCTTGGAAAAGCAGGGAAAAAAGATACAGGAGAAGCCTTCAGATGAGCCCTGTGTGGCAAACAAATTGCAGACTTAAATGAGGTGAAGCTCCTGCTCTCTTTACCCAGAACCAAAGGGCTGAGTCCCCAGCACTGCCCTTACCAAGGTGTGGCGCTTCATGTGCTCCCGGCGGGTGAACTTCTTCCCACAGATCTCGCAGGGATAGGGCCTCTCTCCCGTGTGGGATCGCATGTGTCTCTTCAGGATGCACTGGTGCATGGCTGAAAAGCTGCAGTATGGGCACTTGAACTTCTTCCTGATGACTGTGAACTCGTTGACTGCAAGAGAGAAAGCAGAATATACAGATCAATCTCAGAACGTCTCAAAACAGACTTCTCGTTGACTATTGCACTATTAAATTAGTTCACTGTGGAATCACACCCTCACCCCTTAACCAGCTACACATTTTTAATCCTTGTACTGTGCTACTGCCCCTATATTATTAAAGCTAAGAAGTTGAGTACCTCCATCAGAGCAACTTTTGAACAAGCTGACACACAAACATTTAGCAACAGCCTGTTACAGACATTGCTTGCTAAAGGGATCATGAAGAGGGCTGTCAACCTGCTAGAGTTCTGATTTATTTTAAAGGATTATCTGAAATATCAAGATCTAAAATGCTAACAATACTACTTGTGGAAGAAGCAGGGAGCCAGAACAGAAGTCCATGAAGGTGGCACCCCAACAGCGCCAGTGTTCTTTATGGGGTGGTGCAAGAACATCATCACACACCCCAGGAGTGTTTTGGTGAAGGAGCAGAGACCGAGGATGACCCAGAGGAAACAGCACAGTTACAACCACCACTCTCTACATTATCCAGTGACACAGGGACAGTGCCACACACAAAACACAGCTGTTGAAAACAGAGTATTTGCTGCTCCCTGAGGGTACCACCCACCCACCCACTACAAGTTTGGAAGTGACTGTCCACTGTGGAGATGACTTTAAACTTCTTGTTTCTCCTTCATTCTATTGCTTCCCTTTAGTGTTTTCATTTTCAGCCACTTTTCTCCTAATTATTGTTATTTCTTAAAGCAATATATTTACATTAAAAGGAGGGGGGAAAAAAGAAAGCAAGTTCTGGTTAATCACTGTAACTTATGTGTATGTAAATGGCTCCTGGTAAAGGAGACAATCTATGGAGGAGAGCTGGGGGAACAGGGGAATGCCAGATCTATTCCCTAGCTCCTAACAGACCCAGAACTCGGCAATATTTTTAGATGCTTAATGAAATATTACAAATAGAACACATACAATAAATGCAATATATACTATAAATGCCCTACTAGGTGTGTGCACAGTCCATGCCCTCAGTTTGTCACAGGTAATGCCCTGGAATTAACACTGTACACTGAAAAATGGCCTTTTTAAAGAAAATTGGTAAGCCCACATACTCAGTGCCATTTCATGCCCAGTTTGTGGGCTGGTTTTTTTTTTCCTCTTCTGCTTTTAAAATTTACTTTGTCTTGTATATCAATACAGGTGAAACAACATGAAAAGTAACTACATTTGTCACTCATATAGAAGTGCAAAACAGCTGACACTACTAAGAGACACCTTTAAATAAGGTAACACCCTCCTGGGTAATCAGAACAAACATTTCAACACCAGCTCATCTCAGAAAACGTATTTTAAGTAGTTTTCTATTGTTCTAATACACACTAAAAGCATGATTCAAGATCTTAAAAGCTGCTGTGATACAAAGTTTATCTCAGCATTTGTTCTGACTACTCAGAATTAAAACACATCCTCCACACAGATAACTTCGTGGAAGAAAAACTTCCTTTGATTATCAGTTTGCCTTGCATCTAATATTCTGTTAGACTGGACCTGTGGTGGTCCAGCCCACAACTGCTTTTTTTTGGGTAGCTTGGTGTTTTTTCAGCCCATTTGTAAAGCTGTCAAGAGAATTTTCTAGCCTACAGGGGAAAAAAAAAAAACCCAAACACCTACTCCCTTGGGCCATGGCTGCCACAAGGACACCAGGGAAAGCCAATGGTAAGGAACATTTTGTTCACCTGTCAGCAAAGCTCACCCACTGCAATGGGGCAGTGAGAAATGACTCTGCACTGCTTTGGGAACCTCCTGGAGGAGATGTCTGAGCACAGCCCGATGCCCAGAGCTTTGTGCAAGCTCTACTTGTTACATCTTTCTTTTTTTTTTTAACAACTAGAATATGAAAATTCTTTGTCTTTTATATTACAGGAAATTTTTTTTCCTTTATTTTCTCCTAGGCTTTGTCACTCCCTCATCTATACACTCAGAGGCAAGGAGCCCACATTTTTCTACAGCAGGTAGAAATTTCATGATACAAAGCTATTTATTATAAATACATTTCAGTTGATTTTGTAACCACTCGATTTTGGTGACAGGCCACACAGACACTTCTAACAACCCCGTCACTATGGAGTGTAGACAAGGTGAGCAAGCTGTAAACTGAGCACAGAGAATCAAGAGGGGACATGAACCCTCCTTCCTCCAGCCCTGCTCCACACCACACACACTGCAGAGCCCAGCTGCCAGGACACAGAGCCACTGGAAAACACTGACTGGAGATCCTGACAGCAACCAGATCCTGGGATAATGAAGCAAAAGTGCTTTAAGGACAGAAAACCACTAAATCCCTTATTCCTGGGATTTACCATCGCTGGGTTGTACCTGATCCTGCTGTTCCCTCAGTGACCTGGTGCTTGCTCTTGTTTCCTGCCCACATCTCTCCCTTCCAGGGCTGAGCTGCTGCAAAGCTGAAAAGGCAACACCCAGCCTTAGGTGCATGACCTGCACCCCCAGCAGGCTCCTCCCCAGCCACCTGCTTCCAACACATCCATGGATTTCCAACAGCCTATTCCTGACTCTGTCCGATTCCAAGATCCCTCGTGCCTGCATTCAGCTTAAATCACTCAAACCCAACATTTTCAGCTTCTGTATTTAAAAATACTCACAGAACACTGTTTGCAGCTATAGCTTTATTGAAAACTATTTTTGCACCAAATAGCCACATATTTAGTTCTGGTATCTACAAAAGGAAACACCTGAAAACCAGCAGCATTGTCAGAAAAATAACTGTATTGCAGAGTTAACATTTTCACAGTCCTGTTAAATATATGCACCCACAGTACATCTATTTAATGCACAAATACCAGCTTTGGTATGAGCACCATCCTTTGTCTAAATGACAATATTTTATGGAGCAGCATTAAATGTAGCAGCATTAAGGCCCTAAGAAATCATCTTTAACATGATCATCAAGGTGATAAACAGCAGCACCACGGGTAAAGAGCTACTGGACACAGCACCAAGAAATGGAGAAGGAAATAGAAACAGTGCCACAGTAAAAATCTGTGTACTTAATGCCACTAAAATATTTATGGAAATGTGTGTTTTTAAAACCAACACAATAATGCTTGGGAAAAAAATCTTTGGTATTGTCAGCTCAAGTAACTTATTTCACTGAGGCTGTTAAACGAAACAGGCTCCTGCATCCCTGAGAGTGAAGGAAAAGCACTAGTGATGCCTGACAGAGCTGCTCTGGATTAACTCTGTAAACTGGCAGCTAGTTAATAATCACTGAAATACTACATTCTTTGGGTTATTAGAAAGAATTCACAAACTTCAGGAGAATTCTTGTCCGCTAAATCCTCGTTATACTTAAGGTTATAAATAGCAAGGTGCAATTTAACTGTCAGACTCACACCTCCCATCAGCTTCCCCTGCCATTTCCTAACAGTAGAATCCTGCTTCTAACACCTGTTATACACAAACCCAATAAAGCTCTGCCCTGTTATACCCTTCAGTTCTAATAATTAAAAAAACCTAGTCCTGATCCTGAAGGGAAGCACTGGAAATTCCCAGTGCTGAAGTCAGGAAGCACTCTGATGTACAGGCCAAGGAAAATACTACTGAAACCTCTATTAGAGACAGCATTGACCTGACTAGAGAAAAAGAATTCCATGTTGAATTAAATTCTAAAATACAAGAAAAATGAACAAACATGAAACCTCATTAACTATTATCGCATAATGAAACCTTTTAAAGTTTGCTGAAATTGCTTTTGCCGGCATCTTACTTTCCCAACTCAGACAAATCCTTCCCTGCTGCTCCCGAATTTCCAGATAAGATTCACTGGGTTTCAACTTTGTTTTCTAGCTCAGCTTTCTCCTTTCTCACTTGCTGATTATTTAAGAGCAAAATAAATCATGAGGCAATTACTCTGACATCTGTCACAAGGGAAGCTGACACTAAAAACTACACACATTCACAGACAGCCGAGATCTCTGATGCCAAAGATGTCAACAGGAACAAGAGTGGAAAAAATGAACCTGACTTTGCAGAAACCATAAAACTTAAACCCAAATGATTAAAGTGTACTACGGTGATTACACAGGAACTTAATTCTCAATTCTGACTGCAGCCTGCTCAAATGAAGAGTAAGAGCTAAGCCAAGCAGGGAAACTCCAGCTCCCCAGCCCTGGCATGGCATGGAGCTGTCTCCCAGAAGCTCTGAGTCCCAGCAGGAACAGGGGGAGCAGAGCTGCACCAGAACACACCTGTTCCTTCCCTACAAGCCCAAGGGCAGCAGGAACTGATGGGCTCTCCCATTCACCTTTCCACAGGAAAGGGCTGGGGAAGAAGCTTCCCACTAAATCCACATTGTGCACAACTAAGTATTCTCATTTTCTGTCTCCCTGAGATGCAACAGTATCATGAGAAAGAACTTCCCTGAGGAACTCCAGAGAACATTTGTAGAAGTTGTTTTTTTTTTTCTCCTCAGCTGTCTCTCACACTGAGGAAAGCTACCCCACATGCTGACAAGCTGTGCTGCACACAGAGCAGCTGGGAAGCACTGCTCTTAATTATGCTACTTTCATTTCACAGTTACCATAATCTAGTTTTGTATGTAAATATATAGCAAGAGACACAGAAATATTTAATCTTTTTAAAAAGTAAGTGAATTTCACAGAATGAAATAGGAATTACAGATTTCTACCCACCAGGAACAGCCATTACTGATTCTGTATGCACACCTCAAGTTACAATTAAACCTATGTGAAGCCTCCTTCCTCTGCTTTAACACCACCATACTCAGCCTGCCTAATTTAATTACAGTATGTAAACCAAACGAGTCACAAAAATGTACAGAATCCCTGAAAACCACAGCCATAGTCCAGGATGATTTTTTAAAAAAGCCCTGAAAGTACTGAAATATAATATCAGTAAAATATGCAAGCCTTGCAACAACTTTCAAGCCCAAATAACATACCCTATTGCACATATCAAGAAGCAGCATATTTTTCTCCTTTGAAAGACATGAAAAACCAGACTTTACAAACAGCAACCCAGTGCTTCCACAGCTCCTAAGTTCACAGTGAAAACCCCTGGAATGCCCAAATGGTCCAATGGACAGAGCACTAGAGCAGAACTCAGAATTGAATTCTCTTATTAATTCTATTGCCAGCACTTTCAACAACCTGAGGGATGTTATTTTCCTGAGGAATCGGAGGAAAACATCACCATTTCTTTTATAAAGCACTTTGAGATCTACTGATAAAGCAGTTGAAGGTAGTGTCAGAACACAGATTGAGCACACCAATAAAACAGCCAAAGTGCCTGTTTTATGGACCCAAAAAAATTATCTTTGCACAAAAATTGCACCAAGGCTGCAGTGACACAGCATCTGGAACCAGCACAGCATCAACTTATCAGCTCTGGGGAGTTACTCTATGAAATTACACCTGTGGAACATTTATTTGCAGCATGAGAACCACGGCACAATTTGCTTTTCCTAGTTCAAGGAAGTGTCTCATATACAACAACAGCAGCTACACATCCTCAGGATCCTCGCTCGGTCCTACACTGTCCAAAAGCTCCAGCCCAGCCAGGTGGGCAGAGCCCAGGTAACACATTTTCACGTGGCTACTGAGGTTCTTCTGGGTGCCGAAGCCCTTCCCACAGCAGAGACAGACAAAGGTGCGCTCGCTTGAGTGCACGGACAGAAGGTGCCGGTTTAAGTCTGTCTTGTCACGAAACAGCTTGGCACAGTTAGGACACTGCATCTTCTTACAGTGGAAGTGGATGGTCTTCTCGTGCCGGTCCATGTTGGATTTCAGGGTGAAGCTGGCGGGGCACTTGGAGCACTGGAAGCGGGCGAGCTGGCCGGCAGGAACGCCGTCGGCGAGGCCGGGCCTGGTGCAGTCAAGTGCGTCGAATGGGAAGAGCATGGAGAAGGCGTGCTCGTGGATGTGCTCCTTCAGCTCCTCAGCACACTGGAACACCCTCCTGCAGAAGCCACAGGTCAGCCTCTTGGCCAGGGCTGAATCCAGGAAGGTCCCATCAGCAGTGATGTCCATGTCTTCTGACCTTGGGAAGCTCGTATCTGAAACAGACCCATGGATACGCACGCACGGATCAGCCTCTTCTCGTATAAAACAGCAACAGCTTAAAAGTGTATTTTTCTCTCTGCTTACCTGAGTCAGAGTTATCAAACTGCCAAAGGGCCAGCAATCCATCGTAGGCAGCCTGTAAAGGAAAAGCACAGGGAAGTTAAGGCAGGCATTTACAGGAGCCTGTCCTGTAGCAGAGCTCTGACTCCCATCACTGTCACTGCCTTCACCCCTTCTCTAAGGGAGGCTCAATCATTTGACCCGGCAACCCAAAGTGCCTTTGCAAACTTTCACTGCCAGAGCAGGGAACTGGGCCCTTATCTTGCAGGATCTGGTGTTTTGAAGACAGTAATCAACATCCCTGTTTAAGTCTTGGATAACTACTCAGTTTCCATTCTCACTGAGCATTCGTAGGTCCCACTCAGGCCAGTGGGAAACGCTGGACAAAAAATTTTTAGTTGATACAATAGAACTGGAAAATTCTCCCTTAGCCCTCCACAGGTACTTTTCCTTTCCACACAGAAGAGCCTGTAGAACACAAACACCTTCTGTGTAGCTCCCCTTCTTGCAATGCCCTCTGGCACTGCTGATCCAAATTCTAAATAAAAGCTGACTTTATCTTTTTTTTTTTTAATAAATCCTTTGCGATATGCCAGCGTGTGGCAGATGGCAGCCCTGTATGAGGCAGAGGCGTGCTGCAGCCTCGGCAGGTCTGTGCAGACCAGCTCACTTCGCTCTACGGGGACTGCAAAGGAAAATCTGTGCTTCCACCCATTTGTTTCGTAGAATTGAAGTATCATTCAAAAACATTAAGAATAAGAAATGCTGCAGAAAGCTATGGATTTTAGGTCAAACTTCTGACTTCTGTAAGAGAGAGAGCCAGCCCACTTCTGTCCAAATTCAGATGGTTACAAGAAACCCAAATGCAGAACACCAGAAGTGAGCAACGGGTAGCCGAGGCCTCATGCCATTATTATATGCTAGTGTGCAGTGTTATGCAAATGAAGGGATTGACAATTAAAAGGGCATTTTTATTTAAAAAAACCCAGAGGTTTTTGAACAGAAGTTCTGTTGAGGTAAGGCAGAAAGACTAAAACTGGGACAGCACCAGTCCTGACCCTCAAGCAACTTTTAGTTTTAAAATAACCTGTGTTTTTTTAAAAAAAGCTCACAGATTAAAGTATAAGGTGTTAGATCTTTCAAAATACTCCTAACTGGGGAGGATTTGATCAAACAGACACCTTTGTATTTCAAATTCTTTGCATTTCTGCCCCCGTTCTTACCTGGGTTGAGGAAGGCACCTCTCCTTTTATCCCGGTTTCTGGTGACATTTCACCAGAAGAGCAGATCCTGGGGGGTCTCTGAGTGGCAAGGTGTGCTGAAGGCAGCAGGGGAGATGGTGCTTCCACTTTGCCATCACTTTCACCCCTTGAACGATTCGAGGTGGTGCCAGGCCCTGGGGAACACAGGAAACGAATCTCACCCACGTGAACGAGCACCAGCTGGTGGCTTTAAAAACGGCCTCGCAAAGGCAGCGCCCCAGCACTCGCAGCTCATCTTCTGTCAGTGGGAGGGAATGCAGCAGGACAGGGATGCCAGGCTTTTGCTCTCTCTGGTTGATGGGTTGTTTTTTTTTTTTTTAAAACCAGCCTCCCCACCCAAATGTCTGTGTGTACTGGAGTGACATCGCAGGGCTCGGTCACTACAGAGTCCGTCGGGAGAAAGAAACACAGTGCAGCACAAATATCCAGAGCAATCACATTTCTCTTGGAGAAGCACCATTCTGAACACAGACATTTCCATCTTTAAGAAGTGTACATGCAAACTTCATTCCACTAACTTTCTTGAAAGTTTATGTCACAGGTTCAGATCTCAAGATCTGTCCGTGGTGGTTTATTTAATATTGGACTGTCAGTCCGTGATCTCAAAGTGCTTTACAAAAGATGGGAAAAAGGATTCCTGTCACTCTATATTTAGCAAGGATGGAAGTTCAAATATTTGTACAAAACTGTTCAATTATACCTGACAGTCATTACAGTCTAAAAATCTCCCATAACTCAAGAGGAAAACATGCTGTGCCTGGCCCTCGCCTACACTCTAGCAACACCCAAATGGAAAACAATATTCCAGAAACTGCCCTGAGGATCAAAGACAAAGCTAAATACAAATAAAGACTGTGTCATCAATATCAGTGTACATTATAAATTATTATACAAACTTTAGCACATGCCTTGACTGAATATTGGAATGACATAGTGAGCAGGTTGTTCTTTTTGAAACGCAGGGAGGCAAAACCAGAAGCAAATATGGCATTAAATAAACAAATTCGTATTTAAAGCACTCTATGCTCTAAAGGCTTTTTCATTTCCAGCACAAAAGAGTCTGATGGCAACCTTCAGGGATATAAAAAACACTCTTTAATGCAGCTACAAATAACAAGTCACAGTTTACACTGTGTCCGAATACAATGCGCTGTGATCTGCGTGACAACAAAGCACTCTGAGTGAAACCACACCAAGGTTTCGCAATGTGAACAATCCCAAACCTTACTTTTTTATCAGCTATCAAAGGAAAATCTGCTCTTGTACCACGAGCTGGATGTTTGATTTACTTTCCTCTGCTTTGATCGCAGATCGATATCTTTCCCAACTTAGTTAACTCTATTCAGCTGGGATAACAATGCTGCTCCAAGGTTTCCTTCAGGTGCTGCTCATCTGTTGCTGCTGTCATTTAAAAGTAGGACAACAAAATGCCAGAAATTCAAGATAGCAAAAACTCAGGAAAAAAAGGAATCTATCAATATTTCC
This sequence comes from Corvus moneduloides, assembly GCF_009650955.1. NCBI lineage: Eukaryota > Metazoa > Chordata > Aves > Passeriformes > Corvidae > Corvus > Corvus moneduloides. The sequence continues at coordinate 8,236,136 of NC_045492.1, forward strand.
TGTTAGAAACTGTTACCAGTAATCCAGCTCTACAGGTCCATAGCAGAATTCCTGCCTAGACAGCCACACGTTCCTTTTTTTCCACCCCTGAACATCCCAAACTGATTCAAATTGCCCCAAAGGCATCTCTGGGTTACACTTCTTTGAACTAATGGTATTTTAGCACACAGTAAAGATAAACCAGTGGGGCCTGGCTTGATGAATTCTTTATTAGCACCTTCCCAGTGTTCCACAGGTTCCTAAAAACCTCTGCACTTCTTAAAGCAAAAATAAGGCTAATGAATGAGCAATGAAATAGAGCACAGGGAAGCAATAAACTATCATCCAAGGTGTACAAACACACAAAGATGTACAACACAACAAAGATGAGTTTTCAAACAATAATCAGTATTTATTTGGTTTCAACAACTGCAAGTAACACAAGAAGAGAGAAACCCACATCAATGACCCACACTTTGTACACAAGAACGCAGATTTATGTCCATTCTGACTCGTACTGTGAGAAACCTTTTTCCCTCCTAAACTTGTGCTAAAATGAATTTTAGTCAAAAGTATTTTAAATTCTAAATCAGGAATCAAACCCACTTTCTTTCAGTCAGCTCTGCACACAGAAAATGAAGCAGGGGTTTAGCAGTATTTTTGTGAATACAGAATTCTCATGACAGCTAGACAGTAAACTATTGTGGAAAAGAGAAAGGCAAAGTTATTACATCTAATTTAAAACTGCATCCATTCTCCTCTAAATCTTCTTTTATCATGTACAAAAATTCCACCAAACTGAATACCTTTAACTTCCTCCTGGGAAAGTTGACCACTGTGTAGAATGTATTCCTTAACATCCAGTGTAAGGATAAATTATTGGCTCCAATGAACCACTAACTAAAAATAATCTATTAGCTGGTTTGCCCAAAAGAAAAGGGCTCTGTGTACCATGTAATCACTTGGACTGGAAGCTTCATAGGAATTGCTTCTATAAACAGTTTCAGTTGCAACAGGGTAAACAGGAAAAGCCAAACTTAGCCATATAAAAAAGCCTTCAAATGTGCTATTCTGAAATGTGGAAGTCACCCTTTAAGGGAGTTGGTCCCCCCCCCACGACCTGAAACTTTTCTTTTTTAATGAGAAAACAAGGATGTAAACCTAACAACCACATTTTCTAATGAATATTAAAATCCTTGTTCTCTTGATTATACTTGGCAAAACCAGCTCAAAACACTCGACTGAAGCCTTTGAGACTTCTGGATGTGTGATGTAACCGTGCAGAACAATGCTACCAAAGTTCAGGCTCATAAATGAAATAAGACACGTTATTAAACCAAGGAGCTCTGCAGAGCAGCTCTGCTGGAGTGGAAATCACACAAGCACCACCTGCTTTTAGAGACAAACCAGGAAAACACGGCAAGACCAGGAAAACTCTCAGGATGTCTTATCTGAAAGGCACCCCCAGCAACAACCCAGGCAGGTTCAGTAACCAACAGTTCCCCAGAGAACCTCGGTGTTACCCATGAGTAACTCACACATTTTTTTTCTGTAAAACCTGTGTGTTCCAGGTTTCTGACAAGCATATGAACAACGTCAATCTTGATCACACATCATGAACATCAAACTCTCAGAGCCCTTCAGCTGCAGGTTATCTGGCAACTGTGCTAACCAAATGGCAAGATATTTAAGTTTTTCCTTCTGATTTTAAATGAGTTTGAACTGATTAACTTCAGAAATTCACCATAGTGATACAACACCCCCCCACACACATTCTGGGCTTCATTTTCCACCAGCAGAATGTCAAGTTCATACCTCATATGATCATATAATGAATTAGTTAAAAAGAACACGAGGTAAAAGGAAAACCTTGAGGTAGCCCCTAACTTCTAAAACAGGATGAATTATGTGGAACAGCAAGTGAAAACTTTTAATGTGTGCAGTAACTTGGAGAGTAATATCCCCTTTAGAAATGGCTCATCCAAATTTTAAACATGTTTAACATCCTCTTTGCATCTGTCCACCTCCAATAAGTCTTTTTTCCTCCAAAAAAAAAAAAAACCAAAACAAAACCTGAATACTGCTCCTTGAGGCAGTTATGTACTGCAGTGCTTTGTAAGAGAAGACAATCCAGTGATAGCAGCCAAGATTAAAAAACACTTCACTTCTTTAAGGTCAAGAGAGACTGATCACTTATAACCCCTGAAATTAGCGCATTTCTTTTCAAATCAAGACAGATGAAAACCGCTGGGTTTGGTTGTCTGGTTAAATTCAATCTTTTTCATTGTGCTCCTGCCTACCCCCTCCTCTTTTTTTTTTTTATGTAATATAGCCCAGGACTTAAAATGACTCAACATCCTCAAATTGTTTTTGAAGAAAAATGTCAAAAACACCTACAAAGCCAGCACCAACCTAGACTGTGCTTTTACATCTCCACTATCTGCCTACCACTGTCATTTTAAACACCGAAAATTCTCATCAAGCTTGATGTCCTGTTGTATTCAGTAATGACCACTTAAAAGGGAATCGTATATCACAAGATCTTTTTCAAGTTATTAAAATAAACTGATACCTGTGAATCTGAATAAGATGAAAGAAAAATATGTCTCTTAACTCCTGGCTTCTATAAAAACCCTCTTACCAGGCCAATGTCACATCCCCAACTGCTATGAGAGCTACAGACCAAGCAGGAGGTCTTCTTTTTGACTTGGGCATTTCACTTTGCTTCCATAAAGATGAGATAATTGAAGCTCAGCTGAATGAAATCCAAGTACTAGTGAGAAGACTGGAAAATAAGGACCTCAAATACAGGCTGGACAGGACCTCCTGAGCCATGCCACCCCCTTAGTGAGCTATCAACCACCCCCTTTTCTAAATGTTTCAAGCTTTATTTTAAATCCAGCTGGTCTCCTGCCTGCACCATGCCCATTCCCAAACTCCGCTTCTCAGCTGGTTGGGCAATCTCTAATTTTTAACCCGGATTTATGACTGCTTCATACACATTTATCTTTACATCAAGTGGTGCTTCAGTTTTAAAGCAAAACCTAAAATCCTCCAACCAGGAGAAGGATGATGGATAGAGGGCAGCGCCATCATTATTCCAATTTATCAAGACAGAAGATGAAACTGCTGATTTCACCCGTCAGGAGTCACAGATCCGAGCCCGCGGTGCATCCATCACCCGCGGTGGCACATCGACCCAGGCTCCCACCCATCCTGGTGCCAGCTCAGGGCACTCTGCTCCCTGCACCCAAACCCTGCCACTGAACTGAGCCACATCTGTGCTGTTCCACTGCAACTAAGGGATTTTCAGCCCTGGAGGCCAATCTGAAATGTGATTTAACTGGAAATCCTTCGGGAAGTGAGTTACTGTGAAAGAAACCAGAACACTGCACCAGCCATTCCCCACAAATATTTAAGCTACAGAATAAGGTACAGAAACTTGAAGGGTTTTGGAGTTTTTTTAAAAACAATCCCACTGTTCAGACACGAGAAGTGAAAAGAGACACTAAGTCTGACACTACATTGCGCAGTTAATTCCCTTTGTCACACAACTCCTGTGACCAGCTGGCCACTTGGAAGGGGCTTGGAGCAACCTGGTCTAGTGGTAAGTGTCCCTGCACATGGAAATGGGTTGGAACAGGATGATGTTCAAAGTCCCTTCCAACCCAAACCATTCTAGGACTCTATGATCCATTCTCTAATTCTATGACCATTAAAGTTCTCTGTCTTTTGCCATTGAAGAAGCTAAAAGAAAACAGAGTAATAGATATCCCTAAGTGAACTTTTTCACCTGATCAGTTTCCTCAGCATAGATGAAAATAAACCTTTTCTTCTGGAAATTAACATGTGGTACTCAGAAAGCTGCTGCTTGCTCTAGTCTAGTTCACAAATGATATATCTTCTCAGAGTATTACTAAAACACAGCATAATAACATGTCTCTTTCTTTATGCACTAGACAATCAAGCTGCAATGAAGGAAACACAAAAATATGCTGAAAAATCAGCTGTCCACACCTAATGGTTCACATCAGCTGTCTCCAACAGACCACCAGAAGAAAAACATTCATTTCCAGGTGCAAGTATAACAAAATCAATAGCTGCTCATTACTTACAGCTCTAAAATTAAACTGCAAGAAGTAAAGATCATGCAATCTACAACACCCCAATTATTTCCACAGACGCAGGAGCAACATTCAAGCCGTTCAACATCAATCAAGTTTGGATTCAAAACCTTTCCCATAATGACTCAAATAGTTTGTATTTTGTTTGTAAGTACCATTGTGCAAACAAGCAAAACAAATTTGAGGACAAGCGCTACAGGCTGAATATTTTCTTCTATGACTTCAGCAGTTAACATTAAGGATGGGTCAATATCAGACAAAAGTTTCCAAATTTTATAGAAAGTGGGATTAAGCAGGATTTAAACCTGGATATAAACACATCACCAGCAACCAACGAGGCGGTGATGTGTATTTTCTTCTTGCTAAAGACTTCCCTTAAAGCGTCAGTAAACAAAAAAAAAAAAAAAATCCAAGAGAAGAACACCAACTTACGGGAGAGTGAGTGCGTGCCTTTGGGGAGGTACTCGAAGAGCAGCGAGCTGTCCTCGCCCAGCATGTCGGCTTTCAGCGACAGCAAACTGTTCTTACTCATCAGAGCCGCGCGCAGGTTGGCCACGGTGGCGGCCTGGAGCGCATCCTCCTTGTCCGGAGTCAGGGGCTGCTGGATGTAGCTGGATTCCCCGCCCAGCAGCGCTTCCTCCACGTTGGCGTAGGGGTCCGGCCGCTCCACCCTGCTGTCAGAGCTGCTGGGCTCCGTCCCGGCCACATCAGCACCTGCAGGAGGGAAGATGCTGTCAGAGACACGGGAAAACTCCCGGCCCTGGGACCAGGACCATGCACCTGCCTCACTGTGCATCTGGGAAACAGAACCAGGAATGCAGCAACAATTATTTTGGCTTTGCTTTTCACGTGGCAGTGCTGCTTCTCATCCCCCTTTTCCTGCCTCACAGCTGGGGGTTCTGCTTTTCCAGCCTGCTCCCTCCTGCCCCACCAACTGGGCTTCAGTTCAGTACCACACGCTTTGAAGGCAGGGCTGAGGGAGGGGATGTATATTTTACCCACAACCTGGATAAAACTATTTATTTATCTTAAACAAAGAATTCAGGATGGTTTGCTAGTACTGAAATTACATTCAAAGGTTAAAGTTCTGTTTTCTCCCTAATTTGACACTCCGGTAGTCAAAATTTTCACTCTTTCATTTCTTCCCCATGATGCAGGTTTTGAGAAATCCAGTAATAAGCAGCCTCTAAAAGCTGAGTATAAATCCCTTGGGGTCACCTACTCTAAAAAATACACAGTAACCAGTGGTTCCCAGCATATAGCACAGGGTGGGTTTTATACAGAAGTGATACAGTTAAAAAAAAAAAAAAAATACCAATCAGCCACTTTACAACATGTAACTACAAAGAAACTGTATAAATATAAAACATATTAGTATAAATGTATCAATTACTGAACCCAAACAAAACCAAAAAAGCTATGATACGGTAAATTCCTTCCTGTGAAAACACAGTTTATTTTTGTATTTTTTGGGGAGGTCTAATTGAAGAGCCTCTTTTGTTTGAACTTTGACTCTCTTACCAGCTTAAATAATTTATGTATTTTTATGTAAAGGAAAATGACTCTCAGACTCCTCTCTATTCTTCACATGAAACTACAAAAATTACACACAAAAAGGGCTGTTGGCCCATTTTTAAAGTGCATTAAACAAATTGCAATTACCTACTCCACAATCTGCAGCAGCAAACACAGCTGACACACTCAAAGCCCAGCTGAGCACCTGGCAAATGGAGCTGAAGCTTCTCAACAAACTTATGCCTTTGTGGCATTTCTCCTCTCAATGTAGAGGGAAAAAACCCATATCCAAAGAGAAGGCTCAGATAATGAGCTATCAGATGCAAAAAGAAGCTGTTTCGCAGATCCTGAATATTTTATTGCCTCCTAGTTTAAAAGAGATTTAAATCTACTTAATGCAAGAGGGTACTATTAGAGCTCAAACCAGTGGTAGGATACGTATAAAATTAATACCTGCTGCTTTCACACATTCACCTTGCACTCTTCAGGGCAAGGAATTCAGGTGTTGTCCACACATAGCAGTGCAATAAACTCACTCCTGAACAGAAGCTCAGGAGAGAGGAGGAGGCAGAGTGGGGACACTCCAGCACTCGGCTTCCGCAACTTCAAACCAGGGCAAGGCATTAACCTGCAGAGCCTTATTAAAAAATGCTAATGAGGACACTGGGACTGTGCCCACCTCCTGTAACCTGGAAAACAGCTGAAGGAAGATCATTATTTTTAACTCCATTTTACAGGTGGTGGCTGCCAGAGAAAGATGCGGGGACTCACTCAAGGTGTCCAGCTTGCGGAGCCAGGAGCAGCCGGTGAATTTCTCAGTCCCAGCTCAGAGCATATCAGATTCCAGAATATGTTCAGATTGGTTTTACTAAGCTGCACTGTTCTGCCAGTACATCCTACTGCTAGGCTGTCCCTTTAAAAAACAAACAGCCTCAAAGGAAACAATAAGGAAAAAGCAATCACAGGCAGAGTGTTCCCACACCCCGGAGATGTAGGGAAAGCCCAAGGCCGGGGGCTACAAACACAGGAGGAAGTTCATAAATGTGAACTACCAGAGATGTTCTCTGTTTAAAACAAACCATTTTCCCTCCTCCATCTGTGTTTCGCTTGTATTATTTCATATTATCAGTTTTATTAAATCTTAGCCAAGCAGAAGAATTCAAATACTTTGAATTTTTACGTATTTCGTCATCCCTCTGTCAGCAGCTCACAGGATATCCACTTTTCTAGATGATAATGAAGATTTTTTTAAAACCAGCCAGCATGCCTACATTAAAAAAAAATTAGAAGACAGTAAAAAACCAGCAGCTGTTACAAAAGGTGGTGAAGGAAGCAAATTAAACTTTAGCCCATTAAACTGGTAAGGTGACAGAGAGCTTCATCACATCAAAGCCACGATAACAGCCCTGTTCCACTGCCTACACGGGGAATCACAGCACGTAACTCAGGCCAGAAAGGGTGTCTGCCCACAAAAATGTGTTCCCAAATAACCAGGCAGGCAGGGAATCACCTTGTGCTTTCTGCCCTCCTTTCTCAGAGCCTGTTACAGCTGCTGATTGACAGTTGCCAGAATCGGCTGCTGCCCGCTGCACATAAACACTAATTGCTAAAACACACGCAGATTAATTGTAACCACAACAAGACATTAAATGTTCCTCAAAAGCCAAGATTAGAGACAGACAGCGAAATAGATGCTTCAGAGCTCCCAGTATTTATAGCTGATGTAATCTAATCAAACACACATTATGGCAAAATAAATATCCACTTAGTCACATAAGTACTAAAATACTCTCAGCACACCAAAACCCAAAAAATGCACCAAGTTCCTCTCCACGGTGCCTCCAAAACCACTTCTCTTTTCTCTAGAATGCAGCTCCTTTTAACAAGATTTAGCCAAAGAATTATATGAATCGAAAGCATCCGTCACTTCCCAGTAATCCAAACTGTTTACTACAGCGCTTCAGCCCCACGTAAACCAGGCTTTAGTCAATGAGCTTCTATTCTGCAATTATTCACTGCCACGGGGCCCAGAGCTCCATCCCAGCCCTCCAGAGCTCGTTTTTCACCCTGCTGGGACAGCCTCTGGGACTGCAGGGCTCCACACGCAGGAAATCCCGAGCTAAACACGGGATTAATGCTGCTTGGAAAACTGAGCTCATTAGTCTCTTTAGCAAATCATTATTTTGCAGTTATTCTATTACACCAGCCTACTTTCCAAAACACAGAAGCTTTAGAAAAGCTTTCTTAAGTTTGTTGACTTGGATGAATATTTTATTGTTAGCTTTTACTGTCAAATAAAACACAGGGCCTATTTTTTGACAATTTTGGCAACAGTACTTCCATGCAATTCTGGAAACAATAGTAAAGTTCTTCCCTACACATGAAAGCATCACGTAACAGGGGTACAAGGACTGTATCACAGAGGTCACCCGTCCCAGCTGAGCTCAGAACACACTTCATTCCCAGCCACACAAACCAGCCAGGCTTTAATAGATCCAAGAAGAGGAATAAACCTCACACCAGGACAACAGAAGCAGCACAATATTCCCAACACACCCAGAGTGGCTACTGTGTGAGCTCTGGAAGTCCTATAAACCAAGCTCCTGTCACAAACCCAGGAATGGGAAAACCAAGTTCCACTTGTCAAAGAAAATCAAGCACTACAGACATCTGGCAGCCCCTTGGAAAGGGCTATGGCACAAATCAAAGTAATGCAATGTACTAGAAGTATCCAAATGTTAATGTGATAATTTATTTTCAAAGATCTAGGAAGAAGCTGACAGTAAAAAGCATTAAACGTAGTCCAATGACTGAGCAAAACACACATGCCATCCCAGAAACAGCTAGGAAAAGCTCCATTTTAAAGACTCCATTTACTACCTTAATTAATTACTTTAATAAGCAAACCAATTCTTTTTCTTGTATTTCTTCTCCCTGTTTCTATCATTTTTTCTCATTACATCTTAAACTCAGCTGTTACCAAAGTACTTCCTCAGCGTCTGCTTCTCTCACACCACTTATTTCTTGTTTGTACTGTGTTTTAACCTTCTCAGTAAACCCCCAGTGGGGTTTCCCAGACTCCCAATGCTATTATTCTCTTTCATTTTTTTTTTAAATTATTTTTCCCCCTTTTCATCTTTTATTCCTGCTCTCTTACGTAGACAGTTGAACATCTAGAAATCAGTAGCTGGAGAACTAAACCCATGAGAAGAGAGAAAGGCGTGAATAAAAGCCATACAAGGTTGCATCGGCTGCTGGAAAACTCAAAGAAACAAGCTTTTTCCCCAAGAACTAAAGGCAATGTTTTGCCAGGTCGCTCTTTCTCAATATTGCCCTTTTCATTACAGTCTTGAGATAAGAGGGGATCCAAGAAATCTTTCATCCTCTCTTCAAAGCCCTGTTTAGTGTGGCAGGAGCACAAAGCAGGGATGTTTCTCCCTCGGTGTTCCGAGTCTCTGGGATGCCAGGGTTGTGTGACGGAGGTGACCTCCAGCAGTGAGGGGGGAGCCAGCCACAGGCACTGGAGTCCTTCAAAGGATGGCAACAGTACCTCACTTACCATTTACAGAGCTTTAAAACAGTTCCTGTGTGTTTCTCCATCAACCTGGCAAATTTCAGCAATCTCTGAGGAGCACTCCCAACCCCTCCTCAGCCCCCCTGGAATGCAGGGGTGTTTCATGAGCCATTCCTCCAGCATACCTTTCTGAACTGGAGGTCTCACTGATCAGCACCTGGAGTAAACTCCCTGCAAGTCCCACAACCTCCAAAGACGATGGCAATTCAAGTCACCTCCTGCCACAAAAAGCTCCTGACCCTTTCCTGTAGTTCACTCACTGCAGGACCCATTTTGGCAGAATTACTGTGGAAAGGTGAACAGAAGGAAAGACACTTTTGAGTACAGGAGTCTTGCTGTCAGCAAGGCAAGAACCAGGGAAAGTACAGTCTGGAAAGAGGAGCAGCTGGAATTACACCTGAAGTGGTGTCACCAGACAGGGGAGTGAGAAATCATCCTGACCTAGGGCAGCGTTACTGCTCTGTCACCTGGAGTCATCTCTAAGAATTGCAGAATAAATTAGCTTGAAAGTAACTTCAGAGCTACTTTTAGATTTATATTCCAGTGGCTTGTACAGCCCAGTTGTGAATACCAGCAGGGAAGACAGAGCAAAACTTCCCCAGGTGCTTCCTCCACCTTTCGACCACTTTGTGAGGAATCTCCTCCTTTCACCCCATGAGAATCTCCCTTCCTGTAATTCGTGTTCATTACCTCTCATCCTTTCTCAAGGCACATCTGACAAGGGTCTGGCCCTGGATAATCCACCCACCCCCCTTCTCTTCTTCAAGGTTTTAAACCAAGCTGTCTCAGCCTCTCCTCACACACATCATCTTGATGGCCTCAGCTGCGCTTGCTCAAGCTTGTCAAAGTCTTTCTTGGCCTGGAGATCCCCAAACTGGATCCTGTACTCCAAATGCTCTTCCTAAGGCAGGCAGCCAGCCTTCCCTGGCTGCCAGGGCACACAGGCTCCTCTTCAGCTCCTTACTCACCAGAAGACATTTTCTGCAAAGCTGCTTTCACTCTCCTTGGCTGCCAACCCAAACTGCTGCACAGGGTTATCCTGTCCCACATGCAGGACTTCACACTTGTCTTGGTGGAATTCCTGCTGTGCCTGGCACCGCTGCCTTCCAGCCAGTCATCCCTCCCAGCCTGGTGCCATCCAACAACTCACTTGAGGGTTCACAACATCCCACCACACGACTTGTTAATGAACAAAGTCAACAGCATCGGGCCTGGAAGCAGCCTGTGATGGATGCAGGCATCACACTTTCTGGGGCAGATGTTTTGGATCTCCTGCACACAGCTGGATAATTTTCAGTGTGATGGAAAATTTAGGGGTTTTTTTGTTGTTTACAACATGACAAGCAGAAAGGGAAGAGGTCTCAGCATCAGCAACTTCTCCCACCCCAAATTCCTGCACCCTCCCCCTGCTACTCCCTCAGTGGTACCAGGACCACACATATAGTTGTGATTGAACTTGAGACAGGAACTAATATGTTAAAAATAAACCGATTTATTTTAAAAAGTTATTTTTAAATACAGATCAGTTCCTCTCTCTGGTTCTCTACATGGTTGCACGGACATTTTCACCGGAACAACTGCAGGAGAGCGTGGGGGTGCAATTAAATACCAAAGGAAAGTGGGAGCCACTTAAACTCAGCTTTTGTTTCAGGTACACTGCCAAATTGTGACCCAAAAAAACTTAGGTGAAATCAAAGATTTAATTTTCTAAGGTTCTTCTACCTATTTGGGTCAAGTATCTGCTTGACAGTAGATTTTATCTAGAATTCCAGGGATGATGTTTCTTGTGTAGGTTTAGGAAGGTTTGGCTTGATCTCCTTCTGTACAAAAGACAATTAATTTTTAAACTCTCAGGGAAAAAAAAGAAAAAATAGCTTTCATTTCATAGTGTGCTTTTTGATTGGGAATTAAAAAAAAAAAAAAAGAGCACACAGGCTGGCAGAAGAATGACAATGTTTTACCAGCTGCTAAAAATATCCTTGAAGTTTGTATTTCAGTTCCCTCCTCCTTTCTAACAGAAATCTTCCAAAAGTGTTTCACAACTCACTGTTTGTTAAGCAAACCCCAGCGTTCTCACCCACTGCAATATTTACATGGGGAAGTGATGCCATGAGTTATATTGGGTTTGATTTGCACTGTTTTACAACCATAACAGCAGACATGTGGATACAATAAATGTGCACAGCATTCAGAATCAGCTCCAATTTCCTAGAGCAGGAAACAATCAAGCAAACATAGATATTTAACCACAACACATATGATCATTAAAAACTGCCTTTATGTTAAAGGCAGTAAGATATATTAAGTGAATCCTTATGGAATCAAAAACTTGGTCTCCTTGAGGCTGTGCTTTCCCACCCCTCTTCTTTCAGATTTGAGTCCCACTACAGCTTTTCCACCACGACTCAAAGCAGGGTGACCTGGCACTGTCAGGATTTGAGTTCTAAAAAACACAATCCTGCAGGAAAGTGCCGATTCCCAATGCTGCTTCTGTTTCTGGAGGGCTCAGGAGGAGCCCACGCCAACTGAGGCTTCAATATAATTTCCCAGCCTACAGCCATAGGATGTTCATTATCTGTGTTTCACCAACAGAAACATTCTCCTCACCAGCTCTAGAACACTATTGCTAAAATAAACCAGGCTTGTTCTACGCAAATATGACCTGGTTTTACGTTGCTATTCCTGCAGCGTATTCCAAAAGCTCAAGTGTATCCCCATCTTTGCCATCCTCCTCAAAACAGTAATCAGTGTACAAGTAACTGGAAAATTCCCTCCACTCTTCCAGGCACCTGGAAAAAAAATAATCAATTTTCATCTCTTTCCCATAATATTTGTTTTTCTACCATTGAATCAAGCTCTGCAGACACTTTTCTGTGGTCAGCAAAAGGAGCTCCTGGCCCAAACCCTGCTGCTTGTTGCTGCTCCCCCACCTCCTGTTAGTGACCTCAACTCAACCGTTCCTTGCGCTACAGAGCAAATCTGGCCAACTGCTGATCTTCCTAAAAAAGGATAAACAGAACCAATCCAAAAAAGAGAAGAATGGTTAAACTGGGTGAGTTAATTGTTTCTGAAACTCTTCTAAAATGGGATAATGAAGTATCTTTGCAGGAGCAAGAATGACTGGGCAGTGCAGAAATACCTGAAGCCACTCTTGTTTCTCCAAAATATGCAGAGAATTGTGCAGTAAAGTGATAGTCACTTTAAAATCACTTTAAAAGTACTATATCACTTTAAAAGTACTATAATATTAACCTCTTTTTCCAAGTCTCCTAATTCAGGCAGTAAAAGGAGTGACACTATTCCCTGCTGCTCCTTGGGACAGAGGCAGACACAAACATGAAGGGACAGAAATAAAACGTTTTCCTTTGGAAACAAGTGCCTTGAAAAAAAAAAAAGAACGATAGAATGAAAAATAAATCAAAAACCAGTACAAAGAAGGTTGGGTTTGATTCCCAGGCACTGCATCTGAAGAATTAATTCCTAACTATGTTTTAATGCAACAGCAGCACTGCAAGTAGGGAAATTAAAGTCCTGGACAGGGCTGATTGCAAAGTAGGACTAGAATTTATGTTAAAATACTAAAACCTTCTTGATTTCTCACTTGTAATTTCAAAGTAAAGAATCAAAAGGGGTAAAAAGTTTTGGAAAAGTTGAGATCTCTGTAAAGAAAAGCACAAGGAACAAATAAAATAGTGAGAAGGGCACTCAGGAGAGGGGAAATGCCTCTGATCTCTGGAGTTAAAGCAGATTAACAGAATCAGAACTGCTACCACGGGGAGGAGGAAGAGGAGAAGGAGGAGGAGGAGGAGGGCTTGGGAGCCTGGGGAAAATGGAATGCAGGGTGGGGAAAGGAAACAGACACTGAGCTTTGAGCTAAAGCTGGTTTAGGGTGGAACCATTTTAAAGCCCGGGTGTAGCCAGGGAGTAAGTGTGTCTGGGTTTAAAGCAACGATTTTAGTTTCCAAACTTGAAAATAACCTGACCTAACCCTTCAATAACAAACTCCAAAGTTACTCCTGCAAAGATTGTATCCTGATAACCCCATTAGCCTGTACCTGTGGTGATACAGAGAACCTGAATTATTCACTGAGCACCCTCTGCAAAATTCTCCATATGGACACAGAGATCAGTGGTGTTCGGCGTGGGTTTTTTTCCCTTTAGTTTTGCATTTCGAGGCAACTCTCAGCCACCTCCATGCTGTGCACTGGTGCTTCAGGCACACCAAGAGTTCCAGAGAGGGTCCAGAAACCTGGGCAGCTCCTAAGCCTGAGGAATGCAGGCTAAGCCGATTTCGGGCTAAGAAAGAATTCAGGGGGTGGCATAAGAGCACAGAGCTGTAACCCCTCCACGTCTGGCTGCATCACTGGCCACCAGGGCTTATGGTGTCAAAATATCTCCCCAGCAAAACCCCCTCAATTGTAGCAAAGACGGTTTTAATACCTTGCACCATAACTGCATCGTCATGGCTGTAAAAGAAGGTGGGAAAATGCAGTAATGAACTTAATTTTCCAAGTGGCAGGCAATTTGTAGTTTACTATTACCTACCCTCAAAAAATACTCCAACACCTTTCCAATAAGCTGTTTTGATCCAAAATATCTATCCTGCTTAAAAAGTGATCTTTCCAAAGTGAGGTATAAAAGAGGTTTAAGTAACAAACTAACAGCAGTAAAGTATTAAAATTTGAGCCTGTGTTGGTTTTTAGGACATCAGACATTCATCTGACAACTGAAATTTTAGCCAGCCCAGTTTTCAGTCATGGCTGTAACAAACCATTAAACACCTGAAGTTTTCCCACTGCAACCAGGACTCAGACCACAGCAGGTGGACTGGAGACTCCCTTTCTTCAAAGCAAAGTCCATTTAAAGGAAGAGTAACTTCCTGTATTCTGTCCCAGTGATTTTTCTGGCTGGATTATTTCAACACTACATGCTTCCAAAACTTCTCTCAGCACCTCCTTCAATACCTTCATTTTTGTCTTGTAGAACAGAGCAAAAATCTTTAGGAGTTCCTTAAACACCTGAATTCTGAGTACCAACACCTCACTCATATTTCCCTCCTTTTCTCATTTTGCAAAATCTGGATTCCTCTAGTTGGACTAATATGCTTGCCAAATACCACAATGGAAACAGGAGAATTTTCAGGGGAATTACTTATTTAATAATGACTTGAAAACATGAATCAAGTGAAGATTTGAAGATATGCATTGACAATGGGACAGAGTTATAGGAAGCCCAGTAGCTTGCTGAGAAAAAACCAACTTTTTTTCAAGAATAAAATTGTCCTGTAATAAGGCAATCCACAAATTCACCTGCCTGCACTCAGGTCCAGAGACCTCACCTGCAGAAAATTAGTTGAGCTCATCTGGAAAGAGCTCTTTCTTGCCTGTCTCTGAAGCCTTTTGCAATGTAAGCTCACTATGTGATCCAACTGTTCAGCATCTGTGCTCCCCAACAGCTCCTGTAATCATAATTTGCTCTCTGGAAACCAAGACAGAAAAAGGGATGGGAAAAGGCTGATGACACCAGCTGTCTTCAGGCTTCCCAGGGAGCCAGCAGCTCCCTGCAGCAGTCACTGCAATCACATGTGTGTCACTGGAAAACGAGCTACTTGAATGTCTCCTCACCGGGAGGGAGGAAACTTGTGCATAATTAAAGATTTTGATGGGGAAAATGTTAAAGGAACTGTGAACTCTGCAAAGTCAGAAGGATACAGTGAAGTCCTGCCTGTCCTTCCCATGGAGGTCACCACTCTGGGCTTACTCAAGTTCTGAAGCTCTTCTTAACAGAACACAGAAATTCCACTACATGTATTAAAGGAAAGGAAAGAGTTCCCCAACTGCAGCACCTTTAAAAAGGGCTGCTCTGTTTTTAAAATAATTAGCTTCATTTCACAGTCAATTGGCACACAGAAATTCACTTGCAGCTTTTGGGTGCAAACACTCAGAAGATGTGTGGGAGTATTTCCTTGGAAATAAATTCCTGAATCATAACCACCAGGCTTGAACTAACACATTAATAAAGCCGTCAATAAATCCTTCAAAAGACACCCTTCAAGTGGCAGAGTTTTCCATTATGTGAAGAGGCAAAGCCAGCAACACTTTGCTGGCTTAACAGTGAAGATATCCATCCTCTTTGGCAAGAGCCTTTCAAACACCACCTGATCCTGTAGTCCATGCACTCAGGATGTGTAATCCTGTAAAAATTTTATCCAGCAAGGTTAAAGGAACAGGAACCTAAGGCAAATAAAGATGTTCAAGGCACACGACTGCTTCTGAATTTCATAAGCATCTTTGACACAAAAACTAACAAACAGCAATATGTTTCTTTAGAAAACCTATGAAATTCAAGAAAAAGGGATAAAATAAAAGGCAGACCTGTTCTTTTGGCAAGTCCATGGAGGAAATTCTTCTTGGCTCAGTTATGAAGAAAGTTATTATTTATAAAAGCCCATCCTTCAGTTTACTTTGGAGAACTGCTGCTTCAAGTTAATGTGGCTTGGTGAGGAAAACATATATATGAATGTTTCCTACAAGGAATGACAGACTGACATCCTGAACAACCCAAACAGGATGAGAAAGAGAAAACCTAATGTGTTTGATGCTAAACAGACAGTCCAAATTAATAAATAGGAACTAGCATGAAAAGATGGTGCTCATCAAGCTTTGTGCTTGACTGACACCACCCTGGGAAACTGAGAGCTGAATCACAGTCTCAATCCAGCACCTCAGTTTTTCATTTGTATTCTTTTGCAAATCGTATTTGATTATTCCTTCTTGGATGAAAAAGACAATCTTCATGGCAGGCATTAACAATCTCTTGCTATTTCCATTATGTTAGATTACCATTAATAAGATTACTCCAGACATTCCTTTTTATTTTAATCTCCAATGTTGTCAAATTCAAAGACTCTCAACAGCACCCCACCAGCATATGGGAAATCAACTGTTCACAAAGAATTTTCTTACCCTTTCAATTTAAATAAAACCTGTGCCTTTTTTTGAGATGTCATTGATTTGTATTTAAATAGTCTACTTAAATATTTGGAACACTTTAATACACCTGCCTGTACTGGTAAGAATGTTTTTCCCACTGAAAGCAGCACCACTGCTGAGTATGAACGAGCTGAGTTGTTCCAAAAGCAAAGTTTCAGTGATTGCAATGTGCTTCTTTGTAATATAACAGGAATTAAGTAACCCTATATAACAGAGGAGTAGGAAGCATATTTTTCATCTGTGAATATCCTGCCTCAAATAATCACTGAATTCAAAGGGTGACACAATAGTTACTTACAAGATTCCCCTTCCAAAATGCTGCTGAAATGCAGTGCTGCTTGCAACCACGACCAAAAGAGTATCTTGCACAATTTCAGGAGGAAGACTGAACTTTGAAGAAGTATTCTCCTAAATCAGCTTTTGCATTTCCAGAGGGCACGTGTTAGCCCAGCAGTATAGAGGCATTTGTAAACAGCACCCCAGTGATCCCAACAAGAGCTTTCAGCCTTAGCAAGCAGCATCTTAGAATAACTGATTAGATCAGAAAAGTGAACGAGCCCCAAAGAACAAAGAGTTCTAGGTAACTTTCTTTCCTCTCAGTTACTTCTGAAAGAACATTCAACACCCATTTCCTCCGTAAGTGAGCAGCTTTCCATCTTAGCTGTGAACATTGCTGACAGGGACACTTCTAAATAAATGAGGTAAAAGAGAGCCCTAGACTATGAAGCCTGTTTTAAGAAATGAAACCTGACATGACTAAATCAAAGACAACTTCAAGCTGAAATTTAAACACAACCCAAATACTTGTTACAAGTGTCTGCACTGTGTCATTATCCAATTGCACACAAGAAAAATCAATTATTGTTCACACTTATGAGTCAAGTCTGCAACACCCCGACAGCACTGCTGAGTTCTAACAGGAGAGGGAAAAACCTGGGGTATCAAAACCCAACCTAGGCACAACCCTGTAGCTCAGGAGGTGGAGAAGTTTGCAGGAAAATATCTCCCATCTGCTGGATATGGGAAAGACCCATGCAAGACCAGAAGATCTTGCTGCTTGCAGGGCCCCACAGACAGGGATGTTTTTGGGGTAACAGGGTTGCTTTTACTTCACAGTGAAAGAGCAGCAGCCTCACCTGAGTGCCCATCTGATTTCCCCCAAACCACAGGTTTACCACACGAGAGGCTGCCTACGGACAAGGTGTCCATGGTTAACTAAAACTGAACATGTATGGATCTCAAATCCTTTGAAATCATACCAAAAAAATCCCCAAGGACACCAACTTGACCTAAGACACACGCAGGGCTTGCAGAGACAATCCTGGCTGTTAAGCCCACAGGCACTCGCCCCACAATTTCAGACCCCACAATGCAGAGGAACCTCCCTTGCCAGCAGGGCAGAAAGGAGAATTTCACCTGCATTCACCTCTCCAGATGGCAAATATGGGGAATCCAGGAGCAGCTCAGTCTCCACACCCCCCCCCTTTTTCCTCACGGACACGCTGCTCTCTGCCAGCACAGGCAGCCTCTGAGCCTGTTCAGTTTGGACAGCAAGAAGTGGTGCCATTAATTTTTTCTTTTTCTTTTACCAGCACTACTGGAATATTGAAACTCTTCCCCCCGGCCACCACCACTCAGCTGCTCTTTTCCCACCACTGGAACCACCTCCTTTATTGGAAACTGCATTTCAGACAAGATTGGGAACAAATAATTTGATGTGCCTGCTGACGTGCTGTCTCAGCACTGTGCTGAGTCAACCCCTCAAGCCACCTTCCTCTCATCTGCAAACAGGCACTGCAATTTAATTCCTTAACAATTAGGGATTAAATAATCTAAGTTTCATTCAGCTTCCAGTAATACAATCTCTTCTATTCTGCACTATTTTCAGTAAAGACACTCAATCTATACCCAGCTTTCCAAAAGGCTCAGAGCTGCAGCTCTGTTTCTGCAGCCACTCCAACATGTCTGGCTCACTCCAGATACCTGTCCAGACCCACACCCCTCAGACAGTACAAGTGATCAAGCTGTTTTTATGGGATGCCACGGAAAATGAAAAATAGTTGCATGAGAACAGAGACCAGGAAATCCATGCTGAGTCTTCACTCAAAACAAGGATAAAATACATGCATCGTAAAAATGAGATTCTTCATAAATCACTGTTATCTTAAATTATCTCGCATTTTTCTTCTAACTGACGTTGTTTAGATTGTATCATCAGCTAATTAGAATAATTACATGCAAGCTTGCTGCAGCAGATAACCATAAAGCATAATAAATCTCAAGACATTTGCAGAGTTACTGTTCAATGAAAACCACATTTAAGCTCCAGTATGTGAGCAACTTCAGCCTCCTTTTTCAGCCCATAAAGACTTTTAAGACTTTCAGTACTCTTTGTATTGTTTTTTTCATCCAAATTTGGCAACATAAAAGTCTATAATCTCACACACCCTTCTCCTGGATGACTTGGATTCTGGTATGCAATGAAACACAGGCTAACTCACAGCATAGACTAAGTTCTTGAAGTCAGCCTGAGACAGTTTACTAACACACTTCCTTAAAGTCCTTAGAAAAAAAATCCAAAACTCCTAGTTCAGAAGCATTCCTGAATCTATTTATTGCCACTGATTAATGAATCAAATGGGACAGTTATCTTGAGACAAAAAAATAACTACTGAAGATTCATGGGAAGTCAAGAAAACAATTTTCTCGCTGGCTACACACTTTAAACGCAGCCACTTGTCTCAGACCACAAGTAGTCACACATCAAAATACACTTGAAGCCATAGTAGTGCCTCAGAAAAACATGTTGTTCTCGAGAGTTACTAAACACTTATCCTGCCATAAGCAGTGACAAGCTGTGGTGGTTTTCCTACCCAAGAGAAAGTGACACCTGAATATCAGGAAATTCTGAAGATGGTATCGGTAAGACTAAATTACACCTGTGTGTGTGGTGTAATTACATCATCAATATACAGCGCAAGGAAAATTCTTCAACCTTGACATCAATGCACACACCTGCTCAAATAAATTCCTTTAACCTTTTCTCTCATTAATTCCAACAATTAGAGTGGTGGTTTTGGGGTGATTTAGGCTGTTCAAGGCCAAAACAAAACTACCACTTTCACAGGAGAACCAGCCTCCATCGAGGCTCCTGACTGAACCACACAGTGCTTGGTGCTTCTGAATTGCTGGCAACACAAGTTTCTACATTTTTCTATTTCTGGCAAGCTCCTATTTCAGAGGCTGATAAGATCATCCCATAAATAGATCTAATTAACGTTTTCAGTTTCATCCCCAAAAACTGGAAGAATGACTTACTTGGGTCTCGACTGCTGTATGGCCATCCTGAGGCAGGTAAAAGGGACAGCACAGGAGAATTTGCCCTGCTGTCATCCTCCACTTGCTGCGTAATATGTCTCACAGTTTCTTTGTTTTTCCTGTTCTTCCTGCGGCCGGTGGGCTGCCAGCCATCCCCCACTCCTTGCTCTGAGAACCCACTCTGTATTGCACTATCCTTGGCAGGATGCAGCTCACCCCCTCCGTAATGCGACGGTGAGACCTGCTCCTCTTTGATACGCAAAGACCCATAGCCCATGTCACTAGTCCAGAGAGACTGGGATGAAATGTCTTCGTGGCTGTCTGGTTTTGGTTCTTGATCCTCTTTCCCATAACTACTCCCTCCCTCGTGGCAGCTGGCAATGGCTGAGTCCCCGGAGGAGTTTGCTGGGCTCGTTCTCCGAGCTAACCAGGGGGATATACTCCTGCCAGCCACGACTGCCGAAATCAGAGCGTCCGTGCTGCTGCTGGAAGGGGCTCCCAGCTCATAATCGACCAGGTCCTCCGAGGCATCAGACTTGATGCTTATGTCCAGAGCTGCTTTGATGAAGTTGTGACAGGCCTGCACGATGTCTGTCATCTGCAGGTAGCTGGCAGCCGACATCACCTCGATGACGTTCCTGCTGGTCAGCGCCAGGTGTGCGGAATACATGAAGTCAATGATTGCCTTAAAGCCCTGGGCAGTGACGATGTCCAGGTGGGTGACTGTGGCCTGGTCAGAGGTTTTCTGCACCTGGCAGTAGAGGGTTTTGAAGTAGCGGCTACTCCCCAGGAGAACGTTTTTGTGAGCCTTGAAGATCTTGCCCTCCACGATGATGCAGACGTCGCAGAGGATCCCGTGCTGCCTCTGCTCGTTCAGCTCCCGCAGCAGGTGACGGTAGTGGGAAGCAATCTCCATATCTTCCTTTCGGTTATTCATTTGGAGATCTTTATGTTTCCTCTTCCACAAGTCCTGCAGGGGGAAGGAAATGACAGGATTACAAAATCCAGGACAAGACTGAGACAAACCCCAGGTTGTACCAAAAGAAGCAACAGGTTCATCTGGGAAGAGTGCCACAAATACAGCTACTGCCTACAATCCTCCACATTCGTTACAAAATGCACCTTACTTTGCCCAGACTTCAAATAATTTATGTTAAAAAGGACTAGATTTGAAGCCAATCCTCCAGTGGCTCATAACATCCCAGAGAAACGTTTCTTGAAGTTACTACAGACTTGTAAGAAAACCCATCTGAAGTAACCGGAGAACAACAGCTGTCAGTTTTTACAGTGAATTTGTTGGAGTTTGGTTTTGAAAGAGATGCTACACTTGAAATCATGTTCAGATGCCCACAGACTACTGAGGGGCACACTGTAACACGTTTTCCTCGAGGGAACAAGCATCGTGTGTAGCACACAGAAGAGCAGAAATCCTCAAAGAGGATTGAACCCGGAATTTCTCTTCTTATACTGCCATGGAGGGGCTATAAACATGGTTTAAAAGTCAGAAGAGCAACAAGCAAATCCAAGACCACAGATCACAAAGTTTTAAGTCCCCACCCAAAGTAAACTGGCAATAGAGCACAACTATGAAATTAATGTTATTTGAAGGTTACTACTTACAAGCAATACTTTGCAATAAACATGTTATTTCCTTGGGTTTACATCTCCAAGTTTACCCCACAGCAACCCTCAGATATTGAGTAGAGAAATTCTCATGATCACCTAAAAAAAGGATTCTTACGACCAACATAAAGCTGAGAAAAATTCACAGGGCTTTTGATCACTTTTCATAAAATTTGGCAGTATTATCCAAAATAAAAGGCCATTTAGTGCCAGCAGCAAGTTATCCTGTAAGTTATGCTCCAGATTATCCTCCTCTTAAATTCCAAAACAGAAAACAAGATCCTAAATGTTGACAGTAATCAGCAGTGCCAGGATTTTCAGATTGAATTTTTTCCAGTTACTATCTTTGCAATTCCATATTTGCCTTTGATGCCACAGCTTTACAAATCTTTCTGCATTCAATTCTGCCATTTTCTCTAGGTTATACCACTTTTTTTTGGAACTTACTATCAAGATTTATTTACCATGTAACAGTGGTTTAATGGTCCAACTAATTAAGAGCACCAAGGTGAAGAATATCTTACTCCTTTCACTCAAAAGCTTAAAATTTGTTCCAATATAAAAAGTCCCAACTGTAGAATTGATATGAGGGTCCACATGTCAACACACAACTGTAAAATTGGACCCAGTTCCAAATGTTATTATGTGCAGACACACACATTAGAAGCCTGGATTTAGGCTACTGGTTGTTACTTATAAAAACAAAATCTCTGAGGTCTTACAGCCTTGAAGCACACATGGTTCAATGTTAGCACTGGCATTAAGGAGGCTGTTTCCAGCCTGGAGCACCTTTCTAACATCCACGGAGTTCACACACAAATTCAGTCCCATCTGCTCAAACTGGCTCACAGCAGTGGGCAGCACAGCCGTGATTAAGGAAGTTTACTTGGCACAAGCAAGTCTGTTTCCTGGGCTGTGGAACACAGATCCACAAGCACCCTGCCCCCTTCCCCTACCCTGTGCTATTATTATCATCGGCAGGAGCAAAATAGCTACAGTTTAGTGAACACTCATGGCTAGAAAAGCACCTCCCAGCCCACAGAACATCCGTGAGGTGGGACCTTCTCCTAGAGAGCCACCTGATGATTCAAAAGTTCAAGTTATGCAAGACTGCTTCAAGCTCCTCCAGTTCTGCAAGGATGGAGCTGCCTCTCTGCAGCCCCGGAAATCCTAATTTGCAAGGCCAGCTGGTCCCTGATCATTGAGAAATGTTTGCTTCCCTCGAGAGAGGAAGGACCATCTCCCTGCAACACAAACAGGCTGAACTGTGTTCATCCACTTCAAAGCTGTGCAGCTTTTCTGCAGAATTAAGCACAGAATGCACAGAGAAGCCAATCTTTTTTTTTTAATTGAACTAGAAGAGGTCAATACCAGTGCAGCTGCACACTCCTATTTACCACAGAAATCTGCCCAGAGACCTCAAACCAAATTCCCACCCAGACAGCATCTCTGTCTCAAATAAAACATATAAATGAAAATCAAACCAAGAATCAAGGTTAGGGAGTATGGGAAAATAAATAAATAAATTTTCAGGTGTTTGGCCTGAAAAGGTTGTGATGGCCCCAGCCAGCACAGCATCTCTCTAATCCAGGCTCTGGAGGCGACTGCCAGCACTTCCCAACATCTCCATGTTGGAAAGAACCACCTCTTAAGGCAGAGTGACAGTTCAGTTTTGTCTTTATTCCAGAAACCACTACTGCATCTACTTTTAGGAGTTGAAGAGTCAGCTTAGTCCCCTTAGGAAATATGAATTGCCACATAGGATAAAGTGAGTTGTCCATCACCACTCGTGTCTCCAACAGCTGCCATATCCAAACAATTCAGGGGAAGATGTAAGAAAACCTCAGAGTCCACAATGAGGAAAGGATCAGAATGTTTTAGATATGGCATTTCCTTTTACTGTTCCTTCATGGATATTAAAATCCATATTCCAAGACACCAACTCCCTGGAACTGTGGGGAGGAGGGGCAGGAAATCTCCTGCAAGGATAATTTTCTCTTCCTCAATTTTGTACAGATTAGCATCACAGTATTTGTAAATGTCTCTGCTTGCCCTTGTGAATTTATGGCACAACATTTTTCCTTCCTCAACTGGAAATGTTCTTCAACTGGAAATTACATCAATTCCTCAAGACTATTTCTCCGCTCTCTCATACATTTATTCAGTTTAGTTCAGCAGGTCGGGTTCCCCCCCACTGATAAAAGTCCATTTCAGATACATCTTGTCCTTTTTTAAACTGCCTGTGGCAGAAATACAGAATTTAAAATATGTCTCTTGCTACTTTTGGTTTAGACTGGAGCAGTTTGAGGGTCAGGCATTGACTAATACGGATGGATGGATGGATGGATGGATGGATGGATGGATGGATGGATGGATGGATGGATGGATGGAGCACTTGCTCATCTCTTCAGGAAATAGAAGATAAGGTCAGAGAAAAGATATCAGGGAATTTTTACTAAACACAAAGACACAAAAATCTATGCAAGACTCCTTACTGGCCACTGAGGTGGGCACATTATAGCACTTTCAAGTGAGCAGTGAAGTGGATACTCCTGTGTTCAGTGGAATCAATAAAATGTAACAGTTTCCAAACCAGGAATTATTACTGTAGATGTCTTGATCTTCCCCTGTCACAAGGTCTGCTCCCTCACACACATCCAACATCTGTCACAGCATTGTACCTTTTAAACGAGAGGTCTTTGGGGGAGAAAATTAAATACGCCTCAAATTCAGAGGAATTAATTAGTTTTCTGTCTACCCATGTCAAACCAGAACATCCGTTTAATGTCAAGGATCACTAGGGAATTAATCCAAGTTAAATTTAAGGCAATTTGCTAGTAGTTAAAAATTCAGGAAGCTTTAAAACCCTGTGCTCTTGTGTTCCAATTTTACATGCTGTTTTGTGGCTTGTTGATGGTTTGTTTTTCTTTTTTTTACCTTCCCCTGGTAAGGATACTTATTTCCACTTAAAAAGTGTTGCGGAAACATTTCTTCTGAAAAGCTGTACCCTTCAAACTTCTGTAGAAGCTCAGTGAAGATGGAATAAACTGTGGAGATTTCTTAGAAACAGACCTCAGAGATTAATGATGTATTTTTTGGTTTATCTCAGGTCTCTTTAGTACATGAAGGTTTTCAAAGTTGAGCATCTACTAGAATTCTTTAGGCCACATGGCCACAACACAGCTTTCCAGGAAGCCAACGAACCATGAAAGTTCATCTGAAGATTTTCCACAAAATAAAATTGTAGCAGTACAGTAATTCAAGTCTATTACTTTTCCAAAAATAACTAAAAAAAAAATGTCCCAAACCAAACTATTGCACATAACAGCAAAAAGAACACAAAGCAAGCAGATTTAAGAGTCACTTTCATGCAAGCTTCTGTCAAGCTACGGGCCTGCTTTTATTTTTCATATCAAAAAAACCCTGGTCTTGAAGTAAGCATTAATAATTTATACAATCTTTAACCCCAGCTAGAGTGAACCTATGGAAGTGGCTTATTTAGCGCTGTCAGTACAGTTATTTAAACATGAAAATAGCACCTGAAGGCACAGTAAGCATCTAAATCACACTTCACTTCCCACTGGAAAGGTTTCAAGAAGAGTTACACAAATATTTATTTACTGGCAAACTTCTCAGTGCACACCCCAGGAATGAGTCTCCTAACCACAATCTTAACATCACTAAAATTAGGGGGCACAAATTTGTTGCACCTAAATCTCAGTGCATTGCTTAAATTTTGACAAAAAGTCACAGATAAGAAATGAATTGCACACAAAATCCTCTACAGGGCAGTCCCCTGGGAAACAGTGGGGACAAAAATAAACTTCCTTCCCTCAGAAAGAAAACAGGGAAAAAAATGGCCTGGAGGTTTTTGGGGGGGGATTTGTTGTTGTTAGGATTTATTTGGTGGGTTGTTTACTTTTTCTTCTCTCAGAATGAAAGGCAACTGAAGATTTAAACTATATGGCACTTTGTTTCAATTTTCTCAGCGCATTTCTACACTTAATACCAAGGACCCAAGTTAAAGAGCACCAAAATGCTCACTAGTGCACTCTTCCACCACTCTGCTCCCTAGAGAAAACATGCCAACTGGAATTTAACCAAAAATGTGTTGTTTCCTCCCCCCTCTCCCTTCAGAGAAAAGTAAAAACAGATTAAGGAAGAACTCCAATTCACTCCAATGCTTTATTACACAAAAACCCAACAAACACACCCCACTTCTCTGCTTCCCCTGAGTCCTGTCCATGTTTCCACTCCCAAGACATTCCAACATTTTTTGAATTCCTGTGCAAAGGAGCTCTGTAAGGTGAGATTGGGCTTGAAATGCTTCCTTGCACAACAAGACACAGTGTGTATGCAAGTTTCACTTTTATTCAATTAAAGACAACAGAAATGCACAGGATTCCTACTCTCCATCTGCCCTGTGCTGAAAAGAAGGGAGAACAAAACCCCTTAGGAACTGAAAAGGACAGTAAAGGAGAGAAAAAGAAGACTCAGGATATTCATGGATGGTAACTCCCTGCAAAGACACTGCTCAGGAGCTTTACAAGCACAAATCTTCACAAGGGCAGTGTTATCTCACAAGTGTCTTTGAGGAACAGCAGCACACAACTCTGAAAGGGTTTTAATTTCTTGATACTAGAGAACACCAAATTATATTCATATGCTCAGCTTTGTCCAAAATAGATATAAGTAACAGCTTACAAAAATTAACAGTTGCCAAAAAAAGAAACTCCTTGACCCTATTCTGATTCCCGAAACCAATCATCCGTTGTTTCAAGTTGGTCATTTCAACCACAACTCTGAACTCGAGGAGAAAGAGGCAGATGTTTGTAAACAGACCAAACCAGACCCTTGAGCCAGAGGGGCTACTCAGAGCTCAGGGTTTCCTGCAAACAACATGTACCACTTCTCCCTGATGACTGGGGATGGGAACGTTTAATTGCAGCCCAACAGTGCATGTTCAGCCTCATGAGCTGGGAGTCACAGGAAGAAAATAAGTTTCATCATTCAGTTTGAGAAGTACTACAGAAGTACAGAAGGGGCAAGGATTCGGGAGGCAAATGATTTTCAGTAAACTTAAAGAAAAATACTAATTCAGTTTTTATTACCAAATTTGATAGGCCCACTGAATTGTCATTGATTGCAGGGCAAAAAGAACCTCAAAGTCCCTACACAAATTTGTTACCATCAATCTGATCAGGATTCACTAAAACTTCTCCAACTTCAAGCCAACAGTGCCTCATCACTGACAGCATTAAAACAATCTTTGTTTAGAATCTCTGTAGCAGATACAATCCAGAAAGTCCATGAGCAAAGTTCAAACAGCAGGGTTGAACACTACACACTTCCAGCATTTCATCATACCACTAAAGCTTTGTTTCCATGGTCCAGACATGAATCACAAGCAAAATCTAACTTCAACAGCAAAACTTAAAATAGCAGGGAGTCATCATTACACATTTCACTCTCTACTCCAGAACTTTAAACCAGAGACATGGCTGTGGCCTTTGACTTGTCAAACCATCTCCCTGAAGTTATGGGTCAACCAATGTGAAGGAGCTGGACAACATAAAAGTGCAATCAAAACACAGGATTTCATAGAAAAATCCATTTATTAACCTTCATTAGCTCTGACAGCACATGAAGAATTTCAAGAGAAAAGCAGGACTGAAAATAAGAAGTAAGTGAAAATTGCTGTCCTCTGTATTTTGGGAGGAAGGTAATTAGAATTAGAAATTTAGAAACTGTAAAGTTAAAAATAATGGGGGGGAAAAAAGAAAAGACCAGATATGCATATTTTGCTATATTGTTCTTAAAAGTAACATGTGATTTTTGCTGATTTTGTTAGACATGTAAACTGTAATATTGAATAAATAAACAAATAAAATCCAAGACAATTACTTCTTACCAGTAACAAACTGGGTTCCAGGTCTAGTGTTTCTCCTACAACAGCTGAGGACATCAACAGCCCCAGAGCAGCACAGGTAGTGCCCTGTTCCGTGACCTTCTGACAGCACTGGTGTGAACTCTTGTAGGAGAAAGACAGAACTATGACAAAAACAAAACCAGAAGAAACTATTAGCAATAAACTACAAGACGACTGAACAACAGTGAGATGTTTTGAAGTCCTTTCCCTCCAAACTCACAATTATGATAGCCTTACTTAGGAGTTAATGAATTCCAAAAAAGTCAACTCCAAGCACATCAATACATTGAAAGTAATTAAAGCCTGGCTACCACTTTGCAATAATGTAAACAAGAGTTACTTCTTAAAGGTACGGGAACAAAAACTCTAATTTTAGCTACTAAAACTTCAATCAGACCCTTGAACAACAGGGTTTCCTGTTTGGGAGCTTTTCAAAACATTCTCACTTTAATGACTCTCTTTAAAGAGACTCACCTTATCTGACCTATAAAATACTGAGGTTTAAAAGCCACCAGTACAGCTCCTGAAAGAAATTTGCAGTGGAACACTCAGGAGAATTTCCTCTTGAAATGTTTAGTTGCCAGTTTCTAGTGGCTGACACCATTCTGGGTTAAGAGACCAAACAATCCCAAGATTTTTAAAGTTTTGTGTAAAAGCTATTTAGGTATAGTAAGACACATTTACAGATAGGCTTCTCAGAGAAAACCTGAGTGTTGATGGTTACAAGGTACAAGGAGTAGGAATAGTTCACCTACACCAAGGCTTTTGTCTGTGAGGACACATCCATTAAAACTGTCATCTTGAGCACCTATTTTTCTAATATAAAACAGAGTTTATTTTCTTCAGAATAACATATACACCACACTGGCAAACATTTAACTTACAACTCACACTTCTGAGTCCATTTTATTCAAAGCTTTATATTGTTAGCCATGAAAAAGTCTTTTTTGATCTCTGCATTTCAAACATCTTCAATACACAGATTAGCTCTCTTGATGAAAATAAGCTATAAATCAATACTGGTGATTTCAAGACTGACCTTCTGTAGTAACAGATTGTGAAAGGAAACGTCAGAAGATAAAAATTAAGAAACCTTCTCCAACACAAATTAATGCCATTATAGAAGGTGAAATAAAATATCTAATAAACAAAGGAAGTAATAAGGAAAATCCAAGCATTCTTATGGCAAACAGCAGAACTGAAAATCTTGAAAACAAATATGACCCAATTGAAGCAAACACCAGTGACTTTGTTCTCAGTTTCTATTCTGGACTGCCAAGTCTTGCCTTTCTCTAATTCTGATTGCTTCTCCATAGCAATTGTTCTGGCGAGCTCTTTTTAGTCCTGTTACTCGGACAGTTAAGAAAAAACAAAGTGGTGAAGAGAGGGAGCCAGACCAGCCCAGACACACGGGAAATTACTTTGGTAGCAAAGTGTAAAAAAGTGTATGTGTTTCCACTTAGACTTGTGGCTGTTACTGCTAAAACTCTCACTTACACCTGTCCCAGAGCACAAAAAGAGCCAGAACAGACTGGTAAAAAGGGCAAAGCTGAGCCTGGCACCTTTTCCTCTTGCTTTGAGCGCTGCACCTGTTCTCCTCTTCTGATCAAACAGATGAGAACCGAGTGACCGTGATGGATGGAGACACCTCTGCCACAAGGAAGGAGCACAACAGCCAGAGGTATTTCTCCAACTTTGCAGTTAACTAAGATTTCTAAATGAGCCCTTGTTACCAATGTTAAGTCAAGTTTTATGAAGAACTGTCAGCCCTCATGACAATGTTATCTCCAGGTCCTCCTTCTCTTTCCCATACCACTAGACAAAAATATCTCTAAATGATGAGAACTTACCGATACTTGAAAGTTTTTCCTGTCAGCAAAAATAAACCTTGCAATGTTTCACAGCTGGACAGTGCATGTTTCAATGAAGAGAGGAGAACGGTCTCTGGTAAGAAGCTCCAAAAGGTTCATCAGATGTCCTGTGTTTGGAAAAGGAAAGAATAGGAGGCAAACATTAAAATCCAAACTTTAACTCAATATAAAGCCCTTCAGTGTCACATAATTACAAGCAACATTTAAAATAACTGCACATTTACAACACTGTTTGCCATTTCAACAAGAAGCATTCCAATATATTCCTATAATTAATAATGCAGGAAAAATTATTTGGCCCTTGTGTTAATGTAAAGAAAGAGTTTAACATACCAATATTAAGACTATTAACAACTTCTGACTATGCTTCCAGATAGGAGTGCTTTGAAAAAGTCACTGTAAAAAACCTGCACTTTATAAAAGGATTTAAAAAAAATTTAACAACATTGTTTCAGTTGACATGCAAGTTTCAGTTAATGTTTCTGTGACCTCTGCCACCCACACACTTTAAATGGGGTCAGAATTAATCTCACCTCTTGGTTACAGTGATTCCCCTCCAAACCAAAATATTTGCCTAAGGTTACAGAAAAATCATGTGTCCATGTTGTACAAAAGGAAGATATTTGAGTTTTATTCCCATCCATCTTGACTGAATCACAACCTTCAAAAGCCAGCATGACCCTCAGATTTCAACTACAAAGCAGCATCCACAAAGGTACCAAGGAAAGCACTTTGCTCCTCTTGCAAACATTAAAAAACTTGGGAAAAAACCCCCAAACACAAAAATAACTAACAGAAGCTTTACTTTCCATGCTTGTAAAAGCTATGCAGCCTGAAATACAATATTCCAGTGGGTAACAAGTTGCTAATACGACAGGATACACCTTTCCAACAGGGCACAGGTGTGTGCACCCAGTTCCAACTGCTCACTTGCAGTAATATTTCCACTGCACTTGGATTTCCTCTGCATTTCCCTTATTCATTTCCCTGTAACTTCCAACTCTCTCCATCTGCCTGTCTCTCCATCCTCTCTCCATCACGGTGCAGTAACCATTGCTCGAATCATTCCCCTATTTTTGATCTCTGTTTTCTCTCTCATCTGGTTGCACCAGGAGAAGAACAGATCCAACACTACTCATGTCATGGACCGTGCAGAACACAGCAAGAACTTGGCAGAACTGGTACAGGGTACCAGGTTTGAGAAGTCTGGTGACATCAAAAAAATAGAAGAATTTAGCTACAGATAGATCTGCTACTCCAGCAGTGAAGATTAAAAAACAACCTGAAAAAATTCAAATGCCTGTGGCTCATATGACACTTACTTGTCCAAGTGCCATTAGATCTCACTAAGATCTCCTGCAAGATCTTAAGCTTTTACTTTAAAAAGTCACAAAAGAAATCTAAGCAAAAAAACTCTGCCCTTGTGCATCTATTAGTCAAAAAACAACATAAAAACTACCTTAAAAAAAAAGAGGATTAGAGAACTGTAAACTTATCACACTGGGAATTGCCCTGAAGAATGGTTTCCCCCAAACTTTCTCACTGGTTTTTGGCTTTTTAATTAGGGGATCTTTGCCAAAGTTCCCAAACTCAATACGTAAAAAGGGAGGGAGCCAAAGGAGGAAGAATCATGAGGTGATTTTTAAAAAGAAGTAAAGCAGGGGTATAAACCAAGAGAAAGATCACCTAAAAGACAGAAAAGACACACAAGGAGTCATGAATAATCTAAGAGTAAAAGAATCAACCAGTGCAAAACTAAAGATAACATATGAGGGGCTCTGAGAACAACCTAATTCTGCTTGTGTAATTCGTGGTACAAGCCTTCCATGCCTTGGGTAAGGATCCTGGTTTACTTTTTAGCACAAATCTCATAATCCAGATTTGATCAACTACTATTAAAAAAAAAAAAAAAAAAAAAAGAAGTGGAGTGAAGCCAAGAAGGACACAGTGGTAACAAGAAGGAAGTCAAAAAGCTCATTTTATATTTAGCCACCACCTCATTCTCCGACCTTATAGTAGCAGGACTGTTAGGAGCAACTGGGCACTGACTACTTCGTTTATCAGCACTTAACCAGTTGGGTTTGGGTATTTTAAGCACCTAAAATCCAATACAGACCATTGATTCTTCTGTTTCAGGGCATGATCTGAGCACTAGTCAGGAAGGTATTTCCTCTGATGCTGTATCAGTGCAAAAGGTGCAAATTTCGTTTAACCCTTTCCTCAAAGAGAGCGAGCCAAACCCCTGAAATAACAGCTTTCTGCAGAGCTCTTCTCCACGGGGTGAGAAACACCAGGAAGCAAACTCCCTTGGATGGAATAAGCAGTCTGGCCAACATATGACAAGGAAACAATTAGGAAAGATAACGAGGTATTTCAGTATACAGAGGTTATAAATATATTCCTTAATATACAAAACCCTTTTCTAAGTAAGGTACTTGGGCAGGTAAGGTCTTGGTACTACACACTGACATTTTCATTAACAAGTGTATTTTAATCCACACACAAAGCTCATAGGTATGTTTGTAGAATTTTTTTGACACCTTGGTGCCTCTTTCCACTACAGGAGATGCCAACTCAGAGTGACTATAAAGCAAACACAGGGCAACTTCCAACATTCACTGGGACTTTTTCATCCCAAGTGCACACATGAGTCAAGTAAGCAACAGGACAAGATCATCACTGTCTGGTCTGGAATAAAAGCCAGCCACATCCCCAAAAATCAAGGCAAAAAGGTGAGTTTCAGCTCTAACTCAGCATCTACCTGTTACATTTCAGCAAAGCCACCTCTCCCCTCCTGTGCCAGGGACATCCTTACCTATGCACAACTGAACACTGCCAAGTGGGACACATTTCCATCTCATTAGAATGGCTGTCAAGGATCTCACCCTGCCTCTGGAGCGCTAAGAAGCTATTCCAAACCAACATCTCAACAGCAGCCTGATGTTTCTTAAATACATGGCTATGAAAGAAAGTTAAAGCAACTGTTCAGAAAATAACTGCACCACAGCTGACTTGGTAAGGGACAGCAAACCCCACCCACGAGCCTCTGGACTCCACCACATCCCAGAGGGAATTCAGCCAGGACTTCACACGGGTTTGCCTTTACGAAGAATAAGCACTTCTAACACAATTTTTCATCAATGTAACACAAAATGTTTGGGAGAGCCGAGTGAACTCCTGTTTCACAGAATGGGAGATGGGTAACAAGAAGTTACACACCAGCACGTTCAATCAACAGCTGGAGGATGGGCACTGAGTCCCAAAGAGCAGCTTTCCCTCTAAACTGGGCATCCTTGTGCACCCAAATACACCAAGGCAGCACAAACCAGAAAACCACTGAACTGTTTAGGGAAGTTGAGATTCTTCCCTCTTGCATCTCATGGAAAGAAGCCCTGCACGAAGCGATACAGGCTTTTATTTCTCATCCTGCCTAAAGGACTGAAGATCCAGAGCAAACTGAGAAACTCAACTACTGAAGGATGTATTTAAGGGGGCTGCAAACACAAACATACAAAAAGTCCTCAGGAAGGGAATAAAGTGAAGTTTCGAAACAACAAATTTTAACACTGGAGCCCTGACTGTTATTATGCTTGCCCAAATATCATAAAAACTCCCACAGAGATGCTTTAGGGATGGATTAGGATTGCAGGACTTCCCGCAGACCAAATTCCTGCCTCTGCCTCGCAGCCGCGGTCGCTCCTCGTGCTCTCTCCTAACGTGACCCCTCTGCGCACAACCTGCGGCACGCTTGCTTTCACTATTAACACACTTCAAGTTTCAAATACCACACACACAAAACACAGGTGAGCCCCACACTTCAAAATATTCGAGCCAAACACAAGCCAGGAGCGAAATATCAAAAAACGGAATTAATCTCTCTGTGTAAAGTGTCAGAATTTTCCAGGGTAATGCTCCCAGCCAGGAATGGACACAGATTGCTGCCTCCTGGGAACTATAATGGACATGTGGGATAACCATTACAACTGCAGGTAGCTCTTCAAAGACTTAAACTAAGCCCTCTCCCTGCCCTTCTGTTTGCCCATTAAACTAAGCACACAGGAGCATGGAAAACCCCTGTGAATGCTATTTACCAATTTAGGGGGAGTCTGGAAAGCGTTACAGAGTGCTCTGGAGCAGCCAGTAAAATCGGCAACACGAAGGGAAAAATGTCCTGGGAAAGGTTGAGCTGTTTATGAAATAATTCTGCCCTGAAAGCAGGCAGTGGCAGTTTGGATTGGGTGTCAGCCTGCTCTGCACTGCTGCTGGGAGGACAGGAAACTTTGCTTAGAAACTTCAAAAACACGGATCTTAAAAAAAAAAAAAAATCCACCCGAGTGGATAGCAAAGACAAAAAGAATATGTTCAACCTCACAGCAACACAACACATCAGCAGAGGAAAAGCAGGCAATTAACAGATCTTCCAAACATGAGGTATTTTTCATTTTGACAGAGGGCTGCTGGGGAAGGGGGAGCTGCTAAACTGGTTTTCCTCTAAGCACTTCCAGATATTAAAATTAAAAAAAAAAAAATCCTCTTGCGAAGAACATATCCACTGTTGTACAACTGTCCCAGAAAACAAAGACCACGGGGAGAAAGTGGCCCATTTTCTCCAGTCTCCAAGAACCCTGAGTACAGGTCATGTTTTCAAAGGCTGAGTCCTACGCACTCCAGAATGGAGCAGCATTTTAAGCACAGGCATACACACCTAACGTGAGAGTTACTAGAATGCCCCGTTTTTGGTACCAGACTGAAATTGTCTCAATTCCACCCAGGCAAACACACAGTCTATGAAAACAACCGCGAGAGAAGTTTCGCTGTGAGTGAGTTTCCCCCTCCTGGACACACTGCATCAAAACCGAAAGATTCGTTTTCTATTTCGGCTACAGTTATCCCATGAATGCACCAAACCATGGAATATTTTTCAGCAATGTGCATTTGGGAGCCCCTGAATCCCGTCCTGTTGCTCTCCCTTCAGCCCACGGGGCAGCTCCTCTGCCCATTCCCGGTTGGTTCCCAAAAAACACCTCAAAGCTGTAATTCCTCACCGCATGTTGAAAATATTGTGACTAATAATACACTCCACCCATTTTTTCCATCACTAAGGATTTCAAAATATAAAACTTGACAAACAGAGAGTTTAGAAGGGGAAAGTCAAATTCCAATTCCAATTAAAAGAGGCTATAAAAGCATAAAAGTGAGGTATTGATTAAAGTGAGAGAGCTATCCAGTCACAGAAAGCTTCTTCTTCCAAAATTATGTTTTTCTCACTCTTCTTGGGTATCACTGCCTTTTCTTATCATCCCCACAGGAAAATAAAAAGTGAAAAAACACTCCCTGTCTTTTTTGAGAAAAATGCATTAGTAGCAGGGCTGATCTGTGCACACAGAGAACCCACACTCAATAAATACTTGATTGAGTCCACAAACTGAGACCTGCACCTCTATGACAGAGACTAAATACTAAAAATTATACCAGTGATGCAATTAAAATGCACGCAAGAACTTTGGTACAGGTGTCTACAATGCCACTGTTTGCTAAACACATCTCCTAATTAGCACGGCTTTAAACAATGCTGATAATAATCCCGTCCTGTAAGGCTTGCCAAATGAATCATTGGGATTGCAAAATAAAAAGCATGAGGAATTCATTAAAGAGCTGTTAAACTCTCCTTTGTTTATCTTTCCCCGGTCAGGTGTAAAAATAAATAAATATGGGTTTATGTCTCCGGATTCCATCCGAATGCTCCAGTTCACAATAACGCGCCGGGGAAGAACCTCCTCAGGAGGTACCAACATTTTTTTCCTCTCCGTTTCAAAAGAGAAATCCTCCCACTATTACAGTCCTGAAAATCTGCTCCATTCTCTATTTGTCATCTGGGATTGAGTTATCAGACACTACTTGTATTACTTTGGGAACTGACATGTCTATTTACAGAGACACAAAGGCAATCCAACAGCACAACCCCTGCTTTTCCCAGCACCTCTCCTCCCCTCCACCAAATTCTACCAGCACTTTTTTCTGGGGAGGGGGGAGGACACCTCACTAGTTTCTCAGCATGACAGAGAACATTTCCAGCCACTTTTGCACTTGTTACAGCCTTATCAAAAACCACTTATGCCCCCCCCCCAAAGGAACAGCATTATTTTTTCAAGGTGTTTTTTTTGTTTGTTTGCTTGTTGGGTTTTTTTATATTTCTTTTTTTTAAAGAGGGTCACTTCCCCCATTTCAGCCTGCAATTAAAATGGAGGCAAGGCCAGGCGATCTATGTCTGGCTTTAGGGGGAGACAATAACCCAAAACAGGCCTGGCTTAAAAAAAAAAAAAAAAAAAAAAAAAAAAAAAAAAAAAAAGGAGAGGAGAGGGAGAAAGAGAAAGAGAGACAGGCAGAAAGAGAGAAATACAACATGCTTCACCAGTATTATTACCTCATCCCTTTTTCCAAGCAGTTTTGAACCACACTCCTGACAAACTCTTGGTCCAACTTGCACGGATGCTGGTTTTTAGGGGGCGGAAAGGGTTTTAATGCTGGAGCCGGGATTGAGGCTGGCTATCCGCAAGTGGAGCTGCTGTTAAAATGCCCCCTTGTCTCTTCTCCTCTCCCTTGAGCTGGGTGTTGACGCAGCAGAAATTACCAGCTGGAAAATTCCCCTTTTGGAGGTTACGGGGAGGGGGGGGGGCGGGCGGAGGAGCGAGGGGAGGGGAGGGCCGGGGGAGGGGGGTTAAACCCGGCACTTACCAAGTTAAGCCATCCACCCACACCAAATAGGACATCGCGTCCCAAAGAAGGCTCCGTGCCCCCCTCGGCGGGCAGGGCGCGACCGGCCGCGCTCCCCCCGCGGCGGGCGGGCGGGGGGGAATAACGGGGATAAAAACGGGGATAAGGATAAAAACGGGGATAATAAGGGGGATAATAACGGGGATAACACCGGGGGCGGAGGTGCGGGAGCAGCGGGGGGGGCTCCCCGCCGCCCCTCGAGGGGTGGGGGGGCGGCCATGGCGACCCCCGCTCACCCCGGGGGGCGGGGGGCGGCGCGCTTACCTGTGCCCCATGGAGGAGAGCGGGGTGTCGGAGCGGCCGGAGCGGTGGCTCCGTCGGTCACTCCGTGCCTCTCCTCCCGGGTGGGGAGGGGAAGGGGAAGGGGGGGCGGAGGGCGGAGGAGGGGGGGGGGGGGGAGAACCCGGCGGAGGGGGGGAAGGGGGGGGCGCCCGGGCGCGCTCCCGACGCTCCCTCGGGCGCGCGGGGCGCGAGCCCGCGGCGGGCGGGGGGGGGGGCGGGGGGCGGTGCCGCGCGGCGCGTGCCGGCGCTGTCCCCGCCCACTCTCCCCCAGCGGCGGGCGGTGATTGGGCGGCGGCCCCTCCGCCGGCCACGCCCCTTTGCCGCGCCCCCCCTCCCCTCGCGCCCGGGGAGCGGGGGCGCCGCCGGCGGCGCTGCCACTGCCGGACACCGGAAGTGAAGGAGGGCGGGGGCGCGCGGCGCGCGGGGCACGCCGGGACAGCGCGGGGGCTGCGCTGAGGCGGGGGCGGCGGCGGGACCCCGGTAGCGCTCCCTGTCCTGGTCCCGGTCCCTGTCCTAACTCCGGTCCTGCTCCTGCTCCGGACCTCTCTGCGCCTCCACGGGTGTTTCCTGCCCCCGGCAGGTGCGCCTGGTCCCGGGAGGGGCGGCTGTGCGCCCTCAGCGGGGCGCGTCCCCTAAGCCCCACGGCGGGATGGAGGATGGTGGGTATTGGAGCGGGGCAGTGCCGCAGCCTCCTCCGGACCTTGCCGGGAGAAAAAAAAAAAAAAAAAAAAAAACACTTTTCCCCTCTTGTACGCACTGAGATGTATTTCACACAATTCCCTGAAATGAAATAATGTAAAATAAGTGCAGTTCGGAGCCCCCTGACCCGTAATGGCCGGAGAACGAGGCCGGTGGTCGGGGAAGGATGGAGATCACAGCGGATGGGGATCACAGTCAGCTCCGCGATGGAAAACCTCCCGCTGCAACAAAGGGCAGGGCTTTGCCCTTTTGACTGTCGCGCTGAAGGATCTGACAGAAAGTGCCCTATATTTCAAAGGACGGAGCTTAACAGGGCAGGATAGGTCTGGAGCGTGGGGGAAGTCGGCGCGATCGCACGATGGCTGCGGTGAGCGGGGGGATCGCTCTCGATGCTGTGCGGTCGCTGGATTGTGAAAGCAGGAGCTGGTCCAGCAGATAAAACGTTCGCAAACTGTTTATCAACATCTGCGTGCTGTGATTGCGCCCGAAATTGGGGAAATACGTGTCTGACCAACGGGGTTGGTCATTTGCATAGTTAACTGACTTAGGTGTGCAATCACAGTAATTGCTTGGATAATTGCGTGCCGAAGGTTTAAAAATTTCCTCCGTGGTTTCCTTTCCCTCATCCTATGTATTTCCTTCATCTCT
The DNA here is from genome assembly GCF_009650955.1 of Corvus moneduloides. Classification (NCBI taxonomy): domain Eukaryota; kingdom Metazoa; phylum Chordata; class Aves; order Passeriformes; family Corvidae; genus Corvus; species Corvus moneduloides. The sequence goes on from NC_045492.1 coordinate 8,273,464, forward strand.
GGTGTTCAAGTAGGCAGACCTGCTGTTGAAATCTTAGACTTGGCTTTTATGCCTATTCTTCATTCAAATCCATTTCTGTAAGGTGCTTTTAATCCCTAGGACATCCCCTCACAAAAAGTGTGGTTTCCACTTTTTAATCTGTAATTTAAATAAACGGATGTTCCGTCATGTGTTTTCCTCCCCCCGTTTCCTCCCACATACCCTAAATACCTTTAATTTTGAAAAGACTCTGAATAAACCTGATTAATGAAAACAAAATGCCTTTTCACTCCAGCATGTTTTTAATTACCTCTTCATTTTATATTGCAACAGAGTCCAAGCACCACCTTCCTAGAAAGAGTTCCATTAAAATGCAAATGAAGACTTTGCAGAAGTTGTTCATGCAACCAAGGACACAATTTCTTAGACTTGAGCAACTCAGAGTCGGCACTGGGTGGGGGTTCCTTCTGCCACCTGCTCTTTCTGCACACACAATCCTGTGCAGAACACATTTTCCAACCTCTGTCACCTGTGGGTGAGGAGCACCAGAGCTGAGCAAACAAAATCCCTTTTCCACCCTAAACACTCGTGCTGGTTTTCATGTGAATCTGTCACCCCCATGCCTGCAGGTATTAAATCCTCCTGTGCTTTAAGTCTGTCCTTTATTTTAGGCTGAAATACAAAGGTTAAAGGGGCTGTTGAAAGTGGAGCTTTATCTTTATGCAGTTATGTCTGTTTTGCATGACATCTGCATCATACCTGGTTGCAGCTGTAACCATTCCTGCCTTTCCTCACTCCTCTATTTCAGACCAAGCTTCCCCCACTACCCCAAAGCTCCTCAGGTGCAGGATGTACACTCCCCTCCTCTCCTTCTACCAGGGGTTCTTCCCCAGGTCTTTGTTGGAAGAAAGCATTTCTTCCTGTGGTATTTATTTGTGTGTCAGGCTGGGCTGACTCCCCCGGAGCAGCAGCAGCTGCTGCCCGGGCACTGCCCTGGGGAACACTCCCAAGAGGGGGAGGGTGGCAGCAGGCCCCATTTCCCAAAGCCGTTCCACACAAAGGATTTCAGCAGACTTGAAAAGCTTTAATATTCTTTTGCCAAGCCCCCTCTCCTTTAATTAGAAGTTTGTATTGTATTTGTATTGTATTTTGGGTAATACTGCAATAGCTCAGCGTGCCCTGAGAGGTGCTTTCTCCTCATGAAGAAGGAAAGGATGTGTGTGGAAAAACAAGAGCTGGAGGAAAAATCACGGTCATGGGGGTAGTTCCTGTGATTTTTAGTGTGCAAAGGAGAGATTAGGAGTGTAGTACCATGTGAGGGGTTACAGACCACGTGTTTCCAGCCTGACTCCACATCCCTCACTAACCACCATAGCACAGGTTCTACCCTGGCAGAGACAGGTGGTATCACGCTATTGATGGGTTTTAGCCACTGGGAAAACAGGTAAAGATCATATTCCTTTAGCACAGGAGTGCTTGGAGTTACTCTAAGGTGTTCCTTTTGCTCTACCAAGAGCATGTGAGCATTTGAACCCCCGGCACAGCTACACTGATACCACATGCCAGTGCTCCATGGCTGATCATCCTCACTGAGTGGGCAAATTAAGCACCATGGACTTGCACATGTGCTGTTGAATTTCGCTGCCTTTTCAGTGTCCCTGCACCTCTGTGATTGCTCCCTGCACAATCTCCAAGACCTCTCCAGTGCAAATAAGTCAGCATCATCTTCCTGCTGTCTCCTATGCTGGGGTATGAGGGGACCAGACCAGGGGAGAGCAGCAGCAGAGGAGAGCTGGCTGGGTGCTGCATTCACACCATGCCCCATTTGTAAAAATACGGAATTGGTGAGGTGGGAAAAGACCTCCGAGATCATTGAGTCCAGCCGTTAACCCAGCACTACCAAACCCACCACTAAACTATGTCCCCAAGTGCCACATCTACAAGTTTTTTGAACACTTCTAGGGATGGAGATTCCACCGCTTCCCTCAGCAGAAATTCCCAAAATTTGCCAATATGGACAAAGAAATTCCTGGTCAGAAATGCCAAATCATCAGAAGCACTGAGCATTCTCATTTCAGCTCCTCTCTCCAGCTCTCCTCTACTTCATGTTCATTGCAGTTTTAGGAGATTCTTCATCTGATAAATTAAAATGATTTCCTGTGTGTCCGTGTCATGTGGGCCATTCGGGAACACGTTGACAAAGTCCAAAGGGCCTAATTACTGTTTTTTTTCCTCTACTAAAGTTTTGTAGAAAAAGAGGTTCCAAAGCAATCCTGGGCAATCTGTGATATGTGGTCTCTGCTTTCAGTGATCCCCATTTTGTTTCAATGTTCTGTACGAGGTAGCCTTGGCTCTCCATCAAATCCTGCTCTTCTCTAGGTACAGCAGGAAGAAAGCCATTTTGCAGAGCTCTGCTCCTGCCTTCACGGCATCTCTGGAACCCTGGAAATCCCGGGACCGTCAGCTTTGTGAACTGCATGGAGAGCAGCTGGCGGATGTTGGAGGAAAGGGTTAAAGGACCCACATTCCTGTCCCCACTGCCCTGACCAAAGGTCAGGGGTTCCTTAGGTGAAGGAAAGGAGGGAGGTGGTGCAGCCCTGACCAGGTCATTTGAGGAGTAAACCACATCTGAGGGGAGCTAATGAAGCAGCATTTGTCTCTCTCACAGGCTTATACTCCCGGTCTGTGCCGGGCAAGTCGGAATTCCTTCTCTAGTGGGAGTGAAGATGTCGATTGTATTTTTTCCATGATGTGTATTGAGGCATTTGCTAGGCTGTGGGAGTAAACACTTGGGGGAATTCTCTATGAGCTAGCAAGGGCAAGTCACAAGCCTACTAAATATGGTGAGTGAAGATTACAAAAAAACCCTGGAGAATAAACCTCCCTCTTTCCACCCCATCTCCCCACCACCACCACCACCCCCGCAGATTTGTTCTCATTATCGTGCGCTGTGTTTCACTGCTGGCTGGGTAAACCTGCTGCCATTTGTGGGACTAAACACATCGTGCTGATTTCGTTTTGTTTTCTGCACCCAAGGGCAGTGTTGGGGTGGTCCTTCATGGCCACAGGACCATCCTGCTGGAGCAGAGATGCCACATACTCAACAGGGGGGAACAGCAGGAAATGCTCTCAGGTCTGTAAATACTTGAGGGGGTGAGAGATGATGGTCATGTACAAAATATTTGACCAGACACATCCCACTGACCTCCTTTGGTGCTCTTCTTGAAAGGGATTGGCCAGAGTCAAACAGTTGATCTTTAATGCTCCAAAAATACATTCCCTTTCAAAGCTTCTCAAGTGGAGAAGCATCCAGGCTGTCAAATTCAGTCCCCCACTCCCAACCTCTTGTGGCCTGGGTGAGCTCAGCTCTGGGGTGTCCCCTTTAGGTTCCCCCCAAGACACTACAGTGATGATAAGGATGAATGATGCTGGGGCCATGGCACTGGGGGGTGCAGGAGGGTGCAACAAGCTCTGTCCCCTCCTTCTCCTGGCTGCTCCATCTCCACTGTCCTTGACTTGCTGCTCTGGCTCTGTTCCCCTCCCTGGAGTGGCCCAGCAGTAGCCAAACACTGATTCTTGCAGACTTCACTGGGAGCCTGGAGCCAACCTGGGGCCCCTCCAAGTCCCACCCAGACGCCGCAGACCATTTGTGTGTTAGTTGGAGCTCAAGAGATCCCCATGCTCAGCTGACACCACCCTCCTCCTGCAATAAAGGATCTCCACTTTCCTTTCTCTGAGCTTGGGTTTCTTCTCAGAGTGTTTCCTGCTGTATTTTGCATCATAGTGCTCTGGTACTTCATCCCCTCCCAGGTTTCCTCCTATTCCAGGTATGGATCAGGAGCAGTTCACTGCTGTGCACTTTGGACAGTGCTCTTTAACCAGATCTTCTCCTTCTGCTGCTTTTTGCTGACTGTCACCTCTGTACATCTGGGAAGTGCTGGTGCTTGGGCCAGGCTTTGTCCTGACATCAACAGCAAAACGTCAGCACATTCAGAATAAATTTTGATCCTTCCTCCTCCACTATCACCCTCCTTCACTCCTGCGACCTTTCCTGGCCATTACCAGGGGCTCACAGCATCCCTTTAGAAACAGACAAACCCATTTTCAGGAGACAGAAGCAGGGACATCCCCCTGGTCCTGCATCCTTCAAAGTCTGATTTGTCTTTCAGTCAGGCCCAACCCCCTTTACTGCAACACCTACAAACTCAGGGTTTAAGAGAGATTTCACTGTAATAGACCCCTCTGTTTGCAAAGATCTGGTTTTCTTCAGAACCCAAGGAAATTGCAGGGCTGCATGCGAGTTCTTGGCTCAGTGTGATCCATGTAAGCCGTGCCTGTCATGGAACCTTGCTGGCAACAGGCAGAGGCAACAGTTAAAATATACATATGTGTAACTCCTGGAGTTTGGGAGGTGTGGTTTGGGGTTTCAGCAGGCAATTGCTGGTTCTCCTAACGACTCAGGCCACAGCCAGGGTTTAGCTGGGTTAAACACTGAGTCAAGTTTTGCTCTGGTTGATGTGGAGCTTCGGATGACACCCCACTCTGGGAGCATTAACCCACCTCCATTCTCGACCTCCTCAGCTCAGAGAGTGTGGAGAGCTTGTCTTCCTTTTGCTCCTACCCCGATGCTTCTGTTTGGTTTTACCTCCAGTGTCTTGAATTTGCTCAGACAGCCCCAATTTCAGGGTTCCCCGCAGGGCTGTGCTGGAGCTGAGCTGCAGGGTGTGGGGAGCAGCACATCTCTGGTTGCTTCCCTTTCTAAAATAATAACAAGAAAAATCAGGAGGACTCTGGCAAAACATTCACAAAATGCTCTCAAATAAATAAGAAGGGGTTTGCACAATATTTGAATCTATATTAAATTGCTTGTCAGGAGGAGCGGTGAGGCTGTCAATAATCATTTTATATTTGAAGCTGTTCAAAGGCTGCTAACGACATTTTGCATCACCATGGCCTTCTGTGAACACCCACCTGGTTCCTGCACAGCTGGGTCACGCCAGTGGCCGTGCATGACTCTGGTCAGCATCCTCCTGCTGTGATGCCCTCTCCTCCCACCATTCCCAATGGGAAAGTGGCTCATTTAAGTGCCAAAATCCTCTTGTTGTAAATGGCACATTTAGGTGATGGGTGTCCATCATGAGCACTTCATGGTGGTCTCCATGCCCTTCCCAGGGTTTCTCCCAGCTCATCTTAGCTTTTCCCAGAGAAGCCCGGCTGGCTGATGTGACCCGTAGGCCAAATCCCAGTGCTGCCAAGCCCTGGGGAGAACTCGGCCGCTGTTCCCAGGCTTCAGTTCCCGCAGGATTTCCTATCTGGGCAGAGCCGGGGTCAGCAGGGAGGGGTCCGGCCAGGCACACCGCAGCCCCCAGCCCTCGCCCTGCTGCAGGAAGCTCTGCCGGGAGCACGGGGTGGAGTGGGGGAAAGGAGGGGAGAGGAGGAAAATGGGGAGTCACAGGGAGAGCCGCCAGATAAGGCTGGGCTGGAAACGCTGGGCGGATGCAGCTCCGGGCTGGGGCTCGGACCTGCGCCCCGGTCACTTCCCTCGTGCCGCCCAGCCAGAGCTGTTACAGGAGCCCAGGGATGAAATTACAGCCAGGGAGATCCAGCACCTGAGCTGGCTCCAGCAGCACGTGGCCAACAGGCAGCGGAAAATCCCTCCCGGAGCCAGCCGCCGTCGGGAAGATGTTTCCTCTTCTCCGGTCAGGCAGGGCAGAGCTCAGCATCGCCCGGGGCCATGGCCGGGGGTATCGGCCCTGGGGGTGTGGGGGTCCAGGGCAGGCAGGGCCCCGTGTCACCCGGTGCCTGGTGAGCCCTGGAGCCTGTCCCAGCTGGAGCTGTGCCGGCGGGGCCAGCACCCACACCCAGGCTCAGGGGTGCTCCCAAGCAGAGGCAGAACCACCGCTGGCCCCAAAGCCCAGGAGAGCCCCTGATCTCTGGGAAGTAGCACAGGGATGTGGGCAAAGACAGATGCTTGCTTTATTTTCTTTCCTCCTGGGTTTAGTAGTTCCAACCCCCTACAAAAACGTCTGTGTTCTCAGCTCTTTTCTAAACCCAACCCACTCATTTTGATTACTCCTCCAGGAGTTCCCTGTAATACATTATCTGCTCCTTCACTGTCACACCAGCCCTGAGCTCCACATCCTGCTGGACCCAGCATCAGTTTAAGCAGCCCTGTTGTGCTTCCCCTCTGTCTTGCTCACATCCCACTCCATCCTTGCTTTTCCTAGTGAAGGCAGTGCTGGAGCTGCTGGTGCAACCTCCCCTAGCACCTGTAGCCACATCCTAGCACCACGCTCCTTCATTCCCAACCTCCAAGGGTATTTTGGGGTGAGGGGAGCAGAGCTGCCTCCAGAGATGGGCTCTTGGCCCCTTCAGTGTCATACAAACCCCCACGTAGTGTGGGAACAGTCTGATCCTGAGCACCCCTGACATCTCACAGACAGGGCTAAGAGCTGTGGGGAGTTGGGGGACCTGAAGGGGTCCTGCCTGTGTCATAATGGAACCCCAAACCCCAACCCCGCCGTTTTCCTAGACCAGGCTTGCGTCAGTGAGCACCAGAGCAGTGTGGGTTTGGTTTAATCTGCAGGGAAATCTTCACACCCTCCTTTGCTCTTTTCCTCGCCAGCCCCTCTGCCTGCCAGTGCAGCACCTTGGCGGGGGCAGTGCCCATCTGCTGGCAGTTGCGGGTTTTTAAAATGTTTTCCCTCCCTCCCTCTTTCTCCTCCACCCTCCGCTCCTCCTCTTCTCTCCCTTTGCTTTGTCCATGTGTTTCTTGCTGGTGCAGCATGGATACAGCCCAGTGGAATGAGGGAGGATGGGGAGATGCTGTGCCCAGTACCAGTTGGGAATTGGGCCTCCCAACCTCCAGTGAGTGCTGGTCACAGTGAGAGCAGGTCCCAGCCTTGCACATGCGTGTGCAATCCCCGCTGTGCTGCCTGGGGCTGGAGGTGTCCCTCCGAAGGATGGGGTTATGGCAGCAGAGGCTGCCTGGGCTCTGCGGGGTTAGCAGGGGTACAGCCTGCATCCGTGCAGATGCAGCGTGTTTATTCTCACCAGATAGTTTGATGGCTTTATCTGATCACAGGTTTTCCTGAGGAAGGAAGGGTGAGTCTGAGTCACTTGAAAATGGGGGCCCTTCATCTCTGGGTATGACTGGTGGGGCCGTGGATCTCAGCAGAGCCCCAGGGCGAGATGCACTCCTGGTGCTGGCATCGCTCCTACTTTGCTCCGTGGCTCTGCTGGGTGGGCAATGCCATGGTCAGTAATGGATGTGAATCCAGTTTGAGCACCCATGGGTGTTGGAGAAAGCACCCAGGACTCGATGGCACAGAGGGACGAGAGAGATCATTCACTGTGTCTGTGGTGAGCGAGGAGGGAGCTGCTGACATGGTGCCCCCGGTGCAGAAAACACCATCACAAGCAAATTGAAAGCAAGAGATAAAATCTGGCAGCAATTGATAAATTCAAGGGAGAGACAGGTTCATGCCCTCCTGGAAGAAAATCCAGATAATTAAACTCCCTTGTTCTGCTAATGCCTTCTGTGAGGGGCTGGAGGAACCAGCCATGGGAGAGCCATGGCTGCTGCTGGAGAGCTGGGAGGCAAAGGTGTGCTGGGGTCGTGCTGGGAGATGGGGAAGGAGAGTGGGTGGAAACAGCTCTGGCTTCTTGAAACCGGGGAGCTGGGCTGGGGGCTGCAGCAAGCTGGAGCTGTCCTCTGCTCCCCGACCCACCCACACACCAGCATCCTTCCCAGCTGCCTCTGTGCCTAAGAAAACAAATGGATTTTCCATAAAGTGCCCTCGGAGCACTCACACTTGGCGTTTTGTGGAAACCTGGGGTTTCAAGCCTTCCTGAGCGCAGCCAGGCTCCGGAGAGGGGAGCGGAGCAGGCAATGCTGAGCTGCTGAATGCACACAGAGCCAGGCCCCTGGGGTCCAGAATTAATAGGACAGAGCAGGGGCTGTTCCCTGCATGTTTTATTTATGGGAATCAGGCCAGTGAAGTTCCCTCAGCTCACCGAAATAGTCACATCGCCTTTGCTTTGCGCTGCCCACAGCCGTGACCTTGATAAATGGGTCAGTGCCCGGCCCCCTCTGTGTGCCCAGGGGGGTGTTTGCCACGTGGGGGGTGGTTGAGCTCCCTCCTCAGACCCCAAAACTCAGCCTTGATGTGTTCTAGTGTGCTTCTCCTATGGGCAGGATGCATGTGCTGCCTGTGCTGCCTGCAGTGCTGGCTCTGCCTGCAGCAGGAGCAACCCGTGAGAAAGGACCCACGGGAACTCCACCGAAAATCCCCCAAACACCAAGTGAGCTCTCGGCACCCCCTTTCCGAGAACAGCGCATGCCAGGAGCCATGTCCGCAGCACCGAGGTGACATCAGCCTCTTGCACCAAACTGGAGCTCTGAGGCAGTGTCTGGTGATGGGGATGGAGACCCCAAAACAGGAAGCAAAAGTGGGGCTCTGCTCGGTTTCCGTATTTTTTCTTAACCTGAATTTTTCAGATGTTTCCTGACACCAGATCACAGGTGCGGCCTCGCCACACTCACCACCGCGATAGCATCTCCTCCAGTCCCATTCGGCAGCCCCAAGGCCACTGGAGCATCCCTGAAGTGGTACCCAGGAGGGAGGGATGCTGATCCCAGGATCAGATTGCTCGGGTGTGATTGCCAAAGGGCGTTATCAATGTCTGTGTTTGGTAACCATGGAGCAAGGTGGTTTTCCCAGGGCTGCCGGTGAGTCAGTGGCGGAGCTGGGAGCAGCCCGGTTCCTCTCCCCACCCTCGGCCCCAGCACAGCATCTCCCTCCCCACTTCCTTCCCTTGCCGATAATTAGCCCTCAGCTTTGCCGTTCCCGGTGATTTCTCCCAGCGTGGCATTTCCCCATTTGTGTGCTGGGGGGGAGACGTGAGCCCCACACCCACTCCAGTGCCCACCACGGGAAATGACCATGGGTGGCCCCAGGAGTGGGGAACTAGGGAGGCGTTTCTGGAAAATCCCATGGCCAGGAGCAGTCCAGGCCAAGGGACAGCAGTGCCCTTTGCTGGCAGGAAATCCTCCCCAGTGTTTAAAGCCCAAGGGGTTTGTGGAGCATCTCAGCAGCTCCAGGCTCAGCCCAGGGCAGCAGTGGTGGGTGCAGGCAGGGAATCCTACACCACATCCTGCTCCAGTGGGATCAGCAGTTGGGCGAGGCTACACACTCGCCTCGTGTTTGCTCTGAAAGGAGGGCAGCTGCCAGCGCAGCCCATCCCTGGGGAGGGCGTGTGGGGACAGAGCAATGTGGAGCCCGTCAAGGACCTTTGTGTGGCTGCCACCATCCAAGGCTGATAAAAGGCTCCGGACGCTCTTCCTGCTGCTTCCAAATCCACAGCCCCACCCTGACCCTGACCTCAGCTGCTCTGGGTCCTTCACGGCTCAGGGTCCCTTGTGGCGCCAGGACCCCGGGGCTTGTCTGAGCCTGGGGCAGGGTGGCAGGATGCCATCAGTGATGACATTTTGTTAGTGGCTGACTCAGATCCCTTCCCCTGGCCCCGATGTGGGGTTTGCCGTACAATCCCTTCTCCATCCCGAGGAGAGGTTTGCTGTCCTGCTGTGTGGGGCGGATTTGCTCTTGGAAGGGCACAGACCTGGAAGCATTGCAGAGCTGTCTGTCCACAGGGAAGGGATTTCTCCTCTGCATATTCTTCCCCACTGCCTCCCCAAGGATTCGAGAGGCTTTACCCAGATGTCTGTGTCCTCCAGCAGCATCTCAGGGGCTGGCAGTGAAATCAATAATAAAAATGATGCTCAGCTCCTGTACAGAGCATTACATCTTCAAAGCCCTTTGCTGGCATAAACTCATTAACAGCGAGGAATCGAATTCCTCATCACACAGGTCCCAGGGATGCAGATCTGGGGGGCGATGGACCGGAACATATTTGTAATAAGAAATCGCTGCTGTCGGTGGCCCCGTGCAGGAGGGCCCTGAGGAACTGGCAGGAGCAGATGGAGAAGGGAGGGCTGCGATGGAAACAGTGCTCAGGGCAGGCTGGCAGCATCCTGACAGAGGAGCTGCTTCCCCTCCTCATGGCAGCCGGTGGGCCAGGGTCAGGGAGCCAGTCTCCTGTGCTCCCCTGTGCTCCCCTGGGGTTCCCACTGCAATGGGAAATGAGTCCAGCATTATCTCTGCAGCTCTGCTTCCCTCTGGGAGCATCCCCTCCCTGCCGAGCCCCTGCCATTCCTGTTGGAGCATCCCAGTCTTCTCCAGCCCTGGCTGCATACACTGAAAGACTTGTTTTACACAAGCCAGGATGAATGGAAAACTGGGGATGCTCATCCTCAGGGATGGGGTGGGTGGGGGGAAGGTGGGGAGGTGAGTCGGGGGCTGCAGCCCCCATCTGTGCTGAATGGCTCAGTGCTGCCATACTGGCCTGGGGTGTGGCAGGAGCTGGAGGGACAGGGTGACCCCCTGGAATATATCCAAACTGGCCTTTTTTGAGGCACTGGGAAGCCCAGGCAGGCTCCCAGCCTGGCCAGGTCTCTTCCCAGCAGATCTCAACTGGGACAGCACCCACATATCTCTCACCCCATCCCCCATCTGCCTGGGTTGGGACCCCCAGGGATCCCTGGCACCCACTGCACTGCCCACTCAGCCCATCCCACCCGGGCAGGAGATGCTTGGGGAGAGACTTCATCCAGGGTATCCCGCAGGACTCGGGCCATGGCCTCTTGCCCAGGGCTGGGTGGGGAACCACAGAGTCTATTTCTGGTTTTCTCCCTGGGAGGTGCTCCAGGAGGGAGGACAGGAACACCCTGACCTGGTCCCCGAGGTCCTTGAGGTCCTGTCTTTGGAATAGGTCATACACACCCATGCCCAGGGGATGGCTGTGCTGGGAACGGGGAGGGGAGGGATGTCCTGTACATCTCCACTTCCCTATCCCTCCTCCCTGTGGTCGGTACCCTCCCCATCCCCATCCCTGGAGGGACCAAGCCCCTGCTGCACTGGGAGGCTCCTCAGTGCGGGGGCATGGAGGGATGCAGGGGCACAGAGGGATGCAGGGGCATGGAGGGATGCGGAGGCCGAGCTCATCCAGGGTTACCTTGGAAACAGCGCCCGAGCCACACATCCCTGTCACCACTGAGGGACTGAGCCACTGCGGTGGCGAGGCCAAACCCCACTCGCCGGCTCAGGGTGACAGCAGGGGTGTTGGGAAGCGTGTCCCCCAATCCCGCTCTATGGCTGGTGCCAGGCAGGGGGAGAGGCGGCTGCAAAGGGGGCTGTGTCCTCCCCCGGGGTAGGGGGGGCATCACCCAGCCCTGGGCAGGGAGAAAAGCCCCTGCAAGCGTGGCTGTCGGCCAGCGTTCCTCCTGGCAGCTGGATGTCTCCCCGGCAGCCGAATACGTCCCTGGCAGCCGGATCCCTCCTGCAGGACAGGCACTCCCCGCAAACATGGAGCTTTAAATAAATAACGAGCTGCCGACATCTCCCGGCTCTGCTGGCAGCGCCACGCTGGGAGCCCTCCCTGGCAGCCCCCGCACTCCGGAGCACGACGGGAATGGGGACAGTGCTGCTGGGAGCTCGGCCTGGGGAGTGGTAATGATCCAGGGAAAAGGGCTGGGGGGCCCTGGGATGTCCCTGGCGGGGTCAGCACTGGCTGATGGCTCTGCCAACCCTCTCCTCAAAGCCTCCTGTGATGGAGCATCGCAGCCTTGCTTTGGGAATGGGATTTAATCACTGAGGGTCGGCTGGGGGAGAAGAGCTTGGTGCTTCCTGGGACTCTGCGATGGATGCGGGGATGTGGGGGTGCCGGAAGGATGCAGGGAGGATGCAGGAATGCGGGCAGGGTGTGGGGATGAGGGAGGGATGCGGGAATGAAGGCAGGGCACAGGCGGGGCAGCGGGGATGTGACCCATCGGTTTTTCCCTGACGGAAGACGCTTCCTTGCAAACCGGTTTGCAGGGTGGAGCGTTCCAGAAGGCACGGCCGGCTGGGGGAGGCAGGCCGGGCGCAGGCAGAGCCCGCAGGCAGGGTTCAGGCAGAGGCCAGGCAGCGCAGGCAGCGCGGGGAGGGACCGGCGGGCGAGCCAGGGAGCCTGGCAGGGCAGCGCAGGCTGCAATTAGCCGAGGAGCGACGGCAGGATCCTGCCTTAATTAGAGCCTCCATCCCCGGCCGGCGGGCAGGGAACTGTGCCCATGGGCAGCACGTCCTGGCACCCCGCGCTGCCGGCACCCGGCATCGCCCGCCGGGACCCGCTCGGGCTGTCGAGGGGACACTGGGGATGCGGTGGGCAGAGGGTGGTGTGGCCGGGGTGGGCGCTGCCAGAGGGGAACGGGGACAGACTTTGCTCCAAAAGCAGCTGAGAGGAAGGAAGAAGCAGCTAAAATAAGCAGGTGGGTGGACGGGGAGGAAATGATAGTGAGGCTGATAACGAATGGGCTGGGGAAGGGGGACAAGAACCGAAAGGTCCCCAGGAAACGGGAACTGGTCCTTCTGGGAAGCAGAAGGAGGTCACGGCACGAGGAGGGGGTCCTGTGCTCCCGGAGAGTGGGTGTGCAGGCAAGGGGTGGACAGAATGCTTCAGCAACACAGGAAGTGCCAGCCAGGAGTGGGGGCAGCCCCGTCCCCCCATCCTACTTTAGGCAGGGGGACAACGGGAGGCAGACGCAGGCAGAGGCACTCTGAGCATCCTCGGAGGGTGGGTGGGAGCCCCTGGAGTGAAATGCCGGGAGGAGGAGAGCAGCACAGAGCTCTGTGTGGTTTGTGCGCAGACAGCTGCCACCTCCACTCCAGGCATGGCCATGCAGGGTCATGGAGGGGGATAGAGCCCCAAAACAAGTGCCCAGCACGCTAGGAGTGGTTTGGGATGCACGCAAGGCGAGCGGGGCAGGGAGTGGTGGCAAGCAAAGTGCTCCCTCAGGCACGGCACTTCCCTGCCCTCCCTGCCTGCTGGCTGCCAGCATCCCAGGGCTCCCGCAGCACCCTGGGAGCTTCCACAGCATCCCACCTTCCCCCTGTATGTCACAGGTGGGAAGAATGATGTTAGGAAAGGTGTGGGAACATGGCGCTGGGGTTAGAACAAACCCAGGGATTTGGGTAGGGGGACTGGGATGCTGGGGATCATCCAGAGGGGCTGTAGCCCTGCTGTATAATCGTGGAATGGTTTGGGTTGGAAGGGACCATAAAGTTCATCTCGTTCCAACCCCCTGCCATGGGCAGGCACACCTTTCACTAGGCCAGGTTGCTCCCAGCCCTGTCCGACCTTGGCCGTGGGGAGCAGGCGGGGGCAGTTGGCCGGAGCGCAGGATGCTCAGGGCTGGAGCTGTGGCTGCTGTCCTGGGAGTTTCCACATGAACCACACACTGTTCGCATCTGAGCCTTCTCCCCGTCCAGGGCAGCCGCTGCCGGGGGTTATTTCCTGCCCTCCGCGCTCTCCCCCCGCCGCCCCTGCCTGCCCCAGCCCGGCTGCTTCCTCTCGGCCGCCCCGGGGGCTTTCCATGCTGCCAGAAAATAAATCTCAGGCTATTTTTAACTGAGGGGAAAACGCCAAGGTCTCCTCCAGCCTGGGCTGCTGCAGAGCTCAGCGCGGACGGGCACCCCCGGAGAGATGAAGGAGGGAGAGGAATGTGCGGGAAGGATGTGGGCAGGCAGGGCAGCGTGACCCCGCTTTCATCTCCCCGCCTTCGGGCGGGATTTTGGGAAAGGCAGGGAGAAGGGCGCCGGGAAGGGGGCACCAGCTGGGTGCTGTGGCACACTCTTGCCCCCCTTTGCAGCAGACAAACAGCCCCCACCACGGCCCCCCAGCCCAGCACCAATTAATGCCACCCATCATCTCTCTGCCTGTGCAGGCAGAGAGATGGTAATGGGGGGTCACCCCACCTCTGCTCCCACCACCCCAAGCTGGTATGGGGTGACCAGGAAGTGTCTGGAATGGGGGGTGGGGATGGACACACACACACACAGTGCCTACCCTGCATCGGGTCAGTGCCAGCACCCCAAGGGAGCTGGGATTCGGAGGGTTCCTTGGGGTCAGGGCTGGGACAGTTGCTGTTTTTAACCCCTCTAAGTGCCTTAGGGAGGCTGCGAGCGGGATCAGCGGGATAATGCCAGCGGGGGCAGAGGGGGGCTGCGGAACGGATGGAGCTGATGGCAATGGGGGGCGGGAGGGGGGCACGGACAGGCCACCCCACCCCGTTGCTCCCCGAGGGTGGCTGTCCCCTCTCCAGACTGGGACACTGCCATTCCCGGCCAGCTGTCCCCACTGTCACTCCGCACGCATCTTTCTGGCTGCAGCGACATGATCCAAGGACTCGCCCTTTCCTGGGACTCCAGGGGCTGAGGATTTATTCCTTACAGGCTCCTGCTAAAATCTCTCCACCTGCGAGACTCCCCCCAGCCCTAGCACCCCCAGCGCTCCCATCGGAGTGGGAGGAGGTCTCCGCTCTCCTTCTCCAACCGGGAGATGTTGTGTAAAGCCCACAGCCAGCGGAAATGCGGGAAGAAAAGCAGGGAGAGAAAGAGGAGCCGTTTCCAAGCGCTGGGTGGGAGGAGAGCAGAAAACAGGAGGTGGAGGTGAAAATGTCAAACCTCCCGGGACTGGCTGTGCGGGGACAGAGTGCTCGCTGGTGGCTTTTGGTCCTTGTCCCTCAAGGAATCACTGAGACCACCTTTGCCTCTGGTCCCCAACATGGTGGTGATACTGGCAGCCACCTCCCTGCCAGTGCTGTGGCACCCAGGGCTCAGCCTGTGCTGGCACTTTCAGGGAAAACCTGAGCTCCACATTCCCAGCCCAGGCACTGCTGGCCACCTTTGATGCCACTTTCCTGTGACACAGGGGGAAAAAACCCCGGGGCTGGCTGGGCTTTGGGGTGCCTGGCCATGTCCCAGCATCACCCCAGGCTGGGAGTTTCCAGTGCCAGGGATGTGGGGCAGTCCCCACGTCATGGGACACTCACAGAACACTAAGCTGGACTTCACCTGCCCCTGCCCCATCCAACCCACAGGGAAACCCCTGCTCTGTGCCCTGGGACAGCCTAAAACATCCCTGGGGACTTCACAGAATGGGCTGGATTGGAAGGGACATTAAAGCTCCTCTTGTTCCAACCCCCTGCCACAGGCAGGGACACCTTCCACTATCTCAGGATGCTCCAAGCCCCATCCAGCCTGGCCTTGGACACTTCCAGGTACGGGGCAGCCACAGCTTCACTGGGCAACCAGGGCCAGTGCCTCAGCACCCTCACAGGGAAAAATTTCTTCCCAATATCCCATCTAACCCTGCCCTCTGTCAGGTTGGATCCATTGTTTCTTGTCCTGTCACTCCTGGTGCTTGTCCAAAGGCCCCAGCTCTCTCGGAGCCCCTTTAGAGACCAGAAGGGGCTCTAAGTTCTCCCCAGAGCCTTCTCTTTTTCAGGCTGGATGCCCACAGCTCTCTCAGCTGTCTCCAGAGAAGAAGTGCTCCAGCTTTTGGAGCATCTCCATAGACTCCTCTGGACAGCACAGACTCACTTCTCCAGACTGTCCAGGTTCTACTGGATATCATCCCTTCCCTCCAGCATGTCAGCTGCACCACACAGCTTGCCTGGAAAGGGGAATAACCAGGATTTGGGGACCATCAGCACCATGGGGCTCATGGGATCACCTGGAGGGGCCTGACTCGGCTGCAGGGATGGTGCCGAGGGGCTCTGCCTGTGGCCAGATGGCTCCGGGCAGCCCTAAGCTCTCCATAATGCCCCTAATTGTCCCCCGGCGCGGGAGCGGGTGGCCCGGCCCAGCTGGTGCCTATGTCCCCCCGCAGTCACGGCTCTGGGACCTCTGGCTATTTTTAATCCCAGGAAGCTATTTTTGAAGGGAGAGGCTATTTTCCCTGCCCGAGGCTAATCCTGTCTTGCTGTTCAACCTTACCCAGCTATTTCCCGGGGCCGCGCAATGGGCAGTTCCCTGCCCCGGGCAGTCTGCATCTAGAGGGATTCGGGGCAGGAAGGATCGGGTGGGAAGTGCCGGCCGGGATGGGGTGGTCCTGCATCCTCCGTCCTGCTCCGCTGGGGCCGGGGCTGCTGGACGCCCGGGCTTGATATGGGAAAGGGCACCACAGTGCCACGGAGGGGAACGCGCTCCACTTGCGGACACGCACTGGTCGTTCCCCCCAGCCCGCCCCGCGGGAGCCAGGAAGGCCATCAGAGCATGGGGATGCCAGAGGTGACGGGGCCGCGTGTCCCATGGGCGTTGCGGGGACCGCGGGGTCCTGGGAGCGCCGGCGAACTGGGACTGAACTGGAAACAGGTGTTGGGCACGTCCCGGCGGGAGGAAGGGTGGGGGTGCAGGGCCGGGGGGAGAGGGGTGCACATCTGGCAGCGGAGGGGTGGCAGGAAGCGTCGCGCTGGCCCGGCCCCCCCGTGCTCGGCTGCCTCGGGGTCCCGGGGGGCCGCGCCGCTGCCAGATGTTGTGCAGCTGTCTCCAGCGCTTCCTCTCCCTCCATGCCCTGCATCCTCCGGGAAGCTCTTCCCTGCGCTTCCTCGGCGGAGAGAGTGGGGGAGACCTCCCCAGCCCCCCGCTCCTCCCCGGCTTCCTGAGCCGCCGGGTCTGTCTGCTCCAGCGTTCGGCTCTTTCACCCCCGGGCTCACCGCCCCCCACCCTCCTCCCACCTCTCCGCGGCCCCTCGCTCCTTTTCTTCTCCTGCCAGCTGCCCCACAGCTCCCGATCCCGGGGGACCTCTCCCCTCTCTTGCCTCCCGATCCCGGCGCTGCCTCCTGCGCTCCTGGCTCAGAGCTCGGCTCGCTCCCAGGGCAGAGGAAGGCAGGAGGCAGCAGCGTCGAGCATCACTCAGTGCTTTTCTGCTCTTGCCTCTCCCAGCATTTCCCATTGTCCCGCAGCGCAGGGACTGCTCAGCGCCCGACCAGCCCCAGCATGACGGGCAGGGAAAAGCCGGGAGAGCCGCAGGGAGCGTGGCCGTGGGCTGCGGGAGCGTGGGCTGCGGAAGCCGGAGAGATGCTCGTTGCCGGCAGCTCACACCGACTGCGGGACGCAGATAGGATTCAGGGATTAGAGCAGCTTAGGGAACAGGGCTCTTCCAAGCGGCAGATGGTGCTGGATGGATCCCAGGGCAGGGCTAGCTGGGTGGGAAACAGGTCCCAGAGCAGCCCTGGGCAGGGCAGGGGAAATCAGGCAGAAGCAGGGAGGAGGAGGGTTTTTGCCCAGCCCGTTTCCGGAGCGCGAGGGAGGGCTGGAGGGACGGATCCTTGCCCCAGCTCCCAGGAATGGCAGCTGACGCCCAGAGGGGGTCACAGCTGCAGTGGCAGCAGCGAGGCTTTTGCACGCCACGACCCCGGGAAGCTTCCCTTGTACCCCAGCCAGGCTGCGGGGTTCAAGGTCCCGGTTACGGGACGTGGCTCCATCACCCACTGGGTCCTTCAGCTGCACACGTCCCTTGTCCCCACGAGTGCGCGTGTCCCCACAGGAGTGCAAGCTCCCGGGTGTGCACATCATTCTGGGGGTGCGTGGGAAGCCCCGAGACCGGGGGCTTCACCCCGCGTCCCTCCACGTCCTCTGCATCCCCCTGAGGTGCTCTGCTGATGTGGGGCTGGAACGGGACAATCCTTGCTGCCCCACGTCCCTGGTGGCTCCCCGGACTCTGCTGCGACCGCGGAGATGAGCAACTTCACCCCAAAAGCTGCTGGGGGAATTCCCAGTGACGAGGGTGGAAACAAGATATGACAAGGTGGGGCCAGGAGAGAAACCCCACAGTCGGGGCAGCACTGGTGGCTGACACAGAGTACCCGGGTGTCCCCAGGAGCTATTTCGGAGCTGAGAGCAGACAAACAAGCCGGGATAACAAAGCGGAAATTAAGGGACCCGTTTCCAGGCAGAGGGGTGTGATGAGGGGCTTCAAAACTGGCCTCAGAGGAGAAGAGTCTGACTTCCTCCAGCTGAAATTGTTCCCATGGCTCCTGAGGGCGTTTGTGGTGGGAACATGGGGACTCCGGCTGACACTGGGAAAGCCCAGCCACCAGTCAGGGAGTCACCGACACTTTCTGGGGAAGAGTGGGACGTGGACGGGAACCCCTCGGGCAGCCCGTGGGTGCAGCTTTCTGCTTGGGGTGGAGAGGGGGGCACGGGGAGGTGCCGGGACCCCAGCCCACCCCAGACTGCTCCGTGGGATGCAGCCACTGGGCCGGGTGTTCTCACCAACTCCTCACACCGGCAGGGAGATGGCAAAGTGGGGGATGTTGAGGTGGCCCAGGCAAGGAGCCGGGCATCCAGAGGATGCTCTCAATCCACGCCTGATGTCAGCCCCAGCAGCTGCGCCCACGTCCCCATGGCTCATCCCCACTTGAGAGTCCCTGTACCTTTCCCAGCAGCTGCGGTGGCGTCTCAGAAAGAGGAAGCGTCGCCCCTGGCATCCCCCCACCGTCATCCGGGGGCTATTTTGGGTCTGGAGGAAAGCGGAAGGCAGCACCGGGCGGGAGATGCCCTGCAGCACGCAGGGGCCAGTGGTGGATGGGGAAAGAGGAACCCCAGTATTGCTCTGCACCCCTGTTCCCACCTGTGGGATGAGGAAAGAGGATCTGTCTCACCTGAAGCATAAAAGGTTTTGGGGGGGGCACACAAAGGGGGCTTGGGTAGCTCCCAGGATGATTGCGGAGGATTGTCCAATGTGTGCAGCTCCCAATCCTGCCTCTGTGCCCCAGAGGCAGGGTGCTGGTGCACACACCATTTTTTAATGATGGTTTTTCCTCTTAAATGTGTGTTTTGCCATCAGTGCCCACGTAAATGTTATCCCATGTGGCTGCATGTGGGTGACCCAAGGATTGGTCAGGGATATAACCACGAATGGGGGTTGACTCTAATGGGGAGATATGGATGGATGGAGGGATGGATGGATGGATGGATGGATGGATGGACAAATGGATGTGCAGATGGACACAGGGATAGACAGATGGATGGACAGACAGGGTCCTGTTGCACCCACACTCTGCAGGAGGCCATCCAGCTGTGCTCCCTCCCCGTTGCACCCCCGGGTGATGCTGTCCCTGGTGTCAGCCCGAGGGGTGGGACATGCCGGGGGCTGAATGGGAACGGGGGACACTGCCATGGGGGGAGGACAGGCAGAGCCCAAGGCTGGCCGTGGGCCACCACCGCTGCCTCTGGGCGGTGATATCTCTGCCGAGCAGTGATAGTCCCACTGGCCGCCCCTCCTGCTCGGGGGATGCTCCGTTAACACCTCGCGCCTGGGAATCGCTGCGGGCCGGGAAAGGGCGATAGGGCTGTATCGGCCGGCGCAGGCTCGCTCCCCGCTCCGCCGGGGCGGATGCCGCTGGCATAAGGAGCAGGAGCCCGGCCTGCTCCGCTGGGCCCCTTCCAGCCGCGGGGAGGAGCGGCGGGAGAGCAGAGCCCGGCGGCGGTGCACGGGCAGGGAGGGAATCTAGGTCAGGGCTTGCTTTAAAAGGGGGCACAGAGCCCAGAACGCGGCGGCTTCCAGCGAAGCCACGGAGCAGCGGCGCCTGCCCTAGCCCGGCGCAGACACCGGGAGCCGGCAGCTGAGGAATGTCAGCGCTCACCCGGAGCATCCCTATCCCGGGAGATGCGGTTGCCAAGGACGCCCACGGGTGCTGCTTCCCGTGTGCGTGGCCGTTCACGCAATTCCTTGCTTTGCTGGGAAACAGTGGCTTGTATTTTAGGCTCTGACAGGGTTGGAAAACAAGGTGGTGCCCGGGGACATGCGCTTTCCAGAGACACGGATGCCTGGGCACCAGGAGATGCCACCCGCCTCCTAAATGAGACCCGTCAAATGGCCCCTTCCTTCCCCTCCGCCTCCACACGGCTGGAAGGGCGTCAGCGAAGGGAACTCGCCCCAAGTCTGGCATTTCTGCATTCGGCAGCAAACGGCCAAAAAAAAAAGTCCCAACCGAGCGAAAATCCCGGTGGCAGCAAAAGGGGAACCGAGGGGATGTGGAGGGTGCAGGGGTGTGGCTGCCAGGACGAACAAACGCCTCCACAGACATTTTGCCCCCCAAATAACTGCCCAACCGCGCCAGAGCCCCAGCAGATCCGAAAACACAAAAGGGATTTTATTTTCCCCCTCTCCTCAAATTTAGGATTGCTCTGCACTTCCCAACAGCCTTCAAGGTCTTGGGATTGGGGAATGATTAAGTTGGCACCATGATGTATTTAATTAAAAGCCAGAGCCTGAAGGTAGAGGGAAATCAGCAGGGGATTTTTGGAGGGCAATCCCGTGAGGCACAGCCCGATCCCTGGCTGTTCAGGGAGGCTGGACTTGGCAGTGGGCTTTGTGCCTGGCAGAGCTGGCAGAGGCCACGGCAGTCCCTGTGAGCCGCAGCCCTCCTGGCTCCTCCTGACCTCTCAGGGCCAGATTTTCAGGAATCCAGGCTCTGGTGAGCTTGGAAAATTCCAGATTTTTCTCGTGGGCTCAGCATTCAGCCACTCCCTGGGTTTCCACTGAGCTCAGCTTCGAAATGAGATGTGCACCACGGCTCCAAACTTCTCAAGAACCCCTCAAAAAATCCCCCAATAAAAAGTTAAGCTGTTAAAGTGCTTCCTGTCCTTCCAGGACCAAGCAGGCGGATGGGGGTCATGTGCTGTGCTCCAGGAAGGGCATTTCCAGGAGCTCTCGTGGGTGCAAATCCTCTGCTCGGGTGGCCAAGGTGCTGATGGAAAGGGCTCTGACAAATTCCATTTCCCCATCTATATTCACTTCCCTTTTCATGCCTCATCCTGGGCAACCCGAAGAGACAGGGGAAAAGGTTCTGAAAATGAAACGAGGCCCCAACCCAGCGGGATTTTCAGGGAGGGGATTGCAAAACGGTTGGAAGCGGAGCAGCCCAGGGCTTCCCTGTGCCCTGGCGCAGGTCTCAGACCCAGGTGGAATTGCAGGCTGTGCTGCCGGTGGGGCTTGCGCTTCCACTCCACTCCCAGCCCCTCCAACAGGAACAGCAGATTGTCACTAGAGCAAATTGTCACCAAGCTCTGCCCGCAGCAGGGCGGGCCAGATCCCCCTCTCCTGCCACTGTTTCCCCTTTGATGTCACTGCAGGTGGCACCGCGAGAGAATCCGGTTTATGAGGCACATCTGGAGCGGGCAGCGGCCTGGTCCCGGCAGCTGCACACCGGGAGCGGGCTGGGGGTCCCTGTGACCGGGCACCCAGGGCGGGCTAGGGGTGCCGCGAAGGCTCCGGGCACCGCAGCCACCGCCGGACCTAACGGGAGCCCCAAACGCCGAAGGCGGGATGAGGAGACAGGCAGTGCGGCTCGTTACCGCGGTGAACGATCAGCTCTAATTAACGAGCTCGATGAGAGGCTGGGCCGGGGAGCGGAGCTCGGGGGTCGTACAGAGCGCCCGGGCCGTGGCAGGCAAGGAAATCCCCGGTGCCCTGTGCCGGCGCTGCCCCAAGGCCGCGGGCCTCCGTGCCGGTGCCGCCCGGTGTGTCGGGCCGTGCCCCATGTGCCGGTGCCCCGTGCCAGTGCTGCCCCAAGGCCGCGGGGCTCCGTGCCGGTGCCGCCCGGTGTGTCGGGCCGTGCCCCATGTGCCGGTGCCCCGTGCCAGTGCTGCCCCCTGCCCTCCGGCCGCGCTCACGGCACCGCCGGCCCCGCCCGGCCGCGCTGACCCGTCCATGACGTCACCCCCGTGTCCGGTGCCGGGGGGGTGACACACGTGTCACCGTCACCGTGGCGACGCGGCCGTGACGCGCTGCGCCCGCGACCCTCCCCGGAACGGGCGGGCGGCGCGTGCTGAGCGCGTCACCGGGGGCGGCGGCGGCGGCGGCTGGACGGGCCCGGGGCGCCGCCATGGAGAGCGCGAACCAGGGTACGGGCCGGGGGCGAGCGGGGGCTGCGCTCCGGGCGTGGGGCGCCTGGTGGAGGGGGGGTCCCGGGCACGGGGGGAGCCCGGGGACGGGGGCGCGGGAGCTGCCGCTGCCGTGATGGGGGACGCGGCCCCGGGAGGTGGGAGCGGCCCCGGGAGGTGGGAGCGGCCCTGGGGATGGCGAGCGGCCCCGGGGATGGCGAGCGGCCCCGGGGATCGCTCCTTGGCGCCGCTTCCCCCGCTGGGCCCCGTCCCCACCCACGGTGCCGGGCACGGGAGCTGTGAGGCCGCGGAATGCCCGGTGCTGCTGCCGGTTCCGATCGATGCTCGTGGAGGAAACTCCACCGGAGGTTTCCCTTCCCGTCCTCGGCGCAGCCCCTTCCCGCAGCTCTGCCGCCCCCCCGCCCTGCTTTGCATAACGCGCCTCGCCTGCCGCTTGCTTATTCAGTGCCCTCTGCTCCTTGTCCGCGACAGATATCAACCTTAACTCTCCCAACAAAGGTCTGCTGGCGGATGCCATGACAGATGTTCCCGTGGATAACGCGGCCCGGGGCGCTGCGCCCGAGGGATTGACTCTGGCCGAGGAGGAGGAGCTGAGAGCCGAGCTCGCCAAGGTAAGGGGGGCTCGGTTTGGCAGCGTGTGCCTTGGTTGTGTTCTGCTGGGAAGGAACAAAGGGGAGCCACAGGGGTAGGACTGGGTTTTTTGTTGCTGGGGTTTGTTTTTTAGGTTTTTAATTTTGCAGTGCTACCTTTGGGTCTCTCAGCTAATTGTTAAAGTGCACAAAGCTGGCAGATACTTCAAACACTGCGGTGTGTTGTTTGCTCTTTCCCAGAACAGCCTAATTTAGAGCTCTAAGGAAATAAGTGGCTTTTGATGCCATGAGCTCAGTATAGCATTTTAGCTCCATGTGAAGCGAGAAAACACTTCAGGCAAATGCTAAGCAAAAGAAAGCCATTTTTCCATAGGAAACTGAAACATTGGAGCACTTAATGTGCTTTTCTTCCTACCTTTTTCTCTTAAATATTTTTTACACTCTACAGACAACTGTTTTTGGTGCCCATATGCTTTCAAAGAGCTGAGGGTTTGTAATGTAACATCCTAAGGTTTGAGCACCTTCTGGGGTTTAAAGGTCAGGTTATCATTTCTGTCTGAAACGTGGCTGAAATTAATTGCAGCTGCTTCTCTGTTGTCCTTTCCTTCATGTGAGAATCTTGTGGTGATTCTTTGACTTGCAGGTTTTGGCAGGGGAGGACTTTGCTGCTCTAGGTGGTCACGCAGGGCTTGCTGAGCTGCAGCTAAGGTAGAAATGAACCCACTCTGCCTGGAAACAGCTCCAGAGTGCTTTGAAAGTGTTGTAAGAAAGATCTCTGAGGAAAAACTCTTTGCTTTAATGACATCAGAGGAAAAGAATCATAAGATAAAATATTAGGTAATGAGGTTTGGCAACTGAATCATGTTTACTGTTGAAATTACAATACAAGGAATGGGTTCTGTTCATCTCAGTGTCACTAAGTCACCAGTTCAGTGACTTGTATGGAGGTGGAGTCTGAATGGCCTCCCATCCCAACACAGTTCATGTTGAGTTGAATAATTCTTTACCTAATGTTCTTCCCAATTGTTAAAAGTAATGTTAATGAAATGTTGCTAGTTTCGAGGGAGGTAAAAACTTGTTTTACTTTACGGTTTTTAACTAAACTGTGATTTAACACAAACCTCTGCCTCTCTCTAAGGTTGAAGAAGAAATTGGTACTCTCAGGCAAGTTCTGGCTGCCAAAGAGAGGCACTGTGGAGAGCTGAAGAGGAAGCTGGGTCTGACTCCCTTGGATGGGCTGAAGCAAAACCTGTCCAAAAGCTGGCACGATGTCCAAGTTTCCAACGCGTGAGTATTGCTTGTGATGCAGCTGTGTTTAACTAGGACTCTGTGTGACACTTCCCAGCACGGTATTCCAGAGCTCTTTGGAGTGGCTGGAGGCTTTTCCTCTGATGGATTTATAGAGTAAAAGACACTTAAAAAAAAATTATGTCTGTGTAAACTGGACTTTCATGCCTGTGATCCAGATAAATTGTTGCTCGATGCTCTTTCCTGTGGTGTTAGAGATCTGGATCACACTTACTGGTTCAGTTTGCCTATTTCTGCCTGCTCTTTGAGGCACAGGCAGCTCCTACCTTGTTCTGAACTCAGGCTCAAAGAGAAGTGCAAGCAGTTTCACAGCTTGTGCCAGTTCAGAAGCATTCCCTGGGTTGTATAGCCTGCACCTCCTAGGAGAAAAATCTGTATTAGTGTGCTTCACCAGAGTCATCTTGTCCTAAATATGTGAAGTGAGACTGACTGTTCCTGAACAGGCATTAAGGGTATGGTCACTGCTGTGCTCAACAGTGCCAAAAGGAGGGTCCATGAGGTAAGTTTGTCCCCGCACTGGGTGTCAGGGACTCTGGGTGCCCATAGAGGCATTGTTCAGGCTAAAAAGTCTCCTGTAACTTAACTGGGGTTTGGAGTTATTGACAGCAATACTGCAGAGCAGATAATTGAGCTGTTCACTTGCTGTTTGTTCTTTCCCTTTTCCTTATCTTCCCTCCTCTGTCCCTGCCCCATTTCTGTTATTCCTTTGTCACTGGAATCTGTGTCATTGTCTTCTAAAAAATGAATATTAAAGTTATATTCATTAACACTTTCTGTTTCTAGTTATGTGAAAACATCTGAGAAACTTGGAGAGTGGAATGACAAAGTGACACAGTCTGACTTGTGAGTGCCTCGGGCTCCTCAGCATCACCTCCTTGTTCCTTGCTGCCTTCCCCGATTTGTGCTGCTCCTTGTTCTCCCAGGCATCAGGGCTTGCTTGGGAGCTGGAGGCATGGTGAAGCAGGGTTGTTACTTCCAGGATGCCTGGCTTCCAGCTATAAACATCCCTCAGTTGCAGAGGAGATGAGTAAATGTTACTGCCATCATCTCTGTCATGGTCTTGCTATTGCAGA
This sequence comes from Corvus moneduloides, assembly GCF_009650955.1. Taxonomy (NCBI): domain Eukaryota; kingdom Metazoa; phylum Chordata; class Aves; order Passeriformes; family Corvidae; genus Corvus; species Corvus moneduloides. Next base: position 8,298,202 of record NC_045492.1, read on the forward strand.
AGAAAAATTCCAATCAGTTACCAGACCACAATTTATATATAAAAGAAGGAGGGGACAAAAACTTAACCACAATTTCCCTTCAGCTGGTAATTGGAGATTAGTCTGTTGTTATCAGGTGTCTTATTAGTAAACCTCTGTCTTTACTCTGAAACTATTTCTCTTCTCATCAGGAATGTGGTAGGAGTCAGTTTGGCTGTTGCCTTTCTGTATGGTCACCTGGGAGAGAAGTGGCCATACAGGTGCTTCCCTGTAGCTGGAATTAGGGGCTGTGCAGCTGCCAGTGTGTTCATGAGCTTCTGAGCCTGCTGCATTGATGTGTGACCCTTTTGCCAGTGTCAGCACTAGAAAGCCATGAATTTTAATCTTTGCTGTGTATCCGAGCAGGTGACAAATGCAGACAAAGAGCATCTGGCTACTTTTGCTTCTGGAATATATTCTTTAATTATATTAGACCTCCATTGATGGTAGACACGAATCATTGATTCCTGCTGCATAGCTGAACCTCAGGAGCCCTTGAGTGTTTTCTGTGCCGAAGTTTCTCTCCCTTTGTCTTGTGTTGAAGGAGATAATTTAGCTAAGAGGAAGATGTGGATTGGGATCATCACATCATTAGGCAAGGTGGCACTGATCTAATTGGGGCAAATGAATTCTGGGTGATAAGTCCCCTCCTTTGAGAACCTGTGTGCTGTCTGAAGTGGGAGCAGCCACCTTCTGTAGTGTGTGTTTTCTGTACCTCCAGTGTTAGTTCTCACAACCCCTAAGGTAGTGTTTTTTTGCAGAGTTGTGTAGAGAAACATGATTTCTAAAGATCAGAAAAACAAAAGTTTATTGTTTGTCTGGTTCATGCTGTATTGGTAAACTACAGCTTTGGGTGTGGCAATCTGATTTTTTTGGCCTTAAGCTCAGTTCACTGCTCTGTGCTTTTGCTACAGACCAGCAAGAGAAGATGTAGGAAGGGAGCAGAAGATGCAAAGTCTTTCATTTCTTGACACCTTTTAAACTGCAGGCTTTGTTTCTTTGTGCTCAGGGTTTGAACACGCTTAAACAAAAGAAACTGGGGCTTAGGTGTCTCCCTGCATCTCAAACAGCTCTTTTCCTTTTGGCTGTACCAAAGAGGCTGAAGCTGTTATCAGAGAAATAAAGCCTCTGATACTGTAAGTGTAAAGAGTCAATAGTAATGTGTAAAGTGTCAGAAGAAGCATCTGTAGTGAATCTTGGAGCTGTCTCTAACCTCAGTTGTGTTTGTAGATATCTTTCAGCCAGCAGCACACTGGAGGACTGGAATGAAAAATTAACTCAATCAGAAGCGTGAGTGTCTTAACCTTCAGCCTTAACAAATGCTTTCTTCTGACAGCTTGCTGCCACTAATTGTGCTGTGCCCCTGCTCCCCCTCCCCGTCCTCTGCTTTCACTAGATCTACTTGGACATTTATCTTTCCTAGCTTTTACTTTTTTAACCCAATAAATGCCTCTGCTGGGAGAGGGAGCTTTTCCTCAGGTCAGTATCCAAGTGATTCTCTGTAAATGCCTGCCTGCTCTCAGGAGCTGACTGAAACCCCTGGGTAGCTGAGACCTGTGTGCTGCACATTACACCTTTAGCTGAGAAGTGTAATAGCCAAACTGACTTTCTTATTACCCCAACATGCTCTGCAGGGAGCAGGAGCTTTGCTTTCTGCTGTGGTACCTGATGAAAATAGAGCTGGGCAGCTTCCTGTCACATTGGGGCCACAAATAGACTCAAACAGCTTAAACCTCACAGCTGTTCTACTCCAGTTGTTTAATGCAAATCTCCCTTAGATGTGCTTTTACTAAATGCCTGAAATTAAATTCTCTTCTGGACTAAATTATGGAAGGATTTTATGGAAGTTGGCCTTTGTCCTTCTCGCTGCGCCTTTCCCACAGTATGTAGGGCAATCCCTTACAGTGCTGCAGTGGGAGCAGGTAGATTGTGTCGTTGTTTTCAGAGCTGATTTCAACTGTGGGAAGGTAGGTCTTAGGTGTGAGCCAGCTTTCCTGTTCTCTGGAGTGGGTATGTGATGCAGTCCTTGGAGCTGGCTGGTTATCAGCAGCATGTGTGAATGCACGGTTTTCTTCATAACACGGGTGAAAGAGGAGCAGAGATAAAATGTAGGAGTAGCAGATAAAACTTTGAAGTATGCAGGTCTACTTTCAACTGTGTTCTCTAGATTAAGAAGCTGTAAACTGTCACTATTTCACTTGCTAAATAGAGTGACCTTGGTTTTTGTGCTTGCTGACAGTGACTGACTCCAGTGGTGTTTAATCAGAGTCCCTCCCTGGGTGTGCCTGCTAGAGTAGAAAACTTCTGGTTCTGTCTGTTTCCTTGTACTTCATAAGCACCAGAAATGTGGCGGAAATGTGCTTTTTGTGGAGCACTTAGGGCCTGAAGAGCTGTGGCACCTTAGCTTTCCTGCTTGCTTTGGCACTGGACAGAGTGACAGTTGGTGCTGGCAAGGTCGAGACTGATTGAAATAGAGATGTGAGGGGCATTGAAAGATTCCAGCAACATTTCAGAAATCAATCAGAATTTCTACTTCTCTCTCTTAAGTTCAGTGAGTGCAAAGAGGCAAGTTCAAGAAGTCCAAGGGTGAGGTTTTGGGGTTTTTTTATGCAAATGCATTGTCTTTTCTGCTTCAGAGCTGCTCTGCTCCCTAGCTAACAAGGCTCTTGAGTGAATTGGGAGTGGACCTGACTCCTGACCTTATGGTGCTTTTGTGTGCTGTGGAATTTCCTGGTGTTTGCCATTCCTGGCCACAGACTTTCCCTCTGCAAGCAATACATAAACAGGGCAGAACCCACCCCAGTCTGTTCCTAGATCCACTTTCACTGTAACCAGAGTGTGAGGTGACTGACACGGTTTGTGTCTTTAGCCAGACAGCTCAAATGGTGATTGCTGGATAAAAGCAAGTGAGTGGAAGCTGGTGTTAATGGATAAAGGAGGATTTGAGGGTGCAGATTTCACTCCTTCCTGTCAGGGTTTATAGGAGAGAGATGCAGTGAAATGTTGGAATACCACAGGATGAACAGCACAGGGCAGAGATCATCTCTGTGGCTTCTGCTGCAGCCAATTGCCTGTGAGTAAAGTGGGGTATTAGCCAGAGCTTATATTTATTACTCTCAGATTTGGATTATTCCATTGTGCTTTGTGCTGGGGCTAAGGGAAGAAAGCGAGTGCTTGTGAATTTACATGGAAAACCAGGCTGTGGCACTTGCAGGAGAAGAGTTGCAACTTCTAGGTCAGGGCTGGGTGTAGTTAAGTTGCATTAAAGTCTTGTATAAGCTGATCCCTGGCTGTCACAGCTGCAGCTCCACATGTGTGTCTGGTGGCAGTTCTGGGTTACAGAGCTGCTCATCTCCCTGTGCTTGCCTGGCTCTGCCTCCTGCCTGGCAGCAGTGAGGTGTGTATGTGTGTGTGGGAGCTGTGGGTGCAGGACTGGGCTGGCCATCTGATCCAGCTGCTGCTTTTTTGTGCTTCCAAGTTTATATTTAATCCAGATCGTTCCCTTGATCTAGATTGTTGTGCTGGAGGAAGGAGCACACTCAGGCAGAAGCAGCAGCACCTGAGTGCTTGTTCTTCAGTTACAGTAAAAATTCTCCTGTCAGGTGTGGAAAACACAACTGGAAAATCTCTGGCCTTTATCTGCTGAAGCTGGGCATAATACCTGGAATTTTGCAGTGTGAATGGCACGATGGTGTCCTTTGAGGCTGTAAACCATTCCTCAGTGCTGAGCTCTGAGTGCCAAGCAGACCTAGAGTCAGCACTGCATACTTTGGTGAGCACGAGGCTTTCGATATTTGTTAGGCAGCTGTAAATCAAATCCCATGACAGGGCTCAGCCAGGGAGGAGCCTGGCTGCTGAAGGCAGGGATTGAGATCCTCCTCAAGCACCGTGGTTGCACTAGGAAGGCAATCCCTGTGTGAGATCAAGCAGCCTTGGTGCTGATCAGTTCACTCCTAAATTGTGCTGAGGTGCAGAAGATTGTGCTGTGCAGAGGCAACGTTGAGGCCTTGCTGTTGGGGCACGCTCAGGTTTTTCTGGAACTGTTGACTTCAAGAAGAATTGGTCTGAAAAATGTGTAGGTTATAGAGAATTTTCTTTCAGGAGCAAGAAGAGAGAAGGAAAAACTGATGCAGTTTTCTCCTATTCTGCCTAAGTCTTGTGTATATTCATGATTCAGAAATACTTGGCTGTGGTATTAAAAAAAAAATACTGAACAAACCAACATGTTGTAATTGGAATTGCTCAAGTCCAGTTGGGTGCTGTGGTGCTGTCCATGCACTTCTGCCTAGAGAGAAGGAGATGTGAGTAAGTCATCTGTCACCATGGTGTTTGTAGCCAGGGGAGCTCAGGCATGAGAGAACATTAGGCTGTTTATAATGCCCTTCTCCTAAATGTCCTCACCAGGCAAAAAAATAATCTCAAGCTGAAATACTTGGAATAAGAAAAGCTTAAAATATTGAACTTGTTTTTAGCCTGAGTCTTTTCTTTGTAGTCTGAAGAATGACATAAATCTAGATGTTAATCATCAACTGTAGAATAGTTTAGAGAGAACGAATTAATGAAAGTGACACAAAGAATCTTTGTTCTTGAGATTAGTCTCATCTGAAGGAAACAAAGATTCTCAAGTGTTTCCAGCTCAGGTAGAAATTCAAATAATCAGCTGACAAATAAAAGCTGACTTCTTAGCTATTGTGGTTAATGGTAACTGATAGGAAACTTCTCTACCAGTTTATTTCTAAGCTGCTGCTGTAGAGCTAATGCCAATTCCTGCATTTCTTTTCTGTATGGTGATGATGGTCTTGCTTCTTGCCTCTTTCCTCCAAAACATAACACCACAACAAATGCTATGGCTTCCTCAAGGCTGCAAGGATAGTATGGAATGGGTTCCTGGATTTATTTTCTCCAGGACACCAAAAGATGGTTGCAGAGTGATTAGGCTACAGTGCTGTGGTGTTAGACCTTCCATGTGGAAAATTGGTTTTGCTTTGGTTTTTAGCAGATGTTTGTTAGATTTAAGAACATATGATCAAAACTGTAAGGTGAGTGTATGGAAAGGTTAATCCTATACTTCCTGCTTTTGTAAAACTTCAAATATTTGAATATATGCAAATCTGGAAGTGGCTCTTTCAGTGAAGTCAGTGCAGCTCACTAACCCAGCTTCTTTCCTTTAATATGGGGTCCTTTTTCAAAATGGGGGGGACACTTTTGGATCCAACCTGTTAGTTCAATTTATGATTTTTTTCCATGTAGTTATAAGAAGACCCAGGAAACCCTTTCCCAGGCGGGACAGAAGACTTCAGCAGCCCTTTCCAATGTAGGTTCTGTTATCAGCAGGAAGCTCGGTGACATGAGGTAAGATTTCTGGTTTGCACTCTGGTGCTTTGATCTTGGTTTCAAACAGGAATGGGACTTTAGACAATAACTAGGCTTTATTCCATTTTTCTGTTTAGTTGGCAGCACGTTGCTGTTGATGGACTGCCACCTTCTGTGTGGCCCCGTGCACTGTAGTTTAGGACAGATTAAGCATTTACTGAAGATTTACTGAGGGGATAAGCCTGTTCTAAGGCATTTAAATTTGGTTTGGTTTAGGAGAACTGACCAAACATTTTTAGCAGCCTTCTCCCTTTTACTGTCATGTGGATTCACTGCAGCTTTTATGTCATATGTAAGAAACTAGAATTAAAATTTCCCTTTTCCATTCCTTACTGGATTATGGAGGTGTGTTTCCTCAGTGTAACTGCTTTGGATTAGAGAGGGGTCATCCCTTCTGTGCTCTGTTCTGATTAAAAACAGAAAGGGCAAAGTCTGTTTGCTGCATTCCATGTGGTTTCAAGCCCCGGGTGTTGACATTCCATGGAGAAGGGCAGTATGTCTTCCAGGCACAGTTATGTCATGTTGGTTGGAAAATAGCAATTGATTCAGAAGATTATGACAACACTGACAATTTGTTCTGTGGTTGGGGTTATCTCCATTCCTTAAGTAGATGACCACTGAAATAATTGCAAATATAAACCTCTCCAAACTGGCAAGAGGCACAGGTTCTCCTGGCTGAGGTTCTTGCTCTGTGAGTTTCTCAGCTGTACAGAGCTCAAGGTTAGAATTGGTGATTTACCTGCTCAGAACTTTAAGCTAAAGATTTCTTCCCCACTGATGGTAACATCCACTTTTTTCATGCAGAATCCCTTGACCATGTTTTTCTTGGAATTGAGAGCTAGTTCTGGATGTACAGCCTGTCTAGGTTACTAAGGGAGGATTTTTAGAGCTTGTATTTAACGTGCTGTCTCAGACCTTGGATTGAATGGGTAGCTGTCGTTCTTTGTAGGGAATTTCCTATTCCACTGTGGCTGGGAGTATCCGAGTGGTAAGAACTCGTTGGCCTCTGATCACATAGTGCTGATTTATTCTGATTCTGTCCTCAGTGAGCTAGTTACTGTGTTCCTGGAGGGTATTTTTTTGTGTTTTCAGTAGCTCACATCTCTGAATTTGGCAGAGGACTAGCTGGCTTCCTACCCTTTCCAGCATTCAAGTTGTAACTTTTCTTTCCTGGAAACTCCCTAGTCTGCTGGAAAAAGAGACTTTCATGTAATCACAGCAGATTACAGCTACTGGCACAAGATGTGGTGGGAACACATTTTGCCAAACTGATAAGTGAATTTGGGGCCTGGTTTCTGCAGTCTGGCCAGGCTGTTGCAGCAAAGGAATGGGAACTGTGCTTTTTTTGGGACCACACGGGGAACTCCTGAACCAGGGCTGCCACTGGCAGAAGCTGTTTTGACAGGCTTGCTCCTGCCTGTTGTTTTTTTAGCTGGGAGAATGCAGGTCATGCAGCTGCCAAAATGTTTGTGCCATCCCAGGAGCAGGCGATGGAGAGAGGGGATACTGGGGTGCTCTCCTGGTGGCAGAGCTGGCCTGGCACAGTCACTGTGACAACTGGCCATGTAATCAACTGGCCCAGGCACGAGGCAGGCCTTTGCAGCAATGGTTTTGCTCAGCTTCAACATCTGCATTCCTTTTTATAGCTAATACCTTGGGTGAGGTGTTATGAAATAGAGGCAGCTTCTGTCTTATCACCTGGGAATCCCTGCCAAAGTTATTTCAGCAGGATTTGTATATGTGGCCCTGTGGGGGAACACAGTAATGATTTTTTTTAAGACTTTCAGTTTTTCTCTGCATATATAAACAGACTTCGATCTCCTGTGCTGCATCCAAGTCTTCCTATTTCTGATTCTGAAGAAGGTTTAACTCTGAGCATAAGGTTTTGCAGGAACTGTCCCACTTTTCACCCTTGCCAGGTGAACTCTGGTGTTCTGATATGTGATCAGAGCTGATGAGGAGTGAAGTCTGTTGTATTGCTGTGATCACTGCTCTGAACGAGTGGGATGATCTCTGTTCCCAGAGAAATCTCTGTTACAGGCCTTGTAGGCTACACTGACCTCCATTACTGTACTCTGTTATTTTTCCTTCTTACACTACAAATTCACTTGTAAAGCGAGTTTATTTTCCAGCACTGGAAGTGTTGCGATAACAGAGGGGATTTCCTTGTTTAGTCAGCCTTCACCGGTTGATAAATGCAAGGAAGGCGTGATGAATGGGACAGAGCCTCCACACACTGAGGGCGTGGGCCTAATTCCATTAAAAATGCTTGGACCAAATTGCTTTTAAATACAAGTAACATGTTAAATCTTTAGACTTGTTGTATTCTGGTCAAAATAATTTTGGTGTGTGGATTTTAACCTTGGGAAGTTAATGCTGTAACCGTGTGCTTGCTGCATTAATGCTCTACTGGATTACTCTGAGGGGAGAAAATGTACCTTAGTGGGTGGGATATTTTAAAGTCTTGGCCTGTTCAGATGTCTCTGTTATCTCCACCTACAGTTAAAAAGTAAATTGGCTTTTAGACATTCTGTTCCTGCATTTTACTGATCCCAGTAAACTGCAGAATTTGAAGTGTTTTCTTTTTGTTGCCTTGTGGGTTTGTCCACCTGTGCACTTCATGGTGTCTGATGAAGTTTGCTGCTGTACATAATGCTACAAGCAAATTCATTATGAAATGTTAGCCTGAACCCGAAGTGCCTGCAGATTCTGGAATTTAGGTAAACTTTCAATCCTTATGGAAGGAGGAAAAGGGTTACTGCTAGGTCCAGGCCAAGATACTGAACAAGAAACCAGTGCTTGTGGTATTCTGTATGGAGCAGCATGGTGCATGGATGTGTTACCTGTGTTGTTCTCCTTTACGCAAGAGTAAGTAGAAAGTTAATTTATTCACATGCAAAGGCAGCATTTCAAGGATCTGCTCTGCCAAAGAGCTGACTTGGATATATGGGGAAATGAAACCACAGAGCCCAACATCTTTGCTCTGGCTGTTAGGAAAAGCCCTTGTACTCGTTGCCAAGTACTTCACATCCAGCTTGCCATGACTGCTTCCTGCTGCAGAGACAAAAATTATATTTAAGTGGAATAAAACACTGCTCTGGCAGGAGAAGCTCCTTTAGAGCATCCTGGTAATCTTCCTAATAGAAGTAGGAAACCTCAGTCTGTTGTTTCAGACTGCTGAGATGCTACTGTATTGCAAAATCCCAGCCTAAAAATGGGCAACCAAGTTACAGGGTAAACATGATACCTTTAATCTTATCTTTATTAGCCTGCAATGCATTTGTTGTTTGAGCTGTAACTTTGAGATTTGCAGGCTTGGCAAGATAACGTGCAGGTATCCATTGCAGGTTGCCCTTACACAAGTCCTCACCGGAAGTCTGAGCAATGCTGTCTTTGTGTGAGAGACCACAGGGGGAAATGGGGGAAGGAGGTATCTCTAGCAATATAGCTGGTGCTTTGTAAAACCTTCAGTTTAGAAAAAAATGCTTAAAAAACCCATGGGAAGGCAATGGATGGGGGTAGGTAAAATGTTTTGGTTTGCTGTTGCACATCTACTCCTTCCCCTCCCCAGCTGGGTTCTAAGTTGATGTAGGTGGTGTTATTGCTCTTAGGGAAACAGCTTGTCTGGAGTTAATGAAAAGCATTTTTTTTGCTTGCTCCTGTGATTTATTTTGAGAGGCTTCCTCCTGGGTAGTTGACTTTGCTGTCCCATGATTTTGTGACCGTGTCCCTGCATTTGGTGTTTAACTCTGCACAAGTTTCTGACCATTTCTTCCTTTTTCTCTCTGCTGCCTGTGGCCTCTCCCAGGGCTCACTCCATCTCACATTCCCTTAGGTAAGATACTGTTCAAGGCTCTAAAAGAGCATTTGTTTCTGTGCCAGGCCCTTGCAGACTTTAAAGGGGAAGCTGGTTATTTAAGCCTTACCTAAACTCTTGACACAGATTGAGAAATCTACAACAAACCAATGCCCTGGGATTGACTTTTGTATCACAGTTGCAGTTAAATATTGGCCATCCTGTGTCTGGAAAACTAATTCTGGGCTGCAGCTGTTCAATAAGGGGAGAGAGGGCTGGCTCCTACCACTTGGGTTGTCCACAGCAGCCTGTGTGTGGACAGGGAGTGCTTCAGACCCGGGGTTAGGCTGCTTTTGCAGAGTGTCAAATTGTCATTAACTTTTTCCTCCTTGTCCCGAATGCTTCCGAGCAGCGGCTACTCCATCCGCCACTCGATAAGTATGCCAGCCATGAGGTAATGTAGCACATGCCTGTGTATCCTGAGTGGGGCTGGGGGGAGGACAGCTGCCTCCATCACTGCTGGAGGGTTTGTTCTGACTTGTGCAACCGGCTCCTTTCTCAAGCAGGCCCCTCTCCAAGCATGGATTAACTACAGCCTGCAGTTTGACTACTTAAAGGGTTTTTTAATATCTCTTAAGGTCATTAGCACTTGTCTTTTCTTGGACTAAGTGCAGTGTTGCACCTCTACCAAAGTTTGGTTGAAGCCTGCAGCTTTCAGAGGTCCCTGAAGGGCAGGATTACAGTTCTGTCACAATGTATGGCACAGCCATTGCTGATACCACGGTGAATCCTAACGGGAACCCTCTCCTCGGCCTTCCCTCAGGGTGCCTTGCAGAAGAAGTGACTGCCAGGGCTGGACAAGGCCCACAGAACTCTCTGTTCATCCTCTTTCCAGATCAGTGGAGGTTATTTTATGGCTGCAAATCTAAAGCAATTCCTTGGAACAAAAATAACTGAGATGAGGCGAGTCATCTCCCAGCCCCAGCGCTCCCACAGCCTGGCCTGGGGAAGCAGCTCTATGAGTAATTGCCTGGTCTGGCAGCTCAGTACAGAGCACTCCCTGAAATCCTTTGCCAGTGAAGCAGCTTGTTGGGTTGTCAAACAACTGACCTGGTTTTCTTTGCTAGAAATATGAAATGCTCTGATTAATTCATTACCTGTGATTTTCATGAGCATTTTCTGATGCAAATGATCACCCCTGTAGAAATAAAGCTGCTGATAGGTACAGTTACGTGGCCCTTGCCCTTTCTCCCCATGGGATGTGATACAGGAAACCGAAGCCTTTGTTTTCTCAGCTTTCCTTTCCACTATTTAAAACAAAATGTTTTCAGTTGGAAGTTTTTTAAAGCTAAGAGCTGGTTTCTTCTCTACTTACTGTGCCTTGATTCCCCAGTGAACTAGGGCTTGTTTCCCTCAACATTTTAGCTTGAGCAATTGAATAGATTGCACGTGGTGTAAATGTTTTCCTTCAGAGTTTAGATGTGGTGTTCTTGCCTGGTGTGCCTGAGAGATTTGTGCCAAAGGCTGTGAGGAGCTGGAAGTGTTCTGGGTGATGGTGTCACTGCAGGGGAACAGCCACAGAGCCCAGTCACACTGTGCCATTTGATATGGTTAAGAACTAACTTGTCTTGATTTGTTGTTTCTTTCTCCCCTCTTCTTTCTTCAAGGAATTCTGCAACCTTCAAGTCCTTTGAAGATAGAGTTGGGACCATAAAGGTAACAGTCTGCTTTGTCGTGTAAACACAGCGTGTGAAGCCTTGTGCAGAAACTTTAATTTCTGCAATGTTTTTCTTGTAGACTAGTATTCGGGCAAATGGCCTCTCAGATATGTGAAGTCTTGGCTACAGTAGGTGACCTCGACAAGGGGGAATTGACTTGGTATTCCCAGTGCTGCTTTCTTGTTGTCCTCACTCTCTTCTCTCCTTCCAGTCCCGAGTGGTGGGCAGCAGGGAAAACAGCACTGACGGCCTCCACTCCCCCTCTGGAGCTGGGGACAAGCCTCCACAAGACAACGCTCCCTTCTAGACCTGGATGTGTCTTTGCACGGCTGTGCACAACTGGAAGAGCCCCCTCCCTCCCAAACCTTCACCACAGCAACAACATGCGAATCCAAGAAGGGGCTGAGAGCCAGTCAGGAGAGATCCATCCTTCATTCATAGACACTGCTGCTGGATCCAAGTCAAATAAAGAGAATGCAAAGTTTTGTACACAAATAATATTTTACACTAAAGTTTGTAGATTAAATGTATCACTGCTGTCCTTTTGGGAGAGCGTGTAAGCTGGAGTTTCCTTAAAGTAGCTCAGAAATGCCACTGCTGTAGATGAGAACAGTTTTCCCGTGTCTGACAGAGCTTGGAGCAGATACATAGCCCTGAGCAGCATGAGGAGGGCAGTAACTGGAGAAGCCAAGTGCATGGGTACCTTAGCTTCAGCTTCTGGCTCCGTTCTCTGTGTGGGCTACTCTGGGAGCTTGCAGGCTTCTCCTGTTACTGTTTTCTCTGGCTCTCATTGGAGCTGTCGAGTAAATGGTAAACAGTTGGGTTTTTTCCTGGGCTCCTAAAAGGTAAACTTCACTTAGCAGCTGCCTCGTTGTTACACTAATGCTCTAGCTTTAACAAAACTAAGAATCTTTATTTTTAAATGCAATGAACTTTAAAGAAATAAAGCTTAAAAACAAACAAACAAACAAAAAGCTTTGGCATCATATTAGGGCGATGCTCCCTTGGACTCTGAAGCTGAATTGCAAGCCTTACATCACCTTACGCTTTACTTGTTTATGATTTATTTTCTGTAGAGAAGACTGCAAGGGTTCTAAAGCTGGTTGTTGAGCACTGGAGTTTTGCATCATGCAGTCATAGCAGCATGTTTATAAAGCCAGTTCTTGTGTTAAATTCAGTGGTGCACTCTGTTTCCCGAGTGTATGAAACTTGCTTCTCCCTTCTCAGCTTATCCCTTCGTTTTGGAGGAGGAATTTCTGAAGGCTGGAATATGGATACCATTGGAGGGACTCTGCTCTGCTCTCCGAGGGCTCCTCCAGCTGGTACATCTGGCTGTGACTGGATGGGTTTCTAAGTTGAAAGCCCCAGCTCTAATTTTGTTTTACAAAACTGGCAGAGAGTCATGGCGCTCACCCAGTCCCTCCAGGGGCTGGATGTTTTGCTCTTTTGATGTCCAACTTCATTGCTCAGGAGCTGACAAATTCCAAGTTTTCTCCTAGAGGCCTGATCTTATTCTAGGCAAGGTGCCTCCACGTAGAAATACCTAGAGTGAGCAATTCTGTGCCTTAGAGGCGAAGTGGGACTTACTCAGGTCTTTAAACTTATGTACATATCTGGGTAGTTTTTAGTGGTTTCACCCCGGAGGGACTGAACTGCCTCTGATCCTTTAGAGAAGCAAGTTTTGACACTGATTTGATTAATCTCCATTTCCCCCACCCCTGCTCCCCTCCCTCTGCAGACCTGGGGACATGGGATGAGATGTTAGTGGGCAGATGTACTAGGCCGTAGGTAGAGTGTAGAGTGTCGTTCACAGGCACTCTTCGTTTGACTGGAACTGGCCTCCCTGGGAGGAACAGAGCCAGTGAAATGGAGACTGCAGGAGCTTGGGTATGGAACTGTTTCTCTTTAAGATAAAGACTGATGAAACTTGTCAATAAAGGATTCCTTTGGGAGAAAATGGGGTGAATGTCTTTGTCTTGTTCTGTCCAACAGCACTGAAATCCTCTCTTGGGTGCACGTTACAAACTCGTCAGGTAAATATCAACTGCCTGCAGCAGTGTGAGGTGAGAAGCAACGGAAATATTCCATCCTATCCCTGTAGCTTCTTGTCTGCTGGCTCTCTGGATGCTCTCTCATGAAGGAATGTACTAAATAATATTTACAGTCTGATATTTCCTTTCCAAGATGCTGGACACTGTTCCCAAGCTGGTTCCCGAGCTGTGCCTGTGCTCGGGGCTGGGTAGCTGCAAACTCCATCGCTGGTGCTGCAGGTGAACTCCAAACTTCCTCACACTGTTTTCCTGATCTGGGAGCGTGGGACTTCAGTCCTGGCAGTGACCTTGGCAGTGGGAGCTGAGGCGGGAGAAACTTCTAATGTGGAAAAGCAGCTGTGGTGCTGGCGTGGCTTGGCAGCATGAATCAGTCGCCTCCATGGAAGCTCTGGCAGTCAAACAGCACGGCACGGGGGGAGCCATGGATGGATGGCTGGAGCTGGGAGCTGCTGGCTCCAAGTTTAAAAGGGCAGTGCAGAGCAGGCAAATAGGTTATGGAGAGGCCAGCAGACATCCTCAGTATGCTGTTTTCAGAGGAAGGATGTCCAGCTGGGCTTGAGGCATCTGCTTGGTGGTGAGGGTTTGATTTTGTGGCGTTTGGGTGTTTGTTTTGGAGGTTGGAGGTATTTTTCCTACATCACTTCATTAGGTAAAATTACATCTCTGCAAGTGGGGCTAAAGACAGAGGGGTTGGTATGAGACCTGATCCTGGAGGAGAGATGCTGCTGGGAGCACCTGGGCTGTGGTGAGGAGAAGGCAGATCACTCCATCCCACAAAAGCAGATAAACAGCAGAATCAAAAAGTAACTAACTGCAAAAAGCAGGAAGGAGCCACTTTTCCCTGCTGGCACCATGTCCCAACCCTCAGCCAAAACCATGGCAAGTGTTTCTTAAGGAATTTGACATTAATGCTGTGAGAGGGGCTGCACAACCCCTCCAGCAGTGGGACCCTGTCTTCATCCCGGATGAACGGGCAGTGTCCAGAGCCAAGTGCTCGCCCCGGCTGCCAGTCTGGGCCCACTTGCTGCACCCCTGTGGGTGCTGGGGTGGGCTCAGCATCTTTTCTTGGGTGCAGATTCTGTGCAAGATCCAAGGTCAGTGCTGGGGAGCTCTGCAAGTAGCTGGTGTTTTGGAGGGGGAAAGGTGCAGGAGCTGGGCTGGGGATGGAGCTGGAGCAAGGAGAGGGTGTGGGTGTGTGATTCATGGTGATGACTCTGTTGGTAAATAGGATCCAACATCATTCATCTCTTTAAAACATGAGTCAGAGGCAGCAGACGGGAAAGGCCATTAGAGCCTCACGGAGAAGCCACACGTCAGCAGGGCCATGCCGGAGTGACGGGAGGGATAACTGAAGCGAGTGTCCCTGCACTGACACTGGAGTCACCACTCCAGGGACACCTGCTCCAGGATGAACTGGATGGGTGGAAGTTGTGCTTTTACCCAAGACTTGGAAATAGCCATGTTTCCCAGGGAACAGCCAGGAATGCCAGGAGCAACTGGGAAAAACAGACTCACGAGCTTAAAACCCCCTCTTTTGCTCCAGTTGTAAGCACAAAGGGAACCGGCTCTGCACTGAGCTCCTGGGGACCCCAAAGGGCCGGTGCCGGGCCGGGTGGGTGGGGTGGCAGGATGAGATTCTCGGAACAGGGGCGGAGGTGAAGGTGCTACCCAAAGCATTCCTAGAACTGGGGGTCGGTGTGCGGGCAGCGGGCTGAGTGCCCGGACAGCACCATAAAGGCAGTGCACCCCCAGGCCTGCAGCACACGGGTGCCTCCGGCTCCTCCACTGTCCCGGCCTGACTGCAGCCTCCGTACCTCTGCCCCCAGGCCTGCAGACCCCCGTGTCACTGCCCCCGGACCCAGCGCTCCCTGTGCCACGGCCACCAACGCGTGTGGGGAGCTGCAGCCCCCGGCCCCACTGATGCTTGTGCCGCAGCCGCCGACCCCGCTGCAGCCCCCGGTGCGTGTACCAGTCATCGGCTCCTGTGATGGATGGCAGCCCCCGCTCCTTGTGCCACAGCCTCCGGTCCCTCCGCAACCTCAGGCTCAGTGCTGCTGTCCTTGGCTGGCCGCGGAGCTAACGAGTCAACTGCCGCGAACAAAAAGCCTTCGCATCGCTCCCTGGTGGTCTAGTGGTTAGGATTCGGCGCTCTCACCGCCGCGGCCCGGGTTCGATTCCCGGTCAGGGAAATGTTGCTTTTGCAGCGCTCCCTTCCGCTTTTCCACCTTCCTTCCCCCGCCCCCTTCCATTCCCATTGGGATCCCCCCGCGCGCTCCCGGCGCTGCGGCCGCGTGCCCGCGCGCGCGCGGCGGGGGCGCTGCGTGCGGGAGATGCGCATGCGCAGTGCGCCGGCGCCGCCCCCTCCCGTGGCCGGGTCCCGGTCGGTGTCTGGCGGCGGCGGCGGCACCGGCGCTTAGGGCGGAGCGCGCGCGCCGCCGCGACCGGGCCCCGCGCGACGCCCGAGGAGCCGCCCCCGCCCCGCGGGGCCGCCCCCGCCCAGCCGGGGCTGCGCGGCCTCTGCCCGCCCGCCCGCGGGCCGCAGGTGAGCGCGGCGGGGCCGGGCCGCGGGCGGAGGCCAAGATGGAGCTGGTGGCGGGGGCGGGGGGGGGCGCGGCGAGGCGGGAGGACCGGGGGAGGGTGGGATGTGCCCGCCGGTATCTTCCTGCCCGCCGGCATTTCCCTGCCCGGGGGCATCGCCCGCAGAGCATCCCCGCCCCGGGAACCCCCCGCCCTGGTCCCCGGTGGCGGTGCGGGGCCCGCGTCCCTCCCTCCCTCCCCATCCTCCTCGGAGCAGGGGGGAAAAACCCCGAACAAAAGGCCTGGGAAGGTGAATTCCAAATGAAAGTCATCTGTATGTGTGGGAGCCGTGAATCACCCTGGCTCGCTCCAGAAGCCGGCGTGATTTTCCCTTCCCTTTCCCTACATTGTCCTGCTAAATTTTTAACAAAATAATTAGTAGCCGCTCGGCTGATGAGGTGCTTAATGAATGACGTACCAGCAGCGGGAAGCAAATCCAGCCTTTATAACGTGAAACTTGCAAAGGCAGCATATTTCTGTTTATTCGTGCAGTGTCTTCTGGCTCTCAAATTAAGAATTCCAGTCAGGTAATTCTGGAGATACGGAATGCAACTGGACCGAACGGAGACAGCGGATTCCCTGATAGCGCCTCGCTCCTGCTTTTGTGCTGTATCAATACCTGACTGTTCCACACCAGTGACACAAAGCCTTGAGTTTATTAGTGGAGTGTGGGCACTGATGGAGCTGGTGCTCCCTGGGGAGCAAGGTGAAGGCCATCCTGTCTGACATAAGAGGGGAAGCCAAAGGGTTTTATCTTTTCTAGGTTTGTTTTTATTGGGGTGTTAATTTTCGTGCACTGTGAGATGTTGCTGTTGAGCTGTCTGTGCTGCAGTAAGGCTTAAAAAAAAAGGGCATGAGTTTGGTACATCATCTCAGACTGGTGTGAAGTAATCTAATTCTCCCTGCTGATATTTGCCTTGTGCCAGCTTCATCAGGAAAGGGAACTGCTGTGTGTGTGCTTAAATACTGTGTTAGTTTGCTGCTTTTGAAGCAAAAACTTGCAGGCCGCAGTCACCCAGTGGCTGAGCAGTGGTGGTTCACCCATTTCTCTGGGTAAATTAAGCTCTTCAAAGTACGCAGGGCTGCAAGGATTTCCTTTGGAAATGCATCAGGATTGGACCTATTTAAATTCTTGAATTGTAGCAGCCTCCTTGAAGTGGAATTTATTCTTTTGACTGCAATTTCATTAGAGGCGTTTTCAGCTTCTCAGGCATCTGTTGGTTTCAGGTTGCTTAGGATCAGTGTTTGCATTTCTGTTTGCTTTTGATAGAATATGGTAGAATCCTAATCTGACTAAGGGATCCTGAGAAATAGATGCCAAATTCATTTGCTTTAATGAATTAGCCCTAATAAATCAAGTATGCTATGCCCTGGTTGGGAAAAAAGAAGGGAAGCAAAAGCTGGAGTGGAAGAGAAATTAACATTAATATATAGAATGTAAGATGAAAAGAAGCTTATTTTTATTGAACAGCTTCCTGTGGTTTTCTCACCATGCTCTAAGGGCTTTGGAGAAATTCGTCATGTTGCTGGCAGTGCAGAATCTGCTCTGTGGGAAACTCTGGGTTTGGACATGGGATTTTCAGCCAAACAGCTTTTTGTAAGCATAAATAAATACTTCTTTCCCTCCCTCATTTATTTCATCGTAGGGATTGTCTGCAGCATTTAAATGTAAGGGAAGATGCAGCAACATGGTCATGTTATTCCTAAATTTCGGATGTGTTACATTGAAAAATTGCAGGCTGGAGGCTCAAGTGGAAGATTCTCCTTCTTCACAGGGTGGCCATGTGCTATATTTAATCATCATTTATCAGTGAGTGTCTGCAAAAAGTAATGTTCTGTAGCATGCTTTGTCTCCTAGTGTAGACCGTAGTCCCTGTTGATTATTCCCAGGAAGCATAAACCCTGTTTCAGTCTTTCCCAAGCACCCAGTGATCCACTTCCCGCTCCATTGGTAGTGTGTCCTGGTTTGCAGTGGTCGCTGGCAGTTGATGTGGTTTGTGGCTGAGGTGGCACCACCACCGACCTGGCTGCACCAGGGAAGTTGCCCAGGATGGTTGGAGCCTGCCAGAGGCTTGTGTTTGCAGTGGATGGTTGGAACAGGGGTTGAAATGCAGCTGTGGTGTGGACAAGCTTCTCGCACCATTCTCACCGTGCTGCGTGAAGGCATCCATGGAGTCAGCAAGGGAGTTTGGATCATCATACTTTGGAAAATATGGAGCAGTACCAGGGTATGACTTAAGAACTCTCATGCTGGAGCAAGTCCAGAGGAGGGCACGAAGATATTCCCAGGGCTGGAGCAGCTCTGCTATGGAGACAGGCTGAGAGAGTTGGGCTTGTACAGCCTGGAGAAGAGAATGCTCCAGGGAGCCCCTTCCAGTGCCTAAAAGACTCCAGCCCCTGGAGTGACAGGAGAAGGGGGAATGGCTTCACACTGACAGAAAACTACTAGGGAGGAATTCTCTCACTCTGTGAGGGTGGCGAGGCCTTGGCACAAGTTGTCCAGAGAAGCTGTGGCTGCTCCGTCCCTGAACTGTTCATGGCCAGACTGGATTGGAGCAACCTGGTCTTGTGGAAGGTGTCCCTGCCCATGACAGGGAGCTGAAACTAAATGATCTGCAAGGTCCCTTCCAGCCCAAACCAGTCTGGGATTCCACGAGCCTGACAGCACGAATGTTGATGTTGAGACCCCTTGGCCTCACAGCTTCTGCATTTGGCAGGTGGTGGTTGTCAGCACTGATGCTGTTACTCATTGTAGTTCCTCTTTTTTTGTCTGTGTTAAGCAGTGTGATAAGGAAAATGAATGGAAGTCTAACTGGATTAGTTAAGAAATCATGTTTTAGGTTAAATATAAAAGTTGCTGTTCTGACTCTTACTTTTTGAATTTATGAACTCAGTTGCCAGAATATCCTCTCTGGGAAAGCAGGCACAACTGGAGGCTGGAAGGGCCTTCAGCAGACCCTGTCTATCCATTGAACGACTTGACTTAGAACAACAGTGCTGTAACTGGCCTCTGATATTTCCCATATTTTCCTCTTAGCAGTTTGCCAGTTTTTAATCTTTTTTTAAGGATCATTAATGTTAATAACCAGATCAAAATATTTTTCAGTATGTTTGGGAATGGATTGCCAGAACTTTTCTGCAGAGCTTATACCTGGACTGAGCACTCCAGTACCTGCCCAGAGCATGAAACCGGCATCTGCTGGTAACTTCACTGCTCTCCTGACAAACCACAGACAGGGGGCTTAATTTAAGGTAGTTTTAATACATTAACTGATTTCCCTCACAGTTTGCTCTTGAGCTGTGCAAGTCCTCTTTGTTTGGCTTTGCCTCTGCCTGGGAAGATGAGGATCTTCTGTCGCTCCCCACCGGCCTGAGGAAAAGACATTTTCCAGGAGTGGGAGTGTGCAGCTTGGCCATCACTGGGATTGTGTGAGGTGACCCCCACCTTATCAGCAGATGGCACAGAGTCCCGCAGTGAGCCCATCCCCTGTCTCAGGTGTGGCCACCTGGGCTGTGGGACAGATGGGTCATGGCAGAATCCAGAGGGAGGGATGAGGAACATCACCAATGCCCAGGACCAAAGCGAAGCATTGCACTGTTTCTTTTAACCTAAAGAAGTTGTTTTCCAGGTGCTCTGATAGTTGAAGTGATTTGAATTAAGAAGTACTGATGCTCTGTGGTGATGCTGGTTGGTTAACCAGTGGCTGCTTTGAGTCTTGAAAGAAAGGAGTTTGAATGTTGTGATATCTTAGGGTTTCCTTAGAAGCTCAGTTGAAATACTGTTTTAATCAATAAAAATGTACAAAGCACAGTTGTTGGAAAGTGCATGTTTTACCTTCAGAGGCACTTTGCTTCCTGTTTCAGGCCATGCAAACTGAGAGAAAGACCTGTGTTCCAGAAAGTGCCCCAAAAGATTGCTTAAATGTTTTTAAGAAAGTGATGGTAGCCAGTAAAAAGGGTTACCATTTTTCTTGTGCATAGAGTAGTTAATTCTAATTAGTGGCATTAATTGTGGGGTTTTAATGCATTGGTGATACATCGGGGTTTTTTTGGGAGAACATGAATAAGATTGTTTTAGCATATGTTCAAATTTCCTCTGTCCTGGCAACTCCTCCTAATTCCACTTATCTTGTATCTGCATTGCACTGAAATGTGCCTTTTTAAAGCCCTTTTCTGCCTCTTTCATTAATGGTGAAGTGTTTTCAGTGCCAGTGTGTTGTAGGGCCAAATTCAGTAAAATTTAAGTGCCTTTTTCCTCTGGGTGCAAGTTTCTCATCTTCTTGTGCAAGTATTGAAAGGAGAAATTTGAAGGTTTGTGGTGCACAGGGGTGCAAACAGAACGAGTCCTTTAGGCCCAAGTTAAATTAGCAGCTGCCATCTCCTCTTTCATAATCTGCTGAAGGGTTTTGTAATGAGAATAGAGTTTCTCAATGAAAGATTGGGCTCTTTATTTATTTTTCTTACTTCAGTGCCATGATCTAAACTTTGTTGGGTGAATGGTTGAGCAAACAAAAAACCCAGTGGCATTTGGTTACCTCTTTGCAAAGCATCACTAAGAAATCTTTTTTTCTGTTTTGTGACATAAGTCTGCATTCATTAACTGTATTTTTGTGGTGATGGCTTCTGACCAATGAGTGATGCAAGAAAATAGTTCAGTGGATCTGGCTGCAATGACAGGCAGTATCTAAGACCAGTGACAGAAAAGCACCAGCACCCCTTGTTTCTCCCTGCTGCCTTCTGTGCTTCCTCTTTCCCTCTGAGAATATTTATTTGTATATCTGTCAGGAACTGGTTTTAACAGCTCGCTCTAGGAGCACTTACACCGTTCTGCTTCTGCTTTGGTCACAGGGAACTTCACAGTCCTTCCTTGGTTTCATCTGGGTCTTACTGAAGTTGTGTTCGGTGTCAGGGATTCTGGAACGTTTGTGATTTTAAAGAACAATCTGTAGAAAAACTGAATATACAGAACCTCTGGAGTGCTCACGTCTTGCAGTGGGGAAGGGAAAAGCCCAGAGTTCTCTGATGTCATTACAGTGACCTATTATGCAGTTCCAAAAAGCAAAAACTCACAGAGGTCTTCTCTTTGCATTTCCCCTTTTATGTCTTTAATTTTTTGGCTGTACTTCAAATGAAAATTTGAAGAAATCTTTTCCTTTCCATCTGCCATTACTTATTTTATATCTTAGCAGGTTTTTCTGTTGCTGTGCAGTTTTATTTATGTGGGCCTTTGCCTGGGTCAGTTTTCAGAGAATTTTCCTTATGAATCTCCTTCTCATGGCTTGAGGATTTAGGGACATTTACTGGAAACACATAATTAGGTTTCAAGCTGCTTGTAGAGAGGAGGGGAACTTGGGATCCAAACTCCAGATGTTGTGGGCAGTTACTAGTGGTAATATCTGCCATAATCTTGAATATGCCAGGTGCAGGAAACTCCTACCAAGGCTAGGCCCCATCAAGTGAGATATTTATAATTTCAGGTTGCTTCCAGCATTTCCTGAGGGTAAGCAATTAAGGGATTGTTGTTAAAAATATTTTAAGGAATGTCTTCATTTTTCTTCTCTGTAGTTCTAATGTCATCATGGAAGCTGATGCTCTTGCTTCTGATAGTTAGAAGTACAGGAAGGGGGATGAGCAGACAAAATGGGATGTGTAAGTTCCTGTTCAGAATCTGGAGTGTGGCAGTCTGTCTTTGGGAGACATGTGACATTGTGATAAAAGCAGGTGGACGGGGAATAAAATTAATAAGTGTTCACGTGCTTTCAGAAAGGCCATATGGGATCCCTGTGAAATCATCTGGACAGGGAATTGAAGCAGTGATGGGTTTGGTTTTTTTCAAGATCTGCTCTAGTCCACGTCCACTAGGGACTGGAGTTATCCCAACGTAGTTCCAGGTCAGACTGATGACAGCTTTGGTCTGATACATTGGACTCATCTGATACGCCTCACCTGATTTGATCTACATGGCATTTTGGGCAGGGGCCCTTGACGGATACTGTGAGCTGTGGAAGAGGTTTGGAGTGGTTGGTGGCACCTTGATTGGAGGTCCTGGATCCTACACTCTTCCCAGCACTCCTGGCATCTCCTCGCCTGCTGTTCCTTGAGGAGGAGGGAAGGGACCATGAAATCCACTGAAATCTGAGGTGACCTGTTTCTGGGAAGCTATAACCAGATATATTCCTGATTTAAATTTAAATTAAAAGCCAGATTCAGTTACTGTTCAGAGCAATGAATAGACTTAAGTTCCAGGTTCATTCTGAGTTGCTGTTCTTTGAGAACTTGAGGAATGTTTTCTGTGTGGTTCCTAACGAGCTCCATCACATAGGGACCCTGCTTTCTCCGCGTGTATGATTCTGAGGTGTGTCTTGGAGTTCTTCTAATCTGAGTGGTGAAGGAAAAATAGGGTCTGAAGAGTTTTTAGAATTTTTTTCTTTTCTTTAGAAAACTTATTGTATCATTTTGGGGTTTGATTTGACCAATCACTGGTCAGTCAGTCCTTCTTCTGAAGGCCCTGATGTTAATGCTGGGAAATAACATTCTTGCTTGGAGTAGACCATTTTTATCACAGAGTAAAATAGATGCATGTTCAATAGAGATATTTTTGTCTGGACAGTAACGAGTGAAAACATTTCTTTTCCTTAATAAATATCTCATTTTGTCTTTTCCTACAAAGTTCCTGATTTCCACACTCGCTCACTTCGTTCTTGTTGCGCGTTTAAATTCGCGCAGCATTGGCTCTTCGCAATTGACTTGGGAAAACCAGGCAGGCAGAGTTAATCAGAAGGTGCTTGGAAGGTGCACAGGGTATTTTCCCAAGCCTGCCTTACTATTTCCGTGAGTGCTTTGGATAAGAGAGCCAGCAGGCAACATGACTTTATGGGCCTGGCCTGGAATATATGTTGGATGCAACATCCTGGATGATGAAAACCCAGCATCTCCTGTGGTTGTCCTGTAATGCACAACTCCTTACCCTGTTTTCCTGCAGCTTGTCTGAAAACCACGTTTCTTCCTGTGACTTGTTCCGTTGATGTTTTCCATATAAAGGCCAGGGAGTCCCTCTTGCTGTTAAAAAGGGTCTGTGATGACTTTCACTCTTCTTGCTGTTCTGAGGCTGTTTAAATGTGTAGATGTATAGAATATTATTTATGAAATAACCCTAAATGAGGAAAGGTGCTATTTTACAACTAATATTGTTCCTGTTAAGGATCTCCAGGAGGACATACCCTTGGTTTGGGGAATACAGGTAGGAATGACCCTGGTTTGACATTGTACTGATGGCAATACATCAGGGGTACAGGCAGAGCAAAGAGACATCTGTCACACTCCAGGGTTAGTGAAAATCAGAGGAAGAAATAAAAACATCAGTCACAAAAATTATACATAGAGTTTTCTGACTTTATTATCAGTTATTTAGGTGGAAAAAAGACTAAATGTGGTAATTCCATACTTTGTGCTGAAACTGGAAGGCCTTGGGAATGGCAGTGATTAAATTATGCCCCAGTATAATAGTGGCCTTTTGGTTCTAAGCCCTCTGAGATGTGACTCCTGTCTGAAAACCTAGTATTTAAAATCTATATGTGTTCTAATTCTTACCCAATTACGGTGTTAGAAAACTCAGTTACAATTAAAGTCTGAACATGGTTTTTCCTGAAGTGTCAGGTTTTCAAACTAAGTCTATGGTCTGAAATTCAAGCTGTGTCTTTTCTTATTAAATCACCAATGAGGTAGTGGGAAAATCAGTAGGACAAATACATTCTTTGTTGCCTTATTATTTCTGAATTATGGACTGGCTTTGTTTTTTTCTTTTTTAAGCAGCTATGAAATACTGTTGCTAGACTGAGTGGTGGAACTGAGGACATCCTTCATCAGGCAGTCTGCAGATTAAATGTATGCAGAGTGAGAGAACAGGGGAAATAAATATCATTATAGTTTGTGGGGGAGTAGTATAAAATAAATCTTTTTGTTGGTGAAACCACACTGTATGGTTAGAAAATACCAAAGAGTTTGTCTCCTGTAAGAGAATGCCAGTTTAAATTAAAACTGTTTTAAATCCAGCCCTGTGATTTGTTTGGGTATTTGTAGCTAAAAGAGCTGACTCCAACATACAGGGAGTGTACTGGGTAACGTTCTGGGGATATTACAAGAATATTGTGACATTAGCATTGTATTCATAGGGATGAATTTGGGATCACTGGGAAAATCATTGGGAATAAATGTGTTCTCTACCCCAAGGTGCTTTCTGCTGTGATTTACTGTGCGTTTGCCCCTGGACATGGGCTCTGGTTTAATTCACCTGAAAAGAAACAGAAATATTTGCAATGGAGGTGTCACCTCTGGTGTCACCCAGCCTTCAAAAAGGAGCTTGGTTGTATTTTCCTGCCAAAACAACAAGTAAAAGTTTGCATAACACAAGCTGTACTGGTCAGTTCAGGTTTTGTCATGGAATTCTGTAGTTTTAACTCCTTTCATGCTTCTGAATGTCCATGTGCTGGGGATTTGAATGGGGCAGGTACGAAACTCATATAACTGTGGCTTTTAAACCATTTTCTGTAACACCTGACACCATCCAGAGGGGAGGAATCTGTGGCATGAAGTGAAGAATGTCTTCCATGACATATATATCTATATCTATATATCTCTGTATCCTGGAGATAGTCTCTGGGGGTATTGGTTTGTTTGGGTTTGTGCTCACCCCTCACAGTAATCAGAGGAGTTTCATCTACAGCCTGTGCCCCATTTCTAATCAGAGCACCCCTTACTTACTCCTGATGATGTTTTGTTGGTTTTGTTTTTATTTGGGCTTATCGTTGTTTTTTTCAAGCCTAAAATATCTTTTACGACACCAATTGTTCAGTTTCTGTAAGGAAGTGAAATAATGAAATAGTCTCTTCCCCACTCTCCACAAAAACTGGGGAAATCCAGTTGAGCAATTAGGAGAAGAGAGGATCTTCAGATATACTTAATTTTTTAACTTTGCAGAAGAAATAATCTCTGGAACTAAAGCCTTTGGAACTTAACTGAGTGGATACATGTGCTGCTTGAATAATTATGCATCATCTTAGGCTGAAGGACCTGATTGGATACAAGAGGTAAAAGTAAATGGTGGGGGAAGTTTACTTTCTGCTTGTATTATTAAATAAATAGGCTTGATTTTAAGAATAAAACCTAATGTCCTGTGAAATAGGCTCTGACAGAGGCAGTGACATTGAGTTCCTGGTAATCATATAAAGGCATTTTGGCTTTTCTGTTCCTGACCTGGCTGGGTGGTTGTTTCTGGAAAATATAAATTCTTTGTAAGTTCTGCTGTTCAATTCTGCTTGTTTTGCCTTTTTATTCATAACTTTTTGAAGTGCAAGATTTGTGTGCTTGGTGGGAGACAACCATTAAAGAACAGAGATTAATAATCTGAAAATAGGTGAAGTTTCTCAAAAGGGAAGCACCAGACTGGATCATTTTAGATACAGGTGTTGCCTTGTGTTGTTGCTATAAGCTGGTCTTCCTTTTTGGTTTTTTACTCTTTAAAATAAAGTCTTTATTTCAAAGTCTTTAACAAGAACTGTCCATGATTGAAATTGCCAGGAGTGTTTATGGTGTTTTATTTGAGAACAAAGCAATTCTAACACCAAGGTAGGTGTAAAATAATTTTGGTATATGTTTTGCAGTTTGTAAGGCCATACTTCTAAATTGTTTAAATTGTGTGTGAGGGGAATCCCTCATTTACCTTTTCATCTGCCTCACAATTGATAGGAAAAGAAAATAGGAAAGAACTTTTTTCCCCTCCATCTGCTGCTGCTGTTGATGAGCACAGAGAGGAGCCACCTTCCCCTGCCCTTTCAAGTTAATTTTGGATAAATCTTTTTCTTGCCCTTTGCCAACCAACTTGTAATTTGAAAGATGTGTTCCTGTCTGTTCCTTTTGTGTCTCAGACTGCTTATTTGGCTTTTTTGCTGTACTTTGTAACCTCACTTTGTTCCATCTCTTTGACCAGGCAAAAGCCTCCTGTGCTGTAAAAAGGGGCTGCTTGGATCAACGTTGTCTCCTTAAATTCTCTTTTTGTAACACTCTCTCAAGGGGTTCATGTTTTGACAACTGATGAGATTTTCTCAACCTTTTCTTAAACGAGACAATAGACTTCTTTTTTCTTTTATTCCTATTTAAAAGCCTTTAGTTGTCTTACCTACAGGTGTGATATAGTAGCGTAAATCTCATTTTTATGTGAGCAGACCCATCTGTTCCAAGAGTTCTTTTATTTTTGAAGGGTTAGACTATATTGATATAATCATTAGCAGTATGAGGTTTTTTTATTTATGTACTTCATACAACCCATTAGCAGAAATGGGGCTTTATGCCTTTGAAGAAGTTTAAGGTATTTTTTTCTCCAGAAGAAGTGGCATCAGCATCACTCCACCCACAGCAGGGAATGTTGTGGGTTGGCTGGTTTGTTCTAGTGAACTTGCAGTGAGTAGTCACAGTGATTCAAAAACTATTTATAGGGAGTAAAAATTAAAAGTAATAATGAGCAAAGCAAACAGAGCTGCTGATTTTCCAGAGATTTTGAACTAACTGAGTAAGCAGATGTAGGGGTTTTTTTATAGCCATATGCAGTTTGTGATGCTTGCACTCTGTACATAAAGTGCTGTGATGTCATAAACAATAATTTAATATTGCTGAGGGATTAAATAGGAGCAATGAAATCCTAAGTAAGGAATCCACTAACCCCTCACCCCCAGGTTTTTAGAGTAATTATTTTAATTGAGGAGGGAGGATAGAAAATGCAAATCCAATACTTAATATTTTCTCCCCTAATATGGAAAACGTTCTTTAGTAGATTTGAATCTTACTCTTGTGTAGGGTACAAGGTCACAAGTCTTTGTAACAGGTTGGTCAATCAGACTTAAATGGTTACATTTTAATCTGCTAAGCTTATTAGAGAAACAACACTGTGTCGCTGTAGTTAAATTTGTCACACGTTTCAGTGTAACCTCTCTTGCAGTCAGCAGGTGGATGTTACATGAGTTCAGACTTGAATTTAGCAGAAAAATGGTATTGTTCCAGATTTCAATTATTTAAAAGCTCTGTGTTTCTATTTTTTTAAAAGAACTCAAGAGAATTTAGTGATGTTTTTAGTGTCACAGTCTTTCAGTGTAGGAGACCTGTCCTCTGTTCCCAAGGCAGATGGACTTGAACACAATAAAGTTCTTTTTTTCTAGGAGATGTGTGCATTTACATTAATTCACTGGATACTGAGCTTTCCATCAGGGCCTATACGTTAAAACAGAATGTTTTTATGGATATGAAATCTCTCACATGATCTTTATCAAAAGGTCATGAACTGAATAGCAAAATTCAGCTGAAAGGCTTTTGGGATATAAGAAATATAAGCAACACCAAAACACACTCTTGGATGCTTTAAAGAAATAGTAAATGTTAGTGCTTCAGTTAATAGGTTAAAAATCTTTATTTCAAGACAGCTACAGGGAGAAGAAGAGTGCTGTAAAATAGTAGTGGTCTTCTGCAGGCACTTGTTAGCCAGACTGCTTTGCCTTCAGCTTTTTCACATTGTTTTTTCAGTAATGATTCATTTTGCAAGTCATGCAAGCAAGTAAGGGTGTGAAAATAAAGACTTGGGAGTTTCTATTCTGTATATTGATTTACTTTATTTTATTTGCCTTAATTGCAGCATTATTTCTTTAAATACTTGCTAACCGTGATAACAGTTCCTGTCCATGATGGAGATGGGTTATGAAGCAAGGTATCCTGAAGATACTTCCCCCTTTCTGATAACAACATATAGAGCAGGATGAGGACAATTCTGTCAGTAGAATTATTCAGTAAAAAGGGTTCACCTGCGTCTCTCAGGAGAGGTTTGGGTTCTCAAGAAAGACATGTGCTTTTTTTCCTGTAGAGCTGAGAACATGCCTGATTTCTGGAAGGAAAAGGGAGTATCTGTCTCTAGGTTAGAGGAAGAAAGGATGCTGAGCATATTTATGGTTCCATTATATGGGGAAGATACAACAGTACATAAACTGGATTCAAATTTGCAGGAGAAATCAGGCTGGAAGAGCTGGTTTTGCTATGAGCAAAATGGTTGCAAGAACACACAACCTCTCAAGCAAATTTCTTCCTTTATGTTACAAAACTTACCACCTTTTTAATGTGTTGCTGAATTCAGTTTGCATTTGTGTAGCTTTGCTTGTTCTTGTCTTCATCATTCTTTAATCCTTTTTCGTCTCATTTTCGTACTCATTTCTGTATTTTCTGATTCTTAAACAGGTATATATTCCCCTCTGCAGACTTCCTTCTTTCTTGTGTGTGTTGTTGAACTGGGTGTCATGCACTGCTGTGGGTTTTGAATGCTCCAGTTCCTTTTCCAGCATCTGTCCTTCCATTTTCTCTGCTTTTGTTTGGACTGTGAATATCATGTAATAAGGAAGGGGGATATTTACAAGTAATTACAAGCAGGGTATTATGTAGAGCTCTGGGTCAGTGGATCTGGCCTGCTGAATAATGAGATTGGTTAGGGAGATCAAAACATTCCTGAGTCACTAAATTGGAATGCCAGTTGCAACAGAAACTGAGGGATCGAACCCCTGGGAGGTGCTGGGCTGGCTCAGTGCTGGCAGAGAGGATGCACTGGGGAAGGCAGGATGCGAAGTGGCTGGCATGGGTTTCTCATATACTTTGATTTTTACAAGAAGTTGTTTCCTTGGGAATTTATTTTTGTCTTGTTTGGTTATTTTCAGCTGTAAATCAGGCTGCCTGCTCTTAATGAAACTTGGTATTGGCATAGCTGTGAGACTGAAGGAAGTATTGCTGCTTGCATCCAGATTGAGACAACATTTCTCTGTATATTTTGAGTCTCTATATGGCTGGTTATTTTATATATATATATATATATGTGCTGTAAAAAATACTAACTTTTCTGCTGATGGAGTTTTGATGAGGCCTGGGCCAGAATCTTGTATTTGAACCTTCTATCCGCACATCATTGTATGATATTTACATCATTATATGCCCAATTCTGACCTTAGCAGGATAGCTCATTTTTTCAAGTACATTTGTCTCCAAAGTACATCTGGACTTTGCTTTTTTCTGCTGTTCTACTCATATTATTTCCACAAATTGAACATAGTTTGACTGTCAACATACCTGGATCTGGAGTTGCTGTCTGAAACAGAATCAGTGGCACAATTAAAAGGGGTCTTCATCTGGGTAGGAAGCCATAATTCTGGTTGCCAACACCATTAACAATCTTCAGCTTTTTATAAATGCTTAAAGAATGTTCTTGTTGTGGATTACTTTTTAATGAAGAAAGCTGTGGGCAGAGGACCTGGGAGCTTCTATAGCTTCACAAAATAGGACATTTTTCCTTGGGGAGTTAGTCCACCCTCTAGTGTTGCACAGGCTCTGAGTGGGAAAGTTTAACTCCCTGCCTGTCATTATTCAGGAAAAGTCCTTTGCTGGTTCCTATCAAAGGAACTAAACAGATCCATTAACAATAAGCTGATTATTTAATTGTTGGTTGTTTCATTCATACCCACTTAGGGATGTGTTGCTGGATCAGGCAGCTTCTTACAGATGGCAACAAGCAACTGCTGTGGGCAGCAATGCCAGCAGCTCCCTGGGTGTATTCCCAACGTCTCTGTTTGCCATGCTGGAACCTTCCAGCCTGTGAAAGGCCTAATTATTAATTCAATGGGGAGTTTATTTCTCAAGTGCATTCAGAGCTTGTTCTCTGACAGCTGTTGAAAGGGTTTGTATGACAATTAAGCAATGACTTGCCAGGTAAAAGCTGCTCTGAAGTTCTGCTCGTGAGGTTTATTGTTCAGTCATCTAATGCATAAGTGACTTTATAATTGGTGATGTGGGTTAGATGTGTCCTGTGGCTGCTTAATCAGAAAGGTGTTTTAATCTGTTGCAGTGATTTTCTCTGATTTTTTCCATAGCATCATGTAGCATTTCCTAGGCTGCTCTTGCCCCTTTGCTCTGTTATTTCCCTGTGATGGCTGATCTGGAGCCTTGACCGCTGAAAGACCTCGTGTGTGCTGCTGGGTCCTCTCAGGTTCTCTCCCTCCTTGTATGCCAAAATGAGACTGTTTTTTTCCTTTGGGTGATCTGCTTCAGGATGAGGGAGTGTGAATTGAATGACACTGCTGTTTTCTTGGTGGAAATTTGTCCTGGCGAGAGGAGCTGGTATTGCTCCCCAGAGCAGGCTGTGCCTGCTGCTCCGGTGCTGCAGCTTGGGGTCTGCTGTGTTAGCTAAGCTGCTTTACAGTCTCTCTCTAACAGCACAACAGATTACCAAGACTTGAAAAACATGCTCCTCGTGTTCTCAGTGCAGATATTCACAAAGGCCTAAGTTGAAAAAGTCCAAAGTCTTAAACAGATAATGGTTATTAGAGTTTCTGTGCAACTGGGTAGGTGTGTTTCAGAGTCATGTCTTTCCCATGATAACAGGTTGGGGAAAAGAGACTGAAATGATAGATCACGCCATAGAGGCCTTGAATCTGTGTTTTCAAATATTTGTCATTTATTTTGACAGTTTATTGTTTCTAAAGACAAGTATTTACATTGTGGGGACTTACTATGGTACAAATATTTATAAAACACTTGTGTGTTTTTACTGTCCAATAGTGTGATGATAATTTTTCAATGAGGCATCAACTTCAGAATTGGTGAACAACTAATTTGTTGTTGTTTTATCTTTAGGAGAATCAGTTTTAGAAGTGTGTGAAGGTTGTTATCACTTACTGTAGAATACTCGAAATAGACACCAGGTAAGTTCTGGATTTTTTTTACTTCTTGTAGCTTCTCATTTAAATGCAAAATATTGCTGAGGAAACAAAGTTCAAAATTTCCTATAAAAACCTCTTACTACCTCAGGAAGCCAAGCCTAAAACACCTCATATTTTTCGTGGTTACACTATCTTGTGTATGCTTCTCTCGTCTCCCCTTTAAATTTTTTTTTTTCTCCCTTGAAAAATACCAGATTGTGAGGACAACTCTAAGTGACTCTGAGACAGATGGACAGGATGTGGAGGCCAGTGGTGCTTTTTCCTTTCTGTGACAAATCAATATTTACTGAAGTGCTTTCAGGCTCAGTGGTTTTATTTAGACATTTACTAATAAATACTGGTTGAGATAGAATAATTGTTTTAGATTAACACCTGTAGTGAATTTTCTGCACTGGAAATCTTTGAAAAGCTGAAATCTTAGCTTTAACCAACATTATATTTTACCACTTAGCAGCAGTACTTTGTGGAATCCAAATCTTTCCTAAAATACTCAAGTGCTTTCTAAAGTCGTGTAATAAAGTATTGACTAGACATTATTTTTGTAAGAGCTGGCAAAACATAATTTCCAAGTTGGACTCTTAATCATCTTTTAATATGCATTTAAAACTGTAACTGTAGAGGGCTTGACAGCATTCCTGGTAGTTTGTGTTACAGACATGTGAAGGTTTGGGCTGAGCTGGGACAGCAGTGACTTCCCTCTGTCCAGCACTCCCAGCACTTCTCCTGTCTGGGTCATTCCTTCTGGTTCTTATTTTCCCTTTCGGGGATTTCTCTATTCTCTGTGTTACTGGTGATATTTTGGAAGACTGGGAGGATGTTGTGCACTGGTTTTAATGAAACTCCTTTGCAAAGAGAGTATCCATTAAGGTTAATAACCTCACATTATCCTGTGTCTAGTGGGTGTCATTCACTGTGTTGGGAGGAGGTGGATTTTCTCCTTTACAGTGGGTTCAGTTTCTGGAACAGCTATTTACAACCAGATTCCCCACACTGCAGATAGACAGTTCTCTGTAATGCTGTGAATAGCACCTGTGTACAGGTCTGTGCATTGCCACATCCATTCAGGGAGTGATTTTATTATTTTATTTTATTTTATTTTTAGGAACTTAAGCTGATGAATATACAGACACTGAGAAAATGAGAATTCTGGAGATTGTGCCCCAGTGTCCTGCTGTTGTAATATCTTTAAAGCTAACATTGTTTGGTTTCCTGTGCCCCTTCTGATTTTGATCAGTGGAGCTGAACAGCCAAAACTCCTTCCTGAAGCAGTCTTTCCTCCAGCAAGGAAATTCAAGGGACAGCGGTGCCTGTGTGACTTACACAGGGGGAGATGGGAAAAGTGATATTTGAGGATTACAGTTTCCAGAGGTTTGTTCTTGAATAAATACTCAGTGCTTCAGCCCTGGAGTGAGATGAGAAGTACTGCTGTTAGTCTGCTTCCAGAGGCTAACAACACTGACATTTTGTGGGTATTGTCCATGGAATTAGTCTTCCATCCCTTTACTTCAAGGTAGTTCTTCGTAGACCCAGCAGTGGTGGTTCAGTGTTGTCCCAAACACCTGCTGTCTGTGTGAGCAGTGTCAGTACCTTCTCCCTCCATTCTGCCACACAGATCAGCATGTTTTCTTGGAAAAATTGATCCCCCTCACTGCCAACTTCCATGGAAATTCTTTGCAGCATCTTGCAGCAGATCAAATGGAGTTTAATTCCACCTTCCCTGCTTCTGGCCACCAGATCTGTTGTCATCCTTTTCAGTGCAGACATTCTTTGGGATGTTCTGTGAGTATTTAATTCCCTAAACTGGCAGAGAACTATTGGTTTTTTTCTTGGCTGTAATAACCCTTTGCCTTTTTCATGAGTTAAATGCAGCTTCCAAAAGGGTCAGCAGACCTGGCAGAAACTAAGGTATCACCAGTTTCATGAAACTTGATGGGATTCTTCTGGGAAGATGGAAAGAAAATCAGTGTTTCTAAGGTTGAATTTTCCATGGATATATTTAGAACATTGAGGATGACTTCCATAAATAACCTGTCAGGTTTAATCTGAGTCTTTTCAGCGAGGTGGTACCAATTGTACTTACCTGGTGCTGCTGAAAGCAGTTGCCTGTTGTGATAGAGCTGACTAAGGCAGGACATTGTGGCACACAGATGGTTAAACACTGTGCTGGTTAATCCAGGAGATTACCTTTCTCCAGAGCCTTCCCAGAGAAACCTCTTCAGGGCATCCTGCTTGGTTAGAAAAGGGAGCA
This sequence comes from Corvus moneduloides, assembly GCF_009650955.1. Lineage (NCBI taxonomy): Eukaryota > Metazoa > Chordata > Aves > Passeriformes > Corvidae > Corvus > Corvus moneduloides. The sequence goes on from NC_045492.1 coordinate 8,330,775, forward strand.
GATGGCTTGTTGCTGCTGAACACAACAGTTTTTAAAAATACAGGGCAGCTTTCAGGACTGTGAATTAGAGCCACGTGTGAAAACAGCAGGATAAATGATACCCAGGTTTAGGAAAACTCGGAACTTAAATAACTTGCACCTTTATTGTCTGTTTCATATTTAAGGAGCCAAAGGTTGCATTCCTAGTAATAATACTTCTCTGTTCCCTTAAGTAAAAAGCTTCCCAGATGAATTCCCATCACTGCCTTGTCCTCCACTCTTGTGCCAAGGCCAATGTGTCCATTTCATACCAGTTTGGAGAAATAAATGTTAACATCCCATTACACTGAGCTGTGGATCCCCAGCACTGTTCAGATGGAAGCAATTAAGGCTGCAGCAGTGTGGAATTGTATCCCTGTGCCTGCAGACTGATAGATACTGCCTGGTAAACCAAATTCATTTTTATTAAACAAATTGACCCTAATTTAACAGCAGAGATTTTGTTAAGCAGAACATGGTGTATGGCTGTGATCTGCAGCATCTGTCACCAAGGGCATGTTGGGTTGATGTTACAGGAAGTTTGTTATGTTTAAATAGAGCTGCAGCTTTTAGGAAAAATGTCCATAATGCCCTGGAAACTCCTGCTTGAAGCAGTATCTTCCTTGGAAGGGCTAAGTCAGCATGTAAAATTCCAATCAGGCTGCTTTCCCCCCCACCCCCCCGACTTCTCAGGTCCCTGTCCAAGAGCAGTAGTGACAGACACTCCTTGGCAGGGAGCTGCTGGCAGGGACTGGTGTGCTGGAGCTTCAGGGAGGTTCCCGGGAGGGTGGGAAGAAGTGATGATGGTCACAGAGCAGGAGGAGCTGAGCAGGGAGCCTGGGAAGCAGTGGGAGCAGGCTGGTGTGATTAGGTAGATTACCAGAGACGTATGAGGATCATCGGTCTTTGACCTCAGCTCCAGGGCAGAGGGGGCTGGGAGGCTGCCTTTGGGAAAGGCTGTCCCAGAGGGTTGTGTCTGCTGTGTGCCTGGGTGTGCAGTTTCTCTCCTGAAATATGGTTTTCCTTTCCCTGAATCAGATTATGCCGAAATAAGTGAGTTGTTTGTGTTGTGTCTTGCAGCACTCGGTAATTTTCCTCCCATACAGAAAGCTTTTGCTACTGAAGTGTCCTTGCAAAGAAAGGATTTTCACTCCCTACGCACACATTCACCTTCCAGATTTGGGGTGTAGTTTGAATTTTTAGCCTGAGAATTAGAGTTTAGACTATTTATTATTAATAGTAATAATTTACAGCTTCCTATAGGAAGCTTTAAATTAAACTGGGTAGAATTGCCAAAGGCTTCTTGAAGGAGATTCGATGAGAGTTTGGTTTAGCCAGTGTATTCCAGTTAGAACAACTGGAGCTGGTGCCCAGTGTTAAATGAATGTAAAGGCAGAGAGGCCAAGTGAGGCAGAGAATCAACAGCAGGGTCTGAGCTGAACATGCCAGTGGTGACGTGTCTGTCCACATCCTTGTCACTTGGTCCCCCTTGTGTGGGTGTGACTCTTCCCATGTGTTGCTGGAAGCAGAGCTGTGGGTTTGTGAGCTGTGAGGTCACAGTTCCACCCAGGCAGTGGGTGAGGGCTGAGTGTGTTGCTTTCAGCCAGCCTTGTGAAAGCTGAAGTGATTAACTTTGTTATATAAGACATAGGGTTAAATTAGAAAAGTCCGGTGCTTTAAATATCTTTTTCAAAGGCTGCATAATCTGGTGTGGGCTAATTGTAATGACATGATCCAAAAATAGCCAATAGTCTTTTCTTGGATGCTCATCCTGGCTGCAGTTCTGTAGCTAAAGAACAGCAGAGCTGATCTCCTCAGGATGGGAGAAGGCATAACCAGATCTGGTCCTGGCATGGCAAAGGGGACACCTTCGGGGTCTGTCACATTTGGATGTGGAGCAGGAGGTTAATCCGTGTTCACTAGCATGATTTTAACTAGAATGCATGTTAAATGTTGGATTCACAACTTTAAATTACAAGAGAGGAGATCTGCTCTCTGGGCAGACATTCCCTCTATCCTTGTGGAATGCACAGGCTTGGTCACACTGGATTTATCTAAGGATTCTGTTTGACCTGGTGTTGGTGATAAGATGGGGGACTGGGGTTTGGGAGTTGTGGGGAAGTTTGTTTTGTTTTTTTTAATGTAATTTCTGAAATAGATAATACAAATTAAGTCAGTTATCCCAATGCCAGTGTGGTGCAAAAAGGCAGCCTCAACAGCAACTTCTCTGTTGTCGTGTTGTTTTTATAGGTATGATCACAAATAAATTACCTTAAAATTAAGATGAGGTGACTTTATAGATGTGTTATGCAGTATGTAGCTATAGCTGCACCTCAGCTGTTGATTTGGGGTTTTTGGAAAGAAGAGTTGAGTATATACAGTGGGGATTCAGGGTGGCTGGTGTTGTGCCAACAATGTAAGAGTTGTTTTCACTGATAATTCACTGAATTTTATAACTTTTTACCTTCCTTTTCAAAGCACGTTTTATTAAAGCTGAATCTTGATGTGCAAACACTGTTTTAAAGGATGATTTGCTTAAGGAGGTCTGTTTTTTTCCTTTGCTTAAACATTTCTTTATTTTTTTGACAGGGGCCAGTTCTCTCCTCAGGTTAGCTCAAGATGGCAGACCAGAGGCAACGCTCGCTCTCTACCTCTGGGGAGTCGTTATACCACGTGCTGGGGCTGGACAAAAATGCCACTTCAGATGATATCAAAAAGTCTTACAGGTAAAGCTTTGAGTTTTATGCCTGTCCCAACAGCACAAATGGCTTTAATTCAGTGTTCAGCAAATGGTCTACTTATGTAGGAGCCTGAGTTGGTTTATTTAGACCTTTTGCAAGAAAAATATGTGGGAAAACCAGGTGAAAACGTGGTTGCTTCTTGCAAAAGGGGGTGTGAAAATATGCCTAGGCTTTAAATTTTTCCATCTTACATCTAGTAAGTTAAATTTTCAAATGTAGAGTGTCATTCTGGAAGGTCCTTGCCTAAATTTGAGCAGAATTTTAAGACCATGATCAGAGTTAAACTCTTGCTGTTATGTAGCCTCGTGTCTGTCTTAGGGGGACCACAGATATGTCCATCATTTCCACTTCTGGCACACAGAGATAGAGATTAAAGACACAAGGATGAAAACAGAGTACCAGTGATTACTTTTTCCTAGAATTCTATTCAGAATTTCTTACTCTTTGTGGAGTTATTAGTTTAAAAGACAATTTTTTTTCTGTGTCGCTTTCCTTAAGAGTTGGGCACATGAAATGGCTTCATACTAACCAAATAAAAACTACAAAAAAAGAGTCCTGTAACTTCTTCCTTTCCACATTCCCCATAAATCTGCTGAAGTGCATTTGCTGATGTGACCTGTGGCAATGTGTTTGGATTACACTAGGGGTCAGCATCATCTTTCCATGAGGATACTCGTTGCAAAATTGTTTTCCTTTAGTCTTTAACTTTTACATAAACTTTTTCCCTTCCAAAGTTACATTTTTAATACTGATGGCAACTACATGGTGAAGTCTAGGAATAAACCAGGTCCACAGATTCTCAAAAATTAGCTTTGTCTTCCTAAAAGCTGTAAGTGGAAGTTTGAATAATTTATCTTCAAGCAGCTGGAAAATAATTTTACCTTCCTCAGGGGAAAGACTGTGAGTTTTTCCTTTGGAGGAACAACCCATTGAGATCCTGGGGTGAAATGTAGCTGCTTCACACTTATCTGAACCTTCAGCTCATCTTGTTTCCTCTGCTGCTCCTTTATCATGTTCAGTCTGAACATCCTTTGCTGGCCTAGGGGCTGTGGGGTTTGTGTATGTGTAGGAAACGGGAAATAAAAATGTTTCATTATTGCAGCCTGACTAAGGCCTTTCCAGGTTTATAAAACCTTTTGTGATTATTTCAGCCCTCCCTGAGACTGGGGCACAAGTGGCAGCCGGGGCCATGATTTACTGGAGCAGCATCGTACACAGTGAAGTGACCCAAGGGCACACTCAGGCTGGGTTTTAAATGCTATGAGATACTTGCAGGCACATCCAAGTGCTTGCACACATCTTTGTTTTATATTTGTCTAAACATTTCCCCACTGCAAAGCTGACATGTCCTGTTCTTCTCATATGTGTGACTGTGTGGTCATTTTCTGTAGGAGGACAAGTACCTTTTGTGGTGGCAGAGAACTGCCAGCATTTGGCTCTGTGTCATTTTTCTACTTGGGAGCATGTATTTTCTGTTCATAAGGAGGTGTTTGACCAGTTATTTCTACTGATGTCTGTAAATAGCCTGGGCCATGTGAGAACTAGCACATTTATCAATGCTTAATCTGATTTTTTTGTTAGTTGTAAGAGATCTGGCCTGATTAGGGGAGGTGTGTTGTGATTTCCTGATATCTCGAAACTCAGAAGCGTTTTCTATTCTAGCAAAGCTTGAAGTGAAAAGTACTTTGTTCCTGCACAGGAATTGGTGAATTAACCACAAGTGATCATCTGTTCTATTTTTGTGTTCAGACACTGCAGAAGCAGCAGTTCAGACACTTCAAGCAGCTGTGGCAATTTGCTTTTATTTACTCTTTGGTGCTATACCTTAGACTTGTGGTGTGTCTTTGCTGTAGCAGGAGCAAAACTTACTGGTGGAAATTGCTGGAGCTGAGGATAAAAAAACCCCAAACCTATTTTTATTCAATGTCTCTTATTTTTTTCCATTGGATTTCCAAGGGTCAAATCCAACAGTCTGAAGTCAATCCTGTGAACTAAGCTAGACACTGCTGTAGCCTTTTATTATCATCTAAGGAAGAATCATCAGGGAAATTGAATCACAGATGAAGGAAAACAGTTGGAACTTGAGAGTCTCCCTTGAGTGGCAGGCTACGGAATTAGAAAAAAATAAATCAAAAAACAGGAACCCAAACCTCGTTTTTTATTCTCTTTTTTTCTTTCTGCAGAAAACTGGCATTGAAATATCATCCTGATAAAAACCCTGATAATCCAGAGGCAGCAGAAAAATTTAAGGAGATCAATAATGCCCACGCAATATTGACCGATGCCACAAAGCGGAACATTTACGATAAGTATGGGTCTCTGGGGCTCTATGTAGCAGAGCAGTTTGGTGAAGAAAATGTGAACACATACTTCGTGCTGTCCAGCTGGTGGGCAAAGGTAAATAAAAGGGCACAGAAGTTATTCTGGGTTGGTATTGGAAACTCTTAGAGAGCTCCATTTGCTAAGTGTGCTTGGTTTTACCTTTGGAAATTGCTGATTTTCTGACACTGGGTTAATTAACCTTCTCTTACTGTGTCATGATCTAGAGTTCAGAAGTATTTTTCTAGGAACTTCCAGTGATACAGGTCTAATAAGCAAGACCTGGGTTACTAATTGAAGCTTGGATTCTTGCAGTAGATTTAGAAGAGATGAGGATTTGGGGGGTATTCTCTAGTAGTATCTGCCAAATAATTTTGCAAAATGAGTCCTGACTGTGAGCTTGGGCTCACACAGGAGAAAATCTTACATTTCATTGCACAGGTCCATTTTTCTACCCTTTTCCAGCATTGCCTCCATCTCTTGATTCCCCTAAGGAAGACAATAATTATATCACCCTGCTGGTTTGCTATCTGTAAAATTATTTTTTTCAAACAGTTGCACAGAGACCTATAGGAAGACTTCACTTTAGCCCATTGTCACTGTGATAAGCACCTGGCAGACCTGGCTTGCTTGGAGCTGCCTTGCTCACATACTGGGAGCATCAATCCTCAGCCATGTCCACAGTCTTGGGCTGCTCCAGGTCCCTGCCATAGGTACATCATGACCTGTGCATCAGCTGGTACAGCTCAGTCTTTTCCAGGGTTATTTATGCATGTTACAGCCTGTCCTGAACTGTTGTACACCTGGATTTTAGTACAGATGCACTTATTAGACCTGTACCTTCTTCCAGATACAGCAAAATAGTCCACTTAACTTAAATTGTAGGAATCATTCAAGCAAACCAGGCTGGCAGTATTCACCTCAGTGTAAAATGTGGGAATCGTAGCCACTTTTGCACGTAATTTCAAGTATTTCTCGGTGATGAAGTACAAAGCTGTAGCTACTGAGTTCTCTCTCTGCACTGCTGTGGTTTTGCTCTCTGACTCTGTATCCAAGTCTCACAAACTCTGTGGTCATGGCACAGGAGACACAGGTTATGACTATTTCTGTGTTTTTTGTCCTCTGCAGGCCTTGTTTGTGTTCTGTGGGCTCATCACAGGCTGCTACTGCTGCTGCTGTCTGTGCTGCTGCTGTAATTGTTGCTGTGGGAAGTGTAAACCGAAACCTCCCGAAGGCGAAGAGCAGGAATTCTATGTCTCTCCAGAGGACTTGGAGGCACAGTTGCAGTCAGATGAAAGGGGTAGGTGAAAACCCTGCGAGCTCTTTAGGATGAACATCAGTCCCTGCTGGAGTGCTCAGTGAGCTGGTTGAGGAGAAATCAGGTCCTGGGCTGTGGATGATGAGCAGGGAATGTTAGTGCCACAAGAGTTACATGGGTGATGCTGACACCGGAGATAGAGTTGCTAAAAACTCCCAGAGAGTCTTCAGTGAACCCGGTGGGATCAGCCACAGAGCGGTCAGTGACCATCATTAGGTTCCTTCCACATCCTGGGGTAACACGTAGGCCAACCATGTGGGATTTCAGAAAGGGGCTCTTGTACCCAAAGGTTGAGGGTGTCAAGGCAGCGTTAACTGCGTCAGGTGTAGAGGAACTGACACTGCTACCCTTGTAGCTCTAATACTGTTTGTGAAGCTGTTTCTGTAGGATTAAACCACTCATTTAAAATATTGTGGAGCCTTGTGTATGCTGTGATGACATTTTTAATGGGCACTGCTGAATGGTGGGTGAGGATCAGCTGCTTTTACAGGAAGAAGGAAATATTGTAAACATTCCACACATAGAGTTGAGGTGAATGCTGTTGTGTGCACACTGAAAATCAGGGAATTAATATCATGCTCCTAGAGGTGTGTAAAATGGTGTTATCAGAGGGTTGTAGGGAGGTGTGACTTGTGCTTACCAAAACATACAGTGCTGTGTTTGTTCCTTGGTGTGCTAAGCCTTTTGTCTTCGCTTTTCAGAGGCCTCAGACGCACCTATTGTGATACAGCCAGCATCAGCCACAGAGACAACCCAGCTCACAGCTGACTCTCACCCCAGCTACCACACTGATGGATTTAATTAAGTTAAGGAAACACTGTCATTAGAATGGATAAAAAAAAAAAAATACATGGCCAACTCAACACTAGAATCATGAACATTAGAAGTAGAGAACGGGGAGGGGGAATAATTCTGCCACAGTAAGAAGGCAGCTTTCCAACCTGCCGAAAATATTTTGTAATCCCTTCAGCCTTTTGTCACCTTTCAGTGTCGTATCTCGATGATACGTGAAGTGCTGTAGCATGCAGTATTTAAAGCAGTTTAGCTACGGTCTTACTTGTTTCCTTTCTTTTATTTTTTCTCCTCTTTTGTTTGGTTTTTTTTTTTAATAGCATGTATGGAGTTATGTTACATGTCTGTGGTGTAATGTATTGAGTTGTCACAATGTCAGTGCGATGGAGACATTCTGCATTTTAAGTGGCAGTACTGGCCTAAAAATGAGATTTAAAAAGTGTCACAGAAGCCACTGTTCTTCCGTACAGTTGAGCTGTCGAAGACCTTTAGAAGTTGAGGATTTTCATTTGAGTGCAACAAACCAATTCTTTCATTCCTCCTTCTAGTCCTGCGTTATTATCTAAGCAAGTTTACAAAGCCAAGAACCAAAAAATGCCAGTCCTGCAGAGCTGGAATCCTCTCTAATGCTGGTTTTCAGCTTGAATAAATCTACCTTGAAAAATAAAAAGGGAGAGTTGCCAATCTTTGAACAGTAAATTGAACAGCTCGTTGTGTATGAGGCGATCTCCAGTGACAATGGAACCAAAACCAACTGGGAATGGGCTCCTGTGGTGGTGGCAGTGGGATTTTAACTCCAAGCACAATTCTGTTTTGATTTGAGTTCAGTTGTTTTCCTGTAATGCTAAAGACCAAATAGTGCAGCTTTGTTTCTGAATGCATGAGAATCTTAAAGTGAAACTGGTTAACTGGCTCTCACTGAGCAAATGAGTAAAATGCAGACAGTAGGCAACAGCAGAAATGTTTAAAAACAATTGGTTTTTAAAAATTTGTTCTAATAAGTTAAGATTTTAATAGGCAAATGGGGTATTACATGTCTTTTTTTAAAGCTGTTATAATACACTAACCCTTTAATTTTCTCATGAACATCTTTGTGGAGTACTTAAATGAATTTTTAAGAACAAACCACCTTTCTTTGTGTTTATATTGTATAATTTGCACATTGTCTTGCATTTAGATTTGTTTACACCAGTGTTTCTCTTTTCCTTGGAACAACTATGTGGAAACCACTGAAAGGTTTCCTGTACTATTTTGAAACCAAATCAAGTCCGAATTCTGTTCTAGAAACTGTGGTTTATTGAGGTTTAACTGTTAAAAAGGCATTTTAGGCAGCTGGTGTATTTTGTTGTCCATAGTCATGCTTTAGGTGATACAGAGTCAGGATCTAGAACGGCTCCAGAGAACCCACACTTGGCACTTTCAGCGGGTAATTACAGCCTCGTTAATTTTGATTGTTACGGTTTTATATCACAATGCCTCTACTGTCCCTTGTACCCCCATCTCCCTGGTTTGTTTTTCCCCTCTTTCTGTGGAGGGGCTGTTGGTACCTTCCCTCTGTGTCTGCTGCTCCCTCACCAGCTCAGCTCCAGGTGGTGCTTTGGAGCAGGGTAAAGATCCATTGGTCTGCACAAAAACCACCAGGAAAGGGCAGGGACCCAGAGAACCATTCTGAATATATTTTCCTGCTGTCTTTGCATGAGCAGCAAGGATGGAGCACGTGAAATCTGCCATGAAACCATGTTCAGTGTGCTGGGGAGGAGAACATGTTCTCCCCACGGTCTCAGTGCTCAGTGAGGAGTGCTTGCACACCCAGACTTTGCTGTGGCTGTTGGTACAAGCACGTTTGCCTGCATGAGAGCTTGCTGTGGATCAGCATGATTTTAGTAACCACATCTGGCCCCAAAAATTCCCAAAAAAACCTGTTACTTTTAATTAATGGCTCAGTTTCAGCAGCACACTCCTTAAGTCTTTTCTTCTTTGCCCAGGGTCCTTACAGACCTGAAATGTGGTGGTTTACTGCAAGATACTTCTAACTTTTCCTGACTTGGATGGCCTTGAGGACATTTCTGTGTGATTTGGCTTGAGGTCCTTATTTAGTTAATGTCTTTCTTTGACCCCTTGGAACAAAAAGCCATTTTTAGGCTTAAACCCAATATCACTTTGTCTGTCCCTGTAGATTTTGCCTGAAGCCTATTCTTGGTGTAGAATTGCACTCTGGAATATGCTTGGACGTGCAGGCTTTGTCCTCTCCACATTCACCAGTTAAAATTGCCCATATCTGTGCAAATTGTGTTCTTGAGAACACAATTTAAAAAAAAAAAAAAGGTATTGAGGTTTTTTGGCTTTGTAAATGAGCGTGGCTGATCGGAGTGAGTCAGTGAATGAGGAAGGGGCTGTTCCCCGGGAGCTGTTCCATTCCCTGTCCCCATGTTCATCTCAGTGGATAAGACAGAGATGGTTGTTGGGTGTTGCTCCACTGCAGAGAAGCTTTGCCCTCAGTGCTGGGGGCTGGTTGTCACTGTTAATTTGGGATAATACTCTTATTTCTTAACCTCTCTGGGCAGTTTCTACAGAAGCAGAGAGGCTGGTGGGAAGCGTGGCTCCAGGGAGGTGTGTGACACACCTGGAGTCACTCCAGAGGCTCCTGACAAGGGAACTGAAGTGTGGGCAGCACGTGAGGACCAGAGGTAGAACAGTTATCTGTGGGGAAAGATGACATCCAGGATAAGTTTGCAGTTCTAGTTCTTTGCTTAGCAAGGGATGAGTCTGAAGAGAGACTGCTTTCCTGTTGGTTCTGTCTGTGGGTGGTGTGTGAACAGGAAATTAGTCTGTTATGTGCCAGAGTGATGTTAGATGCTCCAAGGGAAACCGTTCCGAGATCTCAGTTACAGGGAATGATGGGAAAACAATTCTAGATGAATATTCATGTTTTTTGAAGCTGTTTCAAGTTTGCCCATGTTGCTGTCTAATCTCTGAGTTTAGGATTGTTGTGTATTAGTGAAGTTCTTCCTGAACTATGTAAGGAAGTGATTTAAACATTCCATCTTTAAAGCCCAAACCATGTCATTGGCACATAAATACATTAATGCCCACTTTTTCCCTCCTGGAGGGAAGGTACAAGAGTACCCTGGGCTCTAACACGAGTTGCACTTCATAATGGCCAAGTAGACTCCTAGTAAATGCAAAGTTCTATTGGGAATAATGGTTTAAAATCTGGCAGAGAAGCTCAGACAGGAGTTCTGAGCTTGGGCGAGGAGAGCTGCAGCGTTTCAGCGCTGTGGCCTGACCTGGGTTAGTGCAGAATGTTTCCTTCTAAAATCAATCCTGAGCACTGTCCATCTCTGTCCAGTGTGTTGCCAGAATTAAAATTTGAGCTTGGATTTTATTTATTTATTTGTTTCTTTAAAGTTGTATCATTTGTACGAGTTGCCTGAGTCCTCCATTCCAGTCCTTCAGCCGCCTCCATCCGGCTCCTCCAACCTCTCCAGCACTGATTTTCTTAGCACTTGTAGCTCCATTGGGGTGAATCCCATCTGGAGAGCTGGTGTTCAGGATACTGATTTATCCCTGTGTTGCATGGAGAGCCATTCCTAGCTTAGGTGGGAGGGAAAGCTGCTGCCGAGAGCGCTCAGGTGCCAGCTGTCCCTCCTGGCATGTGGAGCTGCTGGAAAAGGAGGTGCTGGATCTGTCCTGCCCATCCTCCCTGGGGATGGGAACATCCTAAACGCACTGTACTGAAGGGGCATTGCACCCCTTAAATGCCAGTCTCATTTTGTTAGTGATTTTTGTAGGAAATTCTTAAATATTTATCTGTATATAAATTTATGTAAGACCTCGGTGGCGTCCCATAGGGTGTCGGTTTTTGCTGGTCCCATGCAGTGACGTTTTAGAGCCATGTTCCCTTTTTAGTCTTCTTTTTAGATTTGTAATATTTTTAAACTGCTTTAGATATTAGCACTCCTAGTGTTCTTAAAGTGGGATGCTCTTGGAGGTTTGGAGGGGCAGAACTGAGGAGGAGGGCTCGGGCATGGCACAGAAACACCCAGTCCTGCAGCAGGGCTGTGGTCAGGGGAGTGCAGCTCTCCAAACCCTTCCTGTCAGCCTGTAAATACCTCACACAGGTAGGGCAGGAGCCTGACAGAAAAACTATTCCTGTCCCATCTGTGAGGCAGTTTGGTGGTGTGGGGGGACACCAGTGCACTCTGGGGGGCTGTTCCAGAGCGTCTGTACTATACATGCTCCTTGAGAGAGGCACCTGCTTCTCTCAACTATTTTGTGCCCTTAGATCTTTTTGCCAGTTCTGGATAATTTAGGAAATTGATGCTGCAGGTTTTTTGTACTCAGTGCACCTGTATCTTGGCATCATGTTTAACAGGTCACTCTGGCAGGGTGGTCAGGGCAGTTTGCAGCCCCCACCTCATGTCAGTAATTCCAAATGGTGTTTAAATGCATTAATCTTGGAGCACTGAACCGTAACCCCCCAGTTATAGTTTATAGTGTCAGGTCGATATAAACTTCACATGCTTCAGCATCTGGTGCTGCTTCTCTGTATTCTAGTGGAGATCATCTAGTTTGTAGTGTCTCATTGCACCAACAGCTGCTTAAAATCTCTCAAAAGAATTGTAGCCAGTAGCTCACCAGGTGGCAGGAAGTTTGTCCATGTTCAGCTCCCGCAAGATCCATGGTCCCCTCCACAAGCTGCCTTTGGAGGCTTACTGGGACTGTCTGGGACTCAGCAAGACTGCAATTCCCGTGTTCTTCCAAGAAGACACTTCCTTTACGAGGAGAAGCCACGGGAGGGAAGCTGGCTGTCTGATGTTTGCACAAGCCAAATGCCAGAAACCTGGAAGATGAACTTTCATTATGCCAATGTTACATGCACAGTTCATTTTCGTGTTAAAAGGATAGATGCTGGGAATTTCTGGTGGTTATATATATATATATGTATGTATATGTATAGAGGAAGCTCTTATATAAACTGGCTCTTCATTCCCGAGTGCCGTTGTCTTCTCTGCTCCCTCTCCCAGCCCTGTGGGTGTTCTCTTGCAGTCTGTGAGCAGTTGTTTGTCAAACCATTCAAAAAATTTAACAATCTACTTGAATTCCATGAGCTGCCCCTTGCCCCAGCTCCTCTGGATAGAACTGGGCTCTGTGTGCTCCAGCTTTCCTTAGGAGGATAGAAGGGAGACCTGGCAGAGGGCACAGGGGCAGTTCTGGAGTGACTGGAACTTGTGCAGCTGGCACATGGCATGTTTAGATGTGGTCAATGTGCTCATCACTGCAGCTGTGATAGAACACATGGATTTGGGTTTTTCCCTAGTTTTCACCACACTGGAGTCCCCAGAGTGGGGCTGGGTGAGCTCACAGAGCAAGATCCACCCCGTGCTGAGGGCATGGGCTGCAGCATCACGTGTGTGTATGTATGTATATATGCACATATGTATATATTTATACAACAGGTGTGCACCTTGGGTTTTTCTTTGGTGGTAAAAACGTGAGATTTGGCTCCAAGTAGTGCTCTGAACTCAGCCAGACAGGGGGAAGGTGTGAGTTTTGTGTGGCCACAGTTATGCTTCTTTGCTCTCAGCTGCAGGAAAACCCAAACCCGACCTGTGGGGTTGAGGGACTGGTGAGGACACAGTGAAGGAGCCTGTTGTATAAATAAATGGGTCCTAGGAGTAGGAGAGGTACCTCTGGCTCCCCACACCCTGCTCGGGGAGTTTCCACATGAGCAGTGTGGTGGTGTTTGCACGGCCGGGCGCCGTCCCTCCTCTTGCAGCTTGGTTCCATAAGGACTTGGAGTTACTGAAATTCCTACACCTGAAGCTGGCAGTGATCCCATGTGAAGGCACAACGGTTGTGGCTGATGTACGTGTGAGCCCCACCCTGTCCCCTCTAGCCATGCTGGATAGAGTCGCCACCGCCCTCCTTCTCCTCAGGCTGTTCCTGCCAGGGGCTGTTCCCGACACGCAGCACACCGGGGGTTCCTGCTTCACGGCAGAAATGGGGGAATATTGGGGAGATTTTTACTGCTGATACTGCTGAAGTTCTGTTTGTGACCATCACGGTTGATGAACTCCAAGTTTGCCAATTCCAAACGCGCTGTTTCCTTGCTGGATGCTGAGCCGATCGCTGTCATTCCTTCCTCCCTCTCATCCCACCATTGCCTGCCTTACTGGGGCGGGGTGTGGATGGGTCGGTTGGTGTCACTGCTGACATCCCAGGCGGTTTATGTTCATTTTGCATGTGAGCAAGGCCCTGAACTGTGTAATTCCTCGTGGGGTTTGGTTTCCTGGCCCCTTTATGGAGCCAGAGGGAGCTGAGGACGCCGGGAGAGACACGCCTGCATTTGCACTGCACTTCAACTCGGGCGGGGTGGGGGATAGGGGGAGCCCATCTTTAAAAAAGAAAAAAATAGTAAAAAAAAACCAACAAACCCCAAACCAAACCCACCACAATCGAAGTATAAATGCATCTGAGAAGCAATTATAATATAGACATATATCTATTTTGTTATGTTACTAAAGGACCATACTTTGAGTTGTCTGTAAGTAGACGTGGCTGTCTGAACTTCGTGGATTGTAACACTCGATACTACTGAGCTCCTGTACATACCCGCAGCGAAGGCAGAAGGAATTATTTTCTGTTTTAGCATGGTAATTTGTGTCTTGTATGTCCAAATATAAACTAAAATAAAGATTGCTAAGTTATCGGAAACCACTGTTGTAAAATAAATGTTTTCAATGCAGAAGTGCCCATCAGATTTTTCTTTCTTTATTTGCATGTTGGCACTCAGCACAAGAGGCAGGGGCTGTGGGACACGGTGGGGCTGGCTGGGAAGTGGGAGGGGTCACCCATCCCTGGGATGGGCACTGGGTGCAGGGTCCCTGGGGCAGGAACTGTAGCTGCTCCCCTGTCCCCCTCCTGCACCCACTGTGACACAAAAAGGTGCAGACTTGCTGCAAAGTTGGGAAGCAGCAGCTTTCAGAACCATTCACGGGGGTACTGGAGAAGCCCTGGTTGGGTCTCAGCTTCCAGCCAGGGAGACATTACTTGCATCACTCAGAGCTCTTTATGCTGATGTTTCTCACCCAAGGAAGCATCTGGGAGTGCTCCGGTGTTTTTGGGGCAACCTGGTTTGGGTCCACAGGTTTATGACCATGGGGAAGCATAAGAGCACAGCAGCAGGGCAGGTACAAGTGTGACTTTAATGCGCAACAGCGACACGTGGGATGCAGTGACAGGAACACTGCCAGGCAAGGTGGGGACTCCCTGGGCACGGCTGCAGCCCCCGGCATCCCCCCCGTTCTCCGCTCTGCCGTGGTGTCTTGTTACGGGGTCGGTCTCCTTCATTCCCCCACCTCCAACGACCCTCCCTCATTTTCCTATACTCTGCAGCAAGAGTTTATTGCTGAGCGCCTTCTGGGCCAGTCTCTCCTCCCGGGACATTTCCAGGAACTCGCGCAGGAGGTGGAAGGTGAGATCCAACGAGTTGGGTTTTCCGTCTCGCCTCTTGCCGGTTTGCAGCCCCCGCCGGGCTCGGGGGGCCGGGGTGGGCTCTGCCCCATGGAACTGGCACAGTCTTTGGGGCAGGGGATCCATGGCAGGGACCGGGGGTCGCGGGGCTCCCATCCAGGACTCCCAGGTGAGTTGGGGGGCCAGGGTCGGCCTGCGGGACGGACCCCGGGGCCACTGCAGGGGGGAGCAGGTCTCCGAGGGCAGGAAGAGCAGGACGAGGACGGAGGCAGCTGAAATCATCCTGACCCGCATCGCAGCCACTCCGGGGCCAGAAGCCTGCAAGAGCAGCCCCCCCCCACCCCGAACCCCCACATCCCCCCCCGCTGCGGTCAGGGGTCACTCGAGGGGCTTCACCTCGTTGGGGACCCCCGCCCCAGGGATGAAGCTCCCCGGGGATGAAGGCCCCCGGGACGGGATCCCCATCCCCGCCGATGAGAATCCCACCCCCCCGTCCCTGGGACGGGACCATTCTGGGGACGGGACCACCCGCGGCCTGGGATCCCCCCACCCGGGGACGGGACACCCCTGCTTCCCGGGATGGGACTCCCCCCGGGCATGGGACACCTTCGGCAGCTGGGACGGGACCCTCCAGGACCTGGGACCCCCCTCGAGGAGAAACCCCCCCCCACCCCGGGATAAGACCCTCCTCTCCCCGGGACCAGACACCCCCGGGCTCGGGATCCCCCTCATTGTGCCGGGGCTGCCGGCGGGTGGCGGTGGCGGTCCCGGTCCCCGAGCGCGTCTCACCGCTCTCCGGCGCTCCGCTCGCTCCGCTCCTCCCGCAGGACGCGCCGCTCCGCGCCGCCCGCGCCCCGCGCTATATAGGGGCGGTGGGAGCCACGTGATTGGAGCGGGGCCGGGATCTGTCCGCGGTGCTGAACGGGGGGAGAGTCGGGGGGACATGGGGGGACGGGGGGGAGGGAGGGAGGGGACAGTGTGGGGACCACGTGGGGGGTGAGAGTCTGGGGGAACATGGGGGTATGTGGAGGGGGGGCAGAGTCTGGGAGGGAGACACGGGTTCATGGGCATGTGTGTCCGGGGGGTAAGTGGGGTGAGGGGGGGGGAGTGTTTGGGGGCCGTGGGGGTGTGGGGGATGTGCAGGGGTGCGTGTGCAAACGGGCACAAAGGTTTTGAGGGGCGTTTCTCTGTGTGTTGGGGGTTCGGGAGGTGAGGGGGAGCTGGGGCGTTGGGAGGGGTGTGAGGTGTGTGTGAATTCATGTGTGTGCACGACAGACCCCCCCTGCGCGTGGCGGGGTGATCGGGCGGCAGCAGGACCAGCCAGCCAAGTCCCACGCTCCCGCCTTGCACCAGGAGTGTTTCCCGGCATCTGGCCCCTGGACACCCCTGTGGAGCCCCCCGATTCTCTCGGGGCCACGTGTGCCCGTGGCAGAGGGGCACACCGGGGCACACACCCTGAGCTCTGCAGCGTTTCATGTCGCAGGGAAAGTTTTCCCGATGGCTCCTTCGGCAGCTGTTTGGTGAAGGCAGCCCCGGCTGCTTCCCGGCTCCTCCCAGTGATCCCTCTCCTGCTATCACACAGATGAAAACTTCACTGCACAAGCAAAATGCGCTTCTGGAGCACAGTTTCCCCCCTTCGACACAGCACAAAGGCATCTTCTTCTCCCGGGCTGTTCCTAGCACAGACACACACCTGGGGTTGCATCCCAGGATCCAAGGGAACCATGCAAGGGATTCATTTGCCTTTCCCTCCTTCCCTCCCTGCTGGAGCCTCCATTGCCTGGCCCTCAGAGCTCAGCAGTCACTTCCTTCACCTTGCAGAAGCACTGCTGTCTAAAATTAAAATTCCCTCCCGAGGAACATATTTTCAAGAGAAGGGGAAAAACCAACATTAGGTAGAACTTGGATGAATGGCAAGAACCTCCTCCCCCATCCTCCTCCACGGCAAGAGCCACATGAAAAACAAGGGCTCTGCAGAGTTCTGGGGGTCACTGGAACAGGTTCAAGAGGTCTGTGGGGGTGGTAAGCGGGGGGGGGGCCCGAGCCCCCTCAGCTGCAGAATAACTCCCAGCAGCAGCAGAGCAAGCACTGGGTGGGCAGGAAGGGGGAGCAGCTGCCTCCTGCTGTCTTTGTGAGCTTTTAAAGTCCTTTTCTTCACTGAATCATCGAGATCTGCTCTCATTTCCAGTGCTCCACCTGAGCCCGCTTCTCTTCCTGTCCCCCATGCCTGACCCTGCGCTACCGCCTACCCCGATACCCGTGCTAAGCCTGGCCCTGCTGCGCTGCCAGGAGCACTGTCTGCAGCTCCCAGGGCATCCCCACACCTGCTGGGGGCTGAGGGCAAATGAGACCCCAAAACCCCATCAGGAGACGAAACCAGCTCCACCAGTGACTGGAGGCCAGCACGGGAAATGGAGCTGCCTCCACTGTGCTGCCTGGCTGCTCATGGGGGCTCCCAGCATGGTTTTGAATCTTTTTGAAGTCGTGCCAGGACTTGGTGGGTCCAGGGGGGTCCAGCTCAGCAATTTTGGCTGCTCCCCCACATGTGGGGCTGAGGTCTCTCTGAAAAATCCCTTCTACCCCATCTCCTGGGGCTGCTCTGCAGAAGCAGCGCTTGGAGGGACCAGGGCCTGGTGCAGGGAGAAGTGCAGCAGGAGGGGCTGATGCCCAGAGCATCGCTCAGGGGGATTTGGGGGCTACCTTGTCTTAGAAGAGTGATCCAATGGCTCTGGGCAGGGATTGCTGCTCCTGCACTGCCACTGGCATGGCTGGGAGCAGGCACAGAGAGAGGCAGCTCAGTTCACCCCTTGCCCCTGTGGCCTGCGCTGTGGCTGGTAACATTTTAGACCGTTTATCTTTAGGATGAGTCATTTAATTGTAGGAAAGACAGCGATTCCAACAAGTGTATCTTGGACTTGTGTTTTATTTAGGAAGCTCAACTTGAAAAATTAAAAATACCCTTTTTTTCCTGCTCCCTTCATAAATTACTGACACATCCAGCGCTGACGGGCCCCGTGCACTGCCTGGGGATTCATTATCGTCACTTTCAGGGCTGTCACTCTCTCTTCCTCTAGTGAGGAATATGAGGAGCGATGTGTTAATGATACTTTCAGGGATGCCAAACTCACCCCTGGGCTGCACTCACTGAGCAGAGAGGCACAGATCCGGGTGGGAGTCGGAGATGTTCCTAATTAGGTGCTTTTGATACTCGGAGCCTCCTGTCACATGAGCAGCAACTCACACGCGGCAGCTGCTGCATTGCCGACCATGGCACCTTCAGCGCTAACGTGTGGCCGAGCTTCCAGCAGCTTCTCCTGAGGAACAGGTGGGATTTGCTGGCCATTTTCCTCCCTTTGCTCCTTGGGGGCTGACACCCACTTTGGTCCTTCCCCAACCTCACAAACAGCCATGCCAGGGTGCAGACGAAGCTTGCTCCCTGCTGTGCTTCTCCATGTTCCAGGTGGAGGTGGCAGCCATGGGGCTGGTGGGGGCTGGCGCTGCCCGTCCTGCTCTGGAGAAGGCATCTCATGGGCTGACGAACCTGAGATTGACCCTGATGTTTCACCATTCTCAGGTTAGACAGTCCTCGAGGTGCCCCTCGCTGGGGCAGCTGCCGAACCCCCGGCCATGTTCCTTGTGCCTCACACTGTGTATCTGACTAGATTTCCCAGCCTCTGAAGAATTTGGAGGAGACAACAAAGAAGCAACCCCTTGGCTCTGTTTTTATGGTGGGGGCTACATGTGGGAGCCACCCAAACCTCCTCACATTGCCCTGCATGCTCCCCGGGAATCATGGAATCACAGAACCATTTTGGGTTGGAAAAGCCCTCTAAGATCACGAAGTCCAACCATTCCCTCAGCACGGCCAAGCCCATCACTAAACCATGTCCCTAAGTGCCACATCCACACTTCTTTTAAATCCCTCCAGAGGTGGTGACCCCACTACTGCCCTGTTCCAATGCTGGACAAATCTTTTGGTGAACAGATTTTCCCTAATATCCAACCTAAACCCTTCCCAGATGCAATTTGAGGCTGTTTCCTCTCATCCTGTCACTTGTTACCTGGGAGAAGAGACCAACCTCACCCGGCTACACCCTGCTTTCAGCAAGTTGAAGGAAAAATGAATGTTAAAAGCTTATCAATCAAAATGAGTGAACTTAGTATGAAATCGAAGGGAAGGGTTTTGCCAGTTAGGCACTGAAGAGCTCCATGCAAGAAGTGAGTGAGCCTGGAAATCTGTCACAAAAACCACAAAGAAAGGAATCTGTGATCTGTTTTCAGGCCCTTTCTGGATTTCTTACTTTGTTTGGGTCCAAACACCCTCCCGCTTCTACGGTGGGGACTGAGCCAGATGCAGCTCTGGGCACTCCACACACAGCCAAGACTATTCAATGGAGGCACTCTGGATTTCCTTTGGAGAAAGGGAAGAAAAATCTTTCTGACAGGAGCAAGGGAATTGTGGAACCCCTGTCCAGCTTTACGTTCTCTAATACCTCCACTGGAAATCTGAGCAGCTTGGGGGGTTTTAAGGTTTGTATTAAGGGCTTGCAAAGATGAAAAAAGAAGAGGAAAAAGCCAAATAAAATTAGTTTTTCTGAGCAAGGTCAAGTTTTAGTAAGCTTGGTACAAAGAATGAAGTATGTCAGAATCCTCCCAATTGACCCCAAGAAGAACAGTGGAAAATACTTCCAAAAATACTCAGGAATCATTTGCAGAAAGAAGAAAAAGAAGGTGCAGGGCAGTGCCTGCCTTACCTGTGAACCCAGGACCAGCTCCCCTGCACTGCTGCCAGCCCCAGCCCCTCTGGCCTGCTCTCCTCCCCCTGCCACCCCCATGCCGGCTTTTATGGCCTTTCTCGTCAGCCGGCTGAGCCGAGCCGGGCCACAGCGAGCTGCCGCGCTCTCTGCTGGCTTCCTGTTTGCTCATCGAGCGGCTGCGGTAAAATTTCCATTACACACTGGACAGGCAGGGCGGTGGGGAGAAGTGAGGCAAAAAATGAAACCCCAACACGACTCTGTGTTTCAGTGGTTCTCTTGACTCTTTTGAAAATGAGAAAGTGCTGTCAGGTGGAGACACAGGTGAAAAGGGATGCCCTGGCTGTGGGAACTGCAGACTGTCCTCCAGTCTCAGTCTGTCTGCTCTGGGTTCCCCCTCCTTGTCCCCAAGAGGATGGAGAAGTCCTGCTCCTCAGTTCAACAAGAAGATCCTCCTTCCCAACCCCCACACTAAAAAATGTTTCCCAAATGCTGCCTCACTAAGTGGAGCCAAAAGACAAAGCTCTGTCCTGCTCTGACCAGAGGCTGTGGGGTTGTCTGTATCCCTCTTCACTCTGTCTCAGCCAGCAGATCCTCCAGCAACGCAAAACCCAGAGAGAAGGTCTGGAGGAGAGCGATTTATTTCTATCTTTCATTTATCCTCAGTGTGTGCAGAAGAGCCATTTTGGCTGTAGAATATAGGAGGGCAAAGGGAAAGGTGGAAAACTGCCTGCCATGAAAATAAGGAACCTGTCGAAGGATCCAGGCCCATCTGGAGCAGGTGTCTCTTGGTCTGGAGGGGAACAACCCCATGGCTGGAACGAGATGAGCTTTAAAATCCCTTCCAACTCATTGTGGGATTCTCTAATTCAACAAATGCAAACGGAAAATTCACTGCAATGAGCAGGGACACCTTCCACTAGACCAGATTGCTCCAAGCCCCATCCAACCTGGCCTTGGACACTTCCAGGCATGGGGCAGTCACGTCTTCTCTGGGCAACTTGTGCCAGGGCCCCACCAGTCTGACGAGGAAGAACTTCTTTCCCGCCCTCTGTCAGTTTGGAGCCATTCTCATTACCCCTGTCACCCCATGCCCCTGTTCAAAAGCACTGAACTCAAATAAAGTATTTTAAATATCTTTGATGTTTCTAAATGCCTCTGTGGTGAGTGAGCTTGGCCAAGAGTCTCTCTAAGCAGAAGATGGCATGAGTTTGACTTACGGTGCTGCTGAAAATCTTTCCAGTGGCATCAGGTAAACACGTTCATGCGTGGCCTGTCGGATATATCGGCTGATCGCTGTGCACAACATCACTCATTCAAAAGCTTCAAAATACCCCATTTTCCACCACCGTTTCTATACTGACTTCTGAAAACCCGCCTCCGCTAGCAGAGTGTTTGATGCCAGCTCTGACAAAACTCCTTGTTGATAATACATGGAAATTCAGCATTTTTTAACAATTGGCCTAGATTGTGCCATGCAGAGCTGTGGACATGCCAGGTCCAGAGAGCTGTGACACACTGCTCACCCAGACCCAGGTCTGGGAGGTGACCTTGGCAGCACAGCCCACTCCTGCAATGAATTGCCAAGTTCTCAGATGAGTGTTGGGGCCAGCACACGTTTCAGCCCACAAGAACTGTGTCTTTCTGTACAAATAGGAACCAAGCGGGTAACAAGTTCAAAAGGAAAACGAATTTGTCTTCTGACCCACTGTTCCCTTGGCTCCTTTCTAGCCCCACCAAGCCCACAAGAGGGGCAGTCCCCAGCACTGGAGCTCCACATGCCGTTGCCTCAGGCAAGGAGAGATTTCATCTATTTCAGAGAAAACCAAGCCCATCTGCTGCAGAAAGAGAAAACACAACCTGAAAGTCCTCCTCTCAGGTGTTCCTGCCTCGAAATGACTGTGATTGCTCTTTGATGGTCAAGCAGACATTGTTCATCTTTTTTCTGTTGGCTTTTTTTTTCTGTTGGCTTTTTTTTTTAACCACTCGGATCTATTTTTAGTGGTGAGGGGATGGTGCTCAGGAGGCTCTGCCATGGGTCAGATCAGTGGGAGTTTGGGTCACTCTGGATGCCAGGCAGGAAGTGAAGCACAGCCGGTCCTGGTGGTCCTGACATGGGCAGTGGGACCCCAAAGATGGTGGGGGGCTGCAGGTGCTGATGAGAGCAGGGATCTTGCATGGGGAGTTTGGGATCCTGATGGCGGCAGGAGGATGAAGACACTGCCAGAAGTGGGGGTCTTGCCACTGGAAGTGGAACCCCGGTGATGGTGGGCTGCAGCTGAGCCCACAGGCATCTTGTGATAGCAATAAATCAAATATTTTTGGTCTTTTTTCTGTCTGATTTAATGAGACACCTGGAAGTGTGGTTTGCAATGAGAAAAAAAGGACTTTTTTTCTTTTTCAGCCCTTTTCTCCAGTGTCTCCATGTTATGGAGAAGGCAGTAGGGAGGGTCGCCATGGTGTCCCTGTGTGCCGCATGCTCCTGGCTGGGCTGGTCAACAGCAGGTGGGAGATGGAGCAGTCTGGTCCAGGTCAGGTCCTGGTCAGGGTCTACAGAGTGTTGGGCTCAGCCACGCTCAAAAACCACCACTTTTGCCCTTTTTCCCACCTGAAAACATGGTGTGACCCTGATGGGGCGGTTTGGGCTGGTGAAGAGACCTGATGCATCCCCTACCCTGCTGTGACACAGCCTCATGGCCAGGACTGCTCAGAAAGCCTTAGATCGTTATCTTGGCAAGAAAAGAGTGGTTTTTATTGTGTTCCTCCACCACAGTCCGTGGCCAGCATGGCCTCAGAGCCTCCGGCTGGGGGGGCAGTGAGGCACAGGCAGAGGGGAGGGAGGGAGCCGCCTGCCACCCACGCAGTGTTTCCGACGTGGCGTTTGCTGCCAGCAGTTTGTCACAAACAAAATAAATTCTGCCTTGTAGCCCTGAAACTAAATTTGGTCTGATAGCGCTGGTAATGGCGGTGTGAGGGAGAGGAACGTAGCGGCCTGACGGGGAGGGTGAGGGATCCAAGATGGCGCCGTGGTGTGAGGGCAAATGGCGGCAGTGAGGGTGGAAGTCACCAGAAACAGCGTTTGAGGATGAATCAGCCATGGTTGCCTCAAGCAGGCACAGTGTGGGAGGAGAGGAGGTGGCTCCATATATTCCTGTGGCAGGAGCAGCCCACAGGGCGGGAAGGGATGGCTCCATGTTTGTCAGTGGCAGGAGCAGCCACCCTGTGGGAGCTGCTGGCATGGGCACAGGGCTGATTTGCTGAAGCAAAATAATCACAGAATCATAGAATATGCTGAGCTGCAAGGGACCCATCAGGATTATTGAGTCCAACTCCTGGCCATGCACAGGACGAAAAATCACACCATGTGCCCGAGAGCCTTATCCAAACCCTTCTCGAACTCAGACAGAATGGATGGTGCAGATGTGAGGAAAATGTGGCTCTACTGGGGGAAGTGTAAATCTGAGGTAAAAGCAGGATCTGCTAAGCAAAAATGGCGACTCCACCATTGCCCTGGGCTGCCTGTTCCAATGTCAGAGCACCCTTTAGGTGAAGAAATTTTCCCCAATGTCCATTCTAAACCTCCCCTGGCACAATTGTTTTGTCTTGTCCTGTCGCACATTACCTGAAGGCAGAGACTGAGCATACTGGGGAATAGGAGGTGCTTTGCCCCCCCCAAGTAAGCAACGTGTGGATACCGCATCCCTGGAAGTATTCAAGGCCAGGTTGGATGCGGCTTGGAGCAACCAAGTAGAACATCTCCCTGTCCATGTCATGCTCTTCCATGGACCCGGTAACCCATCGCTGCTGACCTGCTGCTCCAGCCTAAACCCCCATGCCTGCCTGTCCTCCCGTGTTTGTGCTCATGAGCTCTCCTTCCACCCACGCAGGGAACTATTTTTAGCAGACACTAATCAAGTGTCATTGTTGGCTCTGAGCGTGGCTTTCAGTGGAGGGCTCCTTCTTTCACCAAGTGCTGGCAGGAACTCGGGTGTGTGTTTTCTTTTAAATCTAGCTGAGAATTTACACAGTGTGCCGCAGAGCAGTGGCGGTTATTTCGGGCTCGTCACACCCAAGCCCACACTGAGTGATCACCAGGTGACTCTCCATTTTGGTGAGGGCTTGGCAGAGCATCCCCCTCCCAGTCCTGCGCTGCCAGCAGCCTTGCCTGACCCGTCAGGAGCTGGCTCTGGACCAGGGATGCCCAGACAAGAGGTAAGTTTGCTGCTCTTGGCATGTTTATCTCCTGCACAAATGTGTTGCGTTGATACTTTGAATCCTGCAGGAAAGCAAAATGCTCCATGTTCAGCCCTGGAGGTCACAGCCTCCTCTGGCTGAATGCCCTTCATGTGGGGCTGGCTTCCCTTCCACTGAGGTCTCCCTGCTCTGTTCACTGTGTCCTGGGACAGATACAGAACGTGCTCCTCACCATGTCTTGAGCAGCTCT
Source organism: Corvus moneduloides (assembly GCF_009650955.1). NCBI lineage: Eukaryota > Metazoa > Chordata > Aves > Passeriformes > Corvidae > Corvus > Corvus moneduloides. Next base: position 8,354,637 of record NC_045492.1, read on the forward strand.
GATTCAGCAAGAGCTGGGGTTGGGGTGAGCTCTGTTTCACTTTGGGTGCTGAACTCACAACAGGGACTTGGTGCTTCTTCAGCTGAAGTGTGATATGATCCAAACTGAACTTTGCAGAATCATAGAATCTCCTGAGTTAGAAGAGACCCACAAGGATCATTGAGCTCAACTCCTGGTCCTGCACAGGACACCCCAACAATTGCACCATGTGCCTGAGAGTGTTGTCCAAATGCTCCTTGAGCTCTGGCAGCCTTGGGGCCATGACCACCACCCTGGGGAGCTTGTTTTAGTGCCCAACCACCCTCTGGGGGAAGAACCTTTTCCTAATATCCAACCTAAAACATCCCATGACACAGCTCCAGACATTCCCTCAGGTCCTGTCCCTGGTCCTACACAGAGATCAGTGCCTGCCCCTCCACCTCCCTCAGGAGGAAGCTGCAGACCCTGACAGTCTCCTCTCCGTCTCCTCCAGGCTGAGCAAACCAAGTGACCTCAGCTGCTTCTTGTATGGCTTTCCCTCCACATCCTTCACCATCCTAGTGCAGCTCCTTTGGACGCTTTATAACAGCTTTGGTTTCCCTTCAGACAGGAGGAACTGCCTCTACTCTGGCTCCAAGTCTTTGGATCGAGGGTGTGGTATTCTTCACCTCCCACCACTGCTCATGGCATCTCCCCTCCCAGGACTGTAGTCTTGAAGGGTCACAAATCCTTCTAGTCATGGGAAGTGACAAAGAATGACTCCGTTCAAGAAAACCAGAGAAAAAATTTATTATTGTCCTTTATAAAATATCTCAAATAAGTTATATAGGCAAATATTTAAATTAAAATAAATTAACTCCACTCTATGCTGGGACACGTGACTGTCCATAAAGTCAAACTAGGATTTATGTTTCTTTGAAAAAATATGCCCTAGATTTCTGGTGTAAGATTTGAAAAAAATATCTATGCTTGGTGAGAGGAAGGAGAAATCTGCACTGGACAGAGGGGTTAAGGTGCGGTGCTGAAGCTGCTTGGTGCCAGTGGCACCTCCACATCCAGCTAAGTGCTAAGAGCATCCTCATCGTCGCTCCAGTCAGGAGGAGCATCTGTCCCGAAGTACCGATCACCAAAATTCCCTGTGGGGAGAGAGAGAGTCAGAGTGCAGCACTGTGGGAGCCTTGGGACACATCCTCCTGCCTGTCCTCATCACAGCAGGCAAGGGCACCAAAGCAGGTTTATCTGACAGCTTGAACAGCAGGAAAACTAGAGTGGCAGAAAAAGTGGAGCAGCCTGTAGGCTGGCTTAGCACCTGGTGGAGGTGTTTCCCGGCACAGCAGAAGTGAGAACAGAAGAACACAGTGAGCTTGTTTTGGGTGAACTTGTGGAAGGTGGCAGCTTAGGGAAGGAGGAGGGCACAGGGCTGCTCCAGCTGTCCCCGCCTGACTTCTCTGCCTGGGGCTGGAGGAGGCATGTGCAATGGCTCCTGTTGCTGACAAGGTGACAGCTGCCTGGCAGATCTCAGAGCCAGCATGGTGATCCTGACACCCACCTGGCAGCAGGACCCAGGAGGGGCAGTGGGGCTCTGGGTAATGTAAGGCCAGACCTAAACTGCTGCTGACAGCCAGGGCTTCGTGTCCTCTCCCCACCAGAAGGACTAAAAATCCCCTCGCCACAGGTCATTCCTACCAAGACACTCACCGATGCCGGGGATTATCCGGAAGAGGTCGTTCACCTTCTTGTCCACAGCTGTGGTGATGATCTTCACCCGGGGAAATGCATAGGCAACCGAGTGGACACCCATCTCTGCCATGAGCAGGGAGAGCAGGAAGATCTTGTCCTCTGGGACATCATGATCCTATAGGAAATGCACAGGGACAGCTCAGGATGAGTTACCCAAGCCTGTGCTGTGTGCTCTGACACCCTCCTTCCCATGGAGGAGCCAGTTCCAGGCACATCCCCTCAGCATGGCTGTGGCTGGTGCTTTGGAGGTTGCTCCAGAGCCAAACCCCTGCCCAACACCGTCCGTACCAGCAGCACCCTCACTGCCATCATCGCCGCAGCGCCCGTGGAGACCGTGCAGTCCATCAGGATGACGTGGTCTTCGCTGATGTCCTTGGGCAGCCGCAGGTAGTGGAGCTGGGTGGAGGAAAGAGAGAGCAGCTTAGAGGCTGCAGGCAAATGGAGCAACCTGAGCCCTTCTCTTTGAGGGGTGAAGGATTCCTCCTGCCTCTCTATCCCTGGGACCCCAGCTGTCAGCTCGGAGCCAGCACAAACACTTGGCAGCAAACCAGCCCCTGCATGCACAAGCCTGCTGGAAAAAGCCACTTGAGCAGCTTTCAAAGCACTCAACCCCTGCGAAGACCAGCTCCTGGGTTGCTGAAGAGCTGTCAGGAAACACCTGAGCCATGCTCCCACCCTGCATGCAGACTAACACCAGGAAATGTCCTCAGTGGCCCCAGGCTTTACCTCCGGCTCGCCCGTGTTGCAGTTGGTCTGGATGAGGATGGTGCCAATGCGGACGTCCTTGCACACCGCACGCAGCGCCGGCTCCATGGTCTCTCCCGCTCGCAGGATGGACACCCCGGTGATCTGCAGCACACGGCCGGGGTGGTTGCATGGTGTAGGAGCTGCCACCACCCCACACTGGGTCTCTGCAGCGGGGGACTCTAATGGGCAACCCAAAAGCATATCCCTTCCAAGAGGGCTGCGCCACTCCCAGTCCAGGCTGCCACCCTCAGTGAGAGGGCACAAGGGGCACCCTTGGTCACCAACCTGCCTTTCCTGATGGTACAGGGTGTCATACTCATGATAGCAGGCACCAAACACAGCCTGATGGCAGACAGGGGTGTCCTTCCCCGCACCCACAGGGCTTCCAGTGCACCCCCACGGGGCAGGTCTCAACATTGCTTTGGCTTCCACTTACTTGCTTCCCGCTGTATGTCCTCCCTTCGTAGTCATGTCCCTGAGGGGTCTGGACTGTGCAACTCTACAAGAAACACGTGAAAACAGTTACCAGGGGCTCTGATGTGGCTCTCACAGGAGCCCTGGAGTCAGCCAGCTGCAGGGGCTGGACCCTTGGACACCAAGGCTGGACAAAGAGCTGTTACCCAGGGCCACAGCATTGCTCTGTAGCCTTGGGGAGTCCTGGTGCTTTTTAATCTGAGGGTTAAAAGGACTGATCCATGGGGAAGCTTGGAGGAGCAGCACCAGGACTGTCCTGGCTCCCCAGCAGTTGAGGGTTAGGAATCAGAGAAGAAACCCAGCATCTACCAGCCCTGAACCCACCTGGAATGGGAGCAGAGAGAGTGCGTGCTCAATTAGCAACCGCATCAACCTCTTGGAGTAGAAAATGAACTCGTCTCTGCTGGTCTCCTTGTTTCTAGAGGGGGAGAAAAGGCAATGTCAGCTCTGGACCTAAATGTGTCCCAGGAGTTGCTAGCAAGGGTCTGGCAGTCCCTGCCCCTTCCTGGTTCTTGTTTGCACCATCTGAACCTGAAACTGCGCTGTTTTAATGTAAAAAGCAGAAAAATTATTGGCAAGATCACTGAGCAGTAACTGCACAGGTCCTCTATGCAGGGGCCACCACCATCTGCCCTGTCTTGTGTCTCCAAGCTATACAGACAGGCAGAAGTGGATTGGGAAGCCCAAAGACAGGCCAGCCCATCCCACCAGTAGCTGAGCCCCATCCCACCCCAGGAGCCACAGCAGGGGCTTTACCTGATGATGGTGTGCATGCCCCTCACCTGAGGGGTGCTCTTCAGCACACTGAGGGTCTGAGGAAGGGGGTGGCACTGGTGGGCAGAGGCCAGGGCAGCCCTGAAAACCAAACACACGGTCAGAAGGTCTGGAGAAGGCTGCCTGAAGGCTGGAGCACAGCACATGGCCAGAGCCATCCTCCCAGATGTTATCTCATACTGCAAACACACACAGAGGCCCTCCAGCTAAACTGAGCGAGCAGCCAGCCCTGCCTGGTCCCTGTCATGGCAAAGGGACCTGCTCCCACAAACCGGGGCCACTGGAGTTAGGGATACCTTGCAGCCCAAGGACCTGGCCTTCCTGCTGAGCAGTTGACCCAGGTTCATGGAATAGTTTGGGTTGGAAAGGACTTTAAAGACCATCTTGTTCCAGCCCTGTGCCATGGGCAGGGACACCTTCCACTAGACCAGGTTAATCCAAGCCCCATCCAACCTGGCCTTTAACACTTCCAGGGATGGGGCAGCCACAGCTTCTCTGAAGGTGGCTGGCCCATCTTGGTTTCCACCATTTGGGAAGAAAGTAGAAAATGAAATCAAAACCTTCTCCTATTCCAGAGTCTTATCTGTTGATGGATCTTGGACTCATGGGGTGAGGAGGGGCTGTTGTGGTTGTCTCTGACCTACAAGTGCCAGATGTCACCAGGAGCTGGACAGGCATCCAGGCTGGCAGTGCTGGCACATATCTGGAATGTGACTATTTCAGAGAGCACCTGGCGCATTCCAAATTGGGAACAGCTTCAAGACTTTATGGCTGGACAGGACTGGCTCTGTGTGACTCATTCCACATAACGAATAGGGCTGGAAGCTATTCTGGGATCAAGGGAACACCATTCATGGGGAAGCACACAATGGAGCCCCATTAGTCACTTCTCCCTGTGAGAGTGGCAGTAATGAGAGGAAGGTCATATTTGGCTTCCACAAGGCTGGGCAGGATGGACAAGCAACTTTGTCTGGGAGGAGGGCTGGGGTTTGAAAGCCACACATCAGATCACACACGTGCCAACGGCTGCATCTGGCAAAAAACACAGAGATGTCGGGGAGGCAGAGAAGAGAGCAAATGAAAGCACTGCATGATTAAGATTTCAAATCAAGCAGAAACCTGGATTAATGGCACACAGAGGCACGCAAGCGGAGAGGAAGACAGAGAAGATGGATAGGCATGAAGGAGAGCAGATCTCAAGGCCTCCATCCACATAGCCATCTCCTGGTCTTTGCCAACCAACACCAAACAAGACATTCCCAAGGCCTGTGGGTACTTAAGGGCTCCTTCTTGCTTTACCAGCTCCAGTCGTGTGTAGCGGCTAAGAGTCCCCATGCAGGGAACGCTCCAGAGAGCCAGGACAGCTGGCAGCCGTGCAGAGAGCATGGATGGGTTGTGGTTCCCTTGTGGGCTTGCCCGCTGTGTGCAGACCCCATCGTTGGTTTGGGACAAGCAGCCCTCAAGGCCCCGGCCCTGCCGTCAGTGAAGCGAGCTCCCTCCGTTAGTCGCTGTCTCGCAGGTTCAAAGCCCTCAGAGATGCTCCCGTGCCAGGGCTGTGCTGCTGGCAGCACCCATGGCTCTGCCCCCACAGCCCTCCCTTCCCTCCTCCTGCCAGAGCTGGCCTGGGGACAGATCCTGGGGGCACAGCCCTACCTAAACCCCTCTCAACCCCCTGGATGCCAACACGTGGTGGTGAGGGCATGAGCCCTGCCTTGGGCAGATGCTGGTGCTGGCATGGGGGCTGCCAGCTCACCTGCTTTAGGGGGCAGAGACAGGCCCCCAACACAGAGCCACAAACCCTTAGCACATGGCCTTGGCTGGGTTTGCCCAGGTGACAAACTGCTGTTGCCTAAACCAGAAGAGCTGGTGGGGTCATCTTCCATCAGCACAGCTCACCAAGGAGCACAGGACGGAGCTTGCCACTGGCACTTTTCCCCTGCATCACTGCCAGGTCCATGTCACAGCATCCCACCATGCCAGTGGAGTGGGCAGCCCCTCTCCCGTTGTGATGTGACCCAACTCCTGCTCCCTGCCACACATGCCAAGGGTTTTCCAACCTCCATGAGCAGTGGGAACACCTCCCCTGCACCCCGAGCTGTCAACAGACCCCCAGGAAATGCTGCCAACATTCTGTCACCAAGTTTTCCACACCTTCCTTCAACACCCATGCAGTATGGCGACAGGGAGGTCTGGATACCACCCTGCTTGGAAACCACTCAGTGTTGTGGGGGTCTCTCTGTGGTACTTTCTGGGAAACAGGTCCCATTTTTGGGATAAAGCTTCTCTTTCAAGTGCCCCCACTTCTGTCTGGCCCACACCGCCCCAGCAAAGCGGGACCCCATGAGCTGTCTGCCCCAAGATGCCCCGCCCGGGTTAGTGAGGCGGCTCACCCTGCACAGCCCTTGCCCACTCCCCGCCATTAGTGTCACAACCAAAACACTGCCATAAGCGTTTGTCTCCTCACATATCCCAGCGCAGCTTCCTCTGGTCACCCGGTGGGAGGGATGTTCAGGGGAGACAAGACAGGAGACACAAGAGTTTAGGAGAGGGACAAACATGACATGAAAAAGAGGAGAAAGCACTGTCATTAGTCAGAGGGGGAAAAAAATCCCTCAACTGATCAATGGGTCTTGGACCTGCCTGATGCCTGGGCCATCACTGTACAGACCCAACACTCCTCCCTCGGTGACCAAGTCATGTCACCACTGCTCTCCATGGCACTGGCTCCACTCCCGGCTCCATGAGGGAAAAGAACTGTCTGCTCTCACTGTCCTGGAGCCACAGCAGGGACACTGTCCCACCTCTGTCCCAGGCAGTACCACACTGCAACCTAGAACCACAGAATCCTAGAATGGTTTGGATGAGAAGGAACCTAAAAGATCAGCTCATTGCACCCTCCCTGCCATGGGCAGGGACACCTTCCACTAGACCAGATTGCTCCAAGCCCCATCCAACCTGGTACTCAACACGTCCAGGGCTCATGCCAAGTCCTCACCCAGGGCTCCACTTCACCCAACCGGCCCTGCTCTCAGGCAAGTTGCTTGTGGGCTCACAGGGGTGTCCCCCTCCTGCATGCTGATGATCTGCTCAAGCCTTGGAGAACATGGAAAGCCAAGAGCACTGGAAACATGGAAAGAGACCTGGCTCTGAACAGAACATTGCCTGCAGGGAAGACCTGGAGAGGGACCGGAGGCTGAGGGAAGAGCTCAGCCCTTCCACAGCCATCCCACCACTGCTGTCACTCCCTGCCCATCCTGGGAGGGAAGGAGGGAGCGCAATGCCTCCTGTCCCTCCCTGCCAAGACAGGACTGTGACGGAACATCCAGACGGGCGGCCATGAGCACGTCAAGAAAACGTCTTATTTTGGAAACTTATTTTTTCCCCCGAGAACAAAACTTTAAAGGGAAAAAAAAAATGGAAAGAAGAAGAAAGAGAGAGAGAGAGAAGGGGTGACCATCTCCCAGGAAGACTTCAGGGAGCATCCTCAGCTCTTTGTGGAACATGCTATCAAGCAGGAAGCAGACAAGAGACATCGAGCTACAAAGGAGATGATGCAGTCAAGGCATTTCAAACACGTACACGGCTGCCTTTCAGGGCTGACATTTCAAACAAGGGCTATTAAACTGCGCCACGGGTTGATATTTAAAGACACAATTGGCAAAGGGCACGCCAAGCTGATCGGGACCTTGGGGGTGGGGAATATTGATTGGTGAGGGGAACCGGCTGGAAAGAGCGCTGGCTCCAGGAGCGGGAGAGCGTGGCAGGAGGGATGCAGAACAGGCTGGGCTGGGAGCACTGTGCCTCAGCATGGGCTGGCTGCTGCAGCTCCTGCTGCCAGGCTCCAGGAGGAATACCCACCTGGGAGTGCTGGTATGGAACTACATCTCCAGCATGAGCACAGTGAAACATGGGGGAAGCTGGACAAGAAATATCCCAAGAATGCTAAGGAACAACCTGTGCTCTGAGGGAATAACTGGGAAGGCAAGCATGGTCCTCTGGAGGTAGGGGTTTCAGGATGAAAACAAGCCTTGCATGTCCAAGGAAGGCACCACTTGCTTTAAACTCCCCAGAATGCACCCATCTGAGTGGGGAAAGGCACTCCCTGCTTGTCCCTTCCTTGGCCAGAAGAGGCAGCCCTGCAGCACAAGGACCACAGAGACACCTCAGACGGGGGCCAGATCTGAGCATTCAGGTTTTATCCTACCAGCACAAAGCCCTCCCTGTGTCCCCACTGCCACCAAACAGCAGTGACTTCAGAACAACAACCGTGACATTTAGATGAAGCCATTCCAGACAAGAGGATGGGGAATTGTTTGCGATGAAAAGCCCGTATTTGCCAGGCACATGTCACTCGATGTGACTCTCCATCCACCCCACTCCTCTTGCAGAGAGACAGCAGGGGAAACCACAGCAGCAGTAAAGCACTGGGGCTCCAGCAGTGGCAGCAGAAGTTTTCGCAGGAATTTTTTTCCAGATTTTCTATCAAAGGCATACATGGAAGCCTTAAACAGAATATAAAACCGGCTGTGGTGATCATGGAGGTGTTTTGGGAGGTCAGCGTTACCTTTCCAAACTTGCTATCATAAAACTTCTAATACTTTATGGATATATTAAATACCTGATTTTCAAGTGCAGAAAAAGATCACCTGTACCGAACACCCCTTTGATTAAAGAGGAGAAAGGAAATTTTATGTGTGTATAAGTATCTATCTATCTATCTATCTATCTCTATATACACATACATATTTGCACACATATTACTCTCCTCTCTAATGTTATTCCTGCAATTTTTTAAAGCAACAGATTTCTCTCCATACTAAAGAACACTTTCCCACCTGGACCTCCAGACACAGAGGGAAGCTTACGTGTCTGTATGGAAATGTCAGGCCCCAGGGTGTTAAACAAGCAAAGGGAAATAAAATAAAACATCCACTTGTCTAGTCTAGGAAATGACTGGCTAAGGCAGAAATAAGTAAAGCAGAGCCTTTTCCCTGTTCACCTCAGTTATTTCAAAAGCTCATTGTATACCAAATGTAAATTTTAAGGTTACTTGACTTGAGTATCTCCATTCAATGATGGAGATCTAAATGAAACCCATTTCCAGTAATCCATTCCCTCCGCTTCCTACAAGAATACCTGAAAGCCTAGTTGGCTTCTTAATGGAAGCAAGAGAGCTGAAGTCCCATCTGGGGCCACACTCTGAAGAGGTTTAGTAAATCAACATATATGTTATAGCATCCATCTACGGATACTGAGAAATTAGAAATCCTGTTGGATTTAGGCAGCAGGATTTTCTCAGTCCTCCAGAAGTGGCTGTGCATCCTCCAGAAGCTGTGGGAAAGTTGGTACCTCTGGCCATGTGAAGCTGCTACGCTCCTTTGGGTGCCACCAGGCAGATCCCTGCGTGCAGCAAGGGGTCCAGGGTTCCCACCACCCTCAAGATCACAGACTGGTTTGGGCTGGGAGGGACCTTAAGGGACATGCCATTCCAACCCTCTGCCATGGGCAGGGACGCCTTCCACTATCCCAGGTTGTTCCAAGCCCCATCCAACCTGGCCTTGAACACTTTTAGGGATGGGGCAACCACAACTTCTCTGGGCAACCTGTGCCAGGGCCTCACCACCATCACAGGGAAGAACTTCTTCCTATTACCCAATCTAAATATCTCCTCCTTTAGTTTAAAACTGTTCCTCCTTGTCCTATAACTATCTGCCCATTTAAAAAGTGACTCTCCACCCTTTTTTCAAGATGCTTTGACTAATCTAATAATTGATGTTTAACGATATTTAATCATTAGGGATGGAGAGTGGCTCTGAAAACTGGTCATCTTAGAGGATGAAGAGAAATAAAAGAGAGTCTCAGGATGAAAAGCCTCCCTTCCTGCAGAGACCAGGGATCCCCAGCTATAAACCTGGCCCTGTCCCAGCTTCAGGGGTCTGCACTCAAGCTGGCAGTACCTCCCTGGGGAGCAACCCTGTTCCTGCCATCCCAAAGCCAAGGGGAAGGTGGCCTTTTGTCACTGTGGAGCGTGACGAGGCCGTGCGCTACGCGAGCTGCCAGTCCCGCCGCAGGTCGGGGTGAGGCCAAGTGGTGCCTGGCATTGGAAATGCCTCAGCTGCACAGACAGGATAGAGTGAGGGCTCTTACCTGACACTGAGTTCACGCTGCGGCAGCAACACAAAGACACAACGCAACCGGTATTAAGCATTGTCAACACCAGGGTCGTTTCAAGATAAAAAAAAAGGAAAAATAGGAGTATTTTCCTGAATTCACATGTAGCCTTTTGCCCTTCTTCCCCTCCCCAGGTCAATGAAAGTCCCCCCCAAGCCAACCCCTTGCCTGGCTCACAGCAGCACCCTGGAGGTGCTGGGTTTGCTGTGATATTCCCTGGCTGGATCCCAGGAGCTGGGGGAAACAGCCATTCCCCTTTCCTGGACTCTGCCTCAGGGCTGGGTGCCCTCCTCAGCCTGGAACTAGCAGGGATGCTGGGGCTCTGATCCTTCCTCCTGTGACCAAGGGTTTAGAAACCACCTTCCCAACGTGCCAGAGTTTAGTGCTGGGAATTCAGGCAGCCAGGTACTCCAGGAGGAGGAACATGCCAAGACACCTTTGCCCAAGAGCAGTCCCTCCTGATCCTTCTATCATGGGAAGCCAGATGCCGTGGCGTGCCAGCTCCCATCCCAGGCCTGAGCAGCTCCTGCCACCTGGGAGCTCCAAAAAAGACTTGAAAGAACCAAGCCCTACACTTTCCAGTGCATCTATCTCCAGGTCATGCTCCCTCCACCTCCCAGGACATCACTCTGAGCATCTCCACAACTGAAACATCACCAAAGCTACAACTGTGGGGCGGGAGGAGGCTGCGCTGTTCGGGGACAGCAACATAAAATGCCATCAGTTCATTGCAGGGTCCCAAAACACCAGTCAGGACTGGCCCAGGACAAACAGAAAACTTAAAGCCAGCAGTGGGGAAGTGATGGAATATGTGCCTGGATTGGGGCTCAAACGTGACCAGACTTAGGATTTTGAAACCCGAGAGCTGCACACAGCACAGAAATGGAAAAGTGGGCTCCTGACTGGAAAGCCTGTGCAGCAATGTCTGCATGGGAGGGAAGAGGAGAAGCCCAAGAGCTGGAGCAGTGGAGGGTCTGGGGCAATGCTGGCCCTGGGAGGGATGCAGGCAGGGGGACACATCCCTAGGATCATAGGAGGGTGGCTGGTTTGTCCCCTGATGATTTGTTGTCCCAGGGAGGGAAGGAAGCTGCTGCTGGACCACAGCTGGCAGAGGAGCCAGGACCAACCAGAGCACAGGGAGAACGCAGTTTCCTTCACTGGAGTGAGGGAGAGGGCTGAGAGGAGTTCACAGGGACTCCCACACCTGGAGCACAGGAGAAGCCAGGCCATTCCCACCTGGGCACCCAGAGCATGGCTCCCTGCCAGGCAAGGCTGTGAAGCCCCCTCACCACCCAAGGACTGGGCAGCTCTTACCTCTTCCAGCTGGCTGTGGACATGCTGAACAATCAGGTCGATGGCCACAGTGTTTCCACTCCCTGCAGTGACCCAAAAGCAAAAGTATCACAGAGTCAGAATTGTTAAGGTTGGAAAAACCCTCTAAGATCATTGAGTCCAACCATTAACCCAGCACTGCCAAGGCCACCACTAAACCATGTCCCCAAGTGTCACATCCACACACCTTTTAAATCTCTCCAGGGATGGTGACTCCACCAGTGCCCTGGGCAGCTTGTGCTAGGGCTTGACAGCCTTTTTGGTGAAGAGATTTTCCCTGACATTCAATCTGAACCTCCCCTTGTGCAACTTGAGGCTGTTTCCTCTTGTCCTGACACTTTATACCAGGGAAAGAAAAGTCACCCTGGTCAGCACCACAGGTTTTTTCCATGTTTCTTCCCTAAATTCCCACTGTGTTCAAAACTATGCTGCTTCCCCAAACCGCTCTTTCCTAGTGAAGCAGGAGACATTTCTGCTTTTATTAAATTCTTATTCTATAATCTGTTACTGGATATCTTCAAGTCACCTCCAGCTCTTAAATCACTGTGCTGCAGGAGCTCGTAGGGCAGGAGACTGGCTGAGGGAAATGTACAGACTTTCCCCATGCTTTTGGGGAGTGTTTGGAGAGCCTCAGCTGGAGGGACCTTTGTTTTGGCATGGGACAGCCACTCTGTGTCCTCACCAGCCAGAGAGAGACGGACCGGCTGGCAGAGCTGAGGGCAGAGGGCCGGGGTCTCTGAAGGGTCTCAGGGGTGCCACTGAGGACAGCCCTGGGCAGGTACCTCGGGGGACAACGATGTCTGCCAGCCGCATGGTGGGCTGGATGTACTGGTCGAAGGCGGGCTTGACAAACTTGTTGTACTGCTTGATGACACCCTCGATGTCCCGGCCACGCTCGCTGATGTCCCTGCGCAGGCGGCGCACCAAGCGGATGTCTGAGTCCGTGTCCACAAAGATCTTCAGATCCAGGAGCTGAAAGGAGAGTGGAGGGGACAAACCCCACTGGGTCAGGTGTGGGACTCAACCCATCATCCCCTGCTGCCCTAGGTGGGGCTGAGCCCAACCTGGCCCAGCACCCATTTAACAGTGCCCAGATCCGCTGTGCTCCCTCCTGCGCGGAGCTTCTCCCTGGAACCTGGCTGGTGCTGCTGTGAGTCCCCTGCTGCCACCTTACTCTTGTGTCCCCTGAGACTTGTCCTGCTCCAAACTCTGTCCCTACTGCTAACCAGCTCCAAAGCTTTGGCTGGATGTTATTTAAGAGCAAGGAGGAGACAAGAGGAGTTACTGTCCATGACACACACCAAGCACGGGCTTCTTAATCAAAGAATCTTTGGATGGTTTGAATTGGAAAGGACTTTAAAGATCATCTCATTCCAAGCCCCTCCCACAGGCAGGGAATTAATGCTGGAAAGGATCCCAGCATAGCAGGGCAGCTCATGACTCTGCCCTGAATTGCGAGAGGCAGGAGTGTGGATGCTGAGTGGAGTCTCCTGGGGGATTCATCCAGCTGTCCACTGGAGGTCATCCTTGCTCCAGAAACGTGCAACCCAAGTGCTTGCTTGGCAAGGGAGGTAACTTTAGACAGAGCTTGGCTAAGTCTGTGCATGGCTCACTGCCTGCTGCAGCATTTGTCAGGGCTGCAAAGATGGAGACAGGCTGAGAGAGCTGGGGTTGTACAGCCCGGAGAAGAGAAGGTTCTGGGGAGACCTTAGAGCCCCTTCCAATATCTAAAGAAGCTCCAAGAGAACTGGAGAGCAACTTTGGACAAGGGCCTGGAGTGACAGAGCAAGGGGGAGTGGCTTTGCAGTGCCAGAGGGCAGGGTTAGATGGGATATTGAGGAAATTTGTCCCTGTGAGGGTGGGGAGGCCCTGGCACAGGGTGCCCAGAGAAGCTGTGGCTGCCCCACCACTGGAAGTGTTCATGGCCAGGTTGGACAGGGCTTGGAGCAACCTGAGGTAGTGGAAGGTGTCCCTGCCGATGGCAGGGGGTGGAATAAGATGAGCTTTAAGGTCCCTTCCAACCCAAACCATTTGATTCTATGATAAATCCAAATAATCCCCAAGAGAGCCTGAAGTGCTGGATGATTCCCTGCCAGGAACACCAGGCTCTGTGCAGTAGAAGTTCAGCAGATTTGCCTATGGCTGTACAAGCCACAGCACGCAGTGTGGAGGTGGGCTATTTCTAGTTGTGTTTATGCACCAGCATTGCCAGGAACCAGGTCACCACTTGGCTCCTGCTTCCTGGGCACGAACGGCTGAGATCGAGGTATTTGCTGAAACACTTGACCTCTTCCAGGGGCTCTTCCCTGGCCACTGCAGAGTCAAAGCCTTTTTCTCCTGCACAGGGAAGTGCTGCAGCAGTTGGTCTATCCTGGAAGAGAAGGTCACCTCCCTGCTGCAGGACCTCAGGAGAGAGCATCCTCCCACCATCTCACCCTGGAACTGCTTTGAAACCCTTCCTCACCTTCAGGAGCTCCTTGTCTGCAAATGCCATGATGCCTTCGAAGATAATCACATTGGCGCCATACAGGGTTTTCTGTGGAGTCAGAATGGATGTGGTTAGGCACAGATCATCTGTTCAGAGGTGCCCTGTCCCAGGGAATCTCTCTGGGTTGTGACTGTGACAGCTCACACAAAAAATGCACCCTGAGCCAGGCACACAGCAGAGGGTGACAGCGCCAATCGGACTGCAAAGGGCAGGGGCTGGAGGGGTCCAGCTGGCTCCCTCTCTCCCCTGCCTTGGCTGTCCCCCACCTTGTCCCACCCCCTCAGTGTCCCATACCCATTCCTTCTTCCGGCTGTGGGTGGTGAAGTCGTAGATGGGGATCTTGACGCTCTTGCCTTGCTTCAGCTTCTTCAGGGTGGCGATGATGAGGTCAAAGTCAAAGGCGTCAGGGTGGTCAAAGTTGAAGTCGTTGCTGGCTGCCTGCTCCTGCTGCTGCTTGGTCAGCACCTGCCACAGAGCAGAGCTTAGGGCACGTGGCTGGGCAGTTCCCTCCCCACTGCCGTGCCCAGTCACCTCTTCCCTGCCCCAAGAGCCATTGGAAGGGAAAACCACATGCTTACCCTAAATCCACAATATGTTTCCTCACCAGGGGTTACTACACAATCCCAGATTGGTGTGGGTTGGAAGGGACCTTAAAACTCATCTCATTCCAATGCCCTGCCATTGGCAGGGACACCTTTCACTAGATCAGGTTGCTCCAAGCCCTGTCCAACCTGGCCTTGAACACTTCCAGGGATGGGGCAACCACAGCTTCTCTGGGCAGTGGCAGCCTGAGGAGCCTGGCCAGGCCAACAGGGGTGCAGCCTCACCTTGTAGAAGGAGTCCATGGACAGCAGAACCACCCACGGGACATCAAGAGCCTCAATGATCATGGTGGCCACCGTGGTCTTCCCAGAGGCGCTGCCTCCTCCCAGGCCTGCCAGGGAAAAGGTGATGAAGCCACCAACCTCAGGCACAGCCCTTCCCACCATAGGCTGGAGCCCAGGTCCTGAGCTTTTGCACTAAGCTGGAGGAGCCTCCAAAGAGGGAAGTCACAGGCACTCCAAGAGATTATCCCTGAAAATGTCAAATGGCATGTACTGGAACTGCCAGCAACATGCCCAGCAAAAGCTGGGAAACCCATCATTAGATGGTTATGTAACACGGGGAGTGCTGGCATGGGAACCAGCCCAGCCTAAATCCCTAGGAACTCATGACAGCCCAGGCAACAGGAGCTGAGGGAACAAGAAGCAAAGAGTGTGGTTTCCTATAATCCATCACTCCCCCTGCACACTCCTGGGTTCAGCCCACCCAGTCAACGCAGGACTAACCACAGGGACTCCCCCTGCTCCTGTCCAGGCTGGAGCCAACCTCAAATTTCCAAGGAGGTGGTGGGGCAGGAAACCCACCACGATCTCCTGCAGAGCCATGGGGCAGGTGGTACTGATGCTGCCTGGGCAGTGTGGAGGTTGCTTACCTATGACAAAGGCCTCCTTGGACTGTGTCCCGTGCTCATTGTACCAGGGTGGCCGGCCTGCTGTGTAGATGGTCCTTTTGCTGGTCCGCAGCAGCGGGGGCTCAGACTTGCACTGGCTGGTGGTCCGCTTCCGAGGGGGCTTGGTGGAGCCCACAGTGGGATACAGCCGGTCCAGGGATTCAGCACTGCTGTTACTGGGGTGGGGAAGGGAAGGAGCACAATTACCGGGGGTGGGGAAGGACACACGTTCCCACTGTGTGGGAGCGGGGTCTTGGGGGATCCTATTGTACAGGTGAGGGATGCAATGGAAGAGTGGGACAGCCAAGCACAGCTGTGCTGCAGCACTACCAGCACCCACATCTCTGTGACCCACGGCCAACACCGAGGAATTCTCACACAGAAGCAATTTTAACTTGGAAGAGGTGCCATGCAAACATCCCTCCCTAAACTCCTGCTGTTTGAGGAATGTCTGTGTGAAATAAATCCCCCAGTGAGCTCTCAAAGCATGGAGGGGTGTGTTACAGGGGGCAACAACATGCCCTGATGTGCCGAGGGACCTTTCTTGGGGATGGAAGTCAAACACATGGGCTACAGCACAACCATCCTCATCCCCCCCTCCCCAATCCCTTTTCTCTCCCCACTTTGAGCGCTCCACTCCCACCCAAGCTCTAGTTCTCCCACCCTTTTGTCCTGAAGCCCCCAGAGACAAGCCTGTTAGCTGGGCAGACCTAGGCAGTGCTGGGCAGAGCCATCAGCTTTGCCTTGGGAGCTGAGAGAGCTCTGAGCTCACCCAAAGCCCTGCAGCTGCTGAACAGTCTCCCTTATCCTCCCTCCAGGAGAGGGAGAGGAACAAGGCACCCTCCAGAGCCCTTTCCAGCTTGGCAGGAGGAGAGCTGTGGCCGGGAGGCGATAAGCAGCCTCTGGCCAGGAGATAAGCTGCAGCAGCTGCGTGGCCAGCTAAGGGACCGGGAGGATTATTTATGCCAGTGCCTGCTCCTCCCTGCTCCTGTTCCGCTGCCCCAGGGGAATGTCTGCTCCCCGAGAGAAAGTGCAAAGGGCTCTCCTGGCTCATGCTGCTCCTCTCCCCAGCCATGACTGGGCTGGAAGGGAAACCAAGAGATCTGGGCACCACTGGCTCCAAGCTGTCACTGGTACAGCCGGCCGAGCCAGCAGGGCTTTGCTGCTGCTCTGTTATGGCTTGCTCTTGAAAGGGCTTAAACTGCAGGGCTTTACAGATTTTGGGTTGATTTTAAGCTGTTTTGGTATGAAGATTAATTCCCTTCCCTCCCCCAGCCCTTTTTAGAGCAATTTTAGATAAAGATCAAAATTTTAGACAGGCCACCTGTGTGTGAAGTGACCCAGCAATCCCCACCCTTGCACGGCAAACAGGCCCCCTGGGCAGGGTGGGATCCCCCTGGCAAACCCCCCGGGCATGGCAGGATGCCCACAGCACACCATCCCTACCTCCAGCACCAGCACATCCCTGTGGAACAGGCAAGGAGACAGGGATTTGCCTGGCTTTGCCGAACTCCTGCTAACAAAAGGCAGGCTGCAGCTCCTGCCCCTGTTACAGGACCTCTCCCACTGATGTCCACCCTAAACTGTGCACCCCCAGAGTCCCCCACAAGAGTTCAAGACACCAACACCCCATCCCTTGCTGGAGCCCATCAGCACACACAGCCAGTTCCAAGCATTGCCGGCCTTGGGTTCAACCAGGAGCCCAAAACACCCCAACTACGACTCTTAAAAAGCAACCTCAGGAGATGACACCCATCAGGAAACCTGGGTGTCTTCCTGTGAAAAAATGGCTCCTTCCATGAGGAACAGCAAACCCAGGTGGGATGTTTGGATCTCCTCTCCCACTGGTGATGCTGCAGCAGCTGTTACCCCCTGGTGCTACTCCCAGAGCGGGGCTGACAGCAGCCGGTGCTGCTGGGGCATAAACAACGTCACTTTGGCTTGATAAAAGCAGAGATGACAAAAACACAGTTGTTTACCAGAGAAGAAAGCGGTTCCTTTCATCCGCATCCCAGCCCCTCTCCTGGGACCGTGGTTATTCCAGAGCCGTGCCGCCGGCGCAGTGCCGTGGGCTGCTCGGATGGTTTTCCTCCAGGATTGCACGTCAGTCTCCATGTGACAGGCGAACCTGTCGGGATGCTCTGCTCCTTGGTGTCACCCAGCACCAAGCTCTGCTGTGCCAGCCTGCAGATCCTGACCGAGGCCACTATTCCCAAAGTGACTCCAAGTTGGTCAAAGCTCTGTTTTTTGGAGCTGGAGTGGAGCTGGAGCAAGGCTGAGCTCTGCTCCCACTGCCTCCAACCAGCATCAACATCATCCAGCTCCTGCCAGGAAGAGGTTTGGACTCCGACAGCTCCACCAGTGCCCGGAATTACAAGCAGTGCCCAGAATTACAGCCACAGCTCCACCCTGCTTTCCCAAGTGTCATCTCTCCACTCTGCTCTCCAGGGTGCCTGCAGCACACCCAGGGTGTTGGCACAGAGGGGACATCGCTGTGGGACGCAGGGACACGCACCCCTGGGAGAGGAGTGGAGCCATCCCCCCCACACACCTGGGGCTGCTCTGGGACGCAGCACCTGAATCCCATTCCAAGAGTTGGTGTTCTGCCTTACCTCATCCAAATAATTCTGGCCTTTCACCAAAATTCTACCTATTTCTATCAGTATCATCTACACCATCAGTGCCTCTACAGGTGGCTGATATTCTACACCTCTCAAATCCACATTTCCCATGATTTATTTGGGAGAAGCAGGGCTGTGGGGCTGCAGGGCTCTCCTGGAGTTCTCCAAAGGTCATGCCTTTTCTCCTAATGTTACACGTAAAGATTTGTGGATGTTTTCCACGGCTGCCTTTGCCAGGAAGGGGCTCTTCTTGCTCCAAAGGGACAGATGATCTCAGCCATCTCCATTGGCCATTCCTCCCTATCCCTCTTTAAAAATTCCCTGCAGCAGTGCTGAAGCCCCTGCAATGCCCTGACTCGCAAGGTGAAGCCCCCCGAGAATGGGACTCTGTTCAGAGCTGAAGTCAATGCCACGGCTCTCCCAGAGGAAGGTCCTTGTCCCACATGGATCCTCCCCAGTGGAGCAAACCCCTGGGGTGCCAAAGCAAGCCAAATAGGAAAGGAAACATCACCCTGGGCTTGTCAATCCCTCTTCTGCCAAGCCTTCCTGGAGGGCTTGGCTGCCACAGCTCTCTCCAGGCTGTCCCCAGCTTTTGGGGATGCTTTGCCTTCCCTGTGGCTGCTGCATCCTTGCTGGAGCATCTCAGAGGAAGCCTGGGGGAGGTCCTGCTCCTGAGAAGGGCTCTCCAGCTCCACTGCTGTGCCAGCACAAATGAAGGAAGCATTTGCTCCTGCTTAGTCCAAGTATGGATTTACTGAGGTGTGAGGGACACCCCTCTCCTTCCCCACCATGCTCCCATCCCCATCCCTGTGCCCTGTGCTCAGGCTCTCTGCACCGTGCTGCCTTCAGAGACCCCTGAACACCCTGGATCTGTGCTGGGCTGGGAGCGCAAAGGCAGCAGGTCCAAGAAGTGCCCACAGCAGCAAGGAAAGATGGCACAGCCCCAAACCTGAACTTGGCAGCAGACAGGAGAGCATGTCCTGGGCTCTGCGCCCCGTAAACAACCCACTGACCGAGCTCCCAACCCTGTGGACCCCCCGCCAGCCCCCCACAGCCTGCTGAGGTGCCGGGCTGGCTGCAGCCATGTCCCATGGGAAGCTGATCTTTTCAGATGGGAATTGGGGCTGAGGGACTGGGACAGGAGCCACCAAGAGTTCATTCCAGCAAACAAACAGGAAAACCAGCAAATCCCACCCAAAACCGAAGCAAAACTCACCTGCCATCTGGCCCGAGGGCCCAGCAGCCCGAGATGCGGACACTGGAGAACGCTGGGGGGCTGCTCATGTCCCCCTGCCGCCGATCCAGGGGTGATCCTGGACTGAGGGTGTCACCCCCTGCCCCTGTCCCTGTCCACACTTCAGCTCCTGTCCCACAACCTCTGGCACTACCAGGGTGAGAGGGGGGCTATGCCAGAGGGGCTCCCAGGGCGATTCTTGGGGCACGGAGCCAGGCACAGAGTGTCTCCCTGGAATGGGCACTGAAGGGTCCCAAGAGGCTGGGGTGAGGTGGAGCCCCAGCAGATCTGGGGGGCTGGAAGATGGAGGCAGGAGAAGGGAGCAGAGCTGGGGGAGTGTCTGTGCCTGGGAGCTGCGAGGCGGTCAGCAGCATAAGAGGATAGCTTAACCTCCAGATTACGTTCATTACCTGATATTAATAGCACTGGCTTGATTAAAGAAAAAGAGGGGGGGGTTGGGGGTGAGGTGACACCTCCCCTCACCGCCCCCAGCACAGGCAATAAACACCAGCCGCGGTGTCTCTGCTCCTGAGACTGGGGGTGCTCGGCTGTCCTGGACGTGGGGGCTCAGCAGGGAGGGCACCTGGAAAATGACATCCACATCCATGGGCACTGGTGAGTTCCCAGGGAGCTCTTGACACCATTGGGGAGGGGGCTGCAGGGGGGCAGGAGAGGATGACCCCAGGGCAGGGGTAGCCAGCCAGCACCGCCCATGCAGCTGGTGGAGCAGCTGGGGCTCAGGGCTGGGGGCTGCTGGCCATGTTGGGCTTTTTGGTCCAGGACTCACACCCCCCTCCCTTGGCTCCCATCCGTGAAGGTCTGGTTGAGGGTCCCCCGCCCCAGTCACTCAGCTTCCCCAAGAGCTGCCCCTCACTGTCCCCTCTGCCCTGGAGTAAACAAGTGGGTGAAACTCAACACCCCGGGGCTGCGGGTGGCTAAGAATAACATCCCGCTGGCTGCTGTGCCCGGCCATCCACTCCCTCAGCAGCCCCTGCCAGCTGCCCCTCGCCCCCCCGGGCCAGCCGGCTCCTCTCCCAGCATCAGCCTCTCCAGGGAGGGCAGGGAGCCTGGGCATCCTGCGGGAAGCCCAGGGAGCCAGGCAGCTGCTGAAGGGCAGGACATGTGGCAAAGGTGGGAGATGCTGGGCACCATGGCAGGGGCAGCTCAGGTCAGCCCTGGAGCAGAGGCTGGGGCAGTGCAGCCCTCAGCCCACAGCTTCTGGCTGCCAAGGAAGGGAGGAAGTGGTGCAGGACACACTGGAGGGCAGCCAGGCTCTGCCAGGGACACGGAGCATCCTGACAAAGTCCTGTGGCCACCAAGTGAGACCCCAGCCCACCCCAGCATGGTGAGACAGGAGCTTGGCCTCTGCGCACCCCCTGCTGAGGGGTTTCGGGGAGGTGCTCCCTCCTGCTTAGCACCAACACCTGGAGATGGGGCCAGAAACAGAAAAAGACCCTTTCTGCCTCCTCCTTGAGCCATCAAGGTTGTTCCAGAGGCAGGGGAAACACACTGCCTCACAGAGTCCTCAGGAAACCCCCTCTGCTCCTACTCACCAATGGGACCTGCAGAGCATCACCTCGAAAGATGGAAACCTGATGGGAACCAGGAATGAGGGGCTGGTCCTGAGGCAGGGGACAGGGACAGGAGGGTTTTGGGGTAACCTGTCCCCAGCATGAGCCGCAGCTGCTGCCCCAAAGTCAGGGAAGTGAGCGATGATCAAAGGAACTTTTGCATCCCTGATCTCTGCCCGGACTCCCCTCTTGCTGTAAAAGCTCTCTCAGAAGTTTAAAAATAAAACTCTCTTCCGGAGCTACTTCTGTTCCCTCTCATTAAAGAAGCAAAAAAAAAAGCCAAGGGATGCGGGACACGGCGCGAGGAGCCCTTGCCCAGGGATATTGTTCCTTATCGTGTGCTCCTGCTGCCACTTTTCCTGCCTTTGTTAAATGTCCAGGCGACAGGAGCAAGTCTCCCAGCATCCCACACGACATTCCCACTGGGCTCCCAGGTGGGACACACTGGCTCCAAAGGCCAGCAGTGACAGAGCCTTCCTGCCGGCACAAATCTCCTCTGCTTCCCAAGCCCCTTCCTACTTTCTGAGCTCTTGCACAGGTTGAAATTCCTGGGTTTTGGACTTTTTTCTTTCAGGTGATTTTTAAGAGCAAATCCCTTGTCTAATGGCAGACATATAATTGGGAGAAAGAGGAAAGCAGGCACGAAGGCCAGGATCCCCTTTCCCTTCTGGTGATGGCAGCTGCTGGGTGGGTTTCCCCTGGAATTTAAGGATGGAAGCTGGACTGCATGTGGATTTTCCTGGCTTGGTCACAAGTACTGTCAGTGGATTGGTGTAAGAGCTGCAGACACACGAAGCCCATGGTGGAAGGATGCCTGTTCCCAGGAGAGAGTCCTGCTCCCAGATCCCACCCTGTGAGCAGCACCCACAGGAGTGTGGAGGTCAAACCTGCTTCCTCCATCGCTGAGCTGAGCTTTGTTGGGCTGGATCTGTGTATGTTGGCCCTTGGCTGGGCCTTTCCTGTCCAAGAAACCATCCCAAGGGAGGGACGGAGGAACCTGCCCATGCAATGAAGAAACCCACCCGAGGCATGGAGGAACAGAGCCAAGGAATGGAGGAACACGTCCAAGGGATCAAGGAACCTGCTCATGGGATGGATGAACCTGCCTGAGGGATGAAGGAACCCGCACAAGGGGTGGAGGGACCTGGCTGCAACCCCAATGCCACGTCATGCCCATGCCCATCCTGGAACCCATGGAACATCCCTCCCGGTTTACCCAGCCTTGCACCAAGCTCTGTCCTGGCCAGAGCCGCCTGGAGCTGGATGGTTCATCCCAGCAGCTCCGTGCACAGGTGCTCCTTTCCAGCTCTATTATGGTCTCTGCTCCCTCATCACAAAAGGACAAATATTTCCCTCTGCAAACCCAATTATCTGTTGCTATTTATAGCGAGTGGAAGCCACAGTGGAAGGGGCTCTGTTACACAACCCAGTTACTCATCCCTCGCTCGGCCAGCACAACTCAGGGAGACTCCTTCCTCTCATCCTCATCCTCATCCTCATCCTCCCACTGACTCACAGGCAGCTGCCAGCAATGGATTTAGCTGCTGGCACATGCAGGATGGGAACATGAGGGATGGGAACAGGCAGGATGCTTTGGCACTGACGCCGGGGTTGGTCGGTCGGTGCTGTGGGGTGTTGGTACCCTGCAAACAGGGATGCAGGGATGCTCCATCCCTATAAGCTTTGCCACATCCCCAGCGCACCAGTGACGATCCAAATGCAATTCCCAGATATTTGATGTTTGGGAGCAGTCAGCCCCTTGAGGGTTGTGCTGGAAAAGGGGGTGGAAAATAGAGGGGAAACGTGACTGTGTGTGGGGGGTGGGGGGGAGTTACCCTGTATGGGGTTTTTGGGTGGAAAAGTTTAGGTTGTCCCACTCTTCATCTTGGTGGAGTGGATGCATGTACCAGCAAGCTTGGAAAATGGGAGGCTGTGGTTTATCTGCTGGGAAATTAAGGGCAAAACCATAAAATAAGGGAAATAAGGGAAAAGGTAACAACGTGAAAGGAAAAAAAAAGGGATGTAAATAAACAAGGGATAAAGCGGGGGTGGGAAGAAATGGTTGTTGGGAAAAGCGAAGGGATTTCACGGAACGATGGGCTCGGGGAGGCCCCACTCGCGGAAGTGGCATCGGGGGGGACGGGACCGGCACCGCAACCCCCGGGGCCCGCGGGAAACGGGAACCGGCGGCTCCGGGGCGCCGCGGTGTCGGTCCCGTCGCGGAGGGATTATCCCGGGGAAAAGAAAGCGAAGGTATCTTACCTGTCGTGAGGTTCTACCGAAGCCCCCTCGGGCACCGGGGCCGCGGCCATGGTGCTGCGGGGAGAGGCGGAGCGGCGCGGAGCGGCGGGGGCGGCGCTGCCGCGGGGATCGCCGGGACTTGTAGTGCGGGATGGAGAGCGAGCGGGAACGGGAGGGCGGGCGTTTGGGGGTGATTTGGGGTGTGGATGGATGCTCTGGGGGCCAAATGGAGGCTGTGGGCATGGGTAAGAGCTGTGGGGGGACATGGGTCTATGTGGGCACGCCTGGGTGCTGTAGGGCACATGGGGTGGGTTGTGGGGTGCAGGTGGGTGTTTTGGGGTATAGGTGGGTGTTCTGGGCATGGGTGGGTGCTGTGGGGCTCAAAGTGATGCAGTGGGTACCTGTGGGCGCCATGGGGCGGCTGCGCAGGAGCACCCCTGCCCAAGACTGAGGGGTGCAACACACCCTGCAGCTGCGGGGCAGCGCGATTTAGGTGAGCCCGGGCTCAGACACCGTCTCTGGGCACTGGGGAGAGCTGGGGAGACCCCGGCCCTGTGGGAGTCCCGGGCTGGGTGGGATCTGGTTTTCCTCGGCACCGCGCTCCCATCACGCCGGGTTCCCCCAGGGTTGAGGTCTGTGGTACCACATGTTTGGGGAGGGAAAGGCAAGCACCGCTCCTGGGGTCCCCACCCGTCTTTGGGGAGGCGAGAGCGCCCAGGGGAAAGGCTGCGTTCTCAGCCAGCAGCGAGCTCAGTCTAAATCTGTCTCCGACTTGGGTTCAGAGCCAAAAAAGCCATTAGGGAGCAGAAGAGGATTTATTCCCACGCTGGGAGAGCCGGGGGGTGGCCCCGGGTCCCGCAGAGCTCCCCAGGGAGGAGAGGTCCTGGGCTGGATGTGGCCCCTGGGGCCAGGGGACGCTGGACGCTGCTGCTGGGATGGGTGGATTGGGAGCAGCTTTAGGGGAATTTCTGCCATGCGAGTGGGGGGCAGCTGGGCTTTCGGCTGTTGGCATCCAGGATCCTACTGGCACCAGGATTGCCGGCTGTGCCGAGTGCTGGTGCAGGAAGCATCACCAGTCCTTGCCTTCCCCATCCCGGTTTTGGGGGCACCCCCGGGATGGTGACTACACACTCCATCCCCAGCAACCAGGGGGGTCCCCTCAGCCACCACCACAAAGGAAGGACAAATTCAAACCCACCAGATCCCATGTCCCACCTTCCCCACGAACTGCCCAATAACAGTGACGGCAGTGCTAATAAAAAATCAATAACCATTTATTCGATACAGCTGTTTCATACATACAGTACAGGGAGCGCCTCGGCGCTGCTCGGCTGCTCGGAGCTGCTCGGACAGTACTCTCCAACTGAGGATTTGTCAATGATTAACAAAAGAACAGATCATCACAAATCGGGAGTTTATTATAAGATAGTTTACCGTTAAAACAATTTTATTTTTTGCAAATAAACACTTTTTAATATATATATTTATATATTTATATATATGGTTACAAGTGATAAATTGAAAATTTTTTTTTCCTTTTTTTTGGTTTTTTTTTCTGTTTTAATTTTTTCCCCAAAATACACTTATGCACTAATAACTGGCATCGACGAGAAACATTCGGTTATGCCGTGGGATGGGTGTCACAAGGAGAGAAAGAAAAGAACAAAATGCTCCCAAGGTTCCTGGGGGTGAGAGCTGCTCCTGGCCCAGGCAGCTCCATCCACCGTGGCCAGAGCTGGAGTGGCACAGCCAACCTAGCCAGGGCATGGTGTCAGTGCCAAGGGTTCCCCAGCCACGGCAGTCCCCGGCCCATCCAAGCTTTCCATGAGGTCTTCCCACAAGGTTGCAGTCCATCCCTGCTCCCATGGAGGTTTAGCCCTTTCCCTGGGGACATGGGTGATGGGATGGTGGGTTTCCCCAACAGTGGAGGTGTGGGACCACAGTGTCACTGTGCCCAGGGTGACAAAATCCCCAAATCCCACAGGTGATGGGATGGAAGGGGACAGGACACCTTGTCCCCCATCTGGTCCCACAGCCTCTGCCTGTCCCTCTGGATAAAGGTGGTGGTTTCCCTTCTGGCACTGCCTCACTGGGAGCACCTGAAGGGGCACAATCTACTGGCCCCCAGCAATGCCACTGTGGTGTCACTCGGCCCTGCCCGCTCACCTGTTGTGGCACCTGCAGTTGCTGGTGATGCCAGCACTGCTCTGGAACCTTCCTTGGACAAGCAGGATGGTAAAGGATGTCTTATGGAGAAGGTGGGGGGAAACATGTTCCTCTCTGAGTGATGACTAGTGGGAAAAACATCTTTTTGGGGGGGCGGGGGGAAATCCTGAAAATTTCACTTTCTCATAGAAATTCTTGCCTCACCACAGTGCTGGCCTCACTGGGCCCGTGAGTGCTCTGAAGATGGCAGGGACAGCCCCAGCACCAGGTCCACTGCTCCCACTGCCTGCCTTGAGACCCCAGATGGTCCCTGGGGTCCCCTCCAGGCTGGTGTCACTCTGTGAGGCCACTGCAGCTGTCCCCGCTCCTGTCCCTGCTCCTGCCAGACACTCTCATTATAGAAGCAGAGGTGGTTTTGATCCGGACCTCACGATGACCCCCTGAGCCGGCCCTTTCCCATGTCTACCCCACCCTGACTCCCAGGGCTCCCTGCCTATGGAGCACAGTGCTGCCTGTTAATTTAATCAATGCCAAGCCAATTAATTGCATGTTAATGAGAATGGAGTCCCAGGCCATGCCCAAGGGGAGACAGTGGGGATTGTGCGGTGACCATCCAAGCCAGCTGCCTGGGCTACCCAGACCTCCCCTCCCTAGGCCGGGGCATGGAGCTTTCCTGGGGGTTTCCCTCCATGGTAGGATGTGATTTTGGGATCCAGTGGCTCCCTCTACCCCTTCACAGAGATTTCAGTGCCAGGCCTACAGCTCTGCCCGTGCTCCCCTTCTTGCTGCTGCCTAGGAGCTGTTCCAAGCTGTCCTACAGCTCCCAAAGCTCTCCCCCTTCCCCAGGGAGGCA
Source organism: Corvus moneduloides (assembly GCF_009650955.1). Taxonomy (NCBI): domain Eukaryota; kingdom Metazoa; phylum Chordata; class Aves; order Passeriformes; family Corvidae; genus Corvus; species Corvus moneduloides. Next base: position 8,380,520 of record NC_045492.1, read on the forward strand.
GGATCTACCCCAGTGACACCATCCAAACACAGATCCGATGAAGCGCAAGCAGAGACCAGGCTGAGCCGAAGTGACTAATTAAGCTTTCTCACTAATTGCCTCGAGGCCCGGCACAGCCAGCAATGCTCAGGCAGTTCCCTCAGCAGCAGGCACGTGCCCAGCTCGCTGGGCAATGCAGATGGTAGATCCAGGTGTTGCAGCTGTGGACAGAGCAGGAGCCCTGGCTCCCTGAGAAGCCACCCTGGCTTCAGCCACCACTGCCCCCCCTCCCCAGCTGGAATAACGTGCCAGTGGAGGATGTTAATTATGACTGAGCTGCTGCTCAATATCGAGCCTTTGGTGGGAGACACGGAGCAGTGAGGAAAGCGAGGACTGAGGTTTGAATTGATTAAAGCAAAAGCAGAAGCTCCCCCTCTGATGCCTCTTTCCTGGCTCTGCATAGGGGAAAAACCGAATTAAGGTTTTCTGTTGTGTTACTGAGAGAAAACGTGCCCGTTTCCCAAGGACCGAGGTAGCCTGGTTTTGTCTGGAGACGGGCACATCCCAGTCTGGGATGGCTCCCCCCGGGCTGGAGCGAGGTGTGATGACAGTGTCAGCACAGGAGCAAAGAGCCCGGGGCAAGAGCACAAGCAGGGATGGCACCGCAGGGGCCTGTCACCCCGAGGGGCATGGTCAGGGGCTCAGATGCATCTTTGGGAGCAGAGACTCCCCCCATGGTGGGTCCCGGCCCGAAAGGACAAAGGGAATGCGAGGTGCCCGGGCAGCAACTGGGATCGTCCTAAAGTAGGACCCGTGATTGTCTCTCGATGCTGCCCCCATCCCTGTCACACACCTCCTGTGGCCACAGCTGGGGAACCGAGACTCCGTTCCTCCCTCCTGGGTGATCGACATCTTCGGGATTGAGCAGAGGGATCCTGAACCACCCTTGGATGCCCCCAGGCCGGGGGGGGGGGGGGGGGGGGACAGCTCGCTGGCTGCCATAGCCCCCTGACCCTGCCACTGCCTCGTGTCTCTGCCATCCCAGCACTCCATGCCCGGCAAACACAACCCAAGCACCGAGGCACAGCTCCCTCACTGCACCCCTGGTTCCATGGCTGCACTGCCACTCTCCACAGTGCGCACAGCATTCCCACAACTTCCCATTAAACCCTCTAACCTGACCCGTCCCAGAGCACCCCCCTCTGCTGCTCACACCTCCCACACCCCCAGCCCTGCTCCCCTCCTCTGCCTGTGCCTCGCACCACGCACACAAACCCTGCCAAGCCGCCGCCCCACGGAGCTGGTCCCTGCCCAACACGTTCCCCCCGACCTGCGGCCGCAGGAAAAGCGCTGCCAACTCCCCCTCTCATGCTGCTGCCGGACCCTCCGCCCGACCGGGTCAAACATCTTTGGAAACATCACCCTGGAGCTGGGAGGCCGCCGGACAGGTGGGCAGCTCCCGCCCTGGCACGGAGCCGCTGGGGGAGGGTCCCCGCCCACGGGACCCCGCTGCTATTGCACTTCTCTTTCGCTCAAGAGTCACCAGTTTGGCGCAGGGGAGGGGAATCACGGGCCGGGGGAGGCAGCGCACCCCACCGAGGGGTATGTACACGGGCAGGGGGTGAAGAACGTTCCAGCTTCCTTGATCCTGTTTGTTTTCCAGTGTGAAACAAGGTCCGTGATTTGTTTAAAGTGGTTAATTGATATTTTCTGTCTTTTTTTTTTTTTCTTTTTTCCTTTCTTTTTGTAAAAAGAGGGTGAGAGGAGGGTGGGGCAAGGGGAGGTGGGATGGGGAGGAGGGGACATAAAACTGGGAGAGACCCCCACCCTGTTACCCTGGGCTGTAAACGAATCCTCGGAGACGAGTCTCTGAGCTGCTCATTTCTCGGGCATCTTGCTGGCTCCTCCCTTCCGCTGGCTCGGGGGCTTGGGGACGAGCTCGTCCCCCTCGGGGCTGCCCCGGGAGCCTTCCCAGTGCTCGAGGGTTTTCTTGTGATTAGTCTTTGCTGCCACGCTCTCTCTGCCCTTCGGGGACATTTCTGGAGGCCTCTCCTTGGGTTTTCTCCCCCTTTTCTTCCCGTTTGTGCTTTTCTTTTTCTCCTCTTTGCTGGAAGAAAGCTGTTCCCTGTTTTTCTTTTTCCGGCTGGCCTCTGAGGAGGTTCGGAACCAGTTCTGTGTCCGTGGGGTGACACGGGGGTTAGTGACTGTCGGGGGGCAGGCACTGGCACCAGTACCAGCACCAGCACACACAACCCGAGCCTGGCCCACCCCTCACCCCACTGGCATCACCTCCCAGAGGTCAAACTGCTCAGCAGCTGCAATGAGCCTGGGGGTGTCAGGGACATCAAGGGGAATAGGGAGGAACCCCTCAGGCTGATTAGGAGCTGCCACTGTGCTCTGCTCTTAACAGACATGGATGGATGGATGGATGGATGGATGGATGGAAAGGGACATCCCAAGGATGCGTGTGTTGGAGCAGGGACCAGCCCAGTCCAGATGCAGCTCCTTCCTTACCTCCGAGTGAGCCTTGATGATGTGGTACTTGACGCCACTCTCAGAGCTGAACTCCTTCTGGCACAGGAGGCAGCGGTACTTGCCCACTGAGTGGTCCCCCTGCAAGACACAGCAGCTCCTGCAGAGCTCAAAGTGCCCCAAGGGGTGGCCCTCCCCTGGCCCTGATGCTCCTGTGACCTCAAAGTGACACAAAATAAACACTCGTGTCTGAACCACCACATCTCTGCCAGCCTCGGTGCCAGGGCAGGAACTCACAGCCACATCCTCTCTCTGAGTTTCAGTCCATGCCACTCGTGCTGCTGTCTGTGTGTCCCCAACATCAGGTGATGGGGCCATCGCCCTGTGTCCTCGCTGTCAGCAGATCTATGATCCCCTGGGACTGAACCACCATTGGATTTATGTCCAGCACTCACCTAATTCTCCTGTTACATTGTCAGAGAGCCAGGGTGACTGCTGGATTCCTGTCAGCAGCGCCCTGGTGGGATGACGGATCTGCCGTCTCTGCCGCAGGTCACGGCACGCGGGAGATAATGTGCTCTCTATTGACGAGGGGGTTATGGATGGGCCCCTCTGGGCCATATATTTCCTCCCTGGGAATTTCTCCATAGCTGTAAATCCTGAGTTAGACGGGTCTCTCATTTCGGGAGAGGACAGGCCTGGCTTCAGGAATCCTTGTGCAAAATCATCCTGGTGCATCAATCCCCACTGAAGATGGGGTGCTGCCTGGGAGCGGCCTCTGCTCTTGCTAAGGCTTCATGTTTTGCAACCAGTTCTGCAGGATTTTACAGCGGGAATCACAGACCCGTTCTGGAGGGGCTGTGATTTATTTATGCCAAATTTGTTGGCACATGTATTCAAAGCAAATCCTCTCCCCTAAGGGGAAGAATCCTGCTGATGGCAGTGCAGGCTCACAGAGCAACTCCCCGTTGCTCAGTCCCAATACCTGACCCCAGCTGTGCCAGATCCAGAGGGTGCAGCTCTGTGGTTCATGGAAATGTTCATGCAGATCCTGGCTGCTTCCTGTGCATGGAACCAGCCAGAAACCAGCTCCATTTTCTCTCAGAGAAGGAGCTGTCCCGGTCTTCTGTGTTTGCTCTTTTATCCTGCATAAATCCAGCTTCTCCTGCTGGATCCCTGCAGCCCATTTTCTAAATGATCTCATTAAGGGCTGCTGTTCCAGCTAGCGCTGGAAGAGTGCGGGAGTTGGTGTTTTTAATAACCACAGGGTACGTATTGGAGCTGCCTCCTGGAAGCTCTATTCAATGGAAGCTGCAGCTGGAAATGTTTCAGGGTATAAAGCTTTAGCAGCTCTTACTTGGTTCCAATTTGAGGGACCTACACTGAGCTCTTGATCCCTCCCCTGGGGCAGCTCCAGGGCACTGGAGCTCAGGGCTGCTCCATCCATCCAGTAGGAGGGCACTGGTCTCTGCACAACCAGCTGCCTCTTCCAGTCTCAGCCTATCCCAGAGGCACCACACCAGCATCCCTCCAGCTGGGCTTCCAGAGGGGCTGTAAGGCTGCCCAAATTGATGGAAGAAGACTCCTGATTCCCACCTGCCTCAGGACACATTCAGTTTCCAACACCCACCACCTTGGCTCTGAGCTGCTGTGGCTGACGCACACTTGTGTGAGGTGCTGGCCATGCTGGATAGCCAAGGGCTTGTGAATGATCCAGGGGCTGCAGGGACCAGCTGGGCAGGGGCTGCTGTGGGACAGGAGGACATGAAGCAGGAGGGCTTAGTCCCACTGCCGTGTCCCCGAGACACTTTGTGTGTCAGAAGTCTGGGTACTTGGGTGAGAAGTTTGTGTTGCAGCACCTTTTCTCTACAGCTGGAATGGCAGCCACATCCCCTCCAATCCATCTGCGCAGCTTGAGCCTCTCTGCCTCCATCTGCCTGGTGACAACTCACTGGGAGCAGCACTGCCAGCCAGCCCTCCAGCAGCCACCATCCTTTAACCTGTGCCATTGTCCCTTGGCTTGTTCCTTCCAAACCAGCTAGGGGGAAGAGAAAACCCAACACCAAAGCCACCTCTGAGGAAAGGGTGTAAAAGGCAGGACCTACCTTGTTGCAGTTGGCCAGGTGAGCTTTCAGCCCCGAGACACTGGAGTAAATGGCTTCACAGCACTGCAGGAAAAAACAAAGCAGGGTTAGACACGATCCCCCTCATCCCCTGCCTTCCTCTGAGCCGTGGCCAGGAGCCTGCTGAACCAGCATGGCCACCGGTCCAGGCTAAACAGTGTGAGGTTAACGCTCTGCGAGGCGCCGAGGGCTCTGGTCACACGTTTCCCATTAGTGCTAATGGGAGTCATGTGCCCAAATCCCTCTACAACGGGCTGAAAAAACCTCTCCCCTAAATGACTCCGTGGAAAACCTACATTTGTGAGCTGTCGGGAGGTCCTGCTGGGCTACAGGAGTTCTTGGAGCCACAGCAGAGGCTTAATGGAGGAGAGAAATCACCCAGGCAGCAGCATGACCAGTTTCTGAGCAATGTCTTTTCCAAGTGCCCGTGTATGACATTAATTAGCCAGCCCGGCTCCCCTGGCCTTGTGGGAACAGCCTCCTTCAGAACTCCTATTAGCAAGGCTTTGTTTGGGACGATAAATCCAGGCTCAGCACCAGGGTGGGGTTCACCTCTCTGTCAGCTTGGGCCAAGGCTGTATTTCACAGCGAGATGAGGCACACGCACCATGACCTGAGGTCTGTGTTTGCCACAGGGCTTTAAAAAGCTTGGCTTAAATCTATCTTCGATTAACTCTGGGAAAAGCAGGTTCTCTGCATCAAAAAGCTGTGCGGGATGAGCAGCCTTCACCCTGTCGGGATCTTGGGAGCTTCCCAAATGCAGCTCCAGAGCCCAGATTGGGTAATGCTGCACCATCAGCCCAAGGGTGGCCCTGTCCCCAAGCCTGGTGAATCCCAAAGCTGGGACACACTTTCACCAGGCACCGCAGCAAGCTCAGGGAAAGGAGGTGAAATGAGGGTCTGAGCATCTCTATGATCAGCAGCCCAATGAGAACCATTTTTGGTGGGTTTCTGCCCCCAAAACCCCCCTTCCTCCTGCAGACTGAGTCCAGCCAGCCCATGGAAGAACAGATAATCCTTACGTTGTTGGGACAGTTGATGCGGCCCTTCTCCTTCACTTCGTTCTTCCAGTTTTCCAGCAGCCTGGGATTGAGCTTTGGAAGCCCTGGTCGGGTGTAATTGAGCTGTGAACAATAGCAGTCGATTAGCAGAGCTGCACACCCCAGCCCGGTCCTGCCTCTTCACACGGGTCTTGCCCCGCCCCAAAGTGAATCGGGGCTGAAAACTACTCTGGCTTTCCCCAGAAATGCCATTCTCCCCTCGGGCACTGCAGGCCAGGGAGGTGTTTCTGCCCACTGCCCTGCCACTGGCGAGGAGTCCGTGGCAAACAGGAGAGGAGAGGCTCCTGCTCCCGGGTCCATGCCCACAGGGCCAGGACTGGACCCGGCATTTTCGGTGCATGGTGTCAGCACAGCCCTTCTGCCGTGTTTTATAACCAGGGGAATAAACAACCCTGCACACTGGGCAGAGGGGCCCAGCCTCCATGGCTGCCTTCCATGGATGAATGGGCACAACCCGTTAAACAATGAACGGCTCTTGTGTCTCTGCCTCTCCTTCTGGCAGGGCTGGTCCTTCCAAGTGCTTTTAATTAGCGCTTTATTAGCGACTTTGACGGTTAGCATAGCAGGCCGGCCCTCTCAACTCCAGTTCTGCGTGTTCAGCACAAGCCCAGGCAGCTGTGGCAGCTCCAGGCAGCTTCAGGCATCTCCGGGCCTCCCAGCCACTGTTCCTGGCCCTACCTGCAGGGCTGGTCCCTGCCTGACACTGAGCCACTGTGCCAATGTGCAGGGGACACTGGGCTGCACAACCATGCCAGCACAACTCCCAGCCCGGCCTGGTGAGCTCTGCTAGAGCCAGTGGATGTTGTTTGGTCCCAAACTTGCCCTGAGTGGGAGCAGTGCTGGGTGAGCCCACAGACGGCACGGTGCACGTGTGGGTACGTGAGAACATGCCACTCTCCATGGGCACCTCCGAGCATGGGACACAACTGCATCCCTGCATCCATGCTGGATGGAGAGGATGCATGAACAAAACGTGCTCGCAGAGGTGCAAAGGCTCGAAGAGGGCCGAACAGCCCCTGAGGACCTGGAGCTGCCAGTTTGGAGGCAGCAGGAAGCTGGATGGATTTCTTTTCCAGCTGTAACTTTTCCTGAACATGCCGATAAAGCTGCGAATCTGCCTTTGTCCAGCTCCCCCCAGCTGTTCCCAAACCCCCCTGCAAAGGGAAGCTCGTTGTAGAAGGCTCAGGTGCCAGCTATTCCTTTCCACTCAAATTGAAGTGATCCATGTGCCCCTGCAGCCTTCCCCCCGGCACGTGGCGGGGCACGGCCGGGTCAGGGAGCACTGGGCCCCATGTGAGGGGCAGGGGCACAGGGCCTTGCGAAATGGCGCCGTGAGCCCTGGTGCGGACGGATGTGGATGTGGAAAACTCCCCCGAGCCCCAGCATGCTGCAATTCTGTCGTGCTTCACGGCTGGGGGAGATGCCAGCAGAGCTCTTTGAAGCTCTGGGATGGTGCATCTACCAAGAGCTTGGTCCCCAGCCCAGGGAAGGCAATGCCACCTCCAGGGGAGAACACAGGAGTCCCTTTTTGCCATTGATACCGAGAGCCAGGATGCCAAAAGGCCTCCATAATTAAAACCCAATCAATCCCATGAATGAGCAAACATTAACGGTAACCGCACACAGCCCCAGCAACAACCTCTCCCTTGCGCATCCCTGGGGAGGAGGCGAGGGGGGATGTTCAGAGATGTGGACTCTGCTGCTCTGCTTTCCCACTCCAGAGAAAAATCCCTCCCTGCTCTCCTCCAACAGTCCTGCACAATAACATGCAAATCCCATGTCTTCCCAGGGCGCTGTGGTTCTGGGAATGTCAAAGTCATCTTTATGTCTCTATTAAGAGGGAGCCCCAGGCATGGAATATTTTATATTTTTTTTTCTTTTCCATTTATTTTCCTCAAACAGCCTGTAAGTGAAAATTTTCATGGCCAAATCATTAAACGACTACAACTGGTTTTGGCTGCAGCCCATCTCTTCTGAACAGTCGAAGGATGCTGGGCTGGGAAGGTTTGTTTCCTTTGACTGACGGTTTTATTTAATTAACTTTCTTATTTCAATCCTCTCTGCTCCCTCGACAGCTCTCCCCTTCCCCAAAATATATCGCAGTAAATGAGAACCATGCGGGATGTCTCAGCCAGCGAGCGCCCCTGAAGCCTCACCCAGGTCCCCAGCACAAGGCACAGTTCTCTCTTCTTCCTGTGGAGGTTGTGGATGATGCCATGAAGGCAAAACGCACCTAGGGGTGCTGGCCAGCAGCCAGGTCCCACAGGAGGGTCACACCATGCCGGCTCTGCCGAGCAAGGGGAGGAAGGATGGACTTGGCCCCGCAGCTGGAGCTGGGATCTGGTTTGGCCCCCAGTGGCATGAGTCTGCAGGGCTCAGCCTGGCTCCAGCCTGGATTGCAGGGCCATTGTTTTGGGGGACAAACCCAAGCCAGCCTCTTCTGCTCTGGAATTTATCCTGGTTCCAGTATAAACCTCAAGCCTGGAGATGACTTTTCCCCTTTAGCTTTATGACTGGCCTATGGCTGCCCTTTGCTCCAGATCCCTGGCACACCATGGCAGCAGGCTCCATGGGGATGTGCAGACTTCATGGCTGCCCCTACTGACACTGAGACCCTGAGCCATGGGGAGGGAAATGGAGTGTCCATGTATCCCACAGTGGAGCTCTACATCCCTCCCTGTGAGCCCATCACAACCTCCAGCACCTTGAAGCAAGGAACCCCACCTCAAGCTCTACCAAGAAAGCATCACACTCTGAAACAGTGGGATTTCCACAGCATTTTCTCCCCTTCTGCCTCTTAGATGCCTCTTCCCCCTGCTTGAGGAGGTTGTTCCTCATCTCCCACTATACCCCAGAGCCCACTGCTGTGCACTGGGAACCTGCAGCCTTCAAGGCTGCTCATGGGCAAGCGACGGCCCCAGCAAAGGCCAGAGGAGGGTCAGCATCATCTTCGCAGAGCTTCTGGAGAGGGGATTTTTCCCAGAAAAGCAGCAGGGGTGTGCCCTTCCCCATCTGACATCCCCAGCAAGCGGCTGTTGTGAAACACCCCATCTGTTTCAGCTTATCTGGAGGCAAATAAAGATCGGAGCGAGAAAATAAGACTCCAGTGTATATTTAGAAATGCTGGATTTGGTTAGCGCAGACCGAAGGCAGCGCAGGGCCTGGGATCGAGCAGCAATCGTTTATTCTGATGCCATTGCTTTGGTGTGAAGGAATCCATCCTCCCGGGGAAAGGCGAACGCATCCCACCACAGGCCACCAACGGGATCCAAACCCAGCATCCCTCTCACCGGCTGGGACCAGCTGCCACGTGGCCACAGCACAGGGGCTGCACTGGGGCTGTTCCTGCCGTGGGGCTGCGAACCTTCGTATCCCACGGGCTTGATGAGGAGCTGTGCCTTCCCCTGGGAAAACGTTCTGCTGCCTGGAAAAGGGATGGAGAGGGGTGGCTTTCTTCATCAGCTTCCTCAAAATCCACACTGACTGCTGGGACCATGGTGGGGAACTGGAGAGTTCAGGGATGGAGCTTGTCCTGTGCTGCAGCAAGTTTAGGTGTATCCATCCACCACTGGTTACAGATCAGAGCTGGGAAGCATCTCTCTCTCTGGAATCCTGGAAATCCCTAGGGCTTGCTGAAAAGGTGAAGGAGCAGCTGCAATCTGCTGCTGCTCCCTGACATCCCACTTCTCTCCATGTCCAGTACGGGGTCTGCAGGCCCAGCAGTGTACCCCCAATGGCTGGGTATGGCTCAGTGGGAAAAAGAGGAGGTGGCGTGGTAGCTCTTCTGGGACTTCCATTGGTTCCCACGAGTCCCAGTGCCCTGGTCATGGTGAACTGGTGTTTATCTTCCTGCTGCTCCAGTGGCTCTGGGCTGTCAGCTCCTTCAGGGACAGCCACCACACATGCTCGGCAAGGAGGTGACATGGGGATGCTGCTGGCTGCTCTGAGCCCCCCATGTGGCACAAGGCCGTCCCACAGGCAGTTCTGAGGGCAGCTCTGTTTTGGGGCTGTAATGAGGTCAAATTGGGCACTTGCTGGGAGGTTTTTTCCTACACCCTGAACTGAACCAACTTGTAAAGGCAGAGCGGTCGTGAGCAATGCAAGCCGTGGCTGAGCAGAGCAGCTCAGAGCGTGCTGAAGTCAGCAAGCTCCCACCAGCCTCCCCGGGCAGAACCTGCCTCCCACCTCCTCCCAGCATCGCTCGTCAAGAAAAAATGTCATAGACTGAACAGATTATAAAGTGTTGTCAAGGGAACGTGACAGTCACTGCAAGACGTACCCACAGGCACACGCACAGCTATGTATGGATTCACCCACTGCACTGACTTCCTCCAAAATCCATCTGGGATTTCATGCAGAGCCTGAGGTCTCTTGATTCTCCAACCCAAGAGCCTTGTTTTGCCATCTGGGAGCTGATCCAATTCCCCCCTTGCCCATCTTCAATGCAAAACTGCTTCTGCCAACCTCACAGCAGTTCTTTGCTTTTTAGCACTGAGATGGGACTCAGTTAAACAATCAGACTCTAAACACAAGAAACGTCTCATTAAAAAACCCACCAGCACTTCATGGAGCAATTACGCCGGTGTTGAGACCTTTACAATGCCTTTGTATGTCAGCCTGAGCACGTGGCCCTTGTCCTGGCCTGGGGTCCTGCCTGCTCCCTCAACTCAAAAAGAAAATACCCAAAGTCCTGAGTAAAGGGAACAATTCCAAGAGGAAAGAGAAGAATGCAAGAGCTGAGACTGGAGAGGGGAGAAGAGAGCAGCACACCTCTTCTCCCGCAGTATCTGAAATGAAACAGCTACTTTGGGCTTGGTTTTTTTATGTTATTAATGCATTGCAGCTGAAGACATCTGGAAAACAACAATGGCAACACCAAGCACTAGGGAAATAAAATGTTTGCAAGCAGTTCTGGCCCTAAAACACCCAGCTCTGCCCCAAGGTGGATGGCAGTGCTGTAGCTGGGTCCCCTTCTGTGCCAGTGCCTCACTGGGGTGCCAAGGAGGGTAAAGAAGCTGCTGGTTTGTTCCTATGCTGGTTTTCCAGCTGCCCACCATGTGTAGACCAGAGCTGAGCCAGGCTGAGCTCTTCTGAGTCTCTGCAGAACCATGGTGGCACTTCTGCTGAGCACACACAGGTGCCAGGACAGCATGGGACACGCTGTGGGAGCAGGAAGGCATATTGGCCCAAGGCTGCTGTCCTGCCACCCCTTTTCCTGACGTGAGCCACATCACTTCTCCAAGCTGGCTCTGAGACTTGGGCTGTTCTCATGGCTTGGGGTAAGTCCTCTGGGGTGGGACTATTCACACTCTCCTGATGTCCTCTCATCCTCACTCCCATCTTTGCAACATGCCCAATATCTTGCCAGGGTGAATTTCAGAGCACTGGGCAAGAGATGCCCAACTGTTCAGAGCAGGGAACAGGCCTGGCACATAACTGCAGAGTCACCTGCTCAGGAAACAGGCTGCAGCTCATGCAGAGACTTGCAGGAGAGCTCTGCATTGAGTCCTGGCAAACAAAAAAACTCCCGTTCCCTCTCTTTTTTCCCCTTTGCACTGAAAAGGTTTATGATTTACTGCTGCTTCATTCCTTTTACAGTCCAGAAGGAGCATACCTGGAGGGAATTTCAGCTTTAGTACACTCCCATGAATAATCACCTCCTCCCACAGCCAGAAGGGAAGTTTGGTTTAACGTGTACTCACTCCAATGCCTACAAAAAGCTCAAGCCTGCTGGGGCCCTGTGCAAACCCCACAGCATTGGGCCACGAGTGCACTGCTGCTGGATCCTGCAGGGCTCAGCCCTGTCTCCACTCTCTGCCTTCCTCTGCTCCCAGCAGCACTGCTCTGGGATGCTGCAGGCTCTTTACCTCCAGGAAAGCATCTCCCAGAAGTTAAGGAAGAGACATGGAAGGGAGGGAATTCTGCCTGGGGCATCTTTGCTCTCTGACAGTGCAAGGGAGGTGGTTTCAGATCCGATCTGCTCTCTTCACGTGCTCCTCCTGGCTGCCAGCCTCTACTTCCCTGCTCAGCATGGACCAGAACCGACCTCCCTCCCCAACACTCGGGGCCAGACCCTGGTCTCTCCACAGTGCACCACCTCTTCCTCCAAAGGGCACAGCTGCCTGCTGCTGGGAGCCTCCAGACCACAGCGCCTCAGCCTGTGCTGGGTGGGCTCTTCAGCAATAAATCTGCCATCACAGCTAATTAATTTAAGACACAGCAAGTGAGACATGTGAGGGCCTCAACCAGCTGGGGCCAGGCTGGAATCCTGGAATCTCTGTGTACAGCTGGGGCCAGGCTAGAATCCCAGGATCTCTGTGTACAGTGAGAACTAAAGACTGCTCACCCGCTTTGTTTCAGGCACCAGGTCATCCTTCATCCTCCGCTTGGTCCAATCCCTGGCCAGCTCGTCCTCTGCTATCTCCTGGAGGTGGAAGACGGCTACTTGGGCCGATGTCCGACGGATGCGGCCGCTCGGGGTCCTCTCAAAATCTTCTACGGGACCAGGCTCTGGCTTCACCTCTGGCTCCTCTGGAGGCTGCAAGAGAGACAGAGTCAGGAAGGGCATGACGAGAGAACAGGCGAGCTCTCTGGCCCCGGGATGGGGATGCTGGGATTTGGGCTGTGTGTTTCCACACTTGCTTTGGGCCTCTGCACTGGAGCATGGGAGCAAAGGGAGTACCCGCCTCCCTCAGCCCAGCAGTAGCCATAGACCGTGTCCCTCCATGCTCCCATGTGTATAAATATCTCCTGTTATTAGAGTTAGGGAGTGATTAGTGTCGGATGCACTGCCAGTAGGGATCAACAGAACAGAAAGGGATGCTCCCCAGGGACAGATCCTGCCACCCCGGCGCTGGCAAGCAGTCGGTGTTTGTGAGGGAGCAGCCTGAGGTCTGGTTTTTTTTCCTGCAGAGCACGGATGCAGGGTGGACTGGAGCACAGCCCTGTGGGCACTGGGGAAAGGGAATGCTGCTGACCACTCCCATAAACAGCATTTTTGGAGGGGTGGAAGAGGGTGTACCCTGTTCCCCCTGACACTGCATGGTACAACACATGTGCATGGTGATTTGAGGGAGAAAACAACACCGGCCCGACGTCTGCACCTGCCTTGCCCGGCCCGGCCCTGCCCGGCTCTGTCCTGCCCACGGGCTCCGCAGCTCTGCAGTCCCCCCCGGGGGGGGATGGCCCCGCTCCTCGGGCTGCGGAGGCGTCCGGGGGGCTCACCGAGGCCGTGTGTTCTGACCGCACATGATAGTCGTGGCCAGCCTTGGATTTGTACTTCTTGCCACAGTGTGGGCAGCTGAACACAGGCTTATCGGCCTCGGCGAGCTGCTTCCCACACCGCTTCTGGTGGTACTGGTAGCCCATCAGGCTGGAGAAGTTGGCCACGCAACCCTGTGGAGATGGGGAGAAGGGGAGGGTTAAGGAGGGCTGGGGCTTCACGTGCCCGTGTTGAAAAGGTTGGGGTGCCGTTTCTCCAGGGAGGAACATTCCCGAGGAGCCCACTCCAAAGAGCAGCTCTTCCAGCCCATCCCATCCGAGTGTTGGAGAATTTGACAGTCCCCAAAGAGCCATGCACAGGCAGGACAGTGCCCTGGAGGGATGGGAGGAGCAGTCCCTGCCCCTGGCACTCTCCGCCCCAACACACGGATAGAGCTCTCTGGACAGACACACACAGCAGGCAGCAGGAGGGGAAGGCACTGGGGAGGCACTGCCTGCATGGAGAGCAAAGCACCCACGGGACAAACCTCTGCCAACGCCTCCCTTACCTGTTCGTGACTTGTCTGCAACCAGCTTGGCTCTGGTTTTGGTGTGGTTTGGTTTGGTTTTACGCTGTGCCCAGGACAGGCTGTGCTCCTTCCTGAGCTCAGGAGGCAGAACCTGCCCTCCAGAGCTCCCCAGTCTGCCCTGTGCCCACCCTCCTGCCGGGCTGTCCCGTTGCTGGAGTGCACAGAGCCAGTGGGACAGGGATTGGGATGGCTGAGCTAAGGTGGAAACATCGAGCACTTGCCAAGGGATGCCTGGAGAGTACATGTCCCCCTCTGCATGGGACTCACTCCTTCCACCTTTTCACAGAACGAGAAACAAGAATTGTTCTCGTACCTCATTGGGGCATTTCAGTTTTCCCATCTGCTTTAGCACTTTCCTCAGCCTTTCCCGCTCTTCCTGTTCACCAAGTCCAGCGGTTTCCACAGGAACAGGCTGGAAACAAGGAAGTAACAGAAGCGACAGAGTCAACCATTTACTCATGTCCTCTGTGCCAGGAGTGGATGGAAAGCCCCTGCCTTGCAGGGAGCTGCCCTGGGCTAGAGGGAACCTCTCATTAGGAGAGCTGGATCTCCCACTGCTTCGTTGTTATGTGCTGGATCTGCTCATGTCTTTCCTGTGATTACACCTAAAGGCCCAGCTGAGAAACGCAGGAGCAGTTCCTGCACAGAGGATTCACCAGCAAGACTGAAGAGCAGGAGATTAAGGCACAGGTAAAAGACAAGTCACAACTGGTAAGCCCGGGACACATAGAAATGTAGTTATGCCTTGCCATGGTATCTCAGAGATGTACAAAACCAGACTTTTAGAACAGCATCTACACTAGCGCCTGCAAAATTTTATTCATGATAAATTTTGTGGCTGCTTCTCCCATGCACAGTGGAGAGCTAAAGACCAGATTTTGAGATTCGTGCAAGGCAGAACCCATCAGTCGTGGATTTGCAGGCACAGTTTTGGAGGCAGAGCTTTGCCACTCAAAATCTGCCTCACGGTACTCACCGGATCTTCCCCCATGCTGGGATCTGAAATCCTGTTTTATTTTTTCAGTCCTCTGCTCTATTTATCAGTATCAATATGAGCCTAACTCACTACCTGGGAAGGAAATGCTTTCCTTGGCAGGAAGGGGGAAGACCACCATCCAGGCTGAGCAGTGTGTGAAATGCTGCAAAGGTGGATCCCTCCTTTACAAAGACCATAGAAAGAGGACTTTTGATGGACGGCTTCATCACCTGCATGGAGAAAGGAGGCAGAAGACAAGCACAGCCCAGCTCCCTTACCTTGCTGACGTGTTCAGCCATGGTGTGGTAATTCAGCCCAGCTTTGGACTTGAACTGTTTTTTGCAGTGCTGACACTTCAAGGCATCCTGCAGCTGAAGGAATTAAAGGCAAGTCACCAGAGAGGCCACATCCTTCCAAGTGCTGCTGCTGCTGGTGGTCAATAACCCCATGGGTGGCTGTTGCTGCAGCAGTACGCAGTGGTGAGACCCAGCAGGCAACACAGCGTCCCTGTTTCCTATCCCAGTCCCTGCCTGCAGCTCAGAGCTTTCTCTCTGTTGTCCTGGATATTGTTATCAAACCCACATGCCCCAATTTTTGGAAAACATTCCATTTTGGATTTAGATTTAAAGCCTCACTGGATGAAAACATCTGGATCTGGTGTCTTACTCTTCCTGTCAAAGGGCTAGAGAGAGGAGAAGCTTTGATCTACCAATGCCAGTGGACTGTGCTCTGCAGTCCTGTTAAGTAAAACAGATGCTGGTGTACAGTGCAATTTCTGGGTGCCTGGGCTGTGTGAAATTAAGGACACAATCACAGGAGGATAATTCCTGCCTCATGCTGCCCTGCTGTTTGACCCAACTCAGCCTCCTGAATGCATGGGGAGATGCATTAACTGCACACCCCAAGGTACAAGGGGCACTTGCACAGTGGGTGAACAGATCTTGACTTCTGCTGGGGCAGGGACCAGAATATACGCCTCAGGACATTCATGCTCTGGGCACCAAGACACAGAGTATCTCAATAGGGAGCCATTGCCTGGCCAGCTGTGGTCATTCCTGCTTCTCCTGACAGATGCTTCACCTTCACTACTCTCTCTTCAATCAAGACATGACTAAAAGCTGGAGAGGCAATGAAGGTGGATCTGCAAATCTCTCCTCATTATGGAACTCCAGGAAAATGAAGAATAGACTCACTGCAGCGAGTTGGGAGTGACTCATGGTACCTGTGCTACCATCAGTTAATCTTGTCCCAGATCCAAGCGCTTGATCCTAACAAGGTGGATGCTAACAGCTCCTTGACTCACCAGATGCCACTACCAGCTAATTTGGGATTTACTCTTCGGGTCAACACCATGTCCACATTCCAGCAAGCCCTCCCACCCGGGATACCAGGAGGATATAACTGCCCTTGCCTCCTTCAGGCTCAAGAATGTTGCAACCCTCTCCATCCCTTTTTTCCTTTCCAAAACCAAAGCAAACAGGTGCAGACTGCTTTGTGACAAACATGGAACAGAGAAACCAATTTCAATTTTTTTATAAGAGTTTTGGGAGCCTGCACATCATTTTCCCATTGTCCCAGCAGCAGGATCTCACTCACTAAGGTTGTGCCACAGATTCATCTCACAGATGGAATGGTGAGAGCTGCACCTGTGGTCACACACTTGGAATTTAGGGACTGTCCTGCCTGCGATTCCTTGAAGCATCCCAGCTCCTGGAGCAGCACAACCAGCTCTGGCAAGGACTGTCCCTCTCAGGAAGGGTGACAGAACACTCACTCCAAGGGCTGGAGCCCCAAATCTTTGGCTGAACACCCACTGGCATATTTCCAGCAGGGAAGACACCGCTGACTGCTCCAGCAGAGCTGTGTTCACCAGGTCACCTGGCCGTGCAGCCTGCACAGAGCCAGCCTGGCTTGGGAGATGCTCCAAAGTGGAGGAAATACGACCAGTGATGGCCAGGATCCCCACTCCACCGAGGCCAGGAAGATATCGGAGGCAGCAGGATTCTGCCCAACATTGCTGTAGTACGGGGTTTGGGAGGGAGAGCAGCCTCCCACTGCTGTATAAACAGCAAGGCAATGGCTGGGGAAGCATTTACAGAAAATGAATGTGGAATCAAAGCCCAGCCACATATTTTCAAAGCAGGAGGCATCGATCCTATGTTGGCTTTCTGTGGCGACGGCTCCGCCAGGTGACGGATGAAGACGTAATCCTGCGCTCTGATGGATGGTGGTGTGGCAGAGAGACAATTTTTCACTGCACCATTACTGAACCCCTGCGTCCTGACAACCTGCCTGAGCACATCCAGGCTCAGTCTCCCTGAGACATGCTCTCATGCAACCACAGTTTATCTGGCCTGATACAAGGCACAGTACACAGTGAAACCCCACAGCCAGGGCTCTGGAGGAGGACAGATTAGAGACAACCCCAACAATCTCTGCAGCCTTACAACTACTTGTTTAGCTACTAGAAATACCTGACTCTGCTGAGATACTGGGGCAAGAGGCCCAGACCACAAAGGGATTCAGAATTGCTGAGAATTAGTGTCCAAATCCCTCTGGGTTGATGCAAACAAGCCACCAAGCTGAAGATGACCAACAAGTGCTCTATCAAACACAGTCCAGAAATGGTTTGAGGAACACCACTGCACATTTATGAGTGGCACATATACATATCCATTCCCCTCCAAAACCCATGTGTTTGACTGAATAAAGTGAGGCCTTACTTTCTGGCAGACATCCATGTGTTTTTTGAGCCCCACAATAGTTTTCCTGGTTATAACACTGCAGGTTGGACAGGAGACTTCTCCCTTCTCGCTGATCTCCCGCTGCCACTGGTCCTCAGGGTTTGCTGGTGAGGGAGAGGAGAGAGGTGTTACATCCAGCCTGCCTGGGCTACTTGATAAGTTGAAAAGCAGTGAAGTGGGAAAGTTCCTGATGTTAAAAAAAGAGAGATACAGTCTCCCAGGCAAAGCCAGAACTGGACACGAACCATGCAGCTGTCCCTGCCCTACTCTCCTGCAGCTGCCCAAGCAAACCAGGTCACTGGGTCATTTCATGTGGAGTTACCAGACCTGCTGACCTGGGGAAAGGAGGTTCACCTTCCCAACCCCGCTGGTATCCTGCACGCTGGGAGTTAAAACACGATGATGCCCCCAGCCACCTGATCCTGCCCTGCTTGGAATAACTTCCCCCTGCCAAATGAAACAATTAGCGGGAGTGAAACAAAGGTGAGCGTCTCAGCTCCATCCGGACGTGTGCCTGGAAAGCTTCTCTGGCAATCCTCTTCCCGGCAGACACGGAGGAAGCTGGGGGACTGCTGGCTTCCAGGCATCTGTTTATTTGAATGGCTGTGACCGGCCTTTAAAAAACCCAAAATAAGAGATACGTGGGGCCAAAAGCAGCTTCCAGGCCCAGAGTTCACGCCGTGTTCTCAGCAGAGCAGTTCTGACCTTCCACCAAGGGAAGCCTGGGCTGAATAAAATCCGCCAAGTCTGTTTATTTGGATGCTCTTACATGGCTGTGAGATCAGAGAGTCGTTTATTTGAATTTGAAAGCAGTGCAAGGCAGTGCAGCTGTGTTTATCTTGCACATCCTGCATTCCTCCTGCTGTCAGAGCTCTCAGGGAAAGCAAGCAACCTGTGCTGGCTGTAGGCTGCACCTCGAGGCTCAGGGAAGCGTAATTATGCTCAGAGTTATGCACTGGTGTCATTCATGGGAATGATGTTAGAAAAATGCCATCACCACATGGGTCACATGCTGACTCACAGTGAAGCCAGGTGGAATTTGGCTCTCAACTCCCAGCACTTTCATCACATTGATCTGGCAGTGAACTGAAGGTAAGGTGGCCCTCAGGATGTCAATTCTGGCTGCACTAACATTTTAGCACCAGTGGCTGTTCCTACATCTGTGTTACGTCTCAAAAGGGCAGGAGTTCTGTGCTCCTACCTCTGACTTTGTGCTGCTTCTCCTGACAAACCTGCCAGAAAACTCACCCAGTGAACAACCCGCTGGGCCAAAAGGGGTGTGGGGACCATGAGCTGCAGGTGAAGGTGGGGATGGTGGCATGAAGGTAGGGACCATGCGAGCTTGGGGTAGTGCACAGAAAGTAGCTACACTGCACACAGAGCTGCTGCCTGTGCTTTGCCCCCACCAGCCTCACCTGCTGGTAGATGCACAGATGTTTCCTTCTTCACACCAACTCCTGGAGGTTTCTTTTTCAGCTCCTCCATGTTGGCATTTCCCTCCAGCTTCTTGGCTCGATGGGCTTTTGCTTTGTCCTCTGCTTTGACAAGACCTGTAAAGAAAGAGGATTTTTATTCAGTACTTGCTTTAATACCTTCAGAGCAACTTGCATTTAGCAGGTAAAAAATCTCTCCCCCTAAGCCAGGGACACTGAGCTGGCTGCATGTCTGCCAAGGCTGTACATGTAGGCTTAGATCCATATTTATGACAAGCAATATTCTAACAGCTTGTGCTGTTTTATAAACAGCACCATTTCTCCCAACACAAGTTTATGAACTATGGAAACTCCATGGCAAAGCAAGGTAGGATGCCTCTAGCCAGGCAGACAGGCTGGGGAGGAGGGAATAGGGTGTTTTACAAGAAACTGAAAGGGAGAATTGGAACAGCAAATTCAGTGTGTAAAAGGGATGTTCTTGCTGATGCTCCTGCACTGGAAAGGCTGTTTCACTCCCCTGGATCAAATCCCCCAAATCCACACGCAGTTCAGCCCTGTGCCTGTGCTGCCATAGAAGGTGCTGGAGGCAATGAGCTGAAGTACCAGGGCTGGCTCCACACCTGCCCCACGGGGGTCCACATCCCCCTGAACCTGGGGGTGGTGACTCTTGCAAACCCAGGGTCTGAATGGAGACAGCACCCCATGATGTGCTGGGGCACCCTTGTGTTTGTCGAGTGACTGCCACAGGGAACTTTGGGAATGCCTGCCCCATCTTCACTTTCCATCTAAGGCAGTGGGTCATGGGGACACCTTGTTCTCCAGGAACCCACAGCAGACGCTTCAGTCTCCGGCAGGGGCTCTGTGGGGAAGATGAAGGAAACAAGCCCAGACTTCCCAGGAGCCAGAGGAAAGGAAATCACAGTGACCACATCCAGCCTGCTTGTCGGTGTTCAATTCCTTCAAAGCCATTAGTGCCTCTCCCCCGAGTGCCTCATACTGGAAGGTGCTGCCTCCTGCAGTGCCTGGAAATCTGCTTTCTATTTCTCTGGCTGAATGTATCCCATAGTCAGCCTGAATCCAGTTGCTCTCATTCCAGGGATGCTCCAGGATTCCCCCTCCTTCCCAGCCCAGTTGGGTATATTTATGGAGCATGACCAAAGTCCCACTTGCTCTTGCTTTGTCAGGCTGCAGCAGCCAATTCCTGGGCTTCCTCTCAGAAAACATCCCGGCAACATGTCTCCTCTCCCTTGGATTCATCCTCCTGAATGTGGGCGACAAGCCCTCAGAGTGTGAGGGATGGGTGCGTCACCAGCCTTTCTACGCAGCAGAATTCCTTCCCGACGCCACTGGAAACACTGTGACATCCCAGGATGGTGGGATGGTGACGAGATGATGTTTCTCATATCTTGCTGATGTCAGCAGCTCATTATCTTGTGTTACAGATGAACATACCCGGATCCTTTCCTCTCTTCCCTCATTTCCCAGCACCAGGCTCCAGAACAGAGCAGACAGGGTTGTTATCAGTCCCAGCTCTGCTGCTGCTTTTCACTCCTTTTATGACTCTCTCGTGGTAAAAGGCGCCAGCTCCTCCAGTGGGAGATCCTTGGGCTTTGTCTGGCTCCACCACAGGGAGGGATCTTGGGGAAGGGGCTTCCCTGCAATGCCCTGGGGAGAAGGTACAACCCTATACGGAGTCGTCCTGTATTACCTTTCAGTCCAAACGTCCCCGAGATGGATGGCTGCTCCCCCGTAAACTTCTTAGGAGTTTTCTGTTTCCTTCCTGACTCAAAAGAGAGAAACAGAGAGAGAGATTTGGTCAAATAACTGTACTGCCAGGGGGATTCATCAGTCCTGGGGCATGGAGTGGGCACACACTCCATGTCAGGAGTGGGTCAGGGGCTGTCAAATGAAGCACCCACCCACTAAACACCAACAGACTGCTGCTTCCCACCCCACAAAACCAGGACAAATATGTTTTTCAGGGTTAATTCAAGGAGTGGAACTGGTGGCTCTGTCTAGTGCCAAAAGCCAAGCAATTCCAACATATGGCTGTGGTGGTTTGCTTTGGTGCTGCAAGCAGTGAAACCCCAAACCATGACAGGGACAACCACTGCCCTACACCAGCTCTGCAGTGGCCATGGACAGATAGAGACTCCTCATCCCGTCCCAATCCTTCAGGAAAATGGGTTTGCTAGAACCATCCTAGTTTAACCTAACACACTCAGTGAGGACAGACAGGCTGACATGGTAGCTTGCTGTGCTGCCAGAATTCAATCAATTTCCAATCCTATCACAGGATTGTTAAGGTTGGAAAAGACCTCTAAGATCATCAAATCCAACCATCATACAGGTCCTTTAGAAATATTTCTACCACAGCTACAGCTGAGTTTTAACTCCCAGCGAAGCTGCAAGAAACTGGAGAGTGGGGCAAGTTATTAGGGTCAGGAAACAAGGCTTGGCTATCCCTTGGATTCAGAGAGACAGCCACAGCAGTGCTGGCTGCAGCAGATCCCCTTCCCGTGGGACACCTCTCTCTGGGCTCCCGAACCAGCGTAGCCCCGGGCTCTAATCTTACTGTGCTTCATCCTCTCGGGATCTTCCTCCTGCAGCGAGGCCTGGCTGCCCCGCTGCTGCCCGGCATCCTTGCCACTCGAGGACTTGGCCGTGGGGGTGGCAGCTGCCATTGCCTCAGCCGCTGCAATCTGGAATTCCTTGCTCTCCCGGCTCTCCACCAGGCACTCGCCATTCTCTGTGTGCTCCTGGGCCACGGCTTTTTCCGTCTTTGCCTGTTTGGGATGGATGGTGGGGCAAGCTGAACTCTCAGCAGCTCTAGGGCAAAGCACAGAGGGCTTGTTTAAAGAGGGGTTGTTAGACAAGTGTCCTGACACCTCTCCCCCCTCGCCAGCCCAGGTTGTAGGAATGGAGGCAGGCACATTCCCCTTCTCCCAGCCATCCCTACGCCACTGCCATGCAGCCCAGCCACAGCCTGGTACCTTTTCTTTCCACTGCTCTTTCCAATGGCCTTGGGCACTTTGTTTTCCGCTTTGCTGGTTGGCACTGGCCGGTCCAAGTGATTCCAGAGCCGATGCTTCTCCAGCTGGGTTTTGGAGGTGAAGGCAGCTTCACAGTAGGAGCATGAGTACGTCAGCTTCTCTGAGATCGCACCCTGCGTGGAGCAGGGAGAGGCAGGTGAGCACAGATGTTAGACCACAAAAGAGAGGCTTTTTCTGACACAGGCATGAATCCAAATCACGTGTAATACCCTCCTGCCCTTCCAAACAGTTTCCAAAAGTCCATGATTCCTTGGGACCAGACCTCACAATGAGCTGCAGAGACCTCAGTTCCTCTCACACACACACCTCATGAACTGCTCCTGGCCCATCTCTGCCTTCCCCATTCTAACTTCATGTTTCTCCTGGGGTTTAAGGCCTGAGAGCAGCTTTACCCTGCAGATGGTAATGGAAGAGCCAGCCACTGGAAAGGACAGACAGTTCTCCAGTCTCCTTACCCCTTGACAGCGCTGATAGTGGTACTTCAAGCCATAAATGCTTGGGAACTCCAGCCAGCAGCCTGAATTGGGACATTTCACCCTAGAGTGGGCTTTGAATTCGTCCTTCCACTGGTTCATCAGGGGGAGCTGGGAACAGGAGAAACAAGAGATAGCTGAGTGAAGAGCACCCTGTACTTGGGCGTGTGCTGATTCATCCCAAGGGAGCTGGGAGGGCACATGGGACCTCTGATCATTCTCATCCATCCCTTCCACCAAACAGCCATGAAGTGGACCCCAGGGATGTGTTTCAGTGCAGCAGTGCTCACTCGAGTGAGAGGTGCTGGGACAGATGCTGCAGGCTCCATAGGCTAATGATTCCTGCTGAGGCTTGCCGTGCTGTTACCTTGCCGTGCTTCCCAGAGCACACGCACACTCCCTGCCAGGCTGGGGAATAAATCAGGCCTGAAGTCACCCGGCTGATTTAATCACCCCACATTTCATCTAGTCCATAAATCACCCCATGCCCCTGCTCTCATGACAAACTGCTCCATGTGTTGTCCATGCTACCAGGCAGGAATTAAACTGCACAACTCTGCAGGGAATAAATCACCCCCGTGCCATTGCTGCCGGCTCATTAGCCAAACCTGACATGGCTGTGACAGGATCCAGTCATCTGGACATGGCCCTGGGAAAGTGAGGTTGGAGAGGGGTACAGCTCCCTAACCAGGGTTTTAGAAGATGCTGGATGCCTGTATGGAGGGGTTGAGGGACCAAGATCTTGCTCAGCCCAAGACAAGGCTGCTCTGAAGATTAAACCACAGGGAAGGCAGGTTTAACCCTGAATGGTGCTGGCTGGAGTGGACAGTGCAGGGCACGTCAGACAGAGCGAAGCAGGGAGGGCTCGGGGATTGGAGTGTGTGGGGTCTCACAGGGATGTCTTTCAGTGCCTGGTTCTCAGCCTTGGGTCTTCCTTTCTTCCTGCCTTCGGTTTTGTCACTGGTTGCATTTCCTGCAAACAGACACAGCACACATCACCAGCCGTGCTGGAGGAGCCGCTGTCCCAGTAATCCTGCTGCCCAGCCCCAGCTTCCTGCTGCCTGCCTGGCCCCCCCAACTCTAGGCTGGCCATTCTCTGTCCTACCAAGGACGGAGATTCCCCTCTGGAAGGCAACGCCAGCTCCCCTGCAAATGAGGTGCTGATAAGATGTGGTGCAGGGAAAAACGGTCTCCTGAACACAGGCGTGTTCATATTGCGGACAGCTGGAGTTCATTCCCTTTAGCAATAAGTTATCCTCCTCTGTTAGCAATTATGGCTTCAATCCCCTCAAGGTAACAGCGGCATCTGGGAAACATTTAGGGCACACGCATTTCCCCACAAGGCCACTGATTTTGGAAGCCCTGTCTGAGCTACATCGCTGGGGTCCAACCCTCTCCTGGGGTGCAGGTACACCTCAGCATCCTGAGCTGCCCTTAGCCAGGTAAAGGCAGGGAAAGTCTCTCACAGAGGGGATCTGCCTAGCATAAACAGACAGGAGTAAAAATCTCCTTGGGCCTGAAGATTCCTGGATAGAGAAATCAACCATCCATCAGCATGACAGCCCTTAGTGTGAGGGTCCCCCGGGGCTCGTACGCTCGCAAGCCTCCCTCCTGGGGGCCGCGACACGGGAGGCAGCAGATGGTCTGAACTCATTTAAGCCTTTCCATCCTTTGATGTAACACTTAGCTACCAACACGATAAATAGGCGGTGAGACACCCATCTCGTTAAGCCAGACACACGCCTCTCCGAAGGAAGAGACCATCTCCACCCCTCCCACTCCCAGGGACCAGCTCCCTGCAGCTCCCAGGGCTGGGGCTTTTTGGCCAGCACAGCCCTCACTGCTGAGTTGAAGTGAGGGGGAGAGACACATCAAGACCCAGGCCACTCGTTTCGGCAGCCACCCCCCACATCTTGCCACTGGGCTCATCCCCTCCGCCCCATCCACCCCCTGGAAAAGCTGGAAAGGACAAATCAGTTCCTTACCCAGCTTGGGCAGCTCTGCTGGTGGGTTTATCCTTGTCTCTGTCCTGCTTTCTTTGCTGGCAGTGGGTTTGTTAGAGCCTGCAGTTTTCCTTCCACCTTTACAGGTATAAGAATCCGCCATCTCTGAAAGAAGCAGGGGAGGCGTTAAAATTCACTCCTCAGAGCTGGGACCAACACATGGTGAAAGCAAGGAGAGCTGCTGGGGAGGGAGGGAAACAAGAAAACCATCACGCAGCTTCAAGATTCCCACAAAGAGAAGAAACGGGACGTGCTTCCGAGTATTTGTTCTACAGTTGAGGAACGCCACAGACATGGCTGGAAAGCTGCTTTCATTACAGCCTGGCTTCCCCTTCACATACAATGGCAAAGACTTTATTAAAAATTATGAGCTGACTTTGCCCAGAGAAGTAGTGAATAAATGGCTTTTCCTCTTCGTTTATTTCTCCGCTTTCATTTAAGACACCAAAAGCAAAAAAAAAATAGTGAGTTTTAATGAACAGATGTAATGATAAATTTCCAATTTTCCTTATTAATGGGAAACTGTTACAAACTGAGAATTGTTAATGTTATCTGAATTTTCCGTATTAATAATTCAATTTGGCTTCTCTATAAATAATGAACATCAGGAATTATCGCACAAGGCCCACTGTCACTCCTGATGGAAGTGGGCAGTAGGACACCCCTCCATTCAGCAGTGCCAAGAGGAAGCCCATGGCATGACTGGCTCTGCCCCTGGCTTCAAGTTCCTTCTTCCCCTCCCAACAGCACAAGCAAAGGCACATCTGAGGATGGGGGCTGCTCTGGGAGATGCCATATATGGATTTGGGGAAAAGAAGTCCTCCATGCCTCACAATGAGAGCATCAGGCCCTTGGGAAGAGATTCCTTGGACCACCATGACCTTGAGACCTTGGCTGGGACGGGATGATGAAGTTCACCCATGGGTTTTTTAAAACACGGATTTGAGTCATCACCCCCAATTCCTCCCACATGTTTAGCATCATTTAACTCAAAGGAGCTGATTCCCAAAGCATCCACACTCATCCTGTCTGTCCTCACGCCCAGAGGGACGGAGAAGCATCTCCTGTGTGGCTGGATTGCCAGCCATGCCACCAACATGTGGGACACGAGGGTCCAGCAGCTCTTTCTGAGGTGTCCCCAGGGACTTCGTATGTAGGACTGGGGACTTTCCATGTGGGATGCAGCCTACATGCTCCAAGAACAACAAAAGCTTCTAGCATGTGCTCAGCTGGTGACAGGTATGTGGTCGTTTGCATGGACACAAAGGTTAATTGGATCAAGTGAGAAATTCCAGCCTTGGCAACTGGTTCTGTGGCACTTGGTGCTGAACATGGGGATTGCTGATTCAGCTAATTTGGGCTCTTTTGGTGGGAGAGCTGGGTAGGAATTTGTAGCCTGACTGCAAGCAGCTCCTTCCTGGAGCAGGCACGGAGAGGGGTCCCCACGGTCCCTTCCCAAGCCGCTGCTCCGCTCCCACCAGTGTGGGCACTGCTACTGTCCCCAGTCCTCCAGGGATAAAAGTGCCAGTCCCCTCCCTTCCCATGCTGCCTCCTGGCACCTCTGAGCAGTCCTCACTCAAGTTGCTCAAAGAAAAAAGGAAACAAAAAAAAAATACTCACAAAAGACCAGCAAAGTGAAAGCTGAACACAAGATTTTCCATGCTTACAACGGGGTGAAAACCGAGAGGAAACTCACACAGCTGACACCTTTAGCCAGGCAGGGCTAGTGCCAAAATGCACAGAGCATCTGTGTCTGCTCTGTGTCTGTGTCTGCCTCGCTGGCCAGCTCAAGGTGACATGCAAAGGGTGACAGCCAGGGCAGACCCTGTTGACATCTTGGGTGCTCACCTCCTGCACCTTGTGACATTGCACACCACTGAGCATCACCCCGACTGTCCCTTCCCAAAACATCCAAAGTGCCCAGCTCAGCCCTGATCCAGCAGCTGGACACCTCTCATCCCCCTTAACACATCTGTCCCCTCAAACAAACCCTCTCTGCCCAGCTTAAGAGGTTCTGAATCTTCTGTTTTTTCACACCAAATACTCCTTTGCACTTTCCCCTTATTTTTTAGCAAAATGAAAAATAAAAATCTCATCAACCAGTTAACAAGAGCCAAAATCTGCTCCCCGGCCACTGATACAACCCCAGGGATCACAGAGGAATTGTCCTGGAGACACAGAGCAAAAAGCAGCCCGTTGTGGGGTTTTTTTGGTAATGTTCAAACTTCACTCATTTTTGAGTAACACACACTGAAAATAGGCAATAGCCTGTGCTCTTTCACACTTTCCTTAAGGTTTTGCTGAAAACTCTTTCGCAACTGGTAATGGGAAGAGAAGGTATCCAGGATTCTGGCCATGATCCAGGGGTGGGATGTGGTGTGAGAAGGTTGGGCCTGGTAGCATCTCATGAGGCTTCCAGATCCTTTTAGGTAACTTTCTAGAAGTTTGTGGCAACATTTTTGAAACATCCCATTCCAGCTCCAGGAAAAAAAAAGCTCCTGAGTGTGTGATGAGTGGAGGCCAAGCCCACACGGCTGGGAGCAAGGATAAGGAGGAAATCCACGGCTGCGGGAAGGGGGAAGTGACATTTGGGAACCAAAGGCGCTGTTCCCAAACCACTGGCAGCCCTGCGCGGCTGGAAATTGGGAATAAAATGGGAAATGGGAAATAATTCCATGTAGAAATGCCTGTCCATGACTTTGGGTCAGGCCTGCAGGAGCATGTACGCAGCCAGGGATGGCTGCAACCCTCTCATGACCAGGGGAAAAGTCACCTGCAGATTCTGACCCCAAGTTCTCCTGCCGGGATTCCCACCCCAGTCCCACTGCCACGGATGGACTTTGCTGCATGACAACTGCGTCGTCACCTGTCAATCTGCTCCACCTATCATCAAGAACTTAACAACAGCTCCAGAGGTACAGAATGTCAAAAGCCAAGGGAGCTGCCTTGTCCCAGCACAAGCTGTGTGCCAGCAGAGATGCGATGAGACCAGCACAGATGATGGATGCCAAAGGGCACTGCCATCCCTGTCCCTGTCAGAGCAGCCATGCTCCCTGCCATGAACTCCTGGCAGAACTGGAGCTGCTGTGAGAAACTTACAGGGAATAAAGACAAGGAAGCAGTGGGAGAGACTTCCTCTTGAAGAATAGCCCTCACTGGAGGTTTCCCCTGGAGGGAAGCACGTGGCAGGTGAAGCCCTGTGAGCTGCTGCATCTCTGGGCATGGCTGGTGGCCAGGCAGCTCCGGAGGGACACGGTGGATCCCGCCGCTATCACCCAAACCGAGTAACATCCATGGAGGCTCTCCAGGAGGAGAGCCTCACCCGAGGCATGCACCCACCGCTCCTGCCGCACATGGCTCTGACCAGGCGCAGATGAGGCTTTTGAGGGTGTAAAGTTTCTGTTCGAGGCGCGTTATCCCGTCCCTTCCCTCTCTGTCCTCGGGCACTGACATGAAGGCAAAAGCGCCCGCACATGCCTGGCACACAATGAGTCCTCACCGTGCCGCGGGGACCGGGGTGTCCCCTGTCCCGGGGGTCAGTGGGTGCGGGGAGCTCTGCCCGGCGCCGCTGTCACCTCCTGGGCGCGGGAAGCTTTGCCCTGCCCGGTTCCGCTGTCACCTCCCGGGCATAGGGACCTCTGCCCTGTCACCTCCCAGCCCGACCGTGCCACCCCCGTCCCCTCACAGCCCCTCCCCGCTGTCACCCCGCGGGCAGCGCCGCCCGGGCCTGTCACCCCCCGGGCCCGCGCTCCATCCCCGGGAGGCGGCCGGGGCTCTCCCGCGGGCCGGGCCCGGCAGGGAGGGGATGGAGGGCCCGGCCCGGCCCGGCCGCGCTCCGGGAGGGGAAGAGCGAGCGGCAAAATGGCGACGCGGCGGCGGGCGGAGCGGAGCGGAGCGGAGCGGGGCGCGGGGGTCCCCGCCGCGGGGCCGGGCGGGCCGGGGGCCGCTCGGTGCTTACCTCGGCGGGCCGGGCCGCGGTGCGGGGCGCGCAGGGCCGGCACCCCCCGGCCGGCCAGGCGGTGCCGCCCGCCGCCCCCGGGCCGCCGTGCGGGGCTCCCGGCGCGCCCACACCCGCGGCGGCGCCGCGCTCCGCTGCCGCGCTCCCGCCCGCCCCTCGCCGCCGCCGCCGCGGCTCATGCGCGCTCCCCGCCCCGCCCGGCCCGGCCCGGCCCGCCCCGCGCCCCTCACCGCCGCCACCGGGCCGCGCCGGCCTCGCCTGGCTCCGGGATCGGCTCCGGGATCGGCACCGGGAGGACGGGCGGGGGCGCCGCCCCGGGAGGGCGGGACGGGGCAGCGCCCCCCGGACCGGGCTGACCTGGGCAGGTGCGGACGGACCCGGTGCGGGCAGGGCTGCGCTGCGCTGCCTCTGCGGGATGCGGGCAGGGTGCCGAGCTGCCATCCGCACCTCCAAAGGTGTCTGCCCTCCGTCACACCCTCCGGGCTGCAGGCAGCGTGTCCTGCCCGTCGTCCTGCCCTCCGGGGTGTAGGCACTGAGTGTCCCGCCTGTCATCTTCCCCTCCAGGGTGTTCTGCCTGTTGTCCTGCCCTCCAGGTCGTAGGTAGGACACCTTTCCCCTTACCCTGTTCTCCAAGGTGCGGACAGGATGACCTGCCTGTCGTTCTGCCCGACAAGGTGCCCTGCTCGTTATCCTCTGCTCCAGGGTGTCCTGCTCATCATCCCACCTTCCAAGGTGTTGGTAGTGTCCTGCATGTCACTGTTCTTTCCAGGGTGTCCTGTTCAGCATCCTGCCCGTAAAGTGCAGGCAGGATGCCCTCCCCATCCATCAATCCATCTAAACCCAGGGTGCTCCAGGTCCCCTTGTAAAGCCACCCCAACCCCCTGGGAATGATGCTGGGTGTGAGCCTGTTGCGATGTCCATGGGACACTTTCCCAGCACCCAGGCTTGGGATGTCACCCCTGTAGAGCTGGTGGCACCTGGGAAGGTGCCTCAGGGCAGAGCCAGCCTCAGTTACTGGCTTCGGGAGTACACAGCCACACCAGGATCCAGCAGTAGCCCAGAAATGAGGGAAAATCACATAAATTTTGCCAGGTGAGAGCAGAACCCAGAGCAACCACTGCTGTCAGGGCCACCCTGCCTGCCATCACCGGTGCGTGGCTCCTGCGGGGCTGCCGGGAACTGGGAGGCCCTGTGGCACAGTTGTGCAAAAAAAAGCCCAGCCCAAGCCGGGAGTTTCCCCGCGGTTTTCCCCTCTTTGTCTCCATTGCGGGAAAAGAGCTTAATTAACGTCTGCAGAGAGCAGGGAAAGCTCGGTGTAATTGCTAGGTATGATTATCGGTGGAGCGGAGGGTGCTCAGCAGGATGGGAGGGACAGGCACAACCCACCTTCTTTGTATAAAATGAGGCATATCCAAGGCGGCCTCGCTTCCCAGCCAGTGAGCTGCCTCCCGGGAGAGCTCGGCTGCCTGGGGGTGGCTATTGGGCAGCTCCACGTGCTTGCTGGGACCAGGCAGCACCTTCGGAACTTTCGAGGTCCCCTTCTCACTGTAAGCAGTGTCCATTGCTCATCCTGGCAGCTGCTCCACGTGTGCAAAAGTGCCACCATGTTCGTTTTCTGCATCCACAAAGCACAATTTTGCATCTCCAGGAACGGGATGAGGGCAAGGGGAGATAGGGGAGCCTGGCCACCATGGGGTTTGACAGGGGCAGGGAGAGCAGGCAGCCACGGGCTGGATGAGGTACAAACCTCTCAAATGATGCAATATCAAGGCACCCTCTATTGTTATTTTCAGGCTCCACTGAGCAGAGAGGGCCAAGGAACGGACTTGAAAAGAACAGCAAATGTTGAGCAGATGCTGAGGAGTGCTTTGTTTCACATGAAGAGCTGTGCTGGGAAAGGCAGGAGGAGGAGGAGGAGGAAGAGCAACAGGGGCAGTGGTGCTGCCTTCTTCCATGTGCTTACAGGAAACCATCACATCTCCTCTTGCACCGTGGCTTTGTTGCAGAGGTGGGTTGTGGATGAGAGCTCGTCCTCTCAAACCAGCATGATGCTGTGGAGGGGGTCATGTGGTGATTCCTCAGTGCTCTGGCCCTCTGGTCACTGTTCCCACCGTTCCCACTGTTCCCACCACTCGAGGCAGGAGGAGGCCAAGGAGCAACAGCCGAGCACACACTGCAAGTGTAAATGCTGGAGAAGGTGCTTGGCAGTGGGGATGAAGCAGTCCAAGCCATTGAGCATGTAAATTAAATTGATATGGACCCCAGGAAGAGGAGATGAGGGAAAAAACAATTACATAGCCTGTATCAGCGAGGTGCGGCCATCTTACATGCAGTCCTGACATTGCTTCTCCAGCCTCTCGTGCTGGTGCTGAGCAGATCTCCCGGAGCTGCCCTGTGCCTGCCAGGATGCAGCCAACACAGTGACCTCCACCCCAACCCAGCAGCAATTTGGGTATCCCCAACAAGGGTCAGTTCTGGCTTGTAAAAACACCTGGCCAAGAGTTTAAAACTCCACAAATGTAAAAAACACCCTTTAAGGAAAGGCAGGAAATAATCTGGTTTTCTGGATGCAGATCCTCTCGGGATATTGGGACCTGAAGGCAGGACAATGCCCCTTGCCCAGAATGGGGCTGGCTGATGGGGCATTTACACTTTAAAATTAACTTAAAAGCACATTTTAGGATCATGGAATCCCAGAATGGTTTGGGTTGGAAGGGACCTTATAGACTCTTTATTTCCATTCCCCATGCCACGGGCAGGGACACCTTCCACTAGACCAGGTTGCTCCAAGCCCCGTCCAACCTAGCCTTGGAGACTTCCAGGGATGGGGCATCCACAGCTTCTCTGGGCAACCTGTGCCAGTGTCTGACCCATGGGCTGCCCACCTTTCAGACTCTTAAGTCTGTTAGAATAAAATGTGTGCTGGGTCTGGAGAGCCTCTTCCATGTGTTGCTGCTCTGGAGACATCCCAAAAACTCCCACTAACTGCTGTCCATATGGGGCTGTGCAGGGCCAGCATCTCCACTGCTGGGATGGTGAGATGCTCAATGCGTGGGACTGGGAGCACTGGGAGCGCTGGGAGTCCAGACTTCAGCCCATGACTGCTGAGCCCTGTGCACCAGGCACAGGGACAGGTGAAGGAAAGGACATGACTGATGCCCAGATCCAGGATGGGAGACTCAACATTCCCTATCTCCCAAGGCTTTATCCTGGGATAAAGGATCGCAGCTGGCTGCTGGATCCCCTTTATCCTTGGAGTGGCAGGGGGACAAAGCCCCTTGGAGCAGCCACATGCTCACACATCTGCAGGACAGGCTGTGCAGAGGCTGGTCTGGCTGAAGGAGAGTGATTCCCGAACAAAGAGGGATTTGCAGCTGGTTTGTGTGGCAGCATCCGGGCCAGCCCCAGCCTCCTCCCGCACGCTGCTCCGCAGCCTGGGCCGCTGATTGGAAACTGGAGCCCGCCATCACTCCGACAGCCAGGAATTATGCTGATGGATTTTTTTTATTATTTTTCCCCCCCTCCCTGTGCTTGAATGCACTCAGCAAATATAAGCAAAAGGGGGAAAAAAAGAAGAGCGAGAGAAAATCCAAACAGATTTGATTTTAGATATGGTGACAAAGCAAAATGGTTGCAGTGCAAAGAAGGAAGGTTAAGGGGGGAAAAGCTCCTGCCTCAAGGAGGAATGAGGCTCCCAGGAGCCCTGAGGCTGCTGTTTATGATTTACAGGGTTTTAGCGACATGGGGGGCATGTCCCATGGGGACCCATCCCAAGCTGGGGGCTCAGGTCTCTGGGGCACCAACAACCCCATGGAGGGCAGTGGGAGCTGTGGGGATGCAGGACAGGACTGGTGATGAAGCTATGTGGCTTCATCAAATCCTTCCTAGTTTTAGAAAACGCATCCTCTGATGGGAAGTGAAGTGGCTCATTTTCAGTGGGGGATGTGAAGGATTCTCCTGGAGGCCCCAGTAACAGCGTGTGCAAATGTGCTGCCTGGGAATGTTGTATCAAAACCAAACCCCAAACTTGCCTTTCCAAAAAAGGCCCAAGAGAAATGCTGTGGATGTTCAACTTGGTTTTGCAGCAAAGCTGCTGGTGCATCCACGCTGGGGAACAGTTCTGGTCGATCCAACTGATGGTCCTTTTGGATCAACTGTTTATCTCAGTTCTGTCACCTTCCCTGGGCTGCCCAAGTCCCACCACTTGCTGCCTACCTCCAGTGGCTTCAAGCCTGTGGATGCTGCCTTCCCCTTTCTCCAGCCATGCCAGGCAGTCCCATGTCCCACCAACCCCAGCAAAAACAGCTGGGGACCTGCTCTGACCCTGCCCAGGTCCTGCCAGCACCTGGCACTGCTGCAAACCTGGCACCACCCTGGTGAAAGCGGCACCACCGTAGCTGGATCTACACCCACCCCTCTCCATCCTTGTCCCAGTGAAAGCTCCACAGCCATACCCACACTCACTTCTCTTCATCTTTCCTGCCTCTGTGTCATGCCCACAGTCCCTGGGAGTGTTACTGGTTCCGGGGAGGCAGAGCATTCAGAGGGCATCCAGCAGCTGAGAATGAGGACCAAAAAGGAAGGAAGTAATATAGGGGAACAAAATGAAATGAAGCAATTATCCCTGCTCTGATACTTTCTAATTAAGAAAAGTGTCACCCTTATTAAGAGGCCATTAATTCATTGTCATAAGTCATCACCAGAGTGCAAGTACCAAAAACGTGCCTGGGCCATGGGGAGTGGAGCAGCTTCCCCTTCTTGCCCCACAGGCTCCAGCCCCGGCCTGAGTTGCTCCTTGAGGCCACAGGGCTGCTCATGGATTTCTGCAGGAAACGCCCTGTCCCCTCACCCTGGGCTGTGCTTTGGGAAGCTGCACACTCTGCTACCATGCTCAGCCTCCAGCAAACAGGGATGAGCCCACACACCTCCACCTGCATCCCTGTGACTGCACGCTCTGCCCTGTGTGCTCCAAATGCATTTGTGCAAAGCATGTTGTGAGTTCTCAGCAGAGATCAGCTCTTGGCTGCTCTGGGGAACCAAACCCCCAAAGAGTTGCCCAAATATCTCCAGCCCTGCAGTCAAGGCCAGATTTCCCCCCTGTATCACCTCCCATTAACAGCCATCTCTGTCTTGGCAGCCTCTCATTATGCATTCTGCATGGAGGGCCCCACATCAGCTTAATTAACAAGGTAAGAAAAACGGGACCTTTGAGGAAATCTTAATTATATTATCCATCTCACCCTGAGTGGCACCTGATCCATCCCAACACTGTTTTCAAGTTCATTAGCAATGAATCAAGATTGATTAGTCCTGGATGTGCAGCAAGAACATACTGGGGCAGAAGACTTCTGCTGCCATCACTGTGAGAGTCTGTGTGTGTGTGTTCCCAAGACCTGTCTTGTCCTCCAGCACCAGGCAGATGGATGGGGACCAGGGCTGTGGAATGAGGTAGATGGAGGTGTGCCAGCGCTGGGATGTGGCTGCTGAAGCATCCCAGGAGTCGCTGTTTCACTGTCCCCCTGCTACACGCTGGCGCCTCACGCTTCCCTGGATGCTCTGACTTGGAGCAGCACCCAAACAGCCCTTTCAGGCTGCTGCACACTTGCAGAGATGAGGCAGCCACAGCTTCTCTAGGCAGCCTGTGCCAAGGCCTCACCACTCTCATAGGGAAGAGTTTCTTCCTAATATCCAACCTAACCCTGTTTTCTGCCTGTTGAAAGCCATTCCCCCTTGTCCTGTCACTCCATGCTCTTGTTCAAAGTCCCCTTCCAGCTCTCTTAGAGCTCCTTTAGGCACGGAAAATTGCTCTAAGATCTCCCCAGAACCTT
Source organism: Corvus moneduloides (assembly GCF_009650955.1). Taxonomy (NCBI): domain Eukaryota; kingdom Metazoa; phylum Chordata; class Aves; order Passeriformes; family Corvidae; genus Corvus; species Corvus moneduloides. Next base: position 8,414,413 of record NC_045492.1, read on the forward strand.
CTCTTTTCCAGGTTTACCAACCCCAGATTTCTCAGCCTGTCTTCATTGCAGAGGTGCTCCAGCCTTTGAAGCATCTTTGTATTTGTACTCTGAACCCACTCCAGCAGCTCCACATCCTTCTGATGTTGGGATTCCCAGAGCTGGAGGCAGCACTGCAGGTGGGGTCCCTCCAGAGCAGAGGAGAGGGGGAGAAACCCCCCTTCCTGCTGCCTTGGTGCTGGGGATGGAGCCCAGGACAGGGTTGGCTTTCTGGGCTGCCAGCACACATTGCTCTTATCAAGCTTCCCTTCCAACGACTTGGGGTGGTTTGTAATCCTCCCTGTGCACCTGATGGGATGACAGGGTCCTAATTAGATGGAGCATGCAATCCACTGGGGACAGGCATTCCAATTTAAACCGGCTCCAACTCAGCAGAGCCAGTTGCAGGTGCTGCCACCCCTGTGCCCAGCACACCGTGTCCTCCCACCCCCCTCAGCCAGGGGCAGCACAGGCTGCCTTCAGCACCAGGCGTGAATTTCAGTGTCAGAGGAATGGGGAGCATTCCCTGCATCAGAGCCACAATCAGCTGTGCTTCAGAGCTGGAGGTGTTTACATCATCAAGCCAGGCTCAGTAATTACTCAGACAAATTTGCATGCATTTTCTATGGGCATCTCTGCTGGCTTTTTTATTTTCTGCTTGAAAACCTTTCTGGAATCTGCAAACTGCCTCTGCCACTGGGAAGGGATTGCTGAATTGTTCCTTTCTACAACAAGAAGATGCTGAACATAACTCCTGATGCCAGTGACACATTGGCCCTCCTATTGCAAAAAAATTCCACCAAACAAAGTGGCAAAAAAATTCGTCAGAGACAGGAGTTGTGTGGCCATCACCTGCCCCTGTGCCTGGTGCTGCTGCCTGCATCCTCCTGCCTGCTTCAAGGGACTGACTGATGCTTGCTGGGGTTTTCTGTTTACTTTAATTGTTGTCTGCTTTTAATATTGCATGAATTGATTCATCTGTGTTTCATTGTCGGTGCTGTTTGTTTTGGGGCAGTGCCTGGAATATCGCTGGCAGATAAGTGCTGGACAAATAGAAGGTATTTTTCTTGCTCAGCAAAAGATGAGGAGTGACCAAGCTGTGTCTCAGTTCGAGAGGATCCCGAGCAGTATCTGCCTCCAGTTCCCAGGGTCCTGGCGCAGTACTCACCACCCCAAGTTCTTGCCCGTGAGGAGGACTGCCCTTCCTTGGATCCACCATGCAGATGGATTTTGCTGTATGCCCAGAGCTACCGAAGGCAAAGCCATGTCAGGGCTGCTCCAGATGCTTCCCTGCTGCCCTGGGCAGAGTCCTGGGTGCTTCTTGGACAAGCCATGGGCATTAGGTGGCACCAGACACTGCCAGAGCAGTAGTTCAGAGCCGGCCTGGAAAGATGGCTCTGCTCTCACCATCGCCATCCTCACCAGAATGAAGACACAGCGCAGGGGACTGGGAGCAGGAGAGCATCCTCCTGCCAGCCCTGGGAATATTGTTTCACCCAGTTCCTCCAGCCCCATCCTGTGCTGGTGGGTCTCAGAAAGTTACCTGAACAGGGGCCATGCTCTGGCCGAGTGCAGCTGGTGGGGTTTCTGCTTTCTTCTCTGCCTCCTTTCTTCCATGCTTAGGAGCTGGAGGGAGCCAGAGCATCCTCAGGAGCACAGCAAGGGGCAGCCGGGCTTTGAGGCAGGCTCTGGGGGGGGACCCTGCCTTTTCCAGGGGCTCCAAGGCAGCCCCAGCTGTGCACCTGGGCTCTGTGCACCCCAGCTGCATTCCAAGCCAAATCTCCACCAGCTTACCGCATGAGCCCAGCTGGAGCCTGGAGAAGACGTTTCTCCCTGTGTGACTCCCAAGCTCTGGAGTGAAGCTCAGCGCCTCCCTCTAACGATGTGCAGACACCCGCAGCCGTCCTCTGCTCTTCAGGTTTCTGGTGCCCCCAGCCACCCCCCAGCTCCCTGTGCTTCTCCACCTCTCCCACTGCCCCCCCTGGACTCCCCAGCAGGACAGAAACAAACCCCACCGTGGGGAAGATGGACTTTTTTCCTGGCTTCTTTTTCCTTTTCTTCAAACTCAATAAATTCTCCCAGCTCTGTTGCTCATGAGTCTCCAATGAGGTGAGAAGAGCAAATTTTGCTGCATATTTGAAAAGGTCAGTATGGAAACAGGAGGAAATTCTAATTCCTGTATCCTGGGGTACCAGGGGCTACACACAGCAGGGCCCTGGAGCTGCTTCCCTGCAGACAGAGCTGAGGGTCTCAGACTCCTGACCCACAGGCAGAGAGGGGATGTGTTGGCTGCATGGTCTGGATCACTCAGCTGCAGGCACCAATCAGACTATGCCTTTCTGGAGAAAATTTGGATTTTGGAAAATTGGAGGCTTCGTGTTCAGCCCAGTGTGGAGGGATTTAGGGCTGTAGACATCTCCTGAGCGTCCCCGGAAGGACCAGAGGGACCGTATTTGCAGCGCAGGTTCAGGTGTGGGAAGAGTCAGAAGAGCAGTGAGTTAAAATAACAGTCTCTAATTTATTACCAGCAGAGAAGCAGGCAGGAGGGTGCCCGGCCAGGGGGCACTGTGACCTGCCTCCACATCCCAATGCCCCAGGGGTTTTGGGGTGCTGCTGTTTATGGACCCCCCATGACCCACAGCCCTACCCTCATCACTTGAGGTGGATTGTGGGGAGGTGACAGCATCCACCTCAGCCCAAAATCCTGATTTACACATGGATTTTCCTTATCTGCCCACAAGGGCAATCTGTAGCTCTGTATGGAAGAGTTTGGGGGGCAGGGTGTGTAACAGCAAACACTTTCACCGTAATAATGGTGAAGGTCATCAGGAAGGTGCCTGGCTTTGGTGGCACCACTGCCAGCCCTTGGGCAGGAAGTCAGGACAAGAATCTGCCAATGCCTGGATGAGCAGAGTTCTGCAGAGCTGGTGGGAGCATGGAGCAGAGCAGGGCTGGGCATGGGGGCTGGGGAGGACCTGGCACCCAGTGATTCCCCAGCCTCACCCTGGGCAGCACCCAGCACGACCCAGCAGCACCCCCCTGCTTGCTCCCCACAGCCCCTGCAGGGGCTCCCCTGTCTGCCGGCGGATGAAGGATCAGCTCCTGGCACAGCTTCCTCCAGGCCATGGCACCCTCCAGGCGCATCCACCCTGCTTTTACTCCCAGATTTTCCAGCTCTGATGACTCAGCTCCCTTTTTAACTCACCAAGTGGAGCCGGGTGCTGGGGTCTTGGCCCTGCTTTGAATTTTTTTGGCTGACTGTATCATCTTATTTGCTACTGATAACGTCACCTCCCCAGATGCTGGAATACAGCCCAGTCTGATGAGGAAACCAAAGCTCCCTAAATAAGCTCCGAGGCAAGGACACGAGTTGCCGGGTGCTGGGATGTTGCCCAAGTGCATAATGCTTCAGTGTCCTGCACATGGCTCCGAGCTGTCCCTGGAATCACCGCGTTCCCTTTCTCCACAGTGCTGAGCCCTGCCTTTTGCCATCTCCTTTTTTCCATCTCTTTCCCTGTGAACCGTCAGGCTCAGGTGGATGGAAGTTCATCATCTGTCCCAGCAGCTGGTTTGCTGATTTTCCTCCAGCCAAGAGCCATGTCTGCTGGAAGAAACCTTCCATCCCTGCACAGGAATATATTCCTTTAAAAGAAAGAGAAGGAAGAAGCAGGAGAGGAGCCCCGGAGTGTCTGGGAAGCTGTCTCTTCTTATTCCAAGCGTGTGGCTCAGGTCTCGTATCGGCGGTGCACGGCCCATCCCAGCGGAGCTCGGTTCACAGTGTTGGTGCAATCTGCCAAACAGACGGATCAGCTAGGAGACATTTCCAAAAGAAGCTGGAACAAGGTGGGAGAGGAAGGAATAAACAGCCTGCAGGGTGGCACATTGCAGCTCACCCACTGCCAGCCCCGGAGAATCTCTTCCCTTCCATGCAAAATGCCACTGACACTGACGGATTTTGGGCTGTGTGGCAGCCTGGCCCTGTACCCCACAGCCCATCCCCATGTGCCATAGCCCAGCCCTGGAGCCTCCCCCTGCCCCGCTGGCCCTACCTTGGCTGAGCAGCTGCAGGTTCCGGACCTCCTCGCGCACCTGGAGCTGCAGGACCTGCTGCAGGACCTCCTGGCGCTGCGTCTCCAGTGCGATCCCCATGCGCTGCAGCTTCTCCCCGTTCAGCCGCAGCAGCGCCCGGCCTGCAAACACGGAATCACTCGGTGCCCAACCAGCCCCATGGAGTGGGGGAATGGCTCCAGGAAAGGGCTACACAAAGGGGAGCCCATCAGCACGGAGGAATGAGGAGGGAGTGCTCTCTCACTGCCTGAAGTAGGGCATGGAGTGACAGGACGAGGGGGATTGACTGGCAGAGAATAGGGTTAAAGTGGATATTGGGAAGAAATTCATCCCTGGGAAGGTGGTAAGGCCCTGGCACAGGGTGCCCAGAGAAGCTGTGACTGCTCCATCCCTGGAAGTGTTCAAGACCAGGCCGGAAAAGGCTTAGAGAAACCTGGTCTAGCAGAAGGTGTCCCTGCCCATGGCAGGGGGCTGGAATGAGATGAGCTTTAAGGTCCCTTCCAACTGAAACCACTCTGGTTCATGACCTCACTTTCAGAGAGCGCCGGGTGGCAGCTCATGTCCCCAGCCTCTGACAGGTACCGGCACCAATCATGTAACCCATCCCCGCAGGCAGCAGCTTTCCATTTCTCCGCTCCACCTCCCACATGAGGAGATGTTTTCCGAGTGCAGGGTCCCCACGCAGGCTGGTCGTCCCGGGGGAATGGGGGGTGCCCATCACAACGCATTAGCGCTCCAGTCCCCGCCGAGCCGCTTCCTTCCAGTCTGGGGCTATTAGGCGAGGGATTTTAAACCAGCTTTTGTCCTTGCTTCCCAGCGTACACTTGCTAATGCTGCCTTTGTTGCCTGAGCAAGGGCTGGCTGGCTGAGCTCTTGCATTAGGATTTTGCATCCCCCCCAGGCAGCTGCTGCCCTCACTTCCCTGCCACTGTCCTCTGGCCCTGGCAGAGCTCAGTCTGGCCTTGCACATGTTGAAGTTGGACTGGAATGATGCTCTCACACAGAGGTGAAAGCCACTGTCCCCAGGGAGCAAAGGGGAGAGAGCAGATCCTAGAGGTGAGTCTCCTCAAAGGACTTGGTTGGGAGCTGGATTCAGGCCTGGACAAAGACTTTTGTAACTTGGACTCCAACTGGGCAGAGATTTTTCTCTTCAGCAAAAATGTTCAGTATTTTAAAAACTATAAGGATATTGTTATTATATTAATCTAGGTGATGAGAAGACCCTTCCCCATTTAATAAACCAATTTATCCTTTTAAACAACCTCCAGCCTGTCCTGGAGCTCACCCTGGTGGCAGATGCCTCCTGCCCAGCCTGGGCCAGCGTCGCTGTGTCCCCTTCTCTCACCCTGGCTGCAGCTCATGGGGAGAGGGGACCGAAATGGGGGGTATGTCCATCTCCTGAATCACGAACGTCCAGCCAGCCTTTCCCAGGAGCACATCCAACAGCAAACAGTCCAGAGGTTGCACTGTACCTGTGATGGCGTGGTGGGAGAACGCCTCGACGTAGATGAGATAGTTGTGTGGGCAGTGCTTCTTCAGCCATTTGCACACGTCCTGCTGGGTCCACAGCACCACTGGCTTGACCAGGCTGCCCAGCGTGGGGCTGGTGTGGTAGATGCCATAGTGGTCACAGCCACGGACCTGAGGGGAGTGGGAGGAAAGGGCATTAGTGGGATTCAACCCTGCAAGGAGGAAAACAGAGGTCAGTCTATGGGTATGGGGGAGATGCTGGTTGGCTGCATGTGGTGATGCTGACAGGCTTCAGCTCCACACCCTCTGGAGTCTCTGGGCTCACTCTGAAATCAGAGGAACCAGTAAGGGAGGCAGGGAGAGTAGGCATGGAAGGTCAAGCTCATGGTTGTGTTGTATATAGAGCCAACACTCCAAACTTTCCAGCCCTCCTGCTGCAGACAAGAGACCCAGCTCCCCTCCCCTACTCATCTCCAAGCCCAGCAGAGCATTGCACAGGCTCAGGAGATGTCCTGGGGGGTCTTCAGGGTTCCCCCCTCGCTAGGCAGAGATGGGCATTTTCTGGCAGCTCTCAGTGGGGATGAAGCCTGTGAGATCCTGCAGGACAGCGGGAACTGGTGCAAAGCCATCCCCATCAGATGTTGATATTGGTGCAAACTCATCCCCACCAGAAGTCCCCATTAAAGCAGCTGGCAGCCAGCTGGTGCCCTGGAGCAGGAAGGACTCTCCCTTTCTCTCAGTTCCCTTCAACACTGAGCTGATTGATCACAACAAAGTCCTGCAGCCTTGCAGGTGTCTGAGGCCACCTCTGAAACCCACAGACCATTCTTGGGGTGCTGCTGTGTCCAGAGACACCCAGGATAAAGCACGGTCACAGTCCCCAGCACGCGAGTGTGCCCTGGTCACCCTCTACCACCTGCTGAGCTATGCCATGCATAGTACCAAGTTATGCCCACAGGGAGACGGGGCTTATCTGACAGCATCCCTCCATCCCACCTTCCCTCCCTCCAGCTATCTGCTGCAGTGGCCAGTCTCACCCTGAGCCACTTGGTAACTCCGTTTTCTCTCCCCCATCTCAGCCACTCTGGCATTGCAAGGTTGTTGCAGCCTGGATTTATCTTGTACGGACCAAATCATACATCTTGAGCTGTGACTGCAGGGGAACAAGCCTACTTCTCCTAGTGAATCCTCCAAGCTGGCTGAGAAATGGGGCTGGAGGATGCAGGAATCTCCCTGTCCCTGCTTTTCGCACCCAGGAGAGATTGGTGAGCTCTCCACTGCTGGTGACGCTGAGACTTCATCCTTGAGCAGCACCAGCAAACATTGCCTCTCCAAAGCATCCACTTGTGCCCAAGCTGCTGGGGCTGTCCTAGGCTGGATCACAGGCAAGTTGGGGTGGAAAATGGGTCCCTGCTTCCCACAATGCAAGGGGACTGGACTGCCAGGGCTCACCCATGCCCAGGACACAGCAGGGACAGAGCAGGAACAGCAGCTGATGCAGGACACACGGCAAGGGAAAGGTCGACAGCATGTGGCCTGCGGTGTGCCAACATCGACCTCTGCATGTGAATGCTGGCTAATTAAGCATGTCTAATGTAGGAGCAGGGATAATTAGTGTAAGAGGGACTCCAGATACCTCGCAGTTACTGAAACTAATGACACATTCCTGAGAGATGCTGCAGAGGAGGCAGTGGAGGGCAGCAGGGCCTGGGATGAGTTCCCTGCCCCGTGCCAGGTATTGCCATGGAGCCCAGCCAGCCTGGTGGGGCTGCTGCCTGTGCCCAGGGGAGCGTTTGAGCTTGGAAAGGAACTTTTCCTCAAGCAGAGCTCATTGGGAACATTCAAGCAAGAGGGAATAAGGCAAAGTTGGGAGGCTGTACATTGATAACTAAGGAGTCTGTCTCCAAAGCAGATGGAAATCCGATAGACAATGCAGATGATGCAGTTTCCAAACCAAACCCTCATCGCTGGGGGAGACCCCGGCTGCTGCCCGGCTCCACCAGACGCATCCCGGGAGTCGCCAGCCTGCAGAAGCAGTCCCAGCCCACGCCGGCTGCGCGGCTCCTTCACACTCGGCTGAGCGCGCCGGAGAGCGTGCAGTGGGCAGGAGAGGGAGGAGGCGGCGATTTGCTCTGGATTCACTAACGAGTGATGATGAGGAGCGGAGGGGCTGGGGGGAATAACAACCAGCTTCCGGGGAGCTCACCGAGAGCCTCCCACAGCTATTATCCAACTAACCCTCCGAGGCGCGGGGGAAGAGGTGACAAACAACTGGCAATTTCCCTGGGCACGCACACGGCTGCGCGCACATCACTCATCAGACACGGCCCTGCACGGGGCCATCCCAGCATCCCTAAACCCTGCGCTGCCTGCTCGGCGCGCATTCCCCGCTTCCCATGGAGGGTCTCCAGGCGAGCCCCTGCGCTCCCCAGAGAGGCAGGGGAGATGTAAGGGATCATGGGGTCGTTTTCCAGCCGGCTGAGCCGCGCTGTCTCTCTGATAAACTCTCAGCCGTGAATATCGAGCGCCGGTGTGGAGGAGAGCAGGCAGGAAGGCTGGGAGGCTGCACTGGCAGGGAAGCAGGAGGTGGCTGGGGGAACCGGGGGGTGGAAGCCATCCCTGGGCACTGCAAAGAGCAACTTGCAGGGATGAAGCTCCTTCCTGTGGCTGTGTGGCAGTGAATGGATGGAAACCTTTGGCTCACAGCCTCCATAGAACAATGGAGTTTCAAATTTTAGGAAGACAGTGCCCGAAACCTGGCTAAGAGACAGACCCGAGCACTCAGCGATTTTAAGGCATTATAAAGAATTTGGTCCTGGCACATTTACTGCAAAATTGCATTAAGTCCCAGCTCCAGGTGGGAAGGCAGGTGATGCACAGAGGGGAAGTGGGAGACAGAGGGGAGGTAACCCAGAGAGTTCACCCCAGCACAGCCCGCAGCCTGATGAAAAAACTTAACTTTTTATGTTTATGTATATTACTATAAATGCCCAATAATCATGAGGACTTTCAGCAAAACAAGATTTGAAGGCCTGATCCTGCAGGGAAAGAGGAGATGCTCCTGCAGGGTGTCCATGATCTGGTGGACACAAGGAGCCGCGTTCCCCTTGGCACGCCGGGGTGGGGTGTGGGGGTACCTGCGAGCCATCGGTGCCCGGCTGCCGCAGGAGTTTGACGGTGCGGCCGCCGTCGGGGCGCTGGCTGCGGCCGTCGTGCCAGGTGAGGCTGCTGCCCGGGTTCCGCTGCAGGCGGTAGCTGAGGTTTTCGGCCGACACCGTGTGCTCCAGGAGGCTGCGGCAGAAGCTGAAGTGAGCGGAGGCGGCAGCGGCGGCTGCAGAGGGAAGGGGGGTGAGAGACGGCCGTAGTGCCCATCTGCCCCACGCCTGGGCACCCAAAAGTGCTTTTTCTACCCCACAGGACCTGCTGGACTAAGGCTGTGGGCCCCTCTCTCCAAAACCTCCCCATTCCCACCTTCCTTTCCCATTGCCAGGAAGAAAATCCACCAGCCCAGGAACTGCCAGCTGGCGCTGGGATCCAGCAGGCACCCGACAAGATGTTTGCCCACACAAACCCCTCACGAGTGACGCTTGTTTTGACACCCGCCAGCCGAGCAGACGCGGGACCCGCAGCTGATCCCCGACACGTGGTGAGAACCTCCTGCTTGTTACTGTCAGTCTGCTGGGACAGGCACCAGAAGGAGGCCAAGGGAAGCTGCTTTCCATGGACCAGGCTGACAGCAAACTGCCATCACCAAGGGAACGGGAGCAGAGGAACCCTCCCTGGGCAGCCTGGTGGGGAAGGGAACATAGGTTGGTCTTCCAGCACAGACCATGGGTGCCTGGGGACAGCTGCTGTGCACCCCAGTGGTGGCTGAACACACACCAGCCCTTCAATAATGACCACAAAGAGCCATTTACCCACAAGTGCTTTTTGTCCCTTATTCATAGAATCATAGGATATCCTGAGCTGGAAGGGATCCACAAAGATCATTGAAGTCCAATTCCGTGTGTTTTAACAAGCTGGGGTGTTGGGGTTGCAATGAGGTTGCAAAGCTTTTCCTTGAGGGCGGCTGAAGGGACCTGGCTGCTGTGGGAGGAGGGTGAGTGGGTATTAGGGGCTCATGCTCTGTCTGCTCTGGATAAAAGCCAGACGGCTCGACACAAGCAGCTCTGATCCGCGGAAGCAAAGACCAGAGCATCCCCCAGCTCACCTGCTCCCACCACGGGGAGCCAGGCAAGTCATGAACCACCTCCAAGAGCAGAGCAGCACCCAAAGGAGACCCACTTCCAGGATAAACCACCCTGGGAGAGCGGGAGGGCTGGAGAAACCCTGATGCAGTTCATTTTCCTAATTAGTGGGTTTTAAGAGGGAGGAGGTTTCAAAGAGACCACTCAAGTACACCTTTATGCAGTAGGAGAAGAGACAAAGAGAACTGGACAAAAAATGTCAAAATAGAGCAGGAAAAGGTTGTCCCAGGATACCCAGACCACATCACACAGTGTTGCTTCTTAAACACACCCAGCAGGAAGCATTGCCATGGGGAAACTGAGGCAGGGGACCTGTCTGATGGCTGGGGGAATGATTTTATGGAAAACAAGGTGGAGGGATATCAGTGGAGAGGCTCAGCAGGGAGCAGAGACAGGACTGGTAAGGGTGGTCTCTGCACCTGTCCCAGGAGATGGGGATGTCTCTGATCACTTCCAACAGCCTCAGACACCCTGAGCCCGTCGGCTGAGGACCAGAGTGGGCTGTGCTCCCACCAGCCAAGGATGTCTGAGATGCCACTGTCCTGTCCCCGGCACACCGAGCACTGTAGCTGTGCTGGGATACCTCCTAGCTGGAAACTGCCCATCCCACTGGGTGCTGCAGTGGATATAAACCTGGCAGGTCTGGAGGGGTTGGTGCCAGAGCTGTGTCTTTCAGCTGTTCCAGGACCTGCTACAAGGAGTAGAGGTAAGGGGTCTCTGGCCATCAGCAGGACCCATATCCATAGGGAGCTATGGAGCATCTGGCACCAGCCAGCAGGACATGGGGATCTCTGCTCCTGCAGCAAACACTGCTGGAGGCAGGAGCAGGAGTGGGAGCAGATGGGAAAGAGGGGTGAAAGTCGAAGGGAAAAACAAGCTGGGAAGAAAGGCAGGTCCAGGAGCGTCGGGGGCATGGCTCCCCATCGGGGCAGGCAGTGGCCACCCTGCAGCCCAGAGGCCCTGGCTCCAGCAGCTCCTCCACAGTCTCAGCTCCCCCAGCCCAGCCCTTGGGTCCCAACTTTCCCATCACCTAGCAGCACTCGACTTGGGACGGGAAGGAAGCTGCTGAGCAGGGCATGTGGGAGCATTTTGGAGCAAGGAAAGGACGGGACAGAGGAGCCCCGTGCCAGGACAGCCCTGGGCTGGCTCCACGCAGGGACATGGGGGTGACATCCAACACGGGCTCTCCCCTCCTTCCCCTGCCCTGCACAGGGAGTAGCCACAGCACCCCCAGGAGCACCCAGCCGCCCTCCATCCCCTCCGCCCCTCTCTGCTAAGCCGGAGGCTGTGCCCTCCGGCCAGGAATGCACATGCAGCATCTTCCCCCAGGCCCGCTGGCCCCACAGCCCCCCGGCCATGCCCTGCAGACCCCTCACCTGGCTCGGGTGGTCCCTGCGAGCTGCGGATGGTGGAGACGCAGCAGAGGGATGGCCGACCCTGCTGCATCTCGGCAGGAGGAGGGATGCGCGTGAGCGCTCGGCACCGCTGTCACGAGTGCGGCTCCATCCCTGCCTCCCCTCATACCTCGTCCACACCTGACTGATTCCCCCGAACGCCTCCCTCCCACTGCCTCTGAGCACCGGCTGCACGCTCATCCCAGCTCCAGGCAGCCCCGAGCCGGTCTCACACGGAGGGGGGGGGTGAATTACACCCCCTCCCCACTGCCCCGTGGGCGTTTGATCCGGAGAGATGCTCGATGCTTTCCTCTCGTGCTCCCGCCTAATCCGGCGGCAGGGCCAGCTGGCACTGGGATGGACAGGAAGCCTAGGGGGGCATCAAAGTGCCCTGGGGTCAAGCGGAGCCATGGCACGAGTGTGGCAGCACCGGGGTCACCGCAGCCGGGATGCGGGGGGAAAAACAAAGAAGGAGCGTGGTGCTGAACAACCTTAACGGGAAGGGGCCGGGGGCTCAGTGTGGGCTGCACCTGCTCCCGGCCAAAGCCATCATGGTTATGGTCATATTGGGGTCCGGGCAGAAGTGGGATTCCCACAGAGGCAGCGCGGGTCGGAGAGCAAAGGCTGTGCTGAATCCTGAAACGGGAATACAGGAGCCTCCAGGCTGGCCGAGCCCGAGCTGGAGTGGGGAGGGGAGGGAAGGGGAGGGGAGGGGAGAGCTCAGCTCAGGTCCCCAAACAGCCGCTGTGACCCCGCTGCCCCAAGACCCTGCGAGCTGGTCCAGGGTCCCTGTGTCCCGCCTGCCTGCGCCCTGTGAGTGACACCCCACTGCCTGCTTGCCGCCGGGGAATCGCTGCCGGCTTGTTTCCATGGCTCTTTGATCCATTTTGGGCATCTCTCCAGCCACGCAGGAGCGGGAGGCCAGGGCCGGGTCGCCGCAGGGGGACCAGCGGCGGTGGGACAGGGTCTGCAGGGGTGGCAGGGACAGACGCCGCTCCCTCTCCTCGCCAGGCACAACGCTGCTCCCGCTCCCATTCCCTCTCCAGACACTTTTATGGCTGGTGAAACGTGAGCGCTGGAGAGGCTCAGAGCAGCAGCAGCTGCTGGTGGGGAGAGGCACGGGAAACCTCCCGGGGATGGGCACCTCGGGGCAGGATGTGGCAGCATTCCCCGGCAAAAGCATTTCTGTGTGGCTCCCGAGTTGGCCCGGGCTGATCACTACCAGCAAACCGGCTGCCAGGGGACTTTCCGCGGGTTTTTCCTGCTCGCAGGTGACCAGGACCTGCCCGGGGGACACGCTGGCAGGTGGCCAAGCTGCAGGAGGAGCAGGCAGGGGCACAGCGAAGGGAGCCAAGTGCTCGGACAAGCAAAGACTGCCTGACTCCTGCTCTGTCCTCTGCCACCACTTCTCAGCATGGCCTCAGGAACATCCATGCGTCTTTGATGCCATCACACGTGTGGTTGTCCCACAGACCTGCCCTCCAGATGGGGCCATGTCTGCAGGCAGCCGCAATGGGGGCAGTCAGACTTCCCGGGGTCAGACAGGCTTCCCGGGATTAACGGGAGAAGCTTGAAACAAGCTTCACAAGGAATGAAATCACTTCGTTGCTTTGCCTGGCTACCCGTGTGTGACGACCCTTAAGGGTGGGTCATCACACCGCATTTGGGAGGGAAAGAGACATTTAGCACCAAATACAATGAGGGATTTGCTTATAATTGCAGATGGATTTGGGGAGCTGGTCGTCCCTCTTGTGTTCCTCCAGGCAGGTGAAGGGTGGATGGGGCGGGAAGTCTCTGAGGACTCCTAGGACAGGGAACTTGCTCAATTCAGGGAGCAGCTTTGTGAAAAACTCATCCTGCTTTTAGTGGCGTCTGCATGAGCCATGAGCTCAGCTGGCATTGCCACTGCCCTGGTCCCCTCTGGCCCTTCCATGTGGCTTCACCCTGGTGCAGGGCAGAGCTGCTGCTTGTGCTGGTGGAGCCTCCGGGGATGATCATTCCAGTGATGCTCTGTAGGATCCCCCAACACATCCCATCTTTGAAGCTATGCCTATAAGATGGACCAAGTCCTGCACTGAGCAATTCTCTAAGATCTGAGGAAGATGAAACCAGATTCAAAGAGAACTGACACCCCCTCCAGCCTCTCCAAGTTCCCCTGGGGTGTGCTTGGCTCAGGCCCTGGGTGCAGTGAGCATCACCCCAGCGCTTCCCTCTGAATTCTCGGCTTGTGGAGATGAGATGGGAGCCCCGCACAGGGACAGAGCTCAGGCTGGTGGCTGCCCACTGCTGGTGCCTCCCGAGGACGGAGGAAGAAGGGAACAAAAGGCAGATGTCCTTTCCATCCTCCCTGTGCAGCATGATAGGTGCCCTGGGCACACGCTGAGGGAGTGGGCACAGTGTTTGGGGGGAATGTGTATGCCTTTGGGATATCTATGCTCCTGAGACTCCCATGGGTACTGCCAAGAGGTCCCTGAGCACCCCATGACAGGGGATTTCTGTAGAGTTGGACAGTGTGAGAGTGTGGGGTGAGGGCAGCGGACAGGACTCCAGGTGGCTCTGGGCAGGCTCTCCGGGCAGGATGCAGGAGGGGGAGCCCACACCCCTGCCTGCAGTGAGCCCCCTTCCACCTTGACATGCTCTTCCCAGGGGTCCTGCCCTGCTCCAGCACCCCCAGGCCTGCCTGCCCTGCCCTCACACCTGCATCCCTTTGCTCTAGCCAAATATTCCAGCCCATTTCATTGGTACACCACAATACCAAGGGTAGGGCACGGGGACAGACCCTCCCCGGAATGGGAGAGTAAAGGGGAGCGTGGAGGGACTGACTCCCGGGATGGAGAGGACAGCACTGGGGATCGAGGGCAGGCAGACGCCCGGGATGAAGGGGGGCAGCACCGGGGGAAGGATAAAGAACGGACCCCCGGCATGGAGGGGGCAGCACAGGGGGATGGAGAATGGACAGACCCCCAGGATGGAGGGGACAGCATCGGGGAGAGATGGAGGGCAGCCCCCCGAATGCAGTGGATCCCCAGGTCCGTGCCCGCCGCGTTCAGGGCTGGGGGAAGCGCGTCCCGCCGCGCACCTGAGCCCCCCCGCCCGCGCCCGGTACCTTCCATGTCCTTGGGCCGGCCGCAGCTCATCCTCCGGCAGCGGCGCCGCGCTCGGGCGGGGACGGAGCCCCGCGCCCCCCGCGCCGCCGCCGGCACCGGGCGCTCCCGCCCGCCCCGCCCCGGTGTCCGCGCCGGGGGCGGCGCCGCGATCCACCACCCCCGGGGGCTCCGCCCGCCGCCGGCCCCGCGCTGCCGCCCGCGCCGAGGATCCCCGAGCATCCCCCGATCCCGGCCGGGGCTGCGGGCATCACCCCCCGATCCCGGCCCGGGGCATCATCCCCGCTATCTCTCTCCAGCTCGGGGAACAGGTCCCTGGGGGCACCAGGGTGCAGTGGGCACCATGGACAGGTTTTTGGTCATGTTTGCAGTGGGCAAAGAGCGGAAAACACCTGGTTCTTCCCTCCTCCCCAAATGTCTCTTCTCCCCCCGACCTCCAGCTCCCTGGACGGGGGAGGCAGAGGAGGGTGCTCACCCCCGTGGGTGCTGGTGGGTGGTCTCAGCATGAGTGGGCACCCACCAAACCTCATGGGTGCTCAGCACACCAGCATCAAGCAGAACGGTGTCACCAGCACCTGTCACTACCCCGGGGGGACAACCCCACAAGTATTTTTGTAGGTGCCTGCCTTCAGCTGTGATACAGACAGGGACTGTCACTGCCAATCCCTGCAGCCACCAAGGGACTGGGCTCTGGCTGTGCACCCTGTGGTCATCCTGCACTGGGCTGGGAGAGGGGTGGGGACACCTCTGGGTGTCCAGGACACGGACACTCAGATGCCTGGGCTGCCATACTCCACCTTTGCAAGGGTTCCCTGTAACAGACCCACTGCAGCACAGGGCAGCACCCTCACACTTGTTTTAAGAGGAATAACACTCATCTTAAGCACATTGTGTGATGATCACTGCCCTGCGGGCTGGGAAGGTTCAGCAGGTGGCAGTGACCTTGCACAGCCTCGTGCCGGGTTTGTGTGGCTGTTCATCGGCCTTGGATAGCTACAGCATAAAACCCTCCTGGATGTGAGCTGTGCAGCTGTGTGTGTGAGAGCGAAGCACTTGCCAAAACTAAATTCAGCTCCCCAAATCAATAGGAGCTTTCCAAAATTTTGGATGTTCAATCAGGAGCTGCTCTGGATGAGGCTCAAGCCCCTGACAAGGCTGGATGCTGGCTCAGCTCTGCGCTGGGAGCTGGCCAGGGCTGACACATTCAGTGAGCCAACCAGGCTGCCAAACAGGGACTGGGGACATCGAGTCACGAACCATACGTGTAGTGGGGACATCGGGCCACAAACCCTGTGTGTAGACTGCAAAGAGTCTACTGCTAAAAGATCCCTAGAGAATTCTTTGGGGGGGGAGTTGGCATTCTTCCTCCTGCTTCGAGAGAGCAGGCAGGGCAATGCTGCTTGTAGCAGGCAGATAAAGAAAGAAAGTGGTCTCCATCCTTTTGAATTTCCCATTTCTCCCTCAGCCTTTGTCTATTCACAGAGCTTTTGAGCCATGGCAGAAATTTTCGAAGAGAAATACGGTTAAAGAGGGGCCTTGGCAGGAAAAGGCTGATGTCGCTTGAGAAATGTGTGCAGATTACTCCAAGCTGTTATTAAAAATAAGTGCTGCGTGTTCCATGATTTTTCTGATAGTAATTGCACTTCTCCAGGAAAGGTTTCACGTGTCCAGCGGATGGAATTTATTTCCTCCTCATCTGCAAATGAGCCTGGTGCCAGCCCAGCATCCCAATGGCCTGGGGATACTGTGGTGGGGTTTGGGTGCCTGGGGAAGTTAAGACTGCTCGTCCATCTGAAATTCCAAAGGATTTTCAGAAAAACCTTGAGACTGGGTCAGCGTGGGGAGGGGTGGTCCCATGCATTGCCACACCTGCTCCATGCTCCAGCCATCCTTGGTTTCACAGCATCCAGCATCACTCCTGGGTTGTCACTCAATCCCTCCCATGGTGGAGCATCTTTTAAACAACCCCAGCAACTCTGTCTTGGGTTTTGGTTTGACTTTGGGTCTTTTAATGTCTGGTTAAGGACTTTCCACAGTTAAACAGGAGTTAAATAGCAGGGAGGGAAAGCCCTAAACCGAGACACAGCTTGGGACACTCAAAGCATGAGTCAGGGCTCCTTTTCCCAGGACATTGTGATGGCGTGGGAAGGGGACAAGCTGGTGACAGTGGCTCCAGTGAGCCCCAGACCAACAAGCTTCCCCTCCACATGCATATGGATTTGGGTAGGGAGAGCACCAGTGTTCCCGTGGGTCCCATCCCTCCCAAGCACTGGGCTCCGGAGAGGGTGCGAGGCTGGGATGATTCAGCACGTTCGTTTTTCAGAGAATAAAGGAAGTAATTAAACATCAGCTTTCCTCCCGCCTCGCCCCGAGAGGATGAGAGGGAGGAGATGAAAAGCCTTCAGACGGAAGTTATTTGTCCAAGGAGAAAAGTGGCTAATTTCTCTGGTGCTTTGCTTGTCTGCTCGTTAATGAAAACCGCTCGTCAGCAGGAAAAGGGAGCACCCAGCGAGAGGGAGGAACCAGAATCACTCATCCACCAGTGGCTGGGCACGTGGTCTCGGTGGCCTTGGGACATCCTGCCCTGTTGGGATGTCACCTCCACAAAACCCCCTGTGGCACCCAACCACAGGCCTGGGGGCTGTGAATGCAGCTGGGCATTGGGAACCCCCCCTCACCACAGCCCCATGGGTTGGGAACAGACACTCCCATGCTAAACACCAAGGAAGGGTTTTCCCAAATTTCCTCCCCCCTCCCCCAACCCCCCGATTTTTTTTGTGCAAAGATTTCAAAATGAATTTGTTGAGGCACTAGCAGGGAGATAGAATCAAAAACAGCTTCGTGCTGAAGCCTCCTGCCTGGTGTGGGCTGATGGATGGTGCTTATCTCAACCAGGCATGGAAATATTTAGTGTTATGAAAATCTCTCCGTGAAAAGAATTTATTTTCATGCTGATAATAAAAGAACCAAAGCTCAGTGCTGCAGGGCGAGGGTGCTGCAGGTCGCATCTGAACTCTGGCTTATAGAGCCCAGGTAGTACCTGCGCTGTCCTCTGGCCCCTGGCTGGGCAGGTAACCCTTGTGCCACTCACAGCGTGACATCTGCACCTTCCCAAGGTTCATGATTTACTGGCAGAGGACATCCAAAGCATTGCTCCCTCTTTGCTGCTCCCTGGGACACAGAGAGGGGTTGAAACGATGGAAGCTCTTCCATTTGGAGGTTTATATAGATATATTTCTAATTGGATTTTGGCATGTCACGGTTATTTTCAAGGCAGCCTGTGATTATTTGAGAGCCTGATCATCTCCTTTCCCTCAGCACAGAGAGTTGGTTTTTTCTTTTTAATATTGTTTCCCCAAGTGAAACTGTGAATTTGCAACTTAATCCAATGAGAGGACACACATGATGTTAACTCTGCAAGGACAGCAGGACGGCAGGATCCACCTCTGCCAGGTTCCTAATCAATGCCCAGCAAGGGAAATAAGCATAAAACCAGCATTTTAATTTTTTTTTTATATATTAAAAACTCTGTCTTTTGAGAAGGTGGTCATGGGTATTTGATGGATTGGGTAGGTTTTGCTGGTTCTGCAGTAGCTCAGCCCACTCCATGCTGAAACTGCCCCATCTCCAGCTGCAACTCTGCAGCAGTTGAACGCTGCTCTCTGGCTTCTTCTATCCCAACTGAAACCTGATGGAATTCCCACTAATTACAGGGTTTTATTTTTACATGTGTTGTAATTTTTTGGGGCCAAAATAATTTCGTCCAGCTCCATCTGCTCTCCATTAGGGAACTGAAGCTCGAGCACGATGGATCCTGCCATCTTCACCAGGGTTCTCCCCAGGTTGGGCATTGCCATCATCCCAGTGCTGAATTTGTTACTCCAGTGCCCAGAATGGGCACAAATGAAAACCATTATCCAAGCAGAGCTTTCCAGCATCTCACAGCTAATGACCATACACCACCCTGCTTCATCTCAACAGCTTCAAGTTCTTATTCTCTCCAAGCCCGATTTCAGGGCTCCGGGCTGCATTCAATTGCTACCGAATCCGATTTATTATTTACATTGCAAGGTACAGCCTGGCATGAATTGATTTGCTGTGCTCTGATTGCCACTGCATGCTGCTCTGGGATCTGGAAGCTGGTTGCTCACACAGCCAGGCTGCAAAATCAGAAGTTAGGGAATGCCAGAGTTCAAACTGCATCCCAATGCTCTGTGTTCTGCTCCCACCTTTGGCTGCATCTCTCAGGATGCAGGGAGTGCTGGTCCCAGTGGGGATGGTGGGATGGATTAACTGGTGTCCCCCACGGGTTGTCACCCTGGTGCTGCAGAGATCAGATAGTTGTAATGTCACCCCTTAGTGAAGAAGAGAGGTCTGGGGAATGGAAGGGGGCAAGTGACACTGGTTTTTAGGAAGGAGCCACGGAAGGGAATGCAGAGCAGATGAAGAGAGCAGAAGGGACAGGGAATAACAGAACTGGGAAGCAAATGGGAGACCTGGTGTTTTGGGGGATTTAGCAGGCCTTCACCTTCATCACCACTTCACCTTTACTTTCATTATCACCTTCACGTTCATTTTCACCTTCACCTTCACCTTCACTCCTTACCCTGCCCACTACCTTGGGTGGCAGAAACGAGTGAAAATCCCCCAAACCCGAGCCTGTTGCTCTGGGGCAATGATGACCAGAGGCAGCAGCTTTGCTGATGGCTCAGTTGTTGGAGATAAACCTGGAACACCAGGCTGGAGGGCAGGACAATGGACATACTGCCCTTGGCACAGGAACCCTCCTCACCCAACTCATGCAGCTGCCCAAATCACTGGGCACCTTGGGAGAAGTTGGTCCATCTGCCAGAGCTCTTGACTTTGGACATCACGGGATGAAAAGACAATTTTAAGGAATGCCATTTGGGCAGCATCATTAGCATTCTGCTGGCAAGACACCGCGCCCTTGAGCTCTCTCCTACGTGGGGATTCTTCCCAGCAAACCTGCGGCTGATGCCAGCTCTGCTCTCTGGATTGCTGAGGGTGCAAGCCTCGTGTTGAAGACCCCTTAGAAATCTCTGCTAATTGTCACTGAAACCTCCAACGGCTTTGGAGGAGACTCTCAAAGGCACCTCGCTCCCTCCCAGCTGTTGTGGGATCTTGGCACCTGCCGCCGCCGGCTCTGGCAAAACTCCTGCTGCACACAAGAGCTTGGCTTGGGGTGCAGAGGGGAGCAGATGCTCCAGATGAGTACTCAGGGTGCCTCTGTATCGTAGCATGGGACTAATTAAAACTTCAGAATGTATATTTACCTTATACAGAGTTGATTTGTTAAGTAGGACATCCTGTCTTCAGAGGATTTCACGGCATCGGGTGATAATCAAGTGAGAACAGGCTCCAAAAGTGTTAATTTAGGAGCTGAGATGACAGGGATTAAAAGCAAGTTTTAGTCCTCTCTTGCACCTCCATGTCTGAAATCCAAGTAATCATCCCATTTGGGAGTGCAAAGCAATGGCACCACCACCCAGCAAGCACCACACTGGCTGAGGGTGCAAATGTGGGGCTTCAGTGGCCAAATTTGGGCTCTTTGCCCTCAGGGCTCAGCTGAGGAGCTCACACTGCTCGAGGTATTCCTGGCACCTCTGGGACGTCCTGTCCCTGCGCTCAGCACTGGCACACAGGAAAGGGCTGGATTTCTGCTCAGGGCGTGCAGGCAGGTGTTTTGCAACAGGAATTTTCATAGAATCATGGAACAGTTTGGGTTGGAATGAACCTTTAAAGTCAATTCCATCTCATTCCAACCTTCTGGCTTTTGCAGGGACATCTTCCACTAGACCAGGCTGCTCCAAGCCCTGTCCAGCCTGACCTCGAACACTTGCAGGGATGGGGCATCCACAGCTTCCCTGGGCAACCTGTGCCAGTGTTTTACCACCCTTGCTGTAAAAAAGTCTTCCTTATATTTAACCTAAATCTCCCCTCTTTTAGTTTAAAGCCGTTTCCCCTTCTCCTATTGCCACAGGCAGGCAGCAGGAAACAGTGCTTGTGATGAGCCCCAGCACTGATCCTGCCCTGCGGATGCATTCTTGCAGTGCTATGTGATATTTAAAAACATGAATTCCCAGCCTCGGGAGAGCCCTGGGGTTTGTTTTCCCGTTGTCCCGGGAGAAGCTGGTGCCGCCCCTGCTCTCCCCGGGGACACAGAGGCGGCTTTGTGTGAGTGAGGGGCCGCAGTGACCCGCCTGTGGGCTGGGCTGCTCCTTGCTGGGCTTTGGGCTGGATCCTGATCCCACTCCCTGGCAGGATCCACCTTGGGGAGCTCGTCCTTGCGCTCATCCAAGTGATTATTTTTTACTTCCAAACCTTTGTGAGCGACTCTGGCCATTGATGTGCCCAGCATCCCCTCCCACCTCACTTTCCTCAGCCAAATGCACACAAACTGAGCTTGGGAAGTCCCAAACCAGAAGCAGGATGACTCTGTGCACCCAGGAGACAGGAGTGACCTGCTGTGGGTGGTCTCATCTCTCTGGGGTTTTATTCCCATTCCCAAAAACACCGTCAGGGGTGGTAAGAAGTGCTGTGCCAACATGCAGACCTGACAGCAGCTCCCTGCAGGCAAAGATGCAGCATAATTGCAACTTTAACAGGTGCTATTACCCCTTCATCCCTTCAGATTTTGTTGCACCAGGGAGAAAACATCTTTTCTTCCTGCTTTACACCCTGCTTTACACCCTGCTTTAAGGTGTTTTGGGAGGGCAGAGCAATGCACAGAGCAGACACTCCACTCCTGCCCACCATGGGGATGGACCGCCTCCTGATCCTGGTAATCCCAGGAGCAGCTCACGGATTTCTCCCCATCTCACTTCCCACCCCACCACCCCCCAGCTTCATTAATCAGAATAATTGCTGGTTAATTACGCTGTTGGGCTTTTGGCCATGCTCCTGCAGCAGCCCAGTGCCAGGCTTGGTGTAGCAAAAGGAAACTCAAGGAGAAAGCCATGGAGTGCCCAGAAAGTAGAGCTGGGCTGGAGAGGATGCCTGAGGGCTGGATTCTGACAGCTCCTCCCTGCCGTGCTCCAACACCATGGGAAGATCAGCCCAGAGCTCCCAGTGCCTCTGCTGCCCAGGCTGGGTGGGATGCACAGCCAGTGCTCTCCCCTGCACTCACCAGGACATACCAAACACAGGCTCCATCCCCAGAGATTATTAAAACTCATTTATGGTTGATTTTACTCAACCTGTAAATTATTCTGAGTCTTCTCGTTGTGTAAGAGTTGCTGTGTAAAGAGAGAAGATTTAGAGCTCTAACACTAACTGCATTCTCTGTTTTTCAGGAGATAGTCCCAAAAGTGAAATCCCTGCAGCTTCCAGACTCTCAGCATAGATTCGGCACTTTCCTGCTCTCCCCATCCATCCATGGGTCAGGGAGGTTCCTGGTGGGCTCCTCTTAGTCCTTCATCCTCTGGCAGGGTGGAGGAACCCAATTTGCAACCAAACCCCCCCAAATTTACCACATCCAGCCCACAGGGAAGGCCCACTGGTGCTCCATGATGTCAGATGTGCTGGAGCACGGATGCAGCTCTGGGTATTTAGAGGGGTCCAGGCTCACTGGGACAGGCTGGGGAGTCAGGGGGTCCCACGCCCCTCCCTGGTGCTGAGGATGCTCCCATGGGCTCTGCCCTCTCTCCGGGGTGGACAGGAGAGCTGCGGTACTGCAGCCTCCCTCCCTCTCTGCCACCCCAACTGTTTGGCAAAAGGGATTTTATTTTTCATTTTTTTTCTCCAGCGAAACCCAAAAATAGATTGATGGGAAGCGGCTGGGGGCTGGGATGCCATTAGCATGCAAAATGGGGCTATTTATCTTCCCCGCAGCTGGGTTCTGCTCCCAGACCTGGCAGGGACTGGCAGCGGGAGGCGGGGCTGGCGCTGGCAGGGGGCTGCGGGATGGGGACAGTCCCCAAGACAGCCCCATCCCCTTCTCACCCCTCTCGCTGCCCTTGTCCTTGTGTTCTGTGACCCTGAGCCTCGCCCGAGGGACAAGGACCTTTCAGTTCTCTGCTACAGATGGACACGGTGTCAGGGTCACCTGGAGACTTTACAGGTGGCAGCTGATTAATCCTGACCCCGCGTGTGGGTGGGCAAGAGAAACCTGCCCAGGGATCCGGCTGGGGAAACTGAGGCAGGAGCTGCTGGGACATCTTCGGGAAGGATGGATGAGCACAGGGGCTCCCTCCGTGCACTCTGAGGGTCTGGACTGTGCCCTCCATCCTCGTGGGTCACCTCGGTCCCTTGGTATGGCCATCCCTGCTGTCACCACACAGCAGAGTCGGGAGTGAGAGACCGCCGGGCTGGCGAAGGAATGAGCAGAAAACCCGCTCCTGCTCCCAGAAATAATTTGTCTTGGAAATTGTTAGCGGGAGGGAAGCAGAGGGAAGGGGAGGGAGAGGGGCTCACAGCTCGGAGCCCTGCAGGCGAGGGCTAGGGGAAACAAGGGCGAGCAGCGCTGGGGCTTTGGCCAGCTCCAGGCCTTCCTGGGATGATCCTGGCCCTTTCGTCCCTTCTCCCCGCCCCATTCTGGCTGGGAGTCGCTAAACACAGGGTGTCAGCTTTGCTCCCTGCAGGGCCACTCACCACCTGGGATGTTCCTTAGCAGTTACTCATTTCCTAATAATAATAAAAATAATAAATTGCTATAAATATGAAATCCATGACAGCACAACTCAACATTCCCATCTTCAGCCCCATCATCCACATGATCTTCATCCCCACCATCCTCATTCCCATTTTCCCCATCCTTATTACCCCCATCCCCGTCATCCTCACCACGGCTCAGGACCTCCACACCGCCAGGGGGCGCGCTGTTCCCCGGCGAGAGCGGAAGTTCCGCTCTGCTCTCGGGGTGGCCCCGCCTGCTCCCGGCGCCGCTTCCGCCGCCGCCGCCGCCGCCGCCGGTGCTCTGCCGGCCGCCTCTCTTGGCTCTGCTCCGGTCCCTGCTCCGCTCCCGCTTCGGTGTCGCCTCGCCGCCACCGCCATCATGAACAAGAAAAAGAAGCCGTTCTTGGGCATGCCCGCGCCCCTGGGCTACGTGCCGGGGCTGGGCCGCGGGTGAGACGCCGCCCAGGCCCAGCCTGGCCTCCCCACCCCGGTTCCTTCACAGCCCCGTTGCCCCGCCGGGTCCCGGGACGTTCCCGGGCCCGTTCGGTGCCCGGCTGGGCTCACACCTCCCCGCACCACCGGTCCCCGTCCTCTCGGGGTGGCCCCGCGCGGCTTTTCAGTGTTGTCCCTTCGTAATGGTTCGAGTTCGCTCTTTCGCTGGGCGGGTTTGTGTTTAAAAGCGAGCCTGGCTCCGAGGATGGGTTCCCGGGTGCTTCAGACCGGCAAAGGATTGTGTCCCTCCTGATGCTGTGACTGTGTGCGTGGGACCGTCTGGAAAATGATCAAACTGGGGACTTTTGTTGAGGGAACAGTGAGGGGGTTTGGTGGCGGCTGAAACCTTTTTTGGGGTGTCCTTTCCTTGGTGTGAGTTGCGTTCGTCCCGCTGATTTTCTTGTGTCCTTCCTTGGGGAGATCCTGCCGGCTGTGCCCCAAGAGGTGGTGCCAGGCGAGTGTGGGGGTTCAGAAGAACTCCAGTTGCCCCATGCCTTTGCCCAGACCCCAGCCCGTGGTGTCCCACAGCCTGCAGGGTCAGCTGAGAGACCCAAAGACAGAAGGGAGGCCATGCACAGAATGGGTGGCAGAGCAATGAGCTGGGTGGTTGCAGTGTATTTGTGGAAAAAGTTCTCCCTATAAAAGGTTTTCCAGAGAAGCTGTGGCTGCCCATTCCCTGGAAGTGTCTGGGGCCGGGTTGGATGGGGCTTGGAGCAGCCTGGGCTAGTGGAAGGTGCCCCTGCCCATGGTGGGGGTTTGGAATGGAGGGAGCTTTGAGGTCCCTTCCAACCCAAACTACTCCATGATTCTAAGGACATTTTTCTCCCTGGCTTTATGAATGCTGGTCATGGGCAGTGGCTGATGCCATTCTCCCAAAAGAATTATATTTATGCTGCCTGTTCTGAGCAGTAACTGTGACAGGCTGGGATTGCAGTGAGCTAAACAGCCCCTGGTTTATCCCTCTAGAGCCACAGGTTTCACCACCCGCTCTGATATTGGCCCTGCCCGCGATGCCAACGACCCCGTGGATGACCGGCATGCCCCGCCGGGGAAGAGAACTGTGGGGGACCAGATGAAGAAGAACCAGACAGCAGATGATGACGATGAGGACTTGAATGACACTAACTACGATGAGGTGAGGTGGTTTTCATCATCCTTGAGATGTTTTTTCCCAGGTGGAACAAGAGTCCCTGAGCTCCCCACTCTTGCTATGAACCCGGTTTTAGCTGAGGCTTCAAACCCAGAATTTCCTGTAGTTTGCAGGCAGCATTTCCTTTTTTATTTATTGATTGAGACCTCAGTATGCACAGTGGCATGGTGCTTGCAGATTTTTGTTGTGGCCTTGCTCTGTGGACTGTAGTTTAATTGCTGATACAGAGCCCTGAGAGTCTTGGGAAAATATCCATAAATAAAAATTAATTTAAGTATTTCAGGGGTTGTATTTTTTTTTTTATTCTCCACAAATGTGTGCTTTGACAGGATGGGACTTGATGATCTTGGAGGTCTTTTCCAGCCTAAATGACTCTGTGATTCTGTGCCATATATTGTCCTTAAGTGGCCTGTGTAGTCTCTTGTGTTTAAGTCCCACTTTGGTTAGTTGAATGTTGTGATATTCTTTCTGTTTGCTTTCACTGGCGTAAAAAGTGGTTAATGGAAGAGAATGGCTTTTCTACCCTGGGATCTTGTTTATTGCTGAATAGAAGTGGCTTAGAGAGAGAAGCAATTTTGAAAGGAGCAATTTTGAAGCAGTTTTGCTTCAAATGGTGTGGGAGAATAAACACCACCATGGGGTGGTAGAAGGAAGATGCTTTCATTTAGGGATGTGTTAGTCTGATGCAATGTTGTCAGAAACAGCCTGTCAGTGCATTTTCAGGTGATTGTTGGCTATAGGAGGAGCACAACAGGAGCTTTGAAAAACTGCCTTTTTTCCCCTCTTTTTTTTTCTCTCTCTCTCCAAATTCCCAGTTCAATGGTTATGCTGGGAGCCTGTTCTCCAGCGGTCCCTATGAAAAAGATGATGAGGAAGCAGATGCTATTTATGCAGCTTTGGATAAGAGGATGGATGAACGCAGGAAAGAAAGGAGGTAGGATAAGCTACAGCACTGGCAGGGTGTGTTTTCTGGTTAATTGAGGATGACAGGTATTTTACACCACTGGCTTTGATAGTGGATGTGGTTAAATTACTTCACTGTAGTTCATTAAGATGGTGTGGGGAGGTGCTGAGCAACTGGTATTGACACACCACAGACTGCACTGTGCACTGGAAATTGTTAGAAAAGTCATCTCATGCCTGTAAACAATGTGTGTTACTTGTTAAATGCGCTACTCACTAAGAGGAGGTTAAAGATTGAAGCTCACTTGGAGATGTCTGTTTTTACACTATAATACTGTCTTGTTTGATAAAGGATCTCTTGTCATAATGTTGATAATTTAAGCTTGGAGAAAATGCCTTTATTTATGCCCTAACTCTTATCAAACACTTTTTTCTGTCATGTCAACACTTCAATCAAAGACTTACCAAGTGTTACTTTGAGCATAACCTCAGTATTCCTTTTCCTAAGGGAACAACGAGAAAAAGAGGAAATAGAAAAATACCGTATGGAACGACCCAAAATTCAGCAGCAGTTCTCAGACTTGAAAGTAAGGAAAAAAAATGTCTGAAATGGGACTTTCTATGAGATACAAGAGGTGGCTGTGTGTTCTTTTGTGTTTCTTTGCTCAGATTTTGTGTGTTGGCAAACAAGTACTTTGATATTCTCCAGATTAGAATTACTTTCTGTTGGAAGAATACACACTGTTCTTGTGGATACATAAGGTAGTGAAATGTCTGCAAATTTTGATATTGATCATTTTTGTTTTGTGCTTTATGGAAAGTTCTACACTTCTGCCTTTGAGGGAAACTGCTAACTTGTTGGCATTGCAGGAGTAGCTGAGTAGAATCTCCTGACTCTAAATCTTCTTTTAAGTAAAATGTATTGTTTAAGCTGTTGTCTAATGATTAGTAATAAACCACTCAGTGCTCCAGGCACTAGGATTAATCTGCATGTTTGTAGCACTGAATCAAATAACAAAATTGATTTGGAATCTCAGTCTGGACTAAAACCAAATTCTAATTAAATGCATCTAATTCTTTTGTACATTGGATTAGGAAAAGAGTCTGACCCTTAAGTGTTAAATTGATCTTGAATTATTTCAAGAAAATAAATCTATTAAGGAGTTAAGAGCACTTAAAAAGCCATTTCTGCAGCAAATACTGATGATGACTCCTGTTTGAACAGCGGAAATTAGCAGAGGTTACTGAGGAGGAGTGGCTGAGTATTCCCGAGGTTGGGGATGCCAGGAACAAGCGGCAGAGGAATCCTCGTTATGAGAAGCTGACTCCCGTCCCCGACAGCTTCTTTGCGAAGCATTTGCAGTCAGGGGAGAATCACACTTCTGTGGACCCACGCCAGACAGTGAGTACACAGCAAACCTGGGCGAGCTGTGGTCAAACTGGATTAGAGATGAGTGTGAAACTGGGATTTGGGGAAAAGATGCTTGACCAAAAACTTGGTGTGGTTTGTGAGTCTGCCAACGGAATTCTGGGTGTTAAACTCCTGTGCTTGCTGGAGCCTTTCAGTGCACAGCCATTGCTAGAGAAAGCATGGGGATAGGCAGAGAAAGCCTGGTTCTTGTGTTAAAGATGGAAGGAAGTGTTTATTTTCCTATTTGCTGAATGCAGGGTGGTGATAGTTTCGGTGAGCATAACCATTTCTGTTATGACAACATCTTGCGAAGAGGGAACAGGAAATAAAGTTTGCTTTCACCTAATGGTTTGCTCAGCTTTGGGGTAATTGTGTTAAAAATTACTTGCCTTTCAGTCAACTGAAAATGAAGTAATTTAGCTTGTTGCTCTGTGGCCAGAGTCTACTGTGGTCATAGAATTATAGGAGCAGCTGACTGGTCCTAGACTGGCTCCATGTGTCCATGGGACTTTGTAGATATTCTTGTTTAAATGTGTCAGGTTTAAATGCCTGTGCTTGAATTTTTCACTTTCTTGTTGCTTATTTCACTGACTTGACCAAACTTTAGTAATTACCTATAGATTTGCAAATCCTGTATGAGAAATGTTTTGGGGTTCAGGGAAGCCATATCATAAGTACCTGTGGGGGTTTTGCATCTGTGTCCTGCAGCTTCTGGGGAAGTGCAGATCAGCCAATAGCCTGAATTATTTTTGAAATCTCAGGAGAGGTTTTAGGAATGACTTTCTCATTCTTTTTTTTTTAGCAATTTGGTGGACTGAATACTCCGTATCCAGGGGGTTTGAATACTCCATACCCAGGAGGAATGACACCAGGCTTGATGACACCTGGAACAGGTGAATTGGATATGAGGAAGATTGGCCAAGCCAGGAACACCTTGATGGATATGAGGCTAAGCCAGGTAAGGATGTGAGAAGGCAGGATCTGTCACAGGTATACCTGGGTTTGATGTTGTGCTGCTATTTAAGTCCTGGTTTTAGAAAAGTGTTGAATTCTCTTTGGTGTTAGAAGATCCAAGAACAGCTGAGCTGTGAAATAATTTTGTAGTCCCTCTCCCCGAATCTCATGCTGTCAACATGAATAGAATTTCCTGAGAAAACCAGTTTGTCCATGGAATTCTTGGTCCTTATGGGAGAAGAGACCGCCTGGATATATCACAGGTGGACTTGAGGCAAACAGCACAGGTGGTGTTACCAAGGGAAGCATCTCTTCTGTCTTAACGTAGGGATGCAGGACAAACTGCTGAAAAGTACTAGCTTTTGACTTCTGCTCTTTTTCATTGATTTTTCTGATCTAAATCTGGTTTATTCTAAAAAGAATGCCTTTAGCTGGCAGGGCTGCAGGAGCTTTTGGTGTCTGCTTGTCACCAAGCTGCTTCTTGTCTGGATTTTAACATTAAAGTTGTGTGTATTAGAAGAGGGAAAAAAGCTAATAAGCAAGGCTTTGTGTTTTCCTCCTTCCTTGCTTTTGGGAACAGATGAATATCTAGGATTTTTGTACAGCACAGTGTCTTTTCAGGCATTCAGGGGCTGTGGGTGGTCATTTCAGTAGCTCTGACTTGACTTTCTCAGGTGTCGGACTCCGTGAGCGGCCAGACCGTAGTGGACCCGAAAGGATATTTGACAGACTTAAATTCCATGATTCCCACACATGGTGGAGATATCAAGTAAGTTTAAGAAGGATTAACAGATTTATCCTCTTAGCAGTGGCACTGATCCTACATGTAAATGGAAATCTGTCTGAGTGGGTGCTTTCAGCTGGCATTTAGTTTGTAAGAAATGCCAGGTGAGTTTTTGAGGATGAATTCTTTTAACATGAGATCTGGTATAGTGTTTCAGCTGAGGTACTGGCATCTGACCTGGATGCATCAATTGTGGGGATTGTTTCCATTCCATCCCTATTTCCATGCCAGAGTGATGGCAGTGTGTGGCTGCTTGCCAGCCAGGAAATAACCTGGTTAATTGTACCTGTGTGCTGCTAATTTAGTCTTGATTGACGACCTCTGAGAACTTCTTTAGCCTGGAGTTTGACATCTGTTTCATAAAGAATTGCTGTTTGAGTCAGAGCAGTACGTGCAAATACTGATGCTAATTCTTGGCTTACATCAATGCTTGGGCTTATCAGCTTCTGGCTGCAAGTGCCCAGCTGTAATTCCCAAAAATCTTTCTTAAATACTTAACTGGTTTTACTGTGCTCTCGCTGTGTTAGTGTGTATTTGTAAGCTTGTTTTGGTAGAGTGTAATTTGTGTCTCCAATATGGAAAAATTTGAGGTCACACTGTGGATCTGAGCATGTCCTGGTTCAGGAGAATTGTTTCCCAATGTGCTGGAAATTTTCCTTCCGTTTTTTTCCTCCTTTAGTGATATCAAAAAAGCCCGTTTGCTCCTGAAATCTGTCCGAGAGACCAATCCTCATCATCCACCAGCCTGGATAGCATCAGCCCGACTGGAGGAGGTCACTGGCAAGCTCCAGGTGGCTCGAAACCTCATCATGAAAGGAACAGAGATGTGCCCTAAGGTCAGAATTGCTTTGCTTCCCTGTGATCCTTGTGGGATAGTAGGAAAAAGTTGTGGTTAATGAGCAGCAGAATCTCTGTTAAGCTTGATTGAGGCTCTGTCTGATACAGCTTCACTATCTGCAGTATTACAAAACACCTGCTTAGCCAGAAGCTCTGCTTTTACATTCTTGTTTCGATGTCAAGGAAGATGGGTTGTTTTTCCTGACAGAGTGAAGATGTTTGGTTGGAAGCTGCTCGGCTTCAGCCTGGAGATACAGCCAAGGCTGTTGTGGCCCAGGCTGTCCGGCACCTTCCACAGTCTGTGCGGATCTATATCAGAGCAGCAGAGCTGGAGACAGACATCCGTGCCAAGAAACGTGTCCTTAGGAAAGGTGAGAGCTCTCGTGGGCTCAGGGAATGAAGGCTGAGCATTGCACTCTTTATATTGCACTTCAAGTTGTTCAAGATGTGGCCATAAGTTCAGGTGCTTTTTTTGCTTCCTTGTTGAAATTACAGTTGTTAGCATGTGTGTTAATGGTGGAACTTGCTGCTGTTGAGCCAAAGAGCAAAGGTGTTGAAGTGTTCGTAAAACATCCTTCAGCAGAAAGCTGCTGGTACTGAACAATTCCAAAATGATACTTCACTTACCTAAGCCAATTCCAGCTTGATCACAATTAGATAAGTAGATGAAAGCAGTTAAAAAACGGTGTTCTAAGGATAAAAAGGTGCTCTAGATGTCACCTTGTGATACTTTTTGGAAAAGATACTGGAATTGATTGTTTCTACTTGCTTGTAGCCTGTTAGAGACCACAGTGGCTGCTGCTGGAGGAGCTTTAGAGGTCCCGGGGTTCTCATATCATGGAGCCTGTTGAGCTGCAGGATTTGCTTTAGTGGAGCAAGTTCTGTCCTTGACAAACAGCCTTTCTCTGTGGTGCTTACCTGAAACCTTACATCTTCTTGGATTGCATTGCACTTGGAGGTTTTCCTCTTTCATGGAATTACTGTCTTTTCCAAACAATGATCTCTTCAACAGCAGTTAGTTGCATTGTCCTGGACCCAGGTCTTCCTCAGAACTTCAAAATATGAATTCTTTGATTACTTTAAGTAGCTGGGTCTGTATCAGTAGAGATTAGTTCCTTCATGACTACTGAATTGTATTAGTTACATCTCCTGACTTTAATCTAGACAGGGAAAAGGGTCTGGTTTAATACATTTACTGAATCATTGTGAAGCAGTCTGCAGTATTGAATGGTTTAGCTTCAAAGGAATTAATTGCCTCCCACCTCTTAACCTCTTGCATGTAAAATGCAGATCTCTGTTGAAATGACCTCTTACTACATGTGGATGAAAGGCACTTCAAAGTTGCTGGGGTTGAAGTTGTAAAGAATTCAGATATTAACTATTCAGTAGCTTTTTAGATTTCCATTGGCTCCACAGTGCAACACGGTGTGAAGTGCTGCTCCTGTGACACCATGTGTCCTTCTCAGGAACAGTCACAGATGTTGAACAGAAAAACACTTTTAAAGGAGCAGAAATAGATCTGTGAGTCCAGCTTGGGTAGGGGAGGGTCTTGTGTGAGAGCAGTGACTTACCCTCTAAGTACTGAGCTTTGCTTCAAACACTGTATTTATGAAGAGAAAAACATTCAGTTTTTGGAGCCACCTACTTAATCTCTTGATACAAAACTGTTAGTGGAATGGAACTGGATTTATCATTCTTTTCCCAATTTCTGGCCTGTTAACAGTTTCACTGTTGTGCTCCTCTGCTGCCTAGGGAGCATCACTAATATGGAGCTTGGAGCCTTAAGTGGCAGCATAACCCATTATTTCTCCCAAAATAAAAAAAGCCTGAGTGCCAGGTAATGTCACTGAAGTGTGACCTTTCATAATGTGTTTCTCCTCTCTGCTGGCTGTGTGCATTCCTACCATCCAGCAGAACCTCTGGAGTTTTTAAAGCCTCAGTCTGACTGGAGACCCAGCAAGCTGAGTGGCTGAAATACAGCTTGAGGTCTAAAAATCGAATTCTGTATTTATGAAAACATGTTCTGTCCTGCAGAGTGATGCTTTCAGCTCTTGAAGGCTGACATTATTCACTTAAATTCTTTAGGGAAATCTCCTGCAGCTACAGAAGTGGAGACAAATGGTTAATGCCTGTTGTAAATCTCTGTTTGTGTAGGGGTGGGATGTGCTCTGAGCTGAGGTTCATCACTGTGCCTCTGCCTCTGCAGCAGTGCCTCAAGGAACAGCCTTGCCCAGCTAGTTCCAAAGTAGGTTTAGATGCCTTTTCCCACTCGTTTTTGTGTGCCTGTGACTGTGCTCGCTTTATTGAAGAGGGATGTGCTCAGTCCTCTGTTACTATGGCACATTTGTGTACAGTCACTATGGAAGCAGTGGAAGTAATGCTGCAATGCAGCTGATTCCAGCAGGCTGGGGTGCAAATTGGAGTGACAAAAGGCTAAAAACCCTTTGGTTTCTCAATCTCTCTTAAAGAGATGGGCTGAGGAAAGCTGTTGTTTAGCATTTAATGTTTCAGACAGCACATGTAGGACAGGCTGCAGAGAATGCAGTTCTACCAGCAGTAGCTAGCTCTTGGACAAGATTAAGGAAGCCTTGAAGAATCCTAATTAGATGGAGTCCATATTGGATTGCTGGAAGCACACTTGGTACTCATGACTGAGTGTCAGTGAGACCTTTAAGTTTTTATGTATCCCCGTTTCATTTTTGCATAGCAGGACAACAGCTTTTTGGGAAGTTAAGCTGGGCTTCATTGAACTGTCAGGAGAGGCTTACAGGAAAACTACATTGTCAAGGGACAGTTTCAACATGTAAGGAACAAGGTTGTATTATTAGTGTTGAAGATGCTCCTTTTCTGTAAAGGCAAACCCAGCAGGATTAAGCTGCCCAGTTTTGAAGATCTTCATCTGCTCATTTGCTGAGACTGGAGGCTTCGTTCAGCCAGGTGTTTTACTGAGGAGGATGCAATTACAGCTTGTACAGCAAAAAAGCCCTTGGCTCTCCAAAACCTGTTTCCAATTAAAATGATTAAGTGTTTTATTTTCTGATTTTAAATTCTCATTGTTGAAGCGAGAGCCCAATATAAGTAAATCCCCTCCCTTCCCTCTTTCAGGACATTTCATTGTAATAGCACAAATCCTTTATTATATAGTGTTTAAAAAATACAGATCTCCTTGGTAAACTACTTTATCATGA
This sequence comes from Corvus moneduloides, assembly GCF_009650955.1. NCBI lineage: Eukaryota > Metazoa > Chordata > Aves > Passeriformes > Corvidae > Corvus > Corvus moneduloides. The sequence continues at coordinate 8,447,067 of NC_045492.1, forward strand.
TTGACAGAATTGTTTTGCCTCTCTAGCCCTTGAGCATGTTCCAAACTCAGTGCGTTTGTGGAAAGCAGCCGTGGAGCTGGAGGAACCTGAGGATGCCAGGATCATGCTGAGCCGGGCTGTGGAGTGCTGTCCAACCAGTGTTGAAGTGAGTTAAAAAAAAAAGTGAAATAAAAAAACACTTACACCCCACTTCAGGCTGGCAGTAGAGCTTTGCAGGCAAGAGGCAGGGTGAGCAGTGTTTCTCCACACAAGGTTTTCTCCCACGTGCTTCATGCCACAGTGGGAAGGATGTGATGAGTAGCGGAATGTGCTTTTTTTCTTTGGAGTTAATTGTCTGGTGGTCATTACATGCCTCATTTTGCTGTGTAATTGTTAGGTTAGTCATGGCAGTGCACAGCTGTGCCTGCTGTAGGCACTGAACCATGTTTGTGTCCATGTGTGGTGCCTTGACAGTTGGGAAAACAAGTGAACATTTAATCTGGTGAATCTAAAAGTTACTCATTTCTGAAACACCAAACCAGAGTGTTCAATTCAGCTGCCTGAGAGGTGATGTGAACAGAAAATAGGAGTGTAACAGCCCAGCAGATGGGGATGATACCCAGAGATGATCAGGACTGAGCTTCAAGGGCAGTAGCAGCCTGTTTCTCCTCTCCTCCATTGGTATTCCACAGCCTTCTTGCAGTGCTTGAGGACAGTTGCCAACCAGTAGCAAGCAGCGTGAAGCTGCTTATCTCTGTGGGCTGACACTGCCATACAGCAGCCTTGTCAGCTCCTTGTTCTCATCTCACATACATCTTTGTTGCTCTGCAGCTGTGGCTGGCGCTGGCAAGGCTGGAGACATATGAGAATGCTCGTAAAGTCCTTAACAAAGCCCGGGAGAATATCCCGACGGATCGTCACATCTGGATTACTGCTGCCAAACTGGAGGAAGCCAATGGAAACACCCAGATGGTGGAGAAAATCATTGACAGAGCCATCACATCTCTTAGGGCTAATGGTGTGGAAATCAACAGGGAGCAGTGGATACAGGTAAGTGCTCAGTCTTGGAAGCCCAGGTGAGCTCTTCACGTTGTGTTCTGGAGGCTGCTGATGGTGGGTGTTATGGGGCAGTGTAATTTTGCACCTGGCTTATCAGTGGAGGTCCCTGTGAAGAGACAAGAGATGAGATTAAAAAGCTGAGTAGGGTCAAGGCCGTAAGTGATACCCTGGGGTAATGTCACGTGTGTTTTGCTGAGAAGTGTCTGGTTTGCTTCTGTCTTGGAAGGTAAGTAGCTTCAAGCAGCTGCTGCCTAAGTAGGACAGAGGCTTAAAGCCTTCAGTGAAGGATTTACGTATTTTTTGCATATTTTTCTTTTGGCTTGAAAGATGTTTTATTTGCCCCATAAGTCTTTGTCAAATGGTGTTATGAGAAATCAGTACAAATACTGCATTTGCAGCATGTAGGAAATGATACTGTTAGTCCTGTACTGAACCTCTTTCCTCCTGAATAGGTTCTGTGCTTTGTTTGATCCTAAGTCTTTAAAGCAGTTTCCTACTAAAATCATTTACAGTGGGTCAAGGCAGCAAAAATCTTCTGTTATACTGCTTAAGAACACTGATAGTGAATGAAGTATATAATATTAAATGGATATCCTTGTTAACATCTAAAAGAATACTGACTTTCTTTACAGCAGTAAAACAATTAACGGTTAATTTCAACTTCTCTTTAAAAAAACCCACGAGCACAGCCTCTGCATTGTTGTGTTCTCGAGTTCCTTCTCAGTAGTAGAACTGCTCCATTTCTGTTATCTGATCAGAGGGCTTTGCAACAAGTTTAAGCAAGACATGCTTGGCTTTCTGAAAGCTTTGTGTGTCAGGAAACCATTTTTCCATACATGCTCTGGTGAGAGTGTTTGCACCTTTTACTTAACACTGGCTGACAGGAACTCTTAAATTTAGTTATTGCTTAGCCCTTATTGAGACTTAATCATCTCAAAGCTGAAAGAAGGTCAGTAGTTCTGATGTTGCAGTTCTTCCTTGTGAAGTTTTTGCATTTTTTATTGGCCAGGTGCCTGCTTGGGTTGGCCCAGGGTTGTGGAGCTGTAGGAAAAGATTTCTAGGTCTGGAAAGGTCACACATTGTCGCAATTATTGCTTTTCAGTGGATGGAATTGCTGTGCTCTATTTCTTAACCAACTTGTGAATGATTTTGTGTACAGCTCTAGCACCTTCCTCGTGGGTGCAGGCTCCTACTCAGTGTCAGTGTGTGTTTGATCAATGAGATGTTTGTGCTGTGGTGGTGACCACAATGTCTCTGTGTTTGTGCATGAGGAGTTGCCAATGCAGAATTTAACTTCTTGTGCTAAGCTCTCAAAATGAGCAGGGCTTTCCTCTTGTTTCTAGGATGCCGAGGAATGTGATAAAGCTGGAAGTGTGGCCACATGCCAGGCAATCATGAGAGCTGTGATTGGGATTGGGATCGAGGAAGAAGATCGGAAACACACCTGGATGGAAGATGCAGACAGTGTATGTCCAGCTGTGATGCTGCTTTTTGTTGGTTTTGTTTTATTGTGAGTTAGTGTTTTTTAATTAGAGGAAATTGAACTGGTGCCTGGGAAATGGCTTTGTCAGTGAAAGTGGATGTGATTCCCACACCACCTGCCTGCCTTTGGCCAGTCTCTGCCTCAGGAGGTTATTCAATTATAGAGCTTTATTCAGATTTGAATTTTTACTAAACAAAAAGTTGACATTGGTATAGCTTGTCTGCTAGTTTGGTGTGGATTTTTTTTTTTGTGAGTGTGAGACATCAACAGAGATTGAGTTATGGGTAAAGGAGCTGGGAGTTGAGTTTCAAGGCATAACCATTGTAGCTCAAGAGTTAATGTAAGACTGGACAAGGCAGTGGGTAAAAGTTTTACCAGGCTTTTTTTGCTTTAGGGGAATAGTTTGAACATGTGCTAAGAACTAAATCATATTTCAGCATGAGAAATGTCCAACTTCACCGGCCTTGAATTGGGCTCAGAGCAGTGGGGGGCACATGCTGTGGTGCTTAGGGTTTTGCCTGTGAAATAACAAAATGAAGTGCTAACATGAGAGCCTTTCCAATGCCTTACTAATGTTTCAAGCTGGCCTGTGAGTGTCAGTCCCACTGAAAGGCCAGGGGTACTTGTGCTCTGTAGAGGGATATTTGGAAATTCATTCCCTGCTTCCTTTTAAAAAGCTGATTGTAAGTATTCTGTTCTCTATTAATGCCTCAATTCATGGATTACACCGAGTTACTGAGTTCTGGGTTGAATTGTGCATGTGTAATTCCTTCTTGCTCTCGATTCCAGTGCTCCCCTAAGCTCACTTAGTCCTGATCTGTTTTCCCTCAGTGTGTTGCTCATAATGCCCTGGAGTGTGCCCGAGCCATTTATGCCTATGCCTTGCAAGTCTTCCCGAGCAAGAAGAGTGTGTGGCTACGAGCAGCCTACTTTGAAAAGAACCATGGAACCAGGTACGTGTGCTGCACGATCCCTCCGTGGAGGGCTTCATCCCAGTGACAGGCTGGAAAGGAAGGAAAACTACAGGATGGTCCCTGGTGTGGTGCAAGTGCAGAGTTAGTGCAGCTGGGTGAAACTCACTGACGTTTTTTTTGCAAGTCTGACCTTCTTTGTTATTGTTGTGCCCAGAACATCCTTAAGTTTTATGCAGTCATAAAATGGTTTTTGGCAATAGGGATTTATTGGTAAAAATAGCTGTGAAGAGACAAGGTAGGAACAAGTGTCTTTGAGAAGGCATCTCTGGAAAAATATGGGGATACAAATCACCTAAAATGTGTTTTATTTAGTCTTCATAGATAAAAAACTACATAGCTGAATGTGTCCAAGCATCTCTGGTATTTTCTGATTAAACACTCTGAATGTGTATCACATCCTGAATTAAGATTGGTGTTATACTGTTATAGCTCAGGCTCTTTTTGAAGTTTATTCATAAAGAGTAAACTTCACATGTCAGAAACTTTCTGCCCACATCTTAGATTAAAGCAAGCAATCTCTGCAGTAAGCCACTTATACATGTGCAATCATCCTTACTAAAGCCAACAAGACTATGTTGTGGAAGTGACTGCAGATGCTGAGTTCTTCCTCATTCAAGCCTTTTTTTAAATGGGAACAAATACACCTTTGCTTTTGATGTTTTCCCATGTTTCCCAGTGGTGGCTGGCTTTTAAGCCCCATGTTCCACCTGAAAAGTATATTTTCCAGAGGAAAAAAAAAATTGCATAAAATCAAGCGAGCCTCATCTAATAATTCTGAAAACCTTCCTGTCAGAGTTTCTGCTAAGGTTTGTTAAGCAGAATTACTCTTTCCAAGAGAAAGGAGCTGTTTGTGTGAGGGCTCTTTCCACAGAGGCTATCAAACAAAGGTGTCTGAACAATGAGCCGTTTGTGGAGTGCTGATTTCAGAACCCTTGTGGAAAAAGACCCCACCCTTTCCTTGTTATGAAACAACTTATCAAGGTTTACAACATTGGACTTTGCAACAATATTTATAACACTGAGTGATAGTGAAAATGGTGTGAGAGAGCTTGCCTTTGGCAGTACCTTGAGGGATTGTAACTTGCTCTTTCTTGTCTTCAGAGAATCCTTGGAGGCTCTTTTGCAGAGGGCTGTTGCTCACTGTCCCAAAGCAGAAGTGCTGTGGCTCATGGGAGCCAAATCCAAGTGGTTGGCAGGAGATGTGCCAGCAGCCAGAAGCATCTTGGCCCTGGCTTTCCAGGTGGGTCTGTTACACTTGTCAGAGGGTGTTAAATGTGACAGGTAAAGAATACAGAGCAGGCTTTTTCTGTCAACGCCTGATTCCTGCTGCCTTTCAAGGTGATGGAGACTTCCGCTGTTCTTTGATTGCTTTGTGTGGCAAAATGTTCTCCTGTGAAATAGCAGCAAACTGGAAGCAAGGCTGTGGTACTGCTCTTTTAGTAGTTCTACACCAGGTTCTGAGCTGGAACAAGTTGTCCAGAGAGGTTGTGGCTGCTGCATCCCTGGAAGTGTTGAATGCCAGGTTGGATGGGGCTCTGAGCAGCCTGGTCTGGTGCACAGCATCCCTACCCTTGGGATGAGATGATCTTTAAAGGCCCCTTCCAACCCAAACCACTCTGCGATTCTATGAGTTTGCAAACCATCAATTTTACTAGCATGGCTTCCACCAACCCCAGTCATGGATCAGAATCCTGTTGTCTTGGGTCACCTCAGGGAAGGGGTTGTGGTCTGCCCTAATGAGGTCACTGAATTACTTATATTTTGGATCAAACCCACTAATGAAGGGAATCGCCTACTGGATGCTGTAGCAAAGATAGGCAGAGCATTTCTAGCACTGGGAATCAGGCTTAAAAGCTAAGTGAAAAAAAAGGTCCTGAAATGGAAGGTAAAAGATACTTCCTTATTCTGTTCTCGGTGCTCTTTGTTACTAGGCTGCAAAGTTCTTGACATGGTTGCCACTGAAATGACTTTTATTGGAAGAGTTTTCACAGACGTCAGTGGGGAATTCAAGCTGCAGTTTTTTTGCCTGAGGGTAATAAAATGAGGGTCTCATTGTGGCAGACCCTGTGATGTTTTCAGTATTTAGACTGGAAGTTCAGAAGATCAAGCATTACTGCTTTTCAACAGTTGAGAAGCATCCAGCTTCTAAACTGGCATATATCTTTGTGTTGCCCATCTGTTTTGGAGGATTTCTATAAACTTCAAAGGTCAAAGAAGACTGGGAGGAGCTTGCACTGAAAAAAATCCTACTGTGGATTGACAAAGCTCTGATTTCAATTTTAATCTGGATCAAACGGAGGATTAAATCTGCTGTTGATTCACTGTATGCATTTGTCTGTCACTTTGTGTTCTTGCAGGCCAACCCCAACAGCGAGGAGATCTGGCTGGCTGCCGTGAAGCTCGAGTCGGAGAACAATGAGTATGAAAGAGCGAGGAGGCTGCTGGCAAAGGCTCGCAGCAGTGCCCCCACAGCAAGGGTAAGGCTGTGTGGAGGGTGGAGAGTCTCAGGCCTCTTGGCCACGGGGGATTTGGGACGGATGGAGGAGTTCCTTCAGTTCTGTGGCCTTAGGGATTGACCATATGGCTCCCTGCCATTGGCTTCCGGGGCATGTGGCCGCTTTGCCGAGCGCTGCTCCAGCGAATTGCGACACAAAGTTGTGGCATGGTGGGAAAAAAAGGCTAGGATCAAGTGAAGGGTTTCAATTTGTTTTTTACACAAATAGCAAAAGTCAGGAAATTCCCAGTTTACAGCTGTTTGTATAATGTTTGTGTTGCATAAAAGCACGTCTTGGAAAAAAGAGAAAATACTTTCACAGAAGACTCACTTATGCTTGTACTAAAGACAGCTCTGGGTGGTTTGGTGTTTAAAGTTACGGTCCTGTGTTTATCTCCAGTTACCTCTGGTATGATAAACTCTGTCGATTTTCGGCTCTTCATACAAAAGCATTTTAACTTGTCCAAGTAAACGAAAAGTTAGTTTGATCTCTGTCCTCTGTTCCTCCCCCTCAGTCGTAGTTACATCCTACATCTTTTTAACTGTCCTCTTCCTCTCTGAGCCAGGGAGCTTCTGCAGCTGGGGCTGAAGCTCTGCTCTCAGACTTGATGCCTCTCTTGCGAGGTCACAGAGGGGGGAGTTTGGGAACGGGGAGGATGGGGATCAAAGAGCAGTGAGAGAGCCTTTGGTGTATTTCTCATAGCTGTGACTTCCCTGCGTAGCCAGAAGGAAGGATTTGGGGAGCAGAAAAGTACGTGTACCAGTTTGTAATGAGCAGGACAGCAGTTAGAGCCTGAAGCCATAAGTAAGGAAAGGTGGTCATGGTAGCTTGGATATGAGGAGATCAGATTGTGCTGATGAAGGAGGCCTAGGTTTGTTAATTGGTTGTGCTATTAAAGCTGTGCTCTTTATACAAATATTATTTTTCCAACCCAAACTGTTCTGTGATTCTGCAAATGCCAGTTCTATGTTAATAATTATGTAAATAGGTGAGATACAGGTGGATCACGCTCTTCTAACTCCTTTAGTATTTGCGTTTACCTTTCCATTGTTATCTGTGCCCGCTATTATTTAACTCTGATATTTTAGTTTTTATTTTGCTTCAAACTGTAGCTAATCAATAACATTCTAATGAATGCATGAAAGTGGGAATCCGCTGCTTTGGCAGATTAATGGTTTTTCAATGGCTGCTGATGGTAAACAGCTCTGGTTTGTTCCCAGGTCTTCATGAAGTCTGTGAAGTTGGAATGGGTGCTTGGGAACATTGCTGCAGCCCAGGAGCTCTGTGAGGAAGCCCTGAAGCACTATGAGGACTTCCCCAAACTGTGGATGATGAAAGGACAAATTGAGGAACAAAAAGAGCTGGTAGAGAAAGCACGGGAGGCTTATAATCAAGGGGTAAGATGGATGTTACTGCAGGTTTGCTTTGTGCTGCTGGCATGGAGAGATGTCTGTCTTTGAATGAAAATGAAGAGCCAACGACACGATTCCTTTCTGTCATTGGTTAAAACAGTAAAAGAAAAAAAAATAGGCCCTTGAAATAAGCAAGAATTTCTCTTATGCATTACCCATATGCAAGATTGACTTTCTTGCTTGAAAGAGTTCTCTGTATACCTGACTCCTCACAGGCAGGAAGAAAGGCTTTGCACAGTAATTCTCTAAGACCTGGAAAGACTAAAACCAGAACTCTTAAAAGAAAATCTTCCTCAGCAGCTCTTAGATGCACACTGTGAAAGGAGGTGGCCTGCGGAGCACTCCTCTCTCTTTTAAATGGTAATTGGTGTCCTTGGGTATGAATGCTCAAAGTCGACAGCCATCAAAGTAATTTGGACACAGGTTTCTGCCAGTGTTGATATCCTAATGACTCCCTGCACACTCTGCTGTGGTTTGGGGATGTGTGAGAGCCCTCCATCTGCAGAAGGAGCACGAATTGCAGCTGTGTTAAGGGAGGTGTGTTCTGTCTCTTAACTGCTGGGATAGCTCAGTCATACCTGATGTACCTGACTATTTTGGATACAGGAAAAACTTCACTTCTGTGCTGACTGTAAGACTAGCTGGAGAAATTTGAGTGGCATATCTTGGTCTCTCTTCTTGTAAACTCTTCAGGAGGATATAGGCAGGGAAGTTCTTTTCAATAAGAGTTACAAGATTTTTTTTCATCTTTACCTATTAGTATACTTTTTTTTTTTAAACAGTTGAAGAAGTGCCCCCATTCCATACCCCTGTGGCTTTTGCTGTCCAGGCTGGAGGAGAAAGTCGGGCAGCTGACTAGAGCAAGAGCCATCTTGGAAAAGTCTCGCCTGAAGAATCCAAAGAATCCAGATCTCTGGTGAGTTGTGTGGAGTTGAACTGATTTTGGGCTACAAATTCAACCCATTCTTCAGGCCCGCTATTTCACATTATCTCAACCATTTGAGCCTGGAACTTAGGACCACACCCATCCTGGAGTTTCTTCTGGACTAACAGCTTCCCTGAATAGCAGAAATGCTTTGGTGATCCTGGCTAGCTTCTCTAAGGATCCGGGAACTAGTTATTTCTTTACTGGTGGTTGTAGTGCACAGAGCATGCACAGGGCTCTTTCCTTTCTGTTACAGTTCCTTTTTCAGATTGTTTTTTATCTGGGCCATTATAGAATAAAAGTCGCATTTATTTTTAGATGGAGAGGAATGGGAAGATGTCCGTCACCTACACATATCCAGAATATGGGCAGATGTTTGCAGTTTCCAGTGACCTTCATGTGACTCACTGTTTCTGCCTAGTGAATATTGTCATAAATTTCATCAGTGTCTCTTCCCTACCAGGTTGGAGTCTGTGAGATTGGAATACCGAGCTGGGCTGAAGAACATTGCAAACACACTGATGGCCAAGGCACTGCAAGAGTGCCCCAATTCGGGTGAGCTGGATCTCATTTCTGCCTTAAACACAGTTAATTGTTTTGCCCAGTTGATAGAAGCACATTTTTTCCCAAGATGTCCTTTCTGGCCAGGTCTCAGAATATGGTGTTTTGGAGAGGTGTCAGTCATCCTTCTGCAAAGGAAATACTGAGGGTCTTTGAGAACAATCCGAGTTACTTTGTGCTCTCTCACACCTGAGGGGTCATGAGTTGGTGTTGTTCCATTTTTCCGCAGTGTCCAGTATATTATTGGATCCCTGGTCCACAGTTTGTCCCCAGGCTTCCTGCGAAAACTTCTTGGATATGGGTGGGTTTTTCTCTGAAGCTGGTAGAAGTCTGCCAAGGTTTAAAATTAAAGACACTTCAGTGTTTGTAGTTAGGAAGTTCAGTGGAAAAAGAATGGTTCTTTCCCTGTCCCTCTGGAGTACAGCTGGCCTTAGGAGATTCCGAGTTGCTGGTTTGCCTGCACTGGTTTCTGAGTTTAACAACTTGTGCTGGCAGCAAATTTCCATCGCAGTCATGATTGGGGGATAGTGTACCATAAATGTTCAGTCCTGGTTTTTAATTATTTTAGCTCATGTAAGAAAAGAAGTCAAATGATGTCAGTTAGTTCTAACCAGCAGTGGAAACATTTGCCTCTTGGGATGGGAGGATAAAGTGCCTAACACATCCCTGTTTTGGGGCAGAATTGCAGGAAGACTTTAAATAATTAAACATGTTGACATCTTCTGGGGAGAAGATGTCACATAGCTACAAATTGTAGTAACTTGCTGCAGGTCAAGGCTTGACTTGCCTTCAGGGTAGGTTTTGAAAGGTGTTTTAATTGGTGGCTACTAAAGTCCCAGTGAATTAATTGGGAATTAAGTGACTTTTATGACATGATAGACTCATTGCAAGGTACTTTCCATGTGAGTGGGTCACCAAAGCAGCACCACCCAAAATCCTGCTCTGTTTTTGTGAATGACCTAGTAAGTGTTTGCCACCACAGGCTGTTCTACAGATCTGCCTGTTGCTATGGAAATGGGCAGCAGGAGCTCAGTTTTTGTTTAAAAAATTGCTTCCAACTTTATCTTAGACCTCAACAAACCATAATCAAAGCCTGCAGGACTTGGCCACCTGCAGTCCTGTAAACCAGAGGTTTGGGTCCATCGATTGCTGAATTGATTCCTGATGGGTGGCAGGCTGCACAAAGAATAAAATAGAAATATTATGGTGTTTGTGATCCTATATATAAAGAGCAAGAAGAAGAGAGTCTGTCTCCTGTCTGTCACTGCAGTTATCAAAGCTTGTGTGTGTTCCTGTGGTGCCGTTTATGGGAAGCGAGAGCGCTTTGATGGAGTCCTGGCAGACACCAGCTCTCAGGCTTTGCTTTGAAGTGATCAGGTGTGCCTGGCTGACATGAGAAACTGCAGATTTCATGCTCCCCTGAGCATATTTCCTTCCTTGCTTTTGGCAGTGAGAAGAGCTAGGGATTAAACCCAGCTTTCCTGGATCTACTCTGTCCTTCATCAGTGTGTGTGGAGCCAGCATCAATAAGACTGTGGTGCTCTCCAGCACCCTTGAAACTGCTCCCAGACTGTACTTTGTACTTTTTGGGCCTTCTTCTGCCACTGCAGTTGCCTGTTCCAACAGACAGATACCTTTCCCTTTGGAAATGCTGATTTGCCCTCCCTGTCCCAGTGTTTGCAGTGTCTCATCTGAAAAGCCTGAGCTCTACGTTAGCTGCGGGAGTTGTGGTACAGAGACTCCCAGAGCTGAAGCTCCAGCATGGTGCACACACTAGCTCAAATTTCAGAGTTCTGAATGAAGTATCTGTGTGGAAAGAGTGATCTGGGATGAGGTTAGGGGTGGATCACCACCAGGGCAGGGGCTGTACAGCTGCTTGTGTTGCAGAGCACTGGCCTGATGGCAGGGTGGGAAGGGTTAACCTCAAAATAACACTAAACAATCTTCTTACTTATTTTGATTAAGGAATCCTGTGGTCAGAAGCAATTTTCCTTGAAGCGCGACCGCAACGAAAGACCAAGAGTGTGGATGCTCTCAAGAAGTGTGAACATGACCCACATGTCCTGCTGGCTGTGGCCAAGTGAGTTCCTGTGCTTGATGCAGTAAAAATATCCGTGTCTGTGTGTGGCTGTATCCAGGATGGAACACTGCACTCCAGCACAGCCATGCGACTCTGGCTGCAGCAGCTGTAATAAGTCCCAAAGCAAGGAACAGCTCTCCAGCTGTCTCCTAGTAACTGTGCAAATCTCTCCCTTGATTCCAAGTGGGGAATGTCAGCCTGCCCTCGAGTTGTTCTGGTGGGTCTGGGACTGGCACAGATAACAATACACTCACACAAAGCTCATTGCCAGTACTTGGTATTGGCACCCTGCAAGCTGCTTTCTTCCTGTCCCTTGAAGAGGATTTCACTGTGCTGTCAGGTGAACTAGGCTTTATTAAGTGGTTCAGGATATGTTTTAAGTATCTGTGAAAATAGGGACCTTTTTTGCTGATTATTTTTCAAGTTTTGTGTGGCTGTCTGTGTAGTTTGCATCTTTTCTCTCTATCCTAGATTCTGTCAGGTGTCTTCTTAAATTCTGAGCTAGATGCTCTGCTCCTGATTTTTTCCTATGTCAGTGTTCTTCAGCTGTGCCCCTTCCCAGAATGCAAACCACCAGACATTCTGTAGTTTGCTTCTCTGAAATGGGAAGATAATCTCCTAGGAATTGTTTTCTTGTCCAGACTGAGTTGTGAGGATTCCAGTGCTGAAAACCCACTGTTAGAACTGACTCATGCCACATCCTGCTCTGATGTGTGAACAGCCTTTACAGCAGCCTTGATGGAAACAAACTTACTTTCCTCCCTTTGGGAATAGCAGAAGAGTTAATACAGGAGGCATTTTGCTCGAGGTTGCCCAATTCTTTCACAACTCTATTTTATAAGCCAAAGAAAACTGTAGGATACACTCCAGTGACTGCAACACTGGGTTCTGCCAGATCCTGACAGCTGACTTGTTCAGCTTTAGCAGCAAGTGAGAAAAATGTTAACTTTTGCTTTATGGCAACTGCTCCCAGGCCCCTTCTGGTGCAACCTCAGGCTATTTAACAGCTAATCCCAACATAAACAGCTTCCACCTCCCATCACAACTTGCCTCTGTAGGTACAGAGTGTCACACATCTGTGAAAAACTTTTGTTTAACATGTTGCTGAAAATGGCCACTACTTGCAGGTGTTAAGCCTCTGCTATCATTGTTGCGCTCTTGTAAATCACAGTTTATTTAACACAGAACAATCAAGAGTATTATAGGGCTTAAAAACAATCACAGAAGCTGTATAATTTTATGACAGGCTAAGCTCTTTATGAGGGGTGGCTGATTTGATAAAGACCTTATAGCTCAAATGAACTCTTTAACGCAAAGCAGTGAAACCAAGAGACTCTTGACCCAGCTGGTTCATTACTGGGGAGAAATTTCAGCATTGACCAGTGCCTGGATGAAATGGCAACAGTGGGGCTGTGCTAGGATGGGTTTGAGTGCAGAAGCTTCCATGCTTGTTTTTTCTTGGAAAATGGGGCTGACAAGGCAGGTCTGCTCCACTCCACTCCAGCAGGCTTTGTAGGTGTGAGCATGTGACCATACAGCAGGCAATTGCCAGCTTTTAGAAGTTACTTAATTGTTAGATGCTAAAATTGACTTGAAGTGTAAAGAAATTGAAGGAGTGGGAATAGATGTAGGCACGTAATCCTGTCTCTTCCTCACCAAATCTGGAACAGCAAAATTAAAGCAATTGAGTTAGCAGAGCTCAGTAATGCTTCTCCTCTCAGCAGAGTCTGTCTGTGCCTGGGGCTAAGTTATCCTCTGAGTTGCCCTGCCTCACTGTGGGGCAGTGAAGAAGTGCTGGATGTTCTCTTCAGTCCTCTCCCTTCCCTTCCCTTCCCTTCCCTTCCCTTCCCTTCCCTTCCCTTCCCTTCCCTTCCCTTCCCTTCCCTTCCCTTCCCTTCCCTTCCCTTCCCTTCCCTTCCCTTCCCTTCCCTTCCCTTCCCTTCCCTTCCCTTCCCTTCCCTTCCCTTCCCTTCCCTTCCCTTCCCTTCCCTTCCCAGGAGCAGGATGGTCGGTAGTTGCCTAAAAAGCTGCCGTTTCCTTCCTGGGAGAGCAAAGAACTGGAACACCTGTAGAGCCTTTAAGTTGGACTTCTTGTGGGTTGACATCTTCCTGTAAAATGAGGCTGTTTATCAGCTCCCTTCTGCTTTTCCCAACAGGCTGTTCTGGAGCGAGCGTAAAATAACCAAGGCCAGAGAGTGGTTCCACCGGACGGTGAAGATAGACTCTGACCTGGGGGATGCCTGGGCCTTCTTTTACAAATTTGAGCTCCAGCATGGCACAGAGGTGAGTGTGTGCATGGGAACAGGGAAGGCAGCAGCAATCCCTGGCTGGCTGCCCAGGGGTTGCCCAGTCCTGGGATTGCTGCAGTGCTGGGCTGAGCGTGCTGCTGCTGCTCCTGCCTGCGTTGTCACAGGGGAGGCTGGCTGTCACGCCTGGTCATGAATGAGCAAGAACAGGCCTGTGCGGTGGCTTTTAAAAGGTGCTGTCATTAGCTGAGCTGTGTTTCAGGCTGCTTTGCTGTCCACAGTCATGCTGGTTCATGCAAAAATCTCTGAAATCAATCTTCCTCCTGTAAAACTCAAGTTTGCTCTGAGAGGGGATTGTGCTGGAATGGTGGTGCTGGGTTTGTGTAACTAGGGCTGTTCCTTCCCAAGTGTGGAGTACAGGTTGCACGTGAACACAGCCAGAGGAACAGCCAGCTCTAATCTCTTACAGCAGTTTGTACTGCTGATTCTACTGAAATGATGGGGGTGTTTATCTTCTGACTTCAGAGAGACCTTTCACTTGACACAGCTCCTGCAGGTGGTAATGCAAGGAAGTTTCTGCTGCAGTTTCTGTGCTGTAGCCAAGACTTGCTCAGCTGCAACTTGGCCGGTTTGTTCAGCCAGGCAGGAGACTTGCTGCTTCTGAATTTTGACTTGGACTTCCTTTGAAAGTAACAGATCCCAAACCCCACCATTGTCTTTGGAAGAGTGTTTGAAGCAGGGAGGGTTCAATTTTTGCTGTGTTCTGGAACAAACCAGGACAAACTGTCATTTCTCTTCCCTGTAGGAACAACAAGAAGAGGTGAGGAAGCGCTGTGAGAATGCCGAACCTCGCCACGGAGAGCTCTGGTGTGATGTCTCCAAGGACATAGAGAATTGGCAGAAGAAGATTGGGGAGATTCTCGTGCTTGTGGCAGCCAAGCTGAAAAATACCTTCTAGAGTGTGCTGGCCTCAGCTGCCTCAGAGGTCTCTGTAGGACTTAACCTGCTTGTGGTACATTTGCCCTTTCAGCAGTACAGATTTTGAAGGACAGGACATGGATGATGATAGGAAAGCGCTTTCTCCCAAAAGGAAAAGCTGCTTCCTTCTTTCCCCAGCATGGCCATCAGCTTCTGCAGCACATGAGAACGTTGTAGCTGATGTCACACAGGAGACAGGAGCAATCTTGTGAGGCTCTGGTGGCATTTCCGCGTTGATTCCTGATTCCCCCCTGCGAACACAAGCTTTAATTAGCGCTTGTTTGGATTCTGACATGTGGCAGTCCCTCTGTTCTTGGCCCTGGCATGTATTCCCTGTCCCCCTTTGGTGTTTGGCCCACCTGATACTGGTTCCTTGTCAGCAGCTCTGGGTTGTTGCTGTTGGAATACACTGAGTGTCCTTGAAGGAGATGGACGGAGTTTTGGGAGCAGCCCAGCAGCACAGGGAAAGGTCTGGGCTGGCTCCTCTTCTTTAGGTGGTTTAGTTTGGTGTCTGCTAACAAGCTGCTGCACAGCTTGGAGGTGTTCCTCCAGCCTGAGCAGCTGGAGCATTTTGTCAAATTCAAAAGCGTATTTTTAGAGAACTTTTCCTCAATTTTTAAATGTATATAGTAAAGCTTATTCTTTTAGGTGTCTGAGTTCATTAAGCACAGTGGTGGTTTAAAGTAACAAGGCATAACTCAGCAATCCCTGAAAGCCCTTTTGAAGGAGGAACCTTTATTTAGAGTCATTGGGAGACTGTGTGTGGCTGGGAGGTTTGGGGTGGCTCCCTCCAAGTGCAGATAGAAAAAAAGCAAATTCAAGAGAGGGAAAGCTTTGTGTTTGAGACCCTTTGTACACTGTCTTTAATTTTCTACACTTGTGATCTGTACTATTTTTACCCCAACTCCCTGACTTCTTGTGATCCTAGAATGAGAAGCTGTACTGTCTTACACCTGAGGCTATAGCAGCTGTATCCAGGTCTGTGGATGTGCATTATCCTATGTATTTAGTTTAAGGAGAAGCTCCCTTATTACTTGTTGGAGAACATGTATAAAATACAGCTTCTTTTTTTTTGTTTCCTTCTGTTGTCTTCGAGCATGGTCTTGCCCTTTGACTCTCAGTGGGAAGAGTGGGTCTGATAGCAGAAACCTTTGGAGTTATCAGGCTCCCACCACTCTGGGAAGCTGCCTGCCAGTGGTGGCTGCACCAAGCTGGGCTACAGCCTCTTGCCAAAACGGATGAGAAGCCCAAAACAGATCTTTTAACACTGGAGCAGAAACGGTTGGTCTGGAAGCAAAAGCCTTTTTCTCTTTGGATTTGTAATGGAAACTGTTGTGCTTTCTCTAGAATAGCTGATGAAAGGGTGTAGATCATGGATGTCCCGTGGAATTGTAGTTTCCCAAAGGTGAGTGAGAAGTGTTGGGAGTTGAGAGGCTCTTGCTCAGGGATTTTGTGCCATTGCTGGCATCCTTCAGGTGAGTGGGCTTAGAGAGAGTAGAAGAGTTTGGGAAAGGTAATGGAGATGTTACTCGAAGGAGAGGGTAGACATGGCAAGGAAACCTGGCTGGACAAGGATTCAAGACTGAGGCAGAAACTGCAGGATAAAAACAAATTTAGAAGTTTTCAATGTGTGCTGTCCTTCAGCCTCTTGTGCTCACATGGGGACTGTATCCTCCTTTTCTGGGCAGGGAATGTGGCATTCCGATTCCTGGTGTAGTGATGTGCTGGGGAGAGCTGGGTGCCTCTGGTGCATAAATCCCTCTGTCCAGTGGTGCTGTGGTGTTGGTGGCTGCAGAATTGGGATGGGAAAGGGAAGTGGGAATTGCAGTAGTGTGGCTTTTCCTGCTGGAGAGATTCCTGACCTGTGTTGGGAGCATTTCCCTTGAGCCAGATAACACAGGTGCACACACTGGTGGGATCCTCCTGCTTCCCCTGCCCCTTGCTTAGGTGGCAGCACCACATCTTGTAAGGATTTGTTGGGATGTGGAAGCCTCAAGGGAGCAGCCCTGTGCTGGGGCCTGTGCCACCTTCTCACAGCACCAGGCTCCTTTGGCCACCTGCTCCTTGTACCTGCAGCTTCCCTTTCTTTTGGGCTATATTCCTTAGTTTGGGGATTATTTTTTCTTACTTAAAAGGGATCATCAATCTTAGAGCCTTTTAATGTTCGTAGATGTCTTGGTGGTTTTTAAATGGATTATGGCACCCATGAATTTTAGCTATATATAGAGCTCAATAAACAAGTTATATGGGTCGTGTCCCGGTGGAATGCTGCAGCCTGCTGTGGGTCCCACTTCCTGGGGAGCAACATTCTCACCAAGCTGAGCAGAGCTGGATTATTCACCATTTGTTCTATTTCTTACCCAATCACCCGCGTTCAGCTCCTCAGTGGAACCTTGTTGCTGTCAGTTTGGTTTTTCCCAAAATTGATAGAAATTGAATCAGGGCGATTTCTGTGCCTGAGCTGGGGGTGAGGTACACAGTGTAGAGGGGAAGGAGGAGACGGCTTTGGTTGGAAGCACGGGGACACTTCTTGTATTGATATTTTGCGGGTCTCACCCTGGACAGTCACTTTTGCCATGGGTTGGTGTGATTGTGAGTGTTCTCCCACTGCCGTCTGTGAATCCAGAGTGAAACAATCGCCCCAACGCCAACAGAAATCGAAACTGCGGGGGTTTGCAGCACAGTGTGCAGCCTCGGAAGAGGGACGCGCGTGGGTTGGGATCCCAGGGTGGGTGCGAGCAGGGGGTGCTGCCTCTGCCGGCCCCTCCGGGGCAGGGGGACCCTCTCCCCCCCTGCCCGGCTGCCCCCCGGGAGCAGGACCCGGCACGACCCGCTCCTCTCTGCGCTCCGGCGGTGGCCGGGGGGGCCGGGGCGGCCTCCCCCGCGGGGGCCGGGGCTGGGCCAGCGGCGGTGCCGTGTCCCGTCCCCCCCGCGGCGGCCGGGCCCGTCCCCTCCCACCGTGGAGCCAAGTTCAAACCGCGGGCCCCGGCGCAGCGGGACGGGGCCGGACCGGGCTCCCCGGGGCCGCCGCAGGGGCCGCGCCCGCGGGGCTCCATGGTGAGTGCGCCGGGACACCCCTTCTCCCCGGGACCCCCTTCCTCTTCTCCGGGACACCCCTCCCTGGGACCCCACCGATGGACCGGAGCCCGCTGCACTGCCGGGTTGGGGTCGGCTCGGCCAGGGTGGGACTTGCGGCAGCTGCGATGGGGCTTGGGACCTGTCGGGAGGTGACTGGTTCTCCTGGAATGAGGCTTGGACTGACCGCGGGAGGGGCCGGTCCGCCCGGCAAGGGGCTCGGACTGGTCGGCATGGGGCTGGAGCAGCTGGGAAAGGACTTGCAGCAGCTGGAATGGGGCTGAGCTGGGTCCAAATGGGGCTTGGATCCTTAGGAGGGTCGCGATGGGACGGAGCTCCGTGGGGAAGGGGCTCTGGTCTGGCTGGGGAGGTTGGTCCAGCTGGGATCAGGCTGCTGTGTCTGGGATGAGGCTTAGACCTGGCTGGAATGGGGTTTGGATGTGGCTGAGGGAGAGAACGGAGGGTCTGTCCCTGCCTTGGGGCTCTGGGTGGTGGCAGGGCCCCTTTGGGTAGGAGGGAGTCGGGGACACGGTCCATCTGGCTGGAAGGACCTGGTGACCCCGGTGGGCCCAGGCTGGCGGCAGGAACTGCCCCTTGCTGCCCCGCTGGCTGGGACTGGCAGGAGTGCCACCAGGAGCTGCTCTATCAACAGTGGTGATTCCCCTTATCTCCTCGTATTTGCTGGAGGATTAGAGTGAGGATGAGATTAGCTGTGCCTGTCCTGCACCCGTGCTTCTCCAGGCTGCTCCTTCACTACCAGCTCTCCCTTAGGAAGGGACGTGCCACCTGCCTGTAGCTTGTTGCTGTGGGATAGGGACAAGGGGAGAAGGAATAACCCTAAATCAGCTGCTGAACTTGTTCTCCGTCCTGAAGGGGGAGAAGTCAGGAGCAGGGTTTGCCACCTCGGTCTCTCCCTGCATCCCTCGCTTGTCACTGCTGCTTCCCTGCTTTCCATGGTGGGGGTGGGAAGCACCTACTGCACCCGCTGAGCTCCTGCCCTGGCTGTTCCCTGGACTACTCTGCACTTCCTCCCGGGCTGAGCACTGAGCCCAAGCTTGGCTGTCTTGGAATGCTGGAAATAGTGTGCTTTCTCCTGGAAGTGGGTCCCAGTTGTTTAATAAACCACTTCAGGGAAGTAATTCCCATTTTCATGGTAAAATTGCATGGCCTTGCCTTCCTGGCAGAGGAGGCTTCTGGAGAGTAACCCTTAGACTTTGGTCAGGGTGTCCTCATGGAAGCATTGCTCTCCTTTGATGTCCCTGGGGATTGTACCCTCGGCTCTCTGCTGAATCACCTCTGGGGCAAGATCTCTCAGTGGTTTGCAGGGAGCAAAGCCAGCTGCACAAGGAGGCTCTTCCCTGCCCTTCCCAGCTCCCAGATAGAGCTCAGCACAGCTCTGCTGGAAGATGTGTGGTGATTAAGGAAGCTGAAGAGCCCAGTGGGATTTCTACTGGTTATACAAGGATTTGCTCATATCCTTGCACGTGCCTGTGCTCCGAGATGATGGTTGTGTCCTTGTGTTCCCAGAATTGTGCACTGTTGGATTTTGCATCATGTTAAGCCTCCATCACTCCCGTTGAGCTGCAGGAGCTCAACGGAAGTTTGAAAAGGTTTCCTCACCCTTTTGGAGCCAGGTCCAACTCAGCATTGAGTAGGGTGCACAGAGAAGGTGCGGATTTTGCAAACAAACCCCCCAGGTTCTCACCAAAGGGAAGGACAGATGGAGTCTCCCTGGGCTTGGAATTCAATGAGAGAAATTCTTCCTTCTGCCTTCTTGGAGCAAATGCAGAGGTGGTGGGGAAGGCAGTGAGGTGGGGAGCAGCAGGCGTGGTCTGCAGGCAGAGCTGCGGCCCCTTCCTCCTCGCTCCTGCTTTGGCTGTGGTGCAGGGGTTGCATAGTTGGAAGGAGCTGAACTACTTTCTGCCTGCCCAGACCTGACACCTGTGGCATGGGGGTTGTTTGGGAGGGGGTTGATTTTGGGGGGACTTTTCCTGAAAATGTGAAATGATAGAAATGCCAGGATGGGGCCCCAGTGCTGTGCCACTGCTGAGACGTGTTGAGCGTTTGGGCTCCTTTCCTGGCACAAGTTTTGAGCTCCCCATCCTCACTCTGCTGTTGCTGAGCTGCTCAAATATCCCCAAACCTGGTCACTTGAGCTTGTGCTGGCTTTTCTTCAAAGCCCTGGGACTCATCCCTGCCTCAGAGGGTCCATCCACCCCCTCCCTGTGCCCCTCTGCCAGCTCAGGTGTCAGCACTTGGGGTTCCCCGCTCTGCAGGGGCCAGCACGGGGCTGTTGGGAAGGTTTGGAGCCAGGAGGCTTGGAGGGAGCTGGGATGTGCTGGTGAGAGCAGATGCTTGTGCTGCTTCTGTCTGGCTTGTGGTGAGGATGCCTGAGCCTGGGATGAGCATCCTTTGGGGGTGCTTGGATCTATTTGGGCTGAGGTGTGGATATTGCTGGTGGGGACCAGGCAGCTCCTGCCTCTAGCTCCTCTCCAAGGAGCCTGGCACATCCCTCCCTGCTCCCCTTGGGCTTTGGTGCTTGAGGTTCTCTGGCCTTGAAATGCCACAAATTTGGGATCTACTGGAACCCTGCTGGGGCAGAGAGCTCAGGGATGAGCCCCATAGACTGACACAGGTCCCTGGCACAGCTCTGTGCTAAGAACCTGGCTGCTGGCACCGGAGAGTTCTGTGTGTGCCATGGGCAGCACTGCTGAGCTGGGCTGAAGCTGGAGCAGTTTCCCAAGGTGAGATGGCTCATCTGGAAAGGATGTTCTTTGGGAAAGGAGACAGTTGAGGCTCTTCCATCATGTGTTGCATCTTCAGGTCTGATGGAGCTTCTCACTGGGGGTTGAAGGCAGAGCCCAGAACATTCCTTAATCCCCAGCTGACTCTGAGCCCTTCCCTGGCAGATTTTCCCCCGGGTGCTCTCCTGTGCTGTTCTGCTGCTCCTGCTCGTGGCTGTGCTGAGCAGAGGCAGGAGGTGCAGCATCGCCAAAATCCTCCGGCAGTACCGCGCTGTCATCTTCCATGAGATCCAGAACCTGGTGAGCCAAGGCAGGGATCTGCCTGGGGGCCCAGCCCTGCCTCTGGGAATGCTGCTGGGCTGGATGCAGCCCTGCTGTGGGATGTGGGGAGGGATGAGCTTGGAGGTTTTAATATGGAACTGGCTGCTTTGCCAACAGTGCTGGGGAGGGGGTTGTTTTCAAATGGGGGATCCTTGCTCCAAGTGGAAGGCACCGATCCTGCGAGGTGCTGGATCTTCTTGCTTTATTTCTCCAGAGGAACCTGACTGGGTCGGTGTACAGGAGCGGGAGGGCTGGGCCCGCTTGTCGTTCGGACAAGGTGAGCACCGAGGGACACAGGGCTGGGGCATCGCGTGGGCTGAGCCCTCAGGGAGCCACGGAGCCTCCCCCACTGCCCGGGGTCCTGTGCTTCTCTCCTCTGCAGGACCAGAAGATCCTGCTGTCCATCTACAACATCAGCATGTCCCTGCGGGAGGTGGGGGCCAGCACCCTGCAGGGCCCTGAGGAGCTGGCAGTCTGGAGGGTGGCCAGGAACACTGAGATCGTGCTCCAGGAGAACTGCAGGAAAATCAGCAAGGTAGGAAGCCCTCTACTTCCCAGCCATCCCAGTGGCTCCCAGTTCCCAGGGCTGTGGGCAGACCTTGCCTTGTTTTGTGCTCTCCTGGCTGCCTGTGAGGAGTCTCCAGGCTCTGCCTGCAGCATTCCAGGAGCTGGGGGATGCTGATGGCACATCCATGCCAGGGAGCTTTAGAATAACCAGGGAGGGAAGTTCGGTTGTGGCAGCGTGGGATAGGCTGGGGGGGGGCGGGCGGTTTACCACCACCTCCCCAGTGAGTTTTTCCACCTGTGCCACGATGCCATGGCTGATGGGAGCACAGGGCCTTGTCCTGGGGGGATGCTCATGCTGTGGGTGCATTTACCCAGTCTGGCTCTTGCTCCTGGGTGCTCATAAGCAAGAATTGGGATTTCTCTCCAAAGGGCTGGTCTGGGTTCCTTCGGCATCCCTGGGGCTCTGCCGAGGAGGCTCCATCCAGGAGGATCCTGATGGCAGCATCAGCAATTCATTAACCAGCTGGCAAACCCCAGGACAGTGAAGTGCCAGCTCCCAGCTCTGCCTGACCCTGGCACAATGCTGGCACTGTCTTCCCTTCCACTTCTGGGGACATTGGCTGGGGACAACCCTGCCTGGGGTCTGCTGGTGTGGAATGGAGCTGCTGCTGCTCTGGAGACCTGATCTGGTGTCCATAGATGTGCTGTGGGGTGCACACTGCCAGCTCAGACAGGGACAGCCATCCGTGGGTCCTCTTGGGGACCTGAGACCATATCCTTACCATGGCCATAGGCACTTTGGCCACCCCAGCCATGCAGAGCCTGCGCGTGGTGGCTTTTGTCCCCTGACTAACATCTCTGTGATGCGGGGGGGGAATTCTGCTCCTTCCCTTGCCACATGGAGTGCAGAGCCCACCACACACGGCCCCGGCACAGCCCCGGCACGGAGGACCTGGCTACAGGAGGAAGCAGCTGCGGGAGATCGGCAGGAGGGCGGAGAGGCTGGTGACCTGCTGGGAGAAGCTCAATGTCCTGCACGCACTCCGCCAAGCACCCTGGGACTCGTAGGGACGCCCTCGCCGCACGCCGGGGGATGTGCAGCTCCAGCACCGGGGCTGCCAGTGGCTTGTCTGGGGACCTGGGACAAACTCGGCCCTGAGGGCAGAGGGGTTGCTGCCAGCAGGTGCCCAGCTGAATTCATCCTCCTGCTCCAAGCGGTGCCCAGGGGCCGGATCCACCACCCGTGGTTGGGGCTGGCAGGGTGGTTTGCTGTGGGATGGGTGTGACAGAAAGCTGGAACACCAGAAACACTGGGAAGAAGAAGGGGAAGAACTGAAAATAGAAGGTGAGGGGTGGATTCTGCCTTGCTTCTGGCCCTGCAGCACCTGCTGCTCTTTTGGGGACAATGGGTGTGTTTTGGGGCAGAAAGAGGACAGGTGGGGCCATGGCTCTGGGGGCTCTGCTGGAAGTGGGACCACAGTCCATCTGCAAGGCTCTGAGGGTGTTTGGGCTGTGGATGGGGACAGGTGTCCCTGAGGCACTGCTGGGATATGCACCCACAGTGGACAGGGAAGTCAGGGTGCATCACTGGGCACATGGGGAAACCTGGGGAGTTCCAGTACCCAAAAATCCCAGACAGGTGCAGGGTCTTGAGGCCAGGCTCAGCCTCGGTGACGGGCAGCACTGTGGAGGGGCCCGGCTGCTTGGCACTGTGGGTGCCCCAGCAGGAAGGGAATGGTGGGGTGTGAGGTGAGGTGAAGGGCATCCTCCCTTGTCACTGTGCCCTGCCAGCACCCTGTCTGTGGCCTCCACTGCTCTGTTGGGTGGCAAACAGTCTCTGGGAAGCCATAAATAAAACCTCTCCTTCCCTGGAAGTACTTTGGATGCTTTATCTGGTGATCCAGGGGCTCTTGTGGATGGAGCTGGCACAGTGCAGTGTCTGGGCATGGCGCTGGGCCCATGGAAGGCCAGGCAGGAGCCTACAGCAGTGGACGGCACCATGTCATCCTGCCTCTGCTCACTGGACTTGCATCCCTGGTGTGTGGGCAGTGGAAGACAGGAGCTGCTTTCTTGGGAGGCCATTTCCCCTGGAGCAACAGCCAGGAAGGCCTGCAGTGTGGCCCTGCCTCAGTTTCCCCAGCCCGGCTCCGCCCGTGTGGACGCTGTCCCAGCACTGAGCGGGGACAGCCCTGCGCGGGGATGGCTCTGGAAGACACGAGATGGCAGCAGTGGGCTGTGAGCGCTGAGCGGAGCCGTGTGTTCCCATGGCCACACCAGCATCGCCGGCCCTCGTCCCCGCTCCGGGCAGGGCTGTGGCCAGGGGGGCGGTGAGCGCTGCCGGTGAGTGGGACACCCACCCCTGTGCCCTGGAGGAGATGGGGGGCGGCTTTCCCTGGGGGTTTCTGTGTGGTTCAAACATCCGGCTGGGCAGGGGGGATTCAGGGAGGGGAAATCAGGGAATGCTTAGGGGTCGTTGCCCCCCCCCCCTGCGTCTGGGAACTGGGCTGGAAGGAGCTGGAAGGGCCGTACAGCCAGGGGTGGGTGGGAGAGAGCCCTCCCTGCCCTGGACACGTCGGAGTCTCCAGGTGTGGCAGGGTGCAGGCAGGACCCCTTGACTGGTGGGGCAGGACAGGGACCCTGTTTGGGGGGTGAGAGCAGGGGGGTGCAGCCTGGGAATGCTGCTCTTGTGGGGTCCCTGGAAGATGCTGTCTGCCTGGCATGGGGCAGGTTGGCAGCAGGAGCCATCCAGGGAGCCCCAGCTCGTCACATCCCAATGCCAGCAGCCTCCCGGTGCCGTGCTCCTCCCCGGCTGGCCCCTTAGTGCCTGGGCTTCTTCCTCTCAGCTCCGTCTTCCTCCTTGGGAGCGAGCACTGCCCTTTCTCTGCCTCCACAAGAGGTTTTGCACTGGTTTAATTCCTAGTTTTTTTCTTATTCTCCCTCCCCTATCCCAACCACCGTCCCTCCACAGCCTGCTGGCATCCCAAAATAGCCCTCTTGATGCTTGATATCCCATGGATGAGGCTGGGGGCCACGGCAGGACCTGATAGCTCCTGCACCAACAGGATTGGGACGGTGGCTTGGGACAGGGTGACTCACAGCCTTTTTCTTTATCAAGGCTGGAGCAAAGTCCCCTCTTCCAGTGACCTGTCAGCACCTTCCCAGATAAACCAAAGCAAAACCCACCTCCCTTTACTACCCTTCCCTCACAGGCAGCTGCTGCCGAGCTGGGAACCTGGTGCGGCAGTGGGAATGAGTGCATGGAAAGGAAGGAAAGAGTGAAGGAAGAAGCAACCGGGAGGGAGGGGGAAAAACGAGGTCGAAGTGGTGGTGGAATCACAGCAAAAACAGCCGGAAAAAGGAAACAGGCCCTGAAAAGTCAAATAAAAATAGCAGCGAGGCGAACCCAAGTGTGCAGCACATGGGAGTGAGCGCATTTCCTTCGAGGGCAGCACCGCACGCTCCCGGCTGCTCTGGGGGGGCCGCTCTGATGTGGCTCCAGCCGCTGCCATGGCCCCCCCAGTGCCCCCGTGCTGTGCCAGGCACTTGGCAGCAGCTCAGCGCCCAGCCAGCCCCCGCCTCGCCCGGGGTCCCTGCGTGCCCTTGTGCAAGCCCCTGCACACTGGGGCTGCGGGGACGTGGCAAAGGCTGCACACGGGTGTTAGAGCTGAAGGGGTGCAGGGCCGTGCCCGCACCCCCGCCTTGTGCCCTGTGCCGCCGGCGTCGCTTTGCCAGATGCATCCGAGCGCTGTGCGAGCAGCACAATCTCGGCTTCCTCCCCTCCCCGCTTGTTTTGCAATCACAGCAGGGTCCCGCTGGGAGATGGGGGTTGGTGGAGGGGCTGCGGGGACAGGGATATGGGCGAGGATGGGGGGTGGTGCTCCTTGCCAGGACCAGTGGGCTGCATCCCAGCCCAGCTTGGGGCTGAGCTCGGAGGCAGCAGCAGAATCCAGGGGCAGTGTCTGGGGGACAGTGCCGGGGGATCAGTGGGGTACTGTGCCTGAGGCCCATAGAGGGGTGCAATGCCCTGGTGCTGTGCTGCGGGTCCACAACAGGGTACCGTGCCCAGGGACTGCACTTGGGGAGCTTTGCCAGAGGTCCACACTGGGGGAACATGCCTGGGGACCATCCTGGGGGATGGGGGCTTCTGTGATTCCACAGAGGCACATTTCAGCCCTCCTCACCACCACTGTCCCACTGAAAGGCAGCTGTCCCTGAGCCGTCACTATCTTGGGGTGCCAGCAGTCCCCTTGGCTCCAGGGGACCCTTGCCCACATAAGCCCCCTGCTTCAATCCTCACTCCCTTTGCAGCGGTCCTGGCAGTCCTGGCACATGCAGGCTGTGTCTGTTGGAGGAGAGCAGTATTTTGTTCTCTCCCATCTCCCTGAAGCTTCATGAAGCTGCTGAAAGCCCAGATTTACAGTGTGATAAACGCTGGAGGCTCTGTGAAATATCTGACTGCTCCATCCTTTGGAGAGTGACTGGTTTGGAGGAGCGGGGAGCACTGGGCAGCACACCCAGAGGCAGAACAGCGGGTCCCAGGGAAGAGGGATGGTCGGGACTGGGGCTGATGAAGCTGAGCCACGACCCAGGTGGGTCCCAGCACCCCTGGCCATGGGTCACGGGGTGCCTGAGCCCCTCTGGGCAGTGGGAAAACGCTGAACCCCCATCATTTCTTGGGCCTCTTGCTGGTTTTGGAGCATCTGCCGACCAGATTGTGCTGCGGCGTGCCGGGGTGCCCGTGCCAGGACATGCCAGCCGGGAGGAGGGGTGTGCCCGGGCCCAGCTCCGGGTGTGCTCCCTTCCTGCGCCCTCATCGCTCGCTCCCCTACTGGGTGCCGCGGGCTGCTCAGCGGGAGCCTGCGTCCTCATCCTCACTGGGAAGGGCTAGGAGATGCTGGAAAGTGGCTCTGCCTGCTCCACTGTCTCCGACAGCAAGAGGTTCGCAGCCTCGGGGCTGTGCCTGCATGTGGGTGTGAGTGAGTGCTGGGATGTGTGGGCATGGATGTGTCCGTGCGCACATGTGTGTGTGTGTGTACCTGTGTGAGTGTACCTGTGTCTCTGGGCACATGCCTGGGGTGTTCCGAGTGTGTGCAGGGCTGTGCACACACGTGTGTGTGATTCCAGGTGTGCACACGCCTGTGCCTGTGGCTCCTCTCTACGGCTGCTTCCCGACGGGATGGCTGCAGGCCCTGGTGCCGCTGTCCCCGTGCCCCGTTCTCCCCGTGCCGGGGCTGGCATTGGAGCCAGCAGGCCTCGACACGGGGGCAGCCACCGAGCCTGGGGTGACGGCTCTCACGGGGGCTGGGTGCTGCCGACCCGGCCCCGGTGTTATCGCGGCTCCCCGGGCCGGTGCCGGCTCTGGCGGGTGCCCTCATCCAGCAGTGGGGAGGGGCCCCGCCGGTCCCCGCTCCGATGGCTCCACACTGTCACGGGGTACATCCACACCGACCTGCCAAGAAGCTGGGGGGCTTCTGGGGCTCGGCTGGAGAAGGGGGAACCAAGCTGCCTCCCACCCCCATGGCCCCTGGCCCCACTGCTCGGCCCACAGCATCCTGCGCCGGGGCCCATTGTTCGGCCGCGCCGGGCTGCGGGGCAGGATTTCTTTGTCAGAGCTCGGCTGTATTTTATTCTAACAATTAACCAAACACGCCCGGGCCTCCAAGCCTGTTTGTGATTATTGGAGGGCGAATTCCCCAGCCTCTCTCCCTCTTGGTGTTGGCTCCGCCTGGGGCTGCACCGGGTGGAAGGGATCCAGCCCCTCTCCCACCCGCTCAGGGTTGGGGACCCCCAACCGCGCCGGCAGCCCCCCACTCCTGCAGCCAGCGCTGGGGGGCTCGGTGGCCTCGACCCCCTTGGGAGGCCGCGAGCATCGCCCGCATTGTCTCGGCAGCAGCGGGATCCGAGGGGGCGCAGGGGCAGTGGTGATTCATGGCAGGGGGGATGTGAATCACAGCCCTCGCTCTCCGGGCAGGATGCGGCCCTGCGCTCCCAGCTTGCCGCATGCCAGCCATGGACCGCAGGCTTTGTCCTCCGCAGGGTGGAAGCGGCTCGCTGCCCGTGGTGGGATGGGATGGGGCCACTGCTCTTCCTGGGATGCTGGCGCAGCTTTCCGAGCTCCAGCTTCGGGGTGGGACGAGGGTGCTGTGGGCTGTGAGTGCCTCCTGCATCCTGGCTCTCTCCGAGGCTCCTCGCCGTGCTTGGGCTTCATCCTCATTGCTGCACCAGTGGTAAAAGAGCTGGGGCTTCCCTTTACAAACTCTCCCGAAGGGTGAACTGCCCAGCTCAGGTTATCAAGTTCCTGTAAAGTCCTTTGCTTGAGGCCATCTCCCTGATGCTGCAGTTCCACACTCCAAGCAGTGGATGCTGAGTTCCTTTCCTGTAGCTGTGGCCTGAGCTGGCAGCCCCCTCCAGGTGTTGCTCGTTGTGGGCAGGGGAATCTGGAGCTGAGGGTCGGGGTGGGCACTGAGGATGATGCTGCTCACTGAGAGCAAAGCAGCCGGAGCCGGTGCCCTGCAGAGCAGCCATCTGGGTTCGTCGGGGGCTGTTAACCATCCCGGGGCTGACATCCTGAGGTTGTTTCTCTGCTGCCGGGAATGAACGGATGCTGGGAGACACTGGGGTACATGAGGAGGTTTGCAGCTGCAGGGTGGGAGGACGGAGAGGGGACCAGTGCTGTGGTGCTGGCCCAGCTTCTCCAGCATCCTCGGCAGCCAGAGCCAGGCCTGGCGCAGGAGTGAGTGCAGATAACATCTCCTGCCTGCTGATCCTGCCGGTGACATTGCCTGGCCCTCCCTGCAGCTGCATGCACGCCACTGCCTAAACCTGCTCCTTCAGAGCCAGGGCTCCTTCCTCAGCGCTGTTGTCTGGCCCTGGGCTCTCAGCCTGATCCTGGATCTTAAAATACAGCGAATCATCGAAGCAGAGCCGCTCGGGCGGCCGGGCCAGGCAGGGCAGCCGGAGGGCGGCACCGGTGAGCAGCCCGGCGAGCAGCGAGGCACCGACGGCCACCGCCAGCCCCGCTGCCTGGCACAGCGCCTGCCCGCCCCCCCCGCGGCCCCCCCACTGTCCCTCCACCACCTCGCTGGCATTGCCCCCAACGGGGGACGGCTGAAAGGAGTGGGACCCGGAGGTGTCCTTGGACGCCACCAGGACGGCCACGACGCTGGCTGCGGCGCCGAGGATGCCGGGCAAGCCGTGGAGGTTGTGGATGCCGCACTGGTCGTGGAATGTGAGCTTCCTCCCCAGGAGCGGGGCGAGGAACCTGAAGCCGAGGACACACACCACGGCCGAGAGGCTGCCGAGGGCAAGAGCGGCCACTGGTGGCATGGACATGTCGGCCACCACGCCGATGGCCACCCCGCCGGCCAGGCTGCCGTTCTGCAGGTGGCCGGGGCTGAGCCTGCCGTCCCTCTCCAGCAGGCTGGAGGCCACAACAGTGGTTATGGCGCTGGCATTCATGGCCAGGAGGGTGTTCAGGATGGCGCGGTGCTGGGCATTGCCCGGCTGGCAGAGGACAGCCACGAAGCTGGGCCAGAAAACCCAGAGGATGAGTGTCCCCACCAGGGACATGAGATCAGAGCGGGATGTTGGGGTCTCCTTGGGGTGCAATGGCTGCTGCGTTGCCCTGAACAGACCCTTGGAGACACCGAGGCCAAAATAGCAGGAGAAGACGTGGATCGTGATGGTGCCACCCACATCCTGAACACCCAGACAGGTGACAATGACCCACTCGCTGGTGAGGTAGACGGGGATTTCACAGATGGCCATGACGAGCAGCTGGCAGGGGCTGGCCCTCCCCAGGATGGCCCCCACGGAGATGAGCACTGTCACAGCAGCGAACTCAGAGATGAGGAGTTTGTGGAGGTCCAGGTGGATCTGGCCGTGGTGGAAGTGGTGGAGCAGGCCCTGCAGCACCAGTGCCCACTGCACGGAGAAGATGAGCAGGAGGAAGTTGTGGGTGAGGGCACTGAACCCATAGCGGGGCAGGAAGGTCAGCAGGAGTCCCAGTCCCACCACCAGCATCACCTGGATATCCTGGAAGAAGGGGAAGGTGCTGTAGACCTGGTTGGCCACCAAGATGGTATCCTCCGCCTGTGCTGAAGCCTCATCATAGGCGACAAAGAGGGCAAAGAAGAGGAGCAGGGCACCCTGGAAAAGCCCCAGGAAGAGGGGCAGGAGGCGACGGGAATGGGTGGAGGGTGGCATGGCCATCCTGGAGTGGGCAGGAGGGGATGGTGGTCAGTGGTCAGCAGGGCACTGGTGTAAGATGACAGCCCAGCAGCACTTCTGGGGTGAGCTCTGCGTGCTCCTACATCGAGGGTTTTATGGCCATGGTTAACTTTTAACCAAAGATCTAAGTTCATGTGCCAGAAGAGGAGGGGTTTGCCCCTCCCTTCTTTAAACACAACACCCATAAAATAGCCACATGTTCTTGTTTGGCCACTATAAAAGTGGACATGAGGGGCATTATGATTTTGAAGGGAAATAAGAAAAACCTGAGGTGGGGCAGACAAGGGAGAAGGAGTTTGGTGAGGAGCTGGCCAGGGATGGCAGTACCATGGCACTCACCCCCATTTAACTTATCCCCATCCAGGAACAGGGACCTCCCTGCTGCAACCCTGAAATGATGCTGGCAGCTCAGACAACCCCAGCTCCTGGTCTGGCTCTTCCACATCCCTCTCCAGGTTGGCTCTGGCACTGCCGCCATCCCATTCCGTGGGATGATGCACGTTTTCCTCATCCACCACTTGGATGTTGAGAAGCACCATAAAGCTCCAAAGTCAGGGTTGAAAAGATCCTTTTCTCACAGGTTTGCATTGGCTTAAATGGCTGGAAATTCATTAACAATTAGCGCGCGAGAAAAACAAAGACCAGAGCAGCCAAGCAGCTACCCCGAAGTTTCTGGGTTGCTGCTTAGTGTGACATTTTGCCAGTGAATGTCTGGAAAAAAAAAATTAAAAAAAAATATATGAGAACCACAAGAACAAAAGGCAGAAGGGTTGGTAAATATTTGTTCCAGAGAGGAGATATTTTTGTGCTGTCCCTGATCTCAACACCCCTGCCGCGGGCGCTGGCTCCGCGCCGCTCTTCGTCATTGTTACTGGAGGATGAGGCAGGCGAGGGCGCAAAATGGGAAACAATTGTTGAATAATCTGTGCGAGGCTCCTCTGCCAAACCCTCCCCGGCCATTTTTCAACCCAAAGATGCTGGAAATGGGGGCAACAGAGAGGAGGAGGTTGTGCTTTGAAGGCAGTGCCTTTGACGGGTGAGGAGGGGTTGTGTTGCACCCAAGCCATGGCCAACGGCAACAGAGGGGTGGTGGGAGCAGTGGGGGTTTTGGGATGGGAGTCGGGATGCTTTGTCTGCCCCTAACATGTCCCTGCTGCACGGCTGGTGATGCTAATGGCAATGGATGCTCCTATGGGGATCCCTCACCCAAGGAAATGTGCGGCTGGGGTCTTCATGGTGCCATTCGGCTCTCTCTGGTATCCCTGGGGTGGCTGGGGATGGGATGGGATGGGATGGGGTGAGGAGGCAGGTTGCCCCTATTGCTCCTGCCTCTGCCCACACAGGGGCACAGCCTGACCTGCCTCCCGTGACTGGTGCTGGCTCCCAGCTCCACCAGGCAGTGACATGAGGGACAAAGGGACCCAGGCAAAGCCTCCCCCACCCCTTGCTGGTGTAAAAAAGGCAAAGAAGGGGATTTCAGCCCCCAACTCCTCACCTGTGACTCTTCGCACACCATGCCAGCCCATCAAGGGGATTTTCATGGAGCCAGCCTGGTGCAGTGAAACTTCTTTGGTTGACTGTGGGTGAGATACAAGCAGAGATGCTTGGAGCAGGTTGTGCTCCTGGGATGGAGGAGCTGGGCTGCTCTTAGAGAGCTGAGGAAGCATTTTGGCTCTGGATCAGCAGGATTTGGGCTCCTCTTGGTGTGGCCAGTGGTGGGTGCTGCCTGTTTGCTCCTCTCCTGCTCCCCACAGCATCTCAGCCTGCCTCTTCCCACTTTGGTTTGGGGTCTTTTAAAGGTGTGGTTAAATCAAACGCTGAAGAGAAAAGCTATGAAACAGGTCTTTTAAGAAACAGAGTGCTTGGAAGATTTCAAGGTTATGGCACAGTGCCTCCTGCAAGGAGGAGGAGGAAGATGCCGGAGGGATGCATCCTCCTGGAGCATCCCAACACTGCCAGATCTGCTGGAGAGGACAAGCAGCACATGGGGAGATTTGGGATATAAATGCTCTCCTGGATCTGGCCATCTTCTCTGGCAAGGGGCAGAAGTGTGGGGCACCAGGAGGCTGGGGTCCCTTGCTGGACTCTGCAGGGTCAGGAGATGCTGGGGGGACACACAGGGAAGCTCCTGTGCAGGGCTGGGCTGCCGGACTCAGTGCTTGGGGATGGGGTGTTTGAGGGGGTGGCAGGGCTCGGTCAGCGGGCAAGAGGGAGTTGCAGGCTTAGCAGGATGTCCTTGGACACATGATCTTTTTCCACCTGGAAATATTTCTCTGGCAGCACTTGGGGATTTGGGATGTTTCTCTGGGCTCCTGGGATTCCCTGTGACCCACAGCCCCTCACTTCCCTACCAGCAGCACCCTCAGCTCTGCCACATCCACAGGGCCAACCAACACCACATTCCTTTGATGAGCTGTTGGGTACCACCACCCCCTTCCCTTGGGAAAAGTCCATCCTGTGAGCCTTTCCACTTCCCAAACCAGATGAGGCACAAAAAGCAGTGATGCCCAAGTGATCCCCAGGCTGAAGACCCCACAGCTGAGAGAGGGGAAACTCCGCTGGGATGCAGATTAAAAAATAACCTTTATGGCACCCATAAAAGAAGGTTGAAAATCCAAGAGGTCGCTGGAAAGGTGAAAGTCCCCCCCCAGCCCTCGAGCACCCCTGAAGGCAGCGAATGATTAACCCTACAGTGCAGGGTGCACCATCGGGATGCCACGGTCTCTGTGGGGAGAAGGTCCAATCCCTCCAGTAACATTTTCCAGGCACACCAAGTTTTCTCTTGGCACCAAAGGAGAAGGGATGGAGGAAGCATCTGGCAAGGGCCTGGGCAGTGGGGAGGGAGGGGAGCATTGAATTCCACCCCCCACATCCCCCCTTCACTGGGGGAGGGCAGTTGTTTTATGGCAGGAGGACTGGGGAACCATTTTAGCAGGATCCACGCTGGGACTGCTGGAGGAGTTCCCCGCTGAGGGCTGGATACAAAGAAAAGCTGAATTAACCGAGGGTCATATAAGGCAACAGGATCTGACAGATCCGAGCCAATATATGCTGGCAGCAGCCAGTCCATGGCACTGTGAGAAACACTCCTGCAAATTTAACAAATCCCCATGGTCTAGAAAGTCATGTACAAGAAATTACTAATGAAGGGATCTAGTCATATCTGGATTTCCAGACGTTGGTCATGCTCCCACCGCGTTCTGCAGGCCATATAAGTACATGGATCTGAATCCTGAGTGCTGGAGACCGGGAGGATTGTTACGATCATCTTGCCTGACCTCCTGCGTCAGACGAGGGCTCCCGGCGAGGAGGGGATACCAGGCGCTGGCGGCTGGATTCTGCGGCTGTGCCGAGCTGGGGATGGACGGATGGAGAGAGAAACCTGAAGGAGAGCAAGGTTTGGGAATGCTGCTGTGGCAATGGAGTAGCTGGGTGCTCCCATCAGCCAGTGGTGATGCTCTGGCACCCAGGTGGGTGCTGGAGACCCACTGCTGGGCGGGAGGGAGCAGGAGCTCCAGATTCATCCCTGCAGGGCAGCACCATGTGATGGGAAGAGACTGCTGACAACACCCCCAACCTTGGAATCACTCTTCAACCGGCTGCTCCCTTCAGCCTGGAGCACCCCAAAATTCCCCCTTCCCTAAAGACCCTGCCAGAAAGCCGGGCTACCTGCACAGCTCTGACTCAGTTCCATCCCCTCCATAGATCCTACACAACCGCCCTCCTGCTGCCTTAATGAGCCGGGAGTGATCACCGGGAATGTTTTCAGAGCTCCGGACCAGCTGTGACCCCGCGAGCCCCGGTGCCGGCTGTCAGGCGGTGGGCAGGGGGCCAGCCCCCTCCTCCCCAGCCCCTCGCAGCCGGGTCCTGCCGGGTGGGGGGACACAAAGCCGAACAGACGTCACCCCGGCATCACGCGGTCCGAGTGGCCTTCTCCATCTTGTTAGCACATTGTGTAACACAACATGTGGAGGCGCTGGGACCGCACACGCATGAACTCCCCGACAGCCCAACCGGGGGGAAAAGAGGGAGGGGGAAAAAAAAAAAAAAAAGAAAAACCCAAGAAAAAGAAAAAAAAAAAAAAGGAAGCAATTTAAGCTTTGAATCTTTCTCTTTAAAATGTTCTCATGGCTTCATTAGAATTTGCAGCCACAGAGGCTTTGAAGAGCATGGTATAAGGAGTGAAACATCTGGAAAAATTAGGATTAATGAAAACATAATTCCCAAGACTAAAGGAAAGATTAAGCCTGCGTTACCACTTGTGTGTTCCACAGCTTTTCCCCAGCTCGTAACGCTGAACTTATTAAATCGCCCTGAGCTGAGTTTTCCTTTTCTCTCTCCCTCCCCTATGGAGCCCAATGGAAGTGGCTGATGCCAAATGTAAGGATAACCAACTGTGCTGGCCAGCGCTGGCGTGAGCGCACCCGGCCCTGGGCCCAGGTGGGCACCCACTTCCCAGCAGAGCTGCGAGGGGTCCCTGGGCAGGGGTGGGGGGTCCCGTGGGTTCTGGGGTGGTCTGCACTGGGCTGGTGGGTGCTGTACCCCGTTGGGGCTGCACCTGCTCCTGCCTGGGGTCCTGAGCAGAATGGGGACTGAGCAGCTCGTGGGATGGGTGATGCTGGGGAATTAAAGATAAATTAATTAATGCCCTGCTCTGCTGCTGGATGCTTGGCCAGGGTGAGACTGAAGTGGCCCTGAGGTGCTGGTGTCTCTGAGTGGTGTTTCTGTGAGAGCAAGGGTAGCCCTGGTGATATGCCATGCTGTGCCATGCTGTGCCATGCCACGCCACTCCATACTGTGCTGTGTCATGCCATACCATGCTGTGCCACACAATTCCATGCTGTGCCATGCTGTGCCGTGCCTTGCTCTGGCACCACCCCTGCTCCAGGATCCGGGCTGTGACCAGGGGCTTGGGACATGCCAGCCCCATGCCAGCTGGAAATGTTTGGCTTTGCCACTGCAGTGCTGGAGGGTACTGGGGGGGGTCACACTGGCTGTGCCAGCCCCTGTTCAAGCCCCCTGAACAGTGCAGGCCTGGGGTCTTGGGCAGCTCTGAGTGGAGCTCAGCCACACTGAGGGAGCCTCTAGGGAAGTTGCTCTGGGGTGACAGACCCTTTGTCCCTGTAAAATCTCGCAGCAAATCCTCTCTGTTGGGCCAGTGATGCCACCAGCAAGTACCGCTGGTGGGTTCCAGCACTGGTTTGGGAGGGTCACATCGGATGTTTGTCCCTGCAGCTTCATCACCACAGAGGCTGATCTGCACAGATGGATGGGTCTCGGGTCGGAGTGTGTCCCTCTCCAGACCAAGAAGCCATGGAATCATAGAGCTTCTTGGGAAGAAGGAAAACAAGGAGAGCTCATTCCATCATGCCCTCATCCATCCCCCCCCCAGCCGGACACTGCCAGCTCCACACCTAGGCTGGCTCTGCTGAGCAGCCCACCACAGCGACCCCGGCAGCTGGAGCCAGCAAACAGCTGCAGCCCCCTGCAAGGATCGGGATTTTCCGAGGGATGGGGACAGAGAGCAGCACCTGTTCTGTGAGTCTCTGCTGGGATTTGGGTGGGCTCTTGCCTGCTGGGTGCTCCCCACGACGTCAGGGTGAGGGAATCAGAAGTTTTCTGCATCCCCTCCTTGCCCGCTGCCCCAGATTATGCCAGGACTGCATCGGGATGGGGCCAAAGGTGTGTTTTGAGCCATGCACGTGAGAACAGGGCTCACTTGCCCCAGGCCTGGTTGAAAAAGGCTGCTTTGCCCCACACACGAAGTGAAGGAGGAGGCAGCGTGCCCAGGCCACTCCCCAAGAATGGGAGGCTCCCAAGGGACTCAACGGGACCCCTTTCTCCCTCCTTCCCACGCTGCTGTCCCGCTCAGCTCCAGCTTGTTTTCCAGAGAGGAAACCGGCAACCTTGCTATTATTTTTTTTTCTAATTTTTTTTTTTCTATTTTCCTTTTTCTCCCAGTGTGAGCGGCGGGGCCCAGCTGGGGGGCAGCGGTGCCGGGTGCCGGCGGGCGCCAGGTGCCGGCGGGGCGGCGCGGGAGGTGCCCGGCGGCCGCGGGGGGACAAAGCCGGCGGCGGCCCGCGGCGCTCGAGGCCGTATTGTGTGAGCGAGGAGGAGATGGATGAAGGTCACATCCTGCCACTCTTCCGATGCCCGGCACCAGGAAAAAGCTGCGCTTTGTAAATATAAAAATAAACAACAAACTCTTCCCCCCATTTACCACCTTCCCCCCGCCCCAAAGAAAACAACAACAGCCCCCGCGGCATCGCAGCCACCTGCTCGGGGAAGTGATTTTTCATATAGGCAGGAAACGGGGGTCTAATTAAATCTGGGGTCAAGAACATAAAGGGAGAACGAAGTTTATTTAGGAGTCCTCGAGGAGGGTGGGAGGGGGATGCTCAGCAGGGCTGTGGGGGAACCACAGGACGGTGTTTTGGTGGGGCTGGAGGGGAACCTGGGAGTGTTTTGGCCTCAGGGTGGGTGGCAGGGCACCACCTTCCTTCTGCCAGCGGGTCCAGCGTGCCACAGCGGACAGTGGTGGCAGCTCGGTCCTCACCAGGGCAGGGATGCTCCGGGGGACTCCCCACTCTCCCTGTCCCCCTGCGGGTAGAGAAAGGAGCCCGGGGAGCGTCACGCTCAGACCTACAAGAGTGTCCCCAAGCCTTCAGCGAGATCATATGAGGTTCCTGTTTCACAAGACGGAGGATGGCATTTCCATTGTGCTCGCCGGGGATGTGTTGCAACGGGGCAGCCGCTTCCATCCTTTGTCCTCCTCCCCGCAGAGGAGGAGTCTCAGCCTCTGCCAGGGTCACACCCTGGCCCCCCCCAGCCACCAAATTTGGCTCCACTGGCCGCGGCAGCCCTCCTCGCCTGGTCCCGTCCGCAGGCATCACCCCACCGCCAGCGCTCTCCGGCTCCAGAGGTGCCTCCTCGCAGCCACCGCGCTGGATGCCCTCGGCCGGGGGTCCCCACCAGGTCAGGGACACTCCAGCAAGGTGATACCCACCTCGAGCCGCTCCCAGCGCTGACCCTGGGGTGCTCCAGCTGCCTTCCCCTGGCCGCTGCAGGGCTCCTGCCTAATTTTCACCACCAATTAGCAAACTGACCCCAGCAAAGCCCAACTGGGGAGCCCTGGGTGATGCCCCGGCCCCTCTCCCATGCCCGCAGCGGGGAGCTTCCAGCTTTTAGGAAGCTTTGCAGAGACCTTTGCCTTTGGGTCGGGTGCTCCCAGCCTGGACCCGCTTTCTATTCCCCAGCAGGAGTGTGCCGAATATAAAGTATCACAGCATTGTTATGAAAAATAATTCAAACCCACCAAAAAGGCCAGCAGCAGATGGAAGGGCGAGATCGGAGCAATCCAGGCTGACTGTAACCCTTCGTGGGTGGGGAAGGCAGGGCATGCAGGGGACCAGCATCCACATCCCAGCTCTGCTGCTGGTGCTTGCGGGTGTGGAAGGGAAGGTGATGCGCTGAAAGTGTCCCAGTGCAGACTGTGGGCAGGACAGGGAACGGTTTCCCATGGGAAAGGGGGAACTCGTGCCTAGGGGCTCATAACACAGTGGGGGTTTTGGACAGGCTTTAGGGATGCTGGGATCCCTCATCCTCAAATCCCTGCTGAAGGATGGGACGTGCAACCTGGGCACCACTCAGCCTGCCGGCCGCCCATCCCCACCCTGCAGCAAGGCGTCAGGTCCCTTCTGTGACCGCTGATGGGACGCAGGTGCCACCCACCACACTGGATGTGTGTCCCCTCCCTGCCGCCAGCATCCCGCCGCCGAGCCGGGTACCAGGGGTGGCGCTGGGGACGAGGACGCGTCCCCAGCCGCGGGCCTCGCTCCAGCTGGGCGCTGTTTTGTAAGGACTCCTGGGCCTCTGCGGCGCAGAGATAAGCCCAAGAATTCGCCGTCAGTTCCAAATATCCCGTCCGCTTCCTCCCGCCGTCCTCGCCGCCGCTCCAGCCCGCTTGTCTCATTTCCGCAGCAGCGTGCTGGGGAGCGCTTCCTGTTTTCCCCCCGGCCCCGGGGCGGCGGCGGGGGGCTGAGGGGCGCGGGGAGGAAGGGCAGGACAATGGGCGCAGGTCGGGACGGGCAGCTGCCCATCGCCCGGGATGGGGGTTCCTCGGTGGCCCGGGATGGGGCTGGGAGGGAGGGGGAAGGCGGATGGCAGGTGGCAGCAGCGGGGACGTGGGTCCTGGGCTGAGCTGAGATTGCGGATGGGGTTTCTTTCCTTTCCTTTCATGATTTCTTTTTTTTTTTTTTTTTCCTTCAAGGGCTTTGCTGTAAATCAACCCAAGCTCCCTTGAGAGCATCGTCTCTGTGCCGCAGTGGGAGCCCCTGCTCCAGCTGGGCACGAGGACAGGAATGAAGCCGGGTGGAGCACAGCCCTGGGCGGGGGTACCCTGCCCTCTATGGGGCAATGAATCGCCCCGCCACAAGTTGCATTTTAGGGTCCCCTCCAGTCAAACCACCCACCACAACCCTCGCCTCCCCAGCCACAGTACGAGAGAGCAGCATCCCCACGGGACTGCCATCTCCCAGGAGCTGTGTCTCGGAGCAGGGGGTTAGGAAGTGGCTCCCCCATCCCAAACTGCAGCTGTGAGAAAAGAGGGGTCCACTTCGGGGCTCTGCTCACTCGGAGCCCAGCAATCTCCTGCCACAGGTAGGACCAGCCAGTGGGCAGCTCTGTGTCCCCCTGTTTTTGGGGCTCCTGCCCCCCGGGCCTGGGCCGAGTGTGAGTGTTTACTTGGTGTCTTTCTCACCGCTTGCAGCGTGGCAGGAGTTATTCAAAGGCGGGCGGAAGCAAGCGCAGCAACTGAAACAACAATGAAAAGGAAACAGAGCTCGAAAAACTCTCCGTTCATAAATCAACTGAACTGCAGGTGATCCCTGGGCAGGAGCGAGCTGAGGAAGAGACACGGCTCGGCTCAGCATGGCCAGCAGCCAGGCAGGGCTGGGGGAGGCTGGGATTTCCCAGGGTGGTCCCAAGTGATGCTGGGGTCGGTGTCCATGTCCCCGGGGCTGCACATTAGGGCCTTTGAGGCAGGTGAGGTGCAAGTGTCGCTGGGTTTATTTTTATTACAATTTTTTTTATGCATCTAGGTGAGAAAGGTGAAGCTGTGGGGGGTGGAGTGGGTTTGTGGGGTCAGCATTGCATGCACACGCACAGGCATGTGCCTGCTTTCCAGGCCAGAGGAATGCAACAAGCCCAGGGATGTGATGGAGTGCAGGGACCATACCACAGCCCCTCATGGCCAGCAGAGTGGGGGGACATAGTAATTTTGGTGCTTGAGGGGGTGCAGAGCAGCCCCACTCTCTTTATTCCTCTCCACGTTTGCTTTTTGGGTTGAAATCCATCACTTTGGAAGCAGAGAAGCCAAAAAGTTGTGGGTGAGCATGGC
Source organism: Corvus moneduloides (assembly GCF_009650955.1). Taxonomy (NCBI): domain Eukaryota; kingdom Metazoa; phylum Chordata; class Aves; order Passeriformes; family Corvidae; genus Corvus; species Corvus moneduloides. The sequence goes on from NC_045492.1 coordinate 8,485,532, forward strand.
TCCAGTCTGTGGCTGTGCCATGGGAGATGTTGGGGTTAATGGGAGATGATCCAGGGTTCTCGGCAGCATCAGGTCGTGGCTCCTTGCTGGGATCTCATAAAGGCTTTTTCCTCCTTAGGAAATAGAGCTGCTGGATTGGGACAGGCCTCTCGGTGCTGGCAGCATCGCTGCACAGGCAGGGGATGGGCATGGGTGGAAAAATCTCCCCCTCCTGCCTCCAGTTGTGTCCTGCAGCATCTTGCTCCAGGCAAGACAGGGGCCAGTTTGGACAAACCAAGCTGTCCCCTCCTAGCTGTCCCCTCTGCCAGCTCCTGTAAGCTGAGACCCAGTCCTGGGGACACCAAAAGGAACTTGTGCCTTTGGGACCAGTGGATGGCCCAAAGACCAGGCTGGTGGCAGTGGGCTGACCTTACAGCAGAGGAAATGATCCAGTCATGTTCCCTGCACTGGGAAAGCCAGGAGAGATTGCATGTCCCCCTCTGCTGCTATCCGTCCTCCCTCCTGTGATTTCCCTGTCATCTTGTCTTTTGGCAGAGCTGGAAAACTGGGAGACCACCGTAAATAAATCCTGTGTCTTTAAGCCATTTTGTACAGTACAAGAAAATGCGCTCGTTGAATTACAGCTTTTTAATCAAATACATGTAACCATGTCACTTAAAGTACTCGCGAAAAGCAAGGGAAAAAAAAACCCAACACAATTGGAAGAGCACGATATTAAAACCAGCTGCCTGCTTACCCCCACCACAGTTAATAGTTTTTGAATGTTCTGAATGAGAGAGAAACCAGAGCCAAGCTCCACTTTCATGTCCATCTTTCTGATCAAACCCTGTCAGACGGAGGGAGCCGGGCAGCCTGGCACAGAGGTGGAGGATGTGGGAGAGCTGCACTCCCTTCTCCTGCCGCTTTGCCCATCCCTTTGGGCATTCTCCCCATGGCGATGGGACGTGGGAGAGCACGGTCTTCCTGCAGGCAAAGCAGTGCTGCCTGACTGGGACCCAGCCTGGAGATGGTAGCACAGGTTGCCCAAGCTATGTGGAGGTGAGGGATGCTGCTCTGGGACATCACCACCATGTTTTGTGTCCCCTCCTGACCAAATTCAACCCAATTCTACCTCTTTATGCTTCTTCCTGTAAGTTGGCATCACCGCTGGTTCCCCTGAGGCACTGCAGTACCGGCAGCATCCCCTCCTCTGAGCATGTCAGTGTGGTGTCACATCCCTGTGCCCTGTTCCCTTGGGACACACATGCCAAGACCACCTCAACGTCTGCCTCCGGCCTCGCTGGCCACCGACCCCCCTCCCAGCACAGCCTGCCAACCACCCGAGCTGTCTAGTTCCCCCACAACGTGGACCAATGCTCATTAAGCATGAGGCAGAGACCACCAAATATGTCAAAACACACTTAAAATTTATTGTTTCATACCAAAAGTTTGAGTCTCTTGAACGCCGGCCAGTGTTTCTCCCTCTCTGCGATGGGGCCTATCTGCTGTCACTGACGCTTCGCGTATATGTATAGCCCGCTTGCTTGCTGGCTTTTTTTCCCTCCCCCTTCTTTCTTTAAATGCAAAATACAAACAATTGATGGAAAATGTACATTTGTTCCATATGGGACGGTCGGAGTGTGGAGAGGAGCCAGCAGAGGCATTTTTAGGCAGACTCCTCTCTCCAGCGGATGGCTGGATGGCTTCCCAGAACGGCCCCGCACGGCCTGGCCTGACTCTCCTGACGAGGTTCAGAGGCTCTGTGACACTCCCACGTTGGTGGGGGGCACGTGATTCAGTTCCCTGAAGGGATCAACCCCCCTGGGCTGCTGAGCACAGGAGGAGGGAGATCTTTCAACCAAAACCACTGCAACGTCCCAGAAGGGTTGAGCTCGGCTGCACAGGAGGCGGTGGGGAAACTTGCTTTAGGACTTGCGTAGGAAGTTGAGTCAGGCTGGTTGGGTAGTGTGGAGTTAGGTAGGCTCAGCTGAGTTGGTTGGGTTGTGTTGAGTTATGTTGGGATAGGCTGATTGGGTCCTTGGGACACGTTACACTGGATTGAGTTTGGTTAGGTTGGGTTATGTTGGGTTGTGCTGGGCTGTGTTCGGTTGTGTAGGGTTGGGTGGATTGGGTGGGTTGGGTTAGGTTGTGCTCTATCAGTTGTATTGGGTTGTGCTGGGTTGTGTTGGGTTGTGTCGTGTTGGATTGGATTGGGTTAGGTGACCTCTGGAGAACAATCCCAACCCTTCCATGACCTTTTGGCCTCCGGGTACATCACAGCATTGCTGACTCACCTCAGAAGAGAAGCACAAAGTGGTTCTGACAGACGTTGTGGGGCTCAGTCAGCTCAGAGCCAGTGAGAAGAAGAAGTCCCTAAACTCCCCCATGTCTCACACAATGAAAGCCCAACCTGCCTCCTTCACAGGGACCTGTCCTCCTCACAGGGACCCTAGCACGGTGCTGGGTGAGCAGATGCTGGTGTGGGGCCTGGGCCTGGGGGGCAGAGGCTTGTGGTGGCCCTAAGGCAGGGGAAGGAATGCGAGGGTTGGTGGGGGCAATGCTGGAAGCTGAGGGGACACAACCAAAGATCCATGAGGGATGCAGAGGCTGAACTTAGCAGCAAGAAAAAAGCTAAAGGGTTTCAGGCTGTGCAAATTTCTCAGGGCACATTAAGGACTCCTTGCTGGCTTATTTTCTTTTCTTTTGCAAAACCTGTAACATTTATGATACCCCAACTCCTGTTCCCTGCAGGCAGCTGCCCTCCTCTGCCTGCAGAGAATTCCTGCTGCTGGGAGCAGAGCTGGGGAGGGCACTCAGCCTCACCCGAGTGCTCCTGCTGCCCGGCAGCTCTGGGCATGGCGCAGAGGAAGCGGGGCCTTTCCTGTCTGCAAGGAGCACTGAGATTTCCAAACATTTCCTTTCCCAAACTGAGCTGCAAAGAAGAAAGTTGGGGAAGGCTTGGGAACTTTGCTTCTGCTTGACCAGGAAAAGTTGTTCTGGGAACATTTGAAACCTTTCTTTGCATTTCAACCTTTTCCCTTCGGTTAACCTCCCACCACAGAGTGCTGTTACCTCTCCAAAGGCTTTGCCTTCTGTCTAAAAAAACTGGAAACTTTTTTTTTTTCCCCAATGCACTTTTTCTCGAGTCAGGAAATGTGTTGGAGCTGTTTCCCACAAACAGGTTTGGTTTTGATGAATTTTTTTTCCTGGAAGAGGGGGGAAAAATATAAATCCCATCACTTGGTCTAGAGCAGCTGCCTGGTGCCACAGCCAGGAACCGGCACCGGCAGCATCTTCCTTCTCCCACAGATGCCCCCACACCGAGCACCCAAAATACACGGACCAAGAGGCTCTAATTCCCTGTTTATCCCAGCGGGATGACTCCATCAAGGCTGTTGTGTCAATGTTCCTGCCTCGACGGTGAGCTCCGGGCTGGGATGGCTGGGGCTGCCCCGGAGGGGCCACTTGCCACCCTGTGCATCCTGCTTGCCCCCAGCTGTGCCGCAGCCTCAGCCTCGGGAACGGTGAGCCCGGAGCTGAGCTCTGCTGGGCTGGGCTGGCTGGCACATGAGGTTTTAATATTTGGGTGGGTGATGTCATCGAGTGCTCCGTAATGCCGTAAAAAATCCAGAAGGTCTATAAAGCTGATCCGTGAACCTCCAGCAGGACACACACACACACACACACACACAGAGGGGTGTGCACATGGATACGCACATGGATACGTGGACATGGACAAACACACGTGCACATGGATGGATGCACACATGGAGATACACACAGGGATGCACACACGCATGGATGCACCTACATGTGTGTACAGAGACATCTCCACAGACAGATGCATGCATGGATACATATGGAAGAACACATGGATACACATGGAAGAACATGTGGATGCACGCGCAGGCTCAGACACACAAAGGGGCAACAAAAATGATGCACAAAAAGGGGCAGCACACACGTGCAGAGATGTGGCTACACACATGCACACACACCCCCACCCAGATCCAGGCATACGGATATCGAGGGATGTACACACACACAAATGCCTGCACACACGGATAGTGCACACAGGGATGGATGTGCACACGTGGATAGTGCACACAGGGATGGATGTGCACACACGGATAGTGCACACAGGGATGGATGTGCACACGTGGATAGTGCACACAGGGATGGATGTGCACACGTGGATAGTGCACACAGGGATGGATGTGCACGTGGATGCACACAGGGATGGATGTGCACACACGGATAATGCACACAGGGATGGATGCGCACGTGGATGCACACAGGGATGGATGTGCACACATGCATAGTGCACACAGGGATGGATGTGCACGTGGATGCACACAGGGATGCAGGTACACACGGGGGCTTGCACACCCGCTCACACTGATGCACACCAATGCTTGCACACGTACAGGTTTGCACATGGGATGCACACACAGTTGCACACATGGGTAGAAGCCACTGCCCCACACCCCCAGGGGACACAGAGCAGATGCCACCTGCCCATAAAGCCCAGGTAGGACCTAGCATCGCCTCCCCCTCTCCCTGCACCCTGGGAAAGCCGGCAGCATGGGCTGTCAGGTTTTCCATTTACCTGTCAAGTACCTTCTCCGTATTTCTGCTGTAACGACCTGCTAAAAGCCCTTTGCTCCTCCTCCCCAGCCCAAAACCATCCGGCCCTGAGCTTTGGAGAGATTAAGTCATAAAAATCGGAAGGGGCTGTGCAGTAACAGCCCCAGCCTGAGCCTTAACGGCAGTGAAATCATCCCCAAACTATGTCAGCTCCAGCCGTTTCCAGTCCCACGTCACACCTGAGCCACCAGCATGCAGTGAAAGAAAACACTGGGGGATGGTTTCCTGGCCCCAGAGTAGCTGTATGGGGAGAGGGGCAGGGGAAAGATAAAAATAAAATGTATTTTAAAAATATATAAAAGTAACATATAAAATATTGAAAATATAAAAAAAATTAAATATACAAAAACATAAAAATAAAATCTAATGTATAACAATAATACAGATATACGTAGAACTAATATATAAGATATGAAACAAGATACAAAATTATAAAAAAAATATGTAAAATAAGTGGTGTGGGTAAAGCCCATCAAGGAACACCCTTTCCAAATACAGCACCTCTACAAGGTTCAGCTGAGCCCTCTGCCCTCCTGGTGGAGCTGGATCACCCCCTGTGCCTACCAGTCTCACCAAATCTTGGATTTGGAGGGGGACAAATCCTGTCCTGGCCATGGCTAAACCATGATGCTGCAGCAGTGACACTGTGGAGAGGCACCTGCCCAAACCACTGCTGGGTCTCTACCAGCACAAAGAGGTTGGTTTGGGACACTTCTTGAAAAAGTTGATGTCAAAACAGTGAGTTTAGGCGAAAAAGGCTGTGTGGAACACCAAGTGATGGTAGGAGGTGGCATCCTTTGGAGTCTGGCACAGGTCTTTCTGCCTGCTGGTATCTGCTCTGTTTTTTTTTTTCCTCTCTCCTTTCTCTTCTCTTTTGTTTCCCTGTGACCTGGGGTAGGGCTGGCCAGTGAGGTGGGGCTTTCACAGTCGCTGTGGCTTCAACATGGTGCATCCTTGGTGCAGTTACGGATGAGAATGACCATCCATTGCAGCTTTTTTCCAGTATTTACTGGAGCCCCACAGCAGCGTCCTGGGGCACGAATCACAGAGTGGTTTGGGCTGGAAAGGACCTTAAGGGTCATCAAGTCCTAACCCCCTGCCATGGGCAGGGACACTTTCCATTAGACCAGGTTGCTCCAAGCCCAATCCAACCTGACCTTGGACACTTTCAGGAATGGAGCATCTGCAGCTTCTCCAGGCAACCTGTGCCCGTGCATCACCACCGTCTTTCTAAAGGCTTCTTGTATCTAATCTAAAATGACCCTCCTTCTGTTTAAAAACCAAGGAGAGCTGGCACAGCCTGAGCCATGGGGAAAGAAGGGAATTTCTGCTGCAGAAAAGTGACTTAACATTTGCTCCACGATGCGAGGACAGTGGCTCTCCCCAGCACGGCAGGGCAGCTGGGCAAGGACCGGCCTGCTCACCGCTGCTTTGAACCACAGGAAGTGACCGCATCCATGCCTGGAAGGTACCTGGAAGCTGAGGGCTGGAAAATAACTCAGGGCTTTCTTCTTTCCCCCCTCCCTCATCTCCTTCCTCCCAGGCTGCTTCGGGGAGCAGAGCGGGATGGAGCCCATAGCCGGCTGCTTCCTTTCATAGTCATCGGCGGCGGCACAGGATGCTTCTCATTTGGTGTTGTGTTTGTTTGCTGCAGCGCGGGTTCTGGCACCCGCCGGGCGCCCGCCAGCCCTCCCGTGTAGGTAGTGAGGTCATTTTTCCATGTATTCCCCCTTTTTACATACTGTATATGGAAAGACAATGAAGCGCCTTTGTGGCGTTCCATGGGAACGCGTCGCCAGCCCCGAGAGTGGTCCCGTTTATTAGCGCTTCACATTCAACTACAACAAAAAAAAGTGAGTCAGGATTGAGTCCTGTTAACACTAATGTGAATTTAATTTAGGAGAAGCTTGAAAATTAATGTCATTTGTTAAATATCCATTTCCCCTAAAAGGCAATTCTTTGCCAACAACAACAAAAATCCTCCTCTTCTATTCAATTTTTAAAATTTTTTTTTTTAACAGCCTTTTTTGGTGATATCAGCCTGGTTTAAATCACTCGGTGCTCAAGGAACGGATGCCACCAGGTTTTAAGCAACAGATTGTTGTTTCTCCATTTCAAATTGAACAAAAAACTCCCTGTAAATCATACAGTGATTCACAGGAGAGGGATGAAGCTCCAGCAAAGCACCAGCAGCTCTGAGCAGGATCCGGCTGGGCATGGTGATGGCTTGGCAAGACCCGCCACTGCTGGAGCCGGGAAGCAGCCAGTGAAGGCCAGGAGGAGGAAAGGCTCCAGTACACGGAGTTTTCTTCCATGAGAGAGAAGGTGTCGGAGCAGCCTGACTCTATTTTTTGGGGGTTTCATGGGAAAACAGGCTGAGCCATGGGGACCGTGCATCGATGTGCTGCCAGCTTGCCAAAACAATGACCACACCAAGGCTCCTTTCAGAGGAGGATATCACATGTTTTATTATATTTTAATCTGAGAACAGCTGCTTTTCCTGCTGGGAGCATCTCCAGGTGGCACAGCGCGGTGCTGTGGGGTTACCGCCAGAATCCCTTCCCATCCCATCCCATCCCATCCCATCCCATCCCATCCCGAGCCACCGTCCCGTGCCGAGCTGAGCAGAGCCGCACTCGCAGAGCCTGAGGCGGCTGACAGGGCGGGCGGGCGGCAGCTTGGAAATTAATACATTTGCCAGGTTGTCAAAACATTAATCAACGGATACAAAAATCTGGAAATGGTTGGGACAACATGTATTTGCGGAAAATATGTGTTCACACAACAAGCACACAAGATGGGAACAATTATATGAAGATGTTTTAATAATTAACCAGAATAAAACAGTTTGCTCTCCGTACAGTTCTAGACAATAAAAGTGTTTGCAGTCATATTTTTCTTTTGTACAAAATTCCAGTCAGTTGTTCCTCAATATTTACATTATCATTCCATTTTCACAAAATATCTCCTTTTTCCCCCACTTCCTTTTTTTTTTTTCTTTAAATCCAGCTTTGCTACATAAATGCTTTAGATCTCATGGATATCCCTTGATTTCTTTTAAAAAGTCTAATAAAAAAACCCAAAAGACATTAAATACCATTTTATATATAAAAATGCTTAGTAAAAATATAGTTTTGTTGCCCAATTAAAATACATTGCTGAGAATACAGTAAAAACTGTCCTAAAGCCCACCCCTAATGGGTGCCGACTCTTTAACAGCCCTGGCAAAGTCTTTCTAAAAGCTTTTCCCCCCTAGAAGTTCGCCTGTCGTTGGGTTAAATACTGGGGACAGGTCACTTTGGCTCATCCTGGTGTGATTGTTTCAGGCAGGATTTACTGGAACTGGCTTGAAAATGCCCCTTGGAGCTGGCGGGAGCTGGAGCTATGCCCTGCCGAGGGCTGGAGTGGGGAGCACGGCGGGGAAAGGCGTCTATCTGTGTTATATAGTTATACGGTATATCAGTGAGTTCAGCATGGTCTGTCTCTAAAAAAATTTAAAAAAAAATCAAAACAAAAAAGAACAAACAAGAAAGCGATGCATTTAATGAGATACTCTAAATATGATGGAGCTTGTGGTTAAAGGAGGATGGCTTTTTGTTTTTAGAGGAGAGTCGGGGCTCTCCTGGTGCGCGCATTGGATGGTGGGGTCAACCTAACCGGTGATGCAGGGGCTATAGTAAACAGCACTGCTGGCATCGGACAGGGCAGATATCAAACTGCTCTCCTCGCAGGAGATGCTTCTAGGAGTCACTTTGGACAGGGAGACATGGTAAGGGAGGCCCGAGGCTTCGGGACGAGTCCTGCTCATGTTCAAATACTGGTCAAACTCGTTGCGGTCAACGTCTGTCCAGAGCTCGGTTTGGTTCAAGTGATCCACGCTCTCCATGTGGTGGGCTTCAGGCGGGGGCGACAGCTGGCCCAGGTGGGCGGAAAGCCCGTTCTGAGTTCCCGAGCACATCTGGTTGTAGTAAAGGCTGGAGGGATGGGGAGTCCTCATGGCGTCGGCCAAGTGTGAGGGGGTCTGCGCGTAGGGCACGGCCACGTCCCGCCCCATGCACTTCTCCTGGGGAAACTCCATCTGGTGATGGTGGTGGTAGCCGCGAAAGGGCATCATGTTGCAGTCATCCTGCATGTGCGGAGGGAAAAACGCCGGCTCGGTCTGTTCCAAGACATCCAAGGGAGACATCTCAGGAGTTGGCAAGCCATAGTTTTCAATATCCGACCCCATGGAGTGGAGTTCTCTGAAGTGGTTAAGTGGGGGAGGCTGGGGGTGGCCCGGCTGGCTGCCGCCATGGTGACTCATGCTGAAGTTGTCACTGCAAGGCTGGGAAAGGTTATGCAGGAGGATATTGGGTTCCATCCTCTTGATTTTCTTGGCTTGCTTCTTTCTCCTTGGGCGGTACTTGTAGTTGGGGTGATCCTGGAGATGCTGGATTCGCAGTCGCTCTGCCTCTTCCACGAAGGGACGCTTGTCGCTGGCGCTCAGCGCTTTCCACGATTGGCCTGGAAGAGGACAGAGAAGCTCTGTGAGAGCAGCTCAGCCACCTGGCACTGGCCAGGACATGGGGACACCCAGGGAGAGGCAGAGGGGTGAAGGGCTCCCGCAGACGGCTCGGTGCCTGAGCGGGGTCTCACTGCTGGCACAAGAAAGGGCTGGGGAATGGGGTCCCAAGCCAGGCTGTTCCCTTGCCCCAGCAGAAGGCTTGGGCAGTGCCCAGCACTTCAGTGCTGTGGGACAATGGGAGTACATGGAATGGGAATCCCTCTGCCAGGGACAATGGGGGTACATGGAATGTGAACCCCTCTGCCAGGGCTGGGGATTCTGTCTCCCACTGCCCCTTGGTACAGTCCACAGTCCCTGCTTCCCCGCGTCCCGCATCCACAGCCCGCAGCCGTGCAGACCAAATCACCCATCCCAAAAACTCACAGCGCCATATCCTGAATCCCATATCCCCACACCCCGCAGCCCCGTGTCTCTGCATCCTGCTGCTCTGTCTGGCCATATCCTGCTTCCCGTAGTCCCGCATCCTGCAGCTCCATTTACCCATATCCTGCTTCCCGTGTTCCCACATCCCGCATCCTACAGTCGTGCATCCCGCATCCTGCAGCCTGTATTCCCATATCCTGCATCCCTGCAGCTGTGTACCCCTCAGCCCCGTATCTCTGCATCCCACAGCCCTGTTTCCCTTCATCTTGCATACATGCAGCTCTGTATCCTCACATCCTCACATCCCACAGCCCCACATTCCCACATCCTGTAACACCACATTCCACAGCCCTTGATCCCTGCAGCCCTGTATCCTTGCAACCTCAACTGGTAGCCCTTCATCCTACATCCCTAAAGCTTGTGTCCCGCTCCTCTTTAACCTTGCAGCCCATAGCCCTGCATGTCCCAGCTCTGTATCCCACAGCACCCCATCCTTGTATCCCAAGTCCTGCACCCCATACTCTTGGTAGTCTGCATCCCGCAGTCCTATACCCTTGGAGCTGGGCTAGCAGAGCCCCATATCCTTGCATCCTACATCCCGCTGCCTCATATCCATGCAGTCTGTATCCCACAGCCCTGGACTCTCACAGTGCGCATCCCAAATCCCTGTACCGCTTCATCCCGCACTCCCAGCCCTGAATCCCAGCAGCGTATATCCCTCACTCTGTATTTCTTCATCCCGCTACCCCGGACCCCTGCAGTTCGCATCTTCAGCCCTGTATCCCTGCCTTGGACTATCAGAACCAAACCCACCTATCCCTACATCCCCAGCCCCGTACCCCGACATCCTGAGCTCTGTAACCCTGCATCCTGCAGCCCTGCATTCTTGCAGCCCACATCCCCAGACCTGTACCTCTGCATTCCCGTATTCCCAGTCCTGTACTTCCACATCCCTGTCTCCTCAGCTCGATACCCTCCCCATGCCACAACCCTGTACTCTTGCAGCTGGAATCCCCATCCCCATACCCCCATGTCCCTAGCTCTGTAAGCGTGCATCCCACAGCCCTGTACTCTTGCAGCCCGCATCCCCATCCTGCACCCCCGCGTCGCCGGCCCTGGAACGCAGCATCCCCGCATCCTTAGCTCCATATTCCCGCATCCCCAGCCCCCCAGCCCTCCTCCCGCTCCGCTCCCGCTCACCCAGCATCTTGCTGAGCACGGCGTTGTGCAGGTCGGGGTTCTGCTGCGCCAGTCGCTTGCGCTCATCCTTCGCCCAGACCATGAAGGCGTTCATGGGCCGGCGGATGCGGGAGTCCTCGGCGGCCTTGCCCTCGGGGCGGCCGGCCGGGGGGCTGTATCCATAGCCCGGCTCGGGGCTGGGCGTGCGGCTGGGGGCCGCGCCGGGGGCCGCGCCGCCGGAGCCGGGGCCGAAGGCGAAGCCGGGCTCGGGGCTGGGCGTGCGGCTGGCGGGGGAGGCGGCTCCCGGGGGGCGCGGGAAGGCGAGCCCGGGCTCAACGGCCGGCACGGCGGCGGTGACCCATGAACAGTCGCCCCGGGGTTGCGATATCTCCTCTCGGCAGTAGTTAGACTCAGATATATTCATTCCAGCTGGACAGCACTTTGTGTCAGACCCGACCGGGTGCCGGAGAGAGAATCGGGTCCTGCCGCGTCCCACCGGGTCCAGCACCGCCGAGCAGCCGCCCGCCGTTCGCCTCCCTCGCCTGCCTTCGGGGGACTCGGGCTCGCCTGCGTTTGTTTTGGTTTCTTTTCTTTTTTTTTTTTTTTCCTCTCTCTTTTTTTTTATTTTTTTCCCCCTTTCCCCCCAAAAAAAACTTTTGGGATGATGCTGGGCTGGAAGGGGCAAAATATAGCCGGGCTGGACCAATCAGCGGGGCGAGGGGAGGAGGAGGAGGAGGAGGAGGAGAGGGAGAGGAGGAGATGAGGGGGAGGAGGAGGAGGAGGAGGAGAAGGAGGAGGAGATGAGGGGGAGGAGGAGGAGGGAAGGGGGGCGTCCCCAGGCACCAGTAGGAAGAGCCACCCGGGGAGGGCCGAGCTGGGACCGGTGTGGACGCTGCTGCCCCGTTCTCTTCTGTCCAGGGAGGAGGGTTGTTAAATTTTTCTCTGACTTTTTTTTTTTTTTTTTTTCTTTCTTTCTTTCTTTCTTTCTTTCTTTCTCTTGGTCTTTCTTTATGTCTTCTTTGTGTGTTTTTGTTTTCTCTTTGCGAGGCCCTTTTCTGCTCCCTGTGCCCTGCCCTCGCCCCCCACCACCCGCGGTGCCGAGGCAGGGAAGCATTCAGCTTCGCCTGCCAGGCTGTGTGCAGGAGCACAGGGATGTTCAGGGCTCGGCGTTTATTTTTCTTACGACTGACTCCGTGTGTGTGTTTTGGCCAGCGTTCCCCATCCGGGGCTGGGAGCAGCCCTGGAGTGAAGGCAGGGGTGAGCCCTCTCCCCCCAGCAATTTTCTGTGGGAATTTCAGTGTCAGGCAAAGAAACTGCTCCTTGAGCTTAAGTGCCGTTTACATGAAAAACGTTGTGTTTTCTAGGGACTGTGGAGGAATGGGGGGTTCAATGATCGTGGCTAAACCCAGCCTGTGGAGATGTTGGGGCTGGCACGGCTGTGCCATCACTGCACATCTTGGGCATGGCCGGGTACCCACAGCACGCTGCCATCAGCTGCCACAGCAAAGCAGCACCTCCCCTGCCACCAGGTCACTGCTCCGCTTGCTTGGCTGCCATCCAGCAGGAATTTGCAGTGCCAAGGGTCAGGCTAGGTGGTCTGAAAGTCCTTCCTGCCCTTGGCATGAGGAGTTATGAATTCTGTGGGATCCATTTGCAATCAAGGAGATTGGCTGGCACACTGTGCCTGCCCCCTAAAATCCCTGGGGCAACTGGGCTGACTTGAAAGAGATGTCCCAACTCTGGGTAGCTGCCCCCAAGACCTCTCTGGCTGTGGATATGCCCTAGACCCCAGCCTGAAATGTGAACCTCGGCATTAGGAAGACTCGGGGCACTGGGTTGCGAAAGAGCCCAGCTCCAGCCTCTCACAGCCGTGCGGTATTGCATGCCATGGTTTCTGTGTGTCTGGAAGTGATTTGGACAAGCCAATCTGCTGTTAACCCTAAACAAAACAAAGGCCTCCAAAAAAAAAAAATTAAAAAAAAATCATGTCTCACTTATTCTTCAATCATCAGCCAGGAGCGACAGAGGTTTCGGGCGAGATTTCCTTCACGTTCCTGGAGCTTCTTATTAAAATTCTGAAAGTGCAAATCAGCACCAGTCCACAGGAGAGCCCACACAGCTGCAAGGAGTCTCCTCTCCTCTCTCCCCCATCCAGAGGGAGCCAGAGCACTGCTCTGCCGGAGAAGCAGTCCCTGCCGCCATCCGCCATCCGGAGCAGAGCCCCTGGAGGCTTTGGCTCTTTGCCCCTGCCCTGGGAGAAGCAAGGTGGGTGCTGGGAGAACTGGGGACCCTCAAGCCAGGGCCTGGGGCTGCGTGTGGAGTGAAGTGAGCAGCCTTTGGGGCAGAGAGTCTGGGCAGCTGGTGGGGACATCCCCCTTCTCCCAGGCTTCAGCCAAGCATGCGGTGCTTTCCCTGATCACTTCCTCTCTGTGGCCTCCTCCATGGCCCTGGCAGAACCCATGGCCTCCAGGTGGGCTCAGAGTTGTCCTGGAGCTGGGGTTGGACTTGGTGCCACCAGCTGGCATTGGGGATGTGGTGGGTATGAGCTGCAGCAGGGTGGGAGTGGGGGCAACTCTGATTTTCCTAGCCCTGGAATGATGTTAAGTGCTGGGGCAAACCCTCCCCAGGGGAGGCAGAGCCTCGTGTCCTCCACGCTTGCTCTGTGCAGCCACTCCAGCCCTGGGCCTCCTCCACATGGCATGGCCATGGGCTCAGGATGCTCTCCCTGTTGCAGGGGGCAGAGATCAGGATGGTGCTGCTGTCCCTGCTACAGTGGGATAGTTTGGGAACTCCTGACCATGGAGCAAAGCCGGGCACTTTGACCCTCAAGTTCACATGAAACCCAGCCTCACACTGGGTCTGCAAACCTGGTCTCACAGTGCATTTGCTGTTGGTTCTGCATCATTATGAAATCATTAAGAAAATAAAAAGGAAAAAAAAAAGGAAAAAGATAGATAAAAGGGAGCAAATAGAAAGGAAAAAAAGGAATGGGGGGAAGAGCCATGGAGTGTGGCATGGTTTTTGGAGGAGACAGAGCAGAGAGGTGAAGGAGAGCTGCGAGGAGGATGGAGCAGTATGCAAAGCACTCAAAAATGCCTGGATGCAGAAATGCCTGGGTGCAAAGCACCCAACATATCCCTGGGCCAGCCTGGGAGGAGCCTGACTTCAAGCACAGTGCCACCCCACTTTGCTGCCCTCCCCCTCCCCACAGCCAGCACTGCAGAGCTTCACTCCAGAGAGCGAAAGCCCCCTCACCCAGGGGTGGGGTGAAGTTAGAGGGTCTGTGCCCGGCTCAGCTCTCCTGGGAGGTGGAAAAAGCACTCCTTCCGCCCTGCTGCCCACAGGGCTGGAACGTGTGGTGCTGGTGACCCACTGGCTCCTCACCAGCCACATCTGCAGCCACACGCAGGGAAGAAGCTCTGGGCATCCCTGGGCAGAGCCAGGATTGGTGCATGCCAGCTGAATGACCTCTCCCCATGCCCTCCTCGATGGCCTTGTAATCAGGCAAGCTGGACCCCAGTCCAGCAGACAGCCTCGGGAGTTGTGTATTTTTTAATTTATTTTTTTTCATTCCCTCCCCAGTTTTATTGAGCTGGCAGCTGGCTGACCCCACCTCGGCCCCTCGTTTCCCTTCCTAGCATCCCGCGCAGCCCAGCACCACACCTAGCAGAGGAAGTGTGGCGGGACGGCCGCCTCTGCTCCCCAGCACAAAGGCATTTTCCCTCCCCGCCCCCAGCCCGCCCGCTCCCGATTATTTCTCCCAACCAGGTCCAATGCCGAGCTCCCATCCAGCTAAAAATAGATGTGGCACCACCTGGATCATCCCAAGGGGCGTTGGGGATTTGAGGGCTCGAAGAGGGGCTGGTGGGGATGGGAAGAAGGGAAGACCGTGTTGTCAGCTGAGCTTGATGGTTATTGCTGCTGCTGCTGGCTGCGGGTTGGAGCAGTAGCCCCAGGCTGAGGCTGTGTGACCAAATCCAAGGGACTTGCCCCCAAAATTTGCATCCAGGTGACAGAGGTGGCGGGTGGATGCTGGCAGGACCCTTCAGCACAGCAGAAGCCAGGCTCCAAGCTGTGGTGGGAAAATTGCTTTGTATCCTCATTTTGCAGAGGGTGCAGGGCAGGGGCAGGGCCAGGATGGGTCCTTGGGCCTGGGTGCAAGTGCTGCACCCTCCTCTGGTGCCCAGCACTGCCCTCCCTCGCTCGCACAGACCAGCCTTGCCTCTAGATGTGTTCACACCACTAACTGATTAATCACCATACAATTACCAGCAGTGTGTGGCTGGTGCCGTTGTGTGTCCAACTGGATGAATGAGGTATTTCACAGGAAGGGATTTGTTATTAATTATAGCGAATAATTATCATTAGGCCACACCGGACATGCCCCCGGAGCAGTGCAGCCAGGTGGGATGTATGTGACCTACACCCACACCTGCCAAAGGAGATGGGGATCCTCGGGGTGGCCACGGGGAGTAGGGATGTTCCTCACACAGTTTGGGGGGACCTGTGGGGCATGGCCCAGGCTGGTGGCTCCCCCAGTGCCTTGAAAGGTGCCCCTGCACTGGCAGGTCCCGTGGGCTCCCTTGGGACTGGGGCTGCTCCAGCCTTGCTGGAACAAAGGCTTCCCAAAGAAAGGCGCTTCCTGGAGAGCAAAGGACTCAGGGTTGGGGCTGTCTGTGAGACCTGCTGGGAGGCTGAAGTCATCAGCTGGGAAATGCTGTGTTCTCCGGAGCCTCCCTTTCTCCAGGGTCCAACTCAGTGCTCAGTTTCCTCAGGCACAAATAGTTCAGTGGGTCAGGCAGAGCTGGAAAGTGCCGAGCAAGGCTGCTGGGGTTCAGCATCCGTGTCAGGAGCATCCTGGCTGCAGCCATGTGCCTGTACAAGGGTGGCAAATCCCCCGTGTCCCCAGGCAGGGACCAGACTCCCACCCAAGTGGGGGAGAGTGGGAGGTTGTGCCACTCCCAGTCCAGGGAATGCCCAGCTCAGCTGTTTTCTGCTCATGTGCTTTTTTTTTGGCTACCAGCTCCCTCTGACAAGTGAAGGGCACTGGGGACAGCAGGAAGGTGTCCTGGGCTACAGTGGCTCTCTGTCTGGGTGCTCACTACCACTCTGCCTTGCTGCCAACCGCACCAGCAGGTCCCCAACAGCTGCAGGAGCTGAGCTGGGATCGCGGTGTGGGCTCAGTTGGCCGAGCCTGGCAATCAGACACCGCATCTGAGGAAGCAGAGAAAGTTGTCTTTATTTTCAGCTCTTTTCAATAACCAGAGGTCAGCCTTGTTTATACAGGATTATAACTGGAATGACAACAGCGATATCCATTGTGCGAGCAGCAAAACCCACAGCTAACCTGAAAAAGCTGTTTGCTCCGCATGGGTGCAGCCACTGCAGCCTCCTGGGCAATGGCCAGAGACCTTGGGCCTCCCCAGGGCTGTCCTGCCTCGCCTTCCTCTGCTTTTGCTCTGCCACAGCTCCTTCTGGCCCAGCCGACTCCCTGGTGATGCTCTCGCCATCAGCTCGGGGTGCCGCACTTCCAGCCACATCACCCTGTGTTTGCTCCCCAGGCTGCTCTCTGTGAAACCCCGGGTGAAGCCCTCACATCCCAAACATGAGCAGAACTGTTGCAAATCCCACCCATGGTGCTTATGGACACTAAATCCTGGGAAAGGCTTCAGCACAAGGAGATCAGAGCATGCTGGAATGCGCAGGGCACACGCTGCCCGGGGTCGCTTCCCTGGCAGCTGATTGCAGGAGCACTCGTCGCTTTAATACTGAGTTCCCATCACAGAGAGAGCCCATGCTTTTAGGAAGGAAAGTCTTACACTTCTACCAACTATTTCAAGACTCCCATAAACACATTTTTGGTTGAGCATTAATGAATTACCTCAATGCAGAGCTACTCATGCCAAATACATGAATACAGAGTGTAGAAAAGCCGCTGAGAAGCAGATTTGGCTGCCATTCAGCTGCTCCGATCGGCACAATTTCTCTTCTTGATTATAGCAAGAAAATGCTCCCTGCCTGTGGCACTGCATCCTCCCAGGAACAGGCAGCTGGCCGACAGTTGGGCTGTGCAGAGCGTGGGCATGCCGGGGTTATTCGCTGCTTCCATCACTTGAGTTGGCAGAAAACACTGCTTGCTGGTGTCTGTGCAGGAGATGCAGCCAAGAACCGGGATCCTGCTCCCTCTGCATGCCCAGGCTGGCTGCCTCGGGATGCCTGACCTCCTTTCGGGTGCTGAGGAAAGGAAAACTGCAATTAGAAGGATTTCTGAGCCTGGATTTTTTGGGAGGTAGGTTGGAGCTGCCCATCTGTGGCCCTGCAGCATCACCACAACCAGGCCTGGAGGAGGAGGAGCCCTTTGCAGCATCCCTGGAAGTGACAACCTTCGCCAAAGCTTGCAGCCCACCCCATTGCACACAGGATCTTGTGGCCACTCCTGTGCTTCACCAAGGCTTTTGCCGCCCAGCAGAAAGAATGAGGATGTTGCTGAGAGAACCTCACCTCACACAGACAGGGAAATGCATGTGGAAGAGAGGAATTTTTGCTCAGAGTGGGGTAGATGCTGCTGTGGCTCCATGCCTCAGTTTCCCCATGTGTTGCACAGGGCATGGGGTGACCCAGCTTCTCCTTGGGCCCTTTAGAGACAACAATCTTCCCAGCAATGGGCAGGATGTATCTCTGATTGAGTGCTTCTATCTTCGGAGAGAATTATAATAATAATTACAATAATAATAATAACAACAACAATAACAACTAATAATAATTACAATAGTAACATTAAGAATAAAGAGAAGGACCTGAGAGCTTTCCCTCCTTGCCAGCAGAGGAACAACTTTTGCTTTTAGGTGCTGCATTGGGGACATTAAGGGAAGGGAAAAGGGATGTGCTGCATTTACAGCTGAAAACCCCAAGAACAGTGACATCCCTCCCATAAACTGGCCTAAAAATGAGATTTTAAAGCTTGCCACAGGCAGCATCGTTTTCTTTGCTTTCTGATTTCAGAGCATCCTTTGTGCTGCAGCTCGGAAAGTGGCAGTGAAATCCCCCAGCAGCAGAGCTGGGGCTCAGGGATGCTGGGAGCAGTCATGGAGGGGTTCGGCACAGGGATGCAGGCTGGGATGGGGAGGACGGTGCGGACCCCCACGGCTGTGCCGATGCTGGGGAACCCCGCGGCTGGCGGAGCGCAGGGGGCCGGGGCAGGAGGGAGGCGGCAGGGAAGGGCTCCAAGGGAAAGGCTTTGTTCGCGGGCCAGCCGGGAGCGTGCGAGGGCCTCCGGGCTCCAGCGTTTCTCCTCCACTTCGCTCCTGCTGTGTGCGGGAGCCGAGCCAAGGTGGAACACGGCGGGGTGGAGCGGGTCCCTGAGGAAGGCAGGGGACAAGGGATGGCCGTGCATTTGGCCCTTAAATTGCCTGGGAAAACAGCTCTGTCTTTCCATCTCCCCGCAGGGCTCTTCTATCACCCAAGCTGAGGCTGTTTCCCAGGCTGCTTGCCCTGAACACCTCCACCTCTGCCCTTTGCCAACGACCCCTCTTCTTGGCCCATGGAGCCTGCGGATCTGGAAGCTCAGGGGAAGGATAAGGAAAGGCTCACGACAGAATGGCCCTTCGTGGAGGGCTCGAGCTGGAGAAATAAGGTTAAAGGCTCTTATCTGATGGAGCTGCAGCCTTGCCAAAGCCTGTTGCTATCAGCTCGGGACACATGTGCTATTGGCAAAGCTTCGGGGACACAATAATACAAACAGTTTTCATTGTCGAGTCAACAATGATGGGAGAAGGAGCCTGGTGCTATTACCGGTATAAAAGGCACTGTAGGAAAGCTCAGGACAGGAGGATGCAGTCAGGATCAACAGCAGGGTTTAGCAGATTACAGTTATATTTGCATTCGGGAATGAGAAACCTTCCATCCCCAGTGGGCTGGAGCCAGAAGGATGGAGACAGCGGTGGGGGTTTAGGCTGCAAGGAAAAACTCTTAGAGCAGCACTGGAAGCAGCTGCAGCAAAGTGCTGATGGCAGCGGGTTTGGACAAGGGCAGGTTTGCAGCTCCTCAGCCCAAGGTTGTGCTCTACTCGTGAAGAGTCACTCAGGGAAAAAACTCACGGCTGCAAGGCAAGGGAGGCGGGGCAGCAACAGCCCGAGGCTTGCACGATCCTCCACATATTCACTACAAAGTCTGTTTATTTGGAAAAGCCAGAGTGTGCAGGGTGTATGGGTGACATGGCACACACTGTACCCAGACCCTGCTGTCGCTTGGGTAGATTTGAGGATGGTGAGGAGAAGGTCGGTGCCTCCACAGGGCTGGTGCATGGAGGCCAGGCAGTACCTGTGTGTTTCACAGCCATCCTTCCAGTACCTGTGTTGCTTCCCTCCACATTCATTCTCCTCAGCCTTCCTGGCCCCTGTCAATCTAAATAGGGCATTTTTGGAGAACACACACTCCCATGCCATCCCATACCCTCAGATGTGGATGGCGAGGTGATGGGGAGCATGACCTCTGTTGTGCCCATGGTAGTGAGGAAGAGGATGCAGGTTTGCCAGCTGTTGTGCCATGGTGGCAGGAGTCAAGCATCTATCTATCTATCTATCTATCTATCTCAGGCACAAAAGTCTCCCCACCATGGGGGGCCGTGGGAGGCTGAAAAGCTGGACAGGAGGTCAGGAAATTGTTGGCTAATGTCAGGGACCGAGTGGGGCCAGGGTGGCCATTCCCACCGGGAGCAATGATGTCAGGCGGTGGCCAGGGCCAGGAGGCAGGAAGCCCAACGCAGCCAGCGAGTCTGTCCTCCTTGGACTTCCCCATGTGTTTTCATGAACAATGCACCTCGTGTCAGGGACACTGTGAGGCAGGTCCTTCGTCACTTGGGTCACTGCAAGGCTCATCCTCCTGCACTGGGGACACCGTTGTGCTGTTCCAGGTGCTGCTCTTCGCTCATGTGGGCTCTGGGATGGTGCTGGCATTGCACCTTTTGCACAGGGATTTGGTGTGTCTGCTGCATCGCTGTGAGGTCTGGAGGTGATAGCTCTGCTGCTGTGCCCCGCTGCTTCCCTGGATGGCACATCTGGCCTTATGTGAAGGGCAGACAGGCTGGTGAGATCCAGAGGACGTGCTTGGAGAGAGGATGGCCATGCCAGCTGCTGGCCTTCTCCCACTTCCAGCTCAGCTGGGACAGGTTACATACCCTGCTTCAAGCATCCAGCCATGCCTGCTTGGGTGTCCAGATATTCCATCTGGAAGTTGAAAGAGCAATTACCCAAATGTGACAGGAAAGGCTCTGGCAGACTGAGACACTTAGGCAAGCTGTGAGATGTGGAAAAGCCTCTCCAGGCTGTGGGTCCCCACTCCGGTGAGGAGTATCCATGGCCCTGTCTCTACCCTCCCAGCCCAGGCAGCTGGGATTCAGTTTTGCATCTTGGCCCCTTTGTGAACTGAGAGGGCATTTAGAGCAGACAGGGGCTGCAAACAGGGTGGCTGGGACAGGGCATGACACCTGGTCACAAACACCAAGAGGGAGAGGGACTTCCTGAGGACAGCGACCTCATGGGTGGCCCCAAGGACTCGAGCTCGGCCTCTCCCTCCACCCCACCCAGCACAGGCTTGTTTTCGCAGAGGTGCCTTCTCGCTGGGGCTGCCGCAGGCTGCGTTTGCCAGCAGCTGGCAGCGATGGCTGTGCTGGTGCCGACAGGCCGGCTGGCATGCTTTCCCCCAGGGAGGCTTTAGCAGAAGGCTGTGCATTTCTGGGAATTGTGTTGGTTATTGTTCGAGCTGCAAGTGTGCGGCGCGCTGATGAGATCAGGGCTCGGTGCTCAGCGCTGGGGCAGTGGAGCCGCTGCAGAGCCGCTGATGGGGCGATAAGCGGGAGAAGGTTCTTTTCTGTGCTCCCATCGCTGCGGGGAGCAGAGGGCACGGCACAGCCCCGTGACCTGGCTCTGCTCGATGAAGGCAGTGAGGATGAAGGCAGTGAGGAGGGAACACGCTGTCTTCGCCCTCCGGCAAACCACGGCTGAACTGCTGAGGTTATTTCAGAGAAAAGGCCCCAGCCCTCCTCGCTGAGCCTCTCCTTCCTCCCTCTCTACCCATCAATCCGTGTCTCCAGCCCCTCTGAGGTCTAGACCCCAATCCTGTCTGCTCTGCCGCATGCTTACTCCTTTGCTGACAGGACACAGGTCCTGTTGATCCCAAACTCTGTGGGAGAAAGTATCAGAGCTCTGCTTGCAAAAGCACTGAGAGGAAGAGGCTGGGGGTTCTAATCCTTTCCAATCCTTTGCTGTGGCTGAGCTGAGAGGTGCCATGTTTGCCCATGAGAAGCCAACCATCCTCCTCCTCCTCAGGAGGATGTCTCCTTCCACACACAGTGGCTTTTGACACAGAGCAAGTCACGAGATCCCAAGGAGGTCAGACCTGCTGCCACAGAGGGGCACTGCCATCTGGAGAGCTTCCCACTGCCTGGGTCTGGAGATCGCACGGGTGAGCAGGGACAGCATAGGAAATGCTACATGGGAAAGCCCTGTGTGGGAGCCCAGGAGCCCCTGCCTTCCCACAGGCAGACTTATCAAGGCACCAGTTCAGCGTGGTGCTTTCCATGGGCCAAAAGGGAAGTGCATACACACCAGACTTCTCGGGGTCAAGGATGCTGGGCAAGCAGTGAGAGGAGAGGCTGCAGGGGGCAAGGGAGGGAACCAGGGCGTGGGGAAGGAGACACAAATAGCAAAATGAATGGCTTGAACTTCCTATGTTTTATGGAGGTGAATAAAAGGAGACAGAGAGGGGGAGAGAAAGGAGACCCGAGTGCCTGCACAGACTCTCACGCTCACACATGCCAGCCCAGACCCCAGAAACTGCTGGTGGCTAGTGTGGGGTGGCAGCCTGCACCCACTTGGCTGGCACAGCTCTGGGCTGGCTGCTTGTCTGGCCCAGTGTCCCCTGGGGGCATCTCATGAAGCGTGACAGACTGCAGCTTAGCATTTATTCCTCTCCCTGTCATTATTATTTTGAACAGCTGCCAGTATAATTAAAATTGTTAGGAGGAAGAGGTTTAGGGAAAATCCAAAGTGTCTCAGAAGAGCATCTGCAAAGCTGGAGGTCCAAACTCCACCCTGGCACTCGCGATGAGCAGGGCTCATGGGAGCCATCATCTCCTCCGCATCCTCCCTTCCATGCTCCCCGCTTCTCAGGGTGGCAGAGGCTGGGCTACCACACAGGGTGGTCCTAGCCACATTCCCCTTGCAGCTGCTGCCTACTGTAGCCAAATCCTGCAGCCTTTCCTGGTGTAGGACTTGTCCCGGGAGGTCCAGATGGCAGTGTCCCCAGGCACGGGTGCTCACCTGCAGCTCCAGGACAGATGCAGTGGGGGGATGTAGGGAGTAAAGGACACGGAGCGTCTGTGGGCTGCTCTTCCAGAATGGCACGGATGGATCCTGCAGTATCTCCTGGGAACCATGATGCTTTCTGCTGTGTTAGGAAGGCCTGTGCCACAAGACGAGGTATGGAGAGGCCCCTTGGCTCCTCAAAGGAGAAAACAGGATGGTGTGGAAGACAGAAATGTAAGTCACCATTCATGCCACATTCCCCAGGTTTCCTAAGTGTTTGAATGGAGGATTTGACTGCTTCAGGGTCAAATGTCCCCAGTGCTAGGGCTAGGAGATTAAGGACATCAGACAGCTGCAGCAAGGAGGGGAAGAAAAGGCAGATCCCTGCCTCCATTGCAGGGCTGGCGCAAGTGCATAGTTAGAGGATCCAAGTCAGGAGACCTCCAGCCAAGGCAGGCTCATGAGGGTGAAAAGGAGGGGAGACACATCAAAACCCCTCCCCCAAATTAGTGCTGCTCTGGCAAAGCCTATGGCAGCTGCTCCCACCTCTTGCCTCAGGGTCTTCCAGCTACTGATTGTTCTTCCCTGGATAGGGTCACTCATTACCAGCTCAGAGTCCAGTGTGTCACCCAGGACAGCCAGTCCTCCAAGCAGTCACCCAAGACTGAAGTCCTGGAGACCTGAGCACCCCTGAAGTTATGGGGTGTCTCAGGACAGAGCTTCCCTGGGGGTTTTGTGGTGGGTGGATGGACAAGGCAGGCCCAGGAGGGCCTCTCATCTCTGCTTTTTCCAAAAGTGGACCAGACCAAGCCTCTGGTGGTTGGGAGCAGAGAAAGGGTGGGGTTTGGTGGCTGATCTCCAAATGACTTGAACTTACTGGGGATACTGGAAGCAGGGAAAGCTCATCCAACTTGATCCAGCCCATTTGCTGTGTACAAATCTGCTGAGAGGCCCTTGGGAAATACAGTAGCCCAGTGGAAAAAACAGGTGAGATTTTGTAGGGTTTTATTTTGCAGGAAACTTCTCCTGGCTCTCCCAGCTCTGCCTGCCAAGGGCAGCTTCCAGCGAGGCACCACATACAGAGACTTTCAGGGTGTCTCTTGGTGTGCAGGGGTCAGCAAAAGCCCCCTCCCAGCCTCTCCCTGATGGACTCGCCCCTGCTCTGTTTTTAGCACATTCAAGTAGCTGCTTTCACAAGAGGTAAAAGAAAGTTCATGGATCCGTTGACAGATCACCCCAAGCGGGAATTTCTCTGGGAATTCCTGCAATAGCAGGTTGGCTCCCGCGGAGGTGGAGTTTCCTCTGGATCTACCTCCACCCAGGCTTGGGGAGCGCTCCGGCCACCGGCTCCACACTCGGAGGGCTGGGCTGAGCGACACCACCGCTGCTTCCCAGCCAAGGTCAGCCAGAAACCCTCCCTGCTCTGCAAATGCCTGGCCTGTTGTGTCCTGTTAACCCTTGGGAAGAGCGGAGCCGCAGGCCAGCAGGGCACACAGGGGCAGGGGACATGCCTGGCAGGCACATGGGGCTGCAGGCGTGAGGATTTCGTGCCATTCTGTCCCTCGGGGACCCCCTGCCAAGCAGGCAGTGGTGGGGCCTGGGCGAGGCTGGTTGCCACCACAGGAGGCCAGGGCTGGCGGGGTGATGGCTCCTGCTCGAGGCAGGGAGCGACGGGGTGACGGCGCTCGGCATCAGTGACTCTGTGCTCTGGAATCTGAGACACGTCCTCGGCCATACTTGTGGTCAGGAACCATCTTTGCATTGCAGCGACACAAACCACACTCACAGTGGCAGCAGTGCTGCTCGAGCGTGTCTCTGACGCCAAGGACTGGCGGGACCCGACCCCACACACAGGACAGGCAGCTTCCCACTTCCAAGGACCTTCAGAAGGTCCCCTTGTTGGGACTTGTTTCCTCCTCCCTCACAGAGGTGGGCCTCTCCAAAATGGCACCCCCTGACTCCACAGCCAGACCCTGCCAAGGGCTGGAGGATTTCCAGGTGCTGCACAGACTCCAGACTGTGGGGTGGAGGGAACTCGCGTTGGCAAACATGGAGCCAAGCCAAAAAGTTTCAAGGTATCATGCCAGGGAGAGGGCCTGCGGCTCACATTTGGTCTGCGGCCACTTCTGCTGATTCAGGGATGAACTGATGCGTCTCACACATCCAGGGAGCAGCTCTTGCTCAAAGGGATCCCAGAGTTCCATGGTACTGCTATACAGAACAGCAAGCTGGCAGCTGTAGGTACCTAGTGGGCAGATTCAGGGGCCAGCCACCCTTCAGAGCTTTAGCACTGATCTTTTCAATACTTCTCTCTCTCAAAACCCATCTGGACGAGTTCCTGTGTCACCTGCTTTAGGTGACCCTGACTTTGAAGGGGGGTTGCATGATCTCCAAGCCCTTCAGTCCTACCAATTCTGTGATTCTGTGATTATGCCCTCAGTGACCCAGCTGCCCTAGGACAGAGCGCAGTTGGAGACGAGTGCTGTGAATTCTGGTTCCCAAGACCTGCTTGTGCATCCCGAGGCCACACGTAGCACATCCCCGTGCTTCCACATGATCTGCAGCCCCAATGGGGCAGGACGTGGCCGCTCTTTGCCAGCACAGTCAGGGCCCTCTCTGAAACATCAGCGCTTGGCGAGGGCTGTGCAGGCGGCTGTGCAGGAGGAGGCATGGAAGTTCTCCCTCTGCCAGGAACCAGCTGGAGGGAGCGTCAGCGCTCAGCAGCAGCTCCCGAGGGATGCGCTGCCCTCGCACAGTGTACGAGTGCCATCTACAGGGGGTCCAGCCTGGGCCCCCCCAAGCCATCCAGCCCCTCGCCACTGGTAACTGCTGTCCAGTCTGCAAGGCCGTACGAGGGGCACAGCCTCGGTTTATCCAGGGAGCGGGGTCAGCACTGCCCCGAGGGCTCAGCACAGCCATGGACAATGTCACAGAGTCACAAAATGGTTTGGGTTGGAAGGGGCCTGTAAAGCTCATCCTGTTCCAACCCATGGGCAGGGACACCTTTCACAACCCCAGGTTGCTTCAAGCCCCGTCCAGCCTGGCCATGAACACTTCCAGGGATGGGGCAGCCACAGCATCTCTGGGCACCCTGTGCCAGGGCCCCACCACCCTCACAGGGAAGAACTCCTTTCCAATAACCCTTCTAACCCTCCCCTCTGTCAGTGTCATTCCCCTTTGCTTTGTCACTCCAGGCCCTTGTCCATACCCCCCCTCTCCACTCTTTGAACCCCTTTAGGCAAGGGAAGAGGCTTTAAGGTCTCCCCGGAGCATTCTCCCGGCTGAATCCCGCAGCTCTCAGCCTGTCTCCACTGCAGAGGTGCTCATGATCGCCGTGGCCTCCTCCGGACCCGCTGCAGCAGTTTGGGACACGGCTGTTCCTGCCGTGTCCGGGCAGAGCCCCGCGGGCGGGGACCGGGGGTCCCTCAGCCCCGGCACCGCTCCGAGCCCCCTCCGCGGGGTGAACCGCAGCCCCCACAGCGCCCCCGGCGGCCAGGCGGCGCTGCGCGGGACGGGCGCGGGGCACGCTGGGAGATGAAGTCCCGCCCGTGGGCTGCGCTCCGGCAGGCGGCAGGTGGCGCCGGCGCCCCGAGGACTACAACTCCCGTCGTGTCCCGTGCTCGCCCGCCCTGACTGCGGCACCGGGGGCTGAGGTGGGCACCGGGCACCGACCGCAGCTCCCCCCGCCCGGACCCCCGTCCGGCCCCGGCACCGATCCCGGGGAGCGGCGCGATGGGCGGGGAGGACGAGATCGTGCGCATCGCCAGGCGCCTGGACAAGATGGTGGCCAAGAAGAACGCGGTGAGTGGCGGCGGCAGGGCCCCCGCAGCCCGGTTGGGGTGGGGGGGCCGCCCCCTGCCCCGGGCTCTTGTCTGGCGGACGCGCCCCCCCTCTCCGCAGGGCCCCTCCTCGCTGCCGTGCTGGTGGACCTCCACCTCTCCCTCGGTGCCCGTTGTGAGGGGCCTCCCCCTCCCCAGTCCCCATTTTGGGGGCCTCTCTTTCAGCGTCTCCCCGGTCATTACATCGTGCTGGAGCAGAGGCTCTTCCCATTAAAGTGGGTTTCCCTCCCCCAGACCCAGACCCTTCTCCCTTCCCCATCCTTTGCGGAGGTGTGCGATCCACCCACGGCCAGTTATTGGGCGGGCAGCCCCATGTGCCCCTTGGGTGCTGTGGGAACCCCCAGTCCCCATACTGAGCTCCCCCGGCGCACATCTCAGCACTCCCGGGCTCGCCCTGTGCTGCCTGCACGGTGTTCTCCTCCTGGAGAGCATCCTCAGCCCTTCTCTCCTGTCCCGTTGGGAGCCCTTTGGAAGGGGAGTGCCCACCAGCCCCGGCCTGGGACTCCAGTTTGCCCTCGGAAAAGACCCCGGTGCTGATGGATTTGCTTCCTGCATCTCCATCCCATACCGGCACTACTGCTCACTCCCGTGGCCTCTGGAGTGTGGATGGCTGGCCAAGCTGCTGTCGGCACTCGGGGAGTCTCGCAGGGTGTGCTGTGACCCGTGTGACAGCCTGCGGGGACAGTAGCCGGTATTTTCCAGCTTAATGGGATATATCAGTGCTTGTAGGAGCACAGTGTCATATGCAAGTGCAGAGGCAGAAAGCTGACAAGGATTTGTGATGGAGGTAGGCTGTTCATCTGTGTTTGGGGTGGGGGAGAGGGATTTTGGGGCTGGGAAGGGCTGTGGGGAGTGGGAGATGATGGGCGAGGAGGGGAAGGGATTAGAGGAGTGTGATATTCGTGTGGTGGAATGCTGGGCGCTGTTATCACATGAACTTTTGGATGTTGGACTGGCCCTGCCAGCTGTGGGTAGGGCGAGCACTGTCACTCGTGTCACTGTTGAAACAACCCAGGGAAGCGTGTTTGGGCTAAAGCGCAGCCTGTGATGCCTGTTCTCGTTGGCGGCAGGTTTTCTGCACCAGTGTTGAAATAGGAAAGGAACAACTTTGCAGAATTTGCTTCCAGCTTCATTGGGAAAGAGGCAGCTTCTTACATGAGGGGTATGCAACGTTTCCTCTTGGCTGGCGTTTGAGATGGTGCTGAAGAGCAGCATGTTTTGTGTTGGCTAATCTGAGAACTCTTCCTGCAGGACAGTTTCCTGGAGTACCTGTTTGTTGCTCTAGTTTTTTCGTGGATCCTCATTTGCTGCCATTGTGCTAAATGACTCCATTTGGAGTCAGGAATCACCGGGTCACTTTGTGTGTTCAGGGCTGGAGGAACGGAAAGGTGTGAAACTGCCTGAGGGGGAAGTCAGTCGTTCTGGGTACGGTAAATGTGTGTGGTTTATGCTGGTGTGTGTTGCTTGTGTGCACGCTGAAAGCTTTGACTCTGCTTTGATTTTGGCATCTGTTCTGTAGGGTGGATTGCAGCTGGATTGCTTCCTGGGATGAGTCGGAAGCAGCCCTTCTGCATAGGGAGGACGGGATGTGAGGACAGGGCTGTCAGTGCAGGCGGCTTCGCTTCCCTACAGTGGTGGCTGTGCGGGCCTTGAGCTGCAACTGGGCTTGGAGTGGTCGGTGTTGTAAATGAGCTGCTAAATGTGAACACTGGAAGCCTTGTTTGAGGGAAGGGGGTTGGGAGGAAAGAGCCAGCTGAATGGAGACAGGCCTACGCCAGGCTGGGATCTGCTAGAGGGAGACAAGTAATTTCCAATTCTGTGAGTGACTGCCAGTTTTAGGTATCTACAGATTCCTAGTCAGATTTTCTCTGGTCCTGGGTTCATGGATGGGGTAAGGAAACTTCACAGAACAAGTTTCAAGTGATCAGCTCTTCAGCATCACAGCTTGCTGGCTTTGCTCCTGGTCTCTTGTCCTGAGCAGAGTGGGGTATTAATATGAAAACTAGGAAACAGCTACATGGAGTCACTGACAGTTGTGATTCAGAGTGTGTTTTTCAGGTGTTAAAAATGTTCAGCTTGCCAGGTGAGAATAATAAACTGATGCTGCACTTGTACCATACATGAGCAAAGACCTGTAGCACTCCAGTGGTCTTCTGTTTTGGCCATTCCAATAATTCAGGTGCCTTCAGGTTGCAGGATCTACTGTCTTTCTGGAACAGCAACACCAGCAGTGAGCTTGCTGATATTTCAGGGAATGCTTGTTGGTGTTTTTCCCTCTGAATTCAACTTTCTGTGTCTATCCCCAAGCTGTTGAATTTCTTTACTAAAAGCTGAGGCACTCATTCTCTTTCTCTTTTCTGCCCCAGGAAGGTGCAATGGATTTACTGAAGGAACTGAAAAGCATGCCTATGACTTTGGATTTACTGCAGGTGAGTTGCACAGTTATGGTAAAAAGCTGAAGTCTGCATCTGGATGAGTTCAAAATGTTATCTAAAAAACCTTAATAGATTTCCTCACACTTCTTCCCTCATGCAAAGCGTCAAAATAAACATTAAATCAAATAAAATAGTGCTGAAGTTGGGTTTTGGACTGGCAATTAAACAGCTCTGGGTCACCATGTGTGTAACTGCTCAAATCTTGTTTTTAGGCTGCAAAAAGAGGAAAGACTGGGTTAAAATAGCAAACACAGAGGGCAGCTGTAGGGGAAGTTCTTTGTAATGGTGATGTTCAGGACACTGGGGAGGAGTGAGCAGAATTACAATTTGGAGGTTGTGATGCATCTTGGAGTTTTTCACTCTAAGCTTGAATGTCACTTTTAAGTGTGTAGGGAGGGGATTTGTGGGTGATTGGATGTGTCTTCTGTTCAGTTGTGGAAGCTGGAGAGTGTCATCTCTCTCTTCCAAAGTTGTAAGGGTCAGAGAATCGTTCTGCAAGCCCTTGGATACTCCCATCCTGGTCATGGCTTGGACTTTGTCGTGGTTATTTGGGATTTCAGTGAGTAACTAACAATGAATCTGTTCTGGAGTGATTCACTGGGGTGTTCCTTTGCAGTCCACCCGCATTGGGATGTCAGTGAATGCACTGAGGAAGCAGAGCACAGATGAAGAAGTGATATCACTTGCCAAATCCCTCATCAAATCT
The DNA here is from genome assembly GCF_009650955.1 of Corvus moneduloides. Classification (NCBI taxonomy): domain Eukaryota; kingdom Metazoa; phylum Chordata; class Aves; order Passeriformes; family Corvidae; genus Corvus; species Corvus moneduloides. The sequence continues at coordinate 8,514,547 of NC_045492.1, forward strand.
TGGAAGAAACTTCTAGGTAAGGAAATCAGTGTGTTCCTGTCAGATTCAGCTTGTGAAGAAGCTGGCTTCAGTGGGAGGCTGAGTTTTTTGGGAGAGCTTATCTCTTGATCTGAATAAAACATTCTAGCAGATCAGCCTTTACAATTCCACCCTCTGTCTTTCGAGTTTTGTGTCCTGTCATGCATCCCCCTAGATTTAGCTCCTGTTTAGCCAGCTCATCCTTGGAAGAGCACTGAAAGCTTCAGGACTATTAACTTGTACCTCATCACATAATAATTAGTGATGTTATTTGTAGAAACAATATCTGTGCTCTGAACCCTCTGCTCCCACTTGTGCTCTGTGTGGCATTAACACCATGTGTGCTGTCAGCCTCGTGCAACAGCTCGGGAAGTGCTGGAATGCATTTTGGGTGGTGGGTTGGAGAAGGATCTTAATTCACCACCTTGTAGATAAACTCACATGGACTGTTTCCAGCTGGAGAGGCTTTCCTGGTTATGGGCTCCCATTTCTTGCTAGGCTGGATGAGCGCTAAAAGGGCTCTTTTCCTGTCCTGCCTGGATTGTCACCTCCTCATTAGATTGGGTGTGTCATTGGCTAGGCTCAGACAGTTTACCTCTGGGTCAGACTTGTTCTACAGTGTCATGAAAGTCCTGTTCAGGGTTGTGCTGTTGACTTTCAGCAGCACTTGGGAATCAGAAGAAGCTGTACTCCCACAAGGACCAGCCTGTACTGGCCCTTCAGCTGGTGTTGGCTGGAAATTCTGCTTTTAGTGGTGCTTGAGAGAACTTGATCTAATCCCTGCTCAGCAGCCTCTGAAAGAAACTTTTGTGATGAGGCATGTCTTGTGAGAAGCTTATCTCCCAGGCAGGGAAGGTGATTGCTCTCTAGTTTGGTGAGGAAAGCTTTTGTTCGAATCAGCTTCTACTTGGAGGCAAGGAGAAGGTCTGTTGGAAAGCTTGAAAGCCATAAAGGCATTTTCTCCTGATTCTTTTTGGGAGAATAATGACTTGCTTTAGGCCAACAGTGGGTAGTGTGACAACATTGAGGAATATAGGCAGGGCTGTAGCATAAAAACCAGTTCTGAACTGATTCCTCTTTTGAACATAGATGCTTCTGAGGAAAAAAATGAGGAGAAAAAGAAAAGCCTGTCCTTGCCAACATCTTCCTCCAAGGAGACTGGTAACTCAAGAGACCAAAGGTAATACTTCCCTTTTACCAAAGATGACACTGTTAGAGAATTTAAATTTTCCTAAGGCACCTTACTTTAATTTTTAAGTGTCTGAGTCAGGAATTTTGGGTAGTCAAATTCCTGGTCAGAGACACTGGAAGTGTTTCTTCTTCAAGGTTGATCTGTGTGGCGTTATTAATTAACTGTAATGCAGTTAACACATCTAAGAAATACAGTGGCTTTAGTGAGTTTTTAAATTTTATTCATATTTTATTTCATTTTTTTACTCTTGGTTATGTGTTGTTTCTTCTAGTAGTAGAACATTCCTCTGTTCTTTTTTATGTTGCATTTTTATGCATTTTTGTTCATTTCTAACTTTGAACACCTTAGAATGAAGATTATTTTTGGCCTTTGCAGTATCAAGTGATGGATGGGATTGATTGATACATTACTAAAGTAAAACTTCCATTTCTTTGTCCTTGACAAATCCCAGCAGAAGTCCCCTTTTCCCTGTGGTTGATGCCCCCCAGCTGGCAGGTCAGCTGCATGCTTGCTCCTTGCCATGCCTTCAATGCTGCATCCTGTTTCCACTGCCTGTGACTGCAGCTGTTGAGTGCAGATAGTGATCAAAGGGGAGGGGGAAAAATGGGATTTAAAGCTTTATTATAGAGACTTCTCTCAGCCTTAGATCCCAAGAGGGTGTGTGCTTCCTAGATTTGGCTCTTAAGTGATGTAGCCAATTTCCCAAGTTTGACAGAAGATTTAGAGTATTCAGGCTGTAGTCCTGCTGGCTTGCAGGATTTTCTGTGTTTGTAGCCTTTGTTGGTCACTTTCTTGCACTTCTTTATTTTTGCTCAGCTCTCTCAAGGCTTGGCACTTCAGGGTGAGCCTTTGCAGCTCGATACAGAGCTGCTGATGGAGAGAAGGCTGCTGATGCTGAGCTCCATGACTTTAAATGATCAGTATCTTTGGTTATCTCGCTTCCATAAAATGGGAAAAAGAATTGGCTAAATATTGCAATGAAAGGACTTGGGAGACTTCACAGCCAGGATGGAGTTCAGTGATGCAGTGCAGAATGGGAGCCAGGGCTGTCCAGATCTAAGTATATCTGTGTGGGATTTCACTCAGAAGACGATCTTGGCTCTAGGCACAGAGGCAAAACCCCTCCTTGCTGCCTTCTTGCTTTGTCACTTACGGGCTATGTGGAGTGGAGCTGTCTGGCTTGTGCTGCTGATGTTCCCTTGTGCCTCAGTGTGCTGCAGATACTGCAGTTTTGTGGGGTTTTTTAATCCTTGATGCTTTTTACGTGTATTCAGCCTCCATCTTCTGACTAGCAAAGCATCCCCTTGGCTGTGAAGGATGAACAGAAGCCAATGGATTAGTGTAGCCTAGACCAGGAGCAGGGGCCAGCTCCTGGTGTCAGTCTGTTGAGCCAGGCTCTCTTCCAGAGACAGGAATGCTTTTTATCCAGTCCTGCAAAATGAACTACTAATCTGCCTTTAAAAAAATAATAATTTATTAGAAGAGAAGAGTCTCTGTTCTTTGAAGCAGAGGCTGCAGTGGAGTTAGACTGGTTGCTCAGTGTGTGATACCTGGTTCAGATGAGGCTGCTGTCAAGACACCAAAGAGATCAGTTTGTATTCAGGTATTTCAGCCTCTTAGCCTGATAGATTTTGGCTACGCCTTCCATTTTGGTCAGGGAGAAATATTTGACTAAGTCTTGGCCTGAAACTCGTCTTACTTTATGGAGCACAGATGTAGCAATCCCTGTCTAGTGACTGGAGCTATCAGTGCAAGACCTGAAGGCTCTGAGCCAGCCAGCGTGGAGCTGGCACCTGTGAATTTAGATGCTGCGTTACTCTAATCCAAAGCATATTCTGTTGTTCTGTAGAATTTCAGACCCATAGTGTAGTACATTTTCATGGGCTGTGTCTAATGTTTCTGTCTCTGGCAGCATGAGGTTTTTCTTTTCCAGGATTCTCTAAACTGCCTTTTTTAGGAGGTTTTGGATCTGTGACCTGAATTTAGCTCTTCTGTGGGATTTTCTTCCAGTGCAGCCCTGAGTTCTGCTTACAGTCCCTGACTGCTGCTTTGCTACCATTTTGTTCCAGCATAGCCTTGTTTTATGTATAAACTTTTGCTGCCTGGATAGATTTACAAGCTCTTTCTCCTGTTCAACAGGAACAGTGTGAACCACAAGGATTTCCTGAAATAAGTCTTCTAGGTGTGTTTGAGCTCTATTTCCCAACTATTCTATTTATAAACTAACCTCTAAACCTTAATAAATAATTTTCTGTCTTTGGAATGGCTGAGAAGTCTGTTTCATCTAATTCTTGAGGGATCAGCTCTCATCTCAGGGCGTGGATGATGTCTGTGTGTGCAGGCACATGTATCTTTCGTCATCAGCTAACAGAAATGGGACTACCATGCATCTTGTTGAGCTTTTTTCCACCCCCAAGGAATAAACATCTAAATATTTGAGTCAATAGCATTTGCAGATAGAACCATCCTGAAAATCAAGTATTACCTCTGCAAATACAGGTTTGAAGACCTGTGTTTAAGGAGTCATTGTAGTGAAGGTCAGGGTTCTGAGTTCACACTGAGGTCACTGAGTTCACACTCACGGTTTTGCTCTGGGAGACCTTTGTTTGTTGCTTGCAAAATGACACAAAATTTAACTCTGGAAGAGTTCTCAGGGAAACTTCTCCTGCAGCCCCTTCCAAGCACAGCACAACCTCTGCCCAAGCTATCCCTGACAGGCTTTTTTCAAGCTCTTGACAGCCCTAGAAGACCTCAGGGCAAGGTATTTCCACAGCTGCCCTTGGCAGTATTTCCAATTCGTAACTCACCTTTACAGTTTAAAACTTACTCTCAATCAAAACCTGTCTTACTAAACCCATTTCTACATCCTTCTGTGGATTTTTTTTTCCTACCATCTGCCTTTGTAAGGAGTTTCAGGACTTGTCTCCTTTAAGTTTCCCTTGCCACAAGCCACCCATATTCCTTCAGTCCTTCCTTTCACTGCAAGTATGTTCTCTCGGCCTTTTGCCTTTGTCCTGTGGGAAGTCTAATTTTTCCAAACTATTTTATGCAACATGAGAAGCTATGATGTTTTAGATGGGTTATTCCTGAATTATGGGTTATTCCTTAGTGTATGCTCTGGTATATACACCCCCATGAGTGCTGCCTGTGATTTGTATGTAGCTTCTTAAGCACAAAAGTACCTGATGGCAGTTTCTACGTTCCAGATGGGAGAAAATCATCATCTAATGGATTATTTACAGGCTAAATTGTTTCTTCTTTTTGTAACATGTGCAGTGTAAATCCTTGTTGAAGTTTTTGAGCTGCTTGGACACAAATCCGTTCCTTAATAGGCTCCTGCAGTGCTGACCAGTAAAACCAGCTGGTAAAAAGGGGTTTTACTCAGCTACTGGTGAAAGAGAAACACAGTGGCCTCACAGTACAATCTCCCTCACAGGGTGCATCATCTCCTTCATCTGAGCAAGAAATCAAAGTTCTGCTTTGGTTTGACCTGAACAATTTGCTGAAGTTTCACTGGTGGATGCTTCTGAAAAGGGCTTGGCGAGGTTCTGAACCGTGGAAATCCAGTAGCCCCAATGGTGATCTGTGGGATTTGAGCCAGACTGGATATGACCTTAGTCACAGGAGCTCCCAGGATAAGTCCCTAAAGTTGTCTGGCTCAGTTCGTGCAGCAGCAGATTCAGAAGATTTCCAGCTTAGTGCTGGTTTTTTTGTGGGCTGACTAATCCCTTCCAGGACAGCGTAGTGGAAGTGCTTGTTCATAACAAATTTATTTTTGATGGCAAAGAACTGGCAGTAGTGACCCAGCTTAACAAAAATTGTCAAGCCACTTGGATCTTCAAGGAGATATTGCCAGCATGGCATGGGTGAAATACGGAGATTTCTCTTTTTTTCTCTTTCTGTCTCTTTGTGCAATAATGGTACCAGGCATTGGCCGTAAATACAGGGAATTTTACAGCCCAATCACCAAAGCCAGAGCAATCTCTTCTGAAGAAATATTGCTGTTCTGCTGCCTAGATTTAGGGGAGAGAACAAAGCTCTAGAAAATCATCTGTGAATCATACTAGCCCAGATCTTTTAGCAGCAGTATTTGCAGGGCTGACTAACTCCGTGTGCAGATGTTAGGCTTTCTGGGTGCACAGCCAGCTGAACTGCTCAGTGAGGTTCCTTCTCTGCATGCAGACCCCGCAGCAGTGACTCAGCCTGCCCACATCATGTGCTGGTTGTGCAGGCAGGTCTCCATCCAGCTCCCCTGGCAGGTGACTTGACTGAGTCAGCCACAGCAGGCAGGTGTTTGCATTCCCATGCCTGTGATTGCTTGCAGGTGGAAATGGAGTTATTTTTGGGAGCAAAGCAGTATTTCTTAGTCCTTTGCTAGCCTGGCACCTCTGTGAGCTGTGTGCGAGCTGTGTAGAGGTGCTTTTCTGTGAGATGAGTAATCAGAGTCTTGCTCAGGTTACAGGAAAAAAGGAAGAACCTTTTATGTGCTACGCTTTGTTGGTGGTGTTTTTTAAATATCAAAGCTGAGGGAGCCATTTTCTGTCTTTTTCTTTCTTTTCCTTAGCACAGCAGCTCCTTCTTCTGGAGCTTTCTGCTTGCTTTCTGCTGAGAGCAGTTATGGGCTTGGTGTCCTGCAAAGTTAAAGAGGAAAGAAGCACCATGAATCTGCATTGCCAAAGTGAGAGTGCTGATGGTCTCAGATGTCCTGAGTGTATTTGGGTTACTGGTGGTGTCCAACAGTAATGTTTTCACTTGATGCCCAGTGGTGCAGCAGCTGATACGTGTTGAATAACACAGGATGGTTGGCAGGGTTGTTCATGAATTAAACCTCTGCTGGCAGCCAGCAGTGTCCACAGGAGAGCTCGTGTCTGGGCTGAGGGCGTTGGCCGCTGTGTTGTGCTCTGTGCTGATTTGGGACAATGACTTTGCACTGTGTTCTGACTGGTTCTGTATTACGATTAACAGGATGCTTGGCCACATACCTGCTGCTCCCTTCTCTGCTCTCAGTGGCCCAAACTGAGACATTCTGACAGGTGAAGTTTTTCTTTTAGCTCCAACAAAAGGCAGGAGCCTCCAAAGACTCCGACCACCCCCAAAATCACCACCTTCCCTCCGGCCCCCATCACCTGCGACGCTGTGCGCAACAAATGCAGGGAGATGCTGACAGCAGCTCTGCAGGCTGATGGTAAGTGCTGGGGGAAGCCCTGCATTGCCTCAAGTGCTTCACAGCTCCTGGAGCATTCTGACAGAGACTGTCAATGCAAGCTCAGCTTAGGCACAGTGTTCAGGAGCAGCCTTGTCAAATGATTATTGCCAGCAGCTCAGTCTAGCCACTGGTCACCCCTTTGATGAACTGGCTGCTGTTGCAGCGTTTTCAGACACTTACACAGGGACCTGGCTTGAGCTGGAGGTATGATAATGTGTCAGGCAATGGCTGATAAGAACATGGGATAACTTGGGGTCTTCTGCTCTGCAACACAGGGTGGTCTGTGCAGAAGTTTAATCTTTCAGGTGTGCAGGGATTTGCTTCACTTTCTAGGGCTTTTCTGATTGTTGTCTTCCCTGTCACTCTTGGGGCACAAAGTGAAGCTGTAACTTGGTGCATGGACTTTGTAGGAATGGTGCTTATTCCAGTCAGCATCTGCTGTCAGACTCTGCTGCCTTTGTAGACAGGAGCTCCTTAAATATCGTGGTCCTCTGGATCTGGGGTGGAACAGGTCCCTCTTACATTCAGACTGTGCCATCTCAAGTGAGAGGCAACTGCAGGTGTTCAGCATCTCTGGAAGTTTGAGCATCTGGTTGTGTCCACATTGCAGATCCCTTTAAAAAATTGGGGTCTAAGCACTGCAGTCTCTTATTAATTTGGAGCCAAGGAATGTAGATGACAGATAGAGAAGTTCATGAGGTCTTTATTTCTAGCCTTCCTGTGCATGTGTTTATGTGCTGCATTAAATGCTCTGCACAGCTCTTACAAAAACCCTTTCCGTATGAAATCTTGGAAAGAGTTCCTTTGAGCCTTTCCCTAAGCTCAGCTGTGCCCTACCTTCCCTGCTTTATGGTGTTGGTTACCATACTGGCTGTCCAAATCTGTGGCAGCTATGCACTCTATATGATGCTGTTTAACTGGTGTGTAGGAGAAGAGGGGAGGAGCAGACAGTCCTGAGGTGAGATGAGAAAGGAAGGCTTGATCCTCATGCTGCACACCTCCAGACAGTCCCAGATGGCTGGTCTGAGTTACTTCTCATTGAGGTGAATGTCTGATGAAACTCAATTCCTGCCTATATATGTTGGATTTCAATTATATTAAGAATATATTGGAAAGCTAAGTTCTTGGGCCAAGGCTGTTGTTAGCTTTGTCTCATGGAGTCCGTATCTCAGAGAGGCACAGGGCACAGACTGCCTGGATTAATCTGTTTTCATCACTGCCCTTTTCCAAAGGGTCAGAGAATAGCAAGAGCAAAGGCCAAGATGCCATTTGATGGGAAGAGCATGTGAATCAGAACAGCAAACTGTCCAGGTTTGTAGCTCAGAAATACTGAGCCTGGGGAGCCCTGGCCTGGTTGGAAGCCACTGAGCTCCTGTTTCTGCTGTCTTACAGACGACTACATCGCCATCGGCGCTGACTGCGAGCACATAGCGGCCCAGATTGAAGAGTATATCCTTGCTGTACAGTGCTTCCTCGAGGGCCTGCATGCCTCCAGCAGTGAAATCCATGTGCTCAAAGGAAAAATGGGACTGTCTGTGCATAAATGTTCTGCTGCAGCTTGTCAGGGTTCTGGATCTGGTTCCAGCTCTGATTGGCTGAGTCCTGGGTCACTAAGGAGCTACCAGTGTGGAGTTGGGAGCTGTAATCCCTAGCTTTTCCCTCCCATCAGAGTGCTGTTTCCTGTTTTTGATTCTGCACTTCCTGTGGTCCCTGTTGGAGGAGAGTGTGTGGGTCTAGACAAAAGCAATGGAAGGGATGGAGCAATGAGGATCAAGTTCCATGTTGATGTGAGATAAACCAGGAGTGTGCTTGGTTTGGGAACTGTGGGGTTGGAGGTGCAGCTGGGTTTTCCCAGTGGAGGGGTTAGTGGCTGCCTTGCTGAGAGAAAGGGCAGATTGTAGATCCTGAGCATAGCTGAATATTTCCAGCACAGTGAAAAAGCCCAAGCTGGAAACCCCTGGACTTTGGGATTGTATAAACCTGCTTTTAAATCCAGCACTGACCTCTCAGAGCAGATGCTGCTGTTGGGTCCCAGCATCTCCATCCTGGCAGTGGATGACACTCCCTGCTCTTCATGGGTGGCTGGGAAGTGCTTGATGCCTCTGGGTTGGTTGCAGGCTCCTTGACTGCCCTTACGCATCTACCAGGATGTCAAGAACACTGACATGAAATACAAAAACCGCGTGAGGAGCCGCATCTCCAACCTGAAGGACTCCAAAAATCCTGAGCTGAAAAAGAACGTGCTGTGTGGGGCCATCACCCCTGAGCAGATCGCGGTGATGACCTCGGAGGTGAGGGAGCCTGAGGAGCAGGGTTTGCTTCTCAGAGGGGATGTGTCCTGAGGCTTAGCTGCAGGCAAAGGGCTGGGCTGCTGCCAGGGTTGCAGATTTCTCAGTAGCTGCTGCCAGAGTGCATGGAGTATGCTAGTGATGGCATTTGCAGTGTGGAGAGTGGTTTGTTGGGCCTTCATGTCATCTTGAGGCCTGGGTATAAAGCAGAAACCAGAATTGGAACAGGCTTTCTGTCTTAATACCCATCTGTCTGGCTGCCCTGTCCTGTTGGCTGTTTCCACTGTAGTGGGTGTGGTAGTAAAACTGGGCAGATGTGATTTTATTGCCTTTTTTTTTTTTTTTTGAAAGGAAATGGCCAGTAATGAGCTGAAAGAGATCAGGAAAGCCATGACAAAAGAAGCAATCCGGGAGCATCAGATGGCCAAGACAGGAGGGACACAGACTGACCTCTTCACCTGTGGAAAATGCAAGAAGAAGAACTGCACCTACACCCAGGTTGGTTTTCCTGCTCCTGTCTTGGCCTCTGCACAGGACACGATCCGTCACGGTTGTGAGCTCGGACTGCTCCGTGACAGGCCCTACAGCACAGCACAAATTTTGCTACTGGTGGACAGAAAACACTCGAGGCTGTCTAAAATGTACTTTTGCATGTTTCCGTGAGCTTGTGTAACTCTTTGGCTCAGTTGTACAAGAGCAGGAGTTGTGCAGCACTAAGGAAGCTTTCAGAAGTGCAGCAGTGCTCTACACTGAAAGCAGGTGCTGGGAATGCTGGGATTCAGACAAGAAAGGAGTGGGTAGTATAGAGGAGAGGCTGCAGAAACTGAGTCAGATATGTTGATGGTACTAAAAGTACAAATTAAGAATATAGATAACCTGCAGCTGGATAAGTCCCAACTTCTTTAAATTCAAATAGCATGAAATGGGTGAAACAAAAGGAATAAATAAAGCTGTGATGTGAACAGACAGAGGATTTTTTTCCCCCATGGCCAGCTGCTGGAAGCCTTGTGCATTACCAGTGCTTTTTAGCTCACATGTTCGTGCCAGGCATCTGGAGATAAATGTGCCTTTGCTGTGAGTCACTGGTTTAGAATGTGCAGATACCCAAAAATGCACCAGCAGCCACCAGATTGCTGCTGAGTGACTGCGCACAAACTGCGTGTGCAAGTGCCGGGTGAGACTGCTGCATCTGCTTGGACTTGACATACAAACACATGGAAAGAGGAGGAGATCCAGGAATCTGACCAGGGAGTTTCCTTTGGCTCAGCAGCAGCCTTGCATCCCACAGTGCTCCCTGTAAGCATTCCTGGGCTGTCCCAGCACATGGGACTGTCTCCACCTATAGTGGACTGGAGTTTGACTGCCTGGAATTTGAGCAGGAGACAACAGTGTCTTCTAAATAGAAATATCAGGAGGTTTTCTGTATTTTGATTTGTTTTCTAGTGAAATCACTAGTGGGTGATGAGATGTTGTAAGTTCATCCCAAGTAGATGAACTGGCATTTATGAGCATGCTGGAAGCAGGCAGTAAAGGGGGAGAATTACAGACTTTAGCTATCCACCATTCTTGCAAAAATGGTTAATTTGCATCATGCAAATACTGTGACTCTTGCACATTGGGTAATTACACATGTAGATCATCATAATCACCCCTCGGCACAGTTCTGCCTGACTAGTGTAGGGAGTACCAGTGTTTTCAGTCTCGATCTGCCTTGTGGTATTCAAATGCCACGAAAATCTGGTTTTTAGTAAAGTATGTGTTTCTGGCAAGAGCCAGTCAGAGGCAGCAATCACATCTGGGTTAAATATCAGAGTTCCTTAATGGCTCAAACACAAACCAGACTGGAACTGTGCAGAACCTGGTAACCCAGAGTGTGTTCCTGTGAGGCCAGGATGTAGGACTGGTCTGTAAATGGGAATGGCTTGAGTGCTTTTTTATGCATTGCTGTGGAGCATGGGCTTGGGACTGAGGGGTTTGTCATGGCACTGCTGGCCACATCCCTTCCTGGGGACAGTTTGGGGAGGGATTGGGTATGTCCACTGCCAGAGTCACCTGCAAGGAATGGGCAGCAGATTGGGTGAGGAGGGAAATATACTGCCCCAAAACTTGTCACTCAGGTAATGTCAGGCTGGAGAGGGTCATGATGTGTGTACAGATGTGTATCTGTGTGTAGCACAACCACCAGACTTACTTTACTGGAAAGCTCCTTTTGCTGTCCCAAGCCTCAGTCTCGTTGATTTTGTGAGCCCAGCATGAATCCCTGGAGGCCAGAGGGACAGGGCCATGTGTGGTGCTCAGCTCTCACCTCCCTTCTGTCCCCCCAGGTGCAGACCCGCAGCTCCGATGAGCCCATGACCACCTTTGTCGTGTGCAACGAGTGTGGGAATCGCTGGAAGGTAGCGCACCAGGGCTATTGCTGGCACTGAGGGGTGTTGGGGTGGCTGCACCCACCATGCTTCAGGCACTTGGCTGCTGCTCAGACGTGCTTGCCAAACCCTCACTGGCTCTAGAGAGCGATCTTTCCTCTCAGCACAGAGGCAAGAGCTCCTGGGTTCATCCCATCTCTGCAGATCAGCTGGGGTCAAGTCTCACTTCCACATACCCTGCTCTGTCCTCATATCCTTCTTCCATAACCTGCTTCACAGTGCTTTCCATGCTGCCTCTGCTCTCTGAGGGATAGTGGTGATGATCAGGATTTCAAAACTGGTCTTTCATGCTGTGCACAGAGCTCAGGGTTGAGCAGAAGTCTCTGGTCAGTGGTGAGCAGAAATGGTGCCAAAGCCGAGAGATTCACATGGGAGCTCCCTTTGGCCCCTGCTTCTGAGAAACCCCAAGCCCTTGCCAGCTTTTGAAACAAGCCCACACCTGGATCCTTACCTTCTTCTGCAGTGAAGTTTCTAATTGGGGTTTAAACTCCTTTCTCTTGCAGTTCTGCTGACATGTGCCATGGCCCAAGAGCGGCAGCCAAATGCAGACCCGAGCGCAGCCTCCACACGCCGGCTCCCACGGCAATTGTGTTTTGTGTCCCAGTGAGTTTGCATTGTCACACTCTGAGAGCAGCAGCGGGGAGGCCTGGGCCTCGCAGAGAGCCACAGCCCTGGGCTGACAGGTTGGCAGGAGAGCTCACTAAACACACCCAGTCATTACTTTCTCATCTAAGCGAGTACGGTCACTTTCTCTTCAAAACTAATATTAAACATTTTTGTCAGTTTCTGACTTTTATTTCAACTGTGTGTGCATCCCTTTGTTTTTCCAGCATGGGAACTTGACAGGCAGTCCGTGTCCCAGGTGGATGAGGACTGAATAATGCCTGGAGCAGCAGAAAGTGAGATATGTCTTGTAGGCACACCCTCGGTGCGTGAAGGCTTGTTCCTGTCACCTCATGGAATCTCAACCTCTGGGCCAAGCCCTGGGGCAGCTGGGTGGGCAGTACTGTTGACAGGACACAACTTTTGGGGTACAGATCAGATGTTGCTTTCCATCTTGGCAGCATTCACTGGATTTTGCACTGATTCCTTGGCATTTTGAGCTTTTAAATGCCAACAGCATTGGCTGCTGCAAAGATAAGAATGTGCTGCCCAGGTTGTAAGAGATTGAAAGCAGGGTGACATCAGCCACAGAAATTGCACCCCAAACTGTTCAAAGGGAGTCCCAGGCACTTTCCTGTTTGTGCTCTGCTTGTAGCTTGACAGCTGAAAAACAGCCTGGAGTTTCAGAGGGGCTTGCTGGAGAGGTTCAGGAGGAGGGAAAATGCTGCAAATACAGGACATTTTCCAGAGGCTTGGATCTGGAGAAGGTAAGGGCTAGAGGGATGGGTGGGGGCTGTTAGCACTTAGCTGTAGAAGTGGAGGGGGTTTGAAGTGAGCTCAGAGCTGGTGCTTGGAAGGGGTCAGGTAAGGAAAGGATCCTGTAGCAAAGCCAGCCCCAGGTGCCACATCTGCAGATGTGACCCTGTGAAGGAGATCTGCAGAATCAGGCTCCTTCTGGGAGCTAATTAAAACCTGGTGGGGAAATTCCATCTGAGCTCACAACAGCTTTCAGTTAGACTTAAAATCCCTGTTCCTTCCTGTTCATAGCCTTTAACTGGGGTGATGCAGCATTTGGGGGAGCCCAGCCAGGCCTCTGAGTCTGAGGCTGCCCAGGAGCAGTGCTGTGCCCTGCAGCTCTTGTGCTGACGAGCAGCGCAGGAGCATTTGCAGTCACATCTCTCATGGCATCGCTTCCCTCTTCCAGAGTGAAAAACAAGTATTTCCACTGGCTTCCCAGCATGCCAGACAGCAGACATTGAGCAGAGACCTCGGAGATGTTTGGAGAGGAGTTAGCAGCCACATGAAAGCAGCGGAAAACGTGCTCCCAGCCCCTTTGAGGGCTTTGCAGCTCCGGAGGCAGGGATCCCACCAGCATCCTTTGCTCAGGGCTTTCACTTCACAGGGTGCAGCCAAGTCTCCCAAGAAGGAAAATATTCAAAGACGCTGACAACTCCTTTAAGCCTCACGAGTCTTGTGGTGAATGGGATTATTCAAACCAGGTTTAGTAGGGAGCAGTGTCCTCGCAGTGATGCCGAAAAAGCTTCAGGATCTGAAACCCACACTGACCATGGCACTGGCTCGTGCACTGGGAAAGGGAGCCAGCTCTTTTACCAGTGCCTCTTGCCTTTCTTCTTGTGTTCCTGTGAGGAGCAGAGCTGAGCTTGTGTACAGCCTTCTGACAATCCTGAATTAGGTACTGAGAGTCCCAAGCAGGAGTTTGGGAAAAGAACCATATCATTTTACAGTGCTATTTTCTGGGGTAAAACCAAGGAGAGCCAGGGAGGGGAAGCACCCTGGGTAAAGAGGTGTTTCAGAAGTAAAGATTTGCTTTGTAAGGTGTTTAAAAAGGACTGGGAGCAAGAGAAAAGCTAGATTATCTGGTGGCAGTGGGGTCTTCCCTGTGCTGAGGCCTCTGTGGTGTGTGGAAGGGCTCTGACCCCCTGTCATGCTCTTGAACAGCTTCAGGGATGTTCAACCTCCAACCCTCAGGCTGGGGCCACATTTGAGAGTATTTCCCTTACAGAATAAACCCAGAACTAAAACTTCCCCTGTGCAGGGTGGGGATGCTGTAAGGGTGCAGACTGGGGAGAAAACCTGCCAATAATAACAATACTGACATTCCTAATAAACCATTGCTGGTCTCTCTCAAAAATACATTTTCTTGAACTGTATTTCCAGCTTGGCAAAGAAAACTAAATTTTCTGACAGGAATTTCCACACAGTCATGCCATGAGGAAGGAAGGAAACAAAAACAAAAAAAAAAAGCTGAAAGAATTAGTTTGTTTAAAAAATATGTTCAATAAAAAGCACTTTTTTTCTTTGGAAGGGCTGAAGAGAGGAGGGGAAGGGGTGGATAAATAAGAAACTGCTGTGGTAGGCCAGGAAAAGCAAAGACTGGCAGCAAAACCCGTGTTGGCTTTGTTACAGTGTGAAGGGCAGGGACAGACATGTTTTAATCCTGGATACTGGGCCTTCAGTAAATCATTCCTTGTGCTGTGCAAAACCGCATGGGAATTCTGTATCCTCCCTGTGATACTTCCCATCCTGTGTGGAGCCCGGGTCCAGCTCAGTGAAGGACCAGGGCAGAGCCCTGTGCTTCTCCCCGCTGGCAGGGCAGGTCTGGGCCAGCTGGGAGCGCTCTCGTTCAGGGGTCCTGGTGCCTGTGGGTTCTGCAGGAGGGCAAACAACACCTACGTAGGTGTTTTCCCCCTCTCCGAGGTCCATGAACCAAGGATGCAGGATGCTCTGGGTTTGGAGTGACTGTGTGTGGTGTCCTGGAACAGTGCTGATGTGTCATGGGGACTGACTGGAGGCACACCCCTGCACACCCCCCAAGCACATCCCCAAGGTCCCTTCTGGCCGCTCAGAGCTCTGCCCTCTGCTCCATCTGGATCCATTGGGAATACAAACAGGCTCTAGCACCACCCCCCTGCCCTTTGGGCCACCTCAAATAGCTGGAGCGAGGTAAACCTGACAAGTTTTTATATGTACAGAGATGCTCATCAATCCCCCCTCCCGCACCTCAAGTCCCCCAGTAAAAGCCAACCAAAAGAGCATTTAAAATTAAAAAAAAAACCAAACCCAAACCAACAACAATTGACCTCCCCCCACCTCAAAAAACCCCCAACCCAGTCCCCAACTGGGTCTCAGGTGGCAAACGGGGATGTGCCACGTCCCCAGGTGTGGTGGAGATGCGATAAAGTGACCTCTTCAAAACAGGGTGTGGGGGGAACCAGGCCCCAGGCACTGTCCTGTGCTCCTCCAGCTCGCTCCGGCCAGCGCTGGGGACAGGACAGGGAATCAGTAGTACGAACTGGCCCAGGCTGTGCCCTGGGGACAGTCCTGGAGTGTGGCCCAGACACCGGGGTGACAGTTCATAGGTAAAAAGCTAAAAACTTGGTGGGGTCTGGCAAGGAGGGCAGCAGAGGGGAGGAGGCACTGACTCCCCCCGGCCACCATGTCCCCACTGGTGTCCCCACGGCCGGCGGGTGCCCTTAGGACTCCGAGGAGGAGTGGGAGACGCTCTGGAGCAGCGATTTGTAAATGGCAGAGTTCAGGAAGCGGGGGTAGGAGTCTCTGTGCATCAGCGTGTAGATCTGGAGCTGTGCGTCGTCGAAGGTATGCGAGGACGGCTCCTGCATCTTCCGGTTGATGACCTCCCGCACCCGCGAGTCCAGGCTCACCTGGGAGGCATGGAGAGAAACTGGGGCTGGGGGACACCCAAGGACAAACCCCCAGCCCCAGCACCCATCCCTGCACCCGCTCTCATGGGAAATTGGGTATCAATGTGGCACCAGATGTAGGGAGACCACAGTGTGCTCCATCCCAGAGGACATTGGCACTGGAGCCCTGGTGGTTGAGGAGGGTTGCAGGGAGAAGTGAGGAGCTCTCTGGGTGCCCTCTGTGTCCCCCGGCTGGGCACAGGGAGGTGGGTTGGGGTGGTCCCGCCCTGGGTACCCCCACTCCGAGGATGCTGCAGGCCGGGATGCAGCATTTCCTCGGCCCGCTGGTGCCCTCGTGAGGTCTCGGCCCCGCAGCACAACCCGGCCCGCGGTCCCACTGCCGGCAGCGTCCCGGGGGTTTTGAGAGCTGGATATCCCCTTCCCACCGCCGTTACCCTGCCAAACTCCTCCCAGGACTGTCACAGGGCTCTGGCGGCAGCTGGAACAGAGACTTCTCCCTAAGAGCCCTCCCCAGCTCCATTTTAGCCTGAGCCCTCCCCTCAAAGGCTCTGCCTCCTACCTCCTTGGGAGAGAGGATGGAGATGTAGTCCTCGTAGATCATCCTGGCCTTCTCGTCGATGGTGTGCTTGTTGCACTCGGTTTTGAGCTCCTCACATGCCAGCCAGAAGAGCATGTTCTCCTCGCTGTACTCAGTCCGCAAAAACTCCCGGAAGACGTTGCGCCCCGCCGGGCTCTTCATCAGCTTGTCAAAGGACTGTGCCCAGCCCTGCACCTCCTCTGGCGTGGGTTTGGCGCTGGCAGGTCCGGGGGAAGGCAAGAGGATGGCGTTACAGCCGGCCAGGGATCCCACTGTGTCCCTCCTGCTCATCCCTGGTCCCATCCCAGAGGAACTGTGCCCCAACACCTCTCCCTGTGGCTGCACGATGCTTTTGGCAGTGGATCTAAAGGGCAGGATGAGGTCTGAAATCTGCTGAGGTTTTTCCATGCCTCAGTTTCCCTTTGCAATGGGCCCAAGGGCAGAATCACAGTAGGATTCAGCCTGTGGCTCCAGGGTCTCTGTTTCTTGGTGAGAACTGGGGAGGAGCTGCTGGACACAACACCAGGAACCCCTGAGCCCTGGTGCCCTGACCCTCTGCCCTGTGTGTATCCCAGGGGCAGGACACAGCGCTGGCTGCCATGGAGGATGGCAGAGGGGACAGTGCCATGCTGTGCTCGTTCCCCTCCACTGCACTGCCCCTGCACTCACCACGCTTCACAGTTTGGGATGGTCTCCAGTTTGGTCTCCCGGGATGCTCTCCATGCTCGCTCCCGGTCCTCGTTCCTAACGGGGAGACAGAGAGGTAGTCAGGGGCACTGGGGACACGTGCAGACCCCACCTTGACCCCGATCACTCAATCTCCTCCATGGGCACCAGCACCCCCCACCCATGCCTTCCCCATACTTGCTGCCCTGGTGGCACCCTGGTTCCCTCGTGCAGTTTTGCTGTCACCATGTGAGGGTGTCCCTGTGCTCAGGCACTGCTGTGGCCCTGGTCCCACTCCACCACCCGGGCTGTGTGCCAGGGCCATGTGCCAGGGATGTGTGCCAGGACTGAGCTGAGCCGGAGTGGCCACAGCAGCCGGCAGAGGTCAGTGCTGGATCGGCCCAAGGCGAAGCTGTCGTGAACTGTCACGAATAATCACCAGTAAATAAACGAGGGCTTATTGGTGATGTGCCAGCACCAGTCCGGCCTGCAGGCAGATAGCGGGATAGAGGGGCTGGGGCTTGGGGATGTGGTGTTCCTGTCCCTGTGTCCCCTTGCCCCTGGGGGTGCTGGTGGCACAAGTGGAGAGCAGCCATCAGCCAACTTCCCCTGGGCCCTTGAATTTCGGTGCCCGGCACTGACCGCAGCCCTTCCTGCTTGCGACACCGTCCCTCGCTGCTCGCGCAAGACTGGCTGTGCAAACCTCTGCCCCAGCATGGGCAGCTGGCATGGGTGAAGCTGTGGGCATGTCCCTGGCTGTGACACCCCCAGGGCTCACTGCCTGCCATGCCTGAGCCCCACTCAGCAAGCAGCACTGCTTGCTCCAGGAACAGGATATAGGAGGGATATCTGTCGCATCTCTGAGATTTCTGCTCCATCTCTGCTCACAGGCTCTTGCCGAGATGAAGGAGAGACACAGGGAATGCCACCAAGCCAAGGGCAGTGTCTAGGAAGGAGATGCATGGGGCTCAGCTTCAGGGTTTGTTCCTCCTCCAAGCTCGCTGCTCTTGGTGGCTGTAAAGACCAAAGCTGCTGCAAAGCCCGGAGCCATCAGCAATCTCTGAGTGAGCAGATGCTGAGGAAGAAGAGCAGATGGGCTCTCCAAAATCTGGGATATCCAGAGAATAAGGAGCTGGAGATCCTCAGCAAGGACAGGAGATGCAGATGGAGGCAAGCAGCTGGTTCCATCCTTGGCTTTGGTCAGTGCTGGGAGGGCAGGGCTGGACTCTGCACCTGCTGCTCCAAGGCAGAGCTTCCCAGAGGGCTCGTATGGACCAGGGCCATCCCTCCCTGGAGACCATCTGGGCAGCACTGGGGAGTCCCACTGCTGCTTTCTGCTCTATGTATTCTAAAAGATTTGGCTCATGAACAGGAGTCACAGTGCACCCAGGCTCAGCTGGGGCTCACCAGGCTCTGTGCTGGGGGGAGCCTCACGCCACAGCACCACTGGTACCCATCTGCTCCAGTTCACACCTGTCTAGCCATGCACCTGTCCTGCTCTCAGCTCCCAACCCAACGAGCACACAAGGGGTTCAGAGGCTCAGCTCAGGGAGCAGGGCCATCTCCATTCTAGCTGCCCTCCAGCACCCACTGCCCATGGCTTGGGTGCCACAGCTGCACTGCAGGGCTGCAGGGAACCCAGCAGTGGGGGCAGCTGTGGGACCCCCCTCCTCAGACCTGGTCACCTGCTCAGGAAGCAGTTGCATCCAAGCACTTGGTGCTGCACAAAGCACAGAGGAACAACACCACACATGCGATCCCTGCACCCCTGGCAGTGTCCAAGACCAGGGCTTGGAGCAACCTGGTCCAGTGTAAGCTGTCCCTGCCCATGGCAGGGGGTTGGGACGAGATGATCTTTATGATCCCTTCCAACCCAAGGCTTTCTACAATTCTATGACCTCCCTGCCTATGGGCTGACGAGGTGGGTGATGCTCACTGACCCCACAGGAGCCAGGGCCAGGCGGGCAGTGGGACGTACCATGAGCAGCTGCAGCAGCAGCACCAGCAGAAGCAGCAGGCGTTGGGGCGGTGGTTGCTGGCGGGTTGCACCGTTGTCGGAGAAGTCTCATGCCGGGACATCGGAAGGGGTGACTCTGCGGACGCCGGTCCTGCGTACTGAAAGGCAGGAGGGTGGAGAGGGTCAGGGAGCTGCCAATGATCATTCCCCACCTTGTGCAAGCACACAGAGGTACAGGAGGGACCCCTGCGCAGTGACTTGCTGTGATTTAGTTTTGGCTCCTGCTTGCCACCCTGGCTCCCCGCTCAGTCACCCCTCACCTGCGTCCCAGCCTCATACACGGTGCACGGGGTTGGGTCGTGCTTCAGGGGCTGTTCTGCCGCTCTCAGCTCCTCCCAGCCTGCAGGTGAGCCGTGAGACCCCCTGGCTAATGTCCCTGCCGCCTCCTGGATGGAGCCTGTGGGGAGGGAGAGGAGCAGCACCACGTTACTGCACAGAACCCCCAGCTTCGAGCAGCTCTGGGGGCTGCTTGACACTGGGGAAAGCCCTGGGCAGGAGGCAAGTGAGGGCAGGGCAGCAGGCAGAAAGTGCAAGAAAAGGAAGTGAGAAGGAAAGTAAAGAGGAAATACATCAGGACATGCTCTTCCAGCCCCATGCTTTGCCTGGGATTCCATCCCACACTTTGGGGATGCTGTGGGGCTCGCTGCAGGCAGCAGAGGG
This sequence comes from Corvus moneduloides, assembly GCF_009650955.1. NCBI lineage: Eukaryota > Metazoa > Chordata > Aves > Passeriformes > Corvidae > Corvus > Corvus moneduloides. Next base: position 8,533,883 of record NC_045492.1, read on the forward strand.
GCTTGGCAGGGTGAGGGGCTCAGTGCTGGCCCTGCACATCCCTGGCCATGCCCTGTGCCATGAGGAAGGGTGGCTGAAATCCCAGTTGTCTTCAGGCACAGGATGGGGAAGTCAGAGCTGCTCCACGGCATCATGTGAGTGGAAGGAAACAGGGTGGTGGGGGTGAGTTTTCACAGCTCCTGGCGTTAAGCCAAACCTTGTCCCATGCCACCTGCCTGTCCCTGCCTGTACCACTGGCTCAGCCTGGAGCAGGGATGCTCCTGGGCAGGAGTGATGGTGGGTGATGGGCTCAGCATGGGCAGGGATTATGTCATGGCCACAGCTGGCTCTACGTCCCTGTGCCTTGCCAAGGGTGATTGGGCAGCAATCGTGGTCCCTCCCCTGCCAGAAGGAAGGAATGGGAGCAGTGGCAGCAGGCAGGGAGAGCCCCCAGACATCTCAGCCTCAGCATCCCCACCTTGAGCAGCCCCAGGTCTCATCACCTTGGGTCTGAGTCTTGCTGTGGACACAGCAAGGGGACAGAGCCAGGGTATGGGATGCAGCTGGAGACACAGCTGTCCCCAGAGCCCTCCGTGAGCCCTGGGGTCAGAGCCCCCCTGTTCCCAGCACAGCCATCACCCAGCAGTGCTTTCCTGGGCCCTCACAAACCCTCCCACAGTCCCAGTGCTCCCACAGGAACGAAAAAGGAGAGTCTGTGTTTCACTCCCAATTGTCCCTATTTATAGCCCCGAGTGCTGGCAGGACGGCTGTGACTTTGTCACCCGGTTCAGCAGCAGCTCCGCTCCCTCTCGCGCCATGCTGCCTTCGGATCCATTGAACCCCCGACTTTTTCCCTTTCCTTTGCTTCCCCTGGCCCAACCATCTTCCACTCCCAGCATCCTTCCTCCTGCTGCCCACCCACATCCCACTGCTCATCCCAGCACTGCCGCAGGCTGTGGCACCAACAACAGGAACTGGTGCTGAGGCTGTGGGAACGGCGTGAGCAGGAGGACAACCTGAAGACTACGAAAACCCTGCTCCCTCCCAGCTCACCCTGGCTCTGCCACAGCCCTGGGCTATGGAAAGGTTGGATTGGGGGTGACTGAGGAACCGGGATGTGGGGACATCCAGGTACTTTGCCTCGCTCCTTGGCAAGAGCTGACCCGCATGCGGCTGAGCCAACACACCCTGGAGAGGCAGCAGGAGGGGGTGGCATCCCCTGGCAGGAGCATCCCCTTCCCATGCCAAGGGCTGTGCTCAGCACCCGGCCAGGAGCAGGATCAGGTCGCTGCCCACGCTGGGTGCTGTGGGACACACCCAGGGCCATTCCAGAGGAGTGAGCTGTGCCCCGGGGAACTGTGAGGCTGCACAGGGACCTTGTCTGACGGCACCAAGAGGTGATGCTGAGGTCATCCTTTCGAGCACCAAAAGGCAACGCCAGCACATCTGGATTGGCAGCAAAAGGCAATGCCAGCACATTCTGATGGGCACTGAAGGGTGCTGCCATCATGCTCTGGATTTGCAGGGATGATTTCCCAGCACTGTGCACCCCTTAATGCCCCTGCCACCCCCACCTCACCATGCTGGCAAGGGCTGGGTGCCATGGGGCTCTCACCAGCTGCCCCAGTGCCAGGCCCCGCCATGGGGCTGCTGGGGCTGGCGGATAGGGAAGTGCCGGAGGGAAGGCAAGGGCGTGCGCTTGAGGCTGCAGAAAGAGGAAGGATGACAAAAAGGGGACATTTCCCCACAAAGAGAAGAGATGCCCCAAAAGTCACCCTCCCTGAGCTCCCCAAGCCCCCTGTGAGTCTGGGAGTCCCCGTGTGCCGGGTGTCCCTGGGCCATGCCAGGTCACACCCCCGTGATGTCCCCATGAGTCTGGCACCACACTGTCCTCTTGCTGAATGGAGAGGGGGCCCTCCATGCAACCGGTCAAGACAAGCTCTCCCCAAAATCGCTTTCAAAGGGGAACCTCCCCTTCTAGCAGGCCTTGCTGAGATGTTGGCCCCATCCCACACACCTGCACGTGAAGCTCCTTGTGCCCTGCTCACCCTGGGCAAAGCAGCCTCCCCCAGTTCTGCAGCGTCGGGCGCAAATCAGCGCCTACCCCAATGCAGGGGCACCCCCAGCACAGTCTGTGCTGACCCCCGACATGCCCACCAACCCTGTGCCGTGGGTCCTGGGAGGACTGGGGGGTGTGGGAGCAGCTCTTGTGGCGTGTCCGTACCTGCAGCCTGGCCATCGTGCCAGCCAGGGTGACCCCGGCCGGCTCAGGGGGTGCGTGGCATCGCCAGGACCGCCGGCTCTGCGGGCAGGGACGTGGGGGAGAAAAGAAGAGAGAAAGAGAAAAGAAAAGCGGCTGAACACATCCTCTCACAGGAAAGGGAGTGGTAAGGGAAGTGGCAAACTCAACCGAAGAGTTCAGGCCTTTTTTGGGAAAGCCCCCGCCCGGCCCAGACGCTCTCCTTGCTGTTCCATCACGGGGCCAGCTGCCTCGATGGGGCAGGAGAGGCGTACAGTGGGTCCCACCAGGGGCTGAGCCAGCTCAGCCTCCTGCTTCCAGCTTAGCCTCCTGCTTCCCAGGAGGGCTGGATCCGGCAGGCACGAGGGCAACCAAGATGGGGCTCCCCAGCCAGGACTGGCACTGATGACAGCTTCTCAGAGATAGCCCGGCCACGCTGGCGCTGGAACAACCCCATGGCCAAGGAAGCGGCTCTGCTGAGAGTGACAGGCAGGATATGTCCCCAGGGTGCGTGCAGGCTGCACCTCGGTCCTCAGTGACCAGCCGAGGCCACTTCAAAGCGACGGTGCTTTCTGCCACGCTGTCCTTCCGATGTCCCCGGGCTTCCAGCACTGCCCGCAGGGCACAGACACCGGCAGCGAGGAGGGCAGTGAGGGAAAGGGGCTGTGCTGAGGGTGAGCTGAGTCAGAGCCGCCGGCGGTGCCTCCCGGCAGCATCGTCCGTGCGAGGTGGGATGTGCCAGCCTGATGCACAGAGCGCAGCCCTGCTCCCTCGGCCAAGAGTGACTCACAAACAAAGTTGTTTGGTTTTTTTCCTCTTCAGGAAAAAAAGAAACAGGAGAGAGAGAGAGGGAGAGAAATCAGCCGCCAACCTCCGTTTTCTTGATTAAATTCACCCTCGGCACTGCTGTGGGCGGAGGAGGCTCCAGCCCAAAAGCGACCAGCACCGCTTGTGGTCTCTGCTGGCGGCTGCCCCTCAGTGGTATGGTCTCACCGCAGGTGAAAAAGGGCAGAAAGGGGAGAAAGAGGAAGGAGGGATGCTGGCACCCACCCCCGCTCCCCTGGGGCAGCGCCATGTGCTTGTTATCAGCTCATCCCAGCGCCCGGCTCAGCGCAGCTGCTTCCCTCGCCTTCCCCGGGACACGAGTTGTTATCTCCTCTCCTCCCGAGCCCAAACACCCCGGCACGAAAAACCCAACGCGGTTGTGCTGCTGCTGCTGTCCCCAGCGCCACTCCATCCGGATGGAAACCTCCCCGTCACCCAAAAGTCACCACCGGCGTCGGCAGCTCCTTCCTCTGCCGTCACCCTCTGGTGCTCCAGGGGCTCAGCCGGGCTCTGCTTCTCTGGGCACCTGAACCTCATTTTTTTCCCAGATGGTTTTCCAGGATTCCCTTTGCTGCTACCAGGCAGGGAGAGAGCTGGGGGCTGTCAGGATACAGCCATGCTCCCACAGCCTCTGGCACCCCCAGCTCATTGGCACCGAGAGTATTTTTATTCTCTGGCCACCTCTTGCCACTCTCCACCCCATGAAGGACCTTCCCTTCGTATCTTACGGGTCAAAGCCGGGACAGCAGCTTTGCTGCTCATCACAGAACCCTGCAGGGATCATTTGGGTGGTGGCAATGAACAAACCCAGTGGCAACGGAGACACCATCCCAGGCCGAGTCCCTGTCACAGGCCAGTGATGCCTCAGCGAGGAGCAGCACTGGGTCTGACCCCTCTCCATGCCTTGGAGGAGCTGCAAACACCCATCACCTGCTTGACCAGCCACGCTGGATCAGCACAAGGAGAGCTTGGCAGCCCTGGCTGCCCGCGTGCTGCTGGACTCTCCAGTGTCTAATAAGGGCTCAGCACAGCCTGCAGCTTCCCCACCCCCTCCCTGGCATTCTCCCAGGAGGTCCCAGCACCTCTGATCTATGCCAAATTTGGCTGGAACGAGCCACTGAGTGCAACCAGAGGCGAGGCGGCCCAGCAGGCAGCTGGGGTGGGTGACAGGGGGCTGGCACTCCCCGGGACCCCTCTGCCGGGGTTACCCCATGGAAACCGCCGGGGCACCGCCACCGAGCCCCACAGCTGCCTCCCGCCCCCGCAGCCTGTCCCAGCCACCTGCCAGCAGCACAGGAAGTTTTAGGAGTTATTTTTAGACTCTGTTTTCAATCCCCCCCCTTAGCAATCTTTTAGAAAAAGATGAAAGAGGTTGAGGGCTTGAGCCCCCTGGCTCTGCGGGATGGGGCTGGGCTGACTCCAATCCTCCCAGCACGGAGGTGCCGATGATCTCTGGCAGTGGCTGGGTGGGCTCCCTGGGTCCTGCTGAGATGAGGGGGTGGTTGTGCCCATGTGGCAGCACCCTGCCCATGGCACTGATAACGCCGCAGGTGTGCCCGCACACGTGGCTGAGGCGACGGTGGCCAGCGGGTACCTTTGGGGAGATCCTCTGCAGCCACTGCAGATGCCCTGCAGTGATTTTTCTGCCGTTCCCAGAGGCTGGGGAGGCAGGTCCTGCTGATGGGAACTGAGATGCTTCAGTGTGTCCAAACACCTCCCCAGTCCCTTGCACCACGAGAGCTGACAGTCCCTGTCCTGCCAGGATGAGGACAATGCCAGGGTCCTTCTCCAGACCAGCCATCTCCTCTGCTCCCAGTGTATTTCTGCTTGAGCATCCTCCAAGCCAAATCCCACCATGAGCCCTCCCAAAAGGACCACATGAACCCCTCCAGCACCTGCTGGGAAGAGGAGAACAGACCCATGGCTCTGGCCTGGCACCATGGCTTCTGGGCAGCATGACAGGCACAGCTCTGACAGCACCCATCCCCCTGACCCCAGCTTTTGCACTGAAACAGAGTTAATTATTTTACAGCATAAAAATAGCCCCCATGCCAATCAGATGGGGGATTTAGTACGGCAAGCCCTAACAATTATGTTTCTACTACCAGAGGTATCGTGGTGTTAGGGCAGGCGCCTGTTCCGCCTTCGGTAATGATCCATGGGAAAGGAGAAGAGAGATCAGTGATCAATACTCAGCAGGGGCTAAACGGATGGAGGAGCCTGGTGGTTGATGGGAGGGAAGAGCAGGGGAAAGGGAGGGATATGGCACTGGCATGGCCAGGGTAGGAGCTGAGCTGGGCCGGTGGCGGGGTGCTCCTTGTTTATGGGATGCTGCCAGGCCCCTGGGACCACAGGACAGTGGTAATTTGAGGGATGAAGAATGGCACCTTTCAAGGAAATGAGCACCCAGATGGAAAATCAAGGCAGGATTGGGATGAAAAGGAAGGACATTGCATCACAGGGCAATGCTGGATCAAAGGGCCGGCTTAGCATGGCTCTGAGAGCTCCCAACACAACTGAGGGATGATTTGTCCCCCAGCCCTGGCACAAGACCAAACCCCACTGGCTGCATCCAGAGCCCTGCACGGGAGGCTCCAGGAAGTGCATGAGGAGGTTTGGGAGCCTCTGCTGGCACGGGCAGGAGGTGAGTCTGACCATGCTGAGGACAGGTCTGGCCCTGCTCTCCAGCCACACTTCCTGCCCAAAGCGTGGCCCCATGTGGCATTTATGTGGTCAGGGCAGGGCCGTGCCCGGCTGAACGGGCAGTGGGACTGGCCAGGCCAGGGCCACACCAGCAGGACAGATCGGGACAAGGGGAGCACATCCCAAATGCTACAACCAGGGGCATTTGCCCACCATGGTTTATTCAGCTGTGGGTGCTGCTGCCTCCATGCTGCCAGCCCTGACAGATGCCTTTGGAAGCCTGGCTTCAGGCAGATGTCACTTAGTGCTGGTGAGCACCCAGGTCTGGGACTTGTCCCCATCACCAGGTCCCTGGACTACAGCTTGCAGAGCTGGGCTTTCACTTGTACCAGCAAAACTTCCTCCCACATCAGACTTTTGTCCTACATTAAACCACTGGGGGGCTGAGGAACGAGCCCCCCAGGAGACCATCCTGCAGGCAAACACCCAGGGAAAGGGGGATCTGGTGACCTAATGCCCTGCCCAAGTTCTGGAGCATCCCAAGGGGCACAGGTGACCCGTGTGTTGTGGTCGTGGCACCAGGGCAGCAGTGAGGCTCTGCCCTGCCCCAGCCACAAGAGGCAACAGGGATCAGGGTGAGCAATTCTTGTCCTCCAAGTAGAGCTGCCCTGGTGATTTAAACCCCAACCAAAGGGGAAGATTGATGGTGGGATTCAGCTCCATCACCCCAGGGAGGAGCTGGCAGTGTGGGGAGGAAGGAAGCACTGTCACCCTGCGTGGCCCCATGCCACAGAGGTGGCCCTGGCCCTGGGGCAGCGCCCAACAGTGCAGCAACTGCAGCCCACTGCTGCCAGCCAGGGTGCAGGACCCTGGCCATGGTGGGTGCCCATTGCAGGCCTTCTGGGCTCAGATGGTGGGCCATGCAGGGGATCTCAGACCCTTGGTGATGCCCCTTGCTGAGCCCCCAGGATGCTGCAGGGTGAAGGTCCCATCAGCAGATACAAGTTGCCATCACAGCAATACATTTCTCCAGCACCAAATCTGCTTTGCCAGCTCTCTCCTCCTGGTGAAACCCACACCAGGCTCTCAGGCAGCATCTTCCCTTGGTTTTTGTTGTTTTTTTTTCCAGTCAAGCTTGAAGCTTTCTGTTCCTTTTCCAGGGCTCCTGCCCATTAATGCCAATATGTACCTGTTTGTTCTTCGCCTGCCCTTTGCCCTGGAACGCTGCTTGGGCATTCGCCTTCTGTCAGAGGAAGCTACAGCCCCGCTTGGGTTCAAACCTGCAGGAGGGGGAGCAATTGGAAAACCCAAGCCCTTACCTCGAACCCTTCTGCTGAGCACCTTTAGGCTGAACCAGCAGTGCTTCCAGCGCTGGGAGTGGGCTGCCAGTGCACCCACAGCCTGTCCCCTGCACGCAGAGCCACAGCCACGCGCAGGAATGACACGGGCTTCGCTCCTGCCATGCCCATCTCATTGTTGCCCCAGAGGCTTTGCAGCATTTCTGCCTCCAGAGCAGGCAAGTGCTGACAAGTGAGTCTGGAGTGTGGCAAACCTGGGCCCCTGAGCCCAGCGTGTCTCCACAGCTGGAGCAAAGAGCCCTCAAAAGGTCAACCGAGGCTGGTTCCAAGTGGTTGGAGAACTGGAAGGGCGGCTTGTTCTAAAACTCGACCATACATTTTCCTGCTGTCAGGAAACCCCCTTTTTTCCATGTCTAAGATGAATGGTAAAGCTGAACCCCAAAGGACTTTGTTGTTGTTTTCATTGCTGCTCCACCCTTCTCCTGGTTAAATTTTGCTTCCACAAAATGGCCAAGGACAGGAGGTTTTGCAGGATGGGTGAGTGGCAGAGCACTCCCTGCCTCTCCTGGACACTGACCCAGGACTGCTGATATCCCATGAACCCAGAGGAGATGATGGGATGGGCTGAGGCATCACCCTCTATGCGCAGCACAGTGTCTGGGGAGGGGGAAAATCACATGCAGGAGGTTTCTGTTACTGGTCCACTCTGAAGAAGGAACCCAGTGGATTTCCAGCCAAAAATAATAGAAATAAAATAATTCTCCATGCTCCCAGAGAGCGCTTTTGCAGAAGGGTGAAAGGTCGATCAAAACTCTGGGGTTGCTGCCTTGTCTTACACTGTGCTCAGGACCTGGATGGAGCCAGGATTCTGCCTTCACTACAGTTTTACCCCAAAGTCACCAGTTCTTGTGTCCCCAGGCCCTGAGGAAGGCTGGGGAGCTGCACAGGGAAGTCACCCCATGGCTTGTGAACCAGCACAGCCAACAGCTTCTGCAGAGCACACATAACTGGATTTAAGATGTTCAATCCCTGTGAAAAGTTCTGCATGTCCTGAAACCTGTAGGAGCAGAGGGGAGAGCTGGCCAGTGGTGTTACTGGAGTTACCATCACACCCATCGGATGGCCAAGGCAGAGAGGATTCCAGACTTTCTGCAGGTCCCCCTCCCTGTGCTGCATGGGGCAACCCATGGAGAGGCAGCTGGGAAAGGAAATGGGCTAGCTGAGCCCAGCAGTGACGGGAATGAGCTGGAGGAGGCAGGGCAGTGAATAGGGAGATGCCTGTGGGGCTGGATGCCTATGCCCTGAGCCGCTGGAGCTGGGGCAGTGATGGCACCACAGAGCTGCTTCCCAGTCTGTGACAGGGTGGTTGGAGTCCCTGTGAGTTCAGTTCCTTCCCCTCTCACACCATAGAAGATGTCGGACACTTCCCCTATCCTGTTGTCCCCATGGGCAAAACCCAGGTTGTAACACATGAGGGGATGCAAAAAATCACTGCTAAGGTCCAGGATCTTTTCTTCTCTCCAAAATAAGAGATAACTATGAAACAATGTATATAAACAGCTGGCTTTAGATCCACCCCCCCTCTCTGAACAGCTTCTGTAAGGGAAATGCAGAGAGAGATGTGCAGATGAATAAGGAACTGAGCAATAGGAAGTCTCGGGTGAAGGCTGTGGGCACCGGATCACTCGGAACCTGCTGTTATTCCACGCAAGAGCCCGGAGTGCTGAACCCTGAGAGTGCGGCATGGCAGTGGTGATGCCTGCTGGCCTTGCTGTGCCCTGGCTGTTCTTTTTTGGGGTGCTCAGGCATGGACAGGGGTTGGTGCAGGAACTGATCTGAGGAGCAGGAGGAGCTGGAGGGGAAAGGCAGAGTGGCTCTTACCTCCTCCTGAGCTTTCCAAAATTATTTTATCCAGAGGATAAAAGTTTGGAAAAAAAGAAAGAGGAAAAGCCACAGCAACTTGAGCTCACACTCTGCAGAGGTTGAGGACTGACACAGTGTCTGCTTTGCCACTCCTGACCTGTTGCTCGCAGGGAAGAGCTCTGAGCACTGAGCTCAACCACCCACTCTGCATCAGTCCAGCTGAAACCCAAGATGCTGGAGCCCAAGTCCAGTCTAAAAGCAAAGACTAAAACCAAAGCTCAGCAAAGATGGGAGAGGATGCACTTCAGGAGGTGGCTGACATGTGCTGCTCCAGCACCTTGGGCAGACTCAGAACCAACTACCCTGTCAAGGTATTTTTCTCCCTTACCCTCTCTGGGTTTCATTTGAATTATTTATCTGCCTTCAGTTCCTTCTTTTTTTAAACAATAATATCAAAACCAGTGCCTGCACCCTGACTGAGATATATTTGTGTCACTGAACTCCTGCTTCTCCACTACAATCCTGTGAGGTGGAGGTTGTTTAATGGCTGAAGAACATGACTGTATTTTGATTAGTGGCTTGAGTCATTTGTGGGGAAGGGCTGATGCGGAGCAGCTAAAATCCTTGTAGGGAAATCTGATGTGGCGCTCTCCCTTGGGAGATACTCTGAAATATGTGCCCACTGGGGCGACCCGTTTTCCCAAAGAAAAGGACGAGCACCAGGCCAGCAAATGCCATGGCTCTGCTCAGCCAGCATGACACGGGACAAGCGTCTCCATCGACAGGGATGGAGATGCATCCAGAGGGGAATGAACTCCCCTCGCAGCAGGGGAATCCCTCCCACTCGCTTAACACTTCTTGTTTAGTTTCTTAAATAAGGCCATGGATCCGTGCCAGAGCAGCCTCATGGAAGCGGCGGGGAGAGGGAGCTTCCCGGGGGAACCTGTCGGTGCGCGGGGGCACGCGGCGCGGCGGCCGCTCCTGGCCCTCTCCATCCCTTGGCCACGGGGACGCAGCGCCAAGTGCCGGCATCCCGCGACGCCGCCCACGTGATGGGCTCGTGTTGGGCCACCGTCGCATGTCACGTCCCTTCGGGGGACAGCCGCGTCCCCGACACCACCGAGGCAGATCCCTCTGGCCAACCCTTGGCCGTGCCGTTGCTGGAGCACCCCGCGGGGACCGGAACTTGCGGCTGCCCTGACCTCAGGCAACCTTCCCGAGCCCCGGTGCTCCCCGAGCCCCGGCCGGCCGGGTCAGGGCTGCCCATCGCCCTGGCGAGGCTCAGCGCCCTCTGCACGGTGCCCGGGCAGCTGCACGGCCAGGGAGCTCTGCCCGGCCGAGCCGCTGCGTGGATGCTCCGGCGCCGCCCTGGCACCCACCTGTGGGTGCCAAAGAACCGGGGAGGCCTCCGGGGGGGGATCCTCCCTGCAACCCCCGCCCCGAGCTGGGCAAACCCCGGCGCAGCCGGCCCTGCGGCTGGAGGGTGCCCCCCTCCTTCCCCCTCTCCATCCTCCTCCTCCTCCTCCTGGCAGGAGCCCTGCCCTCCCCTGGGGGGATGCGGCGGGGAGTTCCCCCTCCCTGCTCGGTGCTCGGGGTCCCCCCGCGCCGCCGGCCCGTCCCCACAGAGCATCCCCCCGCCCCAGCGCTCGCACATGGGGCCGGTGACAGGCAGCAGCCGGACACACGGACGCACGGACAGACAGACAGGCACGGGCAGGGCTCTCCATCCTCCGCGGGGCTCAGCGCGTGTGGGGGGAGCCGTGTAGGAGGGAGGATGCCCGGGGCAGGGGTCCATGCAGGGGGAGCGTGCAAAGGGGCTGGGGGAGGGAGAGGGGGTGGGCAAAGCGGGATCCGCCGGGGGAGCGAGGCTGGGCTGGGCACCGGGCGAGGGAGCGGAGCGATGGGCGCGCGTCCCCCCCCATCCGCGGCACCCCCGGGCCGGGGCGCGGGGTACTCACGGGCCGGGCATCCGCGCCGCCGCCGCCGCCCCCGGCCGCCGCCGCTGCGCTGCCGCCGGGCTGGGCACCGGAGGGAGAGGGAGCGGCAGCGGGAGCCGAGCGGCGGCGGCGGCACTGCGCAGGCTCCGGCCCGGCCCCGCCGGCCACTTCCGAAAGCGATTGCAGCCCTGGCACTTCCTCACGGCACACACGCGCACGCACACACAGACACCCACCCGCACCACCCACGGCCCCAGCCCCTGCACCCGGCACAGCGCCAGGGACCCACTGCTGTGCCTCAGCACCAGCATCACAGAACCAGTACTGGTACCCAGCACCAGCACCGTGTACCCAGTACTCGCACCCTCACCAGCACCCAGTGTCAAATACTGGCACACGGGACCAGCACCATGCAGCCACTATTGATAACCAGGCCCAGCACCATGCAGCCAGTATTGGCACCAAGCGTCAGCATCACAAACCCAGTACTGGCACCCAGAACCAGCACCATGCACCCAGTACTCACACCCTGCAGCAGCATCACGTACCCAGTACTGGCTCCCAGTACTCACAGCCTGCACCCAGTACTTACACCCAGCACCAGCATCATGCACCCAGTACTGGCACCCTGCACCAACACTGGGAGTCCCTCTGCCCCTCTGGGGTGTTCTCCCATCCCCAGGGGGTGTGGACAGGCTGTCTGTGAAGCTGCCCCCAGACTGCTTCCCGCCTAAGGATCCCTGCCCAGGAGTGGCTTTCCCTGTGTCACTGGTTTCTCTGCTTTTTTTTTCTCAAAAGCGGGGATTATACATCACTAAAAATAAAGGGTGATAAAACTTTGGGAGAGAAAGGAGGCATAAAAATTTCATGATCTTGCCAGCCAGGGAAATTATCCCACTTTATTATTTAAAACCTCATTAAAAACCATTTCCCTGGGAGACACAATGATCAAACCGCCATCTATTTCAATCCTCGAGACGTACACTCGGCGACGTGGGGGACATGTTTAAAATAGGCCCCAAATGTGACTCCTGCAGTGAAAACACCACCCCGACCCCCACCCATGCCAGCAGCATCTCTGAGCTGAATCCCTCTGCCTCTGCATTGGGGGGATCAGGAAGACCCAATGTGCCTCCCACATTTTCAACCTGCCCTGTCCAGTACTCTGGATTTTCCTCTTTTCACCCATCCAGCTCACGACAGTGGGATCTACACGGCTCTCACCCAGGGCAGTCCTGCCCCAGGAGCTCTGCGGACAAAGCAGGGTCCGTCCTCTGACTGCAACTTTTCCAAATCCTCAGAGCAGCTCCAGTGTGGAGTTGTGACTGCCAGTCTGCTCCCTCCTGCTGTGTGACCGGGCCACCAGCCCTCACGATTTTCTTTAGCAATTCATTTAACTGGAAGCTCACAAATGCCCATAAAGGCTCCCCACGTCTTCAGGAACTGCTTTGCAGTGTGTGTTTGGGATTTTTAGAAATTCCCATGAACATTTGCCCCATCCCTGGAAGTGTTCAAGGCCAGGTTGGATGGGCTTGGAGCAACCTGGTCTAGTGGAAGGTGTCCCTGCCCATGGCAGGAGGTTGGAATGAGATGAGCTTTAAGGTCCCTTCCAACTCATTCCTTTCCAGGATTCCATGATTTGGGCTTGATTTGATGATTTCTTGTGATTCTCCAACCAGTCTGTCCCTTCAGATGATGACGAGAAATCACATTCTGTTTTTTTTTTAAAGCGTGGATTGGGAGGAAACGCCTGGAGCTTCCAAACTCCCTGCACAATGGGGCTGTCAGTGAACAGCCAGCCTCGCAGCACTGGGTGCTCAGGGTGCAGCAGCTCGGCCTCGCATCTTTTCCAGCAATAGGAAATGCTGCCATCAATAGCCAGGAACACTGCTGCGGGTCTGGAAAGCTGCTATCCCCCCGTGCCAGCGTGGAGAGCTCCTGGGGAAGGACCGGCAGCATCCTGCCGCGCCCGGAGGCACCGGCGGAGAGAGCGGCAGCCTCGGTCGAGCCGTGTCTGTGCTGAGCGCTGACAGCCGGGGGCGGAGGCGCTGCCCGGAGCCCCCCGTGCCGGTGCCCCCTCGCCGTTCCCGCGGCCGCTCCGCACCGGAGCCGTCCCGGCGGGGCCGGCCCCGCGCCCGCCGCTGCAGTAGCGGGACCTGCCCGCAGGTGCCGCCCGACTCCGCCGGGAGCGCGGCCGGCGGCGGCTCGGGGGGGGCCCGGGAGGTCCCGGCCGTGCGGGCATCCCCGGCGGCTCGGGGGGTCCCCATGGCTTGGGGACGTACCGCCGGTGCAGGGGTCTCCGGTGGCTCGGCGGGGCTCTGGTGGCTCCCTGCCCCCGCCGGTCGCCGGGAGAAGGAGCTTGTGCGGAGCGGGGAGCAGGGAACGGACCCACGGCAGTGCGGGGCGGCTCCAGCCCAGGAGCGCGGGGCAGGCGCTGCCGCGTTCCTCGGGTACCCGACGGACACCTCGGAAAGAAGTCCTGATAGCAAAAGCTGGGCACTCCATCGGTGTTTTCCCTAATTTTCTGCTGGTGTTGCTGGGTGGGCTCAGACCTGGCCAGCAGGACCAGGACAGCGACTGACCTCCCTGTGCTGGGCACTGCTGAGGTCACACCTCAAAACCGGTGTTCGGTTGACAAGAATGACATTGAGGTGCTGGAGTGTGTCCAGAGAAGGGAATGGGGCTGAGGAAGGGTCTGGAACACAAGGAGCTGTTGAGGGAGCTGGGGGAGCTCAGCCTGGAGAACGGGAGGCTCAGGGAGGAGCTTCTCACTCTCTACATCTACCTGAAAGGAGATTGTAGCCAGATGGGCACTGATCTCTTCTCCCAGGGGACAAGCAGCAGGACAAGAGGAAATAGGCTCAGGCTGCACCATGGGAGGTTTAGGTTGGATATAAGGGAAATTTTCTTCACAGAAAGGGTTGTCCAGCATTGGAACAAGCTGCCCAGGGCAGTGGTGGAGTCACCATCCCTGAAGGGATTTAAAAGCCACGTGAATGTGGCACTTGGGGACATGGTTTAGTGGTGGGCTTGGCAGTCGTGGGGTAATGGTTGGACTCAATGATCGTAGAGGGCTTTTCCAACCCAAACAATTCTGTTTCGTTCTGATTCTGTGATTCTAAGAAGGTGCTGGGTGAGTGGAGGAAAGCTCTGCCATGGGCTGCAGGGAGCTGTGAGTACAGCACAATGCCAGCACCTGCAGAGCTGGAAGAAGATCTCCTGTAACTCCGGGCAGGATGCTCAGGAGCAGGAAGCCTCTTTTGATAAATATCTGAGACGAGTCAGCCTGTGTCAGGACTGAGATACAGCAAGGTTCCCAATGGGTCTGCAAAGCACAATTTGATGGAGAAATCCTGTCAACAGCTGCTCAATCCCATCTCCAAAATGCTCTGCAGTATCAGCCTGGCTGCAACAGCAGAATGGGCTGATCCCTTCCAGGGTGTTTCCAGCTTGTGTGTTCCTTGAGAGGTTGGCAGATGATGAAGCTGGATGGATGAGGGCTTCAGAGATGTTTTGATTTAGGAAAGCCTCTCCCCCAGCAGCCACCTGGGCTTCTTAAAGCTTTCCAAGCAGCAGAGCATATTCAGACTGGAGTGACCAAAAGAGATGCTCCTGGCATGGGGCTCTGAGGAAGCAACAGTCCTTGAGCTACTACAGCCCACGCGAGAGGCAGAGGAGAAGCAACTCTGCACTGTCACCCTGCAGGAAGTGCTTGTCAGAGCTGAGATTGTAAAGGTCACGTTCACCCTGTCCCTGAATATGCAGCTCCTCTGCAGAGGGCAGCTGAGGACATGTCGAGGTGATGCTCCTGTGTGTGCACAGAGCTGGCACGTGAGGGTGCAGGAAGCAGAGCTGCTCTGGAGACCAGCCCTGCTCCAGGGCATAAATCCGCCCTGTGTATCTCAGTGGTGGAGCTGTCTCTGCAGAATACCTGAGCTGTGCAGTCTCATCACAGCTGATTTATTTCCTTGTGAGAAGTACCTGTGCACCCTTTACAGCCTTTTTACTCTTTTAAGGCCTCAGAGGTTCCTGTGGAATGCTAGAGACGCATTTCCAATCCCAATTTCTGCCTTAGCTATCAGGTGTGCTACAGGCCTGCCTATCTCCGTGGCTCCCCAGGACTGACTCAAGAGTCATTCTGGTTAGGGTTACGTTTTTTCCACAGGGACCTGAAGTGCAAAGATTGCCTTTCCTGTACTCAAGCTTGAAGATAAAGCAGCAACTTGAAGTTCTGGAGTGTGTCTGGAGGTCGTGGAGCAAAGTTTAAAAGAGGATTTTGCACTACCAGGCTCAGCATTTAGTCTTTAAATTCTATCACATTTAGAGGGAAAAGGGTCGATTATTTTGATTTCCTAATGTAACAGAGCTTATGCAATCACACTGTATATCAGCCCACTCTTGTTCTTCCAAATTATTCTCTTCAAAAACTTTTTAACCCTTTGGCCAGTTCTATCAAAAACTGAGAGTGGTTAGAGCTCAGTTCCTGCCATTACAAACAGCTGGGCAAAGAATGACCCTGCCAGGGCTGCATGCTGTCAGACCTTATTAGACACTGGAGAATCCACTGGAGCTGACATTTGATTGATGCCCAAACTGTGGGAAAAGCTTCAGTCAGGGCTTGTGCCCTCGCAGGCACCCAGGTCAGTGGCCCAAGAGACGCCAGCCTGCTGAAAGCCAGACTCTGCAGATTCTGCAGCTCCCAGAGCTGTTTATTTGCTTTCTGGTGCCAAGCTGGGAGGGGGTGGGCAGGGAGAAGGGGCTTAGCAGGAGTCTTGGCCAAAAGGGCCAGTGCTGGTGTTCCAGGATGGAACTAGATCTCCCAGAGCCTGCCTGTGGTGGTGTAAAGATGCTGCCCTCGAAGGAGGCACTGCAAATTGTCAGCTCTGCTGCTGGGTGGCACAAACTGATAGTGCCTTGGAGGGCACTAAAATCCATATTGCCCCTACAGTTGTCACCTGAGCCTCTCAGTGACCTACAGACAGACTTTCTCTCAAACTCTCATCAGTGTTTCAGAGGTGGCTGAACACTCATTAGGAGGTACAATAGAGAGAAGTGACAACAGTAAGGACAAAACTGAGGTGGTTGGACTCCTCTGATCACTTTTGGCTGAAATCGAGTCAAGCAGGGGAGATCTGGGCAGATGTGCCCTTTCCTTGGCTACAAGATGCACAGTGGAAAAAGCTGGATCACGTTTTAAAAAGTCAGAGATGTTTTTGAACTGTCACAGCAGATTGGAGCAGACAGGAATTGAGAGACACTTTGGAGACCCTCCAGCTGTAAAAATGAGCACAGTTTGATCTGATCCCTGTACAAAAGTTCCCAGGCAGGTCCTGCAGATGTGTGGAGAGCTCGTGGGAAGTCTCCACTCTTTGGCTGCAGGGGAAAGGTGATGCTGATGCTTAGAGATGGGAAGAGTGTATTTGAGAGGAAGGTTTGAGAAGTCAAGTGTCTATCATGAAAAGAAAATACTTTGCCCAAAAGGGGAAGATAAAGATACTCTCAGCTGTATAATCTACCCCGAGAACTACATCCTCCCTTTCTTATTCTACTTGCATGAAGAGCATCTCTCCATTGCTTCCTCATCTCTCAATCATTTGGTACACAGAGTTCATTAGAAATCTGCTCTGTTGAGCAATGTCAGGAATCTCAGCGCTTTCCATTTCCTCCATCTGAACTGGAAAGTGTTTTTCTCACACGATCAGTCTTGAGCAGTAATAACAAAACCACAGCTTCTGTTGCAGTTCTTTGTTTGCAGGTGGCTTCTTCTGTGGACACATCTAAACATCAGCGTACAGGGCCTGCTGGCTACAAGACAGCAGACAAAGCAGATGATGGTTATGGGTGTGTGAACAAGTATCACCCTGATATTTCCTTTTTAACACAGCAACATCCAGGAATCATTGTCAGGAAAAGCAGGGTCATGATTTTGAGGTTTCTCACTTATATGCTAAGCCGAGAACAACTTTGACATGCAGAACAATGATGTTTGTATGTGGTTTTTGGTTTAACACCATACAATGCTTATTTCTCATTGATTTCATTGACACTGAAATGGGTAAAGCTTTGATTACAGCCTGATTCACACGGCTGCAATTCCAGAGCAGGCAAAATTGTGCTGCAGGATTTATATTGGCATCTTACATCACTAAGATCTGGTGAGATGATGGAGTAAAGGAGAGCAGGGTGCTGTGCCCTGAGAAAATATGTGAGTTCCCAAGCTATGATAGTAAATTTCCCTCAGTCCAGGGGAATAAAGACAGTAGGAATATAGCTTTGGTCTCACTTTCCCCTCTTCTTTCTGTAGTGGATGTGGGGCAGAGGCCAGGTATTATTTGACATCCCTGTGCTCTTATTGTATTTTCACTGTAGAATTAAATGTGTCAGAAGTAAGAGCCTTCCCTGTGCCTCACAAAGCCTGGTTCAGTGTGGGGAGAACAGTTTCTGAAGGGAAAGGGTTTATTTTTACTCAGTCTTGAATCAGTCTTGGCTTTCCCTGCTGTGAGAGCTGGAGGAGGAGGGGAGGGCAGGCAGCCTTGTGTGTGAGGATTCATTTCCTCCAGGTCACTAACAACCCTCAGATAAGGTGGCACTGGGGTTCAGCTGCCCTAAGCCCAAACCGAACTTGAACCAGAGGCCCCACTGGAAATCCCCACGGTGTTTTGGGGAGGCACCCCTGCCCTGCTGCTTGTACCAATCTCCCCCTCTGCTTCTCCTGCTGGAAATGGGTGTTAGGAGAGGTCTGAGCCTGTCTGGCCTGAGCCCTGAAATCTCACTGTTTTCTAAGACCTGTCCTGGGGACAGACTTAAAAATATCCCAGGAGCAAATTGACTGATGCATCCTCTTTCTGACATGCTCCGGGATAAGAGGAAGGGAGCTGTTTGCTCCTTCCCCGCCCCTTTTCTCGGTGAGACAGATGCGAGCCATGCCGCTCTCCCTCTGCTTTGGCGAAGGGAGGGGCAGTTTCCTGTTTTTGTACAGAAATTAGATAGATCCAGGATGCCTTTGGGCGCTGCTGGTCCCCATGCACACAGAAGGGCTGCGGGTGTCCATGGGCTCTCTAAGTTTTATTTCAGCTTTCCTGCTCGTGCCTGTGATCCTCCTGGCTGGGATAGACCCTCGCCGCTGAGATGTATGGAGGGACATCCTTCCAACCAGCTGGTGCAGGAGGTTCCCAAGCACCACTGAAAAGCTTTTCCTGCAAAACCAGAGTCTGCTTTTCCAGTGGCCCATTCCAGGGTGTTTGCAGGTTCCCGGCGCAGCAGCGGAACAGCTCCATCCTGCCCCAACCATGGGACTGCTTGGCCCAGACCGGGGCTGTGTCTGGCATGAACATCCCAGGAATCTGCTCCAGGCGGGCAGGAACAAAGTGGAGAGACGTGTTTACACTGCTGGGGGGGAAGCACAGGCGGGGGAGCAGAAACAGCCCAGCGCAGCAGTCTCACGGTCCAGCTGTCAAGGAGTTGGTCTTGCGTAAGGAGAAACGGAGAGCAAGCAGCAAATTGGCTTTGCTGAGTGCTTTGGCCACAATTAATGAGGAGGGAACTGGGCAAAGGTACTGGATAATTAAATTGGCTGATAGCAGAGCTCTGTCCGGAGCAGGAATGTGTTGTATGCCGTCACGCCAAAATTAGAAACATTTTGTTATAGTGCTTTTCCTTCGCAAAAGGCACTCAGGTAAAGTTGCCAGCTCCCCTCTGGGAGGGAGGCACCACGTCCTGATCCTGCGTGGTGGAAGGGTCTGGGGCTGGCAGAGGGAGTAGGATGGAGCTTTTTTCAGCAAAAACACCCATCTGGAAGCCACAGGGTCCCTCTGCCTGGGGTGACCTGTGGGATGGGTGACTGTGCCTGTGAGAAAGATGGAGAATGGAGGGGTGAAGTGGCTTTCTAAGGTCACCAACTGAGTCATGGGTAAAGCCAGGAATAGAAGCCAGCAGTCAGGCTCCCAGCTGCTGTACCTATGGTTATTTCTGTTTATGCTCTTCACTTCTCTTGCCCATGGTTTACTGAGTGCATTCCAAGAGTAACTTGCCTGCCAAACTTCCTCCATTTTAAAACCAGAAATGGACAGATAAGATAGTAAAAGAAATAAGTTTAACTGCTGGTATGTGCACAAACATACCTGAACCCCGTCCAAGTTACCAGCCAGGTTTTTTTTTAATGCTCTTTTGGGGCAGGAGAAACTCCTCCAGTCTCAAAGTGCCTATGGCAGTTTGCTGGCACGATGTCAGATGATTTATTTGCTTTGCCTGTGGTCAAAAGGAGAAAAAATTTTAAAAGGAAAAAATAAAGAAACATGCTAGACATAGCAAAACTCGGTCAAGTGACTCCACTATAAATCCCATGAAGGCAATGGGAGAGTTGTGGCTCTGGGAACTGGAAGTTTAGACTGTAAACCAAAATAAAACTGAAACCCCAAATAAATGCTACATTCTCACCCAATAAATTTTCCCAGAATGCCTTATCTACTTCTCAGTGAAGGCCCTGAGACTTTCTTCCATCAACTTGTAAAACAGATTGGGCCCAAGGCCAGAGTATCTGGAAAGTCCTAAACTGGGGGTTAATGACTTGAATCCTCCTTATTCTTGGCATAAGCAGAATTAGACTGCTCTGTTAACTGCTGTTCAGAGGCAGCGTAAAAAGGTTAATCCAGGTAGCAGATCTGTCAGGAAGTCAGACTCTTGCATCAAATGGAAGCATGGTAGTGGCACGAGTGTCCAACAATGCTGTGCTGTATCCGTACCTCAGGCTGCTGTTCCAGAGCAGGCACTGAGGATGGGCACTTGCCTACATTGTGACCTGAGCTTAATGCACTCAAACTGCCTCTAGCTGTGGAGCAGAGGATGGGCTGCCTTTGCACCCCAGAGCAGGATCCCATCACGTTTTCATACTTCTTGGCTCTGTCTCTCCTTTCTTCTCTGTTTTCTTCTTCCTTTTTTTTTTTCTTTTTTTCCTTTTGCATTTTGCCCTCTGTGTTTCTATTTCAGTACTTTTATTGCAGTTTTATTTTATGGTTGTCTTCTTTCCCTGACTGAGAGGTGATGCACTGTGTAAGGTATGCAGAAGCTACTGCTGCTGGCACGAGTCCCCTCCAAGAGCAGAGAGGTGCCTGGGTCCCCAGGCTGTCATCTGACCCTCAGGACATGGCCGTGAGTATTCCTGACAGGGATCTGCACTGTGGGAGCAGGGAGCTGCCTGATCTTTGACCAGGAGGGATTCAACATTGTGTGGTTTTCTGTGTTTCCTCTGTTCTACTTTGCTGGATTCTTCCCAACTTTCTCTGGGATTTCTTTGCAGAGGGGTCAGGCTGGAATAATGTTGGTTTGGTCCCCAAATATCTTGTATACACAGGCTATCCATTTCCAGGAGGTGACTTTCAGAGCGTCCCAGGCATAAGAGCTGACCTCTCCTCCTCTTTGCCCTCGTGGTGATTTCCTGATGCTGGAGCTGATGAGCAGTGTCCAGCCGAGTTCTCCCTCCTCCTGCCAGCCCTGGCTCTGCGCACTGGAGTTCCAGGTCCTTTCACAGAAATTAACATTTACTTTAAGAACTAAAACAAACAAAACCCAAATAAATCTCCTCACAAAATAAGATCAATAAAAACATAGCCAAGTGCTTTGTTTTGCTTAGAAGACGCATCTTTGTACATATCCACTTGTGTGTTGCCAAGTTTTGGAAATCGGCAAAGGCTGACATTGTTTACTGCAAATTAAAGACCCTCTGGAGACACTCAGTCTTGCTTTCCAGTGTAGCCTCGGGCTGGGGGAGGGAAGCACTTGGACAGTAGCATAGAAGAAACCCTGTTCCAGTGTTGCTAACTATAGCATTAATTTCAGAGTCATAAATAACTTCAGTACCATGGTTACAGCACTAGCCAAGTATGATATCATTTAGTTTAGGATTAGGGGAAAATATCTTCCTTGAGGCTGTGGGTTCTAAAATAAGCAACTTTTCCAGTATAAGTTTTCTCCCGAAGACTACACAAACTCCAGCCTGTAGCCGTAAATTAGATGGATTACTCTGGTAAAACTGACTGCATGCGAAGTGTCAGCAGGTAAAACAGCTCGGAGAGCAGATTCTTCCAAGTTCCTCAGGGAATGACAGCCTGGCACTGGGTCAGTTTTCTTAGAAAACGGCACCTTCTGGGAACAAGAGCAAGCACAGCCTTTCCAACCCGAGTTCTGCAGCAGGGAGACGTGAGGAAGAAGGTCCCTTCAGAAATCAGATGCTGCTAATGACCATTATAAAGATGGATTGAGAGGCCAGCACTGACAGATCCCATGGCTGCGTGGGCAGCATTAGAGGAACTGCACAAACCAGCGACAGCTCGTGGGCATCCATTGGCCCAGTCGAGCAAATAGCTGGGATGTTTGTTTTGCAAAATTTACACACAATTACATGCACACACAAATCTGCAGGAGCAACTGGGAAAGGCTGTTGTGAGGGAGATCCTGAATACATGTCATAGAGAATGCAGCACTATCATGGATTCTAAAAGGACTCAAATGGGATAAGGGTCTCCCAGAATAAGAGAAAATTTTGTGGAGAAACACAAGCACAGCAAAAATGGTCACAGTTTGATGAAACAGGAAACATGGCTCTAGGGCTCCTGGGTACAAAATCCTAGACCACACAACCTAAAGCACTGATGCCATTCAAAATTGTTCAAGAAGTTATGACATCAGGTCTGTATTGGTAGGCTTCATGCCAGATTAGATATTGTCTTTCTTCCTGCTGCCGGCATCAGCCAGCACAAGCGCCGTGTTGTGAGCCCTGGCTAACGCAACAGAAACACCGTTGTGTGCCCAGGCATGATCTGGATTGAATTTGTCCTGCTAAATGATCCACTCGTGCTCAAACCTGGCATAAGGGACCATAGCATTGTGGTACAAACTTCCACTGCAAATTTTGTTTCTTCTCTAACAGCAGGCAAGAGGATTTTCCCCCATGCAAACGTCTGTGATAATCACTGGAATGTTTTCCCTCAGTTTGGTGGGTTCGATTAGAGGGTGTCCTCCCATGAAAAGCAGTGCATAAACTTGAACACACCATGAAAAATGAAATGTCTTTTTTATTTCTGCTCTTCCTGGTTCTAACCATGCAGAGAACATCTGAAAAGTAATATTTTGGGATAGGCTGAACCAGTCTGATTGATACACTGCATTCATGAGCCCTGCCTCTCCCTGCTGCAGCTGGATCCCTGGTGAGAGATCCTCTGATGGTTAACCGAGTCTGAGATCCTGAGAGCAGAATCGCAGGTTTCAAGGAGATTTTGGGCTTCTGCAGCTCTGAGCAGCCTGACAACCCCAGCCTCTTTCTTTTGGTCTTTACCTGTGCTAGGCTTGACTCGGGAAGTAACTGTTCTCCATCACGAAGGTGTGGGAGGCCAGCATGGTTTTCATTTGCTCAGCAGTGGGCTCTGAAAACACCACATACCTCACCTTCTCTTGAGTTGGTTAGACAGAGGGATGCTTTTGGTTTAGGAATAGTCCTCTGTTTGTGTGAGTTTCTCTGTTCTCAAGTCACCTTTATTGCAGCTCTGAGCAGCAAAGCAGCCTAAAGGGGAAAGAGAGAGGAAGAAGATGGGAGAATGATATCTGTGTATGAGGACAGAGTTTTTTGAGTTACCTGGTATGAGTTACATGATAAAATAAAAGGTCATCTGGCCAAGGGAGGGGATAGAAGAGGTCAACTGACTTTAGTGCTAATTTAGGGTGTCAGTAGCTTCTGGAGTACAGCCAGTGAACAGAAGTATTGCTGTCAGGCTCAGAAGATGGACACCTTACTTGTGGCTTTGATGCTGATCTGTCCTTTAACCCTCACAAACTCAAATCTTTTTCATCTCTTGTGCCAAGCCTGTTTTCTCTGCAAGAACTGCAGGACATCCATTCACTGCCAAATAACACAGGACTCTGACCTACAGAATCCCTACACTGGGATTTCTACCACCACACAGGGCATCACTCTTATAGTGACCCAGTCTTATTTCATCAGGGTTATTTAGAACTTCACTGTTCTCTTCAAATCCTCTGCTGTCAGGGAAAAGAATCAGGTCTGGTCTACTTGGGATATTTTGCTGATAGTTGAGCTGCAATATGCCAGACAGCCAAGTCTGTACTTGGGATGGGGATTGAAGAGTCTAAGGGGCCCTCTCTCCTGCAAGGAGGAGCCATCTGGCAGAGCTGTGTGTGGACCTCTACTTGGAAGCTCCTGGAAGCTGCTCTTGAGTGTAGTTTAGAAATATGCAGGCAATTACATATCATTGCTGTTGTGCTGAGGCCGCCAGCTGCAGGGTCAGGTTGTCCCCTTTGTTTCCCAGTAATTACTGTTTTTAGTTCAGGTTTCATGAGCCCAAAGGTCCTCCGGCTGTGCTCTGTGCAGCCTCAGAGAAGACAGATGGGGCATTACAGGCACAGTGTACTTAGTCCCTGCCACTCATGAGATTCAAAGTCCAATTCGGTTGGTTAAAGAACAATGTTTTCAATGTTTTTGCACAACAGTGTTCTGAGAAAAGCTCTCTCTGGGTGGAAGCAGCATATCTGCAGCAGAAGCACAATTAACAGGGAATAATTTCACCCACACAGTAAAACAGGAAGGTTGGAAATGTTCAGAGATCACAGGGAAAGTCTGTACCTCGGACCATGTCAGCTTGTCAAGTGCACCCTGAGAGATCCATATCCCTCCTCAGTTCCAAGGCAGGAATTGAAACCGACCCAAAATCTAAGGAAGGGACTGGGTGGGCAGGTGCTGGGCAGAGCAAGTCAGCACAGCTCCCCAGTTCAGACCAGTGGGGAAGCTGGGCCAGGCAGCATTCCTGGAACTGTGGTTCAATCCCAGTCCAAGTGCTGAGGTCGCCAGGGGCTGTCCCAGCTGCAGACTGAGCTGAGGGCATGAGTCAAAGCCATGAGGGGCTGCCACGGTCTTGCCAAGTGTAAAAAGCACGGAGATGCTGCCTTGTGTGTGCTTTGCTTCTGTCTGAAAACAACAGAGAAGGTATGAGAAGGATATCAATCACTTGGGAGATCAAGAAATCCCAATATTGCTTTAATGGATCATAAAAAGCAAAAAAAAAAAGTTCATATATATATATAGCTCAAAAAAGCATCATACATATTCTAACCTTCCACAAACATTAACCAAGAGAGCGTTGTAAAAGGCCTGGGAAGATCCCAAGTAGCACAATCTTCATTTTACTGAGGGCACAAATAGTAATTAGCTGACTAAGGATTGCAAACTCAGCACCCACATTAAAACTGAGACTCAGGGAGTTCTTCTGTTCATCCCTTGCTCCTGCTGACACACACCTGCAGCAGACACAGCAGCTGGGGAGCACTGCCCGGAATCCCAGCACTGGGAAACCACAGCTCTCGAGCACAGCACTGGGACACAGACCCAGGGGTCTCACAGGCAGGGTGTCATCATGACAGAGAAGCCCAGACAGGCAGGGTGAGGTCAACAGCTTCTGAAAACAGTCTGTGTAAAACTGAAACTGCTGTTGAATTCAGCTGGTTGCTCCTGACACAGGTTCCTTGGAGTCTCAGCAGTATCCCAGAATAAACCCTTCAGTTCAGCTCCTGGTTCCAACCCTCAGTGTAAAACAGCTGACTGCAGGTTAAAACAAGGTGGCCACAGGTGAAAATTATACTCAAGGTGGATAAAACACAGATATTAGGGCTGAAATGTGGTGAGGTGAAAGACACAGGGAGAATCAGCACAAACTCATGGATGAACTCTGGGAACTGAGGTTGTTTTCGCCACGTCATGTGAACCAAGCCTGTTGAGTTTCACACGTAGGGCAGCCTGAGGCACGCTCGTTTTGTTCTCAGAAAGTGGAGTTTGTAAAAAATATGTGGCAGTCTGTGGTAACCAGAAACTATTATTATCACAGGAAATGCTGCTGGTCAGGAGGAACAAATGTATTTGATCCCCCTGGTGTGAACAAGCCTTGAATTTGTCTGTGCTGCACAAACCCTCGGGGTTATTACATGGGCAATGTTCTTAATAACAGGAGAGGCTCAGTAAATGGGTTTGACTCTGAGCAGAGAAGCCAACAAGCCATGGAGAATAACATGTTCTGAGCAGAGGAATATTGTGGAGTGTAAACAGTTGGCTTTTGCCTCATCTGGGTTCTCCTTAGAGCTGTACCATGATGAACGTGACTCGCAGGAAGGTAAATTGATTTAATTCATGTATTAGTAGACAAGAAGAAAGTTTGGGGTGTTTGGAGGGTTTGTAATGCACAATGGAAGGTGGGCAGTGGTTTAGCTGAGACTAAAATAAATTGACTGTATAGGAGGTTAAATTTCTGCCAAAACTCGTTTTCAGATGCTGCCAGAAGATTCCAACTTATCTCAACTTAGGATCCATCAAAGCCGTGTTAAAGTTGGGTCTCGGGCATTGAGTCAGCAGTTTACGTTCCTGTGGGAGGGAGTGTCGTCTCAACCACAGTGGGAGCGGTGCATGGTGCATGCAAATAACTCTGAACACATCAGCTCTTCAGGGTGGATTTTGGATGAAGATGGAAGGTAAATTAATTTCTATTTGAAATAAAGACAACAATGTTTGTGGTTATTAAGGTCAGTAAGTGATTTCAGTGAAAAATTTGTTCCTGTGCATGAACAAAAAACTTTGCTGTGCTGTAAACATGTTTTGTAACAGAAATAGTGAATCTTGGGGCTTCTATGTTAACAGTATTTGTATTTTTTTAAAAATAAAAGAGCAAACAGTGAGGAAAATGATTTTGTCTGTAGACTCTGAATTTCAGGGGAAAAGAAAAGAAAGAAAAAGAAAATATACAAGAAAACCTGGTAGAAAAATGCTTTAAAGAGGGTTTTTGTAAGTAGATTTGAAAGAAAAGCTGCTAAAGACAGAGAAAGGCTTTCTATAAATGAGGAATTCTTTCATTTGTGCTGCTCTTACAAAACAACGCAGGAAATCACACAGGATGTGCTGACGAGAAGAAGGAAGTGGTTTTGAGGATGACATTGAGCGCTGCAAGGGGGATGCCAGACGTGTTGGATTCACATGAAGAGTTGGTGTTCCTGCCAGTGAACACCCCCCGAGCTGCCCCTGCCTCCCGAGCCTCAGAGCAGCCGCTGGCACGAACAACTCGGGGAGCTCCGAGTGCGCCTCCGGAGCGAACACCCCCAAACAGCCCCGTCCCCTCTGGCTCCAGGGGGGTGTTATTGCAAAACCTGCTCAGGAACTGAAACTTTTGAAACCTTCCCGAGCTGATTGGTGAAGGCTTCACCTCCTGAGAGTCCTGTTCAACCCGGGACACATCATGTGGGAAGCAGGCAGCGCGTGGGGAGGTGTTATTATAGAAACAGGGCCAAGCACTTGACTCCTGGGGAACTGGAGGCTGCCTTGGCCATTTTGAAGTGATTACAGCAAGCAAGGTAATCCATGTTTATTGAGGTCCTTGGTGTGTTGTTTTCCTTTCCCTCTTGATGTGGTGTGCAGGTTCAAAGGCACCAGCACAGCTCTTTGCCCCAGAGGAGGTGCAGGGAGTGGTTTCTCAGCAGACGGCCTTGCGTGACTGCTGCCTTCGTGTGTGCTACTGCACATGAAAACAGTTTCTGTTCTACACACTCATTTGCCACAGATTTGAATATGCTTAAAAATAACTGTGCACACAAATAATGCATAGGGGTGCACCTACAGAATTTGTGTGTATATATATCTGTGCATCTATTTGGCATATTTTCAATGAAGGTGCCTGTGTATTTCTGCACAGAGTCTAAGTTTGTGCTTCTTTTCCTGTGTAGCTAATGTAGCTCAGATTCTTTTCAGCTAATCTATACAGCTTTTAAGCAGTTGAGTTCAGGTCAGTAGCCGCATGAAGCTGAAAAATCTTAAATTTCTATCAGAGCCCTTAAATCCAAACCCCGAGTAAAATAGTTATTCATAAGGCTTGCTCATAAATGGTTCATTACAGCGTTAGATTGGTGAGCCTATAACAAAATGCAGGTTCCCACCTCCACACTGTTTGTTACTTGTGAACAGAAATTCAGGAGACTGACTCCATAGTATTTAATTTAATCAGAGCCAGTGCAGATCTAGCAGTGCCTGTTCATGTGTATTAAATCTCCAAATGCAGTAATGCATCAATTCTGTCAGTTCCTGCTACAAAACTGGAATATATTTTCCTGCTGTCACCTAAGCATCAGAGGAATGGATATAAGAAAAAGCAAGACCCCAGCTCTCAGCTGTGTGGCTCAAAGGGTCCCTGCTTCAGTGGCACCTGTCCTACCTGTCCTCATGAATGTGAAATGTGCTGTGTGCCTCTGTCTTCCAGGCAAAACATGGCATCAATCCCTGACTTCTGTAGCAAAGCAAGGAACAGCTTTTTCACCAGTGAGAAAATATTCTGGACAAGACAAGAAGGAATAAATGTAGTCACATTTTAAATTTGCAGTTTATAAAACACAACTGATTTCCAAATATGCCAGAGAAAAAAGTACCCTTGCCTAATGAACAAGGTCCACCTGCTGTGTGGCTCTTTTAGTTTCTTTTTGCTGCTGGAAGTGGCCTTTGTGAGAATTAAATTCTATAAATGGTTACACACTGAGGTTTAGTGTTTATTCAGTTTCCCAAGTGGACGTCAGCTCCTGGTAGTCCTGTGGTCCAAGGAGGAGCAGCACGGGTTTTCATGGTGGTAAAAATGAGACAAGTGAGATCCTTGTTCCACACCACCCTAGAGGTTATCAAAGAGCCCTGGGGCTGCGGTTATCCCCACAGGTGCATTCCTTGGGCAGAAGAGCGGAGAGCAAGGATTGGTTCAGTGCAGGGCACTGCTCTCCCAGATGGAAAACACCTTTGCAAATGAAGGAAAGATGGATTCCCCCCAAAACACTGCTTCCTAGGCTAGTGCAAAATACTTCCCAGGACAGCCTGGGTTGCTGCTGCTTCAGTGTGGATGCAGCCACACACATTCAGCCTGAACACAGACTCCTGGTGTGAGCACCATGGCTGCCTTGGCTCCCAGAGCTGGTGTCCCACCCCAGGTGGAAACTCCTTGCAGGCAGCCTGAGAGGCCCTGGGTGTTGCCTGGCTGGGTGGAAGAGCTGTGGCCTCCCAGCCTGGCCCTGCACAAGGGTGGATGATCAGCAGAGCTCAGCTGCTGTCTGAGTGCTCCGTTTAGCAGCCGGGCTTTGAGAACAGCTCAGCTCTTCAGAGACTGAACTGTTGAAAATCTGCTCAGTTGTGTAACAAAAGGAGCTGCCACACACTAATTCATAGTGATTCTATCTCTAAGAAAAACCACTTAGCAGATCTGGACAAGGGCTGAAGCTGATAAGGAAAGAACTCATTAAACTGATAGAATTAGAGATCTCTTTTAGCCTTCTCCCCATCTGTCTTTTGCTGCCTGTCACTCACTGTTGTTTCTGTAACTCAGAACAGTAGGTTTAGGGAACAGAGATTATTTCTTCCTACATCTTCTTCTTAAGGTTCTTTTAACATTACATAATTACCAATAACACAAAGGGAATAAGGTATGAGAACTCCAGAAAACCAATTTTTGTGAAGCTGCTCTTGACAGCAAAAAGCCCCTTCTATCTCACAAATCCTTTATAGTAAGTACATCTCCTAAATAAAACATGATAAGACTCAAAAAAATCAAACCGCAGCAAAGCTCTCTGGAAAACCTCTGTAACTAACACGTTGCTGGAGCCAGCAGAGGGATCCTCACAGGCCCGGCTGTTGATTGAGGCTCAGAACAACTCCAAGAGCAGGTGATTGTGTTGGAACACTGCCTTTCTCATGGATGCTGAAGAAACAGACCTTAAATATATTTGTGTAGATAGAGATGTTTTAAATGATCTTTTGTAATTTTTTTCCCCAGGAAGGCTTGGGAGAAATCACGGATCGAGGAACACGGACTAACACCTCCTGGCCAGCCCAGCCCAGCACTGGATGGAGCAGGGCCGAGCTGCCCCAGTCCCAGAGGGGTCTTTTCTGTCGGGGTTATCCCTCTGCTCCCATCCTCACTCCCCCACTCCCCTCCTTTGCTTCAAGGCAGTGCAGGCAGCCCTCAGGGCCTCAGTGTCCGAGGCTGTTCACAGACATCTTGTTTTCTCTTTTCATGTCACAGTTTGTCTAGCAGAATCATTCCTTTTTTTTATGTTTAAATGCCTTTTTATGTGAGAAAAAGGTGTACAGTGAAATCTCAGTAAACGGCTACTGAAGTGTGCTGCTTTATAAGTCTGTTTTTGTTTAGGGTTTTTTTTTTAATTTATTATGAAGACAAACACTTTCAGGAACTCCATTTTTATTTCCCAGCATCTTTCATTTCTTTTGGCTGGACATCATCGGCCAAATAGGTGTAATAAAACCATGGAAGAAAAGCAAATGTACAACAAGGCACTTTACCTGAGCAGAGGTAAAATTGCACTCATTAAAGAAGCACATTTAGGCATAAAATGCAGCTCAAAAACCTCTATTAAGAGCTTCCACTAGGGAAAAAGATTGCTTTGACCTTCAGAGATTGACGCAATGTGTGATGTTTATTAATAGTTTTAGCAAGAAAGTATCTATACAGGGGGTTGTCTTGCCTTTTATTTGGTTGATTTTGAGAGCCCTCACTGTTTCTTGGCTTGCCTACTGAATAGGGTTGATGAAAAACTCCTTGCTCTTAGGTTAATGTCCATCAAAAGATTTCTCTGCTCCTCTGATGATGAAAATAACGCTGTGAATGCTGCAGGACCCCGGGCTTAATCCCATCCACCAGCTTTCCAGAAAGGGAATGACGGCTCCAAGGCTCCCAATAACTGTTCTGTGTGTCAGAAATGCTCTCTGAAGCATGAGGGGCTTGGGAGGACTCCTTGCAGAAGCATCTCCCTTGTTTCTCCTCGTGAGAGGCTTCCTACCCTTCAGGAGGTTTTCTATAATCAAGATTTTCAAGATCTGCTTTCATGTTTTCGCTCACAATTTGTGGTGGCTGTAATTACTTGTGCTGAGGGGCTTTGAACACCACAGCTCTAAACCATCAGCAGTACAAGCCAGTCTCTTTGCTGGCGTGACTTTCAAGTGTGAGAGTTTCTCTATCCTTAACAAAGATCAGCTGAATTTTATCAAACCACCCATTTCTCTTTGTTGACAAGACTCTGCTTACCCAGGCTATAAGGAGTAAAGCTGACACAAGAATGCCACTCTCAGGTCTTAACACTCGAATTTAAGGAGTCAGGGCCTGGGAAGGGTTTGTGCTGTGACATTTCACAGGCAGTTAGAGCAGGGGTTTGTTCTTTCCCTCCCCCTCCCCTTGAAGTTTTCAAGGCTGGGTTGGACAGGGCTTGGAGCAACCTGATATAGTGAAAGATGTCCTTGCCCATGGCAAGGAGTTGGAATGAGATGAGCTTTAAGGTCCCTTCCAACCCAAACCATTCTGGGATTCTAAGATTCCATGATTCCTTCCCCAGAGCCTCTCCCCAGCCCAAGTGAGCCAGCCAGCAGAGGGAGCGCAGCACATGAGCTCCCAAAAATAGGAGCCTGCTAAAAAAAGCCCGCCCCAAACAAACCCAAACAGCAGAATGATGATGGTCTTTAGCAGAATAAACAGAATAATCAGGAGGCAGAAGCTTTTCCCCTGGCAATGAGATCCAGCTGCGGGCTGGATGGGGAACAGGCAGCGCATCTGGCAGCGAGCGTGTTCCTCTGGTGGGGAAGTCCCCATGGTGAGGATGTTCCTGTGTGCCACCTCTGCTCCGGGGTGCGTCCCATCCCTTTTTTCACCCTCCTTGGCAGAGCCAGCTCCGTAGTTCCCCCTCAGAGCACGACAGTTCTGGAGCAGCCAGGATGGAGCTTCCTGTCCCAGAGGCAGCGGAGGGTGTGGGTGCAGGCGGTGGGCAGGGTGACAGCAGTGCCACAGCTGCTGTGCTCTCAGGCCTGCTCGTGTTCTGGCCATGCTGCAGTTTTTGGCTCGAAGCTGGGAAGTTTGGGGCTTGCCTGCGAGTGGGGCAGTTCTGCAAAGAGCGGGATGTGCTCAGCATGGGAAGGTGGAAGTTAACCCGTCTGTCTGCCTTAAAGAGGATCATAAATAAAGACTAACAGGAACCGGAGCTATTCTCTGAGACTTTATAATCTACAAAGGGCTTTTCCAAAGGTTTGGGAACCTGCCTCACCTGACACATCCTCCTTGTGTCTGGGTGTAGGGGAGCAGAGCTCATAGGATGTGTGGCTGGTTTGCTTGGGGGGGCTGCAGCAGCTGGTCCTGCTGGAAGCATTTAACTCTGGGACTTGCTGCTCTCTCACTGCACTCCCTGGGGTGAGAGGCAGCTAAATGAATTCTCCCGTATCCCTGCCAACATCTGGGCCCTCAATATCTCATTTACTGCTTGTGAGGTGTCTCAAAACAGGACAAACTGCACATCCAATACCTGATCCTTCACTCAGAAGGATGGGGGAGTTTGACGGACTCACTTCAGCCAGGATCTGAATCTGACAGCAAACCATTTTTACAGCAGGCTGGTCATTAGCTGGGGCTCAGTGTTTGCAGGGCATTTTCACAGGAGCTCTGTAGCCCTTCAAATCAAATGCACTGCTTTCATTGTAGATTAAAAGTGCAGTATCCAGCCAAGCTTTGTTAGTTCAGTTTTTAACAAGGATTTAAGCATTTTAAATTCTTTCAAAGCTGTAAGTAAGGCTCATAATTTAAACCCTTGCAGACAGATATCATGGCAAAAATATGAAGACTATCTAAGGGCAGTCAGTCTGTCTGCCTGTCCATCTATTTGTCACCTTCTAATCTGCCTGTCGTGTGCTTCTCTTTCCAAACAGAACGAGGCCAGGTCTGCACAGGCACGTGTGGAGTGACCTGAGCTTCCCCAGGGTCCTGCACGCTGCCTGCCAGCTGCAGCCTGGCAACAGGAAGGGGAATGGGAGTGGGAGTGGGCTGATGCTGACCATGGAATTGCAGAATCTCACACTGATTTGTGTCGAACTCGTTCCACCCCCTGCTGTGGGCAGGGACACCTTCCACTATCCCAGGCTGCTCCAAGCCCTGTCCAACGTGGGCTTGAACATTTCCAGGGATGGGGCAGCCACAGCTTCTCTGAGCAGATGCTGATGCTCAGCCTTGCTGCAGAGCAGCCTGGACCTGCCTAGACTGGAGTTTCAGGATTGCTGCATGGGGAGGGTATCTGCAGATTTGGTGGAGGAGTTTATCCATCCATGTCACTCTTCCCTCTGAAGCCAGCGGGAGGAGGAGGGCATTCAACTCACCAGCAGACACAGTTTCTTCTCTACTTGTTTGGGAACAAACACAACATTCACAGAAACGAAATCACTCTTTGGAAACAAGTGAGACATGATATTTCACTTTTTTAGGTGACCTGAGTGCATTTTGTCCCCCCTGTAGAGAATTAAATGATGCTCAGCCAAGTCAATCTCTTACTTGGTCAGGCCTTTCCAGCTGCCCTTCACTGGCCAGGGACCAGTTGCCTTGTATGGGAGCCACGGCTTCCAGAGAAGCCACTCACAGCCCTGCAGATGTTTTTTGGGGAGGCAGGAGAGATCAGCAGTTTGGGCTGACACACACACATCTAATTCTGGCAGTACAGAGGAGGGCAAAGGTGATGAACGCCTCGGGGATGGCACATCTCACTTCTGAGGCTGGATTTAAAGAGTGGAAAAATGTTGTCTGGTTACTTGTCTGAAAATGTTTGAGAATATTATTTTTAAGATTTCTTTTTTTTTTAATGAAAGAACTGAGCCTAATTCTGTCTTAAGAAAACCATCTTGGGGCTGACTGAAATGCCCTTCATGTCAGTGGTGGTCAGAAAGAGAATCTGAGTTTATTTGGTGAGTTTGTTTGAGGGGCTGGGGCATCTGAACAAGAAAGTTCATTGCAGAAATTCCCAAGGCTCCATCCTCATGGCTGAAGGAACATTTCCAGGAACTGGTCTGGTGCCTTTCTGAGAGATCAAAGTGCCCTTTGCCTTTAGCTTATCAAAAGGATTTGATTGTGGTGCTTGAGTTGTGCAGCAGCAGGCAGCTCTGTGCGGCTCAGCAATGGATCAACATCTGCATGCAAAATGCAGATGAGTTCAAATTAGAAACCAGGCAAACCTTTGAATAGTGTGAGATTGAAAGAGCAGAGCACTCTGCCAAGGGGAGCTTCTTTATCTCTGAAAAATTTTGAGCTGTGGCTAATGACCTTTCTGCAGGTGTTTTTATCCATCACAAGTTCCTGGGCTCAGCACAAAAATAACTCTGAAGGGGGAGAAAATGTGGCAGCGTCTTTTGGCCTTAAGGTCTCAGGAAGGTTGCAAAGGACAAGGCAAACTAAACTTGCCTTGTGTTACTGAGATTATCGGAGAAGATAAAGTGCTTCTTACAGTCCAGGAGTTGCTGCTGACTCTCTGCCATGCTTTTTTGCTGGCTGAGGGCTGTACCTTAGTCTCTGCGGCCCATCCTTGGGTGTTGGGAGGGTTAATGGGTGTTTGCAGAGTGCTCTGAGTGAGGAGAGAGGGCATCATTTATTGCTGCAGGGTGTGGAGACTCCCTGATGTGATTATAACGTGTAGTGATGGAGGCTATTTTTGTTGTATGTTGTGAATATTTCCTTGTATGGAATCACAAGGAGCCTGCCTGTGACTTGCAGCTCTGTTGAAAGCTCCAGCAATGAAGTTCCCAAAGTCTTTGACATTCCCAAGTCAGTGCTGTATGCAGCAATGTTAATTAGCCTTGGGGGCAATGCATAATATAGATGAGATAGTGAGAATGGAAATGCTCTGGCCTCTGCTCTTTGCAGAGGGATTGAGCAGAGTAGCACAGTCTCCTCTGCACCTTAGGACCTGGCATCTTGCACCTGGAGCAAGTAACCCCCACAGAAGTGGGAAGAAACTCTTAATTCTTCTTAGTGATCCAGACTGCTGCTCAGCAAATCCCCTCACCACTGGAGCTGCAGATCTGAAATGGTATTAAAGAGGAAATCAACCTTTTGCACAGTTTCCTCTTGGAAAGTGAGTGTTACTGTTACTTCTAATTATAGCTGTTGCAATGTTTCAAATGCTCTCCCAGGGACCAGGATGCCGGGGGTGGGGAGAGACAGCTGGAAATGCAGATAATTCCCCCTCTCCATTGATTCCTGTGTGTTATCTGTAACAGGAGTGGAGAGAAAATCTCCTACAACGCCAGGCTGGCCATTGTCCCCATGCTGGTCCTGGCGTTGAGCAGGACTGTGTCCCTGACAGGCGTCAGCCTTGGTGGCAGAAACGCCTCTCCCAAGATGTTGTTGCTTTTCAAAGAAGCTCAAACCGTCTCTTTTTTCCCCTCTTCCTCCAGCTCTTCAGTTCTTCGGCTTCCTTCTGATGGGTGAGAAGCGAATTTCGAGCGATTTTGTCTCCAGGCCAGGACCTCCTGCAGAAGAGCCACCATCCATGGACGAGTTGAGCCTGCCACCTCCTGGTCACACTCTCCAGGACTGACCACAGCTCGGAGCTTTACAGCAGCTTATTTTGCTTTTCTCCAAGGTCCCTTGTGCCCTCTCACCTGACCCCCGAGGTCTCTTCACTGTTGTGGGAGTTGTCCTTGTGGCTCCCCTGTGGAGTGTAAGTGTGTGGTTCCCCCTCTTTTGCAGAGGTGAGACTCAGAAGCTCAGCTCAGCCCTCTTTGAAGTGCTTGAGTTTGGTGTCTGATGCTTTGAGGACCTGGATTTCCTGTGTGGAGAGCACACAACACACAGAAAAGAGATGGACTTCTGAGGAGGAGGGTCCAAGTCATCCTCTGGAGGAGAGGCAGGGCTGTGGCTGTTTGGCTCCTAGCCTTGCCTGGATCGTGTCCCAGTTTTGGCTACCTATTGCCCCTCGGTGGCTGGTGCTGGGCTGCTGTGGGAGCCTGGTTTGCCCTGGGAGCTCACAGAGCTGTGTCCGTGCTCCGCACTGTGTGTCTGGGTAATCTCATCGCAGCTACACTCAAATACCGTCTCTATGGTGATGACTCAGGCATGCAGCCCCTCTCTGGGCTCTCCTCTCCCTGTCCAAATTCATATCTCGGAGGAGCTCTCTGACATCTCGTGAATGTCTCACCACCCTCTCAAGCACAACACGGCCAAACCAGGGCTCTTAACCTCTTCTTCTCAGCCCAGGGATTCCCTGAGCTCAGCAATACCAGGATGCTGCTTTGCTGCCGGAATCTGAGTGCTGTCTTCATCTCCTGCCTCCCCCCATGTCTTCATATCCTGAGCACCTCAACAGCTTGCATAACCTTGCTGAGCCTTTCCTGAAGCTAAAACTCTCACCTCCTCTTTCATCACTTTCCCCTCCACTTGTTGCAATATCCTTTTTTGGCTTCAACAAACTCGCTGTGGGTGAGCTTGCATCCACTGGGATGCTGCTTCAGGCATTGCTTCCTGCTTCTCCTGCCTCTCCTACCTCACCGCTCTGGGCTGCTCTCCTGCCCACAGCCACCCTCTGCCTCCCCTTGATCCCACCCATGTCCCTGCCAGCTGCCAGGGCTGTATCCCCCTGTTATTTCCTCATTTTATTCTTAATTATAAACTTTTGGCTCACAGGCAGCTTTCTTTGCTCCTCTTCTCACCATCACTAGACATGCAGGCTGCTGGATTTCAGTCGAGCTCCTACTGACTGGCACAAATGGGACAACTCCTCACTTGGGAGCCAGGAGGAGGCCATCCATGGACAGGGCAAACTATTTCCCCAGGCTTTTGTCGGGGAGGTGGGTCAAAGGCTGCCCATCTGTCCCTGGGAGTGCTGGGTGGGCAGGCTGAGGGACACGGGGCTGCCACGGGCTGCTGGCAGCACTGAGCTGCACCCCTGCCAGCGCTGCCCGGGGTGGGGTGGACCAGCAAAGGGATGGGATTTCAAGTGCCAATATACATGCCTGACTCCAGGCACAGAGGACTCAGCTTTTTCTTGCAGCTGCAGGAGTGCAGCTACCTCAGAGGGTAAATAAGCCTAAACAGGGCACTAAATAGGGACTGGGAATGGGAGACTGCTTCAGGGCAGTGAGCAGGGGGTAGAGCCTTCACCTGTGAACAGAGTGGGGCTGGGAGAATGACTTCTGCCCCAGCATCTGAGCTGTCAGCTGCACTGGCATGGATGACATGAAGGAATGCCAGGAGCTAGCTGGACTCCTGGGTCTGGTCCCCTTGGTGGGCAGAGGAGGTTGTTCCTACAAACGTGCTGCAGGACAGCTCTGGACCAGCTTGTTGCATAGGGGACACCAAAGAATTGGGGCAGAGCTGCTGCTGTGTCCCAGAAAGGTGTTGGCAGAGCCTGTCTCTGCAGTTGTCCTGCCAGCTGAATATTCATCTAGGCAGGAGCAGAAAGCTGTGATGTGCCCGCTGAGATCTGCAGTGCCTCTGCTCGAAAGCAAAGGCTTTCCATTAATTTATTGATGCTGGGCTCCAGCCTCATCTCTGCTCCCACAGAAGGATGAAAGCAGCTCCTTGTTCTCCTCTGGCAGGAGCGAAGCAGGTCTGTGTCAACAGGAGTTTTATGCTGATGCGTGAGGAGCTTATTCCTAAAGCAGGTCGTTCTCAGATTCCTCCTGCTGGTGCTGAGGTGCATCCCTGTGCTCTGACATCCTGCAGCCCTCTGAGCCCCTGGGCCAAGCCCTGACCTCGCTGCAGCTCTCACAAGAGCTGCCCTTCCCAGATGAGCCATCCAGATGAAGGATGGTTTTAATGTGGCCGCAGAAGAGGCACACTCACACCCCTTGCTGTAATCCTTTCTGTTTTCTTATGGGAAAAGGTTCTGCTCCTGAAGATTTTATTGATTTCTTTAAGATTTAAGGATGGAAATAGTAAGAGAACCTCACCACTGCCTATCTGTGCTCTTTCTTCATTCCCCAAATCCTCCCAGAGGGGATTTCTTCACTTTTGCTCTGTCTTCTCTGGGTTTCATCTATGGCATGACAAAAGCAGTGTCAGGTGTTTGTTTTTCCTGTGACTTTATCCTATGGCTGTGGCCTGCCTGGGGTTAAAAGCAATTGCTGGGCTCTGGGCAGTTTGCTTTGCAGCACAGAGCACAGTTGCTGGGAGACACAAATTGGTGATGCAATCCCAATTTTGAAGAACTTGACTTTGGATCACGTGATGCCACCCCAGAAGTCAGTAAAAGCACTGAATGGGAAATCCCCTTAATGTTCCCAAATCCCTGTAATGTTCCCAGAGTGCTGGCCTGGAGGGATGCTGTGGATCTGCTCCATCTCTGGACAGGGAAGGGCACCACTGTGTGGGAAGGCACTGATGTGCTCCTCTGGTCAGTTCTGCCTGCCTGGAATCGCCCACTTCCCCAGGATACCCTGGTTGAGCAGTGCCAGACTGACTCAAACAAGCCCCAGACAGTTTGGATGGAGCTTTCTTGTCTCTGTGCTTGAAGCATCTTTAGGGATTATCTGAGCCA
The DNA here is from genome assembly GCF_009650955.1 of Corvus moneduloides. Lineage (NCBI taxonomy): Eukaryota > Metazoa > Chordata > Aves > Passeriformes > Corvidae > Corvus > Corvus moneduloides. The sequence continues at coordinate 8,571,031 of NC_045492.1, forward strand.
ACATGGTTTTCTGATGGTGTCTTGACACATTTACCTTTTCTCTACTAAAAAGACCAAAGGAAGGTCCACAGGTGCTCAGCACAGAAAGCCAGCTTTGCTTTGCTGTGCTGGGTGATGCAGGGCTCAGCCTTTGCTGAGTTCACCCTGCCAAAAAAACGAAGGCCTTGCTGTTTCCACTGAAATCAATCCTTATGGGAATCTGGTCTCTGATGCAATGCTCAGCAGGAGATTTCTTTTTCCCATCACTCCGCTTATTTCAGCTCGAAAAAATAAACAGAGTCGAAAAAGTGATAGGCAGTAAAAATATCTGGGAGCTGCTGGAAGAGTTAAGGGTTTGCCATCTGTCTGTGGGGAACGTGGTGCGATGGGGAACGCCGGGTGCTGACTCAGCTGCCATTCTTCAACGCTGAGAGCCGAGGGAAAGACTAAACACCCTGCCTCGTATTTTGGCTTGGGATTACATTAGAAATAATAAACATCTGAGCTCTGATTCTCAACTGACAATATCTCTAAATGGAAGGGAATGTACAGGAAGGGAACCAGCAGCCAATGGCCAAAAGGAGCAAAGAGCTACTGCTGGCAGCAGAGAGTGTGTGGAGAGGCAGGGGAGGGGGCTGCTGTGGGCTGGCGGTGCCTCAGAATGTGGGAGGGGGACCAAAGAAGCCTGCTGGAACATGCATTCCTCTGAGGTCAATGGTGAGGTGGAGGAGGAAGAGGAGGAAGGCTGTTGTGTTTCTTCACCGCTCCATATCTGGAGCACATCTGAATCCTGGGCTCGAGCTTCAATTAGGGCCCAAAAAGTGCTTCATGTCCAGAGCGCTTGGCCTGACGCTTCTGTTTGTGCTGGTCCACTGCCCACAGCAGGAGAGGGCTGGTGTCCCTTGAGACCAGCCCTTTGGAGCCCATGGTTGTGACAGTCTCCTGGGTTTGCACTGCATCTCCAGGGCTGCTCTGTGTTGGTGTTCTTCTCTTGCCACTGTAACTTTGCTGCTTTGCTCCTGGGTCTGTCTCTCCCTGCCTTTGCCAACCCAACACAGATCCCCTCAGTGATGGAATCTGCATCTGAGAGGTTTGTTTTGAACTCTTCATCAGCAGAGCAGAGTTGAGTGAGGAACAGGTTTCCTCGTTGAGTGGCTGAGATAAAAACACTCGGGGAAAAAATCATGTGGGATTGAGCTGAGATCTATGGGAAGGCTCTCTTTGGGTGTGCTCAAGAAGACACAAGCTGCCGAACACCTCCAGGAGCTGGGGGCTAGTGGCCTGCAAGGCTGGGTGGACTTGTGCCTGTCCCCAGCCCTGTGGCAACACTGTGCTGCCCCACAGACCCAGGAGGAACAGCTGCTCACGGCCATGGGAGCAGACTCAGCCTCTCTGTTTGCTTTTTTTTCCAGGGGTTGTTCCTCTGAAAGTTGTTTGTGGCTCTTTTTCTCCATTTCCCTCTCTTCTAGAAGGTTCATCCATCATGCCCTGCAGACCATTCCCGGTCTTGCTTCCATGAGGAGCCCACAGAGTTTTGATGTGTGAGACCAGAGAAGGCAGAGTCAAATGTCACCTCTGTGTGAGACCTGATTTCCCAGGGAGGGAGGAAGGGAGAAGCTCTGCGGGTGTTTGTTGGCTTCAGGATGGTTAAAACCCAGACCCGCACTCTTGGTGTGCTCAGGGTGGGCACATGTGGGTCCCCATGGTGTGCTGGGCAGTGTGACCTGCAATCTGACAGCAGTGAGTGCTGGGGCAGGGCAGGCTCACCTCCACCTCCTCCTCTTTCCTGGCTGTAATTTCCTGCAGTGAACGAAATCATCGTTTCACTGGAAATAGATGAGTAGCAGGAACACAGAGAACAGGTCCTTGGGGCATCTGTCTTGTCAAGGGGATGGGTCAATAGAACTACTCAGACTCAAACACTGGCTATGTATTGCCTTCTAAATATGGCTTCATTCACCAAGAGGTGGATTCCTAATGAGACGAGTTCGAGGCAGGCAGCAGAGCACACTGCAGATAATAGCCTGAGTGGAAGAACCAGCTGAGTATAGGAATTTTAATTAAACCTGACAAACCCTGAGAGGAGAGAGCAGAGACAGAGACCAGCTGGCATAAAGATGCTGAATATACTGGATTTGGTGAGTGCTGTTGATGTGCTGCAGGTTAAGAGGATGTGCATGTCCCTGGGTGCAGGGGCCAGCCACAGGTCCTTGCATGATGCTGGATCAGGAGAGAAGCCAAAAGGAGCTCTCATCATGCTATGCTTTGCACAAATACATTAAACTTTCCTTGGCAGTAAATTGGCACCAGGATGCTCTGCCCTGCTCCTGCTGGCACTGAGATGATGGGGTATGAAGGGAGGATGGACTATTCTGCTGCAGGATTTTGTGCCCCCTCCTCATGATGCAGATGGGGCTGATCCATCCACTACAGCCTCCAGATGATCCTGTGCTGCCAGGCACATTTTGAGACCCTTTGTCCTTTGCCATGTACCCATCCCATGCTCCTGAGGGAAGGCAGGGCCATGCAGGAGCTGGGAGAAATCCTGATACCTGGAGCCTTATCAGAGACTCACAGAACAGTTTGGGTTGGAAGGGACCTTAAAGCTCCTCCTGTTCCACCCCATGCCATGGGCAGGGACAACTTCCACTATCCTGGGTTGCTCCAAGCCCTGTCCAACCTGGCCTTGGACTTCCAGGGATGAGGCAGCCACAGCTTCTCTGGGCACCCGGTGCCAGGGCCTCAGCACCCTCAAAGGGAAGGATTTCTTCCTTATATTTAACCTGACCCTCCCCTGTGCCAGTCTGATGCCATAACCCCTCATCCTGTCACTCTATGTCCATGTCAAAACCCTCTCCAGCTCCATCATCAGTGTGGGCAGCATCCCTGGGCCAGGAGTAGTGCTGGGGGGGTGGCACAGGCTCAGCAGCTGGGCACAGTGTCTGTGGCATGGGGATAAACCAGGGAAGGGCTGTGGGAGCTCCTGGCTGTGCACAGAGCCTGGCTGCCCTTGCTGAGCTCTCTGGGGCACTTGACACAGTCTGAGCCAGCTTTAAGTCCCCTTGGGCTATTAAAGCAAACAGCAAGGCATGGGTGATACGTTTTAGTTAAGCTGGAAAAGCCTTCAGAGTGATGCTGAATAAGGATTAAAAGGCCATTTAATCTATTTTTTTTTGCCTTTGCAAACACAAGGAAAATTCAAACCAGCTGACAGGGCCCGTGGTTTTGAGCCAGTTGCAGCAGCCTCTGGGATTTCCTTGGCGTGCTGGAACTGCCTGCGGGGGAAAGCTGGAATGAACCAGGTAATTTGGGCTGTGAACTGGTGGTGTTGCAAGCGGGGCTGGCTGATGGGATGCTCTGCTCTCCCTTGCCCTGTAATGGAGCCCTCCTCCACGTGCAGCGAGCATTGTGCCAGGTGTTTTACCTGCCTGGGGTGGGGATGGATTCCTGCCCAAAGAGGAGAGCCAGGGAAACAGAGCTGAAGAAGGCAGGAGGGATGCTGGAAAGATGCATTTTACTGTGTGGATGCTGCTGGCAGCCAGATACATCCCCAGGCATCCCTCCCCTTGCTTGGATGCCCAGCATCTTTGCTTGGCTCTGGCCTGGCAGATCCAAACCCTCCATCTGTCTCCTGTGCTGGAGACAACATCAAACCTGCTTTGATACTCTGTTCCAGGGACCTTCTCTTATTTCCCAGCCCCGTGTGTGTGGCTCTGGGGATCTTTTCCTGGCTGTGTAACCCAGCTGGGAGGATTCTTCAGGTGCTGTTCATATCTGATCTGTCTGACAGAGCCCAGCCTGCCACAGCCCTGCCTGGACATGAGTCTGACCACCTCATACTTCACCTGGTTTTTCAGCCCCTCTCTGTGCTCCGTGTCCATCCACTCCTGGTGAGATGTGTTTCACCAGTCCTGAAAATAATTTTTTCCCAAGTTCAAGTTCCATCTGGAGTAATTGCATCTTTATTGCAGCCATTGTATTACGCAAAATAATAAAACTCCATTAATTGGGCATAAAATGAGAGCAGCATTGGAGGCTGGAGGGAGGATGCACATGGGGTACAATGCAATATCCCGTGTGGGATGCCACGTTCCGCTGCCTGCAGGAGGGGTCAAGCTTTCCACAAACCAACCCTGGGCTCTCCTGTTGTCCTCCAGCCCTGCCCGTGTCCCTGCCTGGAGCTGAGCTGCACATGGGAGTGAGGCCACGTCCCCAGCTCGTGTGCCAGAGCCCATCTTCATGTGCCTGGAGCGCTCTTGAAATAATTGTGCCCAAACATTTTGACTGAGCCCTTTGCTGTCCCCTCCCTGCTAGCATCCCAGCTCTGTGGTATCCCTGGAAAATGCTGGCTCTTGCTGTGGGACAGGCTCTCCTGGCTGCTCCACCAGCTGCCGGTTGGTTCAAATTAACTTTGCAAGCAAAGCTCTGCCTCGTTTTCTTCTGACTCCAACAAGCTCCGGGCTGCTCAGCGCCTGTGTGGCCTGTCCCCCTCTGCGCCTTGGGGACAGAGTTAATGAAAATCATTCTGGTTGAAAATCACAGCCTGGGAGAACGGGTTTCTCCTCTTCTCACCAGGAACCTGGCTGGAGAGCTGGGGAGGCTGAGCAGAGGAAACTGGTTTTGGGGACCAGGGGGGATGTGGAGCAGGGCTGGGTGCTGGCACTGGGGAAGTGTGGTGGCTGGGAAAGGGAGATTCCCTGCAAAGCCGTGCAAAGGCTGAGCTTTGCTTTCATTCAAACCACGAGCATGAGTTGGATACACCAGGGAGGCTGGGGAGCCATAAAAACTTCAAATCCCCTGTGCACCAGAGCAGGCTGCAACCCCTTCGGAAATTGCCTGGTGAACTCACTGGCTAGGACAAACCATGTAGAGGGAGGGGTCCCACTGCATCTCAGGTGCCTGAAAGGATTTTGGGAAGAGCCCAAGGTGCATTCTTGGGAAGCCTTGATCCATGTGTGCTACACACTCAGCCCGTTGGTCCTGGAGCACATGGGAACCAGCCTGCTAATTCCCAACCCTGCATCCCCTCACTTGCCCCAGTGTGGCTGGGACAGCAGGTTCACTAAGGAGGGGGTTTATTGCCTGGAAATCCAGAAACATCCTCAGTCTGCAGGGGCATGGAGAATCCTTGGGAGGGCAGGAAGGCTCCAGGGGGTCTACCTGGGCTGCTCTGTTCGGAGCATTCCAGCCTCTGCAGCACCTCAGGCACGAGTGGACACAGGACTGTGATTAATTCCATTGCACACTGCCTTGCACACACTGTGAAATTAACAATCCTAAAAATGGCGGGCAGTTTCCCAGAGGAAGAGCTGAATCTCAGCCTGGCAGGGCCCGGTCTCCTCTCTGTGGCTTGGTGGAAGCAGCACAGTGGGGTTGGCAGAGCTGAAAGGCTCCGTGCTCCAGTTCAGCAAGGACCAACCAACCAGGCTGTGCCAGCTCTGAAGGATGTCTTTGGCCTCTGGTCAGTCCCATGGGTGCACAGGGTCCCAGATGGCCTTGGCCAGCTCTGCCATGGGACACGTCCCACTGCCCCTCTGGGATCTGCAGGTCCCCAGCACGGTCTCCCCGTGCCTTGAGGAGGAGAAGAGTGTCTGTGGGGAGCACAGCAATTCTCCTGGTTCATTCAGAGAGTGGAGACACCAAAAGGCTGGAGCTGATGCGCTCAGCACTCTGGCAGTGCCCAGCATACCCAATGTGCTCAGCCTGCTGTGGGCATCTGGCTGCAGTTCCCAGGGGAGTGGGTGGAACTTTGCTCCGGGCTGAGGAAGGAAAGCAGGAGTGCAGAAGGATGCTGTTCTCTCCAAAGCCGGCTCTGGAGCTGGCTGGAAGGATTTCTTTCTGAAATGCTGGCACAAGTTGCAGGGGAAATCACTCACAGGGGAAAGGATGGCTTGTTCCGAGGTTTCTCCTGGGTTTAGGTAGCTCAGGAGAGAGTGTTTGTAACAACTGCACTCTGTGAGGAGCAGAGGGGGAGAGCTAACCTGTGAGTGTGTCCCTCAGGGGGAAGAAATCCACTGTCAAGCACAGCCCAAAGCTCAGAGGAACAAATTGATTTCACTCCTGCATTTCTCTCTCCTTTCAATCAGCACCCATGGAAGCACCCATGAAGAACTTGTCAGCTATGAGCTTTGGGAACAATTCCTTCTGCACACTTTTCTTTCTTTCTTTCTTTCTTTCTTTCTTTCTTTCTTTCTTTCTTTCTTTCTTTCTGAAAGCAAGCAAGCAAGCAAGCAAGCTTCTCTTTGAATTGCTGGGTCAGTGCTTTGGCTGCTGCTGGTGATTCCAGTGGATGCTTTTCCCCTCGTTAAACCCTGCCCTGTGCGGAAATGCGTGAGCTGGGGAACTTTGACACCCTGGTCCCTGCCAGGGCCCTGCCACCACGTCTGCCGTGATTGATGACTGTGCACAAGGGGCTGCAGATGCTGTGGTTGCACAGAACAACAGGGAGCTGGTTTCTGCGGTCGGGGGAGATGCTATCTGCCTGGGATTGGCCTCCGGAAAAGCCCCCCCAAGGCCTTCCCTTCAAGTTGCAAAACCAGTTGAGGCCACCCCAGATCTGGCTGTTTCTTTGCATAAGCACTAAATGGAAGGGAAGATTTTAGCAAGCCCCTTCAGATGCTCTGCTCAGTGGGAAACTGGGCAGGAAAGCCAATATTCACGATGGCTGCTGCATGCAGGGACACAGGCTTTGGTCAGACCTCTCCTGGCTCAATAACGTTGGGATTGATGGAGCCACGGAAAAAAACCTGCGCTGCAGGGATGTGATGTCTGGATTCTCAACAAGGGGAGCTCTGGATGAGTGAAGATGTGACACTGGATCTTTAAAACCTTGGGTATGTGTCCCCAGACCCTGGGGCAATGGTCCCTCCTGGGATGCACTGGATGGACTTTACCACTTGCCCTCACGAGGGAGAGCTGAGCCTCCTGACCTCCATGGGGCTGGATCCATCAGCCCCATGGAGATTCTCCATTTTGATCTCTTTTCTTCTTCATGGCATGTGGCTAACGTACAGATTTCCAGGGGCCTCTTTTTATATATAGATTGCTTGGGTGGGAGCCTCCCAGAAGGTCGGAGCCCACCTAAACACACAAATAGACATAAAACCTCTTGCTGCTTCAGAGTGTAAAGTAGCCCTGCTCAAATGTGTTGTAAAACCAGGCAGATCAAGTCTCCCCTGCTGTAAACAGCTGCTGTCAGCTGCAAAATACCTCCTTTTTCAATCTGCAGTACCTGGACAAAGCAATCTGCCAGGATTTGGTGAGGCACCATGCCCATCCATCAGCTGCTGTCACCCCACCCCAAGTCTTCCTTGATCCCAGAGAATCAATCCTGCCTAATGTATAAATACTCAATCTGGAGTCTCAGCTGTGGAGGAGAACACAGAGCTGTCAGATAAGCTGCAATTAGTGCATTTATCTACTTTATTTTCCTGTCGTTTCCCAAACACCATTTGCCTGCCTGCTTTTAATACACGTTATTAAACCTGCAGTAAATGTTGATTAAAGAAGCCTTAATCCCAGGTGTTTGTTTTCTAACACTGCTGTGAGATGCAGTCTTCGACTGCCTTCAGTAAATTTTATCTTTTAGGAGTTTTTCCCACCTTCCAAACACAGTTATGCCCGAGAAATAGGTTTTTAAGAGCAGATTAGTGAGCTGTCCTTCTGATTTGCTTGATGTGCTTGGCTCCACTGGAGAGGGTGATGGGCCAGAGCTTTGCAGGCAGCTCTGTTGCCTCGGAGAAGCATTTCCCCCCCTTCACCAAATGCTCCACAACCACTTTAAGCAAAACACTGCAGAAGAGATAGATATATTCTTATTAGTCTTGCAAGAGAAACTACAGCAATCAATCCCAGGGCTAGACTAACTCCTTCCCTTTGCAATTTGGATGTTTAGAAGTAATTTGGGGAGTAATCTCTGCGAATGGCAGCATGGAAGTAACTGCCTGCAATAAAACATTGCGGGGGTGACTGTTATCCTAATGATATTTCCAACAAACATTACTGAAATATGTTTTCCTCTCTAAAAATGGCAACAGAATTTAAATGTTCTTAGTGCTAACATGGAAATGGAGTAAAAATTAGCTGGGTTGGTTCTGTGATGATGATGATTTCTTTATTATTGCCGTGGTGGGTGGGTTCCCCCCTTCCTACTGCCCTGTTTATCCAGGGGTACAGCATTATTCCCTGTTCATTATTCCCTGCTTCACGACCTGCTCATGTGTTATTTCATGTGACAAAGCCCCTTTCCATTAAAACAATATAAATAATTGCTATATTCTTTCACAGAGGAAGCAGGAGCGTTGCACGTGGCAGTAGCATTACAGGAAAAAGCTGCTGGCCTGATCCCAATGGCCTGTTCTCCTTTTTTATTTCCAGATGCGTTTGTCTCTTATTCTTTGTGAATAATTTATCCAGGTACGCCTGGAAAAGTACTCAAAAGAAATTACAACTGTCTTAAAACACCTACACCAGTGCTCCCTGTTGGGAAGGTTCTCCAGTGATGCCTAAAGAACCTTCCTTTTATCCTTCAAGCAAAGTGGTTTCCTCCGTGTGTGTGAGCAATTCAGGGGTGCTGGGCTGTGCTGGGATTTTGGGAGGGGAGCTGGGGAGGGTCAGAAGCTGGAGGTGGGCAGTGATGGGCAAGGCGTGTGGACCATCCAGCCACCATCTAACTGTGAGGTTGGAGGGTGGCTGAGATGTTCAGGGATATAGTTTGGAGTTGGGAAAATCCTCCAGGACCTGCGACAGAATCACAGAATTTTTAAAGCTGGAAAAGCCCTCCAAGACTGCTCAGTACAACCATCACTGACAAGGCCAGCACTAAACCATGTTCCCAAGTGCCACATCTGCACATCTTTTAAATCTCTCCAGGGATGGTGACTTCACCACAGCCCTGGGCAGCCCTTTCCAGTCCTGGACAACCCTTTCAGTGAAGAAATTTTCCCTGCTGTGCAATCTAAACCTTCCCTTAACTCAGTCAGTCTGCTGGCTGCGGTTTGGTTGGGTTTATAGAGCAGGATAGCTGAGGGTGGGGGTTTCAGGGGGACCTGCCCACGCCTTCCTTGGGTTTGTGGGCGCATGTTGGGTGCCTCTGGTTGCAGATGGAGACCATGATGGCCAAATCTCTCCAGCCAATTGCTTCCTGTTTTTCAGCATTTCCAAACCAAAGTGGGATGGATAGAGAAGCAGTTGGAAGCTGCTTGCTCCTGTCTCCATCTGGCCAAACCTGCTGAGAGGGCTTGGAGGCCAGAAGGGAAAACTCACCAGGATCATCATCAAGGCATCTGAAATCCCGGGACATCATGAGCTACAGGAAACACAAGAGGGAAAACTTTGGGGGAGGCTTCAGACATTTGCTGCTCCTGCTCGGATTGCAGCCAAGCGTCATCCTCCCCCGGAGTCACGGCAAAGCCCTGCACGGCCAATTAAAAGCTGTGTGAAATGAAGGCCGGGATGTTGTTCAGCCCTCGCTGTCCCTGTGGAAGGGGGGGATGCTGTCGTTAGCAGAACTCTGCCCTCCCTGAGAGTGGGAGCCAGCTCTTGGCTGCTCCCAGCCGCTGCCGCTGTTCGGGATGAGCTTTTCATGCCCTCTGTCAGATGCAAAGCTATTAAGGCAGGTGATTAAACGCGATGCCTCTCTATTGATCCTCCACTGATTCCCAGAGCCAGGGCTGACGTTATCCTCTTTGGATATTCATAGAGCTGCTGCTGAGAGCCGGCTCGGAAATCCTTCTGGACAGAGGTGTCAGGAGCCGTCTGCCGCCTTCTGCAGCGCTTTCGGCTGCCAGGCTCCTGCGCGGAGCTCCTGGGCACAGGGGGACGAGGGCTTGTGATCATCAGCCCGTGAACGACCATGGTGTGACCCCACGCCGGCTGTGAAGGTCCGTGGCCAGGAGGAGGAGGAGGAGGAGGAGGGGGAGGAGGAGCAGGACACGTCCTGGTGCATCCGCCTGTTCCTGCAGCTCGGGCTCCCTCGGGCTCCGCACTGCTGGGATGCTGATGTCCTCTCTCCTCTGGATGTTGGGCAAGCCGGGCTGTACCTCTGGGGATCATTTCTTCCTTCCCAACTGGTTGTGAATACCATTTTTCCAACGGTTCATGTAGTTTTGTTTTTTTTCTCTCCTATTTGCCTAATTTTCAGTGGAAGCATCCCCCCATGAGCTGATGCTGAGGGACCACGAGTGACACCACCTTCTTATTTGGATGGGGAAGCCAAGAACAGAAGGGAAGGCCTAAGAGCAGGCAGGCTGTTCTCCAAATGCACCAGAAAAAAAAAAAACAAAAAAAAATTTAGGTTTTAAAGCATTTTTACTAGGTGTTTGGTCTGCAGCCAACAGCCTAATGCATCACTGAGTTTAGCTCCATCCATTCTGCAGTGCAGTTGCCCAAGAAATCAATGCCCTGACATACTTTCCTTTGCTAGAAAATACACTTTTGCTTGAGTGGGTGTGAAAACCGAGCTCTTGCCAAAACCTTGTGAGTGCCGGGGAAGGCTGTCCCGCTGAGCCCATCTTCCAGAGGAGCCACAGGACAAAGGCTGCTCTCTCCGACTTCTGTTCTACCCGCAGGGGCCGCGGGGCTTTGAATACTGACCAGAGAGCAATTGAACGAGGGAAATGTCTTCCAGTTCCTGGTTGAAAATAACTTTTTTCTAATGCATGGTCAGGTGATTTGTAGTCTAGGCTGATTTTCTGGCTTCCTTTATTCATAAAGCATACAAAAAAGCCCCACTGCATCACCTGGGCTGTGCTCTGATTTCTGCATAGGCACAGCTTCACTGGGTGTGTTTGGTCTGGGCTGCTGTGGGCAGAGGCTGAGGTGATGGTGTTGGGCTCCCCCCAACAAGGGCGATTTTTTGGAAGCTTTTCTGCAGGGTGAAGTGCCTCTGAATGATTGCCCATGGATTTTGAGAAATGGTGATTTCCTGCAGGGAGAATCCCCATGGATTTGGGTCTGGGGGTTGCTCTGCTGTTGTCAGCCCTCTGCCATCCCAGACCTTGGCTTGCAGAATCTCTGTTTCACTGCTGGCATCGTCCATCCCCCTGCCTCCCTCCTGCGAGGTCTCTGACTCAGAGCCTGTCTCCTCTGACAAGTTTATTGGTTTTCCAGAGCCTTTCCAGTGCTACTGAGGCAATGCCTTTCATTTTGAGGGCAAAGCAAGGAAAAGTTAATGCCTTCAGGAGCGGGTGAGCCATGTGGCTGGGCTGGCTTGTGCAAGACTGCTGTCCCTTCGTGTCCCACACCCCTGCTCCTGATGCAGCATGGACAAGCATAGGAATGCCCTGATGTCATTCCTGGAGGGTATTGGAGGGGCTTGCTTGTGTTTCCAGCCCTGCTGGGAAGAGGCTGGGTGGTGTTGTTCACATCAGAGCCCTTTTCTGCTTGCTGGGATGTGCCTGGAGCAGGGGCATGAGCAGGGTGTGCAGGGCCCAGGGTGAGCGGGATAGGAAATCCCCAGGAAAGTCTTACAGGTGCCCTGGGCACAAGGTGCTGTCAACACATCAGAGGGACACACAGGCTCCTGGATGCTCATTTTCTGGATGGATTGACAGCTCACAGCTCCAGAGCCCCCAGGAGGAGGAGAAGTGAGCTCACTGGCGCCCTTCCGCCTCCACTGTGCTCAGTGGCACAACTTCCTGTGGCCTGGGAAAAGCACACACTCCACCTTGAGATTTTCTGTCACCTCTAAGAGGTCCTTGATGTCCTATCTCCTGCCCAGCTGCCAGCTTGTTTTCCTCCTGCAGGTCTGGCCAGCTCCTTGGCCGAGCTGTTTGCTCTCCCCAGTCCTGGCACCCAGATCCTCTGATGGCAGCACACCCTGGGGACCCTTCTCTCACCTTGGAGGACGCCAAGGTTGTTAATCCACTTCGTGGGTTAAAAAACTGAAAACATTTGGAGCATGAGGAGCTGTGTCTCAAACCCCTGCTGCCCCAGCACTCAGCACCATGCCTTTGAAGGCATTGTCAATTTGCAACATCAGGCCAAAAATAGGGCTTTTCGAGTGGAAAAGAAATGTGCAGCTGGGAAAGGGCAAAAAAAAAGGTGTTTACTCCTTTACCACAGTATGGAATTGTGATGGGGAAGAGTGCAGTGATGCAATGAGCAGAGTGCTCGTGAGGGAGTCCTGCATTTGTGGAAGGGGAGGCTGATGACAGGACCCACATCTTTTGGACCAGGGATCATCTGTGTCAACAGTGGGATGGAGTAGACAGCAGGGCTCTGGGGAGAGAAAAACCAAATAAAACCCCAGAAGAAAGGAAAGCCAGTAGCAAAACACCCAGAACAATCCCTTTCTTCTGTGCCCAGAGCCCCTGAACCAAATCTTTAATCGTTCTGGGAGGGATGTGCCTGCATGGTGGCAGGAGGGCAGTGGCTTCCCCGCCTGAGATTGGGGTTTGCACAGTGATTGAGATCCCAGCTGGGACAGAAATCCACTCAGCAGAGTTCAGGGGAAAGAGCAAGGAGAGGCACTTAGGAGCTGCCGTGTGACACCTGTGAGCTCTGTGTGAGCTCTGTGTGAGCTCTGTGTCCTGCTGGGTGACCGTGTGCGGAGACAGCAGCTCTCAATTTGAGCTAAGTATTTTCCAAGTATCCAAAGGTTCTGGGGAGTCAATTTCCATTACCTGTTCACCACAGATCACTCTTCTCCAGGGACTGGGAAGATGCTCTCTGAAATTTAACTTCAGCAAAGGAGTCACTCAGATGTACCTGGAGCCCCAAATGGTTTTTGGAGGATGCTTATCCCTTTCAGGGGAAGAAGTTGCTCCCAGTGCAATAGAACTGGTGTGAGGCTGGGCTCAGCCCCTCGCCTGGAGCTGTGAAGTCCAAGGGAAGTGCTCTTGGAGGCAGCACACTATGCCCAAAGGATCCCAGCTCCTTTCTCCTGCAGGGTGGCAGGGAGAGAGGCCGAGGGAGAGATGACCCCAGACCTCTGTCCTGAAGTTACAACAACTGAACGAGAGTGAGACTTGCCCTGTGTGAGGCACATTAGGAAAGCAACCAGGGTGCAGCGTTCAGGGGAACAGTTTGGGGAGCAGCTTGAAGCTTAGCACACACATTCCCTATGCAGCAGAGCTGCTGAAGGTTTCCTGAACTCTGCTCTACGTGCAGAGTCAGGCAGTTTGTGCTCAGCCCTCGGCTCACAGGTAGCCAGCTGTGAGTGCAAAACCTGGGTCAGCTCCGCTTCCGTCCGATTGGTCCAGGTGGCCGTGACCTGAAGAAGCTGAAGCTTTTGTCCTCCCATGAGATGTGTTGGAACTGCAGATGGAGTATCCTAAATGCCTTTGCAGAAGCTGAGCTAGTACAAACTAGAGTTTTTACTTTACTCTTCACATGCCTCCCCTTGCCCTTGTCCCTCTGGTCCCATCCTGTCCCAGTGCTGGTCCTGCTCCATCGCTCCCTCTCTCCTGCCCGCAGGGGAAGCTGTGACCTGCTCCTGGTGTGAAGGAGAAAACACTGAAAGAAATGCTCTGCCAGAGCAGTGAATTCAGCTCACTACAGAGTGTTCCCACAAATTTCTGCTGCTCTCTTATCAGCCCATCGGCTTAACCAGATCACCCTTCAGCTCCCACCAGACACCTCTGTGCCTCCGCAGTCCGAGCCCTGGGAGCTGCAGCCTGAGTCACACTGTGTGGGAGAAAGTAATTGTTCCATCCACAGCAAATTGGACCCGTAATAACCTCTCTCTCCATAACAGCAATGATGCTCCTTCAAAAATATATTTTAATTGATTTTGGATAATGAATTCGGCTTAGCAGGGAGCAGGCAGTGGAGAGATGAGGAATGGGTGGATGGGGAAGAGCAAGTGGAAAGGAAAAGTGGCTGTTGTGTCCCGTGGAGAAGGTGCAGGAGGCTTGGTGCTGCAGGCGGGGCACAGGCAGGGCACGGGCGGGGCACAGGCAGGGCACGGGCAGGGCACAGGCAGGGTGTGAGCAGGACACAGGCAGGGTGTGAGCAGGACACAGGCAGGGTGTGAGCAGCCGGTCTCCGGGCCATGAGCAGAGGGTGAGCAACACCACTGGCCAGTCTTGCCCGGGGCTGTTTCTTGGTGCTGTGTCCACACAGAGCCTTGGTGAGCATCGCATGTGCATGAAAAGGCTTTCCTTCCTCCTCCTCCCTCTGCCAGCCACTTCAGAGGCTTCCCCAGGACTCTCTGCCCACACGCTGGGGTGCTGAGGAGCTGTTTCACATCTTTGAGAAAGAACAGTTGCCCCTTCCTCAGAAGTTCTGCTGTGAGCCAGCAAAAAGCATCGATGGAAGACAAGCTGGACCCAAAACTCCAGTGCCCTCCTCTGCAAGGCTTTGTTCATCCTCACAGCTCACAGCAGAGATGTTCAGGGGGTTAATGTGCGATTGCCATGTACCACTGCAGTGGTTTCATCTCTGCTTGGAGATGCCTCTGTTCCTGTCTCTTGCTGGGAAGAAAATGCAACAATGCTCTCTAGAGGCAGAAGAAGTCAAGGAGAGCTTTGCTTTCCCTGGCTCTGTCTTTCATCATGACCTCACTGCTCTTCCCAGCTGTTTTTTTCCCACAGAAACAGCAGTTTCTGGGCATTTTGACCTCCTGAGATGCAGCTTGGGTAGTTTGCTTCCCCTTCCCTCCGCACAGGACAATCTGATGCAATTACTGTGGCTGAGCAGAGGAGGACTGGGAGAAGTGGGGAGCATTTTGAGTCAGGATGGAGCTCTGGGAAGAGTTTGCTGTGCAGGGTGATGGAGGAAGGGCGGGGGGAAATGTGCTGCAGCATGGTTGAGCATCACTCTGGGGCCGGGAAAGTGAAGCCCATGGTGGGATGTTAGAAGGGAAAGGTCTTCTAAGGACTAATCAACCCCAGGTCTCAGGCAAGGTCAGGTGCAGCTGTGGAGCTGCAGAAGCCCAATCAGGCACCAGCTGCCCCTTAATAAAGGCCAGATGGGAGACAGAAGCTGGTTTGGGAGGGTGTGGGTTTCTTCTGGGCAGGGCAGGCAGCAGCTTTAATGCTGGCTCTTGTAGGACTTGTTTTGGTGTGGAGAAGGGACTGGAGCCCTGATCACTCAAGGGGTTTTTTTGGGTGAGTCTGGGCCTAAGCTGAGGAGCTGCTGGGGGACCTCCTGGGATGCTTTGATGGAGGCTTTAGTGGGCAGTTTGGGGGGAGCTGGTCCAGGTGCAGCTCCTGAGGTTGGGGCCAGTGGTTGGGCTGTGCTGAGCTGCAGAGATTCCTACAGGAGCCTGAGTCTGCAAGAACTGGCAAAAATGGAAGTGCCAGCACCTGAACCAGCAGTTACAGATCCTATTTTCTGCTCTTCAGAGAGCCCAGCTGAGACCTGCACCCAGCTGCACTGGTTGTTATAGGTACAAAATGTTTGGGTCCTCTGCTTGTGATCCATTAAGGGGGATGTGGTTTAAAGGTGATGCTCTGCCCTTTGCAGGGGTGTCAGAGGTAATAGACTGGGCCGAGATGGGATTCCGGGTGAGATTTTTTTTCTTCGTGTGGGCAGCTGACCAAGCAGAACTCAGCCTCTGTGTGGAGTGGTGCTCAGTGGGGTCCCTTTGCTTGTGCTATGCCACAGGATCCCAGAAGGGTTTGGGTTGGAAAGGACCTTAAAGCTCCTCTTGTTCTACCCCCTGCCATGGGCAGGGACACCTTCCACTATCCCAGGCTGCTTCAAGCCCTGTTCAACCTGGCCTTGGGCACTTCCAGGGATGGGGCAGCCACAGCTTCTCTGGGCAACCTGTGCCAGGGCCTCCCCACCCTCACAGAGAAGAATTTCTCCCTAATATCCAATTTAATCCTGTCCTTTGTTAGGTTTGATGCCATTCTCCATTTATCAGCTGGGCTCACTGTGCTCTCAAAATAAGTGGGGATTGTCCCTTACCTTATACCTGGAGCTGGTGGGATGCAAAGCCCAGACCACCCCTGGTCATCAAAAGAAAATAGAATAATTAATTTTACTATCCTGGCCACTTTCCAGTCCACTCAATTACATTCTGCTGATCCACCCTGCAATCCCATATGTTGTTGTTTATTTTATTAGCTCATATTGCAAATCTTCCAGTAAGAGCTGCCCTATGAATAGCCTTGCCTGCTGAATTAATTGTGCTGCTGAAAGTTTCAGGTTAATGTATAAAATGTGCTTGTAGGCCCTGGATAAAGGAAACAAAAGAAATTATGTTATTGAGCTGGACTGGGCAAATCTTGTGTCCCCAGGTGACTGGGAGGATACATAAAGAATTAACTGGACAAATCACCACCCTCACAGGGAAGGATTTTTTCCCAATATCCCATCTAATCCTGCCCTCTGTCAGTGTGAAGCCATTCCCCCTTGTTCTGTCACTCCAAGCCCTTGTTCAAAGTCCCTCTCCAGCTCTTTTGGAACCCCTTTAGGCACTGGAAGATGCTCCAAGGTCTGGCAGTTCTGAATAGTGCCAGGTTGGGCTTCATTAGCCAAAATACCTGTGCCTGCCCTCCCAGGCAGCTGACCTGGGGGTACTTGTGTGCTTCTTTATATTCCTGGTAACTTTCCTATTGGAAAGCAAGTCCTATATTGCATGTCTGCCTTTATTCAGGATGCTGGATGCATCTAGCCTCATCTCTTAGCTTTTATTATGTGCAATCTGCAGGCCCAGGTGGGTTGTGTAAGGCTTTGTGCTTCCTCTGTTGTGCTCTGGTCTACCAAGAGTGATAAATCAGTGCCAGGGGTTACACGTGCAGGCTGCAGATACACATGGAAGGGCAGTTTGTGTTAAATTGCACTAGATTAAAGCATTTCTGTTTGGGAACCCTTGCTCTGGTTTAATTTCATGGAGTTCTGTGCTCCGAGAGACACGGTTGCTATGGGGAGCTAGCTGCCTTTGAGCTGGAGGGATCGCTTTGGTTATTTACTCCGACCTCCAACGAGGTGTAAAGTATTCCCTGTAATTCTGCAAGCCCACAGGAGCCTGAGCTCCTGCATATGCTGTATCTTAACTTCAACGGTGATGCATGATAGCAAACCCTTGAAAGACTTCGTTAAGTTTGGAAATTACCTTTGCAATTTAAACCTGTCTTGTTTCTAGCTCCTATTTTATTTCCATTCAGTTTCCAGTGCCGGGGGCTTCTTATGGCTTTCCCTGCTGCATTAAAAGATATTTGTTATTGGGCAGCACTAGGCAGGGCTGTCCCAGAGAGACTGAAGAGAGGTGGCTGGATGGTCTGGGCAAATAACTGGGATTCACAGCTGCTTTGGGAAGGGAACAGGTAGGAATGGATGATGAGGGAGTGTGTGAAATAACAAAGGCCTGCAGCAGGAGCTTATTTCTTATTTCACAGACCTCAGTTCATCACGTTGTTGATGCTGGACTTTGTGAACATCCTGGATTTGTGCAAAGGCTCAGCCAGCTCTCGCTCTCTTAAGACTGCTTTGCTTTTCCATCTGCATTTTCCCACCTCTTTAGTGTTGTTACACAGATGGATAAGCAGTGCCTTGGTTTATCCCTGGTCTTTGGTTGGTTGCTGTGAGGTACCGAGGCTGCTGCTGTTTGTGCCCAGTGTGGTCCTTTGCCACCCCCTCGTTTGCTTCTCAAGGGCAGTGGAGCATGGCTGGGATGCTGGGGAGCCTCAGGGATGGGGGATTGCTCTGCTTTTTCCACCAGCTGATTACAAGGAACCATGAGGGGCATAGATTCATCTCCAGGGAGGTGCCTGAGGTGTGGGGAGGGCATGGTGCTAAAATTGTGGGGAAATCTGAACCCATGTGGGATTCTTGTTAAGTGTTTTCACTCCCTGCTCTCTTTCCCCTCCTGTCCCTGGCTGTGCTTGCAGGACACAAGCTCTGGCCTCAGCAGCACTGCAGACCCCTCCTGTCACCAAAAGGTGACCTGTGTTTGCTGCCAACTCCACTTTGGTGTTAACTCTTAATTAACCCAAACTCTCCTGGATGTGTGCAGGAATTCGTGGTGCTGTTGAGGGGCATTTGCATTTGGGTGGTGAGGAAATTGTGTAGCCAGAGGGATGCTGGTGTTTTCCATCAGGCAGTGAGTGCCATCCATTACTCGCTGCTCTAACTCGATTTGAGGCACTATGCTGTCAACTCTTTAAATCTGATTAGCACAAGTGTTTCTTCTTCTCCTCAGTGATTTGCTGTGCTCTTAATGTGATGCCCACTAATGACAGAGGAAGAAGCTAAACCAACTTATTTTCCCATCTAATAAATGGCAACTTGCATTGGTCTTAAAAACAGTGAATGGAAGACGAAACCTGCATTGTGGAGGCTGCTTGATGGAGTCAATTAATCCTGACTTCTAGGAGTAGGATAAACTGGGAAAAGGGAGTGGGACATGCACTCACACTGCCCTGAGAGGAGGTGATGGTCTGCTCTGGCTGCTCTTTGTCCTGGCCAGGGAAACTTGGCACTCAGAGGACGTGTGGCTTGGGACAAGCCAACTCTGGGGGTCACCAGTGACCCATTAACCTCCCAGATTTCTTGTTGGCACCATCCACCTTTGTAGCCCAACTTGCAGGGGGAAGATGTGTCCTTGGGGATGTGTTGTGTTATTCCCCAGGTATGGTGCTGGTTCCTCTCCCTGTGTGTTGTGCCAGAGCAAAGACTATGGGGCTCAGGACCTCTCACTGCTGAGCAAGGCTTTATCTGGAGACCCACAAATGTTCCTATGACCACTGGAGTGGTTCCAGAGTGCGTCTGTGCAGCAAAAGGTGAAGCCAGCCCTGACCTTCCCCTCCAGCTGCAGAGTGTGCCATCAGCTCTGTCTCTGCAAACAGGGGTAGGAAATGCAAGTCAGATCTCTCTGCCAAAGGCACTGCTCCTGCTTTGCATGCAGACTGCAGGTGCCTAGACAAGGGGAAATATGGCAGAGGCTTTGCAGTGATGCAAAAAATCCCACTTGGCTTTTTTTTTCTTCTTCAAGTGCCTGTCCCTTTGGCCTAGAAAAAGTAGGCTGAAACAGGTTTTTTCTTTCTTGATCTTATTTTTCATTCTTGCTGTGTTGTGTTTTGCCTCAGGATTTACTACACAGAGCCCTTCATGCTGTTTCCACAGGCTTATTTAATATCTGGGGTGTGTGGCAGTTCTTCCCTGGCCTATATGTTTTTCTCCACACTGCAACTTGCTATTAAATTTCACTGTGTGCCCTTGAGTGCAGTTGTGGAAGGATCCCACTGATGTGCTTGCTATGATAATCATAACCCTGTGCTAATTGCTTCCATCACAGATAACTGTGCTTGGCTCTGAAGCATTTATCCTTCTCTTTATTCCTTTCTGTCTTCCCCTGTTCCTCCTCCCTCCTGGGCAGCATCCCTTTTCTGTGTTCCGATCATGAACACCACTGAAGAATTGCTCCTTGCTAAAATATCCCGAGCAAATGGTTTGTAAAGCAGTACCATGTATTACACATCCCATAGTGATCCCTGCTCAAAATCTGTAATGGTCCCTTGTTGAGGTTTGGGCTGAAGGATCTCTGCAGACTCTGGGATGGCATTTTCCATAATTGATGTCCCATCGAAATAGGTGATTTAATTCTGCCAAAGTCATATTTGTTGTCTACAAATCTCCCAAAGTTCATGAGGCCAATTAAGCCAAGGAGATGAGACTTTAATGGCACTGATGTATCATCCTGTGTTGAGCTCATCCCCACGTGCGAGGCAGGGTGATGCATGGGGTGATGACGATGAAGGCTTTGAGCAGACCCTTGGAGCCCTGCTCTCAGGCAAGGTGAGATGCTTTGCTCCACATGGACACAGAGCAAGGCCAGGACTGTCCCCATTTGAGGGAATTTGCAGTCCTAAAGTATGACACAATCCAGGACAGATTTGCTGTAGAACCCGACTCAAAAATCATCCCATTATAAGTAAATGTAAAAGGCTTCTGAAGAGCAAAGCCTCCACAAGTGGAGTAACATCATGTTGCATGTTTCTCTGCTCCCATCTGCTCTAGAGCATTTTTCCCTCTGTATTTTCCAGCTTGGATGATGCCAGCTGGCTGGGGATCCAGGACTGCTGTCAGCTGGGTGCTGCTGTAGTTTTCTTCATGGAAGAGGCTGAAGATCAGAGACGTGTAGCCTTTATGCCCAGACCTGCCCTGGGGGTCCTTCCTACTCAGATCCTCCTGTTTGCCCTGTGTCTATAAGCTGGTTTCTGTGAGCTGCAATTTAATCAGGATGTTAATTTTAACCTTTTCTTGAAGGACTATGTTCCACCCTGCTTAGCTCCCAGAAATGCTGACACCCCATGGGCATTGCCTGGAACCAAATGTTTTTCTCCCTTCAAACTTTCCCTTGTCTTTGCAGTTCTGCCTTGTTACTTCTTTCTAATGGCGCCAACACAAATCCTGGGGCTTACTGAATAACTTTGCTATGTGCTGGAATTAATAATTAATAATAGGCATCTGTCAGCTGGAAACTGCATTATTCAAAGAGGGATGATGTGGGTGGGCAGCTGCTCTTGCTGGTGGAACATCTCTCCCGTAGCATCATGTCACAGCATTAGGGGAGAGCTGGGTGATGTGCTGGGTATCTGGGTGTGTGGGAAGGATGCAGGTAGTGATTCAGCCCTGTGAAAACACGCCTTGCCTACTGCCAGTACCCATTTCTGGGGAGAAGGGTAGGAGGGATGGGTGTGAATCTCCCAGGGCTTTGTCAGGATATTGGGAAGTCAATGGGACAGAGGGAAGAGCTGCCAAGGCAGAGCCTGCTCTGCTTTCCAGGCTCTGCTGCTGTGACTCAGGGGGCTGAATCACAGGTTTGCCTAAGAGACAGCTTTTGCCGCTTTTGTTCTCCTAACTTACGTGGCTCGTTCGTTTTCCCAGAGGGTTTTTCTGCGATTTTGCCTCCTGCTATTTCCCTGGTGGTCTTTCAGTGACTCCTCCATGGTGTCCTGCAATGCTGGAGCAGCCTGGCATGACCCACAGTGAGGGAAGAGCACGAGGTGTTCCCAGTGTTCAGTATGGTGAGGACAGGACCTCCTGAAAAGAGGATGCTCAAGTGTTTGCTTCAAGAAGTACCTGGGAAAGAGATGCTGATGGATGGTAGTGTTTTGGAATTATTTTTCCCTCTCAGGGGCTTTTTATAAAGTAAGAGCAGGATAAGCATCACCTCCTGGTGCCAAGGGTGGCTTCTCTTTAGCAAGGAGCACTGCCACTGCCACGGGGTGACATTTCAGCATGGCAACAGCATGGTTCAAAATAGTAATGAGGATACAACTGTTGTTTGCACAGACGAATGTAGAAAGTGATGTGAAATGGCAAGAAACCCATTTGTCTGGAAACACAGGTTTCTTAGCACCCACTTAAGCCCTCTGACACATGACATTTCTTCCTCCGAGCTTCAAAGGAAGTGAAGGCTGTGAAAAGCAGGTTGTCTACCATGGGAAGAAGAAATGTGTCTCTAGATTAGAGCTGTCAGTCCACATTTGCTTTTTGCTGTGGAAAGGATGAGTTTGCCCAGGGGGCTGTGGGAACTTTCTTCTTTGTCCCTGCCTGTCCTCACTGGGCAGGAGGATGCTGAGCATGGGCATGGATGGAAGGCCTAAATTTTACCATTTTCCTTGCCACCATTGCAGTTAGTAAACACCATCTGCCTGCCAGTTTTTCTGGTGGAAACTGTTCAGGAAAAATACTGTAAGAAAAAAAAAAATGCAGTTGCATATAAGTGAAGATTTCAAATGCGTGCTTTCTACTTTTTTTCATCAACTGTTTCTGTCTTGTGAAGTACCAGTTACTAATTAGCCCTCGTATCTCATTAAAATCATAGTGGGTTTTTTTACCTACTGAAATTTTGTAAATAGCCTTTATTCTGGTCTTTAATGCTCAGTGATTGAAGTATTTATTGGATGCCACTTATGCAGCTCTGTGCCTGTGTTCATTTTCTTCTTAAGACATTTACTAAACCACTGCTTAGAATTACTCCAGCCCATCTGGCATATTAAGTGTGTGTGCAGAGTGTACCCGACTTTCCTATCCACTTCCTCTATTAATATTAAATATTCAGGGGAATTGAATTTTTTTCCCCTCCTTGCCATCTGATCTTCATGGCTGTAATGGCATATTTGGGTGGAAATGTGGCTCTAGCAGTGGAGTGTGAGCTCAGGGGTTAGGAGGTGGGTGTTGGAGGTGAGGTCAAGGTGTCCTGTTCTGCATGGCAACAGAGATTGCAGCAGGCAGATGGCTCTGGTAATGGGTATCCTCAAAGCCAAGGATTTCAAAGTCGAAAGATATTATTCCACCTGATTCTGGCATAGCAGAGAAGGGGCTCCTGGAGGCAGGGATTTAATTCCACCCTGCCAGCTGTGTCGGCTCTGAAAGCTGCCCTGCATCCCCAGGGAGCAGTGAAGATGGGAAGCATTAGAAATGAGCTGCCCTGGCAGAGCTCTGTGGGGAAGCACTTGTAGGAAACCTGTCTGCATTAGGCATGACAGCAACACGGTTTTACTGCTGTAGCAAACAAAAAGGAGAGCAGAACACGTCACTTGCCTGGTGATTATCCAAAGCTGGCTGAACCTTGTGCCAGCAACAAAATCAGGGCTAAGAAAGGATTTAAGTGGCAGTAAAATACTCACAGTGGGGTCGAGGGTGGAAGGCATTTATTAGCTCTGAAGAGGATCTCCTGCAATAAAGAGGGGTTTGGCTTCATAGCTCTTCCCATTAGATGGGAAAGGGTGCTGCTTGGACTATCCCAGCCTTAAACCTGTCCTTCTGGAGACAGGAACAGGTGCTTCTGAAGAGGAGAGCTTACAGCATTCTTACTCTGTGATGTTGTACAGTCCTTATAGCTGCATTGTGGCTGCCTTGCAATGTTGATAAGAAAATCTTTTCATATCTGTTTTCCATTATCTATTTTTTTTCTTTCTGTCCTTTCCACAGGAAGAGAAGAAGCGAGAATTTATGGAAGGTGAAAGCACATGGAATTTTTTCCCCTTGGAGATGGCTGTGATCCTGTGTGTGTGCTGCTGTGCAAAATACCAGGACCTGGTGGACAAGCAGCTCCTTGCTGAGGCAGCAGCCACCAGGGTGACCCCTGAGGGTCCCTCACTGGGCACTGGGAGCCTTTGACTCCTGCCTTTCATCTCCATGGCAGGTGCTACCCACTAACAAAGTGGACTTTGCTACTTCTGGAGGTCATTGGGAGCTTGGCTTTGTCTCTCAGCCAGCTGGGTTGAGGGAATCTGAGGGGTGATGGAGCATTGCAGATGCATGTGTAGGTGCAGGCACGCACTTATCAGCGTAAACTCAATGTATATAATTTATGTTGATCCAAACAAGGCTGCAGAGATGCAGATCAGCTGTCTCATGCCTCATTAACATGCTCCAAACCTGCCTGTGCTGCTCTCAGCAGCAGCAGCACCCCCCCTGGGACCTGTGGGGGATGTGTGGTGCTGTGATCCTGGTGGGAGATGAGGCTCCAGGCCTTGTTTTGGGGTGAAGCTTAGATTCTGGCCAGGATTTTACTTTGCAATGGAGCTGTGGTGGGTGTGAAGTCAGCAGGTGTGTGTGTTTGTGGAATTCCTGCCCCAAAAAGACCTTCTTGTGTCTCCAGCCATGCCCTGGGAGGGGTCTCCTTGGGAGGGCAGAGCTGATCCATTTAGTGCTGTGCTCCTCTGTGCTTGCTTCCTACGTTTTCTTTCTCATGGCATTTTGTTTCCCGAAAAATAATATGGAAAAGGAGGGAAACCCCTTCAAGCTCTCTGCTCTCCACATGGAATCTGTGTGTTTTGATCCCACTTTGGGGATCTGCAGCTCCCTTCCCACTGCTTCCCCTTCCAAGCCCCTGGGGACCCAGCATCCTGGTTTTTGGAGACCCTGAGCAGCATTGCCTGGTGCAAACCCTACTCACACTGCCCAACCCAGCCCCAATTTGCTGATATCCCTAAACAAAGCAGTGAAGAGCTACCATGTAACTGCAGAGTCCTATGGAAATCCTGCTTTTTCTTCCCAAAATAGCAAAGACAGTGTTTAGCAATAATAATTCCTCTGCAATGGGAGTGACTGAGAACAGCATCTCCTGGTGAGAGAGACAAGGGTGGTGTTTCAGACAAAAGGAGACATTTCCTTTCCTCCCAGAACTGCGGCCTGTGTTTTGCAAGTTAAATTGCTGCGAATTGGTTGGAATCCACCTGGTGATGAGCTGGTTCTTTAGTGACACACTGCTCTGAATTGCACACCCCTGCTTCTGGTATTTCTAAATTACTTGCCTATTAGAAATTAATCATAAAGAAGGGTGAACACTCAGTGTGCTGACAGCCTGAGGGTTCACTGCCACCCCTTCAGTAATTATGAATTTGGCAGGTTTGTGGGAGGGGGAGTGCAGGAAAGCCTTGAGTGAGGTGTTGCCCTCTCTGATGCTGTGAGGGCCCAGGGGAGCGTGCACAGGGGACAAAAACACTCTTTGATCATCTGGACATGGTGATTTTGCAGTGTGGGTGGCAGGTGGGCACAGAGGTGGAGCAGAGCCCTTCTCCATCTGTGCTGGATGGGAGCCGGGGGGCAGGGGGGGGTCTCTTCCCAGATTTTGCTGACAATGTGTCTCCCCAAACTTGCCAAGGCAACAGAAGGGAAAATTAATCACAGGGAAGGCTGCTTGGAGCTGTGCTGGAAAACAGGCAGAAGTGACTTGCTGTGTTGGTTTCATTGGTACAATGCTCTAAGTTGAATTTTAACCACTACCATTACTTTTCTTTCTCTAGAGGTAGATCTACCCTGAGGCAGGGATGGCAGCCTATCTTGTGTCCCCACCTCTGCCAAGCAGGATCCTTCCTGGAAGCAACTGGAAGTTTCTAAATCCCATCTTTTCTCCTTCTTAGCTGCTGGTTTCTTTGCAATATCCTGTGGGAATCACCTCTGTGAGCTGCTGTGGGTATTTGCAAAGGCACATTTGTCCTTGTTCCCTGCTTATGTCTCTTTGCTTCCAGGCACTTCTGTGTCCCCCTGGATCTCCCCAGCTGCCCTCGTGGTCAGGGAAGTGCTCCTGATACAGAGGGAAAAATCCCTGCTGACAGGTATGCTCCTGACATACTTTGTCACCTCCTCAACCTGCTCCTCACAAGCTCAGCAGTTCAAATGTGCCTTTCAGTGAAAAATGCCAGGAGGAAATTGAAGTGTTTTTTTCCTCTTTTCTAATCAAAGTTGAGGGTTTTTCACCCAAACCTGTGCCTGTCATCTGGAGTTATGATGTTTTTTCCTCTTTTCTAATCAAAGTTGAGGGTTTTTCACCCAAACCTGTGCCTGTCATCTGGAGTTATGAGAAGCTACAGCATGACTTGGTGCTCAGCAGATGCTGGGGAGTGCTTGGTGCAGTTATCCACCTTGCTGGAACTGCTGAAACCTCATGACACCAACTGAAAACAGGCCAAGAAAAATACATTTCCATTATTTAACTTAAATATTTGCACTGGAATGTCACCCCTGTTTTTATTTCATTACATTCTGACTTAGTGCTCCAGAGTTTGGCTGTTCAGTGCCATCAATGGACAAACAGCTGGAGGCTGAAAGTCTGCTCATGGCAGTGCAATAATAAATCTCAGCTGGACAAGCCCAGTGTCTTGATTTCAGCAGGAATGGCACCAGGAGAGACCTGCAAGAGAAAGGAGCATGCTGGAGGGGGAGCTGCAGGTACATGTGGGGCTGCAGGTGCTGAACCAAACCAGAAGGTTGGATGATCAGAGGCATGGCATATGCTGGGCTGTCCACACCAACCTGTCTCAGTCATTGTTATTAAAATGAGATATAGCATTTTTCTCACCTCATGTAACTTTATTTGGGATGCACAAGCCAAAGCTGGAGCTGTTTCCAACTGTCTCAATACAACTTGCCTTTGAGAAAACCCAGTTTGGAACAAGATGTGCACATGACAGCTGCCTGTCTCTGGGTTTTAGACAGCTGCTCATCAACTTAATGGCAATAAATGAGCTCCCAGGTGGTCTTAATGGTGTCTTTGGGACGTCCCTGTGCTTAGGAGCTGCTTGGGTAGCTGTGTTTCTCTCTATTTTTGGTGATCAGATCTCTAAAATAGCCTGTTTGCCCTGCAGCTCTGAGGCTGGGTGGGGTGGGAGTGCTGCATGGCCCCTGAGCTTTGCTGTGCAGGTGCCTTAGCCATAAAGGGAGAAAAAAAATATGGAGTCATAGAACTGAACCATTAAAGATCACCAAGAGCATCAAGTCTAACTTGTGGCTGAGTAGCACCACTAAACCATGTCTAACCAGTAAGTGCACCAGTCATGGATGTTGATAAAATCCTCTACATCAGCCCTGCTCTGGTTTAAACACACAGGAATTCCCTGTAGCCCCATCCCACTGGCCTGGAGCTACATCCTACAGCATCATCCCTTCACTGATACAGACTGGTTACAGCTGCAGGCGCAGGGAGAGCCTTGTATGGGACAGAAACTCCCAGCTTGGTTTTAGGGGAAGCATCTCTCCATGGGATGTGGGGCTGGAGTCTCCTACTGCTCCTGTGGCTCTTGGCAGTGCCTGCTGGGAGGAGCAGACAGCAGCTGGAGCGCTGAGCACAAACACAGCCAGGGTGGGTTGACTCACGCCTGGTGGTGTTACTTGCCATGTGTTATAATCACCGAGAAATGCTTTGCCTGTGGTATCATTTTCTTTAAATATATCATTAGGGAAAATGACAGCCCAAATTGTGGGAAGATGTTAATGGCTCTAGAGTGGCAGACAGATTGCAGAAAATAGTTCCCTGCAAACATGTCACAGGTGGGAGCTGGGAGAGGAGGAAGGGAGATGGGATGGGCACATGGGAGCAGGTGCTGGGGCAGTGATGGAGCGGGACAGCCCTGTTCCCTCCAGTGTTTAGAAAACTCTCTGTGCCTCTCTGCTGCTTTTCCTTGGGAGACTTTCAAGGGAGTGGGGTGAGGATGGGGCAGTGCAGGATCAGTGGAAAGAAACAATTTTTGTTTAAGCACTGTGTGGTGAAATGCCTTGCCAAAGCACAGCCAGGATGGAGCAGATAACTCTGTCCTGCTGCTCCAGGCTGGGTGCTTGGCATGGGGTTTGTGGTCCTGCCTCTCTGCTACCCCTTACAGGAGGTCTGGGTCTCCTCTTCCCACTCTGTCAGAAAGTCCTTGTGGTCCCCAGCCCGCTGAGCCAAAGCTCCTGGTGTACAGTGGCAGGACTCTTTCCACCCCTTGCCTCCTTTTTTTTATTGTGTGAAGAATAGCAAGGAACAAAATGAGGTTTGAACTTTGCATTTCTCAAAGTTTGTTGTTTTTAATCAGCCCTATGACCTCAAAATTTTATATTTCTGCTGAATCTCTGTAAGAGACAATAAAAAAGAATGACATTTAGTTTCCATGCAGCAGCCTGCAGTTCCCAGGGACGCTGCACAAACGCTGTGTATCCTGGTGGATAAAGGTCTTCTGCAAAGATTTTTGTGCTTAAATCTTCTTGCACTGGAATTTTTACTGAAATTATTCCTCTCTGAGAGCACTTAGCAGTGAGAGTTGCTCTCACATCGAGACGTTAATTGCCTCAACCCACTGGCTGCTCAGAGCAAGTGTTGAGGGCTGTGGGGAGCCCAGCAGTGCCCTTTGCATCAGAGGAGCGGTGTGGAGATGGAGGGAGGCTCTTCTAAAGGAAGAACCCTGTGGAAATGGTGGTGCCTCAGCTAAACTTGCAGCCCTGAGCCTGCCCAGAGGTGAGGACAGCAGGATCCACGTTACTGGGAGTGTCAAAGCCATTTCTGCTGGCAGCACAGCCACCCCATGCCCTTGTACAGAGTCCCTCCCCAGGCAGGAGCACCTTTAGGTACTGGAAGGTGCTCTAAGGTCTTCCCAGAGTGTTTTTTCTCCAGGATTCCCAAGGTTTCCCCTCAGGGAGGTGGGAATGACTGCCCTGTCCCTGGCTTCCCAGGGGGCACAGGGTGGGGTGTGGTGGAGGGACCAAGAGAGAACGGGGTGCTGAGTGAGGAGATGGAGGTGGCAGGGAGATGGTGACTGTGTGTGGCACGATGTGTGGCACATCCTGGCCTCTTCCTACCATCCCTTTACCCATTTAAGTGGAAAACTGCTTTTTGCTCTTCAATCCCCAAGTGGAAAGGGCAGAATATTCCATTGCTGCAGCGTGGCCTGAGAGCAGACGAGAATGGGAGGCAGAGCAGTGCACCTACCCAGAGGAATTTAAGGGGTTGAATTTTAGTTTCTCCAATTACTTCTTTGCATATTTACATTTCTGAGACTGTCACACCGCTCCTGGCACCGCTCTGGGGTGAAGGGCAGATTTATGGCTCCACTGAGGGGGAGGTGGCCGTGCCTTCCTCCAATGTGTCTGGTCCTGGGGTAGGAATATTTATAACCCACAGCTAGCCTGAATCATGGCCTTGCTTTTGATGGTGTTTCAGGGGTTTCCAGCTCTCCAGGGAAGAGGGGGACCCACTGTGTCACCTCCAGCATGGCAGATGGAGAGAAAAGGGATTTATTTACTATGAACAAGCTGGAAACACCCCCAAATGCTCCCCTCTGCCAGCAGCGGCAGTTGGGAATGGAAAACACTTAAAAATGATGGAATTGGTTGGCTGTCATTAATGTTTTATCTCCTCCACGATTGCTGCTTGGAAATGTTGTTTTGGGCTAGCAGTGCTCCCAGGCAGGGAGCTTCCAAAGGGATAAATCAATGGGATAAATCAGATCCTGTTCGTGATGTGGGGCCCTGAGGAGATGTTGTGGCTGTTTTCTTCATCTTCAGTTGTTTTTTCTTCAAATTGAAAGAAGAATTAATTAATGAAATGTACTTTAAGAAGGATTTTCTTCTAAAGCCAGTAAGAATTTAGGTGAAATGGCATTGAATCGTCCTGGCTGATATGGGAGGGATGGATTCATCACAAGAAAAGTGTTTCCTTCACAAGGGCTGATAAACAGCCTGTAATGTGAATATTTTCGCACATTCAAGTGAGGTCTGACCCTCTGAGAGGTTTTCCTTAATGCGGATCTGTGAATAAAATAACATTTCTGTAAAGATACAAGAATAAATAATCACCCAACACGAATCTCATGTTCCTATTGAGACAGGAAAAAAGGGTATTTCTTGAACAGAATTTGAAACACCTGAAAAGTTAAGGAAAAAAGGGTCAGTTGTGTGGAACCAGTTGGCAAATCAAGATGGGGGAAGGCTCAGGCAGTCCCACCTGCACCAGATTCTTGTTGCTTTTCTGAGCTGGTGAAGCTTGAAATAATTATAATAAATGTGAAAAGCTGGTGCTGGGAAGGAGATGGGCTGGGTGGCCTGAGGGAGTGCTCCATCCCTGGGGACACTGCTCACCACGCAGGTACGATGTGTGAGAGGTGTGAGTGTGGAAAAGCTGCCCTTGCCTCAGCTATTTTTATGTGCGTTGGTTTATGACTCTAATTCCACCTTAATTTTCCTTTGGCAGTTCTTCATGCCTGGTGTTTGATGCAGCAGGCGTGAGATGCTCTTTGATGCAATTACAGCTCCAGAGCTGGAGCGGGCTGGAACACCTGATTTAAATTCCAAGCCTACTGTGAGACAGATGAAAGCAGTCACTTGGATAGCTGCCGGCTCCTGAGTTTTGCCTCTACTATCAGTGCAGGATCTTGGATTTGCTCCTTGGCTGGATGATATCACCATGATCCCAGCTCGAGGCTGCCTCGTGGGGTTTTTAGTGGGGTTTTTTTCAGTCTTTCTGCTACTTACCTGTAGTTAAAAAGCATCAAGTGCTGCCTCCGAGTGAGGGAAAGCCTGCTTGATGAAATGCGTGTTCTTTTGCTCTTGGGCAAGTGTTCATTGTGACAGCCAACAAAGCTACACGGAGGTCAGTTCCTCAGGTACCTTATGGCAGGAGAGAGCCAGAAAAATGTATGGGATATGAGGTTGGTTAGTTCTGCTCTGAAGCTGAAAGGAAAATCCTCATCAGAGGATGTTTGGAGAACAATTACCCCTATGTCCAGTGCTCATCCTGGAAGAAATAACTTAGAGCTGAAGCAAGATGCGTAGATAAATTAGTGATAAACTGATTGTCACCTTCTGTTTGGCTTTTCCCGCTTATTTCATCCTTTATGTCTTCAAAAGGCCAGTTGGTGATCTGGGTGATTTGCCCATGCTCAAGCTGTGCACACCAGCTCTGTGTTTGCTCCCCAACCTCTCTTTTCCTCCTCCAGCTGCTGCAAGAGGGACTCAGCTCCTGGCAGGAGCTTCAGCATGAGCAGATGTGCTTCATCATCTCAGCTGCTGCATGAATATATTTATTTATTGCTGCTTTCACTAAATAAATAGCCGGAGCTTATCCACGTGGTTCTTGAGGAAACTGGAGATAGAAGAGATAGATAACAATAGGAAAGCCTCTTGTGGCTGGTTTGTAGCAGCTCTGTCCAAAGTCCAGCAGTCTGACCAGCATTAACCGTATCTCCCATTAGTGCTTGATGTTCCTGTGGGATCCTTCCTGCTGAGGCACCTGCATGCTGCAGGGACGATGTGAAACAACTGCCATTTAAAGCAGTGCCAGAATGTGTGTCTGAGATGGAAATAAGGGTGTCACAAGTCAGCAGAGAGACATCAAAAAAGAGATTCTTCTCAATTCTCGCTTGTTTCTCTAAAGTTTCAAATCTCATTAGTGTTTAAGGCAGCAGCCAAGTGTATTTTGCTGAAACCAGCAGGACCCTGGGAGTCCCTGACAGGGTCCTGGAGTGCCCCACACCTCGAGCTGGAGGTACTGCCCTATTGGGGAATCCCCTCTCCAAAGGGAATGAGCCTCCTGTTTGTCTTCAATCATTCTTATTCAATATCATCCCAAAAAAACCATCAATGAATCCACAAAATGACGCACTGAAGTGAGGGCAGGTCAAATTGCATGTTATTGTATGCATTGCTGAGATGTTTTAAATTAGCAGAATTAGCTAATTAGGCAAACTCTGTGCTCTGTCCTGCTATTTGCAGCCCCAGGCACTGGTGGGTGGGAGCATCCTGCAGGATCTGTCCTGCTCTGTGTCCAGAGGCATCTTGGAAGTGATGAGAGATGCTCAGCAGACCTTAATGTCTGTCAGCTCGTGAGGAGTCCTTTTTTAAAAAAGGCAAAACAGCCCCAACCCCCCCTGGTTTACACCTGCATGGAGAAGAGCAGATATTCAATTAAGGTTCTGATCCCTCTGTGCAATTATTGTGGCAAAAGGAAACTGCCTGGTTATCTGTGAGTGCTGATAACTCGTCCTGCACCTCGCAGGCAAATTGCCATGAGCTGGGAAATTGTAAAAGCCAACGTGCTGGGCTCCTGGCTGTGAGCTCCAGACAGACTCGAGCCCTGCTGTGCTCATGCTGGGGCTGGGGCTTTGCCTGGGGATGCCTCTGGGTGGAGTGAATCCCGGTGAAAGCCCGTGGTTGCTGTGCGGAGACAGGCAGAGCTGTCCAGCATGGACACAGCACAGAGGGATGAGTGTGGAGGAGCCTCTGGGGGCTGCTCCATCTCCCTGTGTGTCACTGACTTAGGTCAGTCTGGACCTCAGGGTGAATTGATGACTGAGAAGTGTTTTGGGAAGTTTAGTGCATGGCAGGAACAAACAGAAGGCCTTAGTTGTGTGTCTGTAGGAGCCACATCTGAGATACAGCGCTTCAATCCAGAGGGCATCTCCCCTCACAGCCAAAAGTGAAATTGCTTCCTTGGATGGCTGTGTCTGCCCCAAGGGGAGCCCTGAGCCTTGTCTGAGTCTGGGGACAGGGCTGAGGAGAAGGAGGGTGGAAAAAGAGGAGAAGGAGGGTGGTCCACAGCAGGATGCCCGTGCTGCTGGGCTTCCCAGCACTGCAGAGGGAGGAGGCTGTGCAGGTAACCCAGTGTCTCACCTCCCCTGCAGGGGCTTCCTCTGCACCTTCCACTGGCTCTGGAATGTAACTCGTCCTGGTTTGGCTCTGTGCTGGCAGCTCCTGGCCTCTAATGAGAGCCCCAGGCTGCAGAGGTTCCAGTTAGGGTCTGTTTGTAAACCGTTCCCCTGCTCAAATCTGTGGGGAGTTGAGGCAGGCTGGTGTTTCTGAGGAGGGTGGAAACAAAGCTCGAGAGGAACACAAAAATGTGGGACTCACCGTGGTTCTTATCTTTCATGGAGGCAGTTTCTCCATGAGACCATCAAGGGAGGAAGGAAAGTCTCCCTGAGGTGACTTTCTGCAAGGACAAGAAAGCCCTCAAATCTCACAGATTTACAGAGCAACTCCTCCTGTTTCCTGCTTATCCATGAACAGGAGGTGAAACCTCCTTTGTCCCCAGATGAGCAAGGCAGTCCTGCAGCCTGGATGGAGCTTGTGGAGCTCCCTGCAAACCTCTCCAAGCCCAGGCAATTTATCATCATTATCATTTTTATAACAACTGGAAAACAAACTGGTAAAACTCCCCAGAAAGGAGATTTGCTTCCTCAGCAACAGGCAGGGAATGGATTACCCTCATCTGTTTGTTCTGCTCTCCTCTGTGAAGGAGACAGTGTTGGGAGCACTGTCGTGCTGTGTGGGTGGCTCTGTGGAGAAAGCTGGAAAAATTTCCCACGGAGAAATGAAGCCTTGGTCTGGACCCTCCGGATTTACTCCTAGTTCAGAAGCATGTGTGGGGTGGATCCTGCCTGAGCAGCGCTGCATCCCTTGGTGTGGTGCTGGACCACGGGGCAGCCCTGGGAGTTGGGTGGTTGCTGGTAAAAATGGGTCTGTGCTCTTCCTTGCTGTCTTCTTTCCTAAATCCAGCTGGAGATGGGGAATTTCTGCTGTTGCTGGCTGTATAGAACAAAACTTTCTGGTTTGTAATACTGATGCTTTTTTTCCAATTCCTTTTCACTGAAGAAAGTGGTTTCTTCCCTCTCCGGGGTGACTATAACATACACCATAAAAATAAGTTTTGCTCTGTGGAAAATGAGTTTTCCTGTGTCCTTTTCCCATCTGCAGTGGCTCTGGGGAGGAAAGCAAGACATCATCCTGACGGTCTCATGTGGGGAGAGGTGCAAAGCCAGAGCAGACTGAAACAAAAAGGTACCAATTTTCATGAGATGTCCCCACCTAAACACAGCGGTGAAGAGCTGACAAAGTGGGCAGAGTGGGAAACGGGTAGAGGAACCTCCTCTGCTGAGCATCTCCAGCAGCCTGGCCTGGGGGAGATATTCCTGACATGTTTCTAGGCTTTCATTCAATTTGCAAATTAATTTTACTGTTCTCAGTTGCGTGAAGGGACTCTGGCATGCACCTGTGACTGAGACTGGGGTAATGTCCAGATACTGAGGGAATTGCAACGAAACGGTGAAATCCCTTAAGCTTATTAGTGAATAATGGTGTTGGCTTTCAGTGGAGTTGGAGTAGCAATAGCATTTTAATTTTCCTAAAAGGTCCATGTAACACTGTCCCTGATTCTCTCAGTAAGAACCACAGATAACTCCTTGCCAAGGAAAGCTTAAAGCTGTACTCCAACAAATTGACTTTTTTCTTCATTATTCCTTAGACTCTTATCTCTGATTCCAGGCTAAGGGATGCTAAACTTGAAATATTTGAAACATTAAAAATTGCAAGACACAGGCAGAAGTGGTCCCAGGACATGGGGTCTGGACAGTTGTGAGTGTCTGCAGGAGCTTTATGGTAATCAGGGGAGAAATCAGCTGAAATAAACTTTATTGGTGCATTGCTGCATGGCCTTCCCATGGAAGCTGTGCTATGAATCAAAAGAGCAATGAAAATTTCGATGTTCTCTTCAGTCCCCATAAAATGACAGCAAAATTTTTGGGTCTCGCTGTCCCAGGCTGCAAAGTGCTTTGCTCTTGCTGGGTGACTGTGGCTGTAGCAGTGCTCCTGCCACAAAGTTTGGGTTGTTTCAGAGTTGGTTGGAGCCCCTGTGGTGGGAATTGCACCTGTCCCAGGGGTCCTCTTCCAGTTTGGAGCAATTTCATTTTTTTGGGGTTTGCTGGAAACGTGTCAGCCTACCATAGCTCTGTCCTTGCTTGGTGTGTTTGTGAGCTGAGTCAGCATGGGTCAAGTTCCAAATTTCACCAACATGGGAAAGGTTTGGATTTTCCTTTGGCAAAATCTCAGGAGCTTGAGCTCAGCCTTCTATTTCTGTTAACGCTCCTGTCAGGAACAGAGAGGCCAAATGGCAACTGTGGGATGGGAGGGATTAACTTTGCCAGGTGCTTTCACTTGAATTTTGTGAGGCAGGGGCTTCAGTAAAACTGTAATAATAACCAAACACGGTAAATACAGGTAGTTAAGAAGCATTAGGGTTTGACACCTACCAGCAATCACCACATTTTTCTGGTTTATTAGGCTAGTGAGGGTGTAATTGGGAGTGCAGCTCCTGCCTCTCCCCTGCGGTGCTTTTCACTCAGTGGGTTATTAAACAATTCCAGGAGAACCACGCACAAGCAGTTTGTTTTGCTCTGTTTTTTCCACTCTTTTTATTTTGTTTAATTTTTTTCTGTTACATGAGCCTTTGGGAACATAATGCTAAAAATGTTATTAAGAAGCCATTGACCATACATGCCCCGCAGATTTCTCTGATAAAAACCACTGCCTATGGCTTTAGAGAAAGGAAGATTAAATACAGGGCAACTGCAAATGTGTTCCTGGGAAGAGTGGGTGAAGTTGCAAAAGCAAAGACCTTCAGACGTCAGTGACATCCTTTGTTGCTGACACGATGGCTCGGGGTCTGCGAGGACACCGGGCTCCTGCGGAGAGCTGTGGATTTATAGATGGCTCTTGTCTACAGAAAGTGGAATTGGATGAGAACATTGTGACCTTAAAGCTTCCTGAATAACTCAACGCATGCGCTGAGCTGGGAGATGGAGTGAGGAGGGGTCGTGCTGGGTTTGAGCTGGGAAAAGGGTGATAAGTGGGAGAGCTGCTCTGGAGGAGGGGGTTGAGGCAGAGGTCAGCAGGCTGATGAAAGTGGCTGTGGCTGGATTAGGGGTGAAAGAGTGCCTAACTGTCGCCTGAATATATCTTTTTGTCATCTTAAGAGGAGAGACAGTGTGATGTTGTGGCCTGGGAAGGAGGAATCTGCAGGGCTGTCCCCTTCCCACCTCTTTGCTGGCTCTCGGGTAGCTTCTCTTTCCTCCTTGAACATGCCCAGCCCAAGGTTTGTGATGCCTATGGGCAGTTGAATAAGTAACTACTGGATGCTGTCCTGCCCTGGAAGGAGGTGCTGGACCACTGATGAGCCCAAGACACGCTCGGACCACACCTCCCATCCTCTGTGATGTGGACCTGCTGAGTATCTGTGCACAGATGCCCTCTCTGTGTCTCTGAGCTCTGTGGTGGAGCCCATAGCACACTGTGAGCACCGACAGCAATTTTCTAATCAGATGCAGAGCCCTTGTCAGCCCCGAGCTGGGTGTTTAGCCCGTGCATTTGAAACAAGCTGCTGCCAGCTTTAGTTCCAGGGTATTACCATCTGCACATTTTAACAGGGAGAAATCCTGCCTCATCTGGGAGCTGAGTTTTTGTGGATGGAGTGATCTGTGCAGCCACATGGCTCAGATGCATTACCCAGCCATTGCAAATATGTAACAAGGGCTGGATGAAAAGCTCTGCTGCCCTTCCAGAGGGTTGCTGGATGCAATTCACCAAAGCCTGAAGTTGTTATTTTCCTCTCTGGCTGTAAATTGTTCTGATCAACAACGTATGAAAGACACTACATCAAAAGAAGTGGAATCAGACAGATAACAGGCCTTCCTAGGGAGCTGGAATTACTTGGCATTTGACTCCGTGGCTCTTGAAATGAGCCACCATGAGACATCTGTGTGCCCTGGGTACCAGCTCACCTGCTCTGCCTCAGTGCTAATCTAGTGCTGTGCCCCGGTCTGGATGCACCCCGGGCCAGCACAATTGAAATGCTGTTATTTTGGGGTGGTGCTTCTCCCTCAATACTACGGCTGGGTGTGGGGTACCCTTTTTCGCCCCCCAGTGCGTGGGCTGGTGCTGGAGGATGGAGAATACAATATTTTGGGGGAGAAGAAGCCCAGATGCTACTCTGATAAGCACCCCTGTGAACAGCGATGCCAATCCCAGCTCTGGAGTCCTCCACTGCGGTGGGAGGGAGGTCGTTAACTCTGATTAGAACACTTGCGATTCCAACAAGGCCTTTCATTTCCACCCTGGCTCCTGTTCTGCATATTTGATGCCGTTCTCTAGCGAGAGAGTGCAAATGTTTAGATGTCAGAGTAAGATTGCCCCAAGGTTCAGACACTAATGACAAGAATTATCACAGTCTGAGTAGTTCAGGACTTGACAAAAGGTACAAAACAATTAGGCCGTGATTAACAGTTGAGTGTTTCCGTAATTGCAGAGAGAGGCTTCATCATACTGCTTACTGCCTTTTATAAAACAAAAGGAATCCAGTTGCAAAGACTGGCTTACTTAAAAAACCCACTGGTGGTGTTGGGTAAGCAGAGAAGACCCATGTGAAGCCCAGCCCTGTGTTATGATGTAGAAACTGGGGTCCCAGCGGAATGTGGAGCCTCATTAATGCACATTGATGGAACAGTTCTGTACCTTTAGGCAACTGTTTTATAGTGCCAGGGACTACTAAATACAAGCATTAAAAGATGACTTCTTTGGCACTCTTCTCATCTCCCAGCCTTTCTTGAGGCAGTGCTCCTCAGTCCCTTTACATGTAAAAGGATGAATTACTATTGCATGGGGAAACATCTCACTGAACAGAAGCGAATTTAACTTCACTTTTTACATAGAAAAACTTCCAAAAGCAGTTTTCAGAATTAAATGAGGGAATTAAATCAGGGGAGCAGGACAGAGAAATTTAAAGGTTTGGACAACAAGCCTGATTATCTGCGAAGAGGGAGGAAGTGGTGTGGGAGGTCAGTCCTGGATGATGCTGGTTGCCCTTTGCTGCCCACCCAGGAGGAGCCACGATGTAAATATAGCAGAGCACTGGATCTGTTACATCCATTTAACTTGTCAGCCTATAAAGAACTGTCAACTGTATGGAAGAGGAAGCTGGGATAAATCATAAATAGTTTAATTATTAGGTAGTGCCATAAATATTCCCGCCAGCCTCCTGGGGATTTAAAAGGTCTTGTTTTCCCTCTTGCCAGCAACGAGGGAGTTGTTGCTGGCTGAGAATCCAGCCTGACTGGGTTGTGTCCAGGGACCAGCAAGTCCCATGGGGTGAAGGGGTATTCGGCAGCTTGTTGGGGCTGTATCACTCCTGAGCCTTGTCTGAAAGCTCCTGAGGTCACTGGTAGGTTATTTATAATCAATCAGAAATCAGGAGTGATTTGCTAGTACCAAGAGATTGCTAATTCAGATTCTAGAGGGGATTCATTAGCTGAAACGGCTTTGCTGTGTGCGAGTTGATGACAGCCCTCTGGGCGCAGTGCCTCTGGCTCCAGGGGGGACTCTGACACCTGTGGGAGCAGGAGGAGCCCCAAATAGAAGCAATCTGGCACCAGTGGTTGTCTGAGTCCACCTGGGCAATTTTTTCTCCCTGGATGTCTTACTGTGGGGTGAACAGTCCCAGCTCATCCTGGGGTCTCTCAGACAGCCCTTGAGGAGTGGATCCTCTTGATCTTAGAGGGCTTCTTCGATCTTAACATTACCATGTTTCTCTCCCCAGAGGGGATGTTTCCTTCCCACATTTTTCCCCAGTGCCACTGCAGGGCTGTGGAGCACTTCTTGCAGGAGACAGCACCACTGGTTAGGAACAGCTCTTATTTGTTTGGGACAGTGTAAGACAAGGACAGAAAACCACATGAAGCAAGGAAATACATGGGCAGCGTGGCTGCAAATAATTCTGTTCCTCTTGGCAGAGCAGTTAACTGTTGAAGAAAATGGGGCAATTGGTGGTGCTGCCAGCTGTACAGTGCTTTTGGATGGCCAAGGTGGCGGAGCTAATTTTCAGCCCTGCTGGGATGGAGAGAACTGTGAATTACAGAGGGTGCAAAATGCCGCAATAAAGAGATGAATAGAGGGAAAAAATTGTTTTCTTCCCTTGAAATGTTTATTGATATGAGAGAGACCTAGTTCTGAGCTAGAAGAGGACCAAGCATGTATTTTGTGAGGGTTCTCTTACTGCTGACAGGATGTAGGCATCACTTATCATTTATATACACATGAGAAAGGAGGAAAAACCCTCTGCCTTTATTTTCCTGCTTCCAGTTCCTTCCTGGTGTAGGTGTTTTTCCTGACTCCGTAGGATCAGCTCATTAATCAGCCACTGCTGCCCTTCCTGTAGGTTACTCGCAGGAAGCCTCAAGGAGGACCAAGGTGGATATAAAACAGGGCTGTCAGGAGGCAGCAGAGCAGAGGGGACATTGTCTGCTGCGGAGCTGGGGCCTGCCAGAGAGTCCCAGCTTTTCCTGCCATGTCTGGGGTGTTTGCTGCATTTCCCTTGTCTGATATAGGGTAGAGTTTCCATTTGGAGGTGGATTTTAGCAGGGGCTCTATTTGAGAGGTGCTCTGGTTCTTGGGACCAGACTGGGGAGATGCCTCTGCCCCCATGGCTGGATCAGGGAAGTGCCTTTGTACCTGGGGCTGGTGGCTTGGCAATCAGCCACTGCTCACTTGTGTCTCTGTGCCTGCCCAGCTCAGCCTGGCTCACTCTGGCTGGCAGGGAGTCAGAAACACTCCTGCCTGCAAATAAAATCTCGCTCCGTTTGGCACTTTGAAACAGAAAGGAAGGAGAAATACCTGCAAAGCAGAGAGTGAGGCTGTCAGAACTGGTTTGTGTTAGCGTGAGCCCTCTCAAAGCACTGAGGGGACAGAGCTGGGTTGCCTTTGCTTAATGTTTGCCAGGCTCTTTAGGAGAGGAATTAGCTCAGCACAGATGTAATTGTTCCAGCAGGATGATCGCTTCTGCAAGGCTGAAATTGCCCTGATGCAAAGACTGTGGGGAGCAGGGAAAGGGAAGGAGTGTGAAGGTGAGGAACAGTCCATTGTATTAAATGAGCCTCAAAACATTGAAAGAATGAGCTTTCCAGGTGGGCTCGTGAAGTGGGGTCTGAGCTATTCCAGTGGCTTTTGGCCCATGAACAGCCTCTTATGGAAGCCCAGCTGGAAAGATGGATACCTGAGGACTTTCTGCATCAGAAATAATACCCCAGGCTTGGGATGCTGTGGGGGTAGGGGCAGCATTTGGTCCTCTGAAGCCTTTCCTGCCCCAATTCCAGGTAAGATTATTCCCAGGCTTGTGACAACCCTGAGTTATGGCTTGGGTGGGAAAAAAGTGCTGAAAGGGAGTGGATGCAGCTTGGACATCACTAACAGAGAAGTTCCCTCGCTTTAGTAGACTCAGAGTATTTGTTTTGTAACTCACCTAATCCAGTCTTAGAAACATCACATATTCACGAGTGTGCCATCTCTCTCAGCCCAGTTTTGCTGTTCAATTACCTGGAATGTGAGTTAAACCTTGGGCCATGTCCAGTCTGACTGTGCCAGTGTTCACATTGCAGGTCTGAAAAGGCTTCGCTGGTCTTTTCCTTGCATGGAAAGAAAAAGCATTGCAAAAAGGGTCCCTACTGTTCTTTCCTGCAGGAATTGCACAGTTGTGGCTCATGCCTTGCCATTTCCAGCCTCTCAATCAGAAGGTGTCCCTGGGGGCTGGAGATTCCCCCTTGGGGCAGCAAAACCTTTGTGCAGTTGGGGAAGGCAGGGATGATCTGTCCCATAGGGACCCTTTCCTCCAGAGGCATCAGGAATGAAGAGCTAGGTGGGAAAGGAAAGTTCTTAAAACAATAAAAAAATATAAGCTAACCCCAACAGTCAGGCTATCAGTCACCATCCACCAGCTCAGGAAGATGCTCTGCTTCACCCCAGAGCCTCCAGCACCGAGGGCATTTCTATTTAAGTCCCCAACGCTGTGCTTTTGCCTTCCTCAGTGAGATGAGCTGTTTACTAAGAAAATAAATGTAATGTTTAAAAATACAGCAGGATGGATGTGCTTTAAAGCAGGTGGGGGGAAATGTGAGTGGCAGCTCTGAAGTGCCTGTCCCTGAGTGCCTGCAGCACATTTTCCTCTGGTGCTGTGCCTGCTTGCTGCTGGCTGCCAGCTCCTCAGCACAGGCTGTGGTTAGTGCTGGAGCAGGGTAAAAGGTTTCTGTTTATCTTGGGCTTGTTATTTCAAAAGGAAGCCAGAATAAATACCAGACAACAAAGCTTTTACGTCTTTGCCCACTGTGTAATGCAGAGACCCCTCGTGATTAATAGGGGGTGACCTCAGCTCCAGAGAAATTGGAAGTAAAGCCGGGTGAATAATGGATTGTTTTTTTGCCTTTGTGGGTGGCTCCAGAAGAATCAAGTACTAATTTAATTTGGGCTTAATTTAGAAAGATTTTTTTTTAAGTTTAGGTCACTTTTCTTGCTATAATATGAAAGAGTAACGTCAGCAAGGTGATGGCTTCAAAAATCCACAACCTCATGTCCATTATAAACCCTGTGGATGCAGAAATGCACATCTGATTTTGGCAAGGCGTTTGGGACACTTCCTAGGAATATGTTGTTTTATTGTAATATTAATATTCTTGAAGGGGAGTTTAATGGACAGGTCATAGAATCTTGGAATGGTTTGGGTTGGAAAGGAAAGCTCATCTCATTCCACCCCCTGCCATGGGCCGGGACAACTTCCACTGGACCAGGTTGCTCCAAACCCTGTTCAAGGTGACCCTGAACACTTCCAGGGATGGAGCAACTTCAGCTTCTCAGGGCAACCTGTGCCAGGGCCTCACCACCCTCACAGGGAAGGATTTCTCCCTAATATCCAATCTAAACCTAGATCAGTTTAAATTCCTGCAAGGGGTAGGGCTTTGCAAGACTCTGCTCTCCTCCCCTTTGGGGTAGCCACCAGCATCCCTGAGCTGGCTCAACACCTTCTCCTCCAAAATGCTGGGAAGCCAAGCCCTGCACTCACAGACTCCTTTGGCAGCAACACAACCTACAAGTTTCGTGTCGTCATCTCCTCACAGAAGGTAAAAGGCAGAAGACAGAATGTGTTTTGGGATTTTTGCTCCATATTTATGTTGTGTCTTCAAGTTCCTCTGGAGTGTGATAAACCTTTCTGCTGGATTTCTGGGTCCAAACCTTCAGCCATTAGTGTCAGCTTTTAGTACCTGGCACCAAAAGTCTTGCTGCAGGATTTAAAAAAAGTATATTGGAAACAATTTTGTTGCAGGCAAGTTATTGAAGATTGAATGATGTCAGACTACGTGTTGAAAGCAGTGCGAGTAGTTTAATACAGGTATAAATATTAAACTGTCAGGGGCAAGTATATGAGAAAAACAATCCCTGAATGATATAGGGAGGAATAGGTAAACATCACCTTTCAATAAATTCACTTAAAAGGATTCTGCCCAATTTAATTCAGGCCCTACATTTAGGTATATGGGGAAATAATTGCTACCAGTCATCATAAAGAAAACTGTTGTTTTTCCACTTTTTGCTTCTGAGTTTTCAGAAGTAACTTGGGAGTTGCTTTTATCCAGTTTGCTTTGCTGGATGCTGAACACAAAAGAGGCAGGTGGGTTTGAGAGTGTGGTGATGCTGTTGGGGCTGTGCTGCCACACCAAGCACGTGAATTTTACCCTCCCTGTACGTTCAAACTCGGTCTGGCTGCTTTGGAGCACGTAGCTCTGCCTAGTAAAAGGTTAAATTGTGCAGTGTCCTGTTCCTTTGAGCAGCTGATGGGGGTCAAGGATCTTGAAGCGGAAGAAGAGGGTCTCAGGAGGGGAGTGGGAATCAGGGGAGTTTGTTGCACGCAAGCCCTGCATTTGGGAAGAGCTTCACTGTAGGAACATCACTTCCCAAAGAAGCACTTGAGACTCAGATCCCTGAAGTCTGAAGCCAGGCCCTTAAAAACCAGTGAACTGCACAGTTCCTGAGCTCTCCTACAAGGGTTATTTCTACCATCAATTTTAAAAGCAAATCTAAGGGATGTCAGAGAAATAAAACAGCCAGAGATGGGCAATGGCTCTGTGGATCAAACAGCTTTACCCTGAGCTTCTCCTGTGCAGCCCCACCACCACTGCAACTCAATTTGCCCAGGTATGGCTCACCTCAGGTGAAGCTCCCTCTTTACTGATGGGGCTTTGCCTCACTATTTGGGTTGTTAAAGTGGGGTTTGCTTCATGTGTAACAATCTGAAGTTTTCCCTCTCTCTTGCAAGGAGCTGCAAACATTTATTCATTCCCGGGCTTTGACCTAATTCCTGGCATAAATATTAAATTTCTGCAAGGGACCAGAGATGAGATGATAAAGCAGAAGCCCCAGTCAAATGGCACAGATGTGAAACAGCCCTTAATTGACTTGCTTTTGTCAAACATAATTAAGTCCTACGTTTCATTGCAGTCTTTGGCTCACAGTCAGATCTGGAGAAGTCTTTGGTGATAAAGGAGTATTCTAGCTTCAAATGAGACTGATGAATTCTTACAATCACTTGCACAGGAGGCACAACATTTTCTGTTGTATTGGCTGAAAGTAAAGCCGTGAGGCACTGCCAAAACCCGGGTTTCTGATTACAATGAAGTGCCAAGATGTCACTCCTCCTTCTGTGCAATTTGCTTGTGTATTCCTTCCACTCGTGTGAGCATCAGTTGCTTCACAGTTTGTCAGCTCTGGGTGGGCCCAGCTGCTCACCCTTCCTGTCAGAGTTTGCCTGTACATGCTTAAGCACATGTTTAAATCTCCAATATATATATAATTTCTAATTTTTTTTTTTCTGGGTGAGGATGTACTTCAACACCTATCCAAGTGTTTCATTGAACTGAGGGCCCAGGGCCCAGTGCTGTGTCTGCAAAGCCCCTGCCAGCACACCCGACATGTTTTGCTGGGAGCAAACGTATCAGGAATTTAGATTCCTTTGTACTGCTCATTGTCCTCCAGAATCAAGCAGCACCTTTTCCCTGCTCTATGAAAGAAAAAACCCCAAACCTGTGATAAAATGAAGGAGCTGAGTCAATGGTTTGAATGGCAAACCCCAAGCTAGTCCATACAAAACTCTGCTCCTGGGAAGTTGGATCCTTCTGCAGCCACCAGGAAAGCTGGTGGTGAGTCTGTCTGGGGAGTATTTGAGGCCCCTTTGTTAAGAGGCTGAGGATAACCAGGGAGATGCAGATGTGAAGGCTCCTGTAAGGTTTTTGTACCTCCTTGCAGAAGAAAAGGACTTGAAAACCTTCCCTTGCCTTGCTCTGTTTCTGTCTGCTGCATTATTGAATCTCACCTTCACTCGCTGGATTTCTTATGCGCTGAAAGGAAATGAAATCTCTGCTGTGCTATTGTTGCTCCCTGCTCAGATAAATAACACTGTGCTGAATTCAGGGAATTGCATCCTGGCTTTTGCCTTCTAGAGGTACCACTCTGTGGAAGCATGGCTCTAACAGGTGGGAAGAGCTCAGAAGTGTTGCAAAGAAATCTTTAAATCCACACTTTTGAAGCTGGATCCTCTAATATCTAAGCAAAGCTACTGGGTGTTTTGGATGAGAGTGACTCCAGGAATTGTTGCTTACCTGGAATACAACAGCAAAAGCTGAGTTTTGATTCCGTTTTAACAGAGATGCTTTGTCTTGTTTTTTGCCTGCTGGGCAAAAAGGGAAAAAAGGGAAAAAAACCCCTTTTCTGAAGGAAATGTATGTTCAATCTCTGAATCACTGGACCTAGAGAGTCTTTGGGTTTCACACAGCTCAAAGCACAGCTCAGCTGCTCTGAAAGCAGAGGTATCACTGTGGTATGAAAGGTTCTTGTAGGACAGTTTTCCTTGTCCCTAAAATGAAGACAACAGAGAGGCAAACGTGAGCTGAGCTCACTGGGAATGATGCTCGTAGTCCAGCAATTCTGGGAGATCTCTGATACCCAAGAGGATGGATGGCAGGAAGGGCAGGGAGTTTTGGGGAGAGTCTTAGAGGAACTTAAGGTCAGGAGGGAGCTCAGACTGTAGAGGGGATGGTTACTCTACAGCTGAGCCTGGGAAAACTCGAGGATGGAGGGAGAGGGCGGATGGTGTGGTTTGGTTTGGTTTGGCTTGGTTTGGTTTGGTTTGGTTTGGTTTGATGGCCGTGGACCCTGCCTGCTGGTGACCTGCCCTGCAGTGGCCACGTGCCCTCTGGAGAGGGCATGGAGGACACTTGGCACAGTTCCTCTCAGCACTTTTTCCTTTGCCCAGTGTCTGTAGCATTTCTATTTTTGGACATTTCGGGACACCATTCCCCTGGGGCCCTGCTAAGATGTGAGAGCAGGTCTAGGTGACCAACTCTCCCTGTGATCTCTCTTTCAACCCTGCCCTCCTGCTGCTTGGCTGCTGACACTCAGGTCCTTTGAAGGGTGCCAAGAGGTTGGGTTTTTCTTGTGTTGACTCTTTCATCTCTTGCTGCAAAGGGCTGTTTTATTCTCTTTTGAGTTTTCTTTGCTGCTTCTCAGTTGCCCACGACCTCCAGACAGTCAAGAAAGTTTGGAAAAGGATGAGTCTAATTCACTTTTTAATTAACTGAATTAAAAATAATATATCCTTTGGAGAGAGAATGTTATTTTCCATCAAGAATTCCCTGATTCAGATTTAATTTCTGCCCAGAGGAAAATTTGAATTGGCTTAATACAAGTAGATAGGAGCAGAAATCTGGAGAGATTCAGCTCTGGCAAATAACTCCTTACTCAGAAATGTGATCAGAAATGCTGGGAAGCTGAAAATTTGGGAATCACCTGTCTGGGAAGGGAGATTTCCATCTTCAGGAGCTCTGTATCTGTTTTATCTGTAGCTCTGTGAAGCTTGCTTCATGCTGGAGGAGTGAAGAATGTGTGTGGATGTGTTTCCTAATGAACCCTGGGGATGGAGGAGAGGGATCCTTTTCCCAAAGAGATGCTGCATCTTGGAGCAGGGTGGGCTCTGCTGCTCCTGCTGACAACCTGCAGGAAGAAAACCAATGTCATTCCTGAGGATGACTTTTGCTGGAAGTCCCATGCAGCCAGTAATTAAAACACCTCAAGGCTTTGTCATAATGAGCTAATAATTTTCTAACACAGCAGATATTTTGACCAAAACAAACCTGGAGTCTGTTCTGGACTTGGTTGCTGGACAGGAATTTTGTGGTTGCTTAGGAACTGGTGATCAGTGCCTGATTACATCCAAT
This sequence comes from Corvus moneduloides, assembly GCF_009650955.1. Classification (NCBI taxonomy): domain Eukaryota; kingdom Metazoa; phylum Chordata; class Aves; order Passeriformes; family Corvidae; genus Corvus; species Corvus moneduloides. Next base: position 8,616,012 of record NC_045492.1, read on the forward strand.
ATGGGCTGACAAAGGGCATTTTCATCAATATCATTGTTTTTTACCACCATACGGTCCTACAGCAGCTTCCAAAGGGCTGCCTCTCCAGCTTGGAATTGTCTGAAAGCTAAAATATGAACAGAAAAGGGTGAACAAATACTGGAAATTTTTAGATAGAGATTGTCGTGTGGACAAGCCCCTGGAATTCGTTATAAAGAGATGTTCGCTTTGCTTTGAGGGACTTTCAGATTCGGGAGCCAGGTCAGAGAAGATATTCCAAAAAAAACCCCAAAAAGCAGTAGTTTGTAAAAGAAGTTTAGCAATAGCAAATGATGTGTATCAGAAATTATAAAGCTCAGCCTGCTGATGAGGGACAAGAGCTTGAAATCCGTGGCTGTCGAGAGTAAGCACAAAAATTTAAACTATCATTGATCAGAAAAAAAAATAGTGCCAGCTGGTGTGTTCATCACTGGGTGACACAGTTCAATCAGCACAGTAAGATCTGGTCACTATTTCTTTGTGGCATTTAGAAAGACAGAATGATGTGCTTTATCTCCCTAATGGGAGATCAAAGCGTTCCTGCTCCATCTCTAATCAACAGCGCAGTAAATTATGTCTGCGTTGTCAGGGGGTACACTTAGAAATCAGTGTCCATGTAACTCGTGTCTGAGTGTCTCAGAAGATTGAGGTCTGCAGATGTTCGTTTTTAATCAACACCAGAAAAGTTGGGAAAGAGCTGGTTTATATTTCCAAAAGGCTGTCATTAAGTCCCAGATAGCTACAAGCCAGTAATCCTGGACAAAATAATGGTATAGGTGAAAGGGAATTCAAATGAGGAAGAATGAAAGGCTGGGGATAAAACTAATGGATTTATGAAACATAGATCCTTAGATGTCTGAAATCATTAGCTTAGTCATGGTTATTAGGTAGCTCTAATATTCCCACGGTTTTGCAAAGTGTTTGACATAGTTTCACATGGAATTTGGATTGAGCCACCTGAGAGAACACAGAAAAACACTGGTGGGAGCAGGGAGCTGCAGGGATGGGGGATCCCCCATGGTGGGGGCTTTGCTGGGGCACTGGCACTGATGAGGGCTCTGCCTCCGTCAGCTCCAGCACTGGCCTTTTCAGGACAGAAAACCTCTTGCCGTGCTATTTGTTAGACAACTAAGCTTTTTTTTTTTTTTCATTGCAATGTAATAATTGTGGGTGAGGGTGCAATCCAATAGAAAAGAACATTTTTTAAATGAAAAAAGGATCATTTAAAAATAGTGATAGAATCTACCCAAGTAGCTGTACTCCATCCAAGAAGGCACTTGGATAAATTCTCAGCAGTTGACTTAGCCCTGCTACGAACACCCAGGTGTCACAGGGTCTGTGTCCAGAGGTGCCTTCTTTACAGTGCTTACAGCAACAGTGTCTTCCAAAGCCAAGACACGGGATCTTTGTGTCTTCCCAAGGATGCTGAGGGCTCCACATGAACAAGAGGATCCCTGTTTAGAGCTGTGCCTCCCTGTGCCATTCTGCCTCCTCAGGGACTGCTCCCAGCCGTGGGTGACTGGAAGCAGTGAGCGATGCTGCCCAAACCTGGCTCTTCCTCCCAACACCACCCTGTTAGCAATGATCCCCAAGCAAGCCATGAAACTCTGGGAGAAACACAAATTCACCTCAAAACAGGACGCAGGCTGTCCATTCTTCTCGTGCTTCGGGTTTCTAACATCGACTGGAAAAGACCCAGCCACTGTGAGAATCAGCCTGGAGCTCTTAAGTGACTGCTGCCCTCAGGGCACAACCTCCCCACACCACCCCTCCCGGGATGAGGAATGGTCTCCACTTGCATCCAGTGCTGTCATTTGGGTTTCCCAGGTTGAGTCATTCCCTCTGGGAGCAATGGGCTGCATGGGTGGCTTCTGCCATGCTGCAGGTGCTCAGCCCCCTGAGACAAACTCTCCCGCTGGGCTGTGGCTGTCCACAGGGAGCATCCCAGTCCCCCAGCACTCCCACATCCCACGGCACACAGGCAGTAAAGGTGTGCCTGCTGGCCAACGTGCTTTGGTGACAATCAAAGACTGGATGTTTTTTGACTGTCCCAAGTGTAGAGATGAGGAGAGCAAGATATAGTGATGAAGGTGACATGAGGTGCCACCAGGACTGGGATGCAGGCTTTGATCCCCTCTGGGTGTGCAAACTAAGGCTTGTGACATTTCTGTGAACTTTCAAGGTTTTTGTTTAATTTCTCAAGTTAAAGACAGTTCTAGGCTAGCACAAAGTTGTTGTTTGGCTTATCTTCCCCCTGGTTTCACATGTGAGATGTGATTTCAGGTTAAAAGCTGTTTTTGCAGCTGTTTTGCCTGGTGACATTAGGAGTGAATTGATGCACAGGTGTTTTAAGGCCACCTCTTCCAGGAGGACAAACAAGAGATATTTTAGTCCACAGAAGGCAGTGTTTTTATTGCCTGAGTGCTCTCTCAAGAACATATTGCAAAGTAGAAGGAAACTTGGTTTAGTGAATTTCTCTGGCCAAGTGGAAAAAATTACAAATTGTTGTGTTTTCAGAATGTTCCCCCTCATTTTTGGCATTGGAGGAGTGAAGCAGTGGTTGCAACCAAAGTGTGAGGGCACAGCTCCCAGCACTTGTACAGCAGCAGCATCCAGAAACCCATTCCCAGGCCATGGCAGAAGCTCCACAGGCACAAACTGAACATCAGGATGTGCCTCAAAGCTTGAGACTAAAGGTAGAGGAGTGGGAGAGTATGAGGAACCAGGGGCCAAATCAGAGCCATTATTTTCATCAGTACTATTGAATATGCTCTTATCAAATTGGGTTTGGGAATCTTTTATGTAGAACGTGGAGTAAACACAGATTAGGAGCTGAGGGATTTTTTACCACTAGGGTTTTGGTGTTGAAAAAAGCTGCTGCAGATGAGCTGGGCATTGTAATCTGGGAGCATGATATGGGGAGCAAAGTCCTGTTTGGGGCTTGGGGTTTCTTCCACAAAACATCAGGAGGTTTTGGAAGCCCTGGGTGAGCTGTTGATGTGATCTGCACAGAGAGCACAGCCTCACACAGCTAACAAGCTCCAGGGCAGCTCTCCTGCCTTTGATTTGAGGCTTTTCTCCAAGCAGAGATGGTAAATTGTCGGCAGAAATAATTCCTGTCAAGGGTCTAATGATGCTTCAAGTTCCCACAACCTTTCAGACAAACAGGGTGGAACAGTACAGCAAATTTTATAAGGAATCTCTAAAAATGTGAAGTGAACATAATGAAGCAAAATTGATCTGTTGTTTTCTTTCAGGAAACAAATACTGCATGAGGAGGCAAAAAGAAGATGGGCCAGAAAAATACAGCTGTACTCTTAAAAGAGGTCAGTCCCTGGACAGCAGCTACCTTCAGACATTAATGTTTTCACATTAAAAAAAAAGAAGAAAATGTAGGGGCTGTGTTTAAGCAACTGCATCTCAACATCCAAGGATGTAATCACCAAACAACTCTTTCAAGTATTCAGCCCAAAGCCACATAAATTCATGATCTGAAGAGCAACCTTGAGACACTTGCACTGGCCTTGCTGGGAGACAGGGATTTGGGAAGGGGAGCGTGTGTCTGTGATCCAGATATGGGTGAGTTTCGCTTTACACATAAAGGACAAAACCAGGAGTTAGGCAGGAAAAAAGCCATGGAGCAAATTTCCAGTGCCTTTGAGGGGATGGATGGCAAAAGGAGCAGGAGCAGCTGCTGCTCAGCTGGGCTGGGAAAAGCTCAGACATGTCCCTCAGCAGGGCCCAGTGTAACATGGCATCCCAGGAGAAATGATCTTGGAAACCTTCATCCCTGTCTGAATCCCTTGGTGGAGTCCCAGGTGAATCAGTGCAGCAGCTCTGCTCTTATTCCAGGTACCAGTGGGCTCCCGGGACAGCAAGTCAGAGCTCAGGGATGGGGCCAGAGCCACCAGTGGGTTCATCCCAGGGTCCCAAACTGCATCTGGGACAATCCCAGAATGGTTTGGGTTGGAAGGGACACACCTTATCTGGATCCTGATGCTCCTGAGGCTTCTCCTGTTCCTGCAGGTTTGTACAACAGGTCTCATCCCAACAGGAAGTGCCACAGCAGGAAACAGGCTTGCTTTGGCATCTGCAACGAGCTGCACCTTCTGAACATTCTGCTCAGAGCTGGGGAGGACACAGCCCCTGCTCCTGGCACTGAGCCACAGCTTGAGGGATGACCTGGGAACTGACAAAAAGAATTTCCTAAATGACTTCCTAAAGGCTTTCCCATGCTTTTAAAACACACCCCATCATCTGAGGCTGTGATGAAGCAGAGATCTGGCTGGTGCTTTAATGCACCCACTGTGTAGGCTCAGCAGTGGCAAAGAGATTTCTGGGGATGGAAAAGGTCCCTGTGTCATTCCTGGGATGGGAGGAAGAGGATGGTGCTGGCAGACCTGCCCAGAGCAGGTGGGGGAACGTCCCTGCTTAAAGCAAACAATGAACTGCAAACAGGTTTGGAGAAGGTGGATAGTCTGGCAAGGGTAAGAAGCTGGAATTCACTGCTGTGGATGTTTGTGGCAGTGCCAGCAGGGCTCACACTTATGGCAGCACGAATTTGCTGCTGGATTCTGAGGCTGCCATAAACATTTTCAGCTCCCCCAAATTTGGGCTGGCTCTTCAGAGCCCTGTTCCATGGCATGGGCAGAGATGTGCTCCAAGTGCAGGCAGCTGCCAGCCCCATGTCCCAGGGGTTGAAGGAGCAGCACTTTCCTTCAGCTTCAGGGGGCGGCACGTGCTTCATCCTCCTCCTTCATTAGGTTTTGCCATGTCTCCTTGTTAAGGAACAAAAACCCCAACAGCCCCTGCGTAACCAGGAAATGATTTTTCAATCTTCTCCTTGAGGAGGGCAGCTGCACCTGATGTTTCTTAGAATAAAAGCAAATCCTTTTTCTTTCTTTCTTCCCTTTTCCTAGAAATTTTCATCCATATCATCTGGTTGCCAGAGGTGACATTTTCTGCAGCTGAGGTGCCTGATGTCATGGGAGGTGGCTGTGGAGTACTCCGAGTGTTTCTGATTCACGTTTCTTCTGTTTATTTGCCATCAAGGTCACCATGTCTCTTACCCAGGGTTTGGCTCTTACTTTAGCTGGAGCTTTCAAGAAAATGTTAGTTGCATCTTTCCTTTCTGGGAAAATTGCTGTACAAAGTCAACTGAAACTGCCTGAAATTCATCTAGGATTGAGCTAGGAATTAAAAAGGGATATGAAAGTTTGCTCTGAACTTGTGATCTTTGCTTGTTCTGTTTGGATCCTTGTGCTGTGTGTACCTTCAGGGAAATCAGTGTACATCAACTGAAGCAAATCCTCTGGGGAAGGAAAAGAGAAAAAACAAAAAGCTTTTTGCAAAATTATTCATCCAGCAAAGCTTTTAAACCTAGTACATTTCCATCCTGGAAATAAATGCCTTCTACAGACCCCCAAACCACCAGGTTTTACTGCAGCTTTATGTGGAAGGCACCTGGGTACAGTGGTGAAGTTCCTTAGAAAAGATGTAAAGGATTTGTGCCGGCAGAACCTGTGCCAGGGCCTCCCCACCCTCACACAGGGAAGAATTTCTTGCCAATATCCGATCTAACCCTTCCCCCAGCACTGGAAAGCCATTCTCCCTTGTCCTGTCACTCCATGCCCTTGTCCCAAGTCCCTCTCCAGCTCTCTTGGAACCTCTTTAGGCACTGGAAGGGGCTCTGAGGTCTTCCCAGAGCCTTCTCTCCTCCAAGCTGAACAGCCCCAGCTCTCAGCCTGTCTCCAGAGCAGAGGGGCTCCAGCACTCTGAGCATCTTTGTGGCTTCCTCCAGACTCCTTTCCGCAGGTCCAATCATCCAAACAGGATGCTTGGTTCCTGGTCCATATGGTGAGTGGGGAAGGACTGAAGGTATCGAACTCTTCCTTTGACATATTGAAGATTATTGTTTTCCCCTGAAAATTTGGCAGCACTTGCACTTGTCAGTGCCTGTCAGGAAGGTCTTTTGCATTTCCCATCCCCTGGAGTGGAGTCTGCCTATCAAGCGTCTCTTCTCCACAGTTTAATGTTTCTGGTAAAGCTGCTAATTTGATTTTTAGATTTTGTCTGAACAGAATTAGCACATATCACACATTGGAGCTGCCAGTCAAGGGAAAAGCCAAGGAATGGTCAGGGGAATGAAAAAAGTTATCCCTCCTGGGGCTACATCAGCAGACAAAGCCCAGATGGTAAAAGTCCCTGTGATCAGTCTTTGCACATCACAGAGATGACAGTGACAGAAGGTGATGATGAGCAGGGCATTGGGACGGGTTCTGCCCCAATTAGGAGTGAATGTTTGCAGGGTGAGGGTGCCACTGCATGGGCTGGGCTGCCCCTGCCCTTGGTGGAGAGCATCATCTGTTTGGAAATTGAGCAGATGAGGTGGTGGTTGCACATCTGGGTGGGGCTGGGACTGATCCTCTGGGTGCCATGGCTGGGTAAGAGAGGAGGTGAGCAGGGGCTCATGCAGGCACCCGGTGCCCTCCTGCTGGAGAAGGCTGGTGGGGAGTTTATATCTCTCAGGGAGCACTGGCACCACAAAGGGATTCTATTCTGCTGGTATTTACTGATGACATCCCCATTTCTCCTCCTTTTTATCTAATAAATGCCAGCTCTCCCACAGGCAGATGTCTCAGCCAAAACATTAAGATGCAGAATTAAGTCAAGGACTAAGAGCAAACACCAGCTCATAGAGGGACACATCTATGGCTCTGCTAACCCTTGCAATGTCCCAGCTTCAAGGGAAGACAATCAGGATGATTTACCAGGGAGACTTGCAGCTCAGTGTGACTCCCATAACCTGCTGCTGATGAGGGGGAGTCCTTGGAAAAGGCAAAGCCATCTCCTTGCTCTGGACAGGGTCACTGACCATGTGTGCAGAGGAGCACACCCAGAGTTAGCAGGATGCTGAGCACGAGTCTCCTCTCCCAACACAGCTGCTTCCCACAAGGTTCACTCCAACACCTGCAGACTTGCAAGGGAACACGTGGTGTCTGTCACACACTGGGAATGTCACAGCGAGGTCAGTGGAGAGCAGCTTTGGGGCTTTGCAAGTGCTGTGGGATGATCCACTCAAGGAGAGCTCAGACCCCACTAACCTTCCACTAGAGAGAACTTCTATGAGTTCAGGTGTCCTCGCTCCATCCTGGTGTGAAAAAGCCCAGTGTGTATTCCCTGGGATGGAGGAGCTGAGCAGACAGTGAGAACAAAGCCGTCTGCTTCATGTCAGCATTTCCATCTCGTGTTTCGAAATACCCCACCAGGATTGCAGGATTTTTCTCACTTGTGAATTTTATGGGAGGAGAATAAAAGCCTAATAGAAGGCAGAATGAACTCCATGTTTTCTGCTTCAGCATCACCTGCTGGTTCCAATGGGAATTTGCAAACTCGTGGAAGAGCTGGGAAGGTGTTGGGCAGGAGGTGTCAACCAGCCCATTTCACAGGCTTTGGGATTTGCAGTGGGATGCATGTGTGCTTCTCTGGAACGGTTCACATCCAGAAAGCTTCAGTGAAGAAAACAAGGGCAGAGAGGGCAGTAATAAGGCAGCTTGTTAAATCATTAAATTTTACTGTCATATTCCGAGGTTCACAATGAGGAGACAATAAAAGGCATCCTTGGGCAAAATTTACCAACCACCCTTGGTGACTGTGGCCCTGAACTGCTTTAATATCTACTTCAAAGTTAGTAGAAGCAACTCCAAACATATTGCAAAATCTAACTCACCTTGTCTGAAAGATCAAAGCCTGTAGGAAAGCACAAATCTAAACCTCCAAAAGTATAATTGTCCCTCAGCATTATTAAAAATGCCCTTTCCCTTCTTCCTTTTCCTCAGCCCTCATCCAGATCTTCTTGAGACCAATGGATAGCATGAGATGATGTCTCAGCTTGTAGGGTGACCTCATACAGATAAGATCTCAAGTGAGGTTTATAATTTTTGGACTTTTAAAATTCTTATTTCAAGAACAAAGTGTTTGAAAACTCCAGGAGAGCTTTCTGTTCTGTTCTTCAGTCTGTTTTCTCACCTGGATTGACCCTCAGTGTGGAACGGGGACCTAATCCATCTGCACCAAACCTCAGCCATAGGGAAACCTTGGGAGGAACTTGTAGAAACATCTTTCTGGAACAGCACGTCACCAGATCCAGAGGTCACGAGACAGAGGGCATCGGGACAGGGAGGAAAAATTGTTCCCAGGATTTTCCCTGATCTCTGCAGATTTTTATTATGTTAGAACTAGAAAGCCTCAATCACACATCAGGATGGTATTGGGAAGCCTTCAGCATATATAGTAGCAATAAAAAGTAGAGACACGTGGCAATGGTCTCCCAAAGTTTCCTCAGAAATTAATTCAGTGAAATCTTAAAGGAATTAGATGTCTAAGAGTGTTTCTGCATTCTCCAAGGCAGCTCTGTCACTATTGCACTCCAAAATATGGAGGTTTGGTGCTCAGATGCCAAAATGAGGTCTGGGGAAGGAATAGGTTTCCTGTCCTACACAATGTGTGTTATAAAGCATTCCTTAATTACTGGATTGAATCTGAGACACTTCAAGTGAAAAAAAAATCAAAAAACCAAACCCAACCGAAATTAACAGTAATATTTCACGAAAGTAAATGTAAGTTCCCAGCTTCATCTGTCACAGCTGTTTCTCCGTTTGATGCTGCTGAGATCTGAGCACTGTGATCCCCGGGCATGTCCATGGGCTCAGGAAGCTGCAGCCCTTGGTGGATGCCATCAGAATTCCTCAGCAATCTGGGATGCTTTCCAGGCGAAATCCACTCTGGTTTTTATTGGAGATGGACTGTTTGGAGCAGAGCAAATAAAAGTCCTGTGAGAGGTTGTGATGCGAACTGAGCTGGGATGGGATCAGTGGGACGGGGGCTGGGGGTCCGCATGGCTGTGCTGGTGGGAATGGGTGGGAAAGCCATCAGGGGTGGGTGACCCTGCTCCCTCTGGGGTCCCAGCTCCCTGGTGGGATGTTCTTTTCAGATGATGGTGCCCTCAGTCTGGACCTCCCTCACAGCTGCAGCTCCTCTGGCACGGAGCAGGACTCTGCAAGGCCGAGGCATTTCCACCTCCCTGGGATGCCCCTTTTCCACCCCCAGGCTCCTGGCGTCTCTCCCCCTCCATCCATCTCGCAAAAGAGTTTGCAGAGTTTGCAGCACTCTCTGGGTGCCTGCAGGAGAGACACGGTGTAAAAAGTCAATCCTTGTTTCTGTGATGAGTGCAGCTGGCAGATCCTGCCTCCGGCACCGAGCTCACGCTGCTCTGGAGACGGACACGGCCTCAGTGAAGGTGAGGGAGGGTGAGCCTGGAAGAAGCAGAAGACGTGAAGCAAAATGGTCTTGAGGGCAATTTGAGGGAAGTAATGAGAGGTTCAGAAACTGGGACAGAGCTGGGGTCAGGTCTGGAGGAGCATCTCCCTGTGTCTGAAGGAGAGGATGAGGTGCCAAAGTGCAGCTGTTCCCTGCTTTGTGCCTCCTGCTTGGAAAACACTTAAATAACAGCCCCAAATGTGTTCCTTCTGTGTTCCTGAGAGAGTGAAAGTTGTGGTAGGGTAGCTATTTCTTAAAGACCTCTCACACAACTTTTCACAACCAGATGAGAAAAACAGTAATAGGATATGTGTTGCTCAGGGTCTTTTCACACAGTTTTTCACATTCAAAAGCCTGGCTCAATCACAAACACTCAGTATCAGCATCAGTGGCTTTCCTGAACTGGGCCTGAAAAGCTCCACCAGTTCCAGAGCTGTCACTGCAGCATTTGTGCCACAAACTTTGCTGAGGCTGGAAAACTCCAAGGAGAGGAGGAGCCTCAGGTGCACAATTTCATTCCATGATGAGTGCAGGTGATGTAGGTTGGGTGGGTGAGGGATAAAAGAGCTGTATGGGGTTGGGGAAGGGGGTTTGGTTGTGTGGAGGGTGAGGAATATGTGGAAATGGATCAGCTTGTGGGATGGAGCAGCTTCTTAGGCAAGAATGGAGAGGCTTCTGATGGAGGGTAAATGCTACTTTTGCAGGGGAATGGTACCATTTCCTCAGCTGGGAGTGAGCTCTGAGCAGCCCAGGGTGCTGGATAGCCCCTCCCATGGCCACCAGTGCCTGTGGGCAGGCATGGCTGGCTGCAGCCACTGACATCTGTGACATACATTTAGAAGTGGTTTTTTATTCTGTCAAACATTCAGGCCCAGTTTTTTGGCTTCTGTGACTCAGCACAGCTTTGCTGGAACCAGCTTATCCCAGTAAGGCTGTTGACTCTCAATCCCATGTTAAATTATGGGGAGCTGGAGTGTGTGTACAGCGCTGCAGCCACGGCTCTTTGTGTGACATCTCCAGAGCATGACAGCCACATAAATAGCATATGTGAGGAGACAGCACGTATCTGCTGCTTGGTGCATATTATTTACATACATCTCCTCCACCTAACTGGTGGCTCTCCCCAGTCATGGATCTGTTAAAGGCTGGAGCCTTTTCAAGGCAGATATTCAAGCCTTTGAGAAACTGATGGGAATGCATTTCCCTCTATTGTTGCTTGAAATTTTCAGTAAACGTCTATTGTTTCCTCTTGCTGGAAAATGGAATGAGGGAAGGCTTCTGAGGCTGAGTTCAAGTGGGTTAAAGCTGTGAAAACATCCTGCTTTGGGGTGGTTTATCAGGCATCAGCTACTATTGATCCACACAACAGTGAGAACTTGAGTGACATCTCTTCAGGGGGAAGCAAACTGCAAATGGTTTCTGGGTTTCTTCGTGGCTTTTTTTGCAGTGATTTTGTTGCTCTCCAAGCTGTTGGCTATGTAAAAGAGCTGCAGCACAAAGGTGATAAGCAGATCTTTACTTTGAAAGGCTCCTGTGAAATTCACCATTTGAGCACAGAGATGTTTTCCTCCCTAAGGGATAAGAGGTTAAAATGCTGGAATGATGTTCAGAGGATCTAAATTCATCATCTGTTGCTGTTCCTTACTGAGTACCTGTGTCAGTCCTGCAACCATCACTGCCTTTCTTGAAATCAGAGACCCTTACTCTCTCAGCATCTGGGACACCCAAACAGTGAGCCTTGGACGATGGATGCCCATTCCCAGAATGGTGAAAAAATCGGTGTCCTGGGCATGGGATAATGGGGGGAGGAGGGGTTTCTGTCTTGTAAGAGTAGAGGGACTTGCTTGCTTTAAGGTTCACAAGTTTGAGATGCAAAAAAGAGGAAGACAGTAAAACACAATTTAATGTTGCAGTGAAGATTAATGGTCTCATCTGTAGGCACCTGAAATGATCAGTCCCTTGAAAATTGCAAATAGTAATGGCAGACAATAAAATATCAGTGAAGTGGGTAGCATTGTATGCTCTTTCTCCTGCTGGAGGTTGGGGGATTTTGCTCTAAATGAATTTTTGGTGAAAGCAAGATCTGTTCTAATTATTTGTAAGTAATGAGGATCAGGCCTAGCAGCATACACAGTGTTCTTAAAATGCAGGTGGCTGCTGGCACTAGTCCTGGTTATTCTCCTTACCATGGACCTTGTAGATGGGTAGAAGCGAAATGGAGAAATTTCATCTGTATTTTTGCATGAAATGGACATGAATTACACTTGTTCTGCTGTCCTGCTGTTTTAGAAAGAGGAAACCATTGACTACAGCTTTGTTAACCTGGTGGCCCTGGGAGCCAGCTGGTTCTTCAGGAAATTGGTTTATTGCATAATATGCCGGTTCCTATGAACCAGTTCCTTGCAGCCTCAGGAATTGGCAGGGAGGTCCCCAGCCAGCATCAAGGTACAGAAGTACCTTGTCAGGGTACAGAAGTGTCAAGACTGGGCAGGTGAAGCTGCCCTTCAGGGATGTGGGGATGTATGAGCTCAGCTGCCCTCCTCTGCTGGGCTGAGCTAAAATCTGTATGAATGTCTGAGCTTGTATTTGTGACTAGGTCTGAGAGTGTATGGGGTGTACCGGGATCAGTCACCTCTGATATGGGCTGGACCATCACCCTGCCATTTGCATCTTGAGATCTTGTCCCAGATCTGCTCTTCCCGGGAAGTTCAGTGATCGTGGAAGGGAGATTGGGACTTTGAACAAGGTAGGACATGGCCTGTGACATCCCACTGACCCCGTTCCCCTTGCTGGGTCTGGGATTTAGGGAACATCCCAATGCAAGCTGCAGTCAGCAGGATGCCTTTTCCCACAGTGTGTTTGTCCCCAGGCCCCACTTTGCTCCTTGGGAACACTTTTTCTGGTTTTCTTTTCGTTCTGATGCTTGGCAGTGCAGAAAAGGTTCTGCAGAGGCTTCTGCCATCTCTAAAATGAGTCTGACTGAGGAAGTACAAAAGCTACAATGAATATGTATTACTGGAAATATTGAAGAAGCCAATGTCCCCTTCTTAATAGATGTTATTTCTCATTCTTTGAATGAGTCTGCTGGCCATGGAGGGCAGATAATCCAGTTGTGGAATCTCTCTTGTCTTGTGTTGTTACATGATTTATAGCACCATGCAAGGAAGAGAATTTGTCACCACGGTCTCGGTGAAGTGCCATTGAGTCTCCTTGTAGAGGCTGCTCTGGAAAAGTGGGTTTTAGGGTTCAAGAAAAATGTTTTCATATTTTTATGTCTTTTTGTTTATTTTTTTTCTTGTTTCCCTGATGCTCTAACAGTTGACCATAGATCTGTAAAGATCATCTTGTTCTAACTCCCCTGCCTTAGGAAAGGATACTTCATTGCTAAATCTTTGTCATCATTAATGTCCTAAGAACAAATATCACCCATTACCGGTGGTTGTGGTACAAATTTAGCTAATTAGCCTTTGGCAAGTCATTAATCAGGTGCCCATCATCCCAGCAGTGGCAGCTGCATTTTTGAACCTTTGCTTTCCAGCACACTCCACATCCCCCCAGACTTTCTCCTGCTCCTCTCCAGCCCAGGTGCTCTTTCCCTGCATGAAAAAATGATTTCACATCTTGCAAAATTAATTCTCTGCTTATGATGGCCTTGATTAAACAGATTGACAAACCGTGCTAAAGGTGGCAAAACAGCTCTGACATGCAGACGTCTTCACCTCCTGAAAGGAAAGGCAGAAAAAAAATCCCTGTGGGCTGTTGCTGTTATGAGATGCAGGTGGCTGAGGGCTGTTTTCTGCAGAATCAGCAAAAGTTCTCCACGTTTAGGAACAATGTCTGTAAAGTTAAACTGGTTGAAACAGCAGAAGATGCAATTATTGGCACTTGAACTGGATTATCTTGAAATAGTTAAGGATTTTTCATCCACAGCTCATGTAGACTGTGCTGATGCTCCAGGAGTTTGGAGGTAGAAATGGGAAAGATATGTGTGGTTGCCCCATCTCTAGAAGTGTTCAAGGCCAGGTTGGATGGAGCTTGGAGAAATCTGCTCTAGTGGAAAGTGTTTTCACTTCATGTTGATGCTCTGGACTCTCTCTCATAAATTCAGCATCTCCTAATGATGTGTGAGATCTTCTGCCTCCACCAAGGCTCTCTGGGCATCACCTGGAAGAAGGGTGGCTTTTTTTGTCTTGTTCTTTTCTTAGCTTTTGTTTCCTTGCTGTCTGCTAAGAAACCTTCAAGCTTAAGAGTTGATCTGCTTTTTAAAGAAATAGGCAGGGAGAAGTCCTGTTTGGGTAATGCAGATAAAATTTAGGTGGCATTTCTTCCTGGCCTTGGTGCAGAGACCCCAGTGGACAGGGGACTTCTGATGAGGAGAAAATCTGGCAATCCTGCTCTTGAGATGATTGTCCTCCTCTCATCCCAGGGATCCTGAGAGGAGCATGTGTTAAGATACCATGAGATATTTTGGAAGGACAAATCTCACCATTATTGAATTATAATTGTGGTGAAATCATGTGAAGCAGTAGGATTGGGACTGAAGGTGCAGCATGAACCTCCTGGGCTTCTTTTCCCCATGCAAGGAGGTCAGGGATGAACACTGAGGAGAAACTAGAGGGATGGATGAGGGGAATTTTTGGAAGAATGTTTTTCCCAGACACATATCTTGGCTGTCAGTAGTTCAAAGTGCAATCCTGATCCCTTTTCCAGCAGCCTTTCTGAAACATATCTCAGGCGAAAAAGAAAGCTACAACAAGATAAAGAAATAGGTGAACCTGCTGTATTTGCTGCACTGCATTAACATGAAGGGAGTGTGGGAAGGGCTGAGAGCATTTGTTGGGGTGAGAGCCAGCAGAGAGGAGCAGAGCTGAATTTGCAAATATTCTTCCCATCAGCTCCTGGGCTGTCCAGCTGGGAGCTCTTGCACTGATTTACTGCTGTCCTTCCTTCAGCCTTTGGAAATCAATCCACTGACAATTAAGGTAATGTCTGGTCTAATATTTATTTCACACTCCCCTTAATGGACTGTCGAACCCCCACTTTTTGAAGCAGTGAGACTGTTCTGTTTCACAGGAGGGCTGGAGCTCTGGGTCATGCTTTTTCCCCTTGTCCCTGTTAAAGCTGAAATCTCTTGTTGGAGCTTTCAAGAAAATTGCCATGCAGCACCATACCTTAGCATTGTGTTCCTGGTGAAGAAGGTGTAGCTTTTGTGCTACATATCCCCAGACATCCATTAAAAGAGAGCTGGAGCACAAAGGGGCCCTGCCTGCTGGGCCCCAGGAGCTCTGTGTTGGGCTGGCTGTGAGCTGGGAAGACAAGAAAGCTTTGCTGCCCAAGAGCACATGTTCTTTTTCTCCACCTCCTGGGCAAGTGTGCCCTGAATTTGCTCTGACCTGCGTGTCTCTGCTTGTGTCCCCAACACTGAGAAATTTCCCCAAACTGCTGGGAAATGGCTTCTTTGGGGAAACACTGCAGATGGCCAGAGGCACCAGAGCAGGGGGCTCTGGTTCTCAGCTGTCAATCCACCTCTGATCTGGGATCAAACTGTGCACCCTGTTTGGGGGCTGGCCTACCTGGGGGGCTCTGCAGCTCCTGGGCCCCGAGTTTATCAAGGGTCAACGTCCCCCAGTCAGACTGGGAAGTGCAGGTATCTGAGGGGTCTGTGTAGATCACCCCACCTTGAGGTAAGGAATTTAGCACTGCAGCTTCTGAAATATCTAACTCAGATGCAAAGTGCAGGATGTTTTGGGTTACCAAAATGACCTTTAGCTAGCGCTGCCAGAAGAATGTTAAATAATAACAATTTTCTGCCCGTAGTTCTCATTCCTCCTCGTATTTTTTTCGCCAGTTTCTAGGTCAGATTCCCCATTCCGCTGCTCCTGCGCTAGAACAGCGCTCAGGTTGCACAATTGCAGAGGAGGGAGGAATCTGCTTCCCGAATCCCGATCTTCCCAGTAGCCTTTCCCGATTCTTCCCTTCCTCCCAGCGTCTCCTGCTGGGGGCCCACCCCAGGTAGGCTGCGGGTCGGGGGCTGCGGCAGGGTGGGCTTGGGGAGGTTGGGGGGGGGTGCTGGTCCCCCCTCGCCGCGCCGAGGGTGGGACGAGGAGGCCACCGCAGCTCCCCCAGGGCGGGGGGAGGACGCTGCCCGTGTCTCGCAGGTGTGGGCTCGCCTTCCCTTCGCTGCGTTTGGTTATTTATCATTCCCCCCCCTTTTCCTCCTTCCCCCTGCCGCTTTTCTCTTACGCAGTAGGAGCAGCCCGGCAGCCTGGCTCTGCCCAGCCGCCCTCCGTCCTCCCTCCCTCCCTCTCCCTCATCCCTCCCTTTTCCTTAAAAACGTGGGCTCCGGGGTGCAGCCCCCTGTGCTGGCAGCATCCCTTCCTGCAAGAGCAGCCCTTTCCCCTCCTCCACCTGCGGAGCCCCCGGCTTTGTCCCGTGTCCCCCCCATCCCCCGGCTCGGGGGTGCTGGATGTGGCCCCGGCGAGTGGAGTCTGGTCCGGAGCTGCGCTAGAGGGGACCTGCCGCAGGTACGGAGCCGGCTGGGGTTTATTGCCAACTTCGGGATTTTCCTGCTGTTTTGTCGTGATACGGACCGGTGAGGTCGTGCCGGAGCCGCGGTGGCTCTCGGGGTACACGGGCGTCAGGGGAAGGTCTGGGGGCACAAAACCGCATGTGGGGGACTCACCGACCCGCAGGGATGGGAGAGGCAGGTGGGAACATCCAGCCCCTCGGAGAAGGGATGATGTGTGCAGCCGGCACGTCCCCTGCGCCGGCGGTGTGGAGATGTGCGTGATCCCTGTGTGCTCGGGATGCGCCAGGCTCTCAGGGTTGCATCCCATTAAAATGCTCCTGGGGAGGGGGGCTGTGCTCCTCGGCAGTAAATCATCCTTCTCCCTGGTAATAAATCACCCTTCCCCGGCGTTTCTCATGCATTCGCCTCGCTACAGTCCCGCGCCACTCGTTTGATCAGCAGATTTTAAAGCTGTCTCTTGCTGCCCCAGGTCCTTGGCGCAGGCTGCTGCTTCGGGATGGACCCGCTCTTCCCTGCCCACATTTTTGAAGACCCTGACCTGAGGAAGCTGCTGAATGACTCCTCCATGCTCAACCTGAGCTTTCTGCCCAGCAACTGGTTCAACAACAGCACAGGGGACGGTTTCCTGCCGCTCAGCATCAAGATCACCATCGTGGTCGTCTACTCCATCGTGTGCATTGTGGGGCTGGTGGGCAACTGCTCCGTCATGTATGTGATCGTCAGGTAGGACACCAGGGAGGCTCCAGGGAAAGCTGGGAGCGGGGCAGACCTTCCCTCCCTCAATCCCTGCTGCGGGTAAAGCAGGCAGGCGCTTCCCTGGGGCTTGAGATGTGCTTTAGAGGTAACGATGTGGCATTTGCTTTATTGTTTTGGTTTTATCTGGTTTTTTCCCTTCCTAGGCTGTGATGAAGGTTTCTGCCAGTTTTCAGCTGCCCTCTGGTGCCTCCTAAAGTTTAACCCAGAGAATGGAACAGAGTGAGCAGATCTGCTCAAAAAAAATTGGGCTTTTAAAATTTTTTTAGGGAGCTGGATGTCCCTGGGGAGGGTGACGTGCTGGGAGCATTCCACTGCCAGGGTGTGCTGGCTCCTTAATGGGACCTCTCCTTCCTGTGCTGTGTCCGGCACCCCAGCTGTGTTTGCAGGTGCTGCTCCATCTGGGAGCTGGCTCTTTCCAAAGCTGAACCTTGTTGCAAAGGAAAGAGCCTGCTGGGAAGCTTCCTTTTACTTTTACAGGGGAAAAATCACAAATGTAAATCTTCCACCTCTGTGGAGCCTGCAGACTTAAATAAGACGTGAGAGGATGCTGCAGAGTTAAGGGCAACTTCTCTGGCTCCTTGTGCTGAAGTCAGGAGAATGGGGGAGACTTTTGCAGAGGGACGGCACAGAGCATGCACCACTCCATCCTCCCTGCCAATTGTTGGCATTTTGAGAGTTCCTGTCTGCTTCTGCTGTGGTTCAAACTCTTCTGTTTCTGGGAATCAGAAACCTTGTTTGCCCTCTCAGTACAGAGTAAGTTTGTGCAGCTCTTAGGGCTGTAATTATGTTCAACCCCAGCATCCCCCTTCTGATCCCTGCACCCTGCGTGTTAAGGAGGGAGCTTCCATTTTATCCACATCTTGGAGCAGATTCCTGGTGCAGGTGGATGCTGCCAGCACAAGAAAAGACAGGCTGAATCCTCCAACAGAAGATGACATTGTTTAGCAGGTATTCAGGCACTGGTGAGATTGTCTTGTTCCTGCCAGGAGCCCAACTGCTTCCAAAGCACCTTTCTCCTGAATAACTACAACTTGGCTGGGGGAGATGCTGCAAAATTAGGTCTTTGGTATCAGAGGTTGGTGAAGGGTGGTTAAATCTCTGCTCCAAGGACAAAGTGACATGACTGTTCATCAGGCTGCCTGTCTGTGCTCTGTTAACTGAGGAGTTTATGGCAGGGAGAAGGGATCCCCTTAGCCCTGGGGAGTCTGCAGATGCAGAGAGGAGGTTTGCAGCACACTGGTGCCATATCTGAAGACCTCGTGTTCCTTCCCAGTGTAGTAGCAATCACTGGAGCAGTTTGTGGGTGTGTGTAAGTGTGTGAGTAGTGAGGCTCTGGAAGCTGGAAGCCCTTGTCTGATGATGGTGATCATGATGTAGCTGCATGGGAATGCCAGCCCGTGTGCAGCAGAGGAAGGGAGTCCTTACCCCGTGCATGAACCTTAATGTGTGCAGGGAGAAGTCTGGGCAGAAATCTTTTCCCTGTTTGCAGAGGTCTGGTGGGATGTGCACGGCAGGATCCTGCTGGCCCTGCTGATCCCAGGGCTGGGACTGGAGGATCACCAGTAACCCAACTGTCCCAAACTGGTGTCCTGGGCAGGGTGGACCTGTGCCATGGCTATGCAGGAAAAATACTGGCTTCTGCTCCACACCTTTTTTGACTTCGATACTTTCCAGTTGGATAAAGGCAACTCAGGAAAAGAAAGTGGGATTTAGCACTGGAATCCCCCCTGGAATTTACCTCATTTTGTGTGTGTCCTCTAGTTTCACAGTTTTTAAGCAATTGAAAACTGAAGACAGGGTCTGCCTCCAGTTGCCCTCAGGCTTTTCCATTTCTCTATTTCCTTTTATTCAGAAACCCCATATATATACATAAAAGCCAACATAAGTTTTTATTATCTGGGGAGTCCTTTTTTGTGATTCACCTCTGTTTTTTCCAAAAAACTCGGTGAGCCTGGAGAGCCCCCTTGTAAAGTGTGTGCTGGGGAGGTTATAACTGAGGTAGAGCACAAGTAGGAGCTGCTATTCCCCATCCGTGTCCCCTGGGAGCTCAGTACTGAGCTGAGACCAACACTGAGTTATAGCCAAGGCAATGACCCTTGAGTCGATGAGTAACAACTTCTGGTTATATCTGTCCAGGATTCTTCTCTCCTTGCCCTGTCTGTTGAGGTCAGGAGCAGGTGTGAGGATGAATTGGGCTCAATATCAAACTTTTGACCCTGGCCACGTACACAGATTGATGCAGAGCTGCCAAGTGGTGGCCCTACAAGGAGGATGCTGATGAACTTCTCAAACACAGGTTTTTCTCCTCAGATTCGAGCTTTGATGCTTCACACCTTGAATAGCACCTGGTTTTCAGTAGGTTGGAAGTTGGTTGCTGGCAAGTCCACACAGGGTTTTGGGGCTCTTAATGATAAATCTCTTCCATTAATGGAAAAATGATCGACAAACCCTCTGTGATGCACCCCTATCGCTGTAGGTAATGAGCACCGCACACAAGCTTTTTTCTTTCCATGCTTCAGCAAGGATAATCAGGCTTCAACACATTACACAGCCCATAGGAAAATTTTCTTCCAGAAGAAGACTGGTGGTGTTACAGACAATAACAGTTTCCCAGTTTTGAGGGAGTTGGGAAATAAATAGGCTCTAATACCAGCATTCGAGGAAGTTGGAGGCCTCAGGATAGCTCATTTTTTTGTTTCTCCTGAAAGAGTTTTTTGCAGCACCAAGGGAAAAGTTTTTAAATCTGGTATTTCACACAAAAGTGCAGCTTCAAATCCTCCTCTAGGTTTTCCTCTGTGTTGTAGAACCCAGCCTACATCTCTATTATATTTGGAGTGATTTAACATTTGGAATGATTAATTTATAGAGACAGTCATCATGTGACTGTCGATCCCTTCCAGTGCTGAGCAGCACTAATTGGGTAAAATGGAGAAGGGCTCTTGTGAGGAACACGATTTCCTGGACAGTAAAAGGCCTATTGTGGGAACCTGCCTCGTCTGTGGCTTTGTTCTGCTGGCTCATCCTGGAGCTCCTTGCCAGCAGAGACGATGCCTCCCCTCCCTCCTCCTTCTGCTGTTTGCTCTCTTCTGCATATATTTCCTGTTCTGCTTCTTAATGAATGTGAAACAAGGAGCTGAACAGAGGGTTTGGGGGGAGAGTGGGGGAAACCAGGCTGCTGAAATCCCTCCTAGCTATTAACTGAAGTCTACAAGGCTGCTTGCCCAAGATCTTTGTTTTTAGGAAGGAAAGCAAAGGGGAAGGCGGATGAATTGTTGGCCCCGGGGGTGGGGCTGGCTCATGGGGCTGGAGATGGTGCTGACCCAGGTGTTGTTACAGGGGGGTGACAGAGGCCCCAAATCCCTGCCAGCCACTGGTGTGCCATGGGAGGGACAAGGTGCAGCTTCTAGTCCAGGGAGTCTCTGTTGTCTCCAGCTGCTGTGATGCTGAGCAGTGGGGATCTGGAGGACTCCCTTCCTCCTGTTCAAACCCCCATGGGAATGCTGCCTCATTTCTTGGGCAGCAAGAAATTGCTATGGCAGCTCTCTGTCGGGAGCCTGGCAAAATCCTGGGGATGCTCAGCTCTGTCTGTGGCAGAACACATTTCAGAGCATTTTGAGCAATGTTTTAGGCAGTTTAGTGCTGTCTAGGCCCTTTTCATCTGCTGCCTCCAGGTGAAGCTTTAGGAGGAAGGATGTGATGGGAAGGTGCCGCATCATGAGCCTGCCAGGGGATGCTGTGCCAGCTGTCATTCTGCTTGAAAACTGCCTCAGTCCCCGAGAATAGGGGTGAGGGCAGCTGGCTGTGATGAGACAGGGGAAATGAAGTTAATTATGACATTTCAGAGATCCTGATTCCTTAATAGAAATCTCTCTAAGGGAAAAGCCTGGACCAGATGTGTGTCTCAGAGCTGAAATGAAGTGAGTGCTTCACACAGTGGGGACCCAGTGGACACGAGTGGGGCCATCTGAGACCTTTGTTGTCTCCAGGTCTGCCTCTTAGTTTTTCCTTGAAACATAAAATAAACAGACATAAATTACTGCAGCTTATAGAGGAATGAAACCCACCCCAAGGTCTCTTTGCCCTGGAAAGTGAGTGGAGCCAGGGGAGGATGGTCAGGTGAGCAGGAGGGGATCCTGCTGTCATAATGGCTACAGAGGACAGGTCTGCAGTTCCCTGATTTCTGGGTCCGCATGAGTCCAGGTGAGCTGGGCTCAGCCACATGACCCACGGTAACCACATCTGGCCCCTGCTAACACAGGTCCTGTAGCTTCAGGGTGTGTTGGAGGGCTCTTTGTTCCACCTGGCTGTGGTGAGGTGGGTGAAAGGGAGTTGCCCATGTGCAGTAGTAACTCTGTGATGTTCAACACGGGACTTGGTTCCCAGTGTTTTTCAGAGACTGGACAATTCCCAGGTGCATTTTGGACATGAGCAATTCAGCAGAGGCAGATCTGACCCACGAGCAGGGATAAGAGCATCCTGCTGCAGGGTGGATGCTGATGAGTGCCCTTCTTAGACCAGAGCACCATTCCTGGTGTCCAAGCACCTGCTCAGGGATGTGGGAGCATCCCTGGGAGCCCCTGGGTGAGCTGCTGAAGCCTTTGCAACAGCAGCTACAGAGCCTCCTCCCTTGGCATGGCAGCACCATCCACACTGGTCCCCAGAGAACACCTGGAGCGCAGGGTGGGGCTGGTTTTTCATAGCTGTCCCTCAGACAGAGCAGTGAGACTCAGGGACAAGAAAACACCAACGTGTGTTCTCATCCTGGCTGGCTGCAGATTCCCTAACTTTCACCTCCTAGTCAGTCCCTGTCTTGCTGGGTAATTTATAGGCTTTTAGGTGCCTTGTTGGTGGTTGCTTTTGCTGTAGTGTCTGGCCTCAGAGTGCAGACTGATTTAAATTTGTCCTTCTCAAATTCTGTGTGTTTGCTCAGGGCCTGTTGAACCATTAAGAATAAATCATCTTAAGCTGGCCAGAAGTTTTAAGCTGAGGGGGCTCTGGGATGGTGATCAGAGCAGCAGGGATGCAGAGAGCACAGTGTGGGCGGACGGCTGAGGAGACACAAATCATGACAGAACGTGCCAGATCAAATATCAGCTTCACAGGACCTGAGGGCTGGGAGCAGGCTGGGAGCAGAGATGGGAGAGAAGTGGGGCTGATTTCCACCATCACAGGGTGGGAGCAGCTCAGTAAAAATCCTCCTTGGGCCTTTTCTGCTCTTTTTTGCATGTCCAGAGATGGGGGCAAAGGCTGTCCCTGCTGCCGGGGTGTGAGGTGGGGATGGAGGGAGCTGCTCAAGGTGAACAACACTGTCTGCATCCTAATTAGCTGAAGCTACACATATTAAAATCAAGAGGCTCCAAGAGGCAGAGAGCTCCTGGAAATAAAGCTCAGGGTTCTGCAGGGCTGCAGGCTTTGCTTTGGTCCCTCTGCCCCTGGTGTCTGCAGCTCTGTTTTGGGCTGTGGGTTTGCTGCAGCCAGCTGGTCCTTAGCCCCAGCCCTGCAGCCTTGCTGTGGCTGGGTGGCAAAGAGGGAAAGATGCTAAAACAAGAGGTCTGCAGCTCACCCTGAGGCTCAGCCAGGGGCAGAATCCATTCTTGTGAGGAACAGGTCCTTAAAGCCCAGAGGGTTTGTCTACCTACCTACCCTTAATGACCTGCCCTTAATCTCCTCTCCCAGATTGTGTGCTCCCCTAACCAGAGGGTCCGCTTAACAAAAAGGAGGGGGAAGATGAGTTCTGAGCTGATATCCAGGTGTTTTTCCTCTCAGGTTTCAGCATCCGAGAGAACAGGAGAGCAGAGTAAAGCAATTACTGTTGTGATAAAGGGGGAGCTGGATGGAGAGCTGAGAACCACCCTGTGGGAGATGCTCCATTAGGAAATTACCTCTGTGGCAGAGTGCAAGAAAGTGGCCCAGCAGGGAGTTAATGTCCTCCATGGAATCCACAGGCTTATATGCAGCAGAGCTGTGTCATGGAGGAAGAAACTGATGTGCCTCCTAAAGCCTCAGAGTTTAATTTGTCTTTTTTTTTTGTGCAGATTAAGAGACAGAACACTCTCAGTTCTGGAGGAAAAGAAATAGACATTAATCCACAGAGAAATGATTGATTGATTTCTGCGTGTACTGAACATTCTGGAATTGTTTGGGAACATTGGTTGGTTGGGACAATGACTGTTGGCTCTCAGCATGTAGAGAAAGTGGTGTAGAAGTAATTAATTAGGTGTAAATTAATTACCCCCCCCCCCTTTCAAAAGTGCAAAATAGCTTTAAATTCCACTGGAAGATGTGTTGAAGGAAGTGGTGGGACAGCCACCTCAGTGTGTCCCGTGTGGGAGAGAGGGAAGGTGGCTCTGCTGTAACCTCGAGGAGGTGGTGAGGAAGGAGGCAGAGGAGAGGGATTTGTGCATTGAGGGCTTTTGCAGGGCCAGGCAGAGCAATTGCACCTGAATTCATGCTGACAAGTGTCTGGGAGGAGTGGGGCTGGAGGGATGTGGGAGGGAGCTGAAGGTTTGATCTGTACACCCTGAGTTCAGGGCTGGCTGAGATGCCCCAGACTTCTCAGTCCTGGGCACACAGGAATGTGCAGGGAGGCAGCTTTGACCCCCATGGATGCTGGATGGAGGTTGGAGGTGGGTGAATTGCTGCTTGTTTCTCCCACTGGTCAATGACAAAAAATCAAACCCAAACAACCTTTGAGTTTTTCTGTTTTGCAGTGAAGTTGCTCACCATTGCTCAAATTTGCTATTCCCTTGAGTTATAACATCAGTGAAAGCAGTCAGGGTTAGAGGCATGTTGATGAATTTCCTCTGGCTCCAGCCCTCCTGGAAGGATGGACTGCAACAAACTTGACCTTCGGGAAGCTTGAGCCAGCCCAGCCAGGTTTGTGGTGTTCAGGGGAAACTGCAGCTCCCAGGAGACCTTTGCCTTTACCTTACCACAGTCTTAGGTGACTGAATAACTTCCTAAAGCCTGAGCTGACAATGCTTTTTTTTTGTGAGAGCTGATAAAACAGTGATTTCATTTTAATCCCCCTCTGCTGACCTGGAGAGGAAAGTGAATCCACCCACACACCCACCTCCTCCCCCTGTGCTTTGCCACGTTTATGTCAAGTGCAAGAATTCAAACAAGAATGGAAAACTTGCCCACCCTGAGATGCTTCTCTGGAGTTCAGGGCACTGCAGCTTGCTGTAATTCTCCTTAGTAAATCCCAAAGCTTAAAGCCCTGGCAACTGCCTGGTTGTGTTGGATTTGCAAAGTGCTTTTGCTCATTCATTCCATCACAAAAGGAAAGGCACTGGCATTTTCCTTCTACTGCCTTTGGTTATGTAAGTTTATCTGGGCTGGCTTTCTAAGAACCTGTGATTGATTTCTGGGCCAGGCAAAGCCTCACTCAGGCTTGTGCGGGGATCTCAAAGTATTTCCAACAATGTTTCTATCAGTGATCACCTCCAAAATCTTCCCTTGGCTTTCAGGGTCAAACGTAGGATCATTTGGTCTTGCTTTCTGAAGCTGCTTTCAGACCTCTGATAGGAGCCCAGCTTAGAGCTCCAAGGCAGGTAAAAAAAGACTTCATAGTCTGGATCGTGGCTCCCCTGTCTGCTTCTCTTGCAAACCTGGCCACGTCACCATGTGTCCCAGCAGGGTTCAGAATGTGCCAGTGATAATGTTCTGCCAAGGATTCAAATCATTTATCAAGAGCTGAAGAAGCTCAGACCCTCAGGGGAGGGCACAGCACTGAGAAGGGCAGTTGTGGGTTTGCTTTTCTGAATCAAATTGGCAAAAAGAGCTTTTTAGGTCAAATCAGACCCCTTAATATTCTAACACATATCAGGCTGAAAATAGTGCAGCAGTTTACGGTAGAAGCGTTACCCTCAAATGAACTTGCACTCTGTTAATAACATCATTGTCTGCCATTTTTGGCGACGTTTCTGCTAAGGCCATTAGTAGAGTAAATGATGGATGAGCTGTAGTTTTAAAATTATACCTATTTGAGCTCTTATTCTGGCCATGAGAGGAATATCCTGGAGCTGAAATGTTAGATTCAGCCACAGAGTCACTGTTGAGCTTCCATTTCTGCAGATGCTGCACGTCCCCCTGGATAGGTGGTCACAGCTGGCTCTGCATCATTTCCCAAGTGTGAAAAGGAGTTGATTGCCATTAGAGCAAGGTGACTTTCTTTGGGGCAGTCGGTTCATGTGGTAAAAGTAATACTGAAATGACAAAAAGTCTTTGAAGTAGAGTTTGACTCGTGACTTTATTCCTTTCTTTAGGAAGAACCATTGTGATGTTTTGGTTTCTGATTCAAACCTAGCTCCTCAACAGTTTTTGGCTGACCAGGGCTGGCCATGTTGCCCGTTCTGATTTGACAGCTCACATTAGCCATGCTCTCTGGCCATGAGTCCACACCAAATGGCTGATCAGCTTACCCCTGCACCTTTCAAATCAGCGTACTGGCTAAAGCTCTCACCAATACTTACAATAATGAAGCCATAGGTAGTGAAATCCTAACTTGGCCCTATTGAAGTAATTTTTTGAGAAACACCATCTGAGCCTCAGGCTTTCATGGTGCTCACTGGCAGTCTGAGGGAATGATTCTCCTGCCCATGGAACTGACTGTGGAGGGATCATTTTTGGTGTTGTAGGAGATGGGCTGATCTGTGTGGGAGGTTGAAAGGTGAGTGTGGCCAATCTCACTACGTAAGAAAATACAGCACCTCCTTCCTAAAGGAGCAGAATCTGCTTCAGTAAAGTTCAGTGTCTGACCCATCAGGGCCAGGTGGAGCTCTAATCATTGCTCATTCCTGCGTTTCAGATTCACCAAGATGAAGACAGCCACCAACATTTACATCTTCAACCTTGCTCTGGCTGACACCCTGTGCCTGATGACCTTGCCCTTTCAGGGAACAGACACATTCCTGGGCTTCTGGCCCTTTGGCAATGTCCTGTGCAAGATCGCCATCTCCATCGACTACTACAATATGTTCACCAGCACCTTCACGCTGACGATGATGAGTGTGGACCGCTACATCGCCATCTGCCACCCCATCAAAGCCCTGGACATCCGCACGCCCCACAAGGCCAAGGTGGTCAATGTTTGCATCTGGGCATTGGCTTCTGTCTTTGGCATCCCGGCCATGGTGATGGGATCTGCAGAGAATGAGAACAATGGTCAGTACAACTGCATCCTGAGGGAGGGAGGTGCTGGTGGACAGGAGGGGCCAGGGAGAGGGGTGCCAGTTTCATCAGTGGGGTGAGGTCTCTGCTGTAAAATCATCTTAACTCTTCCCTTTCTGCCCCTGCCTCTCTGTATCACTGCTACTGCTTTTCTAGTATTAAACATAGAATTGGATTTTCCAGTATTAAACATAACATTGGAATTTCCAGTATTAAATGCAGAATTAGTATTTTCTAGTATTAAACAGAATTGTTATGTTAGGTTGGGAAAGATCTCTAAGATCATCAAGTCCAACCATTAACCTAACTAACCTAAACTAATCTGCATGTGCAGATGCTTTTCTGCTTGATCTGTGTTTGCTGATCTTCCTTTCCATTTTATTTTTTTACTCTTGCAGAAATTGATTGTCTAATTAAGCTCCCTTCTCCCGTGGACTACTGGGATCCAGTGTTTGGCATCTGTGTCTTTCTCTTCTCCTTTATGATCCCCGTGTTGATCATCACCATTTGCTACAGCCTCATGATCAGGCGGCTCAAGAACGTCCGTGTCCTCTCGGGCTCCAAGGAGAAGGACCGGAACCTGAGACGCATCACCCGCATGGTCCTCGTGGTGGTGGCAGTCTTCATCGTCTGCTGGACTCCCATCCAGATTTTTGTTCTGGTGCAGTGCTTGGGTGCCAAGGCAGAAAGCGAGCTGGAGCTGGCCATCTCCTGCTTCTGCACCGCGCTGGGATATGCCAACAGCAGCCTGAACCCCGTGCTCTACGCCTTCTTGGATGAGAACTTCAAGGCGTGCTTCAAGAAGTTCTGCTTCCCCACTGCCTTCAGGACCGAGCTCCAGATGTCCAACAGGATGTGCAGCATTGCCAAGGATGTTGCCTATGCCTGCAAGAACTCAGAGGGGACTAACAATCCGGCCTGACTAGGCATGGAAATCCCCATGGTGGCTGTCGCCCAGCAGAGTCCGACCACCCCCACGTCAGAACTAACTCAGATAACGGCCCTTTAGCAGGATCTCAAAACTGAGAGGTGAGAAACCAAGGAAACAGTTTTGGGGGTTGGGAAAACCGGATACTGCGAGAGCATGCAGAGAAAGTGAGCCCATTTGATGCATTTTTAATTCCAGTGCATCCTGCACTATGGAACATGTTTGAAATCAGCCCTTTGATTCCTGCAAAACCCTGGGGTTTGCAACATTATTGAGAGTTTGGGAATCAAGGGTTTAAAATAGGCATTGCTCCTGGGGCTTATGCTTCTGCTGCTGAGAGACAGACAAAATGTGAACTCTTGCATTGCTTTTGTCCTCCCTGAGCGGAGATGTTAACGGCTCGCGTGGCTCACCAGGCGCTCCTGTGCGGGTTTTCCTCCTGTGCCATCGCTCTGAAATCAGACTTTGCTGCAGCCAAAGCGGGCAGGAGCCATCAGACAAAACCCAAGATCATCTCCAGGATGAGTCATCGTGCAGGGAAGGATGCAGGGAGGGAGAGGAGGGAGCTGACGGGAAGAGAAATTCAAACTGCCTTCAAACGCCAGCTCCTGCAGATGGGATCAGCAGTGAAACCCCCTCTCAGAGGGGAGCAGAGGGAGAGAAGGGACTGTCAGAACTGATGACGTAGCTCCAAAG
This sequence comes from Corvus moneduloides, assembly GCF_009650955.1. Taxonomy (NCBI): domain Eukaryota; kingdom Metazoa; phylum Chordata; class Aves; order Passeriformes; family Corvidae; genus Corvus; species Corvus moneduloides. The sequence goes on from NC_045492.1 coordinate 8,643,428, forward strand.
AGGAGGAAGAAAAAAGACTGAGGAAATGAACACAATTCCTCATTTACATGCTGCTACAACTTTTTTTTTAAACTCTGTATTTCCAGTGTAATAATGGACAGAATGTGTCTGTATATACATGTCTGTAGTGGAATAGGTGCAGATACATGTAGGATTTCTCCTTACCAAGCATGCCTTGGGCATCTTCCTCAGTGAGAGGAGGAAGGAATGAAGTGGCCTATAGACACATGTATTTATGTCTTGGGGAAAGCCGTTTGGGAGAATGGCAGCTCTTCCAGAAGACATGGACATTCCTGGTGGGAGGAGGCAGCCTAAACCAGTGCCACCTGCTCCACATGGGATAAGCGGGCACAAACCATACAAAATGTGGGGTTCTGTGGTTTGTTTTATGTTTTTAACTGAAATGAGATCCACGATGCTGAGAGCACGTGGGAAATGCTGTCCAGGTACCAGCCCTCCTGCCAACCATGGATTGATTTTCCTCTCCCAGAGTAGGCCAGAGCTTTGTGCAAAATGAAATGTCCTGTCATTTCACTCGATAACAAAAGCTTCCCCAAAGAGTTTCACCACCGAATGCCCTCTGTGCTGGGGAGGGCAGCAGGCTGGGATTCTCCCTGTAGCACAACAGCCCAGGGAAATCCGGGCAGTGGTGGCCAGTGGTGCTGACGGGGGAGCAAATCACCAACCTCCACCTGGAGAGGGGAGGTCTCTCAACTTGAGAACCAGCAGCGTTGTCCAGACTGTACAGATTCCAATGTGAATATATTTCTTGTGCTCTGGTCTATGAGATTCTGTAGTTTTAATGCATTGATTTGCCAATATTTTAATGCTGTCTTGTTCTTTATATATGCTGTACAAAGGAATCAAATGTTATATTTCTATGTAGTGTTTCCCTCATGGTTGGGCTTAAAATATAGATGCAATTCCAGTGTTCCACGTGTAGGACCCAGATCCCTTGTAAACTGCTCAAGCTGGGAGGATTTTGATGCTGATTAGCATTTGATTGGGAATCTGGATGGATACCAGAGCAAACTTTGCAATTAGCACTTCCCCTGACCAATCTGGAGGGAGGAGGAAATCTGGGCACTTTAAGCACTTTGTAGTGGATGTTAATCCCTGAGCCCTCACCAGAAAATCCCATATAAACCCCAGGCATGTGAAGAACAGCTCCTTGAGAACTGCATTGCTGGCAAGCTTCATCCATGCCTTTGGAAAAACTGGATTTTAGGTGGGATGTTATTTGTGGGTGCAGTAACAGCATTGGGCAGTGAGTGATCTTGGGTCCTCTCAGCCCCTCTGCTGTGGGATGGTCTGATGGGGTCTGAGAATGGTTGGGGCTGAAGCTGGGAACTGACTGCCGGGCTGTTCTTACCCTTAGGGAGCAGGAGAACATTCATTGGTGGCTGGCTGAGGAACAGCCACCCTCCCTTTGTTGTTCTTGGCTGGGTTTTTAAATAGATTTATGTCCTCTGAAAAAAATATACCCGTGTTTGGCATTTTTTAAATATGGATTTTGTTATAATGACTATGCTGCAACGATCTTATATATTCAAGTACTCAATAAATGTGTGTTTTGGGTATTTCCATGGCCCTTGCAGTGAATGTGTTTAGGCATTCTGTTCAATGCTCAGTGGAGTTTGTTGTAAGAAGAGCAGCAAACACCTGAAAGCAAAACTTTATTGTACTGTGCCTCTGGAGTTACAGGCTCATGGTCAGCTGGATGGCTTTAGTGCTGGCTCTGTAATTCCCTTTGGAAGTGGTTGTATTGGTGTGATTTTTACAACTGCCGCAGTGTAAATGACAATTAGGTGGCTACTTGTGTGCTTTAATAAAGGACAATAAAAACTCCTGTGCCTTGGATGATAATCTGGAAGAGTTAACTGGGTGGATCGGGAATGTCTCAGCCCATCCCTTTTAAGGGAGACCAGTGGGAACTTTTGTTACACAGGAAACTTTGTCTGTAGTTAACATAGGAACAGAAGATGTGAAAATGCTGGAAATTGGGTCCTTGGGTCTTGCAAAGGGCAGCTGTGATGTGTAGCCAGGGCAGCAGTGCAGGCAGCTGCTGCTGTTAGAGGTGAAGTCTGCTGAAGGATGAAAACAAGCTCTTCCCACATCCTCTCCCCACACTTCCCTGGAGTTATGGGGTTAAGCATGACCTGGGAGAACAATAAATTGCAGAACTGCTCTGAAAATAAAGCCAAGGCCATATTCTGTAGGAAAGATAGATCAGCCAGTGAGATGTGCAATAAGGAATATTGATAAGGAATATTGATTTCTGCACAGAGATCAATATTCCTACCCAAGCAGGTAAATATCAGGAGAGGGTTTTTTATTAGCAGTGGTGATTTTCTTCTTAAAAAAGAAAAAGTAAATTGGTGAGAAAAAAAATGGAAATCTTTATTTTTCTTCTAGTTCAATTAATTATAAGTATCCAGGGGTGGGTTCTTACAGCAAAACCATAAACCAAAGTGCTTTATTCAGTATTATGGGATTTATTAATGTGCTAAGTCTTCTCTCTGCTGCTGTTGGCTGAAATCAAGTGCTGTAAGAGGCTGAGGAATGGATGAGCTGGGGACTGAGCTCTCCCCCAAGCAGCTCCCTGGCTCTTGGTAAGCCTGGCCAGATCTCTGGTTTTGCAAGAACCACATCTCCCCTCCTCTTCCGTAGCCCACAACATTCCCCCCTCCATGAATCACAACTTCTAACAGCAGAAATAAGGAGCAGAATTTACACCTTCACTGAGGTTTGGATGGGCAACACCCTCAGGCACATTGTGCAGTTCTTGGTGTTGCTCTCTGCAAGGCCAGGAGTTGGTCTCTGATCCTTGTGGGTCTCTTCCAGCTCTGGATATTCTGTGGTCTGTGGCTTTATGCCATGGGAAGACCTGAGCTGGGGAGGTGCTGGGTTTTCCTTTACCGAGCTGCAGATCAGATGGGGGTTACTTGTTTTGGGTGAGCATTCAGTTGAAATCCCTCTCCCCAAGCCCACTGCCCACAGGAGGCACAAAGCCTCTTCCTTGCTCTGAATGCCTCTGTCCCCCACAAAGCCTGGTCCCCAGGGCTGGAAACAACTTCAGCAGGTGGGAGAAACCCTGACTGCAGAAAGACCAAAGATGTGTTGAGCCCTTGTGGTGCCCCCTGCTCCAAAGCTCGAGACTTGCCCTGATGAAGACACTGCCTGATGGTGAGCAATTGCCATGTCTCTTTTTCCAAGGTGTTTTCATGAGGAGCTAGACTGTAAATATGTCTTTTTTAAAAAATTATATTTCCTTTCTATTTTTTTCCCACAAGAAGGCTTGTTAACTCTTTAAAGAGCTGTCACTGGGCTCCAATCTCTCTCTGGGTACTTTGGGATATCATGGCTGGGTAGCACAATGCGTGTCCAGAGAAGGATGCCTCTCACCCTGCAATGCTTTATAGGGAAGGTGGCTATTCCATAGTTAGAGCCTCTTTTTTTAAATGAAAAGGATCTCCAGCAGCAGCTGGTGTGGGTGCAGCCTTTGATATCTGTTCAGCAGAGAGACTCAGACTGGCAGCAAAGCAGGCTCTGACAGAAAAACTCCAGCCTGCTTTCCCACTCATTTTGCTGTGCTCCCCCTCAGCTATTTTTGTGGGTATTTATGCAGAAGCAAATTTCTCCTTCCTTCAGCAGGAGCATCTGCTTCGGACACATCCCAGGCCGCAGCCCTGGCTGTGCCTTCATGGCCTCACGCTGCGTTTGCCGTGCGAATCTCTGTGGCAGCAGAGCTGCATCGCCGTGACTTTGCAGAAGCAGCCGGTAATTCACACCCCTGATCTTCACCTCCCAAGCCCTGCCCAGGGCTGTCTGAAGGACCAGCTTCTACTCCCTGGCCTTCTCCTTTGCTGAGGAGAACCACGGAGCTGAGATGGGAGGGATGGAGGGTAGAATCCAGCAGCAACAGCTGTGGGAGGGAAAGCTGTCCCATCTCCATGGTGAGGATTGCTTGTGAGGTGGGGAGGCTGAAGAAGGGATAGAAAGGGGAAAAGGAGACCTGTTGGAGTGAGTCCAGAGGAGGCCACAAACATTCTCCAAGCGCTGGAGCATCTCAGCTACAGAGACAGGCTGAGAGAGCTAGGGGTGTTCAGCCCAGAGAAGGCTCTGGGGAGACCTTAAAGCCCCTTCCAGTGCCTAAAGGGGCTCCATAAGATCTGGAGAGGGGCTTTGGACAAGCGTCTGGAGTGACAGGATAAGGGGGAATGGCTTCCCACTGCCAGAGGTCAGGTTAGATTAGATAGTGGGAAGAAATCCTTCCCTGTGAGGGTGGTGAGGCCTTGGCACAGGTTACTCAGAGAAGCTGTGGCTGTCCCATCCCTGGAAGTGTCCAAGGCCAGGTTGAAAAAACCTGGTCCAGTGGAAGGTGTCCCTGCCCATGGCAGGGGGTTGGAATGAAACATCCTTTAAAATTCCTTCCCACCCAAACCAATCTATGATTCTGTGGTTCTATGAAATGGAAAGTGGGAAGGGTAGCCCATAACCCAAAAGTCCTGGTGCTGCTTAAGGAACGGAGATGGACTGTAAGAAAGTAGTGCTTGTGCCGTGGGATGCTGATGGGTGTTTGGCACACGGTTTTTTGGGCCCCTCATTGTCATGTCTATTTTGAGTGGCCCGCAGTGGCTGCAGCACCTGTGCTCTTGCCCATTTAAACTGGGGATTCATGACACCTTTGCTCAAAATGTGGTAGCAGAAGTACCAAGGCCAAAGCTCCTTTTGAAAGAGGGAGTTTTAGGACTTTTCCAAGCCAAGGGATTGCTATTGAAGTGGGTGCTGCTAAATCAGAGTCCCACAGCTCACAAACTCCCTTTGTTCCTGCTTTCAGCACTCTGAAGCCTGGATAGATTGCATGATAGAACAAAATAATCAATAAATAGAGCAGTATGGTTTCTTATCTTGGCAACGATGATGCTGCTGAACCATGTAAACTGACTTTGCTCTCTCTCCCTCAGGGCACAGATCCCTTCTGGCTGCAGGGAAGGAGTGATGCCGGCTCTCCACAGTGCTGGGGGACACAGACAGCCCCTTCCCCCATCCCAAGGTTTCTGCTTCAGCAACCCATAAACCCCCTAAGTAGTCCCTGGGTGAGAAAGTGCTCAATATCCTACCCCAGCTGGGATCACCTTCACCCCCCAGGACAACATCTCCCATGTTCGGATTCACAGAATCTCACAGTCCTAGAATGGTTCAGGTTGGAGGGGACCTCAAAGATCCAACCCCTTGCCATGAGGAGGATCCTTGGGAATTTGGTCTTCCTGTGGCTGAACTGCTGGAAGGGTCTCTGGGAGGAGATCATATCCTGTTCAACCAGTCCACTCTTGCAGCAAAAGGGGTTTTTCCTCCAGCCTGTGTTATTTCTGAGAGAGGATGCAGCTCCAGTGCTGATGGAGTCTCCTGCTGCCAGCAGTGGTCAGGGGCAGCATCGCTCCTTCTCTCCCCTCAGGGCCTAAAGCCAGGCAGGAAGGGCTGGAGCCTGCAGCAGCAGCAGCACCAGCACTGCCAAACAGCACATTTTCAGTGTAGTGAAATGAAGAATGATTCTTCAAGAAACCAAGCATGAAACTCGATTTTTTCCAAGGAAACCATTGAAAGAATCAGCATCTTCCCATGGACTGGTTTTGGCTGCATTAGATCACCGTTTTCCTGGCCATAAAGAGGAGCCCACGCAGAGCCGGAGCTGGCTCTGTCCCTTCAATAAACATCAGCTTCTCTGTGTGTTTCCAGCCTGGCATGTGCAGTGAATACTCCGAGAAAAGCTCATGCCATGCTGATTTCATTCAGTGATAGGGAAAAAAAAACAGAAGCTCTGCAGTCAACATGAAATAAAGATTAATGGCTTTTCAGCTTGATTTCCTCTGTGTGAAACAACCCCCCGTATTGTGATTTGGCTATTTAATGTTTGCTCAGTGTTAGGTGTTAATAGCAACTTCTCCACATGCACAGGTCACTTGCTCACATATTTTGGAGTTTCCCTCATCTCAGCCTTGCGCTGCTCTTGCTTTGCTTAACCACAGAGGAGATCGTAGAATCACAGAGTGGGTTGGGCTGGAAGGGACCTTAAAGGTCATCTATCTGACCTTCATGCCATTAAAATTTCCAGAGATAATCACCTGCCTCCAGGCACCCAGCGTAAAGGGGCAGAGAACTAACCCAGCCCCTGGTGGCAGTGTTTTACCCTTCTCCCCGCATTTCGGAGGTGATGGGGAGGTGGCAATGGAAAGCCAACCAGGGCTCTCCCTGTGGTTTGCTTTGGCATCTGCACTGGGGTTTAATTCGCTTGTGCTTCGCTGGAAAGCTGCTTCATCTTCTGGTGAGTGTCAGTGATTCCACCAAGCCCTTCTGCCTGGGGCTATCCACAAGGTGTAGGATGAGCTCAAGCCCAGGCTGGATGGGGCTCTGAGTACTCTGGTTAGTGGAAGGTGTCTCTGCCCATGGCAGGGCGTTGAAACTGGATGATCTTTAAGGTCCTTTCCAACCCCAACCATTCAGTGATTCCATGATTCTGTGATTCTGTGAGCTGTTGGCTCTGACCTGCCCCATGCATCGTGAAATGGTGGCCATCAGCTTCACATCCCAGCTCCTGGTCAGCATGGATGAAGGAGCTCAGCTGGGTGTGACCACGGCAGGAAGGATCCCACTGAATCCATCACATGGATAAGGGAAATTTAATTACATCCGTAAGACTTCCATCAATGCTGAGCAGCAGCAGGCTGGGTCTCAGGGGAGATTTTTCATTGCATTGAAATCTGACTTTATTAATTACCAGTCTCTGATCTCATTTGAGGGTTAAGTTTATGAAACTGAATCCTTATTTCCCTGATTTCCTTATTCAGCTGGTTTATCACGTCTTGTACAGGGGATGGTTTGGAACTTAGAAACTCCCAAGGTGTTCTACACTTGTGGCACGAGCTGTGCAGAAGCATCGAGGCACGGGGAGGTGGTGGAGATGTGCAGAAATCCTGGTGAAAGACAGGGAAAGAAAACACATCTCAGGAAAACTGAAAATGGGGACGGTTGCCTGCTGTCAAAGGTCTTGCTCCCAAACTATAGTTTATTTGACCCCCCAAAGGGAACTCCCCCTTCCCACATTGGTGGCAGCACCTGGAGTCCCCATCCCACCCAGCCAGGGAACACTGTGGTGGGGGGCTTTAGCAGAGTGACCATCAGCCTTTGGTGCACCCCAGGCTGTTCACTTCCTCATGGGGAAAGCTTCCCATCCTCTGTTTATCCAGGAAGCACCAGACTTGGCTGTAGGCACTGAAGAGAGTGCCTGGTTTTTATCTACACATCAAATCTACTTTTTTTAAGGGAGAAAATAGCCACTGAACAGCTCTTGAAGCTTGGGACTAGTGTCTAATTCCACTCGAAGAGCTGTGTTAGATAACTGCAATATTTTTCTGAGAGAACAATCGAGGCTTGTAATTAAAAGCCATTCAGGCAGCTTTGATCCTTCCCTCTGCATCTTCACTTACCAAACACAAATGCCAACAAGGACTCATGGCAATATTTACTGACACTACTCTTGGCCTTTGCCTTTAAATTAACTCCTCTTCCTTGCTTGCAGTCAAAAGAAGGAGGAGGGAGGGAAATGTGGCAATGTGGCGTGTGGGCTTTCAACAAGGGATTCTTTAGAAAGATTTTTTTTTGAGAGTGCCTGATATCATAGAACCATAGAATCATTACGTTTAGAGAAGCTCAACCAGTCCAAGTATCAACTCAGCCACACCACCACATTAACCGCTAAACCATGTTTTATTTTTGTCTTTTTCTCACGTAAAGATGCTTCTGAGAGGCGGGCCATTAACTCTCAGTGGGGTATTATTTCTCACCCAAAAATCGTGATCAGCCTTAAGGGAGGCAGTGTGAGACTGCCTAAAACCCAGGGGATTAGCGCTCCCCGGGAGAACAAGCCGCAGCACAGCTCGGATGAGGACAATTGATCCAAACAGCCAATATTGCTGCGGCACGAAGACTTAAAAAGCAACAACTGCTTCCGATCCCCCGCCTCAGCTCAGATGCCTGCGTTGAAAGCCTGCAGTGGGAATACGAGCCCTGTATGAACCTAATTCCGGTTCTGGGACGGGAAATGACTCCCAGGGATGATGGAGCAGAGTCCTCCGCGGCCGTGTCCTCGTGGGTGTGACAGAACGAGGAAGGCGATTCCTTCCCGGAGCAGGAACCTGCTGCTGCTGCTGCAGTGGGCAGGAGCTCCTGCTGTGTCCTGGGAGCTGCGTGGCTGCACCGCACCTCTGCACTCATTACCACATCCCGGACTGTCCCAGAAGGAAATTTCCCCGGCTTTTAGGCTGAGCTGACTCCCCTGCTCAGTGCATGGCTGGCTGGGAAGGGGTTAGGACAGGAGAGAGCCCTGTGGGTCCCTAATTCAGCGTCCTGCGACCCTGCAGACCCCAGACGGGATGTTTGCTTTAGGAGGGGATTTATTCAGTGAATCGTTAATGGGGTTTATTTCCCCGCTTACAGTCTTTAAGCTGCAGCTGATGTGGGCTGGTGTGACAAGCCAACCCCAGCAGTGGGAGGAAATTCAAAGGAATGAGCTGGCGTGCGGGGTTTCCCTGGGGGAATCTTGCGCTGGGAGTGGGCAAGCATCTCCTTGGAGGTGTTTTCTGCTCTCCCGGATGGAGCCGAAGCAGCCTGGCCTCGGATGCTGTGCTCCGAGGGTCCGCCCGGGCACGGGCACCCCGCGTTTGCCGGCTCCCCGCAGGAGCAGGGTGCCAGGCTGAGCCGGCTGCGGGAGATGCAGCGATGCTGAGCCGAAAGCAGACAGTGCCGCTCCGCGCCGCCGGGCTGAACCGCACCTCCCCGCCGGGCTGAACCGCCCCGCACCTCCCCGCCGGGCTGAACCGCCCCGCCCCGCCGGGCTGAACCGCCCCGCACCTCCCCGCCGGGCTGAACCGCACCTCCCCGCCGGGCTGAACCGCCCCGCCCCGCCGGGCTGAACCGCCCCGCCCCGCCGGGCTGAACCGCACCGCCCCGCCCCGCCCCGCCGGGCTGAACCGCACCGCCCCGCACCTCCCCGCCGGGCTGAACCGCCCCGCCCCGCCCCGCCGGGCTGAACCGCACTGCCCCGCCGGGCTGAACCGCCCCGCACCGCCCCGCCGGGCTGAACCGCCCCGCACCTCCCCGCCGGGCTGAACCGCACCGCCCCGCCGGGCTGAACCGCCCCGCACCTCCCCGCCGGACTGAACCGCCCCGCCCCGCCCCGCCCCGCCGGGCTGAACCGCCCCGCCCCGCCCCGCCCCGCCGGGCTGAACCGCCCCGCCCCGCCGGACTGAACCGCACCGCCCCGCCGGGCTGAACCGCCCCGCCCCGCCGGGCTGAACCGCACCGCCCCGCCGGACTGAACCGCACCGCCCCGCCGGACTGAACCGCCCCGCCCCGCCGGGCTGAACCGCCCCGCCCCGCCCGACTGAACCGCACCGCCCCGCCGGACTGAACCGCACCGCCCCGCCGGGCTGAACCGCACCGCCCCGCCCCGCCCCGCCGGGCTGAACCGCCCCGCCCCGCCCCGCCGGGCTGAACCGCACCGCCCCGCCGGACTGAACCGCACCGCCCCGCCGGACTGAACCGCACCGCCCCGCCGGGCTGAACCGCCCCGCCCCGCCCCGCCGGGCTGAACCGCACCGCCCCGCCGGGCTGAACCGCCCCGCACCTCCCCGCCGGGCTGAACCGCCCCGCCCCGCCGGACTCGCACCGGCCTCCTCGGGGCTCCGCGGGAGCTGGAGCCCCTCCTGAGCACGGGAGGAGACCTCGGCCTATGCAAATCCGTCTCCCCTTGGAGCCTGGTACCCCACAGGAGGAGCCAGCACTCATGCGTTCCGTGTTTTACATGGAGAGAATCATGTGTGCAGCAGGATGATGCTGAGATGGGGCTGCTCGTGCTCAGAAAGGGAAGGCCCAGGGGATATAAACAATTTCTGTAAGTGTCTGTGGAGGGTTCAGAGAGGAGGGAACCAGACTCTCCTCAGTGATGTCCAGTGATAGGACAGGAGGCACAAACCGAGATGTGGAAAATTCCATTCAAGCATAGGAAAGAAACTCACTGTTAGAGTGGTGAAATACAGGAACAGGTTGTCCCCAGTAGCTGTGGCATTTCCGTCCTTGGAGACATTCAAACCCAACTGGACACGGTGCTGGGAAATTTGCCCTGGATGACCCTGCTTGAGCCATGCTGTGATTCTGTGACTGTCGTGACTTGTGATTTACAGAAAAAGCTCCAACAATGTCACTGTCAGCTCTGAAAGGGGGTGACTCACACTGAAAAGATCCTTTCCATCTAATGTAATGCAGTAGTTTAACCACCTAATAAAATCTATTGCCTTTCCTAGGGCCCCAATGCCAATGAACTGCGATGTTGCAGCTAATTAGGCAGCTTCTGTGAGAGGTGACATAATCTGAGTCAGATTTCTCATGCAGAAAGGTTTTTCCACCTGGAAAGCCCACTGCCAGCAGGTGGCAACCATGCTAAAGCCAAATTCCTGGCGAAGTTTCACCTGGAAGAATGTCTTCTTCTTCATTGTTCTCCCAAAGTTAGCACCTTTAATATGGAGAAGGCAGCACAGTGATCTTGCACCCGCACATCCGTTTTTAGTTTTCTAAAAATTAAATTGCCACCATGAGGTATTGAGGGTTTTCAGTTTTGGCATTGGGGTGCTGAGGGCACTGAATTGCCCCAAGCAGCCTCACCTGGGGTCTCCACCCACACTGTCACCCTCTAAGAGCCCATTTAAACTGAAAACTGCAACCTGGAGTCTCCACTCGCGTTGCCACCCTCTGAGAGCCCATTTAAGCTGAGAACTGCAGCCTCCTCTTCTTTAGTTTTACCTGTTCTGCACTTTGCTGGGGGAATTTCGACAGGTAAGAGCCGAGCTTGGTACCTGGGGACTGGGGAAAAGCTCGAGAGAAATATTTTAGCTCAGACAGCCTTCCCAAAACCAGTAACACATAAACATTGCAGGGCTAAAGGGTGTGAGAATGAGGTTTCCAAGCTTTCGATATGGAGTTTCTGATCTCGAGACTCTCCATTCAAGTCCTGGTTATATCCAAGTATTTCGACTATTTATCTGTGAAAGAGGGAAATTTTATCTGCAGTGCTCACTGGAGTTTTTCTTGTGGCTTACCAAACACCTCAATTTTGTTACAAACCTACTGTGATTTATTTTATAATAGGCAAAATGCAACATATATAGCAAAGAAATGGCACAAGTAGCATAAATTTTCTCTTGTGAAAGAAGGACCAGTCTCTTTTTTCCCCCAGGAGGTTTATTTCATTACTCACTCTTAAATAAATATGTATTTGACACTTAACAGGAACAATTAGTTCAAAATAATTTCTAACACAAATTCCCACAGTTGTCATAGTATTTGTATGGTGTGTTGTTAACTCTATTTTTGAGGCTCAAATCTTCCTTTTGGTCTAAATTTAACAAGTAAGAAAAGAGGAAATTTGCGGTGGGGTGGAAGATGGACATCCTTCAAAATCAAAAGAATGCAAAACACACAGGAACATACATGGACATGAAAATAGTCTCTCTCCCAAATATTCATCTTCTGTCTGTTTTATTGATATTTCATTGAAAATGCTCATTAGCTCTGCTCCATTAAACGATCCTCCCTATTAACACAGTGATGAAGAACTGAGCTTTGCACTCATCTGGAAATTGGTCTCCAGGCTGCCTGTGCTGTACAGCAGATGGCAACAAAGGACCACTCTGCGGCAGAAGTACACCCCTGCAAAGGAAATGTTCTGTCCTTAATAATTCAGAGTGTGCAATTAACAATGAGGGTATGGAAACGCAGCTCTGAGAAGCTGGTAGGAGCAAAGAGGGGAAATACGAGAGTTGCAAGTGGGCAGGACAAACCCTGTGGCTGATGAGGATTATAAACAGGCCACACATTACATGTAAACCAAAGAAAGGACATTGTACATTCATTGGCTGCCCCTCCAGTCTGCAAAGTTGCCCCTGAAAAGCCCTGGGAGGGCAGGGACCTGCCATCCCCAACCCCCTGTTCAAGAAGTTCTGCATTCCAGCAACTTCCGGAAACTTTTCCGAAAACTGTCATCCAGGAAAGCGTACAAGAAAGGATTCAAGCATGAATTGGCATAGCTTAGGCTGGTGATGAAGTAGGATATTCCAATGACCATGGAGGTCTGGGGTAGGTCAGTGGTCAAAGCCACGATGGTGGCCAAGTGGAAGGGAGTCCAACAGAAGAGGAACACGGCCAGGACTATGAAGACCATAATGGTGACTTTCTTCTTGGCTTTGTCCAGGGCTCTGGCATTGGAGTTCAAGTGCATGTTCCTCAGCTTGTAGAGCATCATGGTGTAGAGGATGCAGATGGTGGATACCGGAATGGCAAAGCCAAGGATGAGGGTGTAGATCCTGCTGGCTTTGAACCAAAACCTCTCAGGCTTGGGGAAATTGAGACCACAACTCTTGATCTCCAGGTCGTCGGTATAGACATTGGCAAAGATGATGAAAGGGAGGACTATGATGGTGACCAGCATCCAGATGCACAGGCTGACAATCCTGGCTGCTCGGTACGTGCGATGGGGCATCCTCTTGGACCTGACTGTAGCCAGTACCACCAGGTACCTGTCTATGCTCATCACTGTCAGGAAATAAATGCTGGAGAAGATGTTGTAGTGGTCTATGGACAAGATGACCTTGCAGAGGATTTCCCCAAAGGGCCAGTAGCGGAGGAGGTGCTCGGCAATATTCATGGGCAAGACAAGGGTGAACAAGTCATCGGCTATAGCGAGGTTCAGGATGAACATGTTGGTCACAGTCTTCATCTTGGGGGCCTTGAGGACCACATAGATGACAGCAGTGTTGCCTGTGAGCCCCACAGCACAGATCACAGAGTAGATCACGGGCAGGACAATGTAGAAATCAGCTGCCTGCTCTTGGAGGGTGAAGTTGAACCTCATGCTGTTTTCCAGGTAGCAGCTGTTGCCTGCATTGCTGCAGGAGCTGTTCAGATCATCCCAAAAGGAGCTGTTTCCCATGCCTGTTGATCACAGACCACCCTCAGATGCCACTGAAAGCCTTGCTAGCCCAGAAGTGAGAGCTTTTCTGTTTGGCTGGGTGTTTTTTCCCCTCCTGTGAGAAGCAGCTGTTACCTCATTTAGATGCAGCTTATTTTCAAAGGTGACTTGTGAGGCTGCATAGACCACCTAACTTACCTCTCCGCCCTGTTGGAGAAGTTAGATTTTGGAGTGATGAGGCGGGAAAAATATGTTTGGAAGACATAAGGCTCCATGAACCATGGAAACGAGAATTGTGACTCTCTAAATAAGTCAAGGAGCTCTTCTTTCCGAGAGCATTCCGGTGAGCTTTGGCTTTTCTTTGCTGGGGGAGTTGAGTGGCTCCGGTTCAGCTGTCTGCAGTGAGAGGTCTCCTGGGGCTAGCAGGAACAAGGAGGCAGAAGGGGGAGTTTCGTGCCTGGCTGGCTGTTCACAGCCTTGGAGGACCTGAGGGATGGCTGCTGTTTCACTGGCACAGTGCTTGCTTTCTGTGCCGGAGCAGAAGCGTTCCAGTGGTTAATTAGTGCCTGCCTTTGTGTCGGAGTTCAGGCTCTTCATGGACTGGGATTTCACAAACAATGAAGAAGTTTGTGACACTGCTACTCCCCACTCCCAGGGTCCCCTAGCAAAAGAAGGAGGGGGAAAGATAGTTCAGGGAGTATTTCTGAAACAAAGGGTTAAAGGGATTTATTTCGCAATCAAAGTAGGCTTTTAAGCAAGGGTGGGCTCTGAACTTATTCACTGTGAAGACTATCCCCAGTACAAACAACTGGCAGCACCCCAAACCAGGCAGAGATGGACAGACAAACCTGTAAATCTCAGAAGTTCAGGATTAATCAGGAAAGAGGGAAAAAAGTACCCTGAAAGCAAATCCACTTTAGAGCACAGCAAGAATCATCCCATCTGTAGCATTTGCCACATCCATCACTATTGCCTTTCCCATACTTCCAAGAATTCCTCCACAGGGAATGAACAAACAACTGACCCCTACCCCCACTGTGAAGATCAAAGGTTTGGCAACTGGTCCCCAGGCTCTGCAAAGAGAAGCACCTCTCTTCTCTTGCATTTTGTTGCAATAAAGTGAGTGGGACTGCTGGCGTTGGGGATGGAGGGCTGAAGTGTCCCTTACCTGGGAAGCGGCTCCGCTGCCTCCTCCAGCACCTGCTGCTTGCACTGGTGAGCCTCTTCCCTCTAATCCGAGTTGGAGGAGGGTCTCTGGGTTGCTGACGTACCGGGATTTGCAATCAGATCAACATGATGCTTCTGTGTGTGTGCGCGTTGCATGTCTGAGCAATTAGCACTTGCTCAGACCAGGGAAGGGGGGGGAAACAAAGGTTTTTCTCTCTGCAGGATTACTGAAATAGTAAATACGGTGGATGTTCTCTTCAGGAATGAGGGAGATGTCGAGGGACACAGGCAGCACCCAGGACTGGCTGAATGAGGGATGCATGAAACGGTGGGAAGCGGGGGATTAAATTGCTTCAATAGGGAATAGGGCTGGCTTTAACAAAGGGAGTGGGAGGAGGGTGAGCAACATTACAGCGCGCAAAATAAACAAATAAACAGACGTACCTTGCCAGATCTGCGCTGTTTTTGGCTGCTCTGGGGCAGTTTGGCCGGGTTTCTCCAGCTGGGTCTCTGATCCAGCTTTGGAAATTTAATGAAATCCTTCAGATGTGCATCAGGAGGTGCAGGAGTCCCGTGAAACTTGTCGGAAATGCACCCCAGGTTATAGAGCAAACCCAGCAAGAATGTAGGATCACTTTACCAGCATGTCCCTGGAAAAAGAAGAAAAAGGAAGTCAAGAATCTTTTGACTCTCCTCTAGTGTTTTAAATGTTGCCTGACCTTTGTTTCAAGACAAGGCAAGGGAGAACACAGGCATCCATGAGTGCCTTGCCTGGCTGTGTGCATTTAACCAGGAGGGCCAGCTTGTAGATCTGAGCCATGTAGCCAAGAACTCTGTTTAACTTTGCTCCTTTTTATATCCTTCTGGCAAGATCATTGTGCACCAGTAGCTGGGTGGGAGTAAAACATTTCCCTGCACTTTTTAAGGCCATGGCTATAACTGACTTTTCAGCAGACGGGATTTTTTTATGCCCAATGTACAACTCTTCCAGATATTTTCTGTATATTGGCCAAAATCTAACCAGACATTGGGCTTAAGGAAAATTAAACAGGAGTGGTATTGTCCAGTTATATTGCATAGGAATGATATGGATGACGCTTCTTCAGATGAAACACCCCTGGAGCTTTCCTCTTGCCTGTTTTGGGAAAGCTGGTGCGGTTTACAAGGAGTTGTAAACGAAGCAAGGTATTGATGGATCTGCAGAGGGGAGGCAGTTTCCAGGAACTGCTGTTGTCTTTTTCAAAGAACATGCAGGGAGGCAGAGAAATTTAGGAGAACGTGATGTTACATCTGCTGGTCTGTCACTGTTCCCTGGGACAAATGGATTTGAAAGTAATTTTCATCCACAATCCTTTGAGGCTTTCTGTTTTTCAGCATAAAGTATATCTCTGGTCTCTGGGACAGCTTGAAATCTATCCTTTCTCTTCCCAAACTATATTTTCTTGGAATTGGCATCATGCTGCTGTGGCCAGGGGTCATGTGCTCAGGTGTGTGTGTGTGTTTTAGGGACTGTGGTGAAGGGCTGGCAGCTGAGGGGGGCTGCAGTGCTGATGATGTTCCCTTGTGCTTTGCCCTCTGCCTTGTGCCTTACTCCTCATTATCCATAGTGAACATGCTCTCCGTGCCTTGGTTAGGATGTGCTTGATTAAAATAACCTGTCAGAGATGAGATGGAGATTAATTAAATCTCATTGCCTGGTGTGGGTAGAGGGGCTTTTGCTTCTTATATGCCCCAAACAAATTACTGGCACCTGCTTTCTGAGCTCCTTGCCTGGTTCTCCAATAAAACTTGTTTGCTTTGGGGAGAGCAATTGCCAACAGATCTAAATTCATGTAGGAAATTGCTTTGTAGCAGGAACCATTCTACTGACAGAGAAAATATTTCCTCTGTGAGTCTCTGGGTCCAATCAGGGCCAGAGGCTGTGCACAGAGGAAACAGATCCATGGATATTGGTGTGATGGGGAGTGCTTGGAGGGAAGACTGAGAGAATGTTTTATTCATCTTGTCTTCTCTGGCTGGGCACTCCTTGATTATAAATGTTACAGTGGCACAAAGCCCTGGAAATCAAGCACTGGTTTGAAGATGCTGCTATAAAGCACACGAGCTGTGTCTTCCCTTGGAGCTGCTTGGACCTACTCTTGTGCCAACAGCTCCATCACCAGCACAGTGCAACAGGGACAAAAGTTTTATTCCTGGCAAATCCACACCATGGAGATGGACTTTGCCTCTTGAAGCTCACATTCACACTGTGCAGCTTGGGTCAACTGTGCAAACAAAGAAAAGGCAGCGTTTTAGGGAGGGGGAAATTCCTGGCAATGCTAAATCAGTGGTGCTTTATTGCCTTCACAAAGCTGATGTGCTGCTGCCTCCAGACAAAGGCCATCCACCATTTTGGAGTTATGGACAAAATGTTTTGTTGGGCTCCTGCTGCTGTCAAGGAGTCAAGTTCATCTCAAGGACACAGATATACAATCAATACTCTGTTTACCAAAACAAAATGTTCTTGGCTGGCTGTCTTGCAGTTGCTGGTTATTAAGGTGATTTATCTGTATAAAGCGTTCAGGCTTTTCAAAAGCATTGCAGGTTAATAATACAATCAAGTAGTAGTTTGGGTTGGAAGGGACCTTTAAAGGTCATCTAATCCAACCCCCCTGCAATGAGCAGGGACATCGTCAACTAGATCAGATTGCTCAGAACGGAACCATCCAACCTGACCTTGAATGTTCCCAGGGATGGGACATCTACCACCTCTCTGGGCAACCTGTGGCAGTACCTCACCATTCTCATTGTAAAAAAACCTCTTTCTTATATCGAATTTAAATCTGTCCTTCTTTTGTTTAAAGCCATTCCCCCTTGTCCTATCACAACGGGACCTGCTAAAATATCCAGAACCGATTATGTCAAATGGACTGTAATTGCTTCTGGCAAGGCAAGTGTGCCTGGCTCCTTGTAAGGTAACATTCACTCACAAGCTGGGACACGTCCTCCTGCTTCCCCCCAAAACCTTCCCAGCCATACTGAGCCAGGCTGGCTTAGACAGGTGATGGTGCTCACCTTGTGGGACACCCCAGGGAACCAGGCAAAGGCTGCGGGTGATGATTTTTTCTGAGGGGTGAGTGTAGGGCAAATGTCTCCATCGGTAAACTGGTGAATTGTGGGCGAAGAAAGTGCCTTTGAATGGTGATAATTGTTATGGATCCCGGAGCTGGTGACACATCCTCCCCTCCTGAAAACCGCAGTGAAGGCAAAGGGGTACGGGAAGTGATTTAAGGAAAATCGGAGTAATGAGTCTATAAACGGCCTGTTTTTGTCAGGGAAAGTGCATATTGATAACTGCCCCGTCTGTCTCTGCAGGGGAGCAGCTGACACAAACGCCGTGTTAGCAATTTCCTCAGAGCAGCTGTGATGGGGAATAAAAGCTCTAGCACTGGGAGTTGGTGGCTGGCTGACGGTGTTTGCTCCCTGCAAGCCAGGAAAGAGGTTGGGAGGCTCCTGCAATGGGTCAGTCCTCATTCCCAGCACCTCTTGGAGACCCTGGCTCTTCTACCACACCTCCCCCAGCCCCATGGCACTGGCTAGGGCCACCCAGAGGTGGCACCCAGCCAGGGAGGGCGAGTGGCATTGCAAGAAGCTGCCTGGCTGCCAGCAGGAGCTGTCTGTCAGATGTGTTAATTAAGAGAGCTCTGGTAGAGTACTCGTGGCAGTGGGAGCAAGGACATGGTGCCAGTCTTGCTGCAATTAATAGATATCTGTGAGAATTTAGAGTGCAGACAGAACGCTGCTTTAAACACCCTCATTTCCTCTCCCACCCCGCTCTGGTCTGGCTTTAAGCAGCTTTGTTCCAGAGACAAATTAAAATCTCCTTCCATTCCAGGATGCTTTTATTCTCCAGCATTTTTTCCTGCTTTTCTCCAGGGCTGGAAGTGAGTGGTACTTTGGTTGGTTTGTTGCACTGAGCCAGCTCAGTCTGTTCAAAGCAGAGCCCTTTGGAAGAGGGAGGTTTCTGGAAGTGGACTCTGCCCTTTTTCCATGCTGCTTATTGCCTCTGTGTGGGGCTCAGGGCAGTGGCCTGGGGCTTCCCTTGTGTCAGTGTTGCCATGAGGAGCAGACAAAAACTGTCCCACAGCTCTGACTGTGCCAGAGAGGCTGCTGCCTCACCCTCCTTAACCCTCTGGAAGCAGGAGAAGCTGTATCAATCTATGGATCAGTCTCCTGGACTTGGAACTTTTGTGCTTCCCTATCTCAGACTTCTTCCATCAGCCCATGTGAGTGACAGCTTTTGTGTTACCTGCCTGTGGGACCTGTGCCTGTGAGGAAAAAGCACTGGATGTGATGAGACCTGGAGCTGCAGTACTCTGGGGTACAGCTAATTGCTTCCTTTTGGAGTTCTCCTGACCATGGGTTCTGTTTCCTGATGGTTGCCTTTGTCAGATGTGCACGGAGTGTGTGCAAGCACAGCTGAAGATTAAGACATAAGGAGGAATCCTAGTTTGAAAGGATGGGAGCAAAACCAAAATAGAAGGATGTTTTTTGCCCAAAGTGGGTGTGAGTCGGCAGGTAGGAATCAGCTCTTCCCTGGATCCCTGTCCTTCCTGTGCTGCTGGCAGACGAGGGTGCCCTGCAGTGCTGTGATCCATTGGCATTCCTGGCAGGAATATACATTGTTTAGTTGCTATTAAGCTGGTTGTAACACAGCTGCTAAGGGCCCTTGGTATCTGCCACATCCAAGTGAGACGAGTTGTCACTTTGACTTTTTTAATGCCATCTGAACTGTCACTTCTGAAAGGTCACCCTTTCTGTCATTGCTTGACCTGCTTGGAAAAGCTTTGGGCCTTTACAAACAATAGCACTGCAAGAGGGCTATAATGCATTCTTTGCATTCTTGGAAAAACAGCCCGGAGCCCTTGGGGGTGCTCGCCAGGGAGCAGGCCCTGTGCAATATATTCCAATATCTCTAAGCAACAGCTTAATGTGTTGCCTTGTCTGCTTAAGTAGCAGAGCTCCTCTGGCCTAAAAGCCTCATCAGCAGAGGGCTATGGAGTGCAATTTGCTGCTGAATGAATTTGCTGCTTTATTCACTCTGGTTTCCCCTCCCTCTTGTGTTATGACAGTGAAATGACTTATCTTCACCTTAATATCATGTTTTAGAGAAATGGTCTAATATTTTCTACAATGTTCATTGTAAAAAAAACCCCAAACCAACAAAACAGATTAAATCTGTCTTCTGGCACAACATTTTCCAGTGTAATTCTACAGAGGCAGCACCTTTCTCCACGCTCCTTAGGCCAGCAAACATTGTGGAGTACAAGGTTTGTGATACCATCAATTATTGTAAGGAAAGGAAAAAAGGGAAAAGCAGAAGGCCTGGTTTGAGCTTAGTGAAACTTGATTCTGGCTTTGGACTGTAATCATTTATTACAGCTCTGTTTTGCAATTAATACCAGCCTGACCTACTTAAATAGGCCCTTGTAATTCTTGTGGCCATGTATGTGCTTGTGAAAATTCAGTTCTAAGAGCATGAGCCTTGTTGGTTATGTCAGTGTGATGGTGAAAAATGTAGGTTGGATAATCGAGGTGAATTCGGTAGGGAATGGTGTGCTATAAAACTCATAAAAATAATTTTAAAAGCAAAAGATAAAAGGGAAGGGATTACTGCAAGTTGGGGTTTATGGCTGGTGCTCTCTGCTCATCCACACCCCATGGTCATGGCCATAGTGGGGATGTCTGAGAAAGTGAGGGAGGAATTGGATTCAGTGTGAGCCCCAGAAACAGCCAAAAGAGCAGCAACAGTCAGGAGCACCTGGCTCTTCTCTCTTTAAAATCTAATTTGAGCCCCAAAACAAAAGCCCCAAATTTAATTCCCTGGG
This sequence comes from Corvus moneduloides, assembly GCF_009650955.1. NCBI lineage: Eukaryota > Metazoa > Chordata > Aves > Passeriformes > Corvidae > Corvus > Corvus moneduloides. The sequence continues at coordinate 8,663,483 of NC_045492.1, forward strand.
GATTGAAGCTGTCAGGTCTTTGACTGGGGCTTTCACAGCATGCTGGGTAAAAAGGTCCCCATCAGACATTCTATTGGTGCAGATGTAATTATAGATAACCACACCATAAAGAAGTTCTGGATGCTTGTGGAGAAGAAGCAGAAAAAGTAGAGAAATAAAATTATACTTCTGTGTTTTCCACATGGAATAATTTCTGAGGTGCAGAACTCGCCAGGCCATGCAGGGCCTCTTGCCAAAGGAAGTGATTTCAGACAAATGCTGACTGAGTGGGAGAAGATGTTTATGTTTGAGGCCTGAGTTATCACTGAAGTTTTTCACTTCTAATACTTGGTAATATCAGTGTCATTTTATCGATAAGGAGCACACTCAGGCTCTGAGACATCTCCATCTCCACCTGCTTCACAACTCCACTTGAAGGCAGAGGAAGATTATTTCCTTGTAAATGACCTGTTTTCACCAAATTCTGCAAACTCTTACTGAGGCTCCTTGCCATGAAGTTGATTTTCTATTTTTTTTTTTTTTTTAATAATAAGGTTTGCTTTCTTCTTCCAAATGTTAAGTCAATTTTTTCCCCGCCTGGGATGTCAGGAAGTGCAGGAGCATATCCTGTGTAGAAACACTCTCCAACTCCATCAATAACCTTTTTGTGCCGCTCAGCGAGTCCTAGAAAACTGCAGAGTAGTTTTGTGTCTCTGCAGGTTACTTGGCAATCAATTCTCCATCTCTGATAAACCCTAATTTACAGGGAGGATGTGACAAACTCCTTCCTCTGCAGTCAGGAGTTGGCAGTGTCCATTCTTTTGTCCATTCTTTTATGGGTTCAGCAGAATAATATCATAGGAACAGAGGTGTTCTGCAGCACTCCTGCTTGGTTTGCTCCTCATTGTGTGGGGCAGACAGCAGCCTTCTACACCCCTACAAAGCACAGGGAATTTTCTGGACTGGGAAGAAAAGCATCCATAAGAGAGGCAGAATATGATGCTGTTGTTACCCATGGTTGGTGTTCCCACCTCTGTTTTCAGTTTTTCCCTTCCTTGCTGCCCTGGGGCACCTGGGTGTTTGTAGTGTTGTTGTCCATATTGAAACTGGTGGAAGAGTTTGTGGACTTATTTCCAGCATGAGAACAAACCCTGTTTTGACGGTTGTATAAGGGAAAAATTATTTCAGGGAGAAAGAGGTGAGAATTTTTTCATGTGGCTGCAGGGAGGGAAAGCAATTGTGGTGTGTTTGGTGGGTTGTTAACATAAAAGAAACAAAAGCAACCCAAACAGTGAGCGAGCATCACTTGAGCTGCACACGGTCAGTAAGGGCTGGATCTCTCCTGCTCCTTCTCCTGCCAGGGGCTGCTTCCCCCTGTCATTTCCCTTTTGATTGCACAGCTGTTTCTTGGAAAACAGTTGGTTTTTGCCAGCTCTCCTGAGCATTCAAGCGAGTCCAGGAGATGTGGGGATGGGCTGATAAGTGGATTTGGATGGTGTTGGCTATTAGGTGTTGCTATGTTTCCTGGTGCTCCTGTTTGTGATGGAGCTATTTTCTTGTCTCCAAAGCCATCCCAGGAATGCTGCTTTTGTGGAAGGCGGAAGAGCTCAAGAGAAAATGCGCTTGAAATTACCCGTTGTGCAGAAATGCAATCATTGCGAATTTTCTGCTAGAAACTGCTTGTGAGCAAATATGGAGCCTGAAGTAGGGATCTGCTCTTGTCCCTTACAACGTCACAAAGCTCTCTGTGCATCTCCAGAGGGTTGTCTCCCCACAGGAACATATCCCTTCAGGAATCTCCTGGCAGGCCAGCGAAGGGGATTTGTCATCACAGCTGCATGCCTGGGAAGAACATCGAGGCAAATTCTCCTTTTCTGGCCAGGAAAGCCAGGGTGTCTGCCTGCTGTATTTCACGAGTAGAAAATCAATTGCTGAGGGATTTCTGCTGGGAGATTTGTGCTTTATGAAATTCATGCTGGGGGCAGAGGAAGACTGGGGAGCTGGAAACGATAGCGCTGTCTTCCTCCCCTCTGCTGCTTTAATTGTTTGTAATGATTTAATAAGCAACACTAAACAGGGAAGCTGATTCTTCCCTGCAGCAAACACAGGCATGTGGCATTTTATTACTTTTATTAGGGCCTGTGTTTGGAATTTCTTTGCTGTATTTCCTTCTTTGCAGGCTTGGTCCAAAGCTTGGAGAAGTCTGTGTGAAAACCGGACTTTGGGCTGTCCGGATTCTGAGTGTTGAGTCAGCACCAAATCCATGCAGCTATATGGGAAGGAAATAACAAGGAGAAATTACATAATTTAAACAAGGAAATGCTCTTGGCTTTGGCCTTTTGTGTGCACAAACACACACCCAGATAGGAAGAGCATATCAGGTACCAACTCCCAGTACTTGCAGAAGAGTGAATGGAAATAACTCCCTGTTTAGGCTGGAAATTAGGAGAAAATTGGTACCCATCAGAAGGGTGTTGAAGTGGAGCAGCTGCCTAGTGGCAACAGACAGAAGGAGAAGTGAAATCCCAATTTAGAGGCTTTTAATGTGGAGCTTTTTGGATATTGGGGGCATTGGAAGTAGATCTTGCCAGTCCCATGGGCGATGCAGGCAGCTTCCCAAGGGGGCATCCCTGCCCCACGCCAGGGACCTGCTGCCCTGGTCCCACAAAGTGATTTGGGTTGTACCTGGTGGCTCAGCAGATCTTGGGGAAATGCCTCAACCTTTTTTGGATTTGAATGACATTTGAGTCAAATCAAGTTTCTCCTCTGAGGGATGGAGTCTTGGGCTCTCTTGGGTTTTACTTGAACGTTTCTTTAATCTGTCCCCCACCCCAAAAACCCCCAGCAGATCCCCTGCTCCTCCCACTCTGTGTCTCCCACAGATATGATCCTCAGAGCTTTTCCCTTGAACTAAAAGAACTGGAAATTGGTTGGGTTTTGTTGCCTCTTGGCAACAAAATTTTCCTCTATTGTGCAGCTCAGAGGGAAAGAAACTTCTCCCTCCCTTCAGTTTGCTGCAACAAAGTGTTTTGTTCCTCTTTTTGAAGAACTGGGAAGAAACACTTATGTTAAAACTGAGGGAGCCAGATTCAATTCCCTTCTCATTTTGAGCAAAACAACCAAGTTATTTATGTTAAAAGTAACTCCAGAATTTTGAAGAGATCTTTTGAGAAAATATTTCCCTTGGTGACTGATTATGAGTGGGTAGGGGAAGAAACTCTTTGCCTTGAGCCACTCAAAGCAGTAATTTCTTCCCAAAGAGTAGATATAATTATATTTTCTGGGTGCAAAAAAAGAAGTAGTAGTGGACCAAAGGAGCTCCAAGCCAATCTCCATTTGCTGTCAATGACAGAATTAAATGCGCAGGGCTCCTATCAGCTCTGCCAGACAAAATGTTCCTTTTGGGTCATTGGAGGTTTTGTCAGAAAGCTTTGTAGCATGAATAGCTCATGGACTTATCTCTGCTGGCTTCAGCCATTCCTGCTGTCCATCATATCTTGCTATTATGAGGCAGCTCTTTTCATTATGTTGTCTTTTAACTCAGATATCTGAGCCTTTTTCTACTTCTAGCCCCAGTTTTCCGCAGGACAAACATTTTCTTATCTGTGAGTGTATTCAGTTGTGGCCACACAAGTGAAGGAAAGGAGCTGGCAGGTGATAATTTATGAAACTTTCTATAATGGGAAAAACTCAGCATTCAATTTCCATCTCCTTAGAAATCTTTATTTTTATTTCTTTTCCTGTCTCTTGTGGTCTTTGTGGCTGGTCTGAGTTTAGTGTTTGGAAATGCAGTTATATGGATCCAAATTCTTTTGAGATAGAATAATTTTGTACATAAACCCAAATAAATTTAACTTTCTAATATTAGGGCAGTCTGACATCCAGTCTTGGTGACCTGGCAGTGGTTAGTGCTTGGCCAGCCGCAGAACACAGAGTTCATCTGATTTAGGTGAAATTTCAGTCATTGGAGACAAAGTAAAATTGCCTTTTATTTGCTCAGCACTAAAAATCCATCTGAAGCTGACTGCCAAGATTTGCTGGAGCTGCTGAGTGATGAGATAAACTCCTGCAATGGCACCATGAAATGGGAGACCAGGAGAGAAATATTAAAAAATGGCATTTCCAACCATTTGCAGGCCCTGATGTTCTGATGTTGGCTTGGTGCTGTCAAAGGGGCAGATTTTGATGGTTTTAGGGGCACTAACCTGGGCAGTGAAACACACCTGAGGCAGCAATTGCATCTCTGATCTCTGCAAATGCCTTTATCTCCCTTCATGCTCCTCAGCACAGCAAGGACTGAGTAAATCTTTGGGAAGGCCCAGTAGTGACAGATTTTGGAGAGATTTGAGTCAAGAGCTAGAAGCAGCAGCAGAAGGGGTTGTAACCTTCATCCTTGTGCTCTCCTGCATGCTCACACAGCCTGAACGAGGCAGGGATTCCATAAAACACCTTCTGTATCTCCTGTGGGAGAAAAACAAGTGGCAAATTCTTTAATTTCTTGGCGTTTCAGGCATGTGTCGTGCAGCTGTGCTGCACCCCCGGGCCAGGCTCTGCCTCTCTTTGCTCTGACTGGTGCTTCCAAGCTGTAAATAAAAAACCACCTCTCTGCCCAGCTTCCACTTTGCTTTAAAAATTCAGCACCACGTCAGCAGCTGAACAGGTCCCGGAGCTGGGGAGAAGGATTGGAGATGCAATTTGCATTGCAGAGTTGTTACAGGGGGAAAATATCGTGCTCCTCCTGTGCCTGGAGCTGCTAATCTTGTGTTCTGAACATTGAAAATCTCTTCAGCTTCTCTCATTATACCTAAGCTTGATTACAGCTTTGATTTCACACCTCTCTCATGCAGGCTTTTCCTCCCTCCTCAGCTGGAATTGTAAGGCCTGAGAAGAGAAATTTTGTTGCGCCTTGGGACAGTTCCCAACATCTATCCCTGCTCCTAATGCTGCTTTTAATTCTATTGGGAATCTGAGCATGAGGGGAGCTGGGGGGACTTTAGTGAGGGGGAAAATAAGGCACAGAGGCCAAAGTGTAAATGCAGAGTCCAGGTTACCACAGTCTCCAGGGTTGTGGGGATTTGGGCCACGCAAACTGATGTTTTTCTCTGTGAAAGGCTGGTTCCCTCTGTGCATCTCCTCCAGAAATTCTTGAGCACCAGGGCTGGTGCTGGAGCTGCAGCCACACAAAAAGTCCCCATGGAGCTGTGTGGGACCCAGTGGGAATCATTTGTTTGCTGCTTTTGATGAAAAGTTGTGACATGAACCTCAGTGTCAGGGAGGTGACACGTTAATGCTGCTGCTGTCAGACAGTGCCCACACACTGTGTCTGGAGACAGCTCAGGAGAAGATGGAGAAATCCAGGATTAAATCCCATGTGCTTCTGAACTCTATCAGAAACTGCTTGGAGTGAAGTCTGTGAAGTGACTTGGGAGGGCTGGACAGAAGGCACAGCTCTGAGACGTGCATGGTACATCAGTGATGTCCTAATAATGGTCTTTGCACAGGGATGAAAAAGTATCAGTTTGCATGGCCTGAATGTCTGGGTCTGGAAATTCTGCGTGTTGCACGAGCTGTGCTGAGCTCATTTGGCTCTGAAATTTCATCTCTGCACCTTAGCCAGGAACATCAGAGTCCTGAAACCATTAATAAAAATCAGTCATAACCCAGAAGCAAATCTCGGCAATACATGTCTGTGGCAGGTGAGGAGACTGAAAGCTTTCATTATGAATTGGGGATTATGAGCACTGACATTTACTGTGCTAGAAAGTCCAAGGGACAAATTTGTGCCAATTAATGTCACGCCTTTAACTACGAGGATCAATTCGTGTTATGCTTGTACCAGAGTCTGGTGACAGAGGGGGTTTCCAAAGGAAGTCTTGGTCCATGGAGGCCTGTGCCCAAAGAAAATGCAAAGAGAACTGAGGTGTGAAAAACAAAGATCCTTTTTTTGCATAAGAGCAGCAACAAAAATGAACTACAGAACATATTTACATTGTAAGAACCTTTGTAACAACAACGATCTGTAGAACGTATTTACAAGAACGTATCTATCAAAAATATGTTAAACGTATTTACAGAAGACAAAAAGAATCCCTAAAACGTATCTACAGAAGGGTGCCGTCTCTGTCCTGGATCTCCATCAGTCCTGGAAGAAAAGCAAGTGACACAGTCATTGCAGTCAGGCCCAGAGGGCTGTTGCATGTGCCCCCAGGCTGGGACACACTGGCACAGCGGGACTCTGCTGCCAGCGCTGAGCCTGGCTGGGGCTGGGGGTCAGGCCCCAGGCACTGGCATGGGGCTTGTGTGAGCCAAAGCAAGTGCAGGACAGGCTGGGGATGGTGCTTGTGCTGCCAGAATGCAGCAGACGGGGCACCGTGTCCCTCAGCGGGGCACCCAGCCCAGCCCCAGCCTGGCAGCAGGGCACCCACTCTGCCTGTGGGGAGCACATGCCTGTCCTACTGCTGGAGTCCCTCTTCAGCCCAGGACCATGTCCTCCTCCTCCTCGTCTTTTCCATCAACATCCATGGCCTCAGTGTACTCTTCCATTTCCACCTCCATCTCTTCCTCCATCTCCTCCTTCACATCCACCTCCATCTCTTCCTCCATCTCCTCCTTCACATCCACCTCCATCTCCTCCTCCATCTCCTCCTTCACATCCACCTCCATCTCTTCCTCCATCTCTTCCTTCACATCCACCTCCATCTCTTCCTCTCCAATCTCTCCTCCCTCCACTTCCATGTCCTCCTCTGTATCAGTCTTTATATCCACCTCCATCTCTTTCTCTTCATCTCTGGAAACCTGCATACGTAGCAAAACCTCTGAGTGGGATCCCTGTCCCACAGCATCCCCACAGAGGCACTTAGGTGGTGTCCATTTCCATGGAATGGCACCTTACCTTCCTCAGGACAAATGTGAGCATCTGGCAGGGATGAACGGCAAAATCCAGGCACAAGAGACCTTTGGGAACTCTTGGGAGTAGCGGAGCAGGGGCCAAGCAGGGTGACAGGTGTGTAGGCACAAGGGCGAATGGTTGTGTTGTCCTCTTTGCTGGATGCTGGGAGCTCCAGTGTGAATGCAGACCATGACATCACAATTCACAGGAGTCCAGGGTCACCGTGGAGTGGACAACGGGGATCATAGAATGATGGAATCCCTGAGTGGTCTGGCTTGGAAGGGACGCTAAAGATCATCTTGTTCCAACTTGAGCAATCTTCTACCAGAGCACGTTGCTCAGAGTCCTGTTCCCACCTGGCCTTGGATGTTCACAGCGATGGGGCATCCACATCCTCTGTGCACAGCCTGGGCCAGTGCCTCAGCACTCTCAGTGTGAAAAAGCAGCTTCCTTAGATCCAACCTAAATCAACCTCCTGCAGTTAAAAGCCATCCCCGCTTCTCCTCTTGCCACTGGCCCTATTGAACACTGTCCCCATCTTTCCTATGGCACCCTTCAAGTCCTGCATGGCCACAGCAAAGCCTCTCCAGGGCCTTCTGTTCTCCAGGCTGAACATTCTCAATCCCACATAGACAGCAGTGACTTAGATCAGCAGAAATCAAAGCTGCAAGGTAGCAAATAGCACCAGGAACTGAGAGAGGGAAGCTTTAGACCCAGCCTTGTCTCGAAATAGACAAAATTAGTAAGAGTGGAGGGGCAGATGGTGGGACACTGGCTCTGTTCTAACTGATGAATATTTTCTTTTTTTCGTCTTCTTTTCTCTCATGCTGACCCAGGTTTTGCTGTTTGAAAGGAAGCTTAGCACAGCATCCACTGTCTTCTCCATTTGTGAAACACCGAGCAGAATCTGAGCAGGCTGATGGTGCAGAGCAAAACCTGCAAATATATTGATAATCTTGAGCCTGGGGGATGCAGTTAAACCCAGTCAAAAGTAATTTCTGGAAAGTTGAACCTGGTTTACATTTTCTTGAGTTTGGCTGTTCAGCTTCACCAGTCATTTATAAAAAAGCAAACAAAAAATCAAACCAAAAAAGACAAAAACTCGAACAAACAAACCCACACAAACCAATCAAACAGATAAAAAACCCCAAATAAAACCAAAAGGAATGAGGAGTTCATAGTAGTTGTGAGGATATCACAGCAGGCGAATGGCTGCTTCCCACAGGATCACCATAAAAAGCCACATGGAACAGCTGCTCCAAAATATACACACCAGGGGAAATAGAAAAAGTGATACATGGCGGCTTTGGGGGTAGCTCCACATTAAGGTGAAGGATGAGCACTCCGTGGTACAGATCCAGCATTCCTCACACTCCAGGCCGCTCTTTGCTCCTGATGAAAGACCCTTGCAGGACTGTGGCCCTTCTCAGTGCAATGTAAATCATTGCCACAGCTCTCAGCTGAGCCACTGGCATTTCCAGAGCGAGATTCAGGCACAATCCTACTGCCTCGGAGCATCTGTGGAAGATCCTGAGCTTCTTCACCCCCAGAAACACAAAGCAGCTCAGGCTTTCCCTGAATTGGGTCTTCAGAGGAGGTTTCCAGTATCTCTGAGGTTTGTTCACCCCTCAGCACGTGTGACTTTATGTACAGTGATGCATTTGGGTTCCTTCCTCACCCCTGTGTGCCAGTGAGAAACCACCCACGTGGATGAAGGATAATGTGTACAGGAAAATTTATTCCTGGATTGTCATTTTGCTTCACTGTCACTTAGTTTAACATGGTCCTTATCTAAGAAGGACTTACAAGAAATGTGTAGGAATTTTGGCTCTGAGAGGAGCAGAAAGCACATTTTCTAAAGCAAATTCCCAGCTGATGCAGCTTCCCTGGAAAAAGTGATTCCCATTCATCTTCCTGGGAAGAATGTGAAGACCCATTCAGAGATCACAGGTCCAGCTGGCCTTTGGCTTTGTGTACCTCATTTCACACGTCCAGTTTCATTAAAAGAGGCTCAAGTTTGCCTTGCAACACAGAAGTGCTGTAGCTATTCCCAGGAGAAAAACAAGAAATGACTGTCCCATGGTGTGGTCACTAGGTTGGTACCTGGGGTAGAAATCCCACCACAGTTGTGGCTCTGTGAGCAAAGAGAGCCAGTGCTTTTTGGGGCTGTAACAGCTGAGAGTGTGGCAGAGCAGTTTTTATATTATTTTTAGAGTCCTGAAAACATTGTTCCCAAAACAATCTTTCTCTCCTGTCTTCTGTCATAAATTGTGGAACAGAGAAAATGGAAAGGAGCAGAGGTTTGTTTAAATTGGCTTTTTTTTTTAGTCTTAAAATAGCATCAGCGTGATGCATGATACTTTAGAAATTGGATTAGTGACACCTATTTCATCCCACCAGAGAGGTGGGATTTAAGACTTCCAACAATAGAAACACCAGATGTGCAAGAGCTCAGTTTTCCACCCCTCACACCCCAGTATCTTGCTGTGCTATTTTAAGCAGCCTCAGCCAGGTATATTAAAATACTGCTCCAAACAACAACAGAATGAAAATGTTCCACCAAATGGGGAAAAATAAGAAAAGTGGGCGGCAGCTCATGTTCATTTTGCAAAGTCAGATGCAAACAATGTTTGCTGGATTCCTTTCCTAGAAAAATGTAGACATTTAATAGAAATCTACCTCTGAGGATGATAAGTTTGATATGGTTTTAGATCTGGGAGGAACAAAACAGGTTCTAGAGAAGCTGTGATTGTCGCAGCCTTGGAAGTGTTCAAGGCCAGGTTGGATGGGGCTTGGAGCAAAGTGGTCTAGTGGAATATGTCCTGAGTGTGGTGAGAGTTGGAACAAGATGAGCTTTAAGGTCCCTTCCAACCCAACACATCCTGTGAGTCCATGAAAAGAAACTTTTGGTTTTCTTGAGGTGTTGCCTTGGCAAGGGGAGGTCACAAATACCTCAGGTAGTTTGAAATGCCCTGAGCAGAACCCAGCTGTGCTTTATCACAGGTGCTGAGGGATTTTCACTTGTATTTTATGGGGGATTTTCACAGGGCAGTGCAAGAGCAGCTGAATGTGTTTGACAGGCAAAGAGGACCAGTGTGGCAGCAGCTTAATTTAACAGAGCTTTTCCTTCTGTGATCCTGTATAACCTGAGGCACTCTGGGGCTCTTGAACCCGGCAGCTGGGCAAGTTAATCATTATAAAAAGTGATAAATTAACCTGCTCCACTCTCCATAGCATGGGTGTGATGAGCATTAGGTAGTTTGGGGAGCATTGCCAAGACGGGAGCTTGTTTTTTGCCAAGGAGAAGGGAGAAAATATTGCTTAGAGTAAATAAAGCAGCTCTGCTTCCCCAGCAAGAGGAAAAGAAGCAATTAAAGATGTGAGTGCTGCATGGAATCATTTGCATGAGGATACATCTTGTCTGCTATGCAGGATAGTTCCCAATAAACCATGCTTTGCCTGACCTTTATTTTTGGATTTCTACCACAGTACAAGAGACAAGATTAAAAATCCCAAAATGCTTTGTGGGCAGGGAATGAAAAGTGGGGAGGCACTTTTTTGTTTTCTTCAGGCTGCCTCTTCCTTTTGTTCCCTTCAGAGATCTCACTTCATTTCTGCTGGTTTTTGGAGCACGTGCTTAGCTCTTTCCAGATCCCCTGGGCTTGTTTTAGCTCTGGGTGTCATGGACACTCTAAATTGTGAGGTTTTTTCCCTCCATCTACCTCTGCTTCTTCAAGTGGTTTACCTTCATTTACCTGTTGGAGTGACGGATTTTTCTCACCTTTTATTACTTAGTGCTTTTTCTGTATTTCCTTCATTCTCTAAAACCAACTTTTCACTTGCCCTGTGGCTGTTAGATGCCAGTTATGGGAGCATTAATTCTTTTTCTACTGCTTGTCTGAGCTTTCACAAGGAGCTGAGAGCTCTCTTGGGTTAAACTTGACTCACTTCATCACCTTCCTTGCTGCTGCCTATGTCCTTGGACACTTAAGGGAATAAAGTCTCGGTGTGGAGATTATAGTTGTGAAATTATGGGTCTTTTTGAGAGACAAGAATGCTGTTCTCAATCTTTTCAAGGATAAACTGACCACCTTGTTTTGGGGACAAGCGGGCTCAGATCAGCACAGAGGTGCCTGTTGCAGGTACTGAGGTTTGGAGGGCTGGCAGCAGCCTCTTGGGCTGCGTTTGTGTGGTGCTGTAAGGTTTGTGTTGGGTCCCTGGAGCAGAGGAAACAGCCCCCCTGTGAGATGCACATCAGGAAATAGGTGTACAAAGGGCCTGAAATGTGACCAGCTCTGGCATAGTTTCCATAGGACAAAATACTTTTACTGGGATTTTGGACAATTTGAGGCTCCTCCTCGTATCCTTTGCCTGATGAACATTCCCCCTTTGCAAGAGAGTGGGGAATCCTGAGCTCACACCATGAAAGTCCCTGATGAATTTTTTTTTTTCTATTTTTCAATGTTTTCATCCCAGCAGGAGTCAGAGAATATATGTGACCTGCCTGTCTTTGACTTTGTGACAGGAACGATGCCATGGGGAAGCTGGAGCATCACGGCTGTCCTTAATTTTCCTTGCACAACTGAGGATGATTTAAAAACCGAGGCACAGCCAAGACCTTTCCTCCTCCTGTGCTCATCAAGCAATCACTGCCTCATCACACCTCGGCTTCGAACACCTCATTTGCATCTGGCTGACCTTGACTCTCCTCCGTGGATGGGAAGATGAAGAGGTGGGAGCGTAGAGGCCCTGTAGAGGCCTGGGATCGGGATTTTATGGGTGAGTTGTGAAATAGTGGCTGGTGCAGGCTGGTCCTGTAGAAACATCGAGAGCTGTGCCAGGGAGGATGAGAGTAAATGGATTAAACACGAGATAAAAAGGGGGAGGGCACCTGGTTAGCTATCACTGACAGAAATGTGGAAAGAAAATACATGTAAAAGATATGTCAGAGATGGTCATTAACTGCATGGCAGGTTCAGGGCTTTTTTAATAATTGGCCATGTAGTGAATACTAGAAATGATTTAAAAAGCTCTTAAGTGACCGAGGGCTTTTTGTGAATGGTTGGGGGAAACAAAGGAATACTGATTCTGGCAGAATTTTTATTCTAATTTAAGCATGATCCTTTTTCTGAGATAACAGTGGCTTTGAGTAAACGGAAATCTCTTTCCATTAGCTCTGGCAGGAGCTGGATAAAGCTCTCATTCAGGTAAACTTTAGTCCAACATATGTCTGTAGAGTAATAAATTTAATGGGAGCCATCAGCCTGATGTATGAGTAAGGATGGTGCTTAGGGCAAGAAGGAAGAGTAAATTAGGAGTGGAAAAATGATGAATTATAGGGGGGAAATTATAATTTATGCCAGTTTAGTGGAAATATTTAACTAAGCTAAGATAGAAGTCTACCTACATTGAAAGCTAAGCTTTATAACAGAATTCTACTAGAGCAAATCTAGTAGTCCTAGGCTCCAGACAGACCTTTAGATACAAGTTTACCTCTGGTTTGAGAAAGCTCAGGGCTTGAGCAGGAATTTATGGCTTTAGTCTTGACCCTTGGGCTGTAAATGTTCCTGTAAAATTAATGCCAAAGTTACAGCTTCCACAAATTTCTAAGAGCTCCAATGGAGAATGGTCCATCTGGACTTTGGGGACAGTTTCTCAGAGCAGAATATTTCAAGTGCTATTAAACTGCATTCAAACTCCCTTTTATTGGGGAGTAAATTTCACACCCCGGTCTATCAGCCTGACATGTTCTTTGAGAAGGGACAAATTTTACAAGCCACTTTAAAAATAATTTCACTGACAGCTTTGCAGCGCTGAGAACGTTAAAACACTGAAATGGCTTTTCACCCTGCAGTAGCCACTAAGTAATTATGATTGCAGGGAGACTAATGAAACCAGCTGTTAACAACCTAATGAGAATTTAAACCAGCCCTCTGCTCCACAGGCATCTCCCTTTTCTGTCCCTGATTATCCTGCACCCAGTGCTTTCCAGACAAGTTTAGTGTTGCTTGATGTTCAGGTAAGGGCTGCCTTATTTTGTAGAAGTGGTGATGCACTTCTCTGAGGTGGTGCTGCCATGCTGGGGTCACATCACAAAGTCCAATTTCTGCAGGAGCTGGGAATCATGGAGAGGTCTGATAGCACAGCATGGGGAAACTGGAGTGGAGGGATTCTGGTTTAGTGTTTCCCTCAGTGGCAGACAGCATTAGTTATCAATAAATCTTTAGTTCAAAGATAAGATGTTTTGCCTCAAATCCTAGGTTGCTTTCAATGCAGCTTTCCCTGGCAGTTAATACATTGTTTTTCTGTTGCTTTGAATAGGCTGTCATTCCAGATGACCTTTAAAGGTCCCTTCCAACCCAAACTAATTCTATAATTCTTTTGCTGCATAATGAATAGTAACATGTATTTTACCCTCATTATGCACAATATTACACAATGTCTGGCCTTTTGGGGTTCTTTCTTCTCCAAGTCCTCGTGACTACGCTCACTCCTATACACTCTTAATTATTTCTGTTGCTTATCAGTGAACATTTTCAGTTCTGCCACCCATGTTTTGAGTAGGTTTTCTGTGGCTCACTGCACCAGACATCAGGTCAGTCCAAAGAAGAGCATTAGGAAGTATCCAGCTGTATTTTCTCTTCCTCCCTCTGCTGTTTTGAGCTCTCTGGCTTTCTGAGCTCCCTCACATGTCTTGATCCTTTTCTGGATAACTAGAGGGATATCAGCATTAAATCCCGTCTCAGCTCTGAGGTCTGGCTTTTGAAGAGCCTCAGTCATCTCCTAATCATCTCATCCTGGCCTTGATGGAAATATTAGGCCTTCATGGATCATTGTTCGACTTTGTGCATTCTGGCACTGCTTTTCAATGAAAGTTTTTGAGTCTTTGAAAGGTTTCCTGGTGTGGGAATGACAATCCTCAATCCTAGCTTGGTGGGGGTTGCAGATGCCTGAGTTGTGAAACCTCCTGAAAAACATTGTTCTTTTTTCCTTGACTTTTCCTGGATCGTTTTCATCAACAGACTACGAGGTTTTGGGATGTCTTTTCAAAGGGAATTTTAATGAATCTCCTGTCTGGTATTTCAAAGGGGAACAGTGGTTTGGTTTCTTTTCACCATCACTTGCTTACAATCCAATTAGCTAACTGCCTTTAATTAACCATAATATATTCCAGGAGAGCAGAATAACAGCGGAACAAAATCAAGCAGTGACAACTCTGTGACTGAACCTGGACTTCCCCTTTCCCAGGTGCAGCCCCGTAACCCTTTGCTGTCCCCTTTGAGCTCTGCCATGCAGTGCTTTGAATTCCTGGGGAAGGAAAAGCTTCCAATCCCTCAGCTCCAGGTTCACACGTGTACAGTCACCTGTAAATCCAGAGGCCAGTGGGTATTTCTGCCTGTGGTTCGTGTGCCTGGGCTTTGCACACAGGAGCTTTGATTTTGAAAGTTTGGCCAGCCTGGCTTCTCAGGGAGGGATCTCTGTGGCTTGAGGGTCCTTGGGCTCTCTCCTCTGTAGGAGGGGCTTGTATCTGTTCTTTCCTCACCTCCTTATCTGCAGATTTCTTGGCAGAGGCTTTTGCAGACAGGACAGCATGGCAGGAATGCTGGAATGAAATAGTTATGTCCAGTGTCTGGCTTTAGGTCATTGATTCATCCCTCAGCTGCTGGGCCTTAAAATTCTTTAAACTCCCCAGCTGATCTCCTGTTACCAGTCTGGGACTGAGAAAACACTGAGCTTCTGGGCCTTTCTTGTGTTAGCAGAACAAACCATTGCACTTCTAAACTGCACATCAGCACTAACCCGAGGCTTTGCCCCACTCATTACAAACATGAGGGGATGGTTGCTTATACTGCTCATCTCTGTCCCTGAAAGAGAGGCATTCAAAGAATGGGGTGCCCCATAGGATTCTGGTTGTGAGCTTTCCTCAAAAATGTGGTTAGATGAGGTGTGTAGGACTCATTTCTTCAGAAGGGCTGGAGAAACCACTGAAGGCTCCCCCTGAAGGGCCTCCTTACCCAGCAGTCTGACACAGATTTGCTTCTGAAGAGCTTTATAATTTGTCCTTATTATGTTCTATATGTGATTTAATGAAAGGCTCTTTCTCTACTGTAATTGAGCTCTTAATCTCATCTGAAAAGCAGAGCACAATCCACTCAGAAATGGTGTTTGAGTAACAGCCTGTTTGTGTTTCCTCTGCCATGATGTTGCTCACGGAGCTGCTCGCTCTTTATTTAAGAGCAGAAAATAAACAGATTTCTTTGAGTCAAAAATACATCAGTGATGCCACACAGAGGAGGTTTGAATAGAAAACTGTCTCACTGCCCAACTGAGAAACCAAGATCTTCCCTGGTTCTGCAAAGAATATGAAGAAGTGAGTGTTCCTTACTGAGCACCTGAGGGTTCGTGCAGGTGATGCTCAGCAAATGGCACATGGAGATGGCAGCTGTCAGCTAAACAATTGGCTCTGGGCGGGTGAGAGTTGGCAGGAGATAAGAGTGGAAAGTCAAAACAACAGGATGCTGAAAAAATTGTAAGAGGAATAATGACTTCAGTGAAAATCCCTCCATCTTAGACCTCCAAAAAGCTTTTTTACAAAAATCCACAAAAATGTCCTGCTTTGATCAGTCTGATCTTCCTAAATAGCATTTTACAATCAGAATTAGGAGTCGAGAGGCACTAAAGAAGGCTTAGCACAGGGTTTTTCATTGTGACCTTAGTACATATTTTTTACTGTGCTGTAGTTTGCGGGGGGGAGCCAAGTCCCAGCTGCAGCCTGGGGAGACCCTGCTGACCTAAACATTCCCCAAACCTACTGTGGGACTGACCAAGCACCAGAATCTGTAGGGGACTGTGTAAAATACCTCACTCTAGAAAACACTTGAAGCTTGATGGTGATCCACAGTTCCCAGTTCAGACCACAGGCAATGCCAGTAGTGACCAGTTTGCTGCCTGCTCTGTGCCGAACTGGTGGTTGTGAGTGGGAGAGCTGTGGGAGGAACAGGCTGATGGCTTTTTGGGGCACACAGAACTTTCCATTTCTACTGATTTGTCCACACTAGAGAGTGGATTTTCCTAGAGAAATACCTGGAGAGTGGGGAGGATGAAGAGAAAATCATTCCCTGCCAGTGGATGCTGTGTTTGTTGCAAACACATGAGTAGCATCTTGTACGAGTCCTAGCTGTCAATCCACAGGGATTCCAGGCTGGGATCAGCTCAGCTCCATAGCTGGGGACAGGTGGGTTCAATCACATCCAGAGACTGGATGAGGAATGTGTCACGTTTTGTCTTGCCATGCACAGCAGATATCCTAATTTAAAGTGGCGCTGTCTTCCCAAATTCCTCTTCTTCCTCTGCCTCCTTCCATGTGAGAAGACCCATCCATTTTGATCCTGTCCCTTCCACCCTTCCCTGCAAAGATCTCCATTACTGGAGTAATTGGCGCTATTGGATCAGCCTTTGATGTGATGAGCAGTGGATTTTTGTAGTCAACATGCCAATTTAAAGTGCCACAAATAAAAGATCAATTCCTTCTTTCCTGGAGGAGAAATTAAGGAAAATTCTTTTCATGTTAAGGACTGAGTGTACAAAGCTAAAGAGGTAGAAGATGGGAATGAGATTGACAAATTTACTCCTCACAGGAGACAATTTAGCAAATTAGAGAGAATATGCTTTCACCTTTGAAGCAGTCAGGTACCAAAATGATGCCACTTGGAGTAGGCAGGGCTGGGATGGGAACGGCTCCCACAGATTTTGACAGATCTGTTCACATAAGAGCCCATTTTCTGGTGCCAGCCCTGGAAGCAGGGCCTGGAGACAGGGCTGGTCAAGGACAATCTCTCTGCCTGATTTTATGGCATGTTTGGCAGAGATTTCCATTCTCTTTGCATCCCTGAGCATGGTGTCCTGGATGAGACCATCCTGCCACACCCTTACTGCCTGTGTGGTGGCACTGAGGTGGCTTTGCAAGAGGCACCCGGGTCTGCGAGGGCCCTGTGCCCTTTCAGCCAGAGCTGTGACAGGTTAGAGGGAATGAATCTAGCGAGTTATTCAGCAGCATCAAAAGCCCTGGGAAAAATAATTAGTGCTGTGGCCACGTAATGTTACACATAAGGTGAAATCAGAGGGTTTCATGCTTTTTGGCAGAGGATCAGGTCCTGCTGCAGAAACTTCCATCTGGAGTGTGGCAGCCCAAGGCGTCAGGGAGAGGGACGAGGTCCCACCTGGCACAGCTTCCTGTCCAAAATCAGCCCAAAACACATTCCCTCCTAATGCAAATGACTTCTTTTTGGTGCTTTCTGCCAGAAACAGGGCAAAAGTTAGGAGGGGAAACACCAGCCCTGAAATGCTGAGGAAGAAGAGCTCTGTTCCACAGGGATGCTGTGGAGGGGGCTGGAGGCAGCGGGTGCCACCCGGCGAGTCCCTTCTGCAACTGCTAACGTGCTCCCGATTATATTTAATTAATTAGCAGCAGGGGGGGAATCTGGAATCAGAGTTGTGCCGCTGGAGTAACAGGAAACAAGATGTTCTCTTGGCGCTGGAGCTGCTCTCAGGTACTCGCGGCTGCGCTCGCCAAGGTAACGGGGCAGTGACTCAGAGGAGCAGGAGCAGCTGGCAGCACCGTGCCGGCTCAACACTCGGATTTGCTGCTCCCAAGCATGGACCTCACATCCCTGCAGCACCTTTCCAGCCAGGAATGGTGTGGAAGAGGGTGGTGAGCCCCCGGGGATGTCATGAGATGAATTTTCCGCACCAGCCGTTTCTCACTGTGTTATTTCCTCCCCTTGTGAGGTGACGTGCTGGGATCCCTTTCAGTGGGGTTTGTTATTAACTAAACATTAAGGGTTTTTTCTCCTTTTTGGCCTTGATTTTGTGACTAGGCAAGAGTGTGTTTTATCGAAAAAATGTGGTCAGTCCTGTCACTTTCTCAGGAGATGCTCAGATACCTGAAGTTAAGCAGGTTGGTATTTCCCAGGTACCTTCAGCTGTAATTACAATGTTGAATACTTTTTTCCTTTTCAGTCTCATGGGAATGATCTATTATTTGATTTCTGATATGTCCTTAGTTTGGTAAATTCCTGCTAGTCCCCTTCATGTCCCTTTGAATACTAAAAAGAGGCTAATGCTAAATACTTGAGAGAATGCAAAAAAGATTTGGGAATATTTAAAAGCCATTGTGTATTGCTACCCTCCCTCAGTTAACGTTCCTTCCTTTTTTGGGGTGATCTTCCCTTCTCCTCCCCCCCCTTTTTTTCTTTTTTTTTTGCTAACTGTGCTGCTGCTATCTCACTGGCAAACTCACAAAGGAACCCCAAGAAATCAGCCTGCCAAGCAGATAAGGAAACAGATGTTGCAGAGCACATATGTTTAATAAATACAGAGAGCTTGGAAAAAAGGATATGGAAAATGGTGGGAGGCTGGTTAGGTGAAAATGAAGGAGATTTGGAATGGGATTACAAAGAGGAAACCCTTTTCTGAAGAGAAAAGGTCTCTAAAAAATATCTTAATTAATTCAGGGCAGTAATAGAGAAGCAATAAGGACTTGCATTAGGTAAATTGGAAGCCCTTACAGTCAGTGGACTCTCTGTACAACTCCCTGCAAAGCTGTGCCTGGTGCATTTAGGCTCTGATTTTCTCATTGTTTTCTGGCCTCTGTCACATGAGGAATAACAGGGAAAAGCTCCAGTCCAGGAAAGCATTTAACAAACTGTGGTAGGTCAGACTTGCAGGGTCTAGCTGGCTGCTGATCCTTGTGGTGGCTTTGCTCCCATGTCTGAGTAATTAAGCTTCTTTCTGGCCTGTTAGAAAAGAGACATTCTTTAATTAAAATGCAGTTAACTCCAGCCTCATTAGCCCGGATCGTATTTCGCTGTTCCCTGGATGGCAGGCAGAGATGGGACTTGTACTTGTTTCATTACAAATGCAAAATGCCACCGGGTGGTCGCTCTCGGGTACAGACAGTGCCTCGCGCTCCAGCGTTTGTCCTCATGGAATGCAAAACCACTCCCCACATCCATCCTAATGACTCCATCGGCCACCCTGCCACCCCAGATGGGGCTGGGTACGAGGGGCAGGGTCTCTCTGTCCACCCTTTGCCCTGGCAGTGCTGATCCCTCGTGGTGATGCCCTGCCCTTCTCCCGGCAGTGTGGAAGGGATGCAGAGCTGGTCTCAGTGAAGCACAGGGCTTGAGGGTTCCTGTGGCATTTCATTGTGTTGATAAAAATTAATGAACCGTGTAGCTCTTGTCTCTCAGTTGCTGAACTGTGGCTGCTTTCTGAAAATGGTGAAGGATGTGGAGCTGCTGGAGCCTGTCCAGAGGAGGCCATGAAGATACTCCCAGGGCTGGAGCAGCTCTGCTCTGGAGACAGGCTGAGAGAGCTGGGACTGTTCAGCTTGGAGAAGAGAATGCTCCAGGGAGACCTTTGGGCTCCTTCCAATGCCTAAAGCTGCTCCAGGAGAGCTGAAGAGGAAGTTTGGTCAAGGGTCTGGAGTGACAGGACAAGTGGCAATGGCTTCATGCTGACAGAGGGCAGGTTTAGATGAGGTATTGGGAAGAAATTCTTCCCTGTGTGGGTGAGGAGGCCCTGGCACAGGCTGCCCAGAGCAGCTGTGGCTGCCCCATCCCTGGAGGTGTTCCAGGCCATTTTGGACAGGGCTTGGAGCAACCTGGGACAGTGGAAGGCAGGGGGGTGGAATGAAGTGGTCATTCAGTTCCTTACTAACCCAAACCATTCTAGGATTCTATGCCTGGGCTGCTGAACCCAGCCAAAATAAGAGCAACATTGCCGAGGTTAAGTGAAAAGGAGGATTAAAACCACCTGTGTTTGTACTTTAAACCCCTTCAAACATCAATTAAGATTGTTCTGATAAAGACCCGGGCAGCACTCAAACAGCTGCTGAACGCTGTTCCCCGGGTGTATCTCTGGGTGAGACCACAAAGGAGCCTTTGTTGTTCTTCAGTCGTGGCTGAAACCTAAATCTCAGCGAGTGCAACTCAGAGGGTGACGTGCTGGCATCTGGGGCCGCAGAGTGGGACTTGTTTTCAAAGAACTGGGAGATGCAGAGGAGAGGTTCCTGAATACGGTAACTCTACCTAGAGCCGGAACTGAGGCATCTGCCTAGGGATTTCATATTCACCGACTGGGAGGGAAATCTAATCAGGACTTGCTAATTTTCATGAAGTCAAACACCTGGGACTCACTTCAGACTCGCATTTTCCTGGAATAATTCAACACAAACACTGTATGTTTATACACAGGCACTTGACTTTTCTGTTGTTTGATGAGACTACAATTTGTCTTCCTTTTGTTCCTGCAATCCTTCCTCTCCTGCGGTTTGCAGTTGAATTACCAACCTCCACCCCAGGACTATTCATCTGTTGTGTTTTGGATATTGTTCTTCAAAGGAAAGCAAACAATGCTTGTTTAAGCCAGCCCACTTCCCAAGCAGATTTTATTGGAACCGGGTCCTGCCTCAAACCGGAATCCAATCTCATCTCCATTGTTGTGTATCTCTATCATTTTTCTCCTTGTCATTGCTTTTCCCTTCCTTATTACTATGCAGTTCTCAGTCTTGAGCAACATCATTCAAAGCTACGCAGAAGTCACATAGTGCTGCTTTTCTATTCATATCTGCTTGTTCCCTAATCCCAACCAGCTCTCTATTGAACATCTGCTTTTACCTGGGCTGACAGTTGTATCTTTTAGCTGTAAATATTGCAAATCAGGGATGCAGAATTTTTCTTACTCTATGAATCTTATTAAGGTCCTTTTCTAATGTGTCATTGAACATCTGAATTCTCCCTTTCTCCCAACAACCTCCAGTGCTGTTTTTGGCTAAGATAAACCAGGTGAGGCTGTTTCGAATCACTCCCTAACTGTTACTCCATCTCATCCAGTGGCTGGAGTAGGATGGCTGGTTGGGCAGGCAGCTTGTGCAGACAACCCACTGCACCTTCACCTGCTGGTGTCCAGCCTCGCCCATGGCAGGCTGGATGCCACATGGGATCCATCCATGGCCATGCCATGTGATCCTCCATGCGCTGGGCATAAAAAGCCCAGCATTCGGGAACCCCAGGTGCTGCAGCAGTGACGTTATTGGGAGAAACACAGAGCTGATGTCTGCACTGGTGTGAGCACCATGCCTGCCTTGCTGAGCTCAGTGCCATGCCTAGTGCTCACCCTGGCTGGGACACTGCAAGAATCTTTTAGCTTGGAAAAGCTCTCTAAGGTCATTGAGTCCCACCATTCCCCCAGCACTGCCAAGCCCACCAGTAAACCATGTCTCAGGTACCACAACCACACTTCCTTTAAATCCCTCCAGAGGTGGTGCCTCCAGTACCCTGGGCAGCTGTGCCAGTGCTGGACAACTCTTTTGGTGAAGAAATTTTCCTAATATCCACTCTAAGCCTCCAGTGGTGCAACTTGAGGCCATTTTCTCTTGTCATGTTGGTTGTTACTTGGGAGAAGAGACTGTGCGCGCACACACACACGGGGACAGATGGGCACGTGGCATGGGAATTCCCTTTGACTCCTCAAGCAGAAACCCATGTGGATGGTCCTTTTTGTTGCACAGCAGGTAAAAACTGAAGCAGTGAGATGTATCTTAACCAGGGAGAAATCTGGGGGCGGGGGGAGAAAGATGCTTTGAAAGGGAATAAAACTTGCTGCCAGGCTTTCCTCTGTGAGGAAGTCCAATTTCTTTCTCTCTTATTTTTTTTTTTTTTCTTTTGGTACTGTGTTATTCCTCCGTGGGCAGGAGACTGCAGGCATTTCAATTCTCTTCAAGTTCTTGTTTCAAAAAGGGCCCAAAATATGTTCTCTTCTAAGAGGCAGTAAACAGCAAGTGCACAATGCAGCTTCTCTAAGCCTCTCTTCTCCTGTCTCAGGGAGAAGGGAATTCTCCAAGCCCTAGAGCCTGACTCACTCGCTGTGTGAGCATGAATTAACCAGGAATGTTCGAGAATTATTCCTGAATAATTCATGAACCTGAATTAATCATGCATTTTCATGAATTATTCATGAATAACTCATGGAAATGCAAGGTTTATTCATGCTCCAAAAAACCCAAGGCTTTTTCTCTTCTCTTCTGCTCTCCCTCCCTGTAAGAAACAGACCTGAAACAAGCTAAGGAAAAAAATAATATATGTATATGGGAAAATAACAGGAATAATAATGCTGAAACAAAACAGGCAGGAAAAAAGAAAGCAAAAGCTCTTTTTTTCTTTGCAGTGGGGACAGCAGGTGGGAGCTTTCCAAGCCAGACAAAGGAGATCTGACAAGGAACTGTGGTGAAGGGACAAGCCCAAGGCAAGGAAGTGTCCGGTCACCTCCTCTCCTGGAGCAGGCAGCTGAGACCTGGAGAGACAGGAGACATCTTGCAAGACTCAACACCTGGAGCAGTGCTAACCAGGCAAGGAGCAGCTCTGTTGCTATCAGGATTGTGATCTCTCTTTTTTTCTCTCTCTGTTTATGTGTTTGTGTAGTTTTGTTGCATTCATAAGGGTAAATGAACAACTGGTTTGGGGAAGGAAGATCAGTGGGTTTTCCTTAAATGTTAAAGGAAAACCCCTCCAGAGAGCTGTTTGGGCTGGGGTTGTTTGCTGTTTGGAATGTAGAGCTCTGTTTCTGGGAGGGAGAGGGCTCAGCTATGCATTTATCCCAGGTTCTGGTCTGTAGCCTTCCCTGTGTATGGGAGAGGGCTGGGGGCAGCTGCCTCTGCAGGGAAGGGGATGGGGGGAAACAGGCACACAGATAATTTGTATGTGGTGCTTCCTGATAAAAATCAATGCCAGAGTGTGTCTCGGTCAGGAGAAAAGGGTTGGGGAAAACCAGGTATGAGACTGTGCCAACAGGGCAGGCTGGCAGGTTTGGGGAGAGTTACGGTTCCTGCAAGGAGCTTTGCTGCAGCTGATGGTGGTGGAGGTGGGGAAGGAGAAAGAGAAAGTTCTCCAGGGTGAACTTGAACCTTCCAAGTGAGAGGAATCGAATCCAGGCATAACTTTAATGGGGGTGTGGAGACAAAACAAGAAACTGGAATAAATTGGGTCCTAGCTGTCTTTCCTGCCAGCTTGTCTCTGCTCCCAAGTCTCCTCTCCCTTCCCCAGCTCCCTCCCATCAGCTTTGGACACTGTGGCCATTCTCCACCTGGTGCCCAGCACATGGGCTCAGCCCTGTCCCCGGAACCTGTCTGCCAAGCCCTGCTCCCAAGCAGAGCAGGAGGGACTGGGGTGATGCTCTGCCAGGGCCCTTAGGAGCTCTGGCAGGTGGCCTCTGCCTGATTTTGTCCCCATCCATGATGTGTTGGTTGAGAGCTGGAAAGAAACCTCTCCTGAGCTCAGCAGTGCTCGGCTCCTCAGCTGCTCGTCTGGCATGGGAGGTTCTGGAAATCACCATCAGCCTGGCACTCCTGTTTCTCCAGTGATTTAAGTCTGCAGCTCCAGGGGCACAAAGAGATATCTCAGTGGGCAGAGCAGCGAGCCAGGACTTAGGATCCAGCTCCTTCCAGCTTTGTTGTTTGACTGCCTTAGATATGTCTGTAACTGGCCTGTGCCTCAGTTCCCCCATGGGTGAAATGAAGCTAATTTGCTGTTCTCCTTATCAAAGCACTTTGATGTTTACTGGGGGAAATAACTGCACAGGCAAAGGAATGATCATTTCCTGGAATACCCCTGGGTCTTTTCCAGTCTCTTCTCTGCACTGCCTCGATATCACACAGACACAGCCCTGCACTGGAGCAAACTGCTGTAGATCCACTGAAGTCATTTGAGCTGTGATGGTTCACGGGGCAGAGGAACCAGCCTGTGTCTGCTCGGTGGCTTGATCAGCATCTGCTCAAAGTGTCCGCTGTGAGCTGGTCCTGCCTGATTCCATGTGAGACCTGGCATGGCTGACACTGCAAATGACACCTGGATACACAGAAGGGAAGGAATGGGAAAGGAGAAATAACTGGTAGAGAAGATGCAGGGCTAAGTGCTTTATTATCTGCAGGTTGTGCTGCCCCAGGTAAAGCACCACTTGTGAACTCCCAGCCATGGGAGAGCCCAAATGCCTGCAGTGACATTCCCATACTGCTCCCTCTGCTCCAGGTGGGCAGCCCTGATGTCGGCCAAGCTCTACGTGCTCATCAGCTGGCCCGACGGCAGCCGGGTCATCAACATCGAGAACATCAAGGAGCCCCGCAAACCCTTCCACCTCTACACGGTGGGGGAGCAGGTCCTGGCCCGCTGCCCCGGCTTCAGTGGGCTGTACTGGGGTGTGGTGGAAGGCATAAGTGGTGAGTGACACCCCCCTGGCCTGGGTTTGCCATTTGGGGCTGCTCAGGAGACCCCTTCCAAGAAGGGGTTCAGTGCTGAAAGATCTTCTCTTCCTACAGAGCATAAAGATATTTTGGAGAAGAAGCTGCTGGAAGACCGACACCTCCTGGAGAAGTTAAGTGAGTGAGGGCTTTTGAGCACTGCACCCACCCTTCTACTTCCATGGGGCTTTTTGGGTGGGAGGATGCTGAGCATGCTGTAGTCCCATCATGAATTTCACATCACTGCAATCAGGGTACAAAGCACTGAGTGGGAGGTGGGAGATCCATGGCACTGATGCCCCACTGCACATCCTGAGTGTCTGCCTTTCTTTCAGAAGAAGAACCGGCTGTCCACAGCATGATGGCAGTCCCACCAAAAAAATCCAGGAAAACCTTCCCAAAATGGACCCCGGGCAATGTACCCAGGAAATACCCCAGTGACAGGACCTATCCCTCAAAGCCACTGCTGAGGGTGGCTGAGGCCAGCCTGCCTCATGACGCTGGCAGCTCCTCCATTCTCAGGGACAGGTGTGTCCTGGGAAGTGTGGCAGGAAGCTCCCACTCGCTGGCAGCTCCTCCCCACCCAGCCAGCGCCTTCACACCTCCATCCACCTTCATCACCATGGCCATGCCGGGGCCAGGGGCTTCCCAGAGTGAAGAGGACAGGGCTGGTCCAGCTGCCAGAGGTAACCTTGGGTTCTGGCTCTGCTGCCTGGTCCCGAGGGACAGGGTGGGATGGGGACTTGCAGAGCAGCCAGAAAACCTCTGCTTTGCTCTGGGGCTGTATGGGCTTTGTCTCAGGGCTACAGTTGTTAGAGATGACATTTCCTGGTCCTTTCCACCTGGGAGATCTCCTCCAGGAGGCCTGCATGTAGTGTATGGTATCTGCTCTGTCAGGCATCAGCTCTGTCTCCTGGGCTAGCAGTTCTCTCCCCACAAACCAAAAGACAATCTGAATGAATGCCTGCCTGAATAACTGAAATTCCCCAAAGCCCTGTGTCTCAATTAGTCAAACCTTATCAGATTTGCCTATTTCCCTGTTTTTCAACCCACTACTACACCCATTAAATGCACTTATGAAAATATGTTAGTGTGTTATTTACCTGCCAACTAACAGCAGCCTCCAGAGACACGCTGGCTCTGCTTGCCTTTCCTCCACCATATCTTTTGTGCTGGGAACAGAAGCCCTTGAGATGCCACCTTTTTCTAATAACAAATCCCCATTGATCATTTCTGGAGAGCCTTTCTGGATCACTCTGTTTATGCAAAGGGAATAATGTCTTGCCATGCAATCTAGCAGGGGTGCTTAGATAATCTGCTCTGGAGACAGAGGGATTCAGCACCTTTTCAACAGCTGATTCTTCAGCTTGTGTCCCACCCCTGCTGCAGATTACGTTGCCCTTCCAATGAAGAGGAAGTCAGATGGCATCTTGTCCCCGTGCCAGCAGCACATCTGTCTGAACAGGTAACACTGAAGTGCAGTGAGGACCCTGAATGTTGCACACCATGTATTTTGATTTCTGTCCACGCTGTTTGCATTCTCTGGCAGTGATTGCTTTGAGTAGGTGCTCATGGAGGTTAAACCCAAAGCACAGAAGTTAATAGGGGTTTGTGTGGGCACATACAGCAGAGAAATGAGCCTGTGCTCTGAAGTCCTGATTCCTTGGGGTGTCAGTGGGAGGTCCCCCATATCTGTGTGCCAGGGGGATGCACAGGAGTTTGTCCACCTGAAGAACCCCCAATCTTCCCTCTCAATCCATTTTATTCTTGCTGCAAATGAAAACAGAATTGACTTTGCGTTGAATTCCAGATAATTCTCCTCAGGAATGAATATGAATATGAGCACGAAGCTGTTTGTGGCTGTTCTGTTTAACTTGTTTCTTCTAGCCTTGAAGAGCGAAAGATTGATGCTTTGCAAGAGACGGATGGCTTCGAGACGGTTCACAAAAATTTCAGTTCTGGTGAGATGGAAAGGTAATTAGCAAAAGAAGGCACTCCTTCCTAACTATGTTTTCCTCCTCACTACAAGAGCGAGCAATGAGATCACAGGTGGGTGACAAAGTGGGGCAATTTTAAACCCCAGAGTTGCTGAGTCTCTTTGTAATCAGAACCAGACGTTTCTGACTGTACGGCTTGGAGTTAGAGATGCAAGACGACTCTAAAACAGTGCAGAAACTAGAAAGCTCTTGCCCATAACAATCAAAACATGGTTGTGTGTTCCTTGTTTTATTGTTCATTACTTTGATGACCAGTATCCAGTGATAAAGTGATGCTAGGGACAGTTTTCTTGCAAAGAAATGGGTGCCAAAAAATTCAAGTTATGGTTTTTGTATTGTCATTTCCCGCAAGTCTGTATTTTAATACCACAAATATGTGTGTCCTGGGACTCGCAGGACAGGCTTTATGGCTTTTGCTACAACTGAGAAGAAAATTGAGCATCAAAGTCTTCATGTATGCACGGCAATGGGGAGCTGAGGGTTAAACTGAATATTCCTGTGCACTGAAAAGTCCAAACCATGCCTTACTTCTCTCCTGCCTTACTTCTCACCCACGAATAGCTGGAAGGGCTGATACTCTGAGAAGTTGTCCTGCCCTGCTTGCAGAAGGCATGGAATCACTGCTTGGGTGGAGGAGTAACATCCACAGTGAGGACATGGGGTCCTCTTGCCTTTACAAGTGCAACTTTAATTTTTTCAGGGTGGAAAAGATGGAGCAGCTGGAGAGGATGGTGTTGGACCTCCAACAGGATGTCCTCTCTCTAAAGAAGAAGGTGCAGAGGCTGGAATCCCTGTCCTTCCAGGAGGAGCCCCACCGGCAGCCGTGCGAGGTGGTGGAGCTCTTCAATGGCTACACCAAGGAGCAGCTCAAAGAGACCATCAGGTTTGACCAGAAAATCAGCACAGCCTGCAAAACCCTGCTCTACAAACTCTTCACCTCTGACTACATCCAGAGCCACTCCATCACAGGGCGCAGGGGCAACACCTTCCGGGAGGCAAAGCCCATGATGGACGAACGCTGCATCAAAATCATCAGGGTGCTGCTGAAGCAGAAGTTTGGGGATCACCTCAGTGACACCGTGATCACGGAGAAGATCCAGAACGTGCAGAAAGCCCTGAGGCAGAAGTTTAAGACAGAATGTCTCTGAGGCATGGGGGATTTGGTGTTTCCTCCTGTCCCTCCTGTTTTCCCTGTGTGCCCCTGAGCAGCCTTCCCAGGAAAGATGAGTTGAGCAGCTGCTGCTCAGTAGATTTCCCCCAGGGAGTCAACCCCAGTGAAACAGCTCAAACCTTTCTCTGCCAAACCTCTGCCTGCATTAATCAAGCAGGAATTTGGCCCAGCTTGGCTTGGTTTTTGCACTCTACAAGCTCCTTCCCATCCAGTCTGTGTGCAAACCTCATTGTGGGTGCATGGAATCACCTCCATGACTCTTTGATGATGTGCTCAAAAGCTCCAGGGCTCTCTTTGAGTCTGAGAATGGGTCAGTAAGGCAGTCCTGTTCCACACTGCAGAAATGTTGGCTCTGGGATAGGGAATAGCTGCAGACAGACTGTGCCACCCAACACGGCTTCTCTCTGCCTGCCTCTGGTTGCCTCCTTCTGCCTGTGGGACAGTATTTACTCTTTCCTCACAGTGAATGTATTTTGTTTCCTGCAGTAACAGAAAGGCAGACTCATTAAAATGACACCTTCAAACATTCAGAGAAGGATCACTTGATTTTTTTCCTCTATTTTAATTTAGCTGTATGGAAGAGTTGTCTTCCCTAACAAAAGCCTGCTGAACAAGAGAAGTGGTCACCCATGGAAGTTACATTAATTTTCCTTTCAAGACCAGATTATTTCCATACAGGAGAAATCCCTCACATTTTCATGACACAAGGGTGAGGATGGAGGATAAAATGTGGCCCAACTTTGCTTCATAGACCATACATATTGTGGATACTCGCTATTATTTAAATATAGTGTTTTCATCCTCGATAAGAAATGCCAAGTACAACCAGACACTTTGCTGAGAAATTATAGAGAAAAGCTAGAAAGACACATCTTTTCCTAAATAATTCAGAGCAGGAGTGTGGGTGGGTTAAAATTGTTCGAAACATTAAAAGAATGAGATGCTGACACCAGTCCACTTAAGAGAAGTGCTGAAAAATACCAAACATTCCATTTTACAGAGGCTTCTCAGACAAGAAATTGGTTTTCTCAGCTTAATTTTTAAATTATTCAGGAAAGGAAATGCCAGTGGTTTTGCATTAATCAAAACATTAGGTTTAATTTAGATGTTTTGTTGTGTTTTCAAGTATTTTATTTATTCACAGTTACATGAGAAATAATAATGCAAAATAAATGTACTGGAGAAACAAGCAGCTGTTTTGAAAGGGAAAAAAAGAGAAAGGTGTTATTTTCAGAATTTTCCTCCATTTTCTGGCTTTTTTTTAAGGTAATCCATTAACGTAGGGTTAACACTGTGATGCATTTTGGTTTTGGATGGAGATAGGCTTGCCACTGTTTCTGGCACTACTTTCGTCAGCTATCTCTAACAGTCATGTTGAATTGCTATAGGTAATAACTAAAGCCATTCCTTCTGTTTTCCCAGAGCAAATGCTTTTCCAAACTATGATGCAAACACATTGGTGATGATTTCTCCTTTGTAGGGACCTTGGCTTGAGCAGCAGCCAGTGCAGGTCTTCTGTGGTCACTTAGATCCAAGAGCACAGCTGGTCCTGGAAAAGACACTGAAACTGAGCAGAACTGCCCCAAAACCCCCTCAGTGCAAAAATACACTTTGAAATACAACAGCCCTGCCACAAGGCCTTAGGTTGGAATCACTGCTCAGGGAAAGGCCCCAGGTAGCGCTTTTGGTGTTGACTTATCAAAGAGAAGATTGAGAAGGCGCAACCAGCCTTATCCTGCAGAACCTTAAAGCTCATCTCATTCCACTCCCTGCCATGGGCAGGGACACCTTCCACTATCCCAGGTTGCTCCAAGCCCCATCCAACCTGGCCTTGAACACTTCCAGGGATGGGGCAGCCCCAGCTTCTCTGGGTACCCTGTGCCAGTGTCTCTCTCTCAATCTTCCCTCCCGAAGTTCATCAGATCCCTCACCAAGCTGCAGCCTTGAAAGCCAGCTCATGAATGTTATTTAGTGAAATAAGTGCTGCTGCCATCCTCCCCCGCTGAGCCCCCTCTGACGAGCTGCAGATCATTACTGTGAGTGAAGAGAGAAAAAAGACCCAGGGAATGGACTTGCTGCAGGGTGCCATGGCTCCCAAAATGCGCCGGCTCTAATCAGCTCCCCTGGAAGCAGATGAGCTGGGTGACCTTTCTGCTTGAAAAGCCCTTTGGTGGCTCCCTCAGAGGTACCTTCCCAGCCTAACACGCTTGCTGGTATTCAGGAGTGCTCCTGGTAAGTGGGCTGATGGATGCTCTGTGGCTCTGTGCACAGCACAGCCGCAGCACTAACGAGCCGGCGCTCAAATGGGCCCTTCTCGGCTGTAAAAGTTGTCCTCAGATACTCTCAAAGGCTTTGATATGTCAGAGAAGGTTGAAGAAAGGCAATGCAGGCGGCTTTTCGTCAAACTTCATTTTTTAAAGTATTTGTGAGCCGGAGGCAGTGTTTGCAGGCTAATTGGGAGCACCGGCAGCCGCCGGCCATCAAACGTCAGCGCGCGGATGCCGATGCACTCACCTCCCTGAACTCTCCAGCTCTGGCTAATCAGCCTCGAGAGGGACGATCACACAGCACCGGGATGTGGCATTCCCTAGGGGATGCAGAGGTCAGGGCAGATAGACGAGGAGGAGGGTTTGTGCCAGAACCACTTCACTCGGGGATGTTCAAAGCCGGTGTCTCTCTCTAAGCGGTGAAGGGCAGCTCCATTGAATGGAATTAACCTCCCACTTTAAATGAATTACCGGGAAAAACTGAACAGCTCTTGCTGTTGAGATTAATTACTCTGCTGAATCTGCAGCATCTTGTTAAAAACGATGCTACTCCTGCTCAGCCTCTGGGCTCTCTGGGTGCAGGAGGGTGTGGACAGCAAAAATAAAGGACAAAGCTCAGGGGGGTCTCCAAGGAGGTTTTGCATTTGGTTCAAAAGCAAGAGAAATGGTGCGTGTCAACCTTTGCAAATGCAGGACAGGAATGGAACATCCAGTCCTCTCTCCCTCGAGGAGGAGCTGGAGCAGCAGGGCTGACCTCGGGTTTGATTCAGCCAGGGTGTGCAGCAACTGAGCAGGGACCTCACAAGGCTCTGGGGCTCCCCAGCACCCCAAAACACCACAATGGGGCCCTGCCACACCCCCCACCACCTGGTTCCACCTCTGTTGTTGCCTTAGGAAGCGGCTGGAAGCCACATGTTGCTGACTGGCAGCAATACACAGGTTTTCAGGGAAAGATGGGAACCTTCCCAGCCTGCTCTGGATCAACATTTACATTTTCAGCTGGGCCAACACGAGGCTTCTGAAATTTCATAAAAATCATAGAATTATTTGAGTTGGAAGGGACCATCAAAGGTCTTCTAGTTTCAACCCCCTGGAATGAGCAGGGACACCATCAACTAGATCAGGTTCTTTAAATCCCAATCCAAGCTTGCCTTGGCTGTTTCCAGGCTGTTTCTGTGCCTCACCAGATGCTCTGGGCAGCCTGTGCCAGAGTTTTTTTAAAAAAATTCCCGTTGCAGAGGTGCTGCTGGCAGGATGATTTCATGTGCGAAAAAAACCAGCCCAAACAAGACGGAGATTCTTTGGTGTTTAATCCCATTTATTTCAAATTAATTTCCCTGACCCTGCCAGGGGAGTTCCATGTCCAGTACAGGCAGATTTTAATTTTCCCATTACGTGGCCTGTAGGAAACACTCACTGCTGAGTGTGTCAATGGCTGCACTGTGTGCATCCCTCAGAAACCTTAACACATTCACTTAATGACATGCAGACTGTGAGTATCAGATAAAGGAATAACATTAAAATGGATCTGAATCCCTCTCTGGGTTTTAATCAAGGCTTACAAAGCCTGACTGCCTTTGCATGGGCCCCAGACAGCCATCACTGACTCTGCCTGGTGTTCTGATCTGTTTGGATGCACTTGGAAAAGTCTTCTGTGCAGGAGGAGTGGTGCAGTGGTCTTTGGTTTGAGATCCTCCATCAGGCAGCTGCAGGAACAGGGGTGTGGCACAGGGAGAGCTCAGCTGGGAGATGAAAGAAATACCAGAAGGACAAGGCTTGGCCTGTATGAGCTTGGAGTTGTGTGTCATCTCTTACTGGCACCCCACACACAAATACTCTGTGTCACAAGAAGATTTTTTTTTCATTCTGGTAGGTCTTTGTCTTATTTGGTTTCAAAAAGCCAGTAAAAATAAAGCAACCCACATAGAGTGTGGTCCCGTGTGTGTAGTTTGTTTTTTTTTTTTTTGCACTTCTGGACTATGTTTTTATAAAAGTAAGTTTTTATATCATTTTACTTTCTTCTTGAAATCATACCTGCATTATTTTTTTGAGAGTGCATGCCCAAGCCTGGTAGGTGTGCAAATACATCAGATTTTATGCTTTAAGCAGTCTTTTATGTCTCTGCCTCAGTCACATATTCATTACACTTCACTTTTAGCAGTATTTTTCTGTCTGCAGTACATGATTACATTATTCCAACTCATATCTCTCCATCTCTCCC
The DNA here is from genome assembly GCF_009650955.1 of Corvus moneduloides. Taxonomy (NCBI): domain Eukaryota; kingdom Metazoa; phylum Chordata; class Aves; order Passeriformes; family Corvidae; genus Corvus; species Corvus moneduloides. Next base: position 8,695,300 of record NC_045492.1, read on the forward strand.
ACCTTTTCAGGGCTGAATGGAACTGGGGAGATCATTATTAAAACACAGAAAGCACAGAAATAAAATTAACCAGAGCACCAGTTCTCTGTGTGCTGAATACACTGAGGAAATAAAAGAGGCCTTCCACTTCTAATAAAATCTGGATGTGAATTGCCTCATAAAAGCTTGGATGAATTATATTCAGAGGCCAAAGAGAGAGAAGAGAGAGATCTTGGAGCCCTCCAACAGCAGGATGCTCTCCCTGCCTTGGTGTGCATCCCAAGGAAAATGCCATGAAAGCTTTGGAAACAGGTGAGATGTTCTGCTCGGAGGATGAGCTTCAGGCCTTGATGAGACACTTGAGCCACAGGGCCACAGTTTGTTAAAGTCCTTCTCAGTGAAATATTAGTCCCACTGACGTGCTGGAGCTCTTCCTGCTGCATCCTGAGGTCTCAATCTTCACTTTGGTTCTTGCCCAAGTTGCTGGATGGTGGAGAAAGGACCCTGCAGAGATGTGGTGGATTCTAAACCCTGTTCTTGCCCCACTCTGATCTCCCTGGGTCCCAGGAAAGTTTTAGGGTATGGGCATGGCTTCTCAGCTTCTTCATCTCTGAGGTGGAAGATGAAGGCTGGTGAGGAACATGCCCCTTGTCACCAGCACGCTCCTGCTGTCCCAGGACATCACTGTTCTCAGGAGATGCAGTTTGGTGACGTGCTCACTTTTAAGGATATGTTTGATTGGGTGGGCTCTTTTGTTTGGCACAGGGATTCAGCAGAAGCCAAGGGGACTGTGCCTGACTCAGTAATGGAGAGATTAACAGCCCAGAAAGCCAGGACTGCAGAGTGCTCATTGATTGTTTCTCTTAAATATAAGCAGAGCAGCCCAGAGTGTCAGGCATGTGAGGGGAGAGGAGACTGCAGAACTGATGTACTCCCGCTAATGAATAATCGTTAAACTCCAAAGGAGTTTATTATTATTGCCACTAATTCTGGTGGTACTGTGCCCACAGACAAGGAAGGTGGAGAAAGATTGCGGCAGCCTGTTAACCCACTGCTTTCGGGGTGCCATGCTCCCCTTCCTGCTCCCCCCTTAGCCTTGGCCGCTCCCTCAGGCTCTCCCTATTGGCTCCTGTACCCCAACCCCGCCCAGGGACCGCCCCATAGCCTCTGACAAAACCCCCCGCGCCCGGACCACCAGGTCTCTCTGCCTCTGAGGGTCGCTGGCTCAAGATGTGATTAAAGTCATCTCTTACCCTCATGGGAGACCCTTCTCTCCTCCTCTGTCATCACTGGGTGTAACGCTGATGGCTGACCGGAGCAGATCGCGGGGCTGTCGGAAATGGGCTGTGGGATGCACGGGTCGCATTGCCCTGGGTAACCCCGCAGAGCTCGCAGGGAGCTACAGCCTGCTAAGCAAAATCTAGCGGCTACAACAAAAGATGAGTTCATGACCTACATATTACAGGCTAGATTTTGTCCTGGTAATATGAGAAAATTGATCATTTCTTAAGTGAGAGGACTGATGAAATCACTGACTTCAGAAGAGGAAAATCATTGCTTTTATGTGCTCAACAAGCTCACAGGGATGGTGCTGGAGAAGGTTCAAATCCCTCTTTTGGATCTCCTAAGGTCAGGAGTTAGTCTGCCCTCAGTTTCCCAGAGGCAGGAGGGAAGCAGGAAACACCATCCAGCATTCACACCTTCACTTATGTTAGGATTTCTCCTCCATGCTAACCTGAGTCTGCCTGAGGTTTTACTTACCCTGAATTCAGAATAAATTGCCAGAAGTCAAGGAAAGCCATAGGAAGATCCCTCCAGCCACAACAGGGATGGACCCAAGTCAGAGGTTTAATGTTGTTCCTTGAAGTGGTTTGGATCAAGAGTAGAATACTGTCATGATGTGGGAACCCCGCTCTTCTTCACACACCCCAAATGACTTGAGCACGTTCCTTTGTACCTCTGAGCCAGAGGACTCCTTCCTCTCCTGGAAACTAAAAAATGAAAGTAGCTACAGACCACCCACAAAAAAAATGTCTGTTGTAGTTTGTGCAGACCAAAAGGGACATGCCAACTGCTCTCTGCCTTTTGGGTCTTTGAGCAGTGTTTTTCCCAGCTCTCTTTACAGCTGAACCAGGAAGAAGTTGGGTTGCTTTCTGCAGAATTGCTGCCTTCCCATGTGGAGATGTTTCTGTATTTCTTAGCTCGGAATGGAAGGTGCAAATATGAATATATTCATGGTCCTTCCATGAGCTCTTTAGGGTGAAAAACAGAATCAGTCACTTTAATGGGTTGTCTTGGCAGAGGAGTTTTACACCCTACTGTAGTCCTGTCATTAATTAAATTAATTCCTTTTTATATAATACCCAGAGCTGGTTTAGCCAATGCTCTGAGGAGTGGGCTAGGAATGTTTATTTGTGGGAGGGAAAGTAATTCCTGAGAAAGCCAGGAGCAGACCTACTTTCTGGTTAATAATTTGAAAGTTGGAACTGTCATCCCCATATTTTTTCCTAAAATTGCTGCAGACTCTGACCCACTTTCTTGTGCTTGCACAGCTTGGAGGGCTGCATTTACCAGGTCACTCGAGAGCCACCAAAGCAAACCAGGGAAATGTGGGCATTTCCTAAGAACTGAGAGAGGGTAGGGACCTATCAGCACTGTTCTTCAGGAAAAATAACCCACTAACCCTGCCTGCCCTGGCAAAACTGTCTCATAAATCTGGAGTAATCTTTGATGACAAATGGCCTGGAAAGTGGGAAAGGAGAAAGCTCACGTTCTCTTGTGGGAGGAAAGATGAGTTAATTCTCATGATTAGGAGAGACAGCAAGTGAAGACACTTCCAGCTGCATGGACATTGTCTTGACATTGCCTGTTAAATGCCTAATGATGACAGTTAGTATGAATTAGCTACAGAATATGTTTTATTGTGTTTTGTGGTCCCCAGGGCAGACATGCCAGAGATATTTAAAGAGAATAAAAACAGAGAAGGGGAGGCCTCCATAAAGGCTCATTTTGAATGTGTAATGTCTGGTTATTAATGGTGTTGAACAGTCAAAAAGCCACACGTGGCTCCCATATAGTACATGTTAAGCTTCAGCAGGTTCTGTCTTTATAAATAAAAGCATGGAAAAGTGGATGGATCCCAAAATGACAGGCAGAAACGTACGTGAACACGGGAATTGTTTTTTTTTTCACTTTCCAGGCTGAAAACTGGGATAACATTTTTGGTAATCTGCTGAACTGGCAGCTATTCCCATCCCTTTCCCAGGATGCCAAGGCAGGGTCCAATTTTCATTGCTGAAGTCAGTGTGAGTTTTTCTCAATACCTTTGGCCATCAGAAATTCAGATACAAGAAAAAAATAAAAGTCATCAGAATTCAGCAGGATCCAATCTTCCATCCCTGGATTTCAATTTGACAACAACAACAACAATCCATAGAAAAAATGCAAATTTGGTTTTTGCTGCAGACAGGAAGGAGAGAGGGTGCTGAGAGCATTGTTTGATCGCTTTAAAGCCTTTCCTGCAGAAGCTGAAATGGTGAAATTCTGCTTGAAATGGGCTGGGTGCTTTTACAGGTAGAGAGATGAGATGAGTAAATCTTCTTCAGCTTGGAGCAGCCTCCCCCAGACCTTTATGTTTGTCCACTCAAATACAAAGACAAGATTTTTCTTTGTGGCTTATCTGTGGATTCACCCTGAGTGCTTCTGGTTCAGCCATCCAGTTCAGGGAAAGGAGAACCAAACAGGTTCCAGCTCTTTCCCCCCATCCAGCCTTCCTGTCCTGTGATGTTAATGCTTCATGAGGTTTTTTCACAGGCTATTTCTGCTCAAAATCTCTTTGGTGCATTGGGGTTCTTATTTTGTGGGTATATCAAGAGCTTTCTGCAAAGCAGAGGAATGAAGACAAATGAAGTGTTGTGACTACAAATCCCATAATGATCTGACCTTTAATTGTCTCAGGATCAACTTTTGAAGAGTAGTCCCTCACCAGGCACATTGGGGATGCACAGCAATACTTTGTGCCTCTCCTCCATAACTCACACTTCCAAAAGGCAACACTCTCCATCCAAACTGAGGAGTTGTTGGGAACTGGACAAAGCTTTTTCTTTTCCTGGTTAAATCTATAAAAGGTAAGAATGATGAGCTTATTACCTGGGGTGAAATTAATTGTGAAGTGAGGCTGGGATAGCTCTGTGGCTCCATCCCTGTAACCTCCTCATTGCCACTGTGAGTGCGTTGGGCTCTGAGTAGGGGAGGGATCACTGGGATTTGAGTAAACAATATTTCTCTGGGATTGGTGGTATCTGAGACATTAAGGCAGTCAGGACAAATGGGAAGGACTCTCCTATGTACCAAGTATTTATCTGAGTCTGTGGCAGAGCAAGCCTCTCTCCCCAAGGCTCTAGTAAAGTCTTGCAAGCAGCAGTATGAACCCCATCACATGTGGCAGGGAGCTGCTGGATGGAGCCTGGGCAGGAGGAGATAATTTCTGAAAGGAAGGGAAGGGACATAATTTCTGAAACCCTCTTGCCTCTCAGTACAAAACCAGCAAGTCCTCCATGCACCCCCTCATTGATTTTTAAGGTCCCTTCCAACATTCCATGATTGGACCTGCAGCACCAGTTTGTCCATATATAACTATGGATACTGGGATTTCCTTCCCAGAACCTTTGTCTTCTTTCACTTCAAGCCCCCAGTTCTTCTAGTCCCATGAGGGGCTTGAAATAGGAGTGGCTGCAAAAGTGCTGCTCCACAGCCAGATTCAAACCCATCGGGGCAGGTGGTGTCCTGTCAAAGCAGAGAGAAACCTGACAGTGGCACAGAGTGCTGCGTTTTTTCCTTCTCATTTTGGCACTGAGAAAATGCTTTTGGCCTCTTCTCTCCCACGAGGGGCTGGATGCAGGTGTTCAACAGCGCTGTGAACATGACACAAGAGCCATCGAATCCGTGGGCGAGGTGTAATAACTTCACTGTCCATGTCCCTTTGGAAAGGTGCTTTAAGGCAGCTGTATCCCCAGCTCGCAGAGGCACTGGCAAGGGATTTCTGGACTCAACACTGTATCATTTCTGAAGAGGTAACAGCCCTGGATATTAAAGAGCCTCTAAGGGAACGGGAGCAGCTGCGCCATGTTTTTGTAGACCGAAGGTGCAGCTCTGGCAGCACTAAATCTGGAACATCAACAAGCAGATTAAATAAGATGGTTTAGCTCTTAGAGCCAGCCTCAGGCTTGCCACTGAAATTGGTGATGAGAGGCTGTAATTGAAAGGAAGTCTGACATTTCTACATCTCAGAAGGATTGGAAGCAGTGGGTGATGGTGTGCAGGTGTGGGTGGTGGGTGCATCTCAACCCCACAATCAACCACTTCACCTCTCTTGTAAGCATCCACAGATCATCTTGGTCAGCCTTACCTTAGGAATTAGCACTTGCTGGCATCAAAACCTAGAGTAAGATTATTAATTACTTATTACATCTACTTTCCTTTCCTTTGCCCTTTTGTCTGTGTGGAGAAGGATGAGTGTGTGTCTGGTTTGGGGTTTTGATCACAATTTTTTTACTATCTCATGCAAAGCATCCTTACAGCCTGCAGGTGACCAGATTTTTCAGCCCACACTTGGAGAAGTGGGGCTCTGAAGTGTCTCTCCCCCATCATCACCTACCAGATTTGAAGCCTGGCCTGGGTAAGCACCACCTCAGGTTCAGTTCAGCTTCTGAATATTAAAATATTATACCCAGGTTTAGGCGTTTCTTCAGGAAAAGGGCAGCACAACAGCAGTGCTCTCCCTTTCCATCTACCCAGCACAGAATGGATTTTGCTCAAGGTGTCAGCTTCTATTTCTCAGAAACTATTTTACTTCTTTCCTCGCTGGACATAAATGCATCTGTTCTCTTTTGTTATTCAGAAAAGAAATGAGGAAACAAACCCCTCACTTATTCTCCCTGCTCAGCTTTGATAAAACTATAGCTCAGAAAACTCTACATATTAATAGTGTGAATCACTTAAGTGAGGTACATTATGTTTTCAATTTCCATGATGCTTTTAGTGTAGGCAACTTATCAGGGGCTGCCTTTTAATCTGTTGTAGCAATCTTGAACATTAAACCCAGGTTATTTCATAAAGGGATGTATTCCTTTCACTGGGGAGGTTAATATCACCCGTGATTATATTTGACATTTGGGCCTGGCATATTATTTTTTATACCATGTCTGAGCCTAACTACCCACTCCTCTCATGAGCAGGATTTGAAGTGGGTACATTTCAAATCTCTGCACACATCCATGAGTGCCATCCTAACAACCTCATCACTGGAAATAAGAAAAGACAATTTAATGAACAAAACGGAGAGGGTGAGATCAGTAAATGAAATTTTCTCTGGTGGGTAAGCAAGCAAAGAGTAAGTGTTGTTGTTGTGCATTCCTGCTGAGGAAATCATGGAAGGGGAGAGGGTGCCGTGCTCCTTGGAGGAACATCTCCAGAGCATCCTCCCTGGAAATATCCCTGAACAAACACTGCTGAGGTGCAGCTAATGTGCAGCCAGGCCTCCCAGCCTCTTGCAGAGATTCCTTTCATAATACAACCCGCAGCATGGCTTAGGGGTCTCCTCTCACCAAGAAACAGGGATGCATTTGGAGAGACAGGTCCAGAGGCTGATGCCTCAGGCTGAGAATGCTTCATGTCCTGTAAAGCCAACGAATGCTGGCTGCTGTCAGTGCAGGGCTGCTTGAGTGTGAGCCTAAAGGGACCCTTCAGAGCTGCAGGTGGTAAAACTAATCCTGAATTTCGGTGCTGGCCTGGTGAAGATGTCAATTCTCTGTTAAGGGAAGTGCCTTTTGTTTAGCAGCCAAGGGAGCCCATGGTTCATCCTGTCTCAATGTGAATTGATTGCCAACTGCAGCTGTTCACTCTCTGAGCCTCACTGGCTCCCATTTGTCTTTGGTAGGAACAGGAGATTGAAGGTGAAGCTCTGGATGCTGCTCTTGGATACGAATAACTTGGGGAACTTACTGCCACCAGCAATACCTAGAGCTGAGCAAGTTCTTAAGGAAACCAGGGCCTTTCTACTTAAAATGTGAGTTCCTGGATGCTATTTCTCTCATTAGCCAGCTGTTTGCAGTGTGTTGGAACCAGCAAGGCCTTGATGTGGCCTTTGAGTTTTTGGTTTTGTTAAGTCACTGTCCTATTTTAGGCTTTGTTTGTTCAACCTTAGAGCCTTGGTTATGTCCAAATGAGCCCTGGCAACAGAGCAGTGGACTGAAAGGGAAGAAAGGGACCTGAGAAGATGACAGTCCAGGAGAGAGAAAGAGTAAGTGGAATTAAATTCCCACCAATTTCTGAGGCACAAAAATACATTAGAGGATTTCATGGAGGATTCAAACAACTGGGCTTGAAAAAACTCCCTTCCCAAAATTCCGTGTCATCAAACGTCATTTCCACAGTCCCATCCTTTGATTTATTTTCAAAGGTAGCTGATAATGCTCCCATAAGTTCTTCTGCCTTTTTCTTTTATCTGATCCTGACACGGAGACTGCAGTGGAGAGAAGACCCTAAACGGTGAGAGCAGCAGCTGTACCCTTTGTTTCCTGCAGTGCAGGGAATTTGAGACAAAAGGGACTCTATAGGACTACAAGAGCAAACCTAAGCTGCCAGCAGAAGAAAGAATAACCAGATTCCAGGCTCTCTGAGCACTGCTTGGGTGAAGACACCAATCTATGGGGTCAGAGCCCGCTTCCCGTTGGTTCCTAACACAGCCCAGTGCTCCCTGGGGACTGCTGGGTATCACAGGGTCTCCTGAAGTGGAAACTCCACTTGACAAATCTAAGTACAGCTTGGCAAAATGTCACTGAAATGAAGCCATTTGGAATAATCACAAATCTCCCTGAACTTAACAGGGCTGGGATTTCAGAATGAAATCCCCCAATTGCTCTTACGTATTAAGACAGTCCCAATCATGGAAAATGGGTGGGTGAGAGGGCATCAGGATGTCACAGGAATCTGCTCCTCCATGCACCTGTGTCTGATCTATCATTTCCCTTCCTGTTCCCACAAATCTCACAGAATTGGAGGCTCGACTGCTCCCCACACAATTGGCTCCAGTGTCCTTATCCCTGGGGAAGCCTTCCCAATATCTGACTCCCCCCTGCTGTGGGTTAGGGAAGTTCCAGACGTGAGTTCAGGGTACAGGTGACCTTGCCTGTCTTTTGAGGAGTGATCAAGTGGAATATTTTTGTTTTATAAGACACAGCTTGGGGCAAGCTGATGGCTTTTTATGCATCAGCCCCAAATTTTTAAACCCACCTGTTTTCACCTGTGGCACAGCACAGCTTAAACAGAGCTGCTCATGGCAAAGCCCAGAACTGGTCAGGGGAAGGTCCCTTGGGAAATGCACCTCTGGACCCCCTGTCCCCTCCCCCTTGTTCCCAAACTCACGTGCTCTGCATTCAGACCCAGTTCCAATCAGAACTCCTGTACTTATATCCTGGGTATTTTACAACTGCAATTTTGTTTAACATTGCCCCTGAAGATCTCTGTAGTGTTTTGCAGAGCTCCAAGTACAAGAGCTCCTTGAACCTTTCCCCTAAGTATTCCTGCTGCTGTCAGGAAAGAATATTAGAAGAGTGTGGTCCTGCCTTCCCCTCTCTCATTTGGAGGCTGTGATTCATGTTTTACAGCATCCTGCTCCCATTACCCAGCTCTGCTTTCTGGGGGTTTGTTCTGTAGCATCTCACACAGCAGCAGGGCTAATGAGTTTTTATCTCCCATGGGTTTGTATCCTTTATCTCACATCCGTTCTCTTTTATTTCAGTAACCCTGATCCTGTATCCTGTCCCTTGGCCATCCTGTCCAGATGAGACAGGGCAGAGGGAGGGATGTTTTCCAGCTGCATGGATGCAGTTGGGTCCACCAGCATGGGCTGACTGGCCAGAAACACATTGCCAGCAGAAAATGCAATTTTTGGCTGTTTCATTTACTTTACTCAGGGCATACTTTTCACAGAAGTTCAATTTCAGACCCTTCCTGCCTTTCTCCTACCCACCCTTCCTCTCATAAGTGCTTTTAAACATTGGTAATGAACTGAAGATGAGAAGCAGCCAGCTCAGCCAGCACAGTTGCAGAATCCTCTTCTCCTTTAGAAACCAGGATAAAAATCCAGCTGCAAGGACTTTGTAAATGCAGGGAGAGGGTTCTACAAACAATTCCTACCAGGGAATGCTTGTGAATGCCATTTGATAAGAGCTTGTCAGCATAGTGGGGTGGAACAGCTGAACTTGTTAATGGAAATGCCTTTTCTATCACCATTCAACTATTTTGCAAGGCAGGATTGTTTCAAACAAAATTGTTTTTGTAAAAAAGAAAAGATTTCTCTACTATCACATCTAATTGTGGTATTAGGGAGCAAAATGTCATTTTGAATGAACTTTTTGGAAGGGAACTGGTTATTTATAGCCATACTTTGTAAAAATTGGTCAGAGCAATTGTTTGAATTGAAGAGAAGCTCATTAATTTTTTCTTTCCCTTTTTCTGCCAGGGCAAACAGCTGCTCTTGGTCTGTGCCCAGCGTGGAGCTTTCTGCAGACCAGCAGTGCCACTGCACCAGTGTCAGGCTACAACAAAAAGGTGACAAAAACATCATCTGGGAGACCATTATTTCATTTCAAACTTTTTTGGTTAGAGGAGGAGACTTTCGAGGTGAGGGTGAATTAGGAGCATCCAAGTGCCAGCGACTTCCCTGGGTTTGAGTGCTTGAGCTCAGGGCTGGGGTTTCCAGCTAAGGTGTCCATCACAGGAGTGCTCCTGGTGGCACTGGGAAGCCCTGCCATGGTCCATCCCTCCTGCAGTAAGGATGAGCTCTGTTCCCCCTGGATTGCTGGCAGAGCTCCTCCTTCTCCTCGGGCATCCTGCCCCCCTCCAGCTGCTGCTCTCAAAGCAGGTCTCTGGTGAGCTTTGCCTTTGCCTGAGTTCCTGAGAGGCTGAGCTCTTCTTGTCCGAGCTTTCCAAGGAGATAAGTGCTGGCACAGGCCCTGCATTGCTAATTAGCACACAGCAAACGAGCTGGCATCCCCTGCAACAGGCACTGGTGATGCACTAACGCTGGCTGGTTTTACATGGTGATAACTGGGATCAGAGTGGGGATAACTGGGATCAATTTTACTGCACGTCTCTCCTTGTGAAACCTGCCTGGCATGGAGGGGGCATAGTGATGAAGCAGGACATCACCACCTCACCTTTGCTTCTGGATGGTGCATCCCAAGCTCATTTCCAGGCCAAGACTGTAGAATACTTCCCCATGGATGTGTAACGGGAACAGACACTTCCAGGCTGTGATGTGGGCTCAGCTCATCCTAAGCTGCCCCCAAAACCATCCCAAAGTCCTGAGAGCTTTCACCCCTACCAGATTTGTTCTGCAGCTCAGCTGTTGGGGCTGGAAAGTGTTTGGCATCATGTCCTCAACTCACCTTGCAGCACAAGGGAAGCCGAAAAGTCTGGTTAAAATATGAGGGAGGAGGATGGTCCTGACAGTTCAATTAATGCGGGGATTGGGACATAAAAATCCAGCAGGAAATGTTATGTACATTTGTAAAATGGTACTTGCTAGGTAGGAAAAAAATGTAATGATGGTGCTTTATTTGAGAATTAATACAAGCCCATTTCACTGCCCAGGGAGAGCCAAGGGGAGCGTGTGGCTCCGTGCTTAGATCTTCACACCAGCTTCTACTTTCAACTGTTCAAACCCAGCACCACTTTAAACTTTTTGTGCAAATAAGAGTGAAAACAACACTAAGCCCTTCATCTTGAAGTACAGAAACATCATTCTTCTTTGTAAGTCATCATAAATTACAGCTGCAAAAGCAAACACTGCTCCACCTGTGTGCCCAGTAAATCAAACTAAGCTCCTATAAAATGCAATGCTCTCCTCATGGACACAAAGTCCTTGCTGAAAATCCCAAGGATAACATGAACTGACCAAAGAAGTGAAGGACTGTAATCTTGGATTTTGAAATCCCCTGAATTGCAGCCCTGCCACTGCTCAGAGCCACCTGCTCCCTCTTCCCACTAATGAAGCCCAGGCAATTTAGCTCCAGCCTCCAATTTTGCTCTTCATTATTTGCTGGCTACTCAGAGCTGCTCCACTTGGGAAAATTGCTGTTTCCATGTGCCAGCCTGGCCCTGATGTGCTTTTCTCCAACTGCTTGGCTGTTGCACGTGCATGGCTGCATCCAGGTGCAAACAACTGGGAAACCTGTGCTGCAAAAATGCAGCTGCTTCCCTTTGCCTCCCTCTCTCCTGGCAGTTTGGGTGTTCTTTGGGAAAAGCTCTCTCTCGGGGCTGTGCTGAGGAAGGCGGGCTTGGTGCCCCAGTGGGATAAGGTGAGAGCTGGGGTTGGGTGTGGTGAAACAGGCAAAGCCTGGGCTGGGCTTTCCCTATGGGAGGAAAGTTGTGAGCAAACCACAGCTCAGGCTTTGTCTTCCAGAATCTGGCAGTGCTGACAAACCTGCTGAGGTGTGGGAAGCCAGTGGGCAGATGGTGATTCCCAAGGGAGTCTCATTGTCCTGGTTCAGGAAACTTAATTACCAGCGGTGCCAGCTTTGGTTTACACGAGGAAACATTTTCTGTATCAGACAAATCCAGGCAGGAGATCCCATGGAGGCATCACACCCAGCGAGAAGGGCAGATGGCATTTTATAACTCTTGCAGTGTCCTCAATCCCACCAAGCCCTAGGAAGGAATAGGAGCAACAAAACTTTCTCTGTGTTCAGCAAGGAGATGTTTTTAGAGCAAGCTGGAAATGGGACCTCCTGGCACGTCAATATTTGACTGGGGGTGATGTGGGGGTGGTAGCGATTGTGTTGTGGCTTTGATATATTGTCACTTCAAAGCACCAAACTCCCCAAATAGTTCAGGATCTGCACAGATGTTGGCAGGTGATGATAAATCCATGCAGACATGGGAAAACCCAGTCTTTGGGGAGAGCTTCAAAGCCGAAGCTGAGAATATTGCAAATGTTATGAAATATTTCAAAGTCTGTCAAGTGGGAGCTGTGCTTTTAGATTAGGTAAGAAATGTGTGGGCTAATTTTTTGAGACTCTCCAGCATTTACTGTGGATTATGGATTCTCTTTTAATCTTTAAATGGCTGCACTTTTCTTTTAGTTTTCAAAAAAGGAAAAAAGCCTCAAAGAAACCTGACAAAAGTGTTTCTCCATACACTCAGTTTGAAGACAATTCCCAGATGACTGCAGTTAGTGAATTATACAGAGCCTTTTGCTAAGAAAAAATGGGCAAATAGGCCAAATGGGTTCCCAGCTTGGAACCTGCACCACTCCTGGCACAGGGAAGGAAACGGCATCAGGAGACAGCTGCAGGGGGACCACAGCCTGCTCACTGCTCCTCCTCCCATCACCTCCTGTTTTGCTTCTCTTGCTTATCCATCTTCATCTTTCCAGCTCAGTGTTTTCCCAGCAACACAGACCTGAGAGAGGAGACTGGACCTTCTTGGCTGCTGCATTTCAGCAGAGCATCTCCCTTCCTTACACAATCCTAGAAGTGTTTGCGTTGGAAGGGACATAAAGATCATTTAGTTCCAACTTCGTCTGCGGCTTGCCCACCTTCCAGCCGTGTCCACCTTCACCGGCAGAAATCCCAGGTGCCGCGTTTCTTCCCGTGATTCGCACCTGTTAACGCTGCTTTTTTAAACTGCCTCTGCCCTCCAGTCAGATGCAGCACCCGCCTAATTTTAATCCCATGAGTCAGCGCCGATTTTTGACAGGGAAATATTTATTGCCAGCTAGCCGGTCTGGGAGCTCTCTCCACACACCCCAAGCGCTCCAGCTCCATTAGTGGTGTCAGTGTAAACAGACGAGCAGCTTCGGGCTTGCAGGGACGGACTTCTAGCAGCGTGCGTCACCGCAGCCAACAGCTCTGCTCATTAAAACAAAGTGAAGGACCGGCTGCTAATGGAGTGCCAAGTGGCTTTTTTTCTCCTCCTTTTCCTTTCTCTATACAGAGAAAAAAAAATAGAGTGAGCTTCTTGAATCTCCTCATTGTAAGCCAATGCGTTAGTCTATCAAAACCCTGTCAAAACCAAGAGGAAGGAATTATAATTTTGATGTTCAATTGCATGATTTCTTTGTCCCTTTGAGTCAAAGCATTGTTTTAAATTATTTCAGCCATCAAAGCTTGTTCAGCAGAGATTAAAATTCAAAATGAGTTTAAGAAAAGATAAAGAACCATTTGGCTTGTTTTAATTCCTGTTGTCTTTGTGGGAGTTAGTGTGAATAAAATAGAAAATTACATTTGGGTATGAGTGGTTCTGGGGAGCAGAAAACTCTAATTTGAGCCTAAAAATCAACGTGTACTTATGTAGGCACGGTAATTTTTTTTCAGGAATTCTTTATTTCAGATATATAAGGAATCCAAGACATTACAGAAATGACAAAAAAGAGAAATATCTTGCTTTATAGCAGCTCTAGACCTGTGGAGGAAGATATTGCTTTTCTTGAAGGCAATTTGCAGTGTGGGAACTTTGGTCTGTGCGTTAGGTTGCAAACCTGGTATTGCCGGTACCTGCTGTACATTCAGACATCCAAAGGTGATAAGCAGGGGTCACTGAGCAGGAGCGAATAAAAAAGCTGTTTTGGGATTTCATTTTGCAATAATTGTCAAATTTCTTTTCGGTTAGAATAAAGCATTTCTCACAGCAGTGAGTCTCGCGCTTTTCCCAAGCATTTCTCACAGCAGTGAGTCTCGCGCTTTTCCCACGTTTCCAAAATGAGTTCATGAGCCTCCAGTAAGGGAAACAGTGTGGATCACTAAAACATAATGTCTGCTGCTGAGCCTCCGTGGCAGAGCTCGCTCCCAGGCTGTGAGGTGCACAGACATTCCAGAACCACATCCCCCCCATGGCTGGTGCCAAGCAGAGAGATAATGAGGCTCAGCCTTGCTGCTTGCCCTGCCTGCTGCTTGGAGAGGTGCAGCGAGGTCCTGGGAGAGAGCATCTTAAATCCGATTCACAGCCACCAGGTTTGGGGGTTCTGTCACACGCTGGGTGATGCTGGTGTGTGTGAAATGACACTTCCCTGGTACTGAGGGGGACCTGGAGTGAGAGTGGCTGCAGTGTCAGCTCTGCAGCATCACAAGGTTTCCAGTGGAAGCCACTCCAGGAGGTTTTCCAACAATCTCATCTTGGCCAAAAAGAGGGCTAGTGCTCATATCTCTGTTGAAATTTCCCACTGAGGACACGTTTCAGCAATGGGAGGTGGTTTTGCTCCCCAGACTGCCTTGGGTAGGATCCTGGGATTAGATATAGAAAACCAGTCCTGGTCTTCTCTGCACTTGTGCAGCAAAGGTGTAACATCTGCATGTGTCCAGATGTCAAAAGACAGGAGGTATGGCAATACAGTGTAAATAAAGTATGTGGATCCAGAGGTGTTTATGTGAGTGTGTTAATGGGGATATGCAGACTGCAAATCTTCAGGGATAACGTGAATATATAGTGTGTTTATTCTACAGAGAAAACCCCAGCAAGGATTTCCCTCCATTTCAATCCAAAAGCCTCATAAAGGGGTAAAGGAGAGGAGATCTATTGCCAAAGTTTGCTGTGTTCAGCCACAGGACAAGCTCAGCAGGAGGAGGGGACTCAGCCTCCTCTTCCTCAGCCTGCCATGAGCAGAGGACGCTCCACTATTGGAGCTGGGGAAAGAAAGAAGCTCTGATCAGGTACAGGTAATTAATGAATTCACTCTCCTCTCCTTGCTCCTCCTCATCCTCCTACCCAGCCAGCCCTGGAAAGGAGCAGAGCTGCTTCTGGGTTGAGGTGATGGTGAAACTGGTTATTCTGTCAAGATTTTGGCCAAGACTCCTTTAAATGAATACAAGTGAGGCTCTAGAGGGACAGAAGAGTGTTTTGGTTTTCTTTTTTTGTGCTTCTTATACCTTGAAGTGCTGCCTTTAAGCCGCCAGGAAGGTCTCTAAAAGCCTCTGAGGGATAATAGGGAAAGCAAAGCCTTTTCTCTGAGCAGTGGTGGGAAGTTATTGTGCAATCAGGTAAAGTTTTAAAGGGCTACTTGGTGTTAAAAGTCAACATTCTGTGTAATTTTCTGCTGGGGAAGGAGCGTTTTAGGGGCTGTAGCTACAGACTATCACAAAGCCCTGTGTTGCTTCCTGAGCTGGGCAGCTTTACCCCTTCTTTTCTTGTCCTGTGTCCTACAACAGGAAAAAGAAAATTAAATGGGGACTGGTCATCCTGGGGGTGAAATGTGAGAGTCCCTGAGCACAGAGAGCTGAAGGAGAAGGGAAAGTTAATTAATCCATCAGGCTGAAATCTCCAATGTCAAATATTCTTTTCCACCAGAGTGTGTTGACAGTTGGAGCCCATGAGCAGCCCGAGGATGACAACCAACAGGAAACTTGGGACCAAAATGAGGGAAGAAAAACTCAGCAGTGTTTTCTTGGTAAAACTTGTGGCAGATGCCACATGGGAGTCAAGAGAAATAAAAGAAGCAAATATGAGGTGCCAGGGGAGGGAAGGAGAAGTGAACGTTTTTCTAATCCCTGAATTTGACAGCCAGTTTATATGAAATAAACTCGGAAGGCTCCTGCCTTCCCCAAGGTATTTTCTTTCTAAATAGATCTATAGATACACTAATTAGTCAATGGAGAAGCACAGGAGTTAATCCCTAATCATGTAAATGTGTTGTTTCAATTAATTAATGCACGTGGCACTTGTGCTCTAGTGATCGGCATCCTAAGGAAAGACAGAGGAAAATAATCATATTTAGCAATCTACTCCCATTAATTCCTCCAAACACTAATGGTGTCAAAGCTTCCCATGGTCTTTCTCTATAATTCAGTGTTGCTTTGCAGTGGTGTGTTATAAGTTAGCTGGAATCACAGGTTGGAAGTGATAGTTTTGGGAAAAAAGGAAAAACAAAGACTTTTTTTGGGGGGAGATTTTTTTTTTTTTTTGGATGGCTCCATAGAGGAGTGCAGAGAAGGGGAGAAGTGAAACACTATTCTCTGGGTGCTGATGGGGCTTTGCCAGTCTATAGGATTATAGGGGGATTGTTAGAGCAAGCAGAAAGACCTGGAAGATGAAAACAAGTGATCAAAGAGAATATTTTCAGCCGTGAAACAACTCTTCCCTTAATTGAGCACCTTACTGACCTACCTAAGAGAGCTGCCCAAAACATTTCTACTGGTTTTTTGCCAAATGTTAGCATTTCAGCTCAGACAGCCATGATGAGGGTTAATAAAAAGAACATGTTTATATAAACCTGAGGAGACTGTAATGTCCTTTTTGTGCTGTTTCTGAGAACTGGAAGCATCACACCAGAATTAAAAGCTGCTTTGTTAAGAAAAAGGCATTAAAGAAATATATGGAACAAGGCAAGCGAGGGATGGATGAGCCCTTCAGAGTAGACAGCACAGGATGGAGCTCACAGGAAAGTTCTGGCTCCTTGGCAAGATAAAAATACCCACAAATGGGAGGAAGAGGCATCTGTGGAGCCAGTAATTACCTCCTGGACCGGGCAAATGCTGCCTTTATGAAAAGGCAGAGCGCTGTTTGGTTTGTCTGAGGCCTCTGTGGAGAGGTGTGATGTTTGCAGAGGTTGTTCTGTTTTAGTTTCTACTGACCAGCAGCAAACATGCCCTTATTGCAGCCCATCGTTTGGGATTTGGAGCCTCAAGGTGAGGGGCTATGCTCAGGATGGACGATGAGCAGAGGTGCAGGAGCAAATTCCTTGAGGTGCTGGTGGGACCTGCAGAGTTTGTGGTCCACCAAGCCTTTTGTGCTTGTCCTGACAGCAACAGCCTCAGCCATGAGACAGCCCCAGAGCAATGGTTCCTCTCCAGCATAAATACAGTTATTTGACATAATTGAAGAAGTAATTAGAGAAGAGACAGGAGTCAATGGAATTGCAGAGGCTAGTGTGTGCCATAGCTAGAAAAATTGGGATTTTTGTGTCTGTTCTCTCACATGCAGCTGCTGGACAGCACTGAGAGGAGCCCTGGGACACTGGCAGCCTAGGGAAGCTGCAGATCACAGCCCTTGGGGTACATTTGATTTTGGTTGCTTTGCACCCGACTGCACAGCTCAAGGTCTGATCAATCCCACTGGAAATACCATTTTTTTGGAAAACTCCTTGGAAATGCATTGCACAGGGGTGGGGGCAAATGCACTTGGACCTCTTTGGCCCCATGGGCCAAATCTATCTATTATAAATTCAATTTTGTGGAACCTTTTTTCTTTCCCTTTCCTGGAGAACTCACACTGCAGCTCCCTTGAAGGCTTCCTCCTTCTCCTGGAAATCAGGCGAAGAAAGCCCTTCACAGATCAGTCAGGGTTTCCCAGCATTTCTCAGGCTGATGAAGAGGAAGGGTTTGCAGTAACAAACTGTGAACTCTGCCCTGGCCCTGCATCCCAGCACAAACCCCAACCCACAGTGGCTGAGCCACTGCACATCTGTGTGATGCTCGGTGCAATTAGAAGCCGTTTTTTCTCAGTTTATTGGGGGGTAGGGGAATATCTATGTTTTCTGTGGCATTTTTTCCCACCTGTTGCTACAGTAACTGTTCTGTCAGGCTGCTGATTTGGGTATTTGAGTGATAGAAGGTTTAATTTTGCTTTAGCAAATTATCCCCTTTCTTTGAGTGTGATTTCCTCTGTCGCAAAATTCCTCCTGAAGCTTCCCATGACTTCAGAGAACATCCTTTTTAAAGACCACAGCTCTCTGCTTTCCTCTCAGAGCATGAAACCTTCCATTTATCCATTTGCTGGACTGGCTGTGATTCACTTCTTTCCTCTGCAGACCAATCTCCAAGTTTGTGCCCTGTTGGTTATTTAAAACCAGAGATAGCTCCAAACTGAGTCCTTACTGACAAGGGAGACTCAAGACCTATAGAAAGTAAGTGGATTGCAGGGATGAAAATCACGAGTCTGCCCTGAAGTCCAAGGACATCACTGACCCAAACTAAACCGAATTTGCCTCTGCCCAGCAGGGAGAGAAGGTGGCAGCAGGGCTGGGAGCTGCAATTATTTTACTGTTCTTCCTCAACTGATCACGAACTATGACAAGATAATGCTAATTATTTTTTTTCTTGCTAGTTCTTTCTCCTTTTTTTTTTTTTTTAATATAATCGTTCTGAAGCTTAGAAACTTAGTGTTGAAGTGTATTTATGACAAGTTTATTGCCACTTGTTTAACTGAGCTGGAGTGTGGTGGGTCCAGAGAGGACAGGAAGAAATTGCACATTTCTGAACAGCTTGGAAAGAAATCTGACAAGCTGAAATCCCAGGTATTCCCCCCATTCAGTTCTGGACCACTGTTATAATTTATAAAAGCAGCATTTGCCTGCTTGAGAGTCTGGATTTTCTTTCCCAGTTTACAATTCCCTCGAGTGGGTTAAGAACTTCCTAATAGCTCCCAGCAAAATTCTCTTAGAAACCTTAGTGCAGACAAATAAAATTGGAGTTTTTGTCTGTTCTGTTCACCTGTGCCCAAGCCCCCGAGAACTGCTGCTCCTATTTTCCGAGCAGTTTTACACCTGATTTACTCCCATTTTAGGGAAACTGGGGAAGGCTCAGGCAGCCAAGCAGGGAGCCCCTCGCCATCAGCAGTGTCGCGGGGGACCCGCTGGTGTGGAGCATCCGTCGCCGGCTGCTTTTGGTGCATCCCCGTGCTCGGGCGATGAGCGATGGAGCTCTGCCACCTTGTGGGGTTGTCGCCATGTCGCCTCATCTACCTGGCTGGTTTCATACCCAAAGATCCCTTTTCTTACTTTGTACCTTACAGGGAGCTCCAAAACCAAATTTGCCAGGCCTTGGAAAACATGGCTGGAAATCCTTTGGTTGTGTCTCAAAGGTCAAACCTGATGCTAAAGTTACAGTTTCAGTGCAACATCTTGGAAGGAATGTGACGTTTGCATTGACCCCAGTGCTCTGCCCTGATGGCTTTTTGGTGCTCTCAGTGTTCCTGTGCAGGATCTCGATGGATGTGAGAGGAGCAGGGTGAGGTCTGCAGCTCAGGACCAGACTATGCAGTACCTTGGGGTGTTTGCTGGTTTTGGGAGGTGGCTGCTGCCAGCTGAACCCCACACTGATGAGGTGCTGTGGCATTGTGGGGGTACCATGTGCTGACCTGGAGCTCACATACAAAATGTCACCTCCCTCTGCTTTGGGAGGCCGATCAAGAGAGGGACCTGGAGCTCCCTGTGTCCGCCTCAGTCACAGAGGGATTTTTGAAGGTCTCAAATTAACTGAATCATGAAACAGTCTGGGTTGGAATGGACCTTAAAGTTCATCTCATTCCAATCCCCTGCTATGGGCAGGGCCACCTTCCACTGTCCCAGGTTGCTCCAAGCCCTGTCTAGTGTGACCCTGAACACTTCCAGGGATGGGGCAGCCACAGCTTCACTGGGCACCCTGTGCCAGGGCCTCACCACCCTCAGAGGGAAGAATTTCTTCTACCATCTAATTTAAATCTACTCTCAGTTTGAAGCCATTCCCTTCCTTTCTGTCACTAGAGTTCCAGCAATCCCTCAGAAGTCCCTCATGTTCTGAAGATTCCTTCATCCCACAGGTAGGATGCTTTTGATGCAGTTTTATGAATCAGATCTATTGGACAGAAAACAAATACTCTGAGGCAGTTATTCTGAGGTAAAACTTTATTTTAGGAACATCCTGTCTGTCCCAGGAGTAGCAGAGATATTCTCCCCATCTCTTCAAATTTACCATCTGAGAAACTTTTTAGCCACAAATAGTCAAGAGTTGCTATTCTGGATGCTCAGAACAGTGTGATGGGTTAAAAACAAATAAAAATAACTCTCCAAAGCACAGAAGAGGTTTCTGATCTCTTCTGCCTTCCACCTGTGGGACTTTGCAGGAGAATAAACTCCTCCAGACTTGATTTGCTTTAAAAGAATAGAGGTGCTAGATTTGGAAGAAAATCTGCTCTGTTTTTGTTTAAGTGGTTGCTATTGTTTGCTCTGCTCTTTTGGGAAGGAATGACTCACCACCTGAAATCGGTATGTGCTCAGGAAGGGTTTCAATTTAACTAAAAAGCCAACAAAATTCATTTCCAAGCAACTATAGACAATTTATGATGTCAGGTCTCATTTGTGGCAATACAGAATATAAACACACTTCCCTCCCCCAGCCAGAAAGAGTTGTAATTCTTAAAGGAAATAAAGCAAACAAGGGAGCTTGAGCTAACAGCATCAAACTGTAGGATAATCTGCAGGATTATTATTGATCTCAAGAAAAAGAGGAGCAGTTTCGGAATCCTCTCAGGGCAAAATAATTGTGTCTGAAATCCCGTTTGCCAACTGATCTGTATCCAGAGCCAGGGAATTATTTTGGCCTTTGTGGGGGGGCAGGGGAAATGTCAGACATGATAATTTAGTGTGCTGCTGGGAGGATGCTGGGAAAGCCTCGCTGAGGCTCTGCACCACTGAGTTTCCTCTCAAAATATGGCCTTTTTTATTTTTACTCCTTGGAGAAGCCATGCTGTCCTGGTGCCTTCTGAGCTGTTTCATGGAGGGAAGTGATTTCACTCTGCAAAATCCTTCTGGCACTGCTGGAAATGGCAGTGTTCACACCCCTCTGCTCCCTCATTCCCTGCCCTGTCCCGTGGTGGGAACAGCAGTGTGACATCGGGGTGGCAGAGTCCCTGGGAAGCACAAAGGACACTCCAGGGTGGGCTCAGAGGGGTGTGGGCAGAGCACAGATCTGGGTGATGCTGGCTGCCAGGCCAAACTGAGCTGGTATTTAGGCTGTGACTGGGAAATTGGTGTTTTATGCTGAGTGTGGAGAGGCAGAATGGGGCTGTGGCAGGGGGGCAGCTGCAGGAGGGACGAGTTCAGCTGCGCATCTGGGGGAGATGCTCTGTGGTCCCTTTGTGCCATCCAACAAACCTGGCTCTGTTGCAGCCCTGAGGCTGGAGGGAGACGGAGCAGGAAGGAATATTGCCTGTCCTGGAAGTGGGAGCACTACAAAGCCTGCATTGAAGGAGGGGGATGGACTGAGAGGCTCCTTTCAGTCCTTGGAAACCTTTCTGAGTGAGTCTGAAGCGCTTTGGAGTTGTCTTTGCTTGCTGAGGGATGCATTGACAGAGCCTGACCTCATTTCCCCCGGAGCACAGACCACTGTGTATTCCCTCTGCCCTATCAATCCAAAAGCTGTGTCACTCTCTCGTTTGTTTGAACAAGATCCCCACATATCTTTCCTGGGTGGGGCCTGTCCTGCTCTCTTTCTTTGTGCATCCCCAAAATGAACCATCTCAAAATTAACTTCAGAGTCATTTAGTACTTTTTTTCCCAACCCCCCCTTGCATGAGATTGGATCCCTTTGAGCTCTGCAGCATGAACCCTGTTGCCAGTTTTATGACAGTTCTCACCTGGGTGGCAGCTCCTTTCTCTGCCTCCTGCTGCAAATCCCTGATCACCTGAGGTGTGTGTGTCCCTTTGTCATCGCTGCTTGGCTGGAACAGCTCTGCCCTGGCCTTTTGGTGTGGTTTGATGTCCTCTATCCCCTCTCTTGAACCCAGAGGGCACGCTCTCCGTCCAACCCACCACTCAAGTTGCACAGGGAAGGAGGAACAGCTGATCCAAAAGCCGCCTGGTGAGGATGAATGTGCAACTTAATCATGCAGAGGAAGCCAAAGATGTACAGAACAGGATTTTTTGACTCTAAGCCATGAAGTTACTCAGCCATTCTCCTCCTGTCTCCTTTCTTGCTGCGAAAGCTCTGCATGGTGCCCGGGGAGGCGCAGATGTAGGGATTCTTCCATTTGCCATCAGCTACTTCTGGAAAAAGATATGCAGGAGACTAAAAATGTCAGTGCTTCTGGAGGAGGAACATGACTAAAATCCCATCTGGAGTTTGCAGAGCAGTTTTCAGAGTTGGGGGGGATGGCACTGAGAGGACACTGTCCCCTCATGTCATCATATCTGACCAGGAGAGCAGGGCAGGGGAGGGGGAGACCAAGCTGCCTCAAAAACACCGTGTAAAGGCTTCCAGTTCTGGGTGAATTTCAGGGAGGAAAGGGGAAAGGCATGTGTCTTCCTGGACACCCAGCCCTGGCCATTTGTGGGGGTCTTGTTGCTGGTGTTTTGGCATGGCAGAGCTCTGTTCCACCAGGACTTTGGGGAAAACCCCTGGGGCACTAAAGAACGCGTTAGAGTGCCAGGGTGTGGTGATGGGGCCGGGGTCACCGGGGTTCAGGGTCGTCCTCACAGCAGGGAAGGATTTTTTGCAGTGACAAATTAATGAGCTGGAACACCCAGCTCAGAGAAGCACCAAGGAGGTGCCTGAGGGTGTTCCAACCACCATCCTCTCACTTCAGCTGGGGAGAAACTGCTGAGCAGGACATCAGGCTTGAGGCTGGCTTTGGGTCTCTTCTGAGGGAGCACATTGTTAGAGTGGGGACTCGACCTCCCGTTCCAGGCTCTGGGCTGTGTGTAGCTCATGCTCAGTGAAGTTATTTCCATCCTGCCTGTTGATCCCTGTGCCGGCCACCCTCACATCAGCAGATGGCAGCAGCTTCCCGGGAGCTGGCGGAGGAGCCGTGGCTGGGAAGAGCTGTGATAGATACTGGAGTTCAGCCTTTCCCTTCCCTGCCTTCCCCTGGCTCTCAGCCCAGCCTCCTGCCACACTCCAAACTGTAGATGGCAGCAGGAAAAAAGATTTTCCTATTTCTTTGTGACTTCTGCTCTGGATAGTATTTTCCTGCTGTTGGCTCTTGGAGCCTGCTGGCTCTGGGTTTTTGGGTCAGCTCACAGCCCTGGCTGGACTTAGGTCACTGTCCAGGCTTGGATGAAAGGGTTGAGAGAATTTTCTGTGCATGCTCCTGCTTCCAGCAATATGCACGGGAAACACCTGGAAGTGTCCATGGGGACGTGGAGGGGGGATGCTGCCAGCAAACCACACATCACAGCAGTCCAAAAGCTGTGGCACAAACTGGTGCCTCACAGCCAAGGGGGAAAAGTGACTCCTGATAAAGGAGATGGCGTTTAAATAAGAGTTATGTGGACAGAGAGATTGTGCCAGCTCCATCCTTGGAGGTTTTCAAAGCCTGACCAGACAAGGCTCTGACATCCTGAGTTAAATTCAAACTTAGCCATGGTCAGAGTAGGAGGTTGGATCAGGGATATCCAGAGCTTTTCTGTGCTTGTCAGTCTCCTCTCTGACTTTCTGCTCTGCTCTGCTGATCACACTCAGCTGGGCTAATGTAACATGGTTTTCTCTGCCTTGTAAGAGATTGCATAGTCTGTGACCCCTTCTTGAGCCGGGATAGATGAGTCTTCAGAAACTCCATCCAGGCTGCGTAACACCTCACAAATAACAGTCAGTGTGTCCTAGGTCTGTCTGTAGGACCCTGAGGCCACATCCATCCATCCATCCATCCATCCATCCATCCGTCCGTCCGTCCGTCCGTCCGTCTGTCCGTCCATGTCTCCCAGGTACAGCCATAAACCTTCCTGAGGTGCTTTTGAGACTCTATTTGGTGAATTTGCTTGAAGTTTCACTCTTGGTCGATGTAACAGGAGTTTAGCAAGCTGATGTCCTAAGGAACTTGGAGCATTTGAAGAAAATGCCACTCAGCAGAGGAGGAAATTTTACCGTGGTACTTGCCAGCAAGGAAAAAAAATCTAGATTAAGGTGCATCACAGAAAATGCTGCCTTGAAATGAGAGCTATTAGCTATTAGAGTAACTCATGAGGAGAGAATATTTAGGCTATTTAATGCACCATAAATTACATAGGAATTCTCATGCTTTAACTCAGTAGTCACTTGATTTAAATCTGCTTCTCTCCCCAGCTTCCTATAATTACAGCATAGCTACCAGCCACATCCCAGCCACCTGCAGTGCCTGTTCCCAGTGAAAGGGGCTCCCAGATGTTCGACACCTCTCGGCACAGGGTCCCACATCTATGGGGTCTCTGTGGTGGAGCTGACGAGTCCCACTCCCGCCCCGCCAGCGGCTCTTGAACCGCCCGGCTGCTTTTCACTCTGCCTCTCTCTTTGTGGAGCTGGGAAAGCATCCAGAGCAGCTGTGTTAGGACCTGTCAATCTCAAATTGCAAAGTCATAAGGAGGGAAAATAATCATCGTAATAATAATAATAATAAAGTCATCAACTTGTCTTACCCTCTAACAGAAAAAAGGTTTTGGTTGGAGGTTTGCATTAGCTATAATTTTCTCCAAGCTGATTTCTCCCTGTGATGCCACTATACAGCCTCTAAACGATGCTCAGGCAAAATCTCCTCTGACATTCATCTCTGTTTGCAGAGCTCATCCAAAAACAAGAGGCCTTTTCTTCACTTTGTTCAGCATCGCCACGACTCAGTTGCCAAGGCATCAGCCTTTGATTCCTGCAGTTTGGCTCTCACCAGTGATGCCCAACACCTCCCGATCACTGGTGAGTGCAGCCACCCCAGCACGGATCCTGCAGCCGATGGCACCGTGTCCCCTAGGTGGGACATCTGCCTGCACCAGCCAGCCTTGGTGGGCCCCTTCCTGGGCCTGACATCGGCACCTGCCTTCAAACCTGATTTGTCAAGGGCTAAAATGTGGTGGAAAAGACTCCAGCAAAATACTTGGTCAGAACCTGTGCATTTATGGCTGTTCAGCCAAAATCACCTTCGTTCTCTGGCTGAATGGAAGGGCTGGTCAAGAAGACCCTAAGACAAGGCTCATGAAGCCTTGATGGGTCAGCAAAGGCGTGGCTGTTGTAAACTCTCCTGTCCGCTCAGTCTCCCAGCCGCACCACCTTCACCAGCTGAAGCACATCTATCCTCAAACACCCAGGGATTTCTGGAAAAACAATATCTCATTGCAAAACCCTGTCCTGAGTCAATCAGTTGTTCAAGGTCTGAGCTGATCTTGGATGAGAGCTCTCTTAGCAGCTCTTCTAAGCCCCCCATCCCTGCACTGCTGCTAAAGCTGCCATTATTTATTTATTAATAGCTCTGAATCCAAGTGTGATCCGTGGAAAAAGATGTTTCTCCTTTTCTGGTTTTCCACCAAAATAGAAAGAAACATGTTCTAAGCTTCACAGCATGCCAAGGGAAAAGAGAGGAGGGAAGCAAGTTGGGAAGGGACGGAGAGTGAATCTTGATGCCTTTAAGTCACTCAGATGAAGTTCATTTCTCCTTGTCTGTACAAGGTTGGACTCTTTGCATTTTCATGGTAAATTTGTTTACTGAGCCGTTGTTGAAATTCTGGAAGCAGAGAAAATGCATTTGCTCCATAACCTTTCCGGATCTGACAAGTCCTATAAAATCTATTAAAGCCTTTAATGAAATCCCCGCTTGGAGCCAGCTCCCATGAATGAATGTGGAATCGGAATTTAAATTAAAATGTTGTTTTTGTAGTCTGTGGGCTTTAGCCTCGACAGAAATTAAAGGGACAGTTCATATTTTGGGGGCTGTTGCTTTCTCCCTGTAGTTTTTTACTGCCACAAAACGCCTCTCCTTACAGGAGATGGGTGTTTGAAGCTCTTTTCCTCCTGCTGAGCCGGTGGCCAGTTGGGAGCACCCAGCTGCAAGCACAAAACCTGTTATACGGAATAATCCTAATTAGAAATGAGTAAATTGCTTAACAGGCAGCACTGTCCTTCAAATAGGACGCAGAACTCTCGTTAGCAAATGGAGGGGTTTTGGGTCCAATCCCCACTCTGAGGAGCACAGAGCTGGCCTTGCTGCAGGGATAACCACAGTGCCACTGTGGTCAAGAGCGTCATCAAACACTTCTCTGCCCCCTGCCATCAGCCACTCAGGGACACGCTGTGGCTTAGCCCATGAGTCTTGGCACTATGGAGACACTTCAAGCAAGCCTCGGTGAGGAGCCTGATGTAAATCCATTGGATTTGCTTGGCTTTGCCTACCCAAGGATTTAATTTCTGTATGTAAATACAGGTCTGCGTGTGCAGGGGGTGTGCAAGCAGTTCATTATTTTTGATCTCTTCTGCACTGAGCAAAGAGAAATGTCCCACAGTGGAATGTGTGTCTGAGCCTGGGAAGGAAAAGGCTGCTCAGGGCTTTGATCACCTTCTCCTGAGCTTTGACCCTGCTCGAGCCTGGCCCAGCACAGGTCAGGGGCAGGCCAGGCTTATCTGGGTCTCTACCTCCTTCCCCCAGGGAAAATTTGCCAGGGTTTGCTGGGTTTGGCTTCCCATGGAGTGATGCCACCAGCTGCCCCTGCTGCCTCTTTGGGTGTGCATTTTCCAGGAACAAGTGACAAAAGTCTGCATTTGTTTCCTCACGTAGCTTCACTCTTTTTTGACACGTTTTGGATTTACATACTTGCCCACAACTGCATCAGCTCTTGGCATTCCCTTCAAGGAATCAGCTCTTTACCTGAGGTGGAGGAAACATCCACCCTCCTTTCCTAGGAGCCAAAAGCTGCCCCAGCTCTGGAGCTCCTCAGCTGTTCATCCATGGGCTGGGAGGTGACACGAGGGGGCTGCAAAAGGCACCCAATTCACTTCATTTTGGGGATTTGAGCTTCTGTTTACTCTTTTCACAGCTTGCAACTCCTTCTGTTTGTGTTTCTCCCTTTGCAAGGGTTATTTTTATCCAGAGGGGCCCTTTGGCCTGGATTTGTGCCAGGTGATGGGCTCCTCTTTCCAAGCTGAAGAGTCCTCACCCAATCCTGAAAGCAAGCGGAGAATGCCTGGTACCCCCTTGGTCCCAACCTGGGGTCTAGTGTTACTTAGCTTCTTTTTTATGTCCTTTCCATGCAGGCTGGTTCCAGAAACACCTTCCCAGCCCATAGGCCTGCCCTGGTCAGTGTTAGCCTGCAGGCTCTCGGCACAGGACAGCTGCTGTTATGAGCCAGGCATTAGGGGAAGGGTTGCAGACCACAAATAAGAGCATAATAAACACATGTAAACAGCCATTTGGTTCACGGCTGATAAACTTTCATGACCCATTTTATCACTGTGTATGCAGAGGAGGAGGGCTCAGGATTCAGGATGCTGCTGGCTGTGGACCAACCCTCTGCCTCTGTCCTGCCAGAGGTTTGGGTGGGATACCAAATCATGAATCCCAGAATGGTTTGGGTTGGAAGGGACCTTAAAACCCATCTCATTCCACCCCCTGCCATGGGCAGGGATACTTTCCACTATCCCAGGTTACCCCAAGACCCATGCAACCTGGCCTTGAACACTTCCAGGGATGGGGCAGCCACAGCTTCTCTGGGCACCCTGTGTCAGGGCCTCCCCACCCTCAGAGGGAAGTATTTCTCCCTAATATCCAATCTAGCCCTGCCCTCTGTCAGTGTGGAGCCATTCCTCCTTGTCCTGGCCATGCCCTTGTCCAAAGCCCCTCTCCAGCTCTCTTGGAGCCCCCTTAGGCACTGGAAGGGGCTCTAAGGTCTCCCCAGATTCTTCTCTTTTCCAGGCTGAACACCCCCCCAGTTCTCCCAGCCTGGCTCCAGAGCAGAGCTGCTCCAGCTCTCATAGCACCTTCATGCCCTCCCCTGGACTCTCTCCAGCAGCTCCACATCCTTCTTATGCTGAGGGTTCCAGAGCCGGACGCAGCACTCCAGGTAAAGTCATGGACTCATTTGGATCACGTGCCAAAGGAAAAGTGTGATTTTGGGCTTGGGTTGTAGCACAGAGAGAGGTTTCATTCTCCAGGGTGCTCAGCACCCAAACCGCAGAGGAGGAAGCTCTTCTTCCAAGGAAGCTGCTTGTGTTGAAACCTCTTTGGGCCAGGAGAGCAGCAGTGGGCAGGAGATCCTCCAGAAGAGAGGATCTTAGAAACCAGGCTAAGGTGAGAGACTGTTTTCAGTGCAGAAAAGGAGGGAAACTCATTAGTGCAATGTCAAGTGAAACAGAAAATGCCTAAATTTGTTGGCAAAATGGCAGGAGGAGGGAAGAAAATGCTCTTTCTATGTCGATGTGTTGCTGGAAGGATGGCAAAAAGTTTTCTCCTCGTTCCTTTTTCTTTAACAGGTTATTACAAAGCGATCCATGCTGTTTCTAAGAAAAAAAAAATCATTAAGTTTCACTTTGAAAATGTCAAAACAAAATGTTTTGGCATTTCTGAAGTGAAACATTTCATTAAAAATGCTGCATCTGAGTGTTTTGACATTTTTAAAATCTGCTCTCCTCCTCCTCCTCCCATTTTCTCAACCTAAATTTGTTAATATTTTTAGTCCTTCTAAAACTTAATTTCCCAGCAAACACAGTAGTACTGAAAAAATAAATTGCTGCTTTGTGTATACCGAAAGCTGTGAGCAATGGGCAACCTGGGCAGCTGAGCTGAGGTTTCCACTGCCTTACAACCTCAGCTGTCATTTCCATGGTGCAAAAGGATTGTGTAATTGTGGGATTCTGTAGTGAGAGCTTTATTCACTTTTCATTCCTTTAGATTCACAGTGGTAAGAGTACCTGACATGTAAAAGGAGACCTGGTGGTGGGGAATGAAGCTGGAGCAGGTGGGGAGCTGGGTGATGGTGCTGATGCCCCTTTCCCTTCCTCCTACTGCCCTGTGGCACCACTGGTTCAAGCAGTGAACCTTGGAACACGGAAATGACTGCGGGGAGTTGTCTTGGTGCTTCATCCAGGGGAGCGTGTGGAGGTGGAGGGGGGCAGACAGCCCTGCAGTGCAACAGGATGGGTTGCTCACATAGTTCTGAGTGTTTCCCACCTCCCAGGAGCCACCACCATCCTTCCAACCCCCTGGCACACCCTGGGCATGCATGGGGCCCCCTCCAGCCAGAGCCAACTGCTGCTGCTCCGAGGCTGTTCAAAATGGGCCGAGTCAAACGCCATCAAAAGCTGCCTTTCAAGTGATGCTTTTTGCGCAGGGGAGGGAAGAGCTGGCGGGACGTGTCACTTGTGGCAGAGTGTGATAGTCACCTACAAAGGCTTGAGGTGTTTGTCAAAGGGGCCGGGGAAGCCTCTGAAGCCAAGAGATGCTTTCAAGAGGAGAGCGCGCCGTGCGCACCCCGTCACTCGCAGATGAAAGGATCCCGGCTCTGCTGCATTGCTTGTTGCTGCAGCCCCAGCAATTGCACACCCTTTCCCTGCCAAAGCCTCAACACTGCCTAAATTAAAGGGAAAAACGGAAGAAAGTGCAGAGGTTTTCTATTCGGTTTCAAAGCCCTATCCCCAGGAGCTGGAGTGTGGATGGGCACAGCCAATACAGGCTCAGGGTAGCCCTGCTGGCTTGGCTGGTGCCACTGGATGAGGGAAATCGAGTTGATTCACCCCTCGTCCTCTTGTCACAGCACATGGCAGTGACCTGCTGGCAGCCAAACCAGAGTCCCAGCACCAGCTCCTGCCACAGGAGAGGCTCGCATCAAGGCTCAGCCTCAAATGAGGCTGCTGAAATACGGCACTCTCGCTGCTAAAACACAAAGCAGCCTTGTCTAGTGGGAAGTGTCCCTGCTCCTGCTGGGGGCTTGGATTGAGAGCATCTTTAAGGTCCCTTCCAAGCCAAACCATTCCAGGATTTTCTTTGGTGACTAGCTCAGGACTGCAGTGCCTTTGTCCTGCATCACTCTGCACTCGACCTCTGCATAAATGACCTTCAAAGGTCCCTTCCCACCTAAACCACACTTTACTGTGCTCATCCAAGCCTGCCTGTCTCCTTGGAGCCCTCCACTTTTCTTTCCTAAACAAACATTAAGAAAATAAGGCGGAAGGGAGGTGGTGGTTCAGGAACATAAAGTCCCACAAAGAAAATTATCTCCCTTTCACTTGAGTTTTTTGAAAGCTGCTGGGTTGCAAAGGCGGTTCTGTTGATTGCAGTTTTAGTCCTTGATTATGCAGTAATGGAAGCATCAGAAATCATCAAGCTTCCTTCCTCAATTTGAGTTTGCCCTTCATCCCGTGGTTTCAGACTAAGGATAAAATGGTCATTTGGAAGAGGAAGGAAGGAAAAAAAAAACCCAACACAGTATTGTTTATCTCCCTTAAAGTCACAGCTCTTTATTTGCCATTCCCATTTTACAGCTTGGCCATTTGACAGATCAATTAGCAACTGTCTCATACACGAGCAATAAAACCTCTCGAAGGGAAACTTTCCCCCAGGCTGAAAAGTACTTTTCTGTCCTTCTTAAGAAGGAGGAAAGGCCAGGTGGCTCCTCAAAGCAGGAATTCCCAGGTAAGAAGTTCACTGAGGGTTTCAGAGAGACCCCTCTCAGTGGGCTCTGGGCTGAGGGTTGGTATCAGTGAGGGAGAAATGAGATCAGAAAGTGAAAAGAGGAGGAAAGCACTGCAATGGGAGGTTTTGGTGATGAAGATGAACCTGCCCATCCTCTCCCTTTCAGTGTGTTTGTTCTCTAATGGTTGGGATCACCTGGGCAGGGATTAAGCAGTTAAACCACTGTGTTAGGTTTGTTTTTTTGGGGGCAAAAGTACAGCCTGTATTTTAAAGTTTATATATGTGCACATCTGTTTACCCACAAGGATTTATAGATATTTGTGTAGATAAAGATGTAGATAAGGAAGATCCAAAGTTCACAAAACGGGGCCAAAATTAATGCAGACCCAAATTTTAGGGCATTGCAGCTGAACAAAGCCTTGGGTTTTGGGGTACTGAAGCTGCTGAGAGTAACTCTGCCACCTTGGCACCTCATTTCTGGGGAGAAAGTGGAGCTTTGGCCATCCTACCATTCCTGGGAGACTTCTCCTGCTCTCATGGTGCCCCAGGCAGCTGATGGGTCTGCACCTCTCACAGGGCCTGAGCACTTTTCTCTCTCTTGTATTCTTTTTTTTAAACTCCAATCTGTTTGCACTTCTCCCCCCTCCCCATCACCATCCCTTAGGCCTTCTGGGGAAAGAAAGAAACAGCCTCTCTGTTTTTAATCAACCTAATTAGTGTATCTTTAATACAATTAGAGGGAAATTTTACCGCTTCCCCCCTCCCCGTGTATCAATTAAAGCCCCACAGTTGCAGGGTAAATTTTTAATCCATTTAGGACCATCTCCCCCAGCCCCGCATCCCCCTCCTCCTCCCGCCTGGCAGAGTGTTGCTTCCTCCTCCGTTTTCTTTGGGAGTCTGTTCAAACAGCACATTGTGAGGAGTAAATAAATTACTCTCTGCCCCCTTGCCCTCTCCTCCACGGCAGCCGGCCCCGTTCCAGGCAGCTGCCCTGATTGTAGGGCAGGCGCAGGGGGGAAGGGGCTCGCACAAAGCCGGGGCTGCACGCTCCGGGTCAGGGGGGGTCGTGCTGTTCATCCTCCTTTCTTCTATTCTTCGTCCCCTCTTCTGCATCTTGATGGGGTTTATTTTTTTTTTTCGACTCTGGGGGTGGTTGGGGATTAGTGTCTATTTTTGTGGCATGTTTCCACCTCCTCCAGTGGGTTTTTCTCCCCTTGGGGGTCTCAGTGGAGTGGTAGGTTATGGTCCTGCTTCCGTGGTCATGGCTCCTGTCCTCAAGATGCTGCATGGGAAGTTGTGGGGTCCCAGCATGCCTGTCTGCCTCCCTTTCCCACTGCCATTCCCATGTGGAAAAAGCCCTGGGTTTAACTAAACAGCCCTGCCCCATGTCAGCACCTACAGACCACCTGGCTCAGCCCCATCCTGCCCTGCACCCAGCGAGAGCAGCTTGAGGAGCATGAGGTATCCGCTGGTGGAGCAGCACCTAAATAACAAGAGCATTTTCTCGAGTTTGGGAGTTTTTCTTCTAATAAACACAGATGGCTGCTGGATCTGCAAGTTGAAAACTACCAAATGTGGCATCCTGCCGTTGGAATCATAGAATTTCCCATCTCTGCTCCTCTGAAGCTCCCCGAGATGGTCCCTGCCTGGGATGCTTCAGTCCAGTTTCTGCAGGAGTTGAGGAACCAGCCCAGAGAGCTGCTTAATTAGTGAGTGTTGGTTTGTGGCTCCTGAGAGAGGCTGAGGGCTCTGGGCTGGAGCATGGCACCCTGAGGGGAGGGAAGCTGGGAGGGAACCAGGAAAGAGACAGCAGGATCCCACCTTCTCCACTCTCTTTTCACATGTCGGTGTAAGAGCTTGTTCACAGAGGTGCAAGGGAAGCTCTGGGTGCTGTGGGGCTGGGGCTGACCCTACACAGTGCCTGGCTGGTGTCCCAGCACGGGGTGGTGGCCTGGGAACCCAACCACAGCCAGCAACTGAGCTGTCCTCCAGAAAGTCCTGCCAGTGGCTTGTTATCATCATGCAAACACAATTAGCAGCTTTGCTGCTGCCTTTTCGAAGTAAATGGGTGAGACTTCCCCTCTCTGAATTTCTCCCCAGCTGGCCCACAACTACAAGGTCCTGCCTTTATGGATCACCGAGTCCCTGCGCTTTCTTAATGAACCTGCGTTTAATGCTTGACTTCTCTGTGTCATGTTTAATTACAGCAGCTGTAACTTCCTCGTTGGCTGGCTTGAAATAATATCTAAGTGCTTCTGAGCTTTAGAGCCTTGTTATTCTTCTATAATTAGAGTTTTAAGGCTGGTGTGAGGCATCTCTGTAAAACAGGCAGCCATTTGCCAGGCATGCTTAGTGCCAGGCTTCAGGTTCCCCAAAGATGGGAAAGAGATGCTGTTTAATGAAAACCTTGCAGGTTTAGGTGGAAGGAGAGGTGTGCCGGGGTGCAAGAGGGGGCAGCCACGGGCTGTGGCTTGCTGACAGTGGAGCACCTTGCTGAGAGTTTCAAAACTCAAGTGTCATCAAGGAATAGGCACAAAACTGTTCCTCAGGGTGTATCAGACACAGGCGTGTGGGGTTTCTTTTGCTTAAGGTTGATTTTGCCTCCTTTCATTTTTGAATATGCTGCTTTTCCTCTGGGAAGGGCTGGGGTTGGGGAAGATTTGGGGTCCTCGTTGTCTCTTCGTGTCCCCCCTGCTTCAGTGTGTGACTGGTGATCTTCCTGGGAAGGGGGATGAGCATCAGCCTGTGTGAATGATCTTCGAGACCTGAGGTGGCACGATGGGTGAGACAGCAGCCAACTTGCAGAACAAGTGGCCTTTTAGGACCTGCCAGCTCGGGAGAGAAGGGGGCTTTGAGCGCATAGAGAGCACCCCATTTACAGCACATCTGCGCTCCCACAGAGGGCCCTGAGTGTTCCCTCCTCTCAATCTCCCCCTCTATATTTGCTGCCTTTTAAAGGAGGGGTTTTATTCCAGCAAAAGAGAAGGGATTGATGCCTTTTTCTTAACTTTCTCTTCAGGTACCTGTGTTGTTGAGGCAGCTGTGGAGGTCGGGCATGTGGATCCACAGCCCAGCTGAAGGGGCTTGTGCTGGCCATGGTGGGGGATTGAGCCCCAGTGACCCCCCAGCTGTGTCTTTGCTCTGTCTGGGGTGTCTGGAGATTCATGGGGGACACAGGGACTTCTTGGCCCAGGAATGGCTCCTCTCCTTGTGCTCTGTTGTGTTCTCAAGCATTGCAGAGCCAGTGCAACCCCCAGAAACAAGGTGAGAAGAGCTCATACTCTCAAACAACTCTTTTGGTTTATATTAAACCCACACACTTTTAAAATGCCCAACAGCTGGAGGGGGTCATTGCCCCAGATGAGGCAGAAGAAGCCCCAGCCTATGATGGATGTTAAGCCACCACCAGGGTACAGTCTCAGCTGTGGTAGATGTGAGAATTGAGCCCCAGACCCCACAGTATGGGACAGAAAAATGGGACTAGACTGAGCTGCAGAGTCAGGGAAGCACTGGGCTCACAGGGGCTGGGGAAGCTGCAAACAGGACACCCCATGGGCCACAGCAACTCCTCAGTGTGGCTTAGGGAGGAGCTATCCCTTCATCCATTTGGAAAGCAATTCCTTCTCAGAAAAGGACAGCCTGCTGATCCATCCTTAAAGTGGGATTAGTTAAAGAAGACCAGGACAATCCACCCTGATACATCAATTTACACTGTAAACTCTTCCCTGAAGCATCTGCATTTGGAGGCAAGATTCCAAATCCATCAGAGCTCAGGATGAGACCATGGCACAGGACCTTGTACTCCTGGCCATGGAGAACCTCATCTCCTCCCAGGATCCTCACGGAGTGACGAGTATTAAGAGGGCTTTTTCCATCGAGAAGGGGATGGTGAGGAGTGACAGTCTCTGAATTGCAATTTGAAACGTTTACAGCCCAGTCAATCCTAATTCATTATTAGCTGTAATTGTTTCAAAGAAAGTGTCCACTGTTATGTAAAATGCAGTCCCAGATGCTGCTAATGGTCCAGGCTCTCTGATTGCTGTAATTTGCAAAGCTTTCGCCTTTTTTTCCCCCTCCCTCTGTAGTTATGATGTGTCTTTTATGAGCCAGCGAGGAAGAAATAGAAAAGCAGCCATTAGAGGAAAATAATAATGTTGTACCTGAAAGGCCATTAGTGAGTCTCATATAGAAGTATGCATCTGGTCTGTGCCTGATGCTCCCTCACACCCGGACACTGCCTGGGGACTCTGGAGCCTGGGATGGGGACACGTGGGGCTGGGGACAGCTCTGCTTGCAGGGACAAGGGCTGCAACCCAGGCGTGCAACCCAAAGTGGTGCTGCCCTCACCCAAGCGTCAGGAGATGTCCATACCAACACGCCTCAAAATTAATTTTCACAATTAATTTTCATGATTAGAGATGGACGTGTGGATGGGAAATCAGCTGGGGTGGAGCAGATTTTGGCTGGCAAATTTATTGTGGGGAGTGGTGGTTTCTGGTGGGGGCGGCGGGGGGGGTATTGTTTCTTTTTGACATGAAGGAGACACCCATTTCCCACTTCCAGTCTCTGATTCTCCTTTGTGCAAAGGCAGAGCCATGGGGATGTCTCTCACCAGGACACCCAAGCTGTGAGCTGGGGGGCATTTCAAAGCTCTTATGACTTGCTGTGTTTCGCCTGCACCTCTGCTTTCAGCTCAGGTGTTTGTTTTAGCCTGTCTGTGTCGATCCTGTCACCAGGATCTTCTTAAGTCCATTATATCAACCTAATTTAAGGAAGGCTTTACTTGATGAGACAGGTTTCGGCCCCTGCTGTGTGCAGAGGAAAGAAATGAAGGTTGATTTGGTGTTTCCATCACACCCTAGCCAAGGCTGAGCTCCCATGGGATGAGGCACGATCCTTGGGCTGAGTTTCTCCGTGAAGTTTGCCTGGATTAACTGCACTAGGTCTACAACTGGGATCAGACAAAGAGGCACTTTTAGTTCCTTTTGGGGGTTATTTGTAGGCAAAAAAATAATAGAATAGAATGGAATATTTCAGTTGAGTTTGACCTGCAATGATCACCTAGTCCAACTGCCTGAGTAACCCCCAAATTTACAGTGAACAAGCCTAGAGAGTGTGAAAGCTGAGTTTAAGTCCAGTGTCCAGCCCATATCCAGCAGATGCTGTGTCCGTAAATTATCTGGGAGTGAAATACTCTGTGAATTGTGCTGGGATTTCCCTCGTTCCGAGGCCAGGCTGGGGGAGCAGCAAGACAGAGGAGCAAAAGGCAGGAGGAGCGAGCCGAGGCGGTGGGGAGGGCGGCTGGTGGGAAGGGAGGGCTGCCCTTTCACCCCTGCTCTCTCCCTGCTCCTCCAGGACTCTCTGCCGTGCGACCCAGTCTTGACACTTCCCACCAGACAGCCCTGCCCTGGCCCCCTCCCCAGGACCCGCTCCCCCGAGACAGGCTTTGTCTGGGGAAGATTGAGAGGGCTGCTGGAGCGGGGCGGCCGCCTGCCCTTCCCCTCCGAGGAGGGTGGTCCTGCGGGGTCATTGCCGGGGGCACGCAGGGCAGGGCGCGGTGGCATTGTCTGCTCGGGAGCCTCGGGACGGACCTTTAGCAGGGAGAAAGGCACCGAGCGCCCATTCCAACACTTTCCCTTCGCAGTGCCCATCCCAGCCCCTCGCATTCCCTCCCCTGTCCCGCCGCTGAAGATCTCCGGGTGTTGCCAACAGAGGGGATAACTCTTATTCATAGGGAGGGTTTAACATGAGTGAGCACGGGGGCCGTGGGTCTGGCTTTGGCAATTAGCAACGTGCATGGGCTTGGAAGTGTCAATTAGGCTTTTGAGTCATTGTTTACTCATTAACACAAGGTCTCTAATTACCTTGACCTGATGCTATGGGGCTGCTGAAGTTGGCTAATCAAACATGTAGAGCCTTCAAAAGAAAATTAGGACTCAGCATTGAGTGCAAATACCCTTGCCGTGGCTAAGCCCGTGTTGTTCGGGGATTTACAACCTCACACTCCCCATCCCCGCGGCGGGCGAGGAGGAGGGAGCGGATGGCCGGGCTCTCCAGGTGTCTCGCACGCTGCCGGAGCAGCCGGCAGGGCTGGGATTGCTTTATTGCCTCCCCCGTCTGCGGCCATGCGGGGCCGGCAGCCCTGGCTCCTGCGGGAAGTGTTAATGCAGGTCAGGGCTTGGCTGGGCTCGCCAGCCCCCGCGGGAGTGGGACGGATGCGGTGACAGCAGACAGGCAGCAGGGACATTCCCTCACCAGCTCCGCGCAGGGCTGCGCCAGGAGATGGGGATCATGTGGCTGGGGAGCTCGGCTTTGCAGCCCACCGAAATGCTGATTTTTGGGGTGAGGTAAAACACTCTGAGCTCCCCAAAATCACAGCTAGGAAATGGATACCACGGTCGTGAGCACAATGGTCACACAGGAACCAAAGCAGCCTTTCTTATTCGATACCCTCCCCCCCAGTCTCAATTAACTCTCTTTATTATTTCATCATGGCAATAGTTTGTGCCTTTAACGAACGGGAGGAACACTCGCAAACGCCTTTTTGTCTGAAAGCAAAGCTGCTTGGTGTTACTGAACTTCAAGGGATCATTCCCTGTTTCCGTTCCTCTCCCTTTCTCTGCTGAGGCAGAATGTAGCGTAACTTAAAAGTCAGTGATTCAGACTGCAATTATAACCTAAAAGCACAAATAAAAGATAAGCTGGCATCCTACTGTTCCCCATTTGCATCTGTGTCGCATGGGATGAAGGGAAAAATAAAATCTGCTTTTATAAAATGTTGAGCCAGAGAATCTCGTCCGGCAGAAAGAAGAAAATAAACAGATCCCCTGAGGCACCGGCTGTTTGAGTTGCAAATGACAACTGGGGTGGAAGATGCACCAGAGAGGCACGAGGAGTTTGCACACAGGTTGGTCACTCTGGCCACGCGTGGAGCCAGACCATAAACCTGATGCTGGTAAAAAGCCAACTTTTGAAGATTTTTTGCATATCCTGTAAGCACCACGCACCTTAATGGGGTGTTTCCCATTGCTCCCCCAATATTTTCTGTAATTTCCAGTAGTGAGGAAAGGAGGTGGTGGCTGTCCAGGTTTGCCCATCCCATCAGTCACCCCACACAGCTCCTCAGGGCCAGCATCTCAAACCTTGGCCTCTGTTTTGGGGAGCAATGGCTCATTTAATCATTGGCAGAGATTTCTAGTGCTCCTGTCTTGGTCGGTTGAAAAATCACCTCCCAGAGTGTTTCTGGTTTCTATGTTTGCAGAGATGGCTGGGAACTCACTGAGGCCCTGTAAACACTTCTTGCTGAAAATAAACAGGTTTTTGAGACAATAGATACTGTAGGTTTGTTGCTTTTTGGTTTTTTTCCCAGAATATGATGGGTTTCTATCTGAAAAAAAAAAAAAATCCAAAGAGAAGGCAGAAGGAGGAGTAGTTTGGCTGAGACACTGAAGAAATCCAAAGGTATCATATTTGGGGGCAGTGGGGGCTGTGCTTTGTGTCTCTGGGCCTGGAGGGAACTGAATCTTTGCCATCAAGTCTCAGCTGCAAGAAATTGTTTTCCAGCCTGGGAGCAGATTGTTTCCCAGCCGGGTACTGGGCTGGACACGAGGAGCCACACCAATACAAAAAACACTCTGGGTTGGTCTTCTAGGGCATTGTCCTTCTTTACCTGCTGCTTTCCCAAAGACCTACCCTGATACTTTATAAAGGCAGCTTGATTTTTCCCTGCCCCTATCCAAGACCCTTCGACACTTCACGGCAGACCCCGGCTGTGGAACGGGCAGCAGGCGGGGTCTCTGCCTAAATGTGTGCCATGCTGTAGTTGGTGTGGCCGTGTCCACAGCCCCGCGGTGTGTCTGGCCGGAGGGGCTCGGGCCGGCCCGGCTGGCCCCGGGAAGCGGAGCAGCTGTGCCGGGGATGCTCGGAACAAAGTGCCTCTCCTGGTGCGTCAGCCTGTGATTTGCATACAGATGCGTAGGAAATCCTGTCAGGCCCGGAGTGAGGGGGAAGGGGACCATGGGTGCGGGAAGAGAGGCGAGGCTACACAATGTGTGCCCCCAAATTTCCATCTTCTTTGAGCAGACTGGGGGGGGCACCAGCCAGGCTGTCCCAGCAAGCCTGGGGGTGCGGGGTTCTCCCCCCAGTGCAGCACCATCCTGCCCGGTCTGTCTGTTTTATCCTTTCTCCCTTTCCTGACGCTTGTCTTGTTCCTCCTCTTCCCCCCTTCATCAGCCTATTCTTCTGTTTGCCCCTGCTGTTGTCTTTTGCTGAAAATCTGGGGTAATACCTCAAAGAGGTGTTTAGATCCTGCTCACCAGCTGTCTGACAGCTCTGGGTGACCTGTGCTGTCTCACGCAGAGTAAATCCCCACCTGAATGTGCATATGGTGTCAAACCCCACCCCATCGCCCTCGCTCCTCGAGTCCCTGTGTCAAAGGTGGGCATTCACCACCAGCAGTGGATTTTGCAGGTTAAGGGGGGCTGGACGAATCCTCCATCAACAAGTGGGGATCAACTGCAGCCTGTGATCCCTTCACCTCCACTCAGCAGAGAGACTCCAACTGGAGACTGCCATGGTCCATCAGCTCACTTTAAATAAAAGTTATCCATCAAATCTGTTTGAATAGCAAATAAATGCAGGGAAGCTGCGAGTGGCCATGGAGGGTCCTTGGGCAGAAGGGGAGGATGAATTTGTCAAACCCACTGTTTGTACAGCTGAATCTCTGAGTGTTTTGCAGCATTCAGAAGGCCCAGGCTGACTATAAATGAAACCCTGAATTCATCCCCTGCTCTTTGTGTTCTCTTGCCCAGATGCCAATGGCTCTGTGTTGCCTTTGCTGCTAGACTCCAAATCCCACCTGACGTGACACTGGTGATGGAGGGACTGGTGACAGAGGGACACATGGCATTGTGCAACACATTGGCTTCCCAAGCTTTCCAAAGGGCTCGGAGAGGAGCACATCTCGCTGAGGAGCTCAGAAAACCGCTCTCCTCCCCACATGCAATTAAAGAGAACAAAACCCCAACACCGTGGAGGTGCTGGAAATGAGGCCGCTCCCTCGCTGTCCTTGTCACTCCCATTAACAAATATCGTCCGTGGCACCCCAAATGCATGACCTCGGCAAACAGCAAATTGAGTCTGTTTGTCACGTGGCTCCTTGAGAGGTGCTTGCCTGGTGAATGGCCTTGGCATACATTAAGTGAATAAACCGCCCCATTGTTCGGCTCCTTCAGCCACTCTGCTCAGTTGACCCATTCAATAACTGTTTGTTTGCACAGATTTCCCCATACAAGTGCAACAAGCTGAAGCCTGGATCTGAGCAGATGTGTTTGGAGTAGGCTCCCTCTCTTCGCTTCC
Source organism: Corvus moneduloides (assembly GCF_009650955.1). Classification (NCBI taxonomy): domain Eukaryota; kingdom Metazoa; phylum Chordata; class Aves; order Passeriformes; family Corvidae; genus Corvus; species Corvus moneduloides. The sequence continues at coordinate 8,734,744 of NC_045492.1, forward strand.
TTCCCATCAAGGTGTATTGTTGCGTCTTTTGAGAGCTCGAGCTCTCCCCAGCGTGACTCATTCAGGCAAAATTTCTGCGCTGTTCTCAGGCACCCTCAAGGATTTCCAGGCATGATTCACCTCTTATGTGGCCGTATTTTGAGGCTGGAACTAACCCAAAACTTCCTCCGGAGAGTTTTCTTTGTCTTTTATCACAGTGTATATGCACATGAGAAAACAGAATGCAATGGGGAATGGGAAAGGTGTGCATCTGGTTTTTGAGGTCAGAATTTAATCAGATTTGTCAGCACCTCCTCCAAGGCTGGCTGGCTCTGTAGTAGGTGCCCTGAATTCCTCTGGGAATGTATCCTCACAGGCATCCTTTGCCTTGACCTCACAGCACTGTGCATCCCAGCCCTTCCTGGCAGTCTGGAGCTCTGCCTGGACTTGGAAAGGCGCAGCCTGTACTTCTGCGGTGCTGGGAGGCCAAACTGCCTCTGTGGGTTGAACTTTTCATTGCCAAAAAGAGAAATGATGTTAAACCATTTGGTTAAACCCTTCTAGTAAGGCCAACTCTTTCAAGTGCCTTTGTTTCAGGAACCCTGTTTTTTGACACGGGATCTGGAGGAGTTTCACAAAGACAGAACTTCTTGGTCTGAAAACCCCTAGTTAGTTTCACCCCTAAATTATCTGATATACAGAGCCCACTGCTCGCTGCTTGTGTCTTCTACCCAGAAGTAGCAAAGCGCTGTGTAAATGTCATGAGTTCAGGCTCATCAAGCACAATCTCACCTTGGTGCAGGGACCCAACAGCCGCAAGATTCACGGAAAAACAGTTTTCAGCAGGAAAAGCGAAGGGGTGTACCCTTGTGTTTTAAAAACGTGGGTACCTCGGTTTGCAGTAAGGGTGCATTCTTCAAAACAAAGAAAAGCTCTGGAGTGTGGGATGTTGCTGCCTGAAATCAAAGTCAGCTTGAGGTTAGCTAAAAATACAGTAGGCACGTTCCGTGGGACTGTGGGTGCCAAGACTCTGTAAGCTATTAAAAGTTCTGGAGATTTTGAATCCTTTTTTTCCCATTGATGCATCCCATGAATCACAAATACCCTCAAACGAGCCATTTGTGTATCTCCCTCCAGACGGAGCTGACAGGGGGATAAACCAAACGCATGCAAATATTATTCCAGGGCAGGCTGAGATTGGATGGGGTGAAAGAGAAAAGTTAAACATGGAAGCATATTTATTTCTGCATAATTTTGTCAGCTTTCTGCTGGCAGTGAGAGACTAAACTTCGGAGGAGCCTGACCCCGGGATTATCCGAGGGAAGACATGTGCTCGCTGTTTCGGAGTCACCATCTGTGAGGGAGATTTCGGGGAGCGGAGACGCGTGGCAGGGAGACGGCTGCATCTGCCCCGCCGGGAGAGGAACCGCCGGGACCCTCAATTCCTCAGCATCCTCCCGGCCCTGCCCCTCGCGTTTATCACCGCAACGAGTTTCTGCTTGACAGGAGGGTTCTTCAGCTTTTCTATTTCTTCCCCACCAACCCTCCAGCCCAGCTCCGGGGGACATTCCCCCCTCCCGCAATCAGCCCCGGCGGGTCCATTTGCTTTTGTCTCCCATTAATTGCTTGCTACTTTTCATTGCCTGCTCCTCCCCCTTTTAAAGATAAATTTTAAAGCCCGAGCGGGGTGGAGAATGGCTGAGCCCGCTGTTATTTTTGACATTCGCCCCAGTGACAGCTGGACCTTGCAAGGCTGGGGCCGTTCGCACACAAAGCCTATTAGCTGTGCCCACTCACTTAATGAGCCCTGAAGTCTGGAAGGAAAATTTCCTCCCCGAAGTGTGGCAGAGCCCTTTGTCATTGTAAACAGGCGCTGCTTGCCGAGCCCTGCCTTGCCTTTCTCCTTCCTGCCACCGTGGCTTTTCTATTTACTCAGGAAACAAAAGGGAGCCGTGTCAGCGCGCAGGGAAGAAAATGTACCCAGCGACTGCGGTTCACACGCGCCCGCCTCTGCCACCCACCTACCGCGGCCGGGGCTCCCCGGTGTCACCGGCACGAAGGGGACACCCCAGCACGTCTGCGGGATGGGCAGGGAGGGAGAGATGCGCCCGGGACTTGCAGATCCATAGGAAGTGCTCCCTGTAGGGACCGGCTGCACAGGTCAGAACAGCAGTGGGAAATCCTTCACCGAAACAGAGTGATTTGGGTCTCCAGAAAATCCTGCATTAGGCTCAAAGTTGGTTCGGAGGGGTATTTTCTGAATTTCCGTGAATTTCTGTAGTTCTTTCAGGAATTCACAAGCAAGGGGCTTCTGTCCTGGCCCTACAAATAATTCACAAAGAGATCTTTCCTTCTGCCTCTTTTGAATTTGCAACCTGCCCAGGTTTGCTACTTTTCAAGCCCAAGCAAGTCCAATTTTATGCCCATTTCCAGTGCAAGTCACTACCCAACAGAATAAAACCTTAAGTGCCTATAAAGTATGTTGGAAAGGGGAACACTTTGGTGTAACTGGCAGCACGTGTTTGTTGGGACTGTTGGCAATTGCAAGGAAAGTGGGAAAAAACCCCACCCAACTGCTTGCCCTGAGCAAGGCCACGTTACAGATGGTCCTTCCTTGGGCAGAGGGTGACCAGGCACTTGACACAGACCCTGCCACCAAGGGCAAGCAAAGTTATCGGGGTGAAAGATCTGGAATATAGGTCTTGATTTGATTAAGAAGGTCCTCATGATTTGCAACATAATCTTCAATATCTGCCAGGTGTAGAAAAGAGCTGGAATATCTGGTCTTCATCCAGGCTGGGAAAGAGCTGTCTCTGCTTTGTAGTGTCACTGAGAGAGCCTAAAGAACATTTAAATATCCTGCTCTGAGTGTGTGTGAGGGCAGGCTGAGGCTGCTGCCAACATCACAGCCTGCATAGCCACGATTTGCTTTTGAGCTTCAAGTGTGTTTGAGAGCTGGACCTCGAGGATGTCCTCATGCCGTTACTTTCCTGGGCTGACCCTGGTGAGAACTTCCAAGAGGCTTCAGAAAAGCAGCTCCCAGCCTGTGACATCTCTGTATTCGCTGGCACCCCTTCCCCCACTTCTTTTTTGTTCCTTCTTCTCCAGGGATTTGTTTGCTAGTTTTTAAATATTTGCATATTTCTGTGCTTTCTTTCTGTTGGTAACCAAGGCTGTTTGGTAAAAGCTGAGACATTTCTAAATGTAAGTCAGGCAAAAAATTACCTTTTTTGTGTGCTTTGCAATTATCACAGCAAAATGATTCCTTTCTTCCTCCCGCAGTCAGTAATTTATTTTTTAACAGAAAAACTAAAATGTTACTTCAAGAATGCTGGGTTAATGCTGTTCTTGTTTTGCCTGTAAAGTTAAGCTGGCTTTGTGACTGAAGTGTTTGTCTTCAATTTATAAAACTGCTCGTGGGTATGTCCCACTTTGGGAAGACACAAGAAACGTTCACAAGCAAGAAAATCTCAGGTTCCAAATTGGTTCTTTGGTAATGAAGGGAAAAAACCAATCTTCATCCTGTGTTTTAAACTTGACTTTGCCAGTGTTTCTAAAGTGGCTTTTCCCTGTTTACTGCAAAAATCCTAAGGCGTAAAACTGAGTGTAAGGAAATTCACAGGGATCTTTGATCACCCCTTTCGGCATCTCCTGCTTGTTCCTGCTGTTCCCTGTGCTGACACCAGCCCATGAGGATGAGGATTCCTGTGCCCAGCTTATGGCAGCCTCTCCTGAGCACTGTTTCCTCAATAGATGATGGAGAGAGAACTGGAATAAACAATGTTGGTGAGAAATCACCAAGTCTTTCCCTTCCCAAAACCCACAATTTCCTTTTTGGTCCATTCGAAGTCCTGTTGGAGCAGAAAAAGGGATTTTCTTCTTTTGTTTGTCGTTGTGTCAACTGCTGGGACTGCCACGGATTTTGGGGGGCTCCTTAGTGACCACCCCACCTCCTGCCACCTTGGGTCAAGACCACGTCTTTGCAGCAGCTTCATCTGTTTGGGGTAGTGAGGTCCTGAGAAACAATGGTTTGGCAATCCAAGTGTCCCATTTTAATGGGTGACCAGTTTAGGGAAATGTGTGTAAATGCTGATTGCAGGATAGGAATATGAAGGGCAGGGCTAAAACGGAGCTTTTCTGACTGCTTGAGCAAACTTTCCAGGTGCTCTGCTTGACAACTCCTGCATGTCCAGCACACGAGAAATCCTCTCAGTCACAGTTCTCCATAAATGCCTGGAAATTTTCCCTGATGCCAATAAAAAAACTTTTTGCTGCACAGTCACCTCGTTATAGAATCATAGAATGGTTTGGGTTGCAAGGGACCTGAAAGATCACCTGGTTCTTGTCACCTTGCTTAAGGTGGTGACTGGGGAGCAAGGAGCCTGCTGTGGCTCATTTCTTCTTGTTCTGCATAATCTGGGGGCTGGATTTTGACATGGAGAGTCTGCAGAAGCCTCTCTTCCCTCTGGTGTCATTTAATCCCTGTGCAAGGGGATTAAGACATGGCAAAAGAGCTGCAGAAGTCAGGAAGGAGGTTGTGCTACAAAGTGAGGGCCAGGAGCCTTTCTCCACCGCTGTGGCCTCTCCATCTCAATATCCTTCTAATATCTGCTAATCAGCTTTTCATTTGTAGGCTCCGTTTTAATTCACTGGTGTTCGTACCTCTGACATTAAGTTGGCAAGCGCCATGTCTGTGTAAAAGCTGTAAGTCAGGACTGGGCAACCGGCTCCAGGAGTGCCGTGAGCTTGGCGTGTGTCGAGGGGATTTGCATTTTGAAGACGGAGCTAATCCCTTTTCTATGGTCTGCCCTCGTAGGCAGCTGCCCCAGGAGCGTTTTGCCCGTCCTCTCCTCCACCCTCACTGTTGGAGGGGATTTCAGAACAAAGAGGGCCGTGGGTCAGGGCTGGGAGCACAGACCTGGCGTGCAGGAGAGCTGGCTGCAGTCTCTGCTCACACACGGCCACTCAAGGTGACCCTGGATAAGTCCTGCAGGCTGCACCTACCGGGCGCCAGGGCAGGCTTACGCATGCGGACACCCAATCCATCCATGAGCCTGGCCCCCAGCCCAGCCCCGGCTCTGGTGGCCAGCCCAGGCCAGGAGACCTGCTGGGGGACACTGCTGGACAGGAATAAATACATAAACACCTTACCAGCACTTCCAACCTGTCTGTTACAACTTGAATTGCATCTGCTCGGTGCTGCTGGGGTTGTGTTTTGAGAGCTCCGTGGAAATCTGGGCAGGTTTCTGCTCCTCTGATCTGCAGAGCCTTCTGAAGGGCTGATATCGAGCGAGGGTTGCATTTCATATCGTCTCAGCTTAAAGATGCACATGCTGCAGAAGCTGCTCCAGCCAGCAGCTGATGGGGGAAATGTCCAGAGTCCCTGGATGAGACACGATGTTCGAAGTCAGCTGCAGGATGCAGATCCTCAGCTCTCCCTGAAACGGAGTGTTAAAGCTAAATGTTCAGCTGGCTTTGCCAAGCGAACACAATTCTTGTGAACATCCCTTTTGCTGCTATTTCGTTAAAGGAATTAAGCTCCAGATCTGTCCTGAAAATAGGAGGATTGAATGCCAAGAAATTTGACTGGACTTGACTTTTGTGCTTCATTTACAGAGGCCAGAATGACCTTCCCATACTATGGGTGATTATTTGCCCCAGCCATGTGCAATGACACTTTTTCACAGCTGTGATGAGGGATTTGGAAGCTGAGGAGGATTTTTGAACTATTTCCAGCCCCTTCTGTGTGACTCTGGAGTTACCTGCCAAGATGCCCTTAGATTCAAAGAGGGCAAGCTCCCTGCTCACCTTCTGTGGAAGAAGGAAGATCTAGAACCCCAATTTCCATTCCTTGAATTCTTCCCTTTTCAACAAACCTACATTATCCAATGCTGGGAGGGAAAATATTCCCCTCAGAAAATCTCCCAGCAGCTTCACAGCTCCAGACCACACCAAGCCCATCACTAGGTCAGGGAAGTATTTGCAGGTGTTTGGTCTCTGACTTCTTCTCTTGGAGTGGGAAGACTTGCCCAAAAGCAGACAGTCCCCACCTCTGTGTTAGTCCTGGGGAAAAAAGTCCAGTGCTGACAACCTTTGATGTGATTATTTCGTATCACAAGGTTGGTGGATGCTGCCAGAGCAGGGAAACCACCCAGTGCAGCTCAGGCTGGTGGGTTTTGTTGGCCATGCAGGATTGCAGGGGAAGAAAACAGAGTTGGGTTGCATTTGGAATAAAGTCCATGTGAAAATTTGCATACTAACATGCAAAAAAAGTGCTGTGGAACTAAATATAGTGCAGTGCTACTTTATCAACCTCTGCTTAATCAAAGATAACAGCATTATTATGTAACAGACATTGTCTCACTGCATATCAAATTTCCGTTCTTCCAAACCATTGGCATGGCCCTACATAAAGAGCGCAGTGGAAAATGAAATCCCAACCATACTGCACTTCAAATCATCAGTAAACTTGCTTTTACACTGATTAAAAAAGAAGTTTTAATTCTTTATTTTAAGTCTCAGCATGTGATCTGAAGTGAACCTGGGTGAAAGGATTGTGTGGAAGGGCTACTGGAGGGAAACACCTGTTTCCAATGCTCTGGAAATAGCCAGGTTTGTCTGTCATGGCTGGAACAGACATATAAATATTTACTTGAAACAAACCCACGATTTTCTGTAGAAAGAAAGAATATTTTCAGGTAAAGCCTTTCAGCTTGCTCTATTTAATCTGCAATCTTTTGACTCTCTCAGAGGAGCGTTATCACTTTGAGCATTAGCCAAGGCTGGTCCTACAGGAAAGTCAGAGAAGAAAGCACCAATCCTTTCTTTGATTTTTTGTTTCTTTTTTTTTTTTGAAGAAGAAACTTGCCCTCTAAATCTCATATGTTTCCGTTTTCTCCTTCAATTTCTATCACGAAGTGTGATCTCTGTCCTACCAAGTTCTTGCTGTGGCTTCAAGGTGCATTGTACATATTTCTGTGTAATCTTGATTTGAAAAGCAGAGGTTGTGTTGTAAATCAGAGGCCAAGCAGCAGCCCTGTGCAAGCCTCACTGGCCTGGACAATCCCAAACTGTTGTTGCTGTTCCTACAGGAGTTAACAGCAGCATTGGAGCTCCGATGGGCTCTGTGGTGTTAGATTCCACACAAACCCCTCTGGGAAATGTGCTGAGCGGAATTCTCCCATTTTTGAGTGGATGGTTGACTGCCCTCAGCCGGGTTTGACACCACGAGGACGCCGGCGATGGGCACGTTCCTGGGAAACCCCTCTCCAAGCCCCTGTGGGCTGAACTCCTCCACGGCTGCTGTTAATAGGTTAATGAGCCCCTCGTCTGGTGGAGTTAGAGTGCCTGGCTTTCCAAGATAAAACTATCCAGCCACATTAGGAGGTTGGGCCTCTTTATGACTGAACGCCATTCATCCTGAGTACACAAGAGCTCGCAAATTTAATAAGCAGAATCCATTTCAGCCCCGTGGCCTACCATGGCAACAGGAGAGAGGGGCTCCAGCCTCCGCTGCTCAGGCATCATTATCTCCAGGGCCATCTGCTCCAGAGAAGCACAATCCCAAACTCATTTAAATAGAGCCAGCCTGAAATATGTGACGATTTTTCCCAGTCTCCCCCTCCCTCCCTGACGGCTTTCCCCCCTCCCGCACGCGGCTACACCTCCTCACACAAGCGGGAGGAGATGTAATATTCAAAGGGTGAGGAGAGGGTACGGGAGATAAGATTATAGCGATAATGAACTGAGGGAAGGGGAACGGGGGAGGGAGGAACTTTCTGCCTTTGGCTGCTGTTCCCTGACAAAGCAAGAGGTTGCAATAAATTATAAATGTATTTTTTCAAATCATCTTCTTGCAAGAAATATTTCCTAAACAATGATTCATTATACTCCCCAGAACTCTGCCTCTCTGGAACAATTAAGCAGTGAAGAAAACTCACTCAGTTAATTCATCTCTTTCTGTGTTTTCTGACTCATGGTTCACCGTCTTTGTCATAAGTGGATAAAATAAATTACTAAAACGTATTCACCCCTCGTAACTGGTGACATTTTAGAAAGCAAATGGGAGGAGTTAGGGGGAAAAGGATTCAGTCCTTTTCCTGTGGCAAGGATTTGAACCCATACATGTGCTGCCTCACGCTAAGGGCTCCCAAGCCAAACTTTGGGACAGGGACCTGTAACAACTCACTGAGATGAGTGGCCTCAAGGGGATGGGGGCTTTGACAGAGATGAAAAAGAGCGTGCAAAATTGCACCATGTCTCTGCTTCTGGACAAAGTTTTTTTTAATGGATCTGGTTTATTTCAGACACATGCATGGAGGCTGCAGGAGCTGTAAGGAGCCAAAACAGGAGCAATGGGGGATGCTGGCAGGTGGTTCTACAAATCATTATCCCAACAGTGTGTAAAGTTTGTGGAGCATTTCAGGCTGTATCAGGGAGGAGATGGCCAAGAGGAGGCACTAGGAAGCCCCAGGGAGACATCCCAGTTGGCACCCAGGCTCGAAAGGGTCTCTCTGCCTGGCCCATTCACCACGGATCTGCATGGTGGGAGAAATGCAGCAGCCAGAGGGGAAAGAAACTACTGCAGGAATTTCTGAAAGATGCCATTTCTCATTTGTTTCCTGTCAGGGTCTTCTGACCTATGCTCGCTGGGTCACAGGAGTAAATCTGTCATGGGCTGAAAGATGCATCTCCTCTGCTGAGGTGGAGGCCGTGCCCAGAGTCTGGGAGTCTGCCATGGGTCTGGAAACACTTGCCCTGCTCTCGTGTTTCCAGGTCTGCAGGACACAAACACCACACAGCACGAGCTCACGTGCTCTGAGGTGCTCAGATGGCGAATGGGATGGAAGGGGATGGAAGCTGCATTCCCTGGAGCTTTCAGGACAGGCATGCAGTGGGATATATGACATTTCCAGCTCACATCCATGCCCATGTGGTGCCAGGGTCTCTCTCACCTGAAGGTCTGACTTCACAGATCTCCCAACTCCAATCTGTGGCACGTGGAGCTCGTGTGGACTACACAGAGTGAAGGCACCGTATATCAATGAGAGCAAAGCGTAGAAATGCACGTGGCGGAGGAGGGGAAATGAAATCATATATATTCATTACATTTATTTAGTGATGTGAAGCCTCCCAGAGCCCATAACACCCCGTATCTGCCGTCATCATTCACCCAGAGCCGCAGCAGTGCCGCTGGGACAGAGCGTGGCAGATGGCCAGGAGGGCAGCATAGCCCCGCCAGGGCGGGACGTGATGGATGCCTGCAAGGACAGGCATCTCCTCCCCGGCCCCAGGGAGAGGGGAAGGAGGCAGAATGGAATTATGTATCCTGGAAAGTGGAGGCTTTCCCCATCAACTGAGTCCTGGGGTGTTTCAGTGTCTCCTTGTGTGCAGAGCGGTGCTTGCTAGGGTGAGGAAATTGTGGTGGACACTTGTGCAGGACACCCAGAATGATGCAGGTGCCCAGTGTCCCCTGCTGGAGGCTGAAATGCTGTGGTCACATCGCTTAGCACGGATATAACCTTTATGTGTTCACTAACTCAAGGTGTCAAGTCACTGATTAGGAATGCAGACGCAGCAAAGTCCAGGTGATAGATGGCCTGTGACATATTAACTTACATAGAAAGCCTCTACTGCTTGGAAATCTTTTTAGGTTGATAAATTGTAGGATCTATCACAAAATCCATAATAATGTGTTTTTCTCTGTAGCGCAGTTAGAAGTGATAAGGTACCAAATGTTATCAGAGATTAAAAAGCTTCAGAGTATTTGCAGAGGTATTTTAATTTATTAAATCTGCAGAATAGTTGAAAAATAATTAAAAATGGTTTTGTTGCAATTTTCTCATCTTTTTATTTTCCTGGACTGGCCAATGTCTCATGAAGACCTGAACCTAATCAAGCCTTTGAGTTCTCATCCTGGACAGAGATCTGGCAAACAAAAAGCCCTTTTGAAGACACAATTTCAGCTCCTGTTTAGCTCTTATTTAGAAGAAACATTATTTCCTTTAAAGGAATTTTGAACCTTTATATCTTCTCATGTAAGTCCTTCTCAGAAATGTTCCAGGAACTTATGTTCACAGTAACATGCAGTGTCTACTCCAGATAAAAGGAAATCCAGATATCTTCACAGAGAGACTGGTGCTGCCAACTCCAGCTGATCCTCTGTGAGAGCTCGGCCTGGAGTCACCAGCCAGCCTAGGCCTTTGCCTTAAGCACATGCATTCAATTATTTAACAAGGAGAACGGGCTCCTGTAACTAATAAAATCTCTGATTTAGCCCCTTAATCCCACTCTAATGTCTTTAAACCAGTGCCAACACAGGTGAGACCTCTGGGAGAGGAAAGCTAAATAGTGCTTCCTGCCTCGTGGCTTGCTTTCAAACCTACATTTCATTCCATCTCTGCTGTTCAGAATTAATGTTGCAGGGAGCATGGCAGAGAGCTTTTCTAGGAAAGCATGGCAAACACCCAGCTCCAGCAGGAACCAGCCTACCACCGTGCAGATCTGCTGGAACATGGGGAATTCATCCCGGATTGCAAAGGCTGGGCTGGATTTTTTTTGGTTTTTTTTTTGAATGCTCAGCTTTTAGCAATATGAGAAAACCAACTCATGGGTCAAAGCTCTCAGAGCCAATCTTTCTGCCTTATTTTTCAGCTTTTAAGAGATAAAGCCCAGCAGGTGGGAAGGAAGAGCTGGAACAGGGCAGTTTTTCATTCTTCTGTGAGTAAATCCTTGGTTGCAATCTCTCCAGCTCCTGGAGCGGGCCCTGACGTAAGGAGACAGCAGAGCCCAAACCTGCCCTGCAGAATTGTGAGCTTGGCCAGGCTGACACCAGGAATGGATCTGGCTCTCCCGAGGCTCAGCTGGAGGTGGGGTGGCTTTCAAAGAGCTTAGGCTCTGTCCCAGCATATCACCCCTCACTGATTGATCACTTTTACTGCAGACTCTGACAAGAGGCAGGAAATTATAATTAAAGATTCCCCTCAGAAAGGCTCTGAGCCATTTTCCATCAGATTTACCCTGTGTTGGGAGGAGTGCGGCAACAAGCTTCTCCCTTCACCCCCTGTCCTCTAATTCTGCAGCCCATGGAGCTGGCTGGGGTTAAAGGGATGGCACAGAGGGAAAACTGTGTTGTGAACCAGGTCTGGAGAAGCCTGGGAGATCAGCAGATCCCACTGTTCTGCTTTTAGTCTGATACAGGTCAGCTCTCCATTTTGATCACATTAGCAAGAGTTAAAAAAAAAAAAAAAAAGGCAGAAAGTTTGACATTTTCTGGTTAAAAAAAACCCCATTTGGGTTGCTTGTAGTGAAGAAGCATTGGGTTAAAAGTCCAGGAGAATTTAGGGCAGGCTATAGCTATAAATGTACCGAGCATCCTTCCCGGTATCTATTTCACACACAGCCTCGGTTTCTTGCATATTTTCTATTTTTGTTTTCTTTAATGGGTTTCAGCCGTGATATTTTTAAGAGCGCTGTTCTGTGCGTAGCAGCTGCCATTGCCACGCTCCCAGCTCGGTTGCCATGGCTGATACACGGGGCTTGTGCCAGAATTTTGTTGGTCAACAAGTCACTGTCAGCGCCGTTGGGCAGCGCGTTTCCATAGCTATCTGTGGAGAGGGGCATCCTCAGGTGATGGGATGCTCAATCTCCTTTTTAAAGGACTCAGCCTCAATGCACTGCAGGTCTGTAGTGTTCAATGTGACTATTTAGCACCCTAACAGCTGAACTCTTTCCAAATTAGCCGGAAAAGCAAGTGTGACAATTTTTAACACAGCGCTGGTGGAGCAGCTCGTTTGTGCTAATCAAAAGGGAGTGATCAGCTTGAAAATGTCCCCTCTTAATTTAATTCATGGACTTCAAAAATAAGTTTCTTCAGATGCAGGTGCCTTGAGAACATCCGTTTTTAACTCATTTGAAGTGGTGAATTCCTCTCACTGGACTTAATTAGGGACAGGTATTAAAACAAATTGGGGAAGAAGACCTTAGAAGAAAAGTGATTTTATTAGGAAAGAACTGTAGGGCACTTTAATTAATGCCAGAACAGCTGTCCTTAAACTGTTTCTCTCTTATGAGCAGATTGTCCCAGCAAAGGCTGAGAGGCCATGGAAAACAAGGAGCAAGTTCTGTTGAGAGATTCTGGTCCCTGCCTGTGCCACAGTTACCAGAAATCCCGGAGCATTTGCCTGGTCCTGCCTTGGATTGCAGCATTTCTCTGTTTTCTTACAGTATAGACTCATCCCAGTTTGTGTCTGAGTGAATTGCCTTTTTGTTCGTGTTGCATATTCCCTAAACAGCCGTATTAGTGGTGGCAGCATGTCATTTTGATGGTGTTATGACAGTGTGACGCCAAACTGGTATTAACAAAACATTTCTTTTTAAATCTTGTCTGGAAACATATTGTTCTCCCTTGCCAGCGTTTCTCTGTTTCTCTCACCCCTTGCCATGGTTCTGGGATTTCTTTTGGTTTAACTCAGTTGTTGCAAGAGAGCCAAAACAGAGCATGTGCAGAGGAACTTTGCTGATCATTCAGGTGGTGGCACCAAGGGAAAAAAGAGCAAACCTGTTTGCCCAAAGCTGTCCAGAAGCCTCTCCTGCAGGAGATTCCCAAGCCCACATTTCCCCGGCTGTCACCTTCCTTTCTCTTATGCTTCCCTTTGCTCAGATTTATTGGGTTTAGATTTATGAATTTTAGGTTCCAAGATTTCCCATTGCTCCCATGGAATTATTTATATTTCTTTGATATTTCCTTCGACAACCTCAATTAAAAGGTGGCCTCTGATGTCCCCAAATGGTGAAGTCCATCTTAAATTTAGAGAACTGCACCATGAGGTGGCAGGGAGCCCCAGGACTGGAGGCTCAGCCTGCCTGTGTGACTGAACCAGCAAAATCTGGGGGAATCTTCCCCCAAGCCTCCTCACCGCCCCAGAGGGGTGAATATTCTCTGCTCCAGGATGGCTTAGAGTACTGCTGGCTGCAGGGTTTCCCTGGCTCTCAGCCCATTAGTGCTGAAGGGAGGATGGGAGGGGGTCCTGTGGCACAGGAAGGCTCTGTGACAGCCACTGATGGGGTGAAACACTTTCCTGTCCAACAGCCACAGGCACCATCCCCATCACCCTGAACCTCTGCACCCCACAACTCCTCCTGCCCCTTGTCCCACCTCCTTCCTCACAGCAAACCTTTGCTCAGGTTTGATTTTTGCCTATTTGTTTTCCCACCCCTCCTGCTCCCTGACCTGACAAGCGCTCCTTTTAGCAGGGTATTAATTATCATCGCAGTGCTGGGATTGGTAATTATCCCTCCCTTGTGCTTTCTGGGCTTCCCAGCACGGCTTGTGACGAGGACAGGGTGGAACAGCTCAGCTGGCAAGGGGCTCATGGAGTGTGTCTCAGAGCTGTGGTAATTTTCCTGGGCCTGAGAGCAGGAAATGAGATGACGAAGAAGAGGAAAGGGAGAAAATTTTGTCTTTGGAGTCAATGGAGAATGGAAGAACTCAGCCTGTAGCCTTTAACCAGGATGCTTTCTTCCCAGTGGCTCCCAGAGTTTATAATGGAGAGGAAAACTAGGAGTTACTTTAGGCTGTCCACCAGGAGAAGGAGAAGCCAGGAGGGCTGTGAGGATGATGATGATGTCTGCCAGTGCTGAACTACTCCCTTGTAACAACATGCATGAGGAAGAAATCAGAATAAAGATGTAAAGAGGGGTCATAGGGAGAAGATTTGTGGGATGTGGCTACATCTCTTCCTCTGTGGGTGTTCATATGGGGCAACTGCAGCAAGTTTTGTTTTTCAGGGGATCACTTGTTTCCTCACGGGGCTTATGTGGGTAGAGCAAGCATTGGTTCTCTCACTGGTAATAATTACCATGCTCATGCCTGGTTTACTCATTTAGGACCTTGCATTTCACTGAACATTTTAAGTTAAAAACTCTGCGTTTAACTCCGCCCCCTCACACCAGCACAGTAATTCTGTGATACTTTACCGTATTTCAGTGCCAAAATTACCCAGCCAGGGCTGATGCTCTGAAATGTTCATCATTCCAATGCTGGCCAGGCTGAAGGAACCTGCCCTGGGAGGTGAGGGCCATGCTGACCCCAGCGAGGAGGCACCATGTGGGATGGCAGAGCCAGAGAGCATCGAGGTGGGAGTCCGGATGCCTTCCAAGGCACAGTGCTACTGCCACTGCCAGAAATGCAACAGCTCTCTGACATCAATAGAGTGAGAAAAAATAAAAGAAAATACTCCTCTCTGGCCAAAAGTGTGAATTTTTCTTCGGCAAAACGACAACACCGTGCTAGTGAAAATTGCCTTTCCTTGCAGCAGGGAGGGGAAAGGGAGATAAAAATGAAATAAGCTGTGCTTTCCTTCCCTTTATGTCTTTTTTGCAAACCTGCAAGGATTCTTTCTGTCTTTTCCCCCCACCACAGTTTCCTGCAGCAGTGAGAGGTTTTATTACAATTTATTGCGCACTTTTCTAGGAATTTAGGGGTCTCAAACAAATCACAGCCTCAGCCTGGTGAGTACAGCTAATAGTTGTAGTAAAAGGCAGGGTGTGCTCTGAGCACCTTTTATTCGAAACAGAAGACAGATGACTGAGGGAAAATGGATGAAGACCCTTTCCCACAGCCACCCCCAAACAATCAGTGCCAGGAGTAGAAATGAAATTCACATCTTCTCCCTCTGTGTGAAAACCTGCCCAGTGGGGGACTTTTCCCTGGTGTTAAGGATTAATTGTAGCAATGGAGCTGGGATGCTGAAGTCCTAAGCTAGAAAGCAGCAACCTGCCCTGACTGTTTCTCTGTCCCATGCCCAACTTGGGGACAGATGTCACATGGGAGACTTGAGGCCATGCACTGACCCACTTGTTTGCAGCCAGCAGACATTCCCACACACAGCATCTTGGAGGTTGTGGGATCAAACTCTGCAGCTTTTCCCTGTAATGGTCGAGAGCACAGGAGGTCCTTGACTTGGCCAGGCGAGGCTTGGAGGACATTTATCCCACAGAGATGCCCTGAGCAGGTAAATCCCCACCCCATCCTGGCTGGACACCTTGTCCCTGGGGAATTAGGCAGAGTTGTTTGCCCATCATTAATGGGAGCAGACAAAAACATGGCCACCAAGGTGGTGGTCAGCCCTTGGTGGCCAGGACAGAATTATCCTGGGAGGTTTAATTCTCAAACACACGAACCTTTGCAGCGAGGGCACTCTGAGCCTCATTGCTTACACAGAGGAGCCAGCCTGGCTTTTGGCTTTGGGGCTAAGGAAGATGATTCTTGGCTCTTAGCTCTGCCTGAGATTCTCTCTGTAACTTTGCCCAAATCACCTGGAAGAGGATGGACAGTGCGGCAGCTCCTGAGGGTGGACAGTCCCAGCTTTCCATGTGCTTGAAGGAGTGGAGCAGGTGCATCACCAAACCGGAGCTGCTGAGAGTTCCAGTACGGCTTCATCCTCCTCCTCTTCCTCCTCCTTCACAGCTGGTTTGGGGCAGCTGTGGATAACAGGCAGTCTGCACTGGCTGCCTCTTTTTTGGTTGCTCTATCTCCAGCTCAGCAAACACAGTCCAAATATGATCCAGAATCACCATGTGCCTCAATTTCCCGATCTGTCAAATGAGGATAAGCCTTGATTCCAGCGTTGGGCTGTCAGTGTTGCACTGCCACACAGGACCTGAAAGAAAAGGGCCTTCTCAGTGAGTGGGATCAGCACCCTGGAGCTGAGCAACTCCCCTGGTTGGATGTCCCCCATCCATGGTGCCTCTGCTGATTTTGGGCATGTGCTCATCCTTCCTTCACGCCAGATAAGGAACTGGCTCAGGAAACCGCATCCATCCTGCATCTCATGTGAAGGCAGATTGTTCACGGGCGGAGGAAATCTCCTGGAGAGTGAACCTTGTCAGCAAAAATGCAAATATTTAGAGACAAAGTGTTCATTACAGCAGAACTTGATTTCAGGGTCAACCCTTTTTGCAGCAAATTGTTAGCCAGCTAAAATGTTTATTGTCACCACACTCTGGCAGTTTTGACAGTACCTATCACGTTGAGCTTGACAATATCTGCATACGGCTTCTCCAGCTTTCCCTCACGCAGCCATGAGAGGGATTTAAGACAGAATAAAACAGTCAACAGATAATTGGAGCTATCCCCTCCTTTGTGGAAAAGCCAGGGCTGCCATGGGCCAGGAGAGATGTTTAGGTTGTTGGTGAGATGGTGCTGGGGCACACAGAGAAATATCTTGGTGATTTTATTTATTTCAGATGCAAAACTGCACACATGGAACAATACCCCCTCCCCTCCCCTCCCCCCCCCCCCCCCCCAGTCTGGCAGTGCATCAACAGAAATCAGACTACAAAGGCATGGTATTTCCTTTGGTCTTTTTCATGTGAGCCACATGGCTTCCCAGGCCCCTCAGCAGGGAACCACCCAGATATTAGTGGAGTTTCTGTGATTCTTCTCCATTCCCATTTGTGTTCTCTTCTGCTCCCCTTAATGCCTGCACAGGGATGAGCTCCCATCTCTGCACTGCACCCCAAGACCGGAGGATGGACGAGGCCAACTCTGCCTTGCTGCTGAACAGGGTGGCGGGGAAAGGGAGACAGCAGCAGGAATTTTGGGAAAAGAAGAACTGGGGTGAGATGCTGATGAAAACATCAAGGAGTGGACAAGGTGGCTGCAGCCACAAGGTCTCTAATAAAATGTTGGAGCTTGCTCTGCTAGACAAAAGACAGCAGCTTTGCAGCTCAAGGAGGGACTCTTCTTTTATCCTGCTTTTTGCTCCTCCATGCCTTTACCTTTTCCCCCAGCTAATGCTCAGGGAAGGTGAGCCAGTCTGGAACCACTGTGAAGGGGTTTTGTTTCCTTGCTTGCTGGAGCTGAGTGAAGGCTGTTTCATCTCAACAGGCTGCTCCCAACACCCCCTAATTTGAGAACTCCTGCATGCAGGCAGCAATGGAGTTGAGTGACCTTGCTGAATCCTGGCCGCTGCAGCTGCCAGAGAACAGGGGAGGAAAAGAAAGGAGGGGAGGAGGAAGAGGCACTTTGCTGTCTCCCATTAAAGCCCCAAGAGGCTGAAGATGAGAGAGCGGAAGTTTCAAATTGCCAGAACGTAATTCTGAAAGTCATTTTCCAAGCGCAGAGCTCTCCGCAATGTCACCTCTCATCTTCCAAGGTGGGGATTGAAGGAACAATAAAGCACAGAATATTCTGCAAAGGCAGAGCTGCTAATTCAAAGAGGGAAGAGGTGCCAGTCCCCAAACGGTCTGTGTCGCACCCCTTTCTGCTGGAGAGCTGTGCAGTCAGACGTAGCTGTACAAGGGCCCAGCTCCAGCTCCTTTCCTGAACCGTATCCAGGCTGGATGCAGGACCCAGCTGGCTTGTCCAGGCCCTTCTAAGACTAAGGATCTCAAAAGAAGCCCCCCTATTCAACAGTTCGATTTTTAATTTGACTCAAACTCCTGACTTTCAATCCAATGGCAATGATAATGATTATTGAGATCATTATTTTCTCAGATCTCCCTGAGACCAGCAGATAGAGGTGTGGAAGAAAAGGTGCACTTAGATATTCACACCCCTCTGCCCCAACCCAGCAAAGGTGTTCCTCCCTGCCCTCTCTTCCAGCCCTCTGCCTGCAAAGAAATCTGGGTTACGGAGTTAGGTGTATTCAACAAGAGTTTGGCCCAGGGTCTTGCCCCAATGAGTGAATTGTCCTCTTTTTCTGCAGACTTTGCCAACATTTATTCCAACTGCATCCCCCACTATGTTTATGAAATAACAAATACCTAAATATGCAGACATGTCCTGCTGAGATAAAATGCTTTCAATTCTCCTTCCGCTAATATCAGCTTGTCCCATCCTCCTTATTACTGGTGCCAACTGTCTCTCCAAGCACAGGTTTTTCCCCTCTCCCTTTCCCAAATTACTGGAGCTGAGACTGGGCCAGGTTTGCTCTCTTTTTGCAAATGTGCCTTTTTGCCCACCCAGGTGAGGGTGCTGAGTTTTTACGCTGACAATCAATTTTTGCAAGGTAATCCCTTCCCTATCCCACTTTCAGAAATGACACTTTTCCTTCTCTTCAGACCAGGGCTGATCCATGAAAAGAACTGGGCTTGTTTTAACCTCAGGTGATAAACTGGGAACAAGGAGTCTACAACCTGGAGACAGCACTTTGTCCTCTAAGCCAATGGGGTATCAAAGTTCAGTGCTATCCCTGGTTAGTTGTATTATTATTATTATTATTATTATTACTGTTATTATTATTATTATTATTTCCTGGTAACTATTTCCCTGCTTTTCCATCTGGGAGGCCAGTGAGAATATTGCTTTCTGGCCTGCATCCAGTTTTCTCCAGCTGGGATCAGTTCAGTCCAATGTTGCCATCTGTCCTTTGAGGCAGGGGGACATCCTCTTCCATTTTGGGCCTCGCCCAGAACCAATTCCCCCTTTCCCTTCCCCAGTGCACCCTGGACTCGACCAAAGCATCCAACAAACTGCATGTGACCATCATTAGACACGTGCATTTCTAAATTGACTTGGGCATGTGAGAGTCCAGTGAGTGGACTGTTGGCTGTCCACAGCCAGCCTGTGGATTGCCCTCAGGGCAGTGGACTCTGTCCCCATCCACAGGGTCATCTGGGGGCTCAGGTGTGCACAGGGTGCCCAGAGAAGTTGTGGCTGCCCCATCCTGGGAAGTGCCCAAGGCCAGGTTGGAACCTGGAATAGTGGAAGGTGTCCCTGCCCGTGACAGGGGATTGGAATGAGATGAGCTTAAAGGTCCCTTCCAACCCAAACCATTCCATGACTGGGCTCCCTGGGGATGCTTCGCCTGGGGGAGTAACTGGGGTGTGTGTTCCCTTCCCCCCTGCACTGGGATGTGCCCGTTGTCGCTTCTTCTCTCGCCTCATTACCGGCGGGAGGGATGCGCGGATCCCCCGCCCGCTCGGGAGGACGGGTCCCCTTCCCCTGCTCCCCTCGCTGCCAGCCCGGAGGGGGGGCCGGGAGGGGGGTGCGCATCCCCGGGGCGGGGGCGGGGGGGACCGGATTGGCCGCCGAGTGCGCTGCGAGGATTTTGCGGCGCGGCCCCATTGGCCGCCGCCGCCCATAAGTTTTTGCTCCGGACGGGAACTTTTCCCAGGGATGATGGAGTAACCTCGGGCGGCTCCGCGCCCGCTCCCCCCGCCACCCCGGGCCAGGCAGCCACCGCCACCCGGCAAGGATGAAGCTCTGCGGGACTTTCCTCGGTTCGTAGCCGTTCGCCGGCGGATGCGGGGGGTGCGGTGGGAGTGTAGGGAGGGTATTCCTTAGTGTGTCTCCCCCGTTTCTCCTCTAAAACACTTGAGTTGCTCAATTCTGCCTGAGTCACGCCTTGGCAAAGGGGCTCGGTCGCCGAGGGCGGGGGAATGCGAGCCCGCAAACTATTCCTCCTTGTTTTATAGTATTTTGCCCCCAGTTAGGCGGTAGAAAGAGGTTCCCGAGTATATTTCGGAGCGCAGGTCTTCCGTGTTCGCGTTTTGCGAGCGAGGTGCCGGTGTCACCCCCGCCTCTCCTCGCTGCGCTCCGGGCTCAGCTGCGAAGGGGCTACAGGTGCGGGGGTGCGCGACCCCCGGTGCTGCTGCTCCGAGGCACCGGCGGGGCTTTGTCCCCGCTGCCGCGGGTTTCACCTAATTACAAAGGACGAGGAGCGAAGGGGAGGGGGGCGAGGAGAAAATCCTGTTTTCTGCAGCTTCTGGTCACAGTTCTGCTGGGGAAGGGGGTGGTGGTGGTTGGTTTGGTTTTGTGGGGTTTTTGTTTCCCCCTCTTGCACATTGCTGGATAATAAAGGGGTGAGGGGGATGTTATTAAATAAAAAGTTAGTTCGTGCCTGTTCATCTGGGTGTGTGTTTCAGCGCCCGCATTACCCGAGGCACAAAGGAGGAAGTTTTGGGATAATGCGAGGTGCCTTTTGCAAAAGATGGTGATTGCTCCAATTGTTGTTCTTCAGGGAGAAAAGGGCTCTAGATTTGGCTTAGACAAAGGCATTGCCTCTTCGGGAAGAACCCGCCCAAACCGGAGCGAAGGGGCGCGCTGGAGAGCGAGCGAAGGGTTATTAAAAGTTTTTTTGTGCCTGTGCATGTTGTTCCATCTGCCAGGGGCCTGTAGTGGGCAGGTTTCTTCGCAACCCTTCAGCTGTTCCATATACAATATTAATGCTGGCCATTTCTATTCGGCATACAACAGCACTAATTGTAGTCTGAGGCATTAAGGCAGCCAGCCCATCTGCATAGAAGCTTTCAGAAAGAAACAAGGAAAAAAAAAAATCTTTCACCCCCAGCTGGTAATCGGAGAAGTTGGTGCCAATTACAAATGCGTAAAGTTTGAGATCTAATTTTCTTTGAAACAGACTCAAAGAAGCCAATGGAACACAGTGTGGTGGGTTTATGGCTGTGTTTACACAAGCAAATGGAGTTTTATTTTAAATAATTTCAAACTTGAAGAGCCTGATCTGAAAACACGAAGGAGGGGAAATGGCATGGAGAGCAGGGGAGGGGCGTGAAGGGAATCTGTTTTTAAAAATCCTCTCTGGGTTCAGCTCTGAAGGCGCCCTGCAGGCAGGGACTCTCGGAGCCCCCGTCTTAAAACCACTGAAGATGAAAATACGTGAACATTTATTTTAGACCTCTCAATTGCACGGCTCCCTTTAGGGAAGCGACGGCTCTTTGAGACCTGGAAACGCACGATAATTATCTTCTTCCTGAAAACAGCTGTGGAGTGGCTCTGGAGAGGTTTAGGGAGAGTGTGTGGGGGAGAAACACGATTAAAAAATGGCTGAAAAAATAGTTTAGAAGGTCGGAAGTGTGCGCAGGAGGGAGCGGGCGGAGCTGTCCGTGGTGCTGACCCGCCGCCGCCTGGAGCCCACGCGTGGCCTCGCGTTGCGCCGCGGGCTCCTCCAGCGCGGGGTGTGGGGCTGTTGCCTGAGACGGAGATTTTCTGGGGGTGAGAAGGGATTTGGGGGCTGCGAGATGGGAATTCCTGCCGCTGCTGAAGTTGGTGGCGGTGAGAAACTCCGGGGAAGGCGCCGCTTCTTTGCAGCGTTTTGGGAGGAGAGCAGAGGGAAGTCTGGCGAGTTTGGGAACAAAGAAAAGCCGAACACCCTCTCGCAGCCCAGAGCTCAGCCGGATGGTATCAGAGCTGTCAGCTGCCTTAGGGCTCGTAGGTGCGTCGCGTGTTAATAAATGCAACAGCAGCAGTAATAAAATTCCTCTCTTAACGCACGGAGAGGCACATGTGTGTGCTCATATCCATGCAGGCTGCGTGTGCTCCAATTTATGGGGGAGCACACACAAGTAAACACACTTCCCTGCTGCCTCCCTGCCGAATCTATTGTGCTTTTGTTTCTCAAGTTTTAGCATTACGGCTCTAAATGAAACAGCGGTGGAGAGGAGCAGGCAGCATTGTGAGCGGAGGGGAGCCGAGTCCACCCAGCCCTCCCTTTGATTCTATCGCGGGTGCAGAACAATGGAGATGCAGTGTAGCACCAGGCCTGCTGCCTGCAGATAAGAGTTTAATAGAATTTCTGAATGCCAAAGGTTTAGGATGTAAAATATCCCTGTCTTCGTGGTGTGTCCAAAGGAGATAGAAAACAGCTTTTCAGGAGTACTCTCTGCTGAATATCTCCTTTATGTTAATGGTTTAGGAGCACACCAGGCTGGTAAGCCATGGAAATGGGCATCCTAACAACCCCCAAAGCGGCCTCAACTGTTTAAAATTAGTATCTCTGCCACCCTCTCCTCAATAAAAGCCCTGAGATGGGAAATTGAATCACTCCTTCCTGCCATGTGCCCTGCAATGGTCTGTGGGTGAGATGGAGTTGCCGGCAGCACCTACTCCAGCCCAATCTGCCAGGTTTTGGGCAGTTCGAGAGGCTTTTCCCACTGCTGCCTGCACCTAACGTGCCCAGGGTGGGGGTGAGCTGGAGAGGAGTCTGAGGCCCTGCAGCTCTGGAGCTGGAGTTTCCCACAGGAGAGTGCATCCTCAGCAGGATTCAGCTTTCCCTGCCAGGCTCTGCCTCAGCTCTCTCAGGGCTCCTGGGGTTTCTGTCCATTTGTGAGCTCCCGCACCTTTTTGGAAATCTTCATTAAGACGACAGGGAAGTCTTAATTGTCTCGGCGATGCTGGGGATGGCACGAGGGTGCGGGGAAAAGCACTGGGTAGAAAAGTGTCGTTCCCTCCCCTCCTCTCCCCAACCCGTGGGGCTGCAGCCTGCCTGTGTTTTCCCCCGCTATTTCAGAAAAGTTGCAGTCCCAAGTGCTGATGCTCCCGTCTGGCAGGGGGCAGGGATGCGATGTGCTAATGCCCTTCCTGCGTCACCGTGCCGGGCTCTCTCCCCGGAGCCTCCCTCCCTCCAGCTCGGCGAGTACTTTCTCCTCCCGGGGTGGCCGGACCTCC
Source organism: Corvus moneduloides (assembly GCF_009650955.1). NCBI lineage: Eukaryota > Metazoa > Chordata > Aves > Passeriformes > Corvidae > Corvus > Corvus moneduloides. The sequence goes on from NC_045492.1 coordinate 8,757,134, forward strand.
ACGAAATGAGCATTTTCATGGAAAGGCGATGCTAACTCCTGGAAAGTGTGACTCTTTTTTGGGGGAAAAGATGCAAAATGCAAGAACGTTCACTTTTCTCACTTAGAAACAATCCCTAAACTGTTTTAGCCACCGTTTTCTTTTAGGACTTTTCCTTATGTTGTTCTTCCCATCCCAACACCCATAATGTAAAGCACCTTCTCCGGGGTGAGGTTTTGTCTGCTGGGAATACATTGCGTCATTTTTAATTTTTTTTTTTTTTTTTTTTTTTTTTTTTTTTTTTGCTTTTAAGGGGAGGAAAAAAAAATTAAAATATTTATACACCTTTTAACCACCGGCTTTTGAATATGTATATCAGCTAATATGCAATACTTCCAGGTTCATAGAGGCGATAAATTTCCCAGTCTGTTCTTTATGGTGATAGGTCATCTTCCTAACCACCAATAAATATTGTAAAGTACTTTCGCTGGAGCTGTGCTAACCCAGGGCATCTGTCACTCGCTGCTTGCTGCTATTAGGAATTATTGGGCCGTACCACGCGCCGGGATGCGCGGGGGGGACACGGAACGGCGCTCGTCGCGCTCGCCGTCCTTTTGTGTTGCTGCTGTCAGAGGAGCCCCGAGCCTCGTGCATATTAATTATGAATCAGCTCGGGCAAAATCATTCACCTTCTGCCGGGTCTTGGGGAGGGGGGAGAGCGAGGAGAGAGGGGCCGGCGGGGCTGGGAGAGCCCCAACTCTCGGTGCACTCAAGGCAGCCGCTCCATCTCTCTCGCTCGCTCTCTTTGATGCTATACTGTAAATTTATTTCACCTCAGAGAGTAAACAGATATATTGCAACCCCAAGGGTTCATGGGTAGTGTATTTACAAAGGGAAGGCGCAGCAAGCCCCCTCTGTGCCATTTCCATTAATGAGAGCGGTCATTAAGTAAATGAGACATTGCCTTTAGCAGGCTTAAGAGTTCACACACTAAGGAGTATCAGATATTTAATTGAAACCAACAACCCGTCTTACACGCGTGTTACTGGTGTAGGGAAGTGGGCTGCCCTCCAAGAACTCTCCCCCCACAACCTCCCCCATGCAAATTTCATGATTGGTTTCCGTGATGTCATTTTGTAAAGGGGCAGACAATAGCTGTGGGGAAAGGTAAGTCAATATTATGTTCTTTCGCTGACAAAGGCATATTATGCTGGCTTTTTTTCCTTTCTTTTTTTTTTTTTCTTTTTTTTTCCCTCTTCTTTTTTTTTTTTTTTTTTTTTTTCCCCTCCCCTCCCTTGGATTGAGACAGAGGGGAAAGGCTTTCGGAGCACACAGTTGATGTAAACAGACGCAGGCGTTTCGCCTTTACAGCACGAAGGCTGGGTTGTTGTTTTGAAAATTGCACTGGAGAACCGAGGGGATTTTTATGATGATCATCATGCTCCTAGGTCCATCTTTGCTCGCTCGCTCTCTCGCCGGCTGCGAGACGCTAGTGGACATGTTATGCTTCTGACTGAAAAGAGGTTGAATAAGATGAGAAAGGAGGAGATTTATTAAAAAAAAAAAAAAAAAAGCACAACGTCGCATTCAGCCGGGAAACTTTCTGAATATTTCTGGAAGAGGATGCTTGCCGGGTTTGTGAACCGCGAGATCGGTGGATGTTTATCCGGAGGGAGGTGTTAGCAGAAGACGCTCCTGGGCGCCGGGAGGAGTTTGCGCCGGCGGCCCCGCGGCCGCGGAGCTCTCGGAGGTGCTGACGGCCGGGCGGGACCGGGGCTCCACGCGTCCCTCGCCGCTCTCCCCTCACCCCCAGGCCCCTTCCTGCCAAAACTCCAGCCCAAGTCCGCAGCTCCGCACTCCTGGGGCGTTGGGGAGCTCCGCGGCCCCCTCGCCCGGGGACGTGGGTGCGGAGGGCTGGCGGCTGCTCCCTCCTGCCACTGCCAGACTTTTCTTTTTTGTCCTTTTTTTCCCTTTCCCCCCACTCTGCTTTCCGATTATTGCCTACTTTAGAGTTCTCTATTTATAGCAGCGAGGCACAAGGGAAGTGTGCCATGTTTGTGGATTTCTCTCTTTACGTTGACCACGACAGAAATCTGCGTGTTCTTATTTTTAGCTTGCTCGGAAGAGGCTTTGCTTGGCTAATCTCTTTATCAATTTTAGCAAAGTTTGTTGTTGTTGTTGTTGTTCCGTGGGTTATTCGGAGAAGGAGCGAGGGGCAGGGGGTTGGTGCCTGGGGATGTGCTGGCGCTGCCATCGGCCCCGCCGAGTTGGGCTGAGTTTGGGGTGCAGTTTGCCGGCGGGTAGGACCGACCCTCCCCGGGGAGGCGGCCCCGAAGGGGGGTCGGCACCCTCGGAGGCTCTCCCACACAAAGGGGCAGCTCGTGGGGATCAGCGCTCTCGGAGCAGGAGGCTTGGGGCATGCCCGGCTCCCCGGAGCCGGGCAGGGGAAGGGGGCAGGTTGCCCACTGCCCCCCTCGACCCAGCCGGGCAGCAGTGCGGGGGCAGCCGCTCGCCTCCCGCTATTGTTGAGCCCCCTCGCTTCGAGCAGCCGCTGAAAACAAGTGCGAAAAGCCCCGGCTAAACCTTCGTCATCGCCCTGCCGCTACTTTTAGTTATTTTTTTTTTCTTTTTTTCCCTTTCCCTCTCTCTCGTTGGCTCATCTGCTGTTATTATCAGCCTTTTCCATATGGCCACTTTAATTAATGGCAGACAAAAGGGAGTTTGGGGGGGGGGGGGGAGGAGGAATCTAGGAATTAGAGTTTATAGTTGGTTTGTCTCTCTCTGATGCTGTCATAGAAACCAGAAGCAAAGATGCCGCCTTTCCACTTCTTTGTATGATCCTGTTTATTGTTCCCGAGCGGCGCAGATTGGAGCAGGCGCGTGTTGCAAAGCACAAACCAGCGCCGGCTGCTACCGCCGGGAAACCCGGGCACAACTTGTCCCCTTCGGCTCTTTCAAACCTGCGTGCCCTCCCCCCTTCTCTCTCCTCCTTCACCTGCCTCGGGAAGAACAAGGAGAACTTGGTTTTCCTTTTTGGTTTTTTTTTTTTTTTCCTTCCTCTTGCTTTCTTTTCTTTTTAAAATTTTTTTTTCCCCTCCAAGTGATACTGTGGGTCTGTGGGATCCCCGCCGCACAAGGAGTAGGAAAAGTCTGGGAAGTTGGGTTTTTCCCTTCCCGGAAAGCAGACGGGAGCTGTCCCCTGTGTCCCGCTGGAGTTGGGGTCCGGAGCGGCGGCTCCGGCTCTGTCCCGGGTGCTGTTACCGAGCAGTCCCGGTCCCCCCGGGCTGGGCGGCCGCGGTCGGGGTTGGCGATTTCCCGGGGGTCTCGTCGAGGAGGGGCCTGGGCGGGCAGCGCCGCTTGTCCCCTGCTCAGTCCCGAGTGAGGGGTGGTGAATCCGCATCCCTTTCCCCTGCGGGGTTGCCGCCGTCCCGCGGCAGCTCTCGTGGGGCGAGGGGGCAGCGGGGGCACCTCGTGCTGTAGGAAGGACAGGGATTCGGCCCCCTCTCCTCCTCCTGGGAGTCCCGGCGCTTGGCCCGGCTGGAGGGCGGTCCCGCTGCCGGACGGTGCTTAAGGTCACTGCCAAGGGTGGCGTTGGTGACTTTGGGACGGGGGTGACCCCTCCCCGTTTGGCAGATCCTGGGCTGGAAGTGGGCGAGGACCCCCTCCCCTGAAGACCCCAAATCTCCCCCATTCTCACCCCACCTCCACCACCTCCACTCCCCGTCGGTCTGAGCTATTCGGTCCCTTTGCCCCCGGAATCATCCTTGTCCCCAAGGCAGGCGGAACACGAAGCAGGAGGGCAGCAGACCAGGGGTCGGGACGCCTGCTACCCCTACACTTCCCGGTTCTTGTTTTGGAGATCCGGGCTACACCCGTGAATGGCCCGGGCTGGGCTGGGAGACAAGGGCGGCACAGGTGCCTCCCGGCCGGTGGCTGCCCAGCGGGGCCGGGACTGTTCCCAACAGCCCGGAGTCACAAACTGGGGGCTGGGGGTGGGCAGGGGCAGGCGAAGCTCCGGCTCTGCGCCGCCCCCGCCCCGTCCCGCAGAGCCCCGGGAGCCGGAGCAGTTCCCGGCAGTCAGATGATGATGATGATGATGATGAGGGCAGGGCTGACTTCGCAAGACGTAGCTCGGCGTCAGAGCAGCTGCCATTTTAGCAGACAGTACTAAACCCCCTCCACCCCCCGGAAGGCTCGGCTTTGGGGTGCTGCCTCCAAACTTGCGTTCTGCATGGGACACGCTGCTCTTCTCGGGCTTTGGGGGGAGCAGTGCGCCCTAAGTCAGCAATTCTCTCGGAAGCGGCTGAATGACACAGCTTTAGAGCTCAGGAATAGAAACTCTTTTCCCTCCCTGAAATCCCACCGTAGTTTTGCATCAGGACTTGAGGAGGGCAGGTGAGGTTATGCTCCTGAACCCCCAAAATCAGTCTGTGTAATGCTCAATGGTCTCTCTCTCCCTATCCGGCGAGGGGCAGAGCCCTCCTTTTGCAGCCTTGGGGGCGATTTATTTAGCAAGGGATGCTGCTGTGCCCAGCTCTAAGGTTGGGGGGACCGGGACCCTCTGCCCCCTGAGAGCAGAGAGAGAGGAAGGGGAAGCGGAGGATTTACAGTAAAGGCTGGAGCCAGGGCTGGGCTGGGCTTCCCAGAAGACTTGAAATGAGGCATGTGAAGGGGAGGGAGAGGCGGGGAAGCATCGCTTTACCACGGGGAAGTCAGATGAGGAACTTTAATGGCCGAGTGGGGTACAGGACCCACTCTTTCCTTTGCTTTGTGTGAGTTTGTAGATGGAAAGGCTTATTTTTCCAGCTGTAAACTCTATGGCTGCATTTGTAGAGCTCTTCCCTTAATGGCAAAGGGCATCTCCAGCCGTCACTTTATAGCTGTTCCTCTTTCTCATGCACGGGAGCTGAGCATGGAGGACCCTTGCTGCAAACTTCCAGAGCTGGGAATACACCACTGTGTGTTACTCTTCTTTCCCCAACAAATCCCCCTTTGGGTTATTTGTTGTGCAGATACTGTTTGCTCCCTGGCTGTGCAGACAAGGAGGGAGGCTGAGGTGCCCCCACACTGCAGGTTTATTTGGCGTTTTGGAAGCTGTGTGAAAGGATTGTCAGCCTGGGCTTAAGTGCCACACAGCCTCTCAGTTCCCAAGTATTTCTGGAGCTTTGACAGAGCAGAAGTTGCTGTCAACAAGGCCTTTCCATCCTTTTCTCTTCCTTTTCTCTTCCTTTTCCTTCGTTCTCCTGTGTTTTACTGGTTTCTACAAAGAATAACTCTACCCATGTACCCATGCTGGTCTTCCTGGGTGTGTGGTGCAGAGCCCACTGGTGTCTCTGACACCCTTAAAGCTGGATTGTGAGATACTTCCCATCTTCAAATATTTTGTATCAGTTCTGAGGCTGTTTACCTTTGCAAAGTAGAAGTTTGATCCATAGCCCAGGCCTTAGAAAGGAGAATCACGGTGTGAATAGAGAAGTGGGGTGATAAGCACAGGCTGTGAAAAGTTTCTGGAGTGAAGAAAGGCCCCAAAATACCTTGTTCCTAGAATGAAATGAATTTATGTGAGAGTTTCTTCTCTGGGATCTGGGATCCAGGTAATGAGCAATGACAAAGAGCAGGGTTAGGACATCCCTTCAGCTCTCTTCAGAGATGGGAGGGGGGGAATCTGTCCCCTCCCACTCCCCACAAATATTTTCACCAAGGAGAGAAGGGCTTTATGGGTTTATATTTGGAGTTTCCCCTCTTGTCAGGTTAATCTGTCAAAGGGGATTTCTGAAAGTGCAGCGTTTGCCCTTGCCGAGCTCAGGAGCTGCTTCGCTGGGAGCAGCTGTGTGGTGGCTTTGCCCTTTGGGACAGGGCTGACACACAGAAGGTAAAGAGAGCTTTCCAAGCATCTCCCCCCCATGCAGCTTCCCTGGGAGCAGCAGCATGGGAGGGTATCCCTTGGCTCCCCTGAGCTGCTTTCCCACAGCACCTTGCCTGGCAGGGAGGTCGTTTCTGCCCTGGAAATGGCTCAAGTTGGGCATTGAGGTGAGGACATCTCAGGGGCAGGAACATGTATTGAACAATTATGCTTAAAGACTGTAAATATTAAAAATCACCAGAGTGGAGCAGATCCTCAAAAACTTGAAACACTGTGGATTTTCTATGGACTCTTTCATAGAAGGCACAAGCCGGAGTTTTTAGGAAAAATGGCAAATATACACCCCCAAAACGAGTGGTTTTCTATTGTTGAGGTTACTCATCCCCACACTGCTCCTGTGAGGCCTTGCTGAGGGTTTGCAGGAGTGGGTGGGGAGGCAGAGAAGCTTTCTGGGTGGGAGAAGTCCAGACAAACACACTGACCACTTTCTGTGAAATGTTCTCTTGAAGCAGGAGTTTGCCCTTTGAGCAGCTGTACAGTGAACAGCTCCAGCTCCTTTCTAAATCCATGGACCCCCCATGCTACAGGAGCCTTTGGTGAGGCAATGCCTGTAGGAAACTGATCCAGCAGTGCCCTGGATGGATTCAGCACCGGGAATTGTGGCTGGTTTTGGGCAGACCCAAGAGGGAAAAGGCAGATGTGGCTGTGGCTTGTTTATGGATGAGTGGAGGGACAGGAGGTGAGCTGGGGCTCCATCCCGCTGCCCTGCTCCTTTCCTGCTCCCATCAGAGCATCCTGGAGTACCCACTGCCACACACACGTTCAGGTCTGACTCAGATGCCAGGAGTGTTTTGCAGCAGCAAGGAAATGAATTAGCTGGGAAATCTTGCCCAGGGTGGGGTGGTCTGGTGTGAAAGGATGTCAGGAAAGGGAAATAGGGAATTCCCAGGCGTAGTTTAGTTGAGGAAAAAGTGGCTGGGATCACCTTGTTCTGCCAGCTGGGCTGTTCCCAGCAATGTCAGTCTTAGAGCAGAATGCTGAAGTGCCACGCTCTGCAATGCTCTGATTTTCACTTTGGTTCGGTTTAGGGAAAAGGAAAAAAAAAGGGAAAAAAAATTTCACCTAAATTAAAATACTTTTGATCTTTGTCTTTCATTGAACTCTTTGCTTCAGAGAGAATAGATTAATAAACACTTTCAAATTGAAAAACATAGTTTGGAAAGGTTCCCCTTTCATCTTTAACACAGAGCTTTAATGCTAACCTGGGTATGAGTCGGCTGTTCCCCCATTTCTTTTCCCTCGCTTTTTTTTTTATCTTAACAACAATAACTTTGCTTTTATTGTGATCATGCTGGCCTTTACTGGTCACTTTTTATTCTTTCCTTTTTTATTTTGAAGTCAGCATGTTAAAAAAAAAAAAAATCGCAATGTTATTTTAATCAGACCAAATGAAAGAGCAAATCAGAGCGAGAATTTTAATCTGCCCCAAGCAAAACTGCCTTGTACATCTGTCATGTTGGGATTAGTGGAACTCTTTAAAGAAGCTGAAGACTTTTTAAACAAAGTATTAAACATTTGTGACCTGATTTCCATTCTTACAATATTCTCATTAATAAGAGCGCAGGCTGAAAAGACATCTGTTAGGTCCTATTTGTTTTAAGAATATTAAAGACTAATAAGAATATTGGAGGGCGGGGGTGTGTGGGGTGTGTGTCTCAGAGCTGCAGTTTTCCGAAGTGATTTTGGGTCTAACTTCGTGTGTGGAAGGGGGAAACATAAATCTTGGACCTCAAGTTGGATGCTCCATGTTGTTGTTCGTGGTCAGTTTAGGCTGGTGGTGCTTGTGTGAGGCTTCCCTTTGGGCTGGGAGCTTTGCCTAGGGTTCCATCCCTGCTTAGGGAGTGGAGAAGGGGAAACTCTGCCTTTCCAAGATAAAATGTAGGCTGAAATGGTGCAGAAGCAGAGATACAGCACAACTCCCGTGTGTGTCGCCTGCCCTCATCCAGCGCTGCTTTGGACCAGCCAGGAAACAGAGTAGGGAGGGAGTGAAAATGTCCTTCATGGGTCTGCTGCTTGCTTTTTGCTTGATGGGAAGGCTGTTAAAGTAAATGGCCCAGCTTGGACCCCTAAGGAAAAAATAAAGCCAGGCATGTGCTGGGTAAAGTACTTGCTGAAAGAAGCCTTCCCTATTAACGTGCATATATGGTTTAAGAGAAGGTTGCTGTCGACTGCAATCTTTGCATCTTGTTTATGCTTGCTGGGTAAAATATTAACTAAAGCATCTGAACATAAAGTTCTGGTGTGAAAGAATATCAGCAGGGGAGAGCCATATGGTGCCAGGCTGCTAACAAAATACCAAACGCTGGAGATTCCTTTTTGCAGAAGCCTGAAAACTCTCGTTCCCATCCATAATACATGAGTTCACGCCTTTGATTACTCCAAACATTAGTCCAAGCAGTGCGGGCGTCTCTTTGGAGCTTACACAACTTAGGGCACGCCGTGCTCTTCCCCCCTCTTCCTTTACATAAAAGAAATCGATGTCGAGCTGTTAAGATACAAATATCCAATATGCTGTAAGACAATATGTTTCCGAAACTGCTGCGTAAGCTGCCTTCCCTCTAATTAAATATAAACTGCAGTAGAGACTCAGCTTTCTTCGTTCCTCTGCTTGAAATTGTTTGGCAAGCGTGTGGCTCTCCCTAGGACAGCATCTGCAAGCGAGGTTGGTGCCAGTTTTGGGGAAGCCTCTCGCTCCTTGTGGGTGCAATCAGAACCTTTCTGATCGATGCTGAGGGCTGTAATCGTCTCTCTGAGCAACAGCTCCCAGGCATGTTTATCTGAGCCCTCTCTGCATGTCCAGGGTCGGGTGCATTCAGCAGCAAAGGATTCAAACCCAGCATTAGGAGGATCCCCTGGTGAATATTATTATAAGGTACAAGAGATGGCTCTGGGGGAGCTTTCTTGCACACAGTATTTAAAAACCAAGTTATTGCTGGCAAAATCTATAGGTGACAGTCTGAGCACTTTTGAAAATCTTTTCTCTTTTTTCAAACAATCCCTTGAAACCAACAATTTGACGTTGAACAACTCATGCTTGTCACTGAGTGTGGCTGGTTAAGATGTGTGGTGAGCACCCCATTCTCTGAGCACAGAAACACCTCCAGAATGCAGAGAAACCTCCCCAGCAGCTGCCTTTGGTTAACCCACATTTCAGAGCTGGAGCATTTCCCTGCTCCTCATGCTCTCCAGCCTGGGTGATGCAGCTCTGGGGGGTGGCAGGCAGTGGCTCTGTGGCAGCTGTGGGTCTGGGGCCAAAGCTTGCATTCAAGTCACCTGTTTCAGCTCTTGGCTATCCAAACTGTCTTGGAAGCACATCAGGTTTAGCACCTAAATGCAGAATTAGGCTTTCCTTTTAGCACTGACTCTTCCCACTGTGGCTGTGTGGGCGATACAGGGTGATGGGATGGGAATTGTCAATGCCAAAACCTTGCTGGCTGAATGTCTGGCAAAAGTTTTGGGGCAGGGAAGGGTCAAATCTGCAATACTGTGTCCCAAAGAAAGGCTGCTCTGGTGAGCTGCTAGGATAAGTGAAGGTGTCAGGTGGGCTTTGAGAAAAGTTGTCTGATTTCAGCCTAAAACTGCCTTCTAGTGGGGCCTAAAGCCTAAACTCAGCCTTTCTGGGGAACATGTGTCCAGTCCTTGCTCTGCACACAAAGCCCCAGTGCCTGTGTGGGAATGAGAGGAAAATAAATGAATTCACTTCCATGGCAAAGGAAAACAAAATCTTTATTTGTAGGAAATCAGAGTCCTTGGGTGGATGAGATTCTGGGTAAAGTTATGTTGGGCAAAGTTAGCCAAACTTGAGTGGCTTTGCAGAGAGGAAAGAGTTCATCCCTCTAAATGCTGATGTGGCCATGAGCACGTCTGGAGTCCCAGCTTCTCCTGCTTGTGCATCCGTTTCTCTTCCATAATTCTGAAGCTTTGCATCTAGTGAGCTTCTGGCAAGTGGAGTTAAAGGTTTGTTTGTTGCCCTCAATATTTTGATGTAATTAGTCAGTGAGCAACTCGCTGCTTTTGCCCAGAGAAACGCGCTCTCCAAGAACACAAGTGACAGGAGAGGATTAATAGCCTTCTGGAGAGAGCTGCTCCATTTTTTATTTAATAAAAAAGAAAAAAAAAAGAAAGTGGAGGGAAAAAAAAAAAAAGCGTGCCTGTGAGCAATGTTGTTGCTTTAAAAAAAATGACATTCGAAACGGTTAACTCTGCCTGCGGTGTCTCAGCAGAGCACAGAGTTGTCAGCTCCTGTCCCACATTCCCTAGAAACTTCCAACTCCCTCTCATCATGGAGCAGCTTTCCTGGCTCCCAGGGAGGCAGGTGGCTCTGGCAGGTTGGCTGCTCCCTCTGCACTCACCCACCAAGCGAGGACACCCTGCCAGAAACGGGAGGATTGGGAGAAAATGATTTGGAGGAGGGAGAAACTTCAAGCTTGATGGGTAGAAGCTGATCCTTGGCTGTGGGGTCTGAGGGTACCTGTGGGACTGTGTGGGCTTTCCCTGCTCCTGGCTCAGTTTTGGGACAAAACCGATGCAGCACAGAGGGCTCAGCCCATGAAAGGAGCTGGAAGTGGGGATGAAAGCTGCTCCAGGAGCAGTGCCCATGGGCATCCAGCTGCTGCCTCACCCTCCTCCTTGTTGTCCCTGCACTGCATTCCCAAGCAAGTGAAGGCTGCAGGAAGGACAGAAAGGTATCACTCGCCTCTATTTAATTTCAATTACACAGAGCCCGCAGGAGTGCTCAGAGCGGTGCCAGCAGGGCTATAAACTCAACATATTTGATGATTCTCCTTTTTTTCAGGCAAATGGTGCACAGCAGCCGGCCCATTCAACAGCAATAATCCTGGGGGGCTGTGACACTCGTGCTGCAGTGGTGACTCCTGTTTAATGAGCTGACCCTTCAGAAGGCATTAATTGCCTCATTTCGTGGTGGGCAGCGTGGCACCCTGTGCCTGGCCCTGCTCTGGGGGTTCTGGCTTGGTTTGAGTGTGCCAAGCCTGGGAGGGGGATGCTGGTGGGGGCTGAGAGCCAGCGGGCACTGAGCAGAGCTGCCTCATACCCCTGGGGAGTTGTTGCTGCACGATGATCTCACCTCCTTTTATGCCTTATTGCTTCTGTCTCCCTGACTCCATATGACACATGCTTACGTGTCAACTTTTCACTTCTTATATGGCAGCAGAGAGAAAAGGCTTAATATCATAAAGACAAGCTGGCAGCTGGGAAGTAGTCCATTTAGTCATCTAACTTTGCGTCAGAGGCACTGCCAGCCCCTTCCCTGGCTCTTCCAGGCAGCTTCTCCCTCCTCTGCCCGACCTGGTGTCACATGTGGTAGAAATCCCTGTCAGGAAAACACCTCCTTGAGCAGACACTGTTGATGGACCCCAGTCCTGTGCTGGGGGCAAGGAGGTTTGTGTTCCACAAACACATCTGCATGCCCAGCTTGGGCCAAATTTGGGCAGAAACAATGTGGAGTTTTGTTTTAGCTTTTGGGGTTTTGCAGTTGTTTTTACCCAGAACCTACAGGGCTGAGGGTGAGGTGCCACAGCAGATTCAAAGTAACTTGGGCTGTGACAGTCAGCACTGGGGCATCTCAGGAGGTTTGGAGCTCAGAAGGAACTCAAGAATCATTGACAGCTAAATCTATGGATAGCTAAAGTGGTAGAGGAAAGACCAGTTCATATTTCCCATTTCTTCTACTCTTTCCCTGCACGCTGAGGAAATCTGTATTTGCTTCTCAGAAGCAGATACTGAACACTGTGCTGCTCCATCCCAGGAAGGTTGTCTGTAGTGGCCTTTTTACATTTGGCTTCCCCTCAGTGCTCAGCCTTGTACCCCCCTGTGCAAGCACCATGCTCAGGCTCTCTCTTCCCTTATCTCTTAGTTTCCAAGCTGATGATAGAGAGGTTTGGATGCAGTGTGTCAGATACTCAAGCTGGATCAATGCCTCCAACTCAGTCTGTTTACATCCATCCATGCTGGGAGTACTGCCCTGTGCAGGCTTACAGCAGCTGTGGGGAAGGGGACTTTGGTTTCAGCACTTGCTGACGCCTCCTTTCACCCCTCAACTTGTTGGGGTGGGCTTGTGTCACCAGTCTGGGGGGACGGCCCTGTCCCCATGCCCATGTTTGAGGAGATGCACAGAGAGCTGGTGCTGTGACTGCTGCTGCCATGGTGGAGGTGGAAGCAGCACTGTGCTGCTCTCCCCAGAGGTTGTCCCAACAGCTGGGAGAAAGAGAGGTGAACCGGGGGAGTCTTGGAGCTGAAATCCTCAACTCTCGTTTGTTCCTCTGAATCATCGTGGCTCCTTTCTCACCAACCCCTTCTTCAGCCACCCTTCTCCTTGTTCCTCTTCAGGCCCAGGAGTCCTAATATTGCCCTGGAGCCCCTTGGTACAGCAAAGAGCACACACAGCCCTAAAGGTCTTCCCAGACCTTCTCAGGTGGGGAGGGACATCCGTGCCCAACACTGGCACTGCCAGTGGACACACTCCTTGTTCCTGTTCTCACCCTGGCTTACACAGGTTGCTTTCCCACTCCCGAGGGCTCCTGTGCATCAGCAGCACCATGGGAAGGGTTTTACAAGACTCTTGCAGCCTTACCCTGAGCCATCAGGTGGTTTCCTTCAGCAGCAACGCGTCTCTGGGCTGCTTCCTTCCCACTGGTCCAAGACATGCTTCTCCAAAAGCATCTCCAAGAATTTATGTGCACTGAATTCTCCTGCTGGTGTTTCGACACGTCAGCTCCACAGAGGCTTTCAATTTGGTATGAAAAGTAATTATTGCCAGGGTGCAGTTTAGCTGTTGTGTTTTACAGTGCTGGTAAGGTTAAAAGAAATAATAATAATAATACAAGAAAGACTCAGCCAGAGTAACCGCCTGCAACATGCTATTTGCATTTTTAAGGAAATACTTCTTTGAGACAGCTTGGGTGAAAGGTCGGCATTTGCATATAAATGGAAAAGAAAGTGTGTGATGCTGGAAGTTACATCTATATTATTTTCTCAGCAGTGAGCTGCTGTTCTGGAGATTAAGGGACGCCGTTTGCATTTGGCTTTTGTTGAATAGAGAAGGTACCAGGAAAGGCAAATTAGAACAAAATAATGAGGGAAATGTGCAAGAAGAAAGAAGCAACATCCTGTTTCTGGGAGATGCTCTCCTGGATGCCTGACACCTCCCACGCCTGCTTGTACATGCGCTGGGCACGCGTGGATGAGCGTGGCTGGGAATGGCTCCCTTTGCATGTACAAAAGGATGGATGCTGGAGAGGGTGCCAGTGGCAGGAGTGGTCCCTGCTGTGAATAAGCCTGGCAGAAAGGAGGATGACGGTGCTCATCATTTGGAAGTGATATGCTGGGGCTTGCTTGATTTTTTACTTTTTTATTTTTTAATATTGTTATTTTTTCTTTTAATTCAGGCTCAGGTATGTTTGGAGAGGAATTATCAGCCATCTCAGTGAGGTTCCTCCAATTGCAGTAGGAACATTCACACTTCGTGGCTGGCAGGGCCAAGGCAGGAGGCAGAGAAATCCACAACTCAGGTCTTGCTCTTATCTTGGAGGGGTCTACATTGGCCAAGAGATTTTCCAGGCCCTGCTGCTGCCCTGGGCCTTGGAAACACCAAAAGGATTCTCTGGTGGAGAACCCCAGTCTTTGTTTCCCCTCTTGTTGGTGGCCTCGCTCACCACACTCAGAGCAGCTTTGTGCTTTGACAGCTCCCCCACGGAGCTGGGAGAAAATGGGATGTTGAACAATGTTCACTCTTTAATCTTTTTGATCAATACTTAAGAACACCGTGCAGACAGCAGCGGTGCTGTGGGCACGCAGCTTTTGTTCCTCTCTCGAAGAGTACACAAGTGGTACAAGGGTGGAGGGTGAAAACCACCTCGTTTTATACCTTCTGCTGTGTCCTGCTGCTGTGCACTGTGCTGCTGCCACTCGGTAGGAAAAGAAAAAAGGCTCTAATAAAAACTCTTATTAACTGGCCATGAACACTGGAGCATGAATATTGCTCTTAATGAGGAGACGCCGCAGCCTCATTTGCTTCCCTGGCATTGTAGGCGCACAGGGCTTTGGCTCCTGCAGCCCTGGGTGATACAGAGGGTCAGGATGGAATGTTGGTCCTTCCCTAGAGCACAATTTGGTGTGCAGAGGTGCTGGGCAGGGGTGCAAAGAGGACCCCAGATGGCAGCACAGCCATCACCAGGGTCTGGGGATGCCAGGTCCCACAGCAGGGTGGTGTCTGTACCCTGCTCCTGGTGGATTTTGAGCTTGTTAATGAACCCCACCACTGAGGGTTTTGCTCCCTCTCCAAGGACCAGTTTTCCATGCTTCTTCCCATTGCAGCGTGTTTTTGTGCTTGGGAAATTTGAATCTTTTTGTGATTCAGCCAGTTGCTCACTGTCCTGTCCTAGGGCTGTGGGGAAGGGATGATTCCCTGTTCCCATCAAGGGCCTGACAAAGAGTTCAAGAGCATTCGAAATTGCCAGGTATGACAGGACAAAGCATGAGCTGGCACAGCTGAGGTGACCACAGGGGCTGACACAGCTGCCTGGGCAGCCAACAGCACCAGAAGCAGGATGAGCCAAGAGGTGAGGTGGCAGGGGCTGGGAAGAGGAGTGTGAGTCACTGTGCTTCAGGCAGTGCTGGAGGAGGGAGCTGAGGCAGCGGATGCTCCCTGGGCTGCAGGAATGGCTGGAAGGAGAGGGGCAGGTTCTTGTGGCTGGAAATGGGGAAGCAGAAGCACGGTGCTGGCAGTGCCCTGACCTCTTTCCTTTGGCATTGTGTGGTGCTCCCCTCCGGTGCCCTGTGCCCCAGGACCCGCAGAGCTGAGCAGGCTGTACTTTGCTGTCAGCACCAAACACCTCAGAGCTGTGCTGGTGCTGAGCCAGTGGCTCAGCAAGGCACGCTGTACTACAGGGGGCCGTTTGGCAGGGAAAGCACTAGAAAGGCTTGTTCCTACTGAAATCAAACCCTTCCTTTCCTTTGGGTAAGGGGAAAATAAAAGGTCAGAGTGCGCATCACAGATTTCCCGACATCACAGCGTGTGGTTTGGGAGCAGGGTGGGTTAAGCCAGCACTGTGTTTGTTGGGGCAGTGGAATCACAAATGCAGTTCACTGGTGCAATGAGTTGTTGGGTCTCTGGACAGCCATGTAGTGCTGCAAGGCACCCTCTGGCTCTGTGCTGCCGTGAGAGGAGCCACGGCTGGGAATGACGTGGGGATAAGGAGCAGAGAGCTCCTGAGCAAACGTTGTGAGCTGTGCAAACACAGCCATGGGGTCAGGTCCCCACAGCTCAGCCCCAGCTGAGGAGGAAACTGCTCATGACCCCTCAATTTTTCTTTTTCTAGAGATTACAAACTCTTTGGGACTTGTCTCAGGGGTGAACAACAAAGCTCAACATCCCCATCCCTGGAAGTGTTCAAGGCCAGGTTGAATGGGGCTTGGAGCAACCTGGTCTAGTGGAAGGTGTCTCTGCCCATGGCAAGGGGTTGGAATGAGATTATCTTTGTCTTTTCCAACCCAAACCATTCAATGATCTCCCTGGTGATTGCCCAGCTCCTCTCTAAATGTGATAAGGAAAAGTATCTTTAGGCCAGCAAATGAACAAAGTAGAACCATAATCCAGCCAGCCATGCTACACCTCCCATCCATATATCCCATCTTAACTAATTATTAAATCATATTTGCTGATAAGTATGAGATGTAATATCTATTACACAGCTGTTAAACCTCAATTAATATGTTTTAATGATCAGTCGTTTACTGTGCAATATACAATTAACATCCGGTATTAGATCTTAAATTAAATGTGTGTTTGGGAAGCTAAATTTGCAGCACTGAACACAGCCCTGCTGCAGTAAACAGAGATAATTGCCTGGAACCAGCAGCATTCCTGTGCCCTGAGAGGGGGCTAAACCAACACTCCTGGAATCGGGGATGAATGCAGGAGAATTGCTGAAGAAGCTGGGTTCTACTTTTTCAGTATATTTTGATTCCTACAGAGGTTTTAATTCCTTTCCTTTGGAAAAAAGCACCCTGATGCAGAGCTACTGTGTTCCTGCAAGTGGGAACGTTGAGCTGCGTGGAGTGCTGGCTCACAGGGGTCTTTTCTTGGCAAAGGTTGGGCAGGAGCGCGGGGCAATGAATTGTGCTGAGTCCTGGGAGCCGTGTGAGGGCATTCAGTGCTGCAGTTTGGAGCTGAGACTGAGGCCTTAAATCAAAGAAAAGGCTCATGTTACCTGCCAGCAGGAATGCTCTCATTGTACCAAGGGCTGGGGGCCATGCAGGGAAGTAAATTCACTTCTTGGTATTCTCCAGGCAGTGGCCACAGAGCTGCATGTGTGGGCAATGAACTGCAAAATCACAGAATCACAGAATGGTTTGGGTTGGAAGTGACCTTAAAGATCATCTTGTTCCAGTTCTTTCCAGTCAGGGACACCTTCCATGATTGCAGGTTGCTCCAAGCCCTGTCCAACCTGGCCATGGACACTTCCAGGGATGGGGCAGCCACAGCTTCTCTGGGCAGCCTGTGCCAGGGCCTCCCCACCCTCTGAATAAAGAACTTCTTCCTAACAGCAAATCTAAATCTTGGTTTAGTTTTAAGCTGTTCCTCCTTATCCCATCACTATTTGCCCATGTAAAAAGTTGTTCTCCCTGTTTTCTATAAAATGCAGGGGTGTCAGGCAGCCAGCAGTGCAGAGGGGTGCAGCAGCCCAGGAGTGGCTTCTCCAGATTGGAGAAGGTGTAAAATTTGGTTTTGAGATTTTTTTTTTTTAATTCACATAAAAGTTGGGGCCACAAAATTCTCCCTCTGATCCCTTGCACGGCTGCAGTGTCTGCTCTGAGAAGTGAGCCCACATTGTCTGGTGGGATTCTGAAGGACCCAGACTGTTTGCAGCACGCTGCTGCCTCGTTAACTCAGGATTCACCTTTCCCATGAAAAATGCGCCTGAAGAAAAATGAAGAAAAATTTTCCTCCCTTCCTTTTCCTTTTCTTACACTTGGAGGAACAAATGAAGATTGATATGTTTTCCTCCTAGTCTTTCAGTTTAAATATGCAGTGATGCATCTTATGAGGAAAGGAAGCCTGCACCCCCCCATGTTTTCTCTACAGAACCTTCCCCTCACCCCATCACTTTGCTATAGCAGGTGTAACCTCTGCAGAGATTTGGGGACAGGGCGGGGCTGCAGTGGGGGCTCCCCTGGCACTGTGAGGACATGTGTGAGAGCTGATTGTCACCAGGAAGCCCCCTCCTTGTTTTCTAGTCATCCTCACCCCAAAGCTTCCTATGAGGTTTATTTTTGGGGGACTTTTTTGTGATTCTTTGGAGGGTTAATTTTTTTTTTCTGGCAAATTAATGCTTTCTTCTCTCATTGGAAATGTAAAGTAAAACACATGTTAGTCTGATTAACGCTCCAAATTGCTATGGTCTCCCTCCCAAGTTTCCACATCATCTTGTTTGGGGTGGATGAGGGCGACCCAAACATTTCAAGGAACTGGTTCTTTAGTACCAGGATTCCACACAACTTGTAGTGCTTTGGCTCACAGCTGTAGATATCCCAGAAGGGGACAGAGATTCAAGGTCTGGGAAAGAACACAGTTTGGCAGAGGATGGCGGTGGCTTGTCATAAATGTTGATGGGGAAAAGCAGCCTGTCTGAGAGTCCAGTGTGTGCTCCAGTCCTGAGTGGGTGGATGGTACTGAGGAGGGAGCTGTTGGGGGAAAGCTGGTGGTTTCCCTTGGGATGTGAATGCCAGGCAGTGATCCATCAGACCAGCTGAGCATCTAGGTAATTTTCCAAGGGGTGTGGATGCAAGTGCTCCAGGCTCTGAGCTATCACTGTCCCACTTCAGGGCCAGGAGGGGGACCCCAGAATATGCCATTCCCTCTGGGATCTGCTTCCCATGGGCTAGAAAATGTATTTAAGGCAATATCCCCCACTTCCTCGTGGGTTGCCCAGGCAGGGGTTAACAGATGTGTCCTTCACATAACCAGTGAGCTTCATTTCTGCTGAAGCCAGGATCCGGAGGGAGGTGGAAAGGGCAGAGCCAGCAGTGCAAGCTGATCCTCCCTGGAGACCAGATGCATTTAAGCAGCATGGAATAGAGGAAACCTGATTCCAGTGTTGACAGAGCTGCCTTGGCCATTCCAGCTGGGCTGGGCAGAGTGACTGGAGCAGGCTGGAAGGCTCTGAGCTGGTGTGGCCAACACACCTTCAGCCTGGGCAAGGCTCCGTGCCCCAACACTCAGTCCCTTCCTCTCCTCTTGCTTAAAGGGATGAAGGCACGGGACTTTGGGATAGGGCCTCTGGCAAGGACAAGCTGGCACCTTGAGCCAGATTTACGCACAGCAGCTTCCAGGATTCACCCTTTGCCTGTGACTTGGGCACACATGAGAAAACAGGCCCAGAGAGGACGAGTCTGCATGTGTGTTGCTAGTTTTTCCTCCTCATGGTTGAATCTTGTGACCTCTCAACCTTTGAAAAATCTTCTGAGCTATCTTTGGGGCTATCCAGGATCCATTGTTTCCACAGTTTAACCCTCTCTCTGCTCCTGCCCCCACCGCATCCCATAGAGGATGCTCCTGCTTTAGAACGTGCTGTTGGGAGAAGGATGCTGAGGGAAATGCTTTAGATAAGCAGGCAGGCAGTGCTGGCCTATGAATGTGCTATTGAAACATCTTTATTTCTTATTTTTTGATATTTTCTCCCTCTGTTCTCCTTTCTTCTGTCCATTTCTAGCTTCTTTCCCTCATTTTGCTTGGTTTTCATCATCTGCTTGGCCATCTGTGCCTCCCCACTCCCTTTCCTCGGAGTTTCTCCAAAGCAGAATAATGTTTCAGCAAGTCTTGGATTTTGTCTCAAAGCCCTGAGCCTTTTCTGAAGGTCCAGGCTGGAACACAGTGCTTCAAACAGGATTTGGAGTCTCTAACACAAATGATTCTCCTGTGACACTTTGAAAAGTCCCCCTGGCTGCCCTCCTGGCTTGAGAACAGCTGTTTAAGGACAAATACATAAAGGTGACTTTGACAGTCACCTATCTTAGGAACCATTTTGGATGTACATCACCCTAAAATTGAATTATACCAGTCTTCCAATGTTAATTTTCAGCTGTTAACAGCATGTTTTCCAGCTGAGGACCAAGCTGAGCAGAGTTGCAGCGCTTGGGGTAGGCTAAGGGTGGAAATTCTTTATGGTTGGGGCTCTTGGCCTTGGCACAGAACCCTGGGGTCCTGCTTGGGACATGGAGGCCCTCAGGATTTGTACGGCCATTAAAGAAAGCAGGCAGGGAATAAATACTGCATTGCCACCTCTGGTTGATGCTGCTGATGGGATGCTGGGCTGACTCTGGGTCCTGACCCCATGCTCCTCTTTCCCTCCTCAGAAAATGAGTTTCGGGGTGAGCTGCTGAATCAGAGGTGGACCTGTGGAGAGAAGATCAGCAGCTGCGAAGGAGCCGCCGGCCTGCACGGCGCACACATCAAGGTGAGCACACAAGCAGGGACTTTTTAGGACAGTGACCCCCCCCACCCCATGTGTTGGCCATGGGATGAGGGCCACATGTGCTCCAGCTCCTTATGGACCAGCTGCTCCTGGGGGAATGGGGCCTTTCTGGTACCCACAAAGTGATGGGCAGGACTTGGAAATCTCTGTCCCCTTGCTACAGCCAAACCTCCTGTATAGTGAATCCGGGCAGGGAGGGCTTCCAGCTGTCAAAATTTGGCTTGGAGTCCAGATATTTAAATCCTTGTCTTCCTCTCCGGTGCCATCCTTCAAGGGTGGCTCAGATCTGGGTATTTAGGTCACTCCCAGGCTTGTTAAAATAGGCCCTTTCTCCAAGGCTCCGGCTGGTCGGAAGGAGCCCCTTGAACACCAGGTGAAGCTGTGGTGCCTTTGGAGGGGACAAGCGAGTCATTCATCCCCACCGGGACCCTGGACAGCTCCTGGGGCTCAACAGAGCCACTCATTTACTGCTGCAGCTGTGGCTGATGAAAGAGGTACAGCCAAGGCTGTCAAACCTCCTGGCAGATTCACTCCCAGCAGATTAGGAAGCTTTAATTAAGCAGAGAACCGGGCTGTTCACTACACAAATGGCACTTCCTGTCCTATTTTGGCCTCTCAGTAGTGAGGCACTGTCTCCAATGACTGGATGGACCCACCTGGGTGATGAGGAAGCTTCCTTAGGTGACTGATGTTATCAACTCTTCCTGTATCCCCAGATAAACCAAACCCTGGGAAAACCCCAAACCAGCAAAAATCCACTCTTAAAAACATCCTTCTTCACTAACAAGCTGTCAGCTGCACGCAGGTGTCGCCAGGAAAGCTCACACCTTCTTAGAAAGCAGAGTAAGCAGTTGTTGCTATATTTAAAATGAGCTCAATTAAGGCTTTTCTATTGAACCTGCCAAATAAGCACTTAGGTTAGATTTAATAAGATTGTCGTATGTTAATAAAGTAATGATGACAAAAGGTAACATTCCCAGTACCTGGTGCTCATCTGGTGCTCTGCCTCTAACAAGCACATCAGGAACATTAACCATTTCCTGCAATTCTCAGCTCTGCTTATCTGTGTTTTATCTGAGTGCCTGGCTCGGGGTGAGAGGAGGGGATGGGGAGGGGGAGTCTGAAGGGAGTGTGGATATTATGAGAGTGTGCAGCCCTCTTACCTCACGGGGGGAGAGGTCTCGATCACTCTCTAACCTTTGGGCCTGCATTGTGTGCACATGCTTGCACTTCTCTGTGTGCTCATAAATATATATTGTATTTAAATGCAGTTTTTCATGCCAGTCACAGCTCATAATCCACAGGATGTGCAGCGGTGAAGGACAATGGGATGTGGGGCACGTTTACTTATTTATTTTTGTCTCTAAAGAAGTCCAGGCATGGGATAAAATTTCCCATGACAGGTTTGAAATGAGATCTCTGCAGTGCTGGGGAGAGCTGATCTCTGCACAAGAGCCAGCTGAGCCTGGGTACTGCTGCCAGGGCTCATCCTGGACCACGGTGTCTGGTGGCAAAATGAACCTTTGTCTCTCAAATCTTCTCTATTTTCCTGGGAGGCGGCTGAATAGCAGGCAGGTTGTTGGTGAGGGCTGATTGCTGTCAGGACAGGTAGGGCGGATGGTGGTGGGGCCAGCAGAGCCCATCCCTGCTGTCCCCTTCGCAGAGATGCACCTTGGCAATCCCCTCACACTGTACCACTCAAAGATAATCTCATGGAAACGGCAGCTGTCGTATCACCGAACTGGAAAACAATGAGATTGAAGAACTACAATTTTCCCCCCCCCCTTCCCTACCCCTCCTCTTCTGGCGTGGGAGCCGTCGGCACGTACAGAGCCACTTAGGTCTCGCTGGCATTGGGAATGAGCGCTGTAGCACTTCCCAAGAGTCGAGAGGAAAGTGTGTGTCAACTTCAACCACGGCCTCTGAAGTCACCCAGCCTAATGCTGGGCTGTCAGCGCTGCGGAGGCAACGGTGCAGCTGCGCCTGTGTCAGACGTGATGCTCAGGAGCAGCTCTTCTGCTCCGCTTCCCTCGAGTGTGGCGGATGCTGCTGCCATCGCTGCGGAGCAGCAGCACTCGGGAAGCACTTCACTCGCAGCACTGGGTGCTTTTGAGGGGGGGAGCTGGGCCTTTCTGCAAATGCAAAGTGACAGCACGGCTTCAGGAGGATGTTTGTGACACAGCTGGAGTGTCGGATTCGAGGTGGGTACAAGCTGTGGGTTTGCATTTCAACGTGTCAAGGCAAAATCCTCCCCCTGCCGAGTCCGAGCCCGGGAACACCGTGCAGGGTGTCCTTTCCTGGAAGCAGTCAGAGCAAAAGGCAGACGGGAGCTTATTCAGCCGAGAACAGGACTCACAATAGGTGGAACGTCAGGAGGATTTAAATCAAGCAGCTAGGAAGATCCTAAAGGAAGCAGAGGGAAAAAAATCCTCCTAATCTCAGAGCGTGGTTATAAAACAGCAGCTGGGAGCTACTCTTGAGCCTTTTTTTAAGAGTAGAGGCACACTGTCGATCAAGGGTATTTTTTCCTCCATCACCCCTTATTTATTTATTTAAAAAATTCCCAGTTAGAGAAGGTCCAGCAGGACAAAGTCCTCCTCATTTTCTGCAGTGACGAAAGGAACCGTGACACTTTACAAAAAGGAAAGGGGAGAAATTTGGAGACCCAGATCCAGGTCTTTCCAAATGTGTTCAGCCTTCGAACAGCCAAGAAGGAATTCCTCACAGGAAAACAGAACAAGGGAAGAGAAATCAGGACAGGCCATTCCAACCCATCCTCACTGAGAGGCAGTTTTGCTGCCTTTTCCCTTGAGGAACTAAAGAAGGGACTCTTTGGATCTGCAAGAGGGGGAGGACCAAACAGAAAACCCCTTTTCAACAGTTCTATAGGAAAGAATATCATTTCTTCTGGCATTTTCCTTCTGCTGCTAGGCAAATATAAGTTTGGGGGTTTAAAAAACTAAAAATAGAGGCAGTGTGTGTCTGTCTGTCCCTCTAAAGCTCAGGCACTTGCAATTGGCATTTTGCTACATCCACAAATAAGCACCGATGGAAGTTCTGCTGCTTTCAGTGTAAAATAAATATTCCTGCTGAATCCTTACCTCCCTTTGTCCAGCTGAAGGCTTTTTCAGGGTGTTTATTTTCTCTGAGCTCTGTGGTGCTCTTGAATACATATAAAGTATTACTGCTGACCAGGGGGAATTTCGGCAGGGCCTTTAATGGCAGATTTGCATAGAGCTGTCGAAGCCCAGGCACACCTGGGCATCAGCATGTGCTGGGCTCCCAGTGGGTTTTGTGTTCTGTTATGTTCCTCAGGCTTCCATTGGAAAGGAAATTTGTATTAAGACAAGAAGGAAGAAGAAAATGTCAAGCCTGTAGGTACTCCATAAAATGGAACTTCAGATCCGTGCTGTATTGCTGCCTTGGCAGCAGAACAAGACCTTTACTGTAGAATCTGGCTGTTAAAATTCACATTGTGCTCGGGTTAAACTATTTTTCAAGTTCATCTGTCTGAACATCATTGATTTAGGTCTGCAGTATTGACAAATTATCATTCTAACTTGTATTCTGCTCATGTCAGGGAGCTTCTTAGTGCAGGGTAAACACATGAGGCAAAATTTCTTACTTTTGGAGAAGAGAGGGAAAAGGGGCATGTAGAGAAAAAGTGATGTTCCCAAGGTTGCCCTGACTACCACAGGCAGAGCACTGGGCTGAATCTTGGAGGAGTACTTTGAGAAGCAGCACAGGGTCCTTTCCTGTAGTGTTGGGTTAGGAAATTTGCTGGATGCTTATTTTGATTTAATCTGAGAGATAACCCATCGATAAGGTGAGGAGGTGTGGAATGAACCTCTGTCTTTTCTAGCCAGGCTAATGTGCTTGTGGCTGGCATCTGGCAGCAATAATTTATTTGCAGGTTTCCTTTTGGATTGCTTTGTTTTCATTCAGAGTTAAAGCAATAAGAGTGAAATCCAGACAGCTCCTCAGCCTGGCTGTTACGTGAACAAGAGAGAGACCTAATGAAAATACCCTGTTGGTCTCCAGGACTGCAAACATGCACTGTGTGACCTGAAATTTCACATTAAAACGATCTGTCTAGAGGGCTTCTGGCTGAGATGGCAACAATAAAGGACAATGGTTTCATGTAACCTTCCTGCATCTGAGCCTGATATCATGGAGGCTCCAGAAATGCAGTCATGGCTCTGCCGGTTATTTAAGTTGCCTGGGAGGAGCAGGGGCTGAGCTATGAAATGGATCTTATTCCTGATGTTTCTGCACTTTGGAGGGAAACGAGGATTTTTGAGGATGATCCTGCTGTTGGTTTAAGCTGAAAAAAGGAGCTTGATTGTAGAAAACAGAATCTGGGAGCGCAGAACCCACCCCATCCCCATGGTGATGTAAGTGAAACATTTTAAGTACACCGCAGTGAGGCTGTGCCAAGTTCTCTAAACAAGTAATGGGGTCTTGCCTATGGGGAAAACTCCCAATAATTTAGAAGTTTGGAGTTGGGTTGGTTTTTTTTCTTGTATAATAGGCCAGGCAAGGCAGCCTGTTTGGCTTTTCCATTCTTTGGTCCTCAGCAAGGTTGGGTCACCAGATGTCCCTTCCAACCCTGAGAATTCTGTGATTCTGTGGGTCTGTCCCTGCCTTAGGTAGCTCCTATCCCCTTTCCTCATGTGGTGACTGAATCGGTTCCTGTCTTCCCAGGGCATTTGATCCTGGCTTGAAAGAGGAAGGGGAGGCAATGGGAGGAATTGCTCTGAGGTGCTGTGGAGTAGTGAGGGGCCTGGATGCCAGCTCAGATGTGATCTTTAACTCCTGAAGGCAAATGTGACCTGAAATGGGATCTCCCCCATTTATAGACAAGCAGCTTGAGCCCATCCCACCTCCCTGGCTAAGAAAAATGAAATTGTGCTTTGCTTTTCCATGCTGTCCATGTGGGTCCCAGTCCCTCTTTTTTGGCTGGAGCTGGCCCCTTGCAGGCAATGCCCATTGCCCTTCCCACAGCCTGACCTCCTCTGCCACTTTGATCTGCAGAAAAGCCACATTGCCGGGTCACCACCCCAGCACATGCCAATTCCCTGAGAGAATTGTCAAAAAAGAAAAAAAAAGAGAGAGAAAAAAGAAAGAAAAAGCCCTCTCTGAAATTCCTGTAGGTTGGAGGCTCCCAGCAATCCGAGGTGCCGTTGTACTGGCGGCGTGCGGCGGCATTAGGGAGCGAGCTCAGCGCACACCGGCGCTGAAAGGCTCATAAACGTAATGAAGTCCCTGTGACACCTGCTCCTCTCCACACTTTAAACGGGAGCCATTGGTCCGCAGGGAGCCGCGGCTTTAA
This sequence comes from Corvus moneduloides, assembly GCF_009650955.1. Lineage (NCBI taxonomy): Eukaryota > Metazoa > Chordata > Aves > Passeriformes > Corvidae > Corvus > Corvus moneduloides. The sequence goes on from NC_045492.1 coordinate 8,781,861, forward strand.
AAATACAAATTATAGTAATTGTCCGCTGTGTTATTGGGAAGATTGTAATAAACGTGGAGCACAACACTGCCGTGCCATGAGCAGAATGCTGACAGGGTGCATAAATTGCTCCAGGTTTTGATTCCCCCCAGCCCCACTATTTTTTTCCTTCTTCTTTCCTCTCCAGCTTTCCTGTCTAACAAATCACGGCATGTTAACACTGAATTTCTGGAAGGTGGCAGGGTGAAGGAGAGAGGTGCTTGGGGAAACTTCATCCCTCCTCTCCAAGGGGATTTTAGCTGTGGTGCCCCGAGGGCTGGGGACCTTGGTCCCCTCTCCCTGCCTGCCCCAGCAGCCTCCCTCCCTCCCTCCTTGCTGCTCCCAAACCTCAGGGAAAGAGCCAAGCAGGGCCTCCTTTGAGGATGGGGAGCCCTGGCCCTTCTGCTGGGAACTGGGACTTGCATTCATTGAGAAAGTTTTGTAGGGTGCATGTGGGGATGCAGTAGCACATACCCTACCTGCACCATCCCGACTGCCAGTGGAGCAGCACGTGCTCTGCTGCATGTCCCTTCCTGCCTCTGGACTGGGGAGAGCAGCTGATGGTGTCCCTGCTCTGTCAGGAGTGCTGGAGCCATGGAATCTCCTCCTTTAGGAATGATACAGGAGCTGGTTTGTTCCTTCTCTAACTGGGCCTGTAGAGGATATTCCAGAGAGAGTTTGTTTTTATTATGTCAAATCCCACTTGTAAATGGTTCTTTCGTCTCCTTTTCTCTCTCCTTGTAATCTCTGGAGGAACTGTCCCACACGGTAACACTGCAGTAAAACCTAAACTGTCTTCCCAACCTACCAGGCTCTGATCCCCCTCCCTGCTCACACCCTGATCTTGCCATTCCCCCTTGGCATTTACTGCCAAACACTCCTGCCTGCAGAGAGAGCATCTGTGTTGAGGGGGAGACGTAAAACAGCTCTTTGACCACTTCAGCAGCTCCTTTGACAACTTTAATGAAATCCCATTTATATTATTCCAGCCACACTTCTGTGCTGTGCCATGGAGGTCCATGCTTTCCTGCTCCCACCTCCAGGCACTGCCTGGTTTCAAAGGTGCTGCACTCCAGAGGCGGCTGCACTTCATCCTTCTGCTACCTTGTGGCATGTGGTGATGTTTAATTAATATCCAGAACATTGAAGTCCCCGATGTTACTTATTCATGCCCGTGTTCCCTGCAGACCTCATGTTTGATGTCCACGTTGTGGGTTATTTAGATGCAGACCTCTTTGTGGCAAATTTAAGCAGAGAGGAGAGGTTGTTCTTTAGGGCACTTGTGCAAAATTGCCCTTTTCAGGCAGGAGATCAGCTCAGGCACATATTCAGAGGTTTCTGATTCTGTGTTGGCATTCCACCCAGGTGCTCACAGCAGTTCTGTGCTGTAAATCCAGAGAAATCAGTTCTGCCCTATCTCAGGCACAGCCAACACATCTGGGTGTTTGTCCCTCTGTGCTACTTGACAGAAAAAGTCCTTCCTGTGTCCCAGGATGTGAAAATGAATTTAAAATTGCTAAATCTGTGCACTGTGGGTTGAACAACAGCATCGAGGCAAGAAGCCTCCATCTCAAAAACACGGGAAAGCTTTCCCAGCCGCCCAAGTATTTACACAAAGCCACAACCACATATGAGCTTGTCCCTTAATGATCATTTTCTGGTTATCTTTCAGTAATGATTTCTTTCCTTCTGTTGCAGATGAGTTTAGAAAATGACGATAAGAGAGCACGCACGCGATCCAAGTCTATCCGAGGTGAGCGGGAGCACTGGGCTGTACAGACCTCAGCTCCCTGCCCTTTCCTTGTCCCAAATAGGCTTTGATTTTTCAAGTCCAGGCTTGACTCATCAAGTTATGCTCATTTCCCCCGCCCCAACCCCACCAAAATTTCTCTAAACAAACCTCCAAAAGTCCCAATGACTAAACTTTACAGGTCCTTATGATACTTAACCCTCATCCTCTATACCCAGCTGAAGGAAAATAACAAGCAAATAAGGAAAAAAAGCCCCTGTGCCTGCTTTGCTGTAGGGGATGGCAATCACTGGAGCTTCAGATCAGCTCCCGGGGCTTTCATCACGCTCACTCTGCCAGCGGCTTTGAAGTCGCACATCTGAGAGCGCCTGGCAGAAGTAGCTCACGCTGGAGAAGCAAATGGGCCATCCCCTGGCAGGGATGGGAGGACAAACAACTGGTTAATGCAAAGATTGATTGCAATTTATTTCCTGATTAAAAAAAAAAAGGAGAACTGAAATTCTTTTCATGCTTTCCCTCTGGGAGAAGGTGAGAGGCTCAGATAGAGCCCAGGGTGTCACCTCAGGTGGTCCCATAGCCATGTGTGATGGTTACAGACCTGCCCCTCTATTTTTTGGTTCATTTTTGTGGCTGTAGATGTGACGAGTGACAAAGAAGGCTGGAAGTGAGACACCAACAAGGTTGGAAAGGTGTGATGGCTGCAGGGACTGCAGCTTCGTCCTACATCTGGGCTGGACCACCTTCCTTTCGTCCTCATCTTCCTTCCTTCTTGCTCTTCACAGCATCTGCACCTTTTAAAAAAAAACCAAACCCAGATGTTGCCAGCTGTGTTGAACTGAGCTTGAATATTTGGATTTCGTTGCTTTGTTGCACACACACAGAGGTGCTCGTTCAGGTTGCAAATGAGAGCGCCCTGATTCTATTTATTTTCTCGCACCCTGCCTTCCCCGTGCTTGAATCCGGGTTCTTGATGTGAAAAGGTAATTTACTGCCTGCACCCTGGGACTCGTCACTGCCTCCAGTTTGTTGAAGCTTGTGAGTCATCCCACCGGGAGCTGGATCCCAGGAAACCCAATTAGCTCAAACAAATTGAGCAAACGTGTTATGGTTTTTAGCCTGGGCAAATTTAGACTTGTGCTGAGGGATTTTTTTTTTTTTCCTGTTGATTATTTGGATTTCTGGCTGGATGTAAGGTTTCAGCTGTGATGTGAAGTTGTTGTATGTTCTTATTGTGAGCAGTGAGAAACCCTCTTATTCACAAGTGGGGAATACTCCCTGAAAATCCTACAAACTCCTGTTTACCCTAAACCCCAAGTAACAAATCCCCACCATATGTCTGAGCATTGGCAGTGGCTCCTGCATCAGTCTGATGTGACAAGGAAAGGAGAAAAATGCTGGTGTTATAGAGGTGAATGCGGCCATTGCAGGAAAACAGTCGTGAACTGTGAAAGAAGAAATTGATGAGCAGCTTTAAAGGGCAAAAAGAGAGACGAGGGCATGAGAAAACTCGGTCTTTATTTAGAAGTGTTCGAGTTACATGCATGCATGTCAGAACAGCTCCATTGACTTCAAAGTCATCACAGATTCAAAGAAGAGAGGTAGTCCCTGATGCTGCCAACATGCACTCACCTGCTTGAAAATAAGCACAGGCGTGAGGATTTACAAGGCAGGATTATAATTTACTACAGGCTGGCATGCAGCAAATGGCAGCAGGGTAGATTGGCCCTTTCTTTTCCAAATGGGATGCCCAGGGAAGCAATAGAAACCCAGCCGCAGGCGGGAGAGTTTCAGTCTTGGGGGGGGGGGGGGGGGGGGGGGCAGGCACCCTCGGGGTGTTTCTGATCTTGTGTTTGTTTCCATTGCTGCATCCTGCCCTTCTCCCAGTGCCCACGGAGCTCATCGGCCAGGAGGTGAGGTAAGGACCCTGCTCCTCCTTGGCTATGGGAGGGATGGGTGGGACACATGGCTTGAGATAAGCCCCTCAGCTTGGAAACCTGGGTGAGGGGAGCAAGCCCGTGGGACTAATGGGGTCTTGCTGGGGGGCTTGTATTGGTGGTTGTGTCCAAGCCCTCAGGGTACCACTTGACAACACATCAGAGGAATCACAAGAGTTAAAGAAATTAAAACAGGAGCTCTGGATGAATCACATAAGACTGGAGACCCTCCAGGCATCCACTGTCCCACCCCAGATCTAAACCCCAGCCAAACCTAATACCCACAGTTTGTGTTTCAGGATCATTAGGGTCAACATCCTACTAAACAGAGGTTTTTTCCACATATTTGTCACATCACTTCTGGTGCCAGATGCTCCTTGGGCCCCCTGTTCCCTGTTCACTCACCGGGGTCCTGTTGTCACTCATTAAGCAGTGCTGGGATGCCAACCGCAGCAGCCAAAAGAGCAGGAGCTGAGCCTTTGCAGCCCTCCAGAGCTTCTCATTAGATGTAACAGCCTCCTCCACCTCTAAGCTCCCACTAAACCTTGCACAGGGGCTTATGCCAGAGGCAGGAGCCTTTAACCTGGACAGGCAGTAAGAGCACGGGCCGCTTCTCCTTGCAGCCTCCCTTAAAAAGGGAGTGTCAAAGAGTAATTGGACCTAAACCAACCCAATTTCAGAGCATTTTGCTCCTCCACTCTCCTATTACTCTGGAGAGCCGGGAGGAGCCAGCGCTGGGCATGCCCCTTCTCCAACTTTTATTGCTGAACACTTGAGTGGAGGTGGTAATTGGAGCAGGTGACATATCTAAGGGGCAGGACAGAGTGCTCCACAAAGCCATCTCTGCAGCTGTCACCTAATTGCCTGAATAACTGGACGATTAATCGACTAATTGGAAGCAGGGCATCGTCTGCATAACAATAAGAAGCCCTTTTGTCAAGCAGATGAAGGCTGCGGAGAGGGGGAGAGCTGGTCGGTGTGGTGGCTCTTGAGGGATGGAGAGCAGCTTTAATAGACCTCGAAGCCCGTTCCCCATTTTGGGACTCCTGCCAAAATACACGAAACCTCCCCAACGGAGAGTGGGGAGGGAAAGCCTGGCCCAGAGCATGTAGGGCATCACCTTTGTGCTGGTGCTTTTTAAAGGCATTAAATCAACACACTGAAGCCAGAAACATTCCAAATCGACACCTGCTTCGGCAAACCTCGATGCTGAACCGCTTGGCTCTTTCCTACATACTTTTTGCTGCAGGCTTCATTTAACCACATCAAAAATGGGGTGATGGGTAATCAGCTTTAATCGATACAGGAAAACTTATAAAAGCCTGTAACGTCTTCATCAGAGCTGCTCTTGTTTGCCATTGAATAAGGCCTTTTTCAGGCAAGTCACTGGTGACATAAACACCACTCTGTCTTTTGGTGTGCAGTCACTGAAAGCGTGGCTGGGGCTGCTCGGGACAGAGCAGCCTCAGTCAGGACTGAGGGCAATTAAAATTAAAGACTTTTAGATCATAAGCAGCGAAGAAGGAAGCTCCTTCTTCCCATTACACATTAGTGGGATGAGATCTTGTTCTCTGTGAGCTGGAGTGTCCTGCTGGAGAAGGGACACCGCGCTGCCAGGCCAGACCCCAGGCGTGGTGGGTCTGGGCCTGTGTGTGAATGCCGGAAGAGCTGGGAGCCATCCCACAAGAGATGGCGTTGGAAGGTGTTCAGCATCACGGGTTCAAGCCAGGTCAGGAGCAAAGGGGACAGCAGAAAGGGGGGACTTATCTGGAGGAGCCATGAGGTGCAGCTTCCACCTCCCCAGAGCACTGTGTCCCCTTAAGGGATGCGCTGCCACCATTTGCCCTCTCAGCATTTGCTTTGCTAACCTAAAGCAAGCTGGTCTCCCTGAAGGAAAGATTCCAGCTCTCCTGACAGCTCAGCAGCCCTGTCCTACCCCGGTTCTGGATTGAATTATATTGTTTGAACACAAAGATCTGACTTGTATTCTGGGGAGGTGAACCATTAATAACCCGCTGGTGCTCCCAAGCTCTGGCACCCATTAGTGAAGCCAGACTCTCCGTGTCCTCAGCCTTCTGCAAGGGCTGAGCTCTGCTGAGAGCAGAAATTCTGAGTCCCTAAAGCCTTACTTGGCACTTGGTACTGTTTAATGTTGTCCCATGTCTTTTACTCCAAGAATAACAGGCTGGCCAGATCCCCTCTGGACTGGCGGTGCCTTCTTCCTTTGCACTGTCATCAAGAGATTTCATTAGCACTTCCAACTTCCCAGGCTGAGGGTGATACAGTGCTAAATGAGGTTATTAATCCTACACGACTCCAGAATTCCTCAGACATCAGGCAAGTCACTTGGGCATCCTATAATCAATGCCATAATCTGGTTTTGCCAGAAAATGTTTGCTTTAATGCTTCTTATCTGGAGCCCTTACAGCTCCTGAAGCTGGGACTAATTACCCCTGCAGGGGAGGTGCGCGGTCCCGTGCGAGGGATGCTCAAGCAAAGGCGGCAGTGGCTGTGAGCGGGCTCAGAGCTCCCTGCAAGCCTTTAACTCATCCTCTTCTGCAGAGCAGTAGGAAAAAATTGCAGGGATTTGGGAGATCTAGTCAATTAAATCCCATCCATTCCCCCAAAAGTGAGGTTTTCAGGATTTTAGTCCTGGTGATCTCCATCTAATGTGTCTGGCTAAAACCTCCTTGATAGAGTCCCAGTCTGCTCTCCCCAAAAACCCACACATTTCTTACTGTGAGGAGCCCCAGGTCCCTGACAAGCCACCAGATAAGGGAAAAACCCATGTTTTCCTCCTGAGAAAAAGAAAACTGGAGAGTAGCAGCGGGGAGGCAGAGTGCAGTAGCAGTCTGCCTTTAAAAGCTTGCTCTTACACATGCAAATCTTTAATTAAACATACTCATAAAACTATAGTGAACCGTTCATCTAATTAAATGGGGTGAGTAATTTCATTAATTTTTATCAAACTGCAAGGCTGTTCTCCTGCCCTCCTCCCTTGGAATTCAAAGAGACAAACTGAACCGTTTGAAGGAAATTACCTTCCTGTCTGCAGTTGGCTTGTTCCTTGGGCACAGGACCTGTCCAACTGACTGTAGTTAATACAATTCTAATTAAAAATGAATTCTCTGAGTCCTCTTGCAGTTCCTGATGGTTGTTTGTTTCCCTCCCAAGCTGTCCAACCCCAGGCTGTAACGGCTCAGGACATATCCGTGGGAAGTATGCGAGACACAGAAGGTGAGGCGGGGTTGGAGGTAGTGGGGATGGAAAAATGTGAGCAACAGACCCAAAGACAGGCATTCACTGGAGAAAGTCTGGTTCAGAGCAGCAACCCAACTTGTCTGCCCCAAATCTTCCTGTTTCTGGCTCTCCATCCATCCCTAAGGGATCCTGAGGGGATCTGCTTTTCCAGGCTCATAGTAGCCTTCCTACAGACCCCAAACTTGGCCAGAAGTACCTGACTCCACTGTCTGGGGTTGGTGGGAGCTGCTGATGGGTGGAGATTTTGGTCTGCCTGGTGTCTCTATGGATAGGGAAGGCAAATGAGAACACATTGGCTGCTTTGGAGGCCATGCCAGCCTTAACTGAGGGTTTTCATCACGCCATGATGGTGAAATTGGAGAAGTTGGTGGACGTGTCCCAGGGGCTGGTTCTGCATCCCATGCCTGGTTTCTTGGTGCCTGTCACCAACATTAGTCCTGGGATGCCACATCCCAACATCCATGTGCTGATTTCCAGGAAATAGTTGATGTAGTTGCACAAAGTCAAGGTCTAAGAGCACATCTGGTCACAAGGGGTTAAACTAGCTAAAAATCTGGGGTGCTGGATGATTTTTTTGGTGGTATTTGTGTATTTGTCCCACTTGCCTTTACCTAACCAGTTGGGATGAGGTAGCCAGGCCTTTCTCACTGGGCAATGCCTCCTCTCTGCTCCTTGATCCCATCTGCAGTTTACAAAGCTGCCCTCTTGCCAAGAAGAGGAAACTTCAGGATGCGGAGGCTGAACACCTGGTGTCAAAGAGGAAATCCCATCCGCTCAAACTGGCCTTGGATGAAGGCTACAACGTCGACAGCGATGGCAGCGAGGAGGCCGAGGCCAAGGAGGAGTCCGGCTCTGATGAGTCAGAGGGGATGCTGGAGGAGGACGAGGCGGAGGCCATGGAGCAGGAGGAGACCCGCAGCCCCGAGGCAGCAGAAGGTGCTTTATCATTATTGACTGCAGAGCTGTGTTCTGCAGATGAAGAAAGGGCAGGAAGTGTTGACAGCCAGGAGTTATAGCTCCTCTGAATTATGTACAGGATGGGTCCCTCAGTTATTACGTGGGGTAGAAGCACAATGGCAATGCTCTGGTTAAGCTGAGAGGGCACAGTGCCTCCAGTGTCTCAAAAATGACAGCTTTTCCATCAGGGATGCTCCCTAGGGAAAGACCCATGGAAAGCACAGAGGAGCCTGCTGTGTGGCAGGGAAGGAGGCCAGGGTCCCTCACCGGTGCCGTGACGGGCTCAGCAGGAGCCTTCTCCCTGGACAGATCTGGCCACTATCCAAGAGCAGAGGAGTGATAGGAAAAGGACGTGGCAAAGGACGTGGATGTTCATCTGGGGTCCTGACACTGCCTTGCTCACTGGTTTGGAGCCCTGGCCAGGGGAGCACTGGGAGCAGGGGTGTAAGATATCTGCTGATGGGGCAGGCAGTGGGAAGACGGTACATCTGATCAGTCCTGTGTGGAAATCCTCTTTCTACCTGCCATCCCCAAATTCAATAAATTAGGCAGCTCCAGGGGTGGAACTGTCAGGCTCCAGTTTCAATTAAATTTAAGTGCAACAAAGTTGTATTTTATGAGTTTATGTAATTACTTTCTTTGCCTCCTTTTCTCTTCCCCCTCCTTTTCTCTTCCCCCTCCTTTTCTCTTCGCCCTCCTTTTCCCTTCCCCTTCCTTTTCTCTTCCCCCTCTTTTTCTCTTTTACTCCTTTCTTCTTTTCCTCCTTTTCTCATTTCCTCACTTTTCTTTTGTTCTTTTCCACATTTTCTTTCTTTTTCCCTTTTTCTTTCTATTCATTCTTTCCCTGCTTCAGAGAGAAGCCCAGCGAAATCAACCCACTATGGACAAAACACAGCAACAACTACATCTGGGCCCAGCAAGGCCAACTACAGCAGCTACCAAGAAATAATCGCCAACTCTCTCCTAAACTTAGGCCAAATAGCAGAGGAAACCCTCGCCATCGAAGGGCAGCTGCCCGAAGCGGAGCTGCAGAGCTCCAAGCCGGCATCCAGCGTTGTGCATTTGGTCCATGAGGATGCGGGAGAGGAGTTGGTGGAGGAGGAGTGCGACAAGGAGATCATCATGGAGGAGGAGTGCGACAAGGAGATCATCATCCAGACGGAGGACGCAGAGGAGGTCATCGAGGTCACCAGCGAGCGCAGCAGCGAGTTGTGTCCAGAGCCCCGAGATGACGCGAACGGAGAGGAGTCCTGCAAACTGGAAAAGGCTGAAGCGGAAGAAGAGGATGAGGAGGAGGAGGAGGAGGAGGATGATGATGAGGAGGAAGAAGAGGAAGAGGATGAGGAGGAGGAGGAGGAAGAGGAAGAAGAGGAGGATGAAGAGGAGGAGGAGATGGCTCCTGAAGTGATCTGCGAGGAAGCTCCTCACACTTCTCAGGACACCCAGAAAAGCCACTGTGAAGGGCAGTTCAGCCCCAAGCCTGAGTACTCGGTCATTGTGGAGGTCCGGTCGGACGATGACAAGGACGACGATGCCCGCTCCCAGAAATCAGCTGTGACCGATGAGTCGGAGATGTACGACATGATGACCAGGGGGAACCTGGGGCTGCTGGAACAAGCCATTGCCCTGAAAGCTGAGCAGGTGAAAATCGTGCGGGAGCCGAGCCGGCTGCCGGGAGAGCACGTGAAGCACTTCCAGGTGGAGGACAAACAGAACAAACCGCTGGACAGCATCCGGAAGAGCTACTACGGCAAAGGTATGGGACAAACATTTGTGTATCTCCCTCCTTCACATCCCTGGTGGAAGAGCTGAACTTGTCTGCTCAGCAATGGATGATGGGGGGGAGCTCACAGACCACAGGTGGAATTTAACCACAAATCCTCAATGCACAGAGGGATGGGGACATCCTAGAGGTCAAGAGTGAATGCACAAAATGATGGTGTCCTCTACACTGTCACAAGGGTTTCTCCCTCTGAGAAGAGGATTTGCTTGGCTAAATTGTCAGTTAACCTTGAAAATCTCAGCCTGAGCAAAAGGGGTGGTCTGAAATCCAAGTGGTTTTTAAAATAGTGGTAGGAGTCTGGCCACAGAAACATGAGGGCAGGGGCTCCAGCATCCCCTGGCTCTGAGCTGGGCTGCCTGCTCAGTTGCTGTGAGTGGCTCCATGCCCCGAGCCATGTTCCTCAAATCACTTTGCTGATTTCAATTTTTGAAACTTTCAGTATTACACTTCCACCTCCAGAAAAAAGAACCCCACAAACCTCCAAACACAAAGATTTCTTGCTGCTTGACTGGAAAAGTGGTGAGAAGCACCCTCAGCACTTGTCTTCTTTCCACTTCTTCACCTCCAAATCCACTAACCTGCTTCCCTCTGCCTTTCCCCACAATCCTTAGATCCTTCAAGACCCGAGAAGCGAGAAATCAAATGTCCAACTCCTGGTTGCGATGGGACCGGCCACGTCACGGGACTTTACCCTCACCATCGCAGCCTCTCCGGTTGTCCGCACAAAGACAGGATCCCCCCCGAGAGTGAGTACATGGTGGATACCAAGGGCTGCTTCAATTAGGCTGGAGCCTAATTTTCTTGAGGGAATTTCTCAAATGATATGAATTTGATGACTGAGTGCCTAGAAAAAGTCTGATGTTATTCCTTGGAGTATAACGTTGTTTTTGGCATGGGATGGTCCTTTTCCAAGTTGATCCTGGGTGCTGCTATTCACCAAAGTGTTATTGCTACTCACAGGAAATGTGATGGGGATTTACTTGAAAGTCCTGTCCTTCTTAAAGGATTTTTAGCACCATCCTGTGGAGAATTAGATCCCTTCTCTGAAAATCAAAGAGGGGCTTTAAAAATCATGCCTGCCCACCTCCAGAGGTGTATTAAGAAGTGCCCATCTTTACACTAGAAGTTGCATATTTTTCCCTACTTGGGATATTACGTAGGGGAAAAGGGAATATTGTTCTTCCTTGCTGTCCAGATGTGTTGCCATGCAGGAAAGGAGAGGAGTCATTTAGGATTGTGCAGGATTGCTGAGTCTCCTGTGCTCTCATCACTGCAAAATTCCCAAGGTGCTATGCCAAGATTCACCTATTCTACAGAAAATATTTATCATCCTCATAACAGATTTTTGTATATACATATGCACAGAGAGAGATTTTATTTCTACCTCTCTTTCCCTGTACAGATACATAAATATCAATGTTGTATGTTTATGATAATGGCATAATAGATGAAAAAAAAAGAGGAGCCCTTCCTTATCAGTAATTTCAAAGGTTGCAGACCTGACATAAACACAGAACTGGAAGAAACAAGGAGAAAATACAGCTATCTTCACAGGCTGGAATGCAAGCAAAAATATTAATAAATAAATAACACAAGCTGCGGGCTTAACAAAAGCTTGCAGATCAAATTATTTGCTTTACTTTTAAGGTCAGCGCTGCAGGAAGCAATAATCCTGAAGATTAAAAATTAAAAAAAAAATCAAACAAAGATCAGTCCTAAGGATAAAAGCAGAGCTACAACTTCAATCACTTAAAACTACCTGAAACTGGGAGACCTGTTCCAAAACAGACGTGGGGAGGAGGGGCTGGATGAGGGAAACTGGATTGCAATCAGAAAATGAGGAGAAAGCCCAGGCTGTGTGCAGAGATGCTAATCTAGTGCTGACCTGGGCACTGCTGCATTGTAAATCTTTTATTTTTTCTCTGCAAATTCTAATTATAGCATTTCACGTTTCCTGATTTCTAGGAAACCAGCGTACAAGGCTTGATGATTTTCTCTTTTTTCTTTCTCTTTGATTTTTATTAAGTTGTTTTTCTTTCCCTTCCCTTCTCCTCTTCCCCTTCTTGCTCCGAAGTCTTGGCAATGCACGAGAACGTTTTGAAATGCCCCACGCCCGGGTGCACAGGACAGGGTCACGTCAACAGCAACCGCAACACGCACAGGAGGTACCACCTTTGGCTTCTTCTTACACAAGCACAGGGACAGGACAGGGGGAATGGCTTCAAATTGGCAGAGGACAGGGCTAGATTGGAAGAAATTCTTCCCTCTGAGGGTGGGGAGGCTCTGGCACAGGGTGCCCAGAGAAGCTGTGGCTGCCCCATCCCTGGAAGAGTTCAAGGCCAGGTTGGATGGGGCTTGGAGCAACCTGGGATAGGGGAAGGTGTCCCTGTTCATGGCAGGGGGGTTGGAACGAGATGAGCTTTAAGGTCCTTTCCAACCCAAACCATTCCATAATCCATGGCTCTGTGATTCTATCTTGATGAGGTGCAAGGTGAGTTTGTCTTACTACTCATTCAGTGTGGAGGAAGCAAACACTTTTCTCACAGGCTCAGTGCAGTTTGGGTCCCTGAAATGAAGGCTTCTGTGCTCATTCCTCATGCTTGGTTTCCCTCTCTCTTTTTTTCTCCTTCAAAAAAACCCCCAACCAACTCCCACAGTTTATCTGGGTGCCCCATTGCTGCTGCTGAAAAATTAGCCAAATCACATGAAAAGCAACAGACCCAATCTGGTGATCCTGCGAAGACCAGCTCCAATTCTGACCGGATACTCAGGTAAGGGGGACAGGAAGGCTCAACTCTACGTCCCCACACTGCCCCAGCCCTTCCCACCCTGCCACACTCACAGGAACAGCTGCCACAGCTCCCTCCAGCTGTATCTTGGTACTGCTGAGCCCTGTTGTTATGATCATAGGTCTCGCCAAGGTGGGGAGGTATTTAATTGATGATCCCAGGGAGAGCATTGAAGACAATGAATTGCTTCTGTAGCATCAATTAATGCTGAGGCTACAGGCCAAAGGGTTTTAGCAGTGCAGCAGAAGGCACTTGTGCCGATTGCTCCACAGCACAAACTGCCAGCAAGGGCTGGTTATTATACCAGCATTATAAATAGGGTGGGCTCAGGGAGGGAGATGAGGAGGAGGAGGAGGAGATTTAGGCTACCCACAGATCACTCCATGGCAGTTGTGCATTAAAGTCCACCTGCTTTTCTTCCTTAGCGTGCATGTTTCAGAGGAGAGGAACCTGCCTCTTGTTTCCAAACCAGTCGCATTAATTTTGATACTTTGCCTGTCTCTCTCTTCCTGGGAGAAAGGGCTGTCTCCCATTAAGGATGTCCCTGATAGATGCTGGCTTCCGTAGCTGATGTGATTCATGAGGCTACAGATGGATTGGAATATGGTTGGTTATTTTGCAATGGGAGCAAGATAAAAACCACAGTACGAGCCCCGAGCAGCCCTCCCACAAAGGCATTGAGCTCTGATTCATTTATTTATTTGCTCACCAGGACTGCTGAGCACCCTGGTGCTCCAGCTCTTGCTACTTTGGAAAGGCCATTTAGGGCGATTACTTATTTATTTGCAGCGGAGCTCGCGCCCGGCACAGAGCGCTCTGAGCGCATCACGAGGATGGTCCATGCTCCAAGGAGCTCCCGCTCCGAGGACTCTCTGGTGGAAAGAGGTCACGGGAAGGAGAATAACAATAGGCCATTTATATACAATTTATATGCAAGACAAATTGATTCATGATAGGCAGCCCTGCAGCAGCCAGTCTCTAGGAGGGGCTGCAGGCAGGGGAGAGGCCCTGGCGCCCCTGCAATGAACCTGCAGCAGGGGCCGAGCTGAACTGGGGTCCTCAGGCCTTTGTGTGCCACCCTGTGTCATGGGTCCCGTGAGGGAGTGATGCCCAAGCTTGTTCTCTTCTGGAAAATGCTGCCACACCATGACAGCCTGCAAGAACATTGTGTTGGATGAGGCTGACACCTCGGTGTTTTGCTTAAAAAGAGGAAAAAAAGAAAAGCAGGTTAAAAATGATAGAAAAAATAAAACTGGAGTCTGAGAGATCCAAACCAGATGCAGACTCACTGAGGGAGAGCAAAAGGGCTGTCACTGCCTCCTTGTCCCCAGTAAGCCCTCAGGAACAAGGTGCAGCTGCACCCCCATCGTGTCTGGTCCCCTCTCAACAGTCACCTTGTCAAGGAAAAGAGAAATAATTGCTGTTCATTGTTTCATCCTCAGGCCTATGTGCTTCGTGAAGCAACTGGAGATCCCTCAGTATGGAAGCTACCGGCCCAACATGGTCCCAGCAACCCCCCGGGCCAACCTGGCCAAGGAGCTGGAGAAGTACTCCAAGGTCACCTTCGATTATGCAAGTTTTGATGCTCAGGTTTTTGGCAAACGCATGCTTGCCCCAAAGATTCAGACTAGCGAAACCTCACCTAAAGCCTTTAAATGTAAGTTGGGAGCAGAGATGGACTCGGTTTTTGCATTTTCTGCCTTTCTCGGTGTTGTGAGGCTCTTGGGATCGTGGCTTGGGTCTGAGCTGCTGGACCCTCCTGGGATGGGGAGGGGGAGATGGGTCCCAAGGTGGGCACCTTTGATGGTGAGGGGAGTCAGTGGCTGCTGGGAAAGCTTTGTTTGGAGGAGATTCTCTTTGACTTCAGCTTTGGGAAGAACTGTGGTGGGAACACTAATCTGAGTGATGTCTCGAGGTGGGATAAGTTATACAGCTGTCCTCAGTTGGTCCCCGTTGCTTTGCAGCTCATATCTATTGATCTGGCTTTCCTCATCTGGCTAAATGGATTACAGTTTTCTTCTCTTCCATCTTATATATGACCCACTCCCCCCATTTGTCTTCCCTGCTGTGCTCTGCTCTCCAGCTCTACCTATCGATCACCCACCTCTATCTTCCAGCTCTTTCCTGTCGTAGCCACCCATCTCTGCTCTGTTCTGAGGACCTTGCACTGGTTATAACTCTGGGTGAAAATGAATAAACTCTGAGGGGCCAGGCTACCAGGGGCAAGAGGGACACTGCATGGGGACACAGCCCATGCAAACGTGTTATTTGATGCCAACTGTGCACCTCAAGACATTTTTCTGAGGGGGTAAAAAAATTATTTAGGAGCCCAGTCTGTAGAAGTCAGCAGCCTCAAGAGGGCTTTCTGTCTGGCTAATCCCACTTCCACAATCCTGTTTAATCCTGATGCAGCTGCTCTCTAAAAAAGTGCTCGTACTTGAAAGCATCCCGGTTGTTGCACTACAATGGGAGCGCCCTTTATTACAGTACTAAATCTGTACAGGATCAGACAATGAAATTGGATGGAGGCCAGAGAGCACAACTGCCACTGTCATCCTGGGTTAGGGCTGATGGAAAAGTAATTTGTTTCCCAGTACAAGTGATTCTCTCACTGAATAGATTGTGTTATTTGCAATATTAGCAAAGAATTTTCAGGGTAATTGTACTGACAAAAATAATTCCAGCAGACCCACTAGGATAATCCTTTCTATTTTTTCTCATCACTTATTTCACTAATTTGCTGATTGCGAGTCTATTAGTGATAGAAATACTTATGAGATGGAAAAGCATCGCTGAGCCTACGGTGTGAAATTGAAATTGGCATCTCCCGATCCTGGATATTGTCAGGTTGGGTTGGCGGATACTTGCACCCCGCCTCGAAGACATGGATTAAACTGGACAGGAAAACAAGCAGCCAGACACAAGAATAACCATGTGGCCAAACCTCCAATGAGTTAATCAAAGCGACAAGATGAATATGATCGCCAATCATAGCAGGGAAATCTGCTCCTTTCGCTGAGAACTTATTTTAAAGAGATCTTCATCCAGAGGGATTTATATTCCCCCGCATGTGTGTGCATAACTCCCATTAATGTCAATATGCATTATACACACACGCAACGAGGAAGAAAGCAGTGCTGGGGAAGATTAGTATTTTATAGTGTCTTATATTACAAGTTTGTAATGGGAATAATGAAATCACTTTGCGGCTGCATCAGCTGAGGTTGGCTTTGCTTTGCCATGATCAGGCTGAAGCTTATGAGTTTCCCTGGGTGAGCCTCCCACTAAAGGGGAGATGGTTTCCTCCAGAAAGAGCACGGTGGAATGAATTAAGAATTCGAAGGTTTCGATAATTCATTCAGAATACAATCCTGGGGCTGTTCTAAATCAAATGATGTCCTGTTTGCACCCACTGAAAATACTGAGGGCCTCTAAATGGGACCAGCTTCAAGTTTTATTAACAGGGAATTATTAGTTATTATTAGGGAAAGTTTTATTGTGCATCCACCCTGAGAAAACCTTTCATTTCACAGGGTATGAAGAAAAATTGCATTTCCAGGCTGGCACTGCTGCTGCTGTGACATACGGGAGCAGTGTGCAGCTGTGTAATAAATCCTGTTACTCTGACATATTTAAATGATATGTCAGCTGTCAGAAAATCCATATTTCACCAGTGTCATCCTTGGAAGCTCATATTTTATGACCACGTTTTTTCTATTAATGTAATTTTATAAATTTTAAGTTTCCAAACATGCTACTAGAAATCTCCCTGTAAGGCAGCCCTGCAGATAAATTATGGAAAGAAAGAGAAGAATAAAAAAAGAGCCAGCAAGCTTCTCTAAGCTTTCTCCTTTAACTGCTTCCACTGAAGGAGCAGCTCTAATGAAGAGAAGCACTTGTGTTTTGGGTATTGATGGCAGAGTCAGTTAATGAATTAACCTTTCACACCAAGCACAAGCTGCAGCCAGCACTGCTCCTGTTGCACGTCCCAGGCAACAAACCAGCCCTTGGATCGGGAATAACCCCAGGAACTGTGCATACATTAACCGTGTCACACTGACTTAACCTTTCCCTGCTGCTCATGCTGCTTATACATTAGCCTTGTGTTGTTCCTTCTCTTTTTATTCCAGCCAAACCTTTTCCAAAGGCCTCTTCCCCCAGCCACAGCCCCTCCAGCAGTTACGTGAAGAGCACTTCATCTTCCTCCACAGGCTTTGACTACTCCCATGACGCTGAGGCTGCACACATGGCGGCCACCGCCATCCTCAACCTCTCCACCCGCTGCTGGGAGATGCCCGAGAATCTCAGCACCAAGCAGCAAGAGGCCCCCAGCAAGGTGGGTGAATGTGCCCAGGCACTACTGCCCAGGGGCCAGGCTTGAAGTTTGGGATGGGAGAAATATCTTGGTTTACCCTTCCTTTCATTTTGTTTTTTTAAATATAGAAGGAATGCAGGCACTCGTACAAAATCCCCCTTTGGCTTCCCGCTTTGGGTTTGGAGGAGAGAATCTCGGCTCTTAGAGTGATGTGGAGGTGCCTCGTGGTTCAAATTAACCACGTGAGATGAGCATCAATCCCAAGCCAAGTCTCGGGCTGAGATTGGATATTAGGAAAAGTTTATGATTTATGATGATGGTCAAGCCCTGGAACTGGCTGTCCAGGGCAGTGGTGGAGTCACCATCCCTGGAGGGATTTGAAGGACATGTGTATGTGGCACCTAGGGACATGGTTTAGTGACAGGCTTGGCAATGCTGTGGGTGAATGTTTAGACTTCATGATCTCAGAGGGCTTTTCCAACCCAAACAATTCTGTAATTCTATGATTCTCAGAGCTGGTTTCAGTTGTTCCCTGATCTGTATCTGATGCCATTTAAGATTCCCCAGTTTTGTCCAGTCTGACCTCCACCTATTTTTCAGAGGAACACAGGTTCTCCAGAAGTCCCATGGAGCACTCCCAACCTTGGGCAGATGTTTTGGATGCCATGAGGCATCCTAAGTGGCACTAGATGCCTGTGTTCAATCAACTGAGTCAAAATGCCACACTGCTGGTAGTAGAGGCGTGCCTTTGCATGACACGTTCCTGAAATATTTAGGAAGAGCAACCCTTGTTATTCAGTTCCTCCTACCTGACTGTGGAGAGGATGCAACATGAAAACCTGCCTGCTGCACTGCAGAAGACAAACAGGAGCAAGACTTCCATGGGGAATTTCTGGCAGCTGCTAACATTGGGTTTGTTTCCAACTTTTCAGTCCATGGACATTGAGGTGGATGAAAACGGGACTCTGGACTTGAGTATGAACAAACACCGCAAACGGGAGAGCACCTTCCCCAGCAGCAGCAGCTGCAGCAGTAGTCCCAGCATGAAGTCCCCAGATGTGTCCCAGCGCCAAAACAGCACCAGTGCCACGAGCAGCACCATGACCTCCCCCCAGTCCAGCCAGACCTCCCGCCAGGATGAATGGGATGGACCCATTGACTACACTAAACCAAACCGTCAGCGGGAAGAGGAGCCAGAGGAGGTGAGCAGTGGCTCTTGATGCTTGAATAACAACTCATGGGATGTTGAATGCCATGTTTGCCTGCAGAGTTGTCCAATTTCCCACAGAACCCCCAGTTTGTCCTTTGAGCCAAGGAAAGAAATATTCCTAGCTTTGTCAGTCCTATCAGGTATCAGCCAGGGCAAACCAGGCAGGAAGCAATTGCTCTTGGATCTGTTGGGATGCCCTTGCGAAGGAAGAACCCACCACTTCCCTTGCCCTGTGTCTGCAAGGCTTTTTTTGTTGTAAATCCTGTCAGCTCTCTTGCAGCAGTGCTGCTCCTGGTGATGTTTCCTGGGATGATTTATATCTGCCATTAGCAGCTACAGCCCTGCATGGCACTGACATTAATCCTGCAGGTGGGGAACTCAGCCATGACCCCCCAGCTGGGCTGAGGTGCCTGGCTCTGGGAGCATCACCTGCCTCTGCCCATGGGGAGGCTGTTGAGGAATAGTGTGAGGGGATTGCACAGAGCTTCATCCCTTCAAGACCTTGGGAAAGCCACGTGTAAATCCCTGTACAGACATGTTTTACCCATTTCTACTAAAACCCCAGGAAATTACAGGCTGTTGGATCTCTGGGTTGGGTATTGTGAGGTGCTTGCAGGGGGCTCAGGAATGTTGGCAATGGTGCACTAACCCTCAGCTAGGATGAACTTGGGATCCTTTCCCACCACAGCTCAGCAGCAGTGACCCCACCACAACTCTGCCCCTTTCCTTGCAGTCAGAGCCTGCTGCTCACTCTTTTGCCTCCTCGGAAGCTGATGAGCAAGAAGTGTCAGAGGAGAACTTTGAAGAGAGAAAATACCCAGGTGAAGTTACTTTAACCAACTTCAAGCTGAAATTCCTCTCAAAGGACATCAAGAAAGAGCTGCTCACGTGAGTCCTGCCTTCTAGTCTCTTCCTCCAAAATCTATTAATAGGTACTTAGCCAGGATGCTAGGAAACAAAATTAGTAAACGCATTTTAAAAATAAGAACTGTAATTCCCCTTCTTACTGTGATTGATCTTACTCATCCTCCTACAACTGCTGATCAATGAAGCAAAGTATGTTCCTATGTGGCCTTAGTTTGCAGTGATGAAAGCAACCTGAGAGCTTGGTGCTCTTGAGATTCATGGACAGGGTTGTGGGAAACTCCTTTCAGGGCCAGTTTTTCCTGATGTTTTCCAGCAAGAGTGTTTCTGGCACAGTGATGGTGCCTACCCAATGTCCTGATTGTTTGGGACACTGGCTGGTGCTGCGCAGCCAAGATCACCCAAGGGACCTCAGCACCTTCTTGAATGGGGTGTTGAACACAAGAAGACAGGATTTGTTGGCTTAGAGCAATGGGTCCCAGCATTGTGATACTGCAGGGTCACAAAGTGGGACCTGAAGCTGCAGCAAGTTTGCTGTTGTGTTGCATTTTGCACTGGAGAGAGACCTTGACCCAGCTCACATCTGTCTGTCCATTGTGTGGCTGGAAGTACAGACCCACATCTGCCCTATCAGATGGAGTATGGCTCTGCATCCACACTGATTCCCACAGGAATGGTTCATGTTTAAGAGTTTGAGCCAAACACGGCAGCTTGGGCCTGGCTCTGGTCTAACAGCATGTTGGGATCAGCCTGGAGGTAGTGATGGGGAGGTTTCCAGGCATCCCAGCTGTTCCTGGCTCCTTTCATGTGCATCTGACCCTCCCACACATTACGCAGGAAGAGCCAGTGGGCACTGTTTTGCCGATCTCATCCAAATCACCCCTCATCTGCAGGCAGGAGGCTGAGGGAGCAGCCAGGCAGGGAGGAGATCTGTGGGGGCAGAGCAGCAGCAGCATCTTCCCTAAATGAGCAAGGCTCAGACCAGCTGCCCTACACAAAGCTGTAAAGGGTTTTTTAAAACCCACCAGTGATGTGAACAGCCATTTCTGAGGTAGAGCCCTGAAGTCCTCCTGTGCTTTAATTTTATTGTGATGGTAGAGAAATTTCCTAAATAGAAACAGCCCTGGAATAAATAAATGGTGTGGTGGGCAGCCCTGAGCCTTCCCTCCCCGTTTAATATCCTTGTTCCTCTCTGGCCCAAGGGCTGTAATGAATTAGCTGTAGTTAACTCAGGAGCAGACTCACCTGCTGTGTCTGATGCTCTGTGTCTGGGTGCAGTTCTTGGGCCACTTCCAGGCAGGTGCTCCTCACCTGTATCTTCCCATCACCCCCAGGCACAGCCAGAGGTTACTGTCATTCCCTTTCTGCAGCAAACAGTGTTTGCAAGCTTTTCTTTGCAGCTGTAAGGGTTGGGAGGAACAAAAAAAAAAAAAATCATTTCAGGAAGCTGAAATCTGAAGGACCTCATTCAGATATGAAATCTGAACAAGATGATTCCTGCGGCCAGAGCTTCAGTATTGCAGGAATCATCCAACCTGGCAGCAGCCACCAGGGGTGGCCACGTCTGTCAGGCCATGCCACCCAGCAGGCTGCTGCCAGTCCCCCACTGCCACCCAGCCCTCCCAGCAACTACGGCTTTTAAACACTTTCTTTGCCTTTGACACAATTTTTCTCAATTTTTTTTTTTCAAAATGTGTTTTTAGGATCCTTATGGTCTTTTAGAAGTAAAAGGGGAGGAAGGGGAGCTGAAAGGGAAACAGATGGTTTATATTCATGCAAACAGAAACACACAAGGTCTGATGGATGGGACTGGTGTAAGGAGTCAGGCAGCAGGGCTGGACTAAGACCCCCCCAGACAGACCCTGAGGGGGCTCTGCTGGTTTTGCCCACCCGTGGGTCTTGGGGAATCAATTCCTTTCCCACACTTATGCTCTTTGTTTTTGTTGTTGCCCAGTTGCCCAACCCCAGGCTGTGATGGCAGTGGACACATAACGGGGAACTATGCCTCTCACCGCAGGTGGGTCGACATTCTTTTCATGGTTTGAACTCTAAAGACAACTTTTTTTTTCTTTTGGTATAGTTTGTGACCATGTGGATAGTTTGGTTCCGTTTCCTCCCCCCTTCTGTTGCCCCTCTCCCTCCCCATGCCCCAGCCCTTTTTCTTTTTCCTTTTTCTTTTTTTTTTTTTTTTTTTTTTGCTTATCCAGATATTCCATCTCTTCTCTTTCAGCCTTTCTGGTTGTCCTCTTGCTGACAAGAGCCTCAGAAACCTCATGGCTGCCCACTCTGCTGACCTCAAGTATGTTTGCGCTCAACTTGGAACTCCTTTTTTTTCTTTATTTCCACCCTTTTTTTCTCTCTTCTCCCTTCCTGCCCCCACACTTCTTGCTCTGCTTTTGCTTTTCCATCCCCTCCCTTCTCCTTTCAAAGAGCTGATCAAAACCTGCCTCCGAGGAGCTCTGGTGGAGTCCAGCTTCCAGATGCTGCATTGAAGAGGCAATGGCATAGAGAAAGGATAATTTTGGGGAGGGGGCTGATGGCAATGATTGGAAATAACCTGGACACCTGGCAGCTTTCCTCTGGGCACTGTAGACATGTTATTTTCTTTGCCACTTGGCATCTTTTCCCAAGCTCTTGTTGCCTAGTTTGGGCCATAACCCTTTTCATTTAACATTTTTGTCCATCTCAAATAATCCAAAGCCTGGATTTATTTTTGGCTAGAGACACAGCTGGGAAGTCACCACCAGCACACAGCCAAGCCAACTCTTTTGGAGAACCTGGGGTGCTATTTTTAATGCTGCATTTTAAGGGCTGTTCAGGATGCAGTGAGAGAGGTTCCTCTTCATTTCCATGGTTTGTGGGGGAATGAAAAGCAAAAGCATGGTGAGGCCAGATCCTGAGCCAGTGGGCAAGGGCTCATGGAAATTCCAACTTCCCCATTTCCATTGCTGCTCCTGAGGGGAGGAACCTGGTTTTGACATTTTCATTCAGGAATCTTCCTCTAAATCCTGTATTCAGCTTTGCTGCTGTCTCCTCCAAACTCCTCCTTTTCAGTAGGAGCTTATTCTTCACAGGTGGCTCTCTCAAATGCTCTCTCAGGGTGCTTTCCCTAAAGAAAGGTGAAATTGTATTTACTTGGGACACTGGGGAGACCCCAACCCTCTCTACCGAATCTGCATCTCTGGGGTAAAGCTCATTGTGAATTTTTTTCATCATCACTTTTGTGGGCCCAGACTATCCTTGCAGGCTGAGTCTCCTCTGAGTTCCCCACTTTGCTGAATCCAGGTTTTGGATCATTTAGACACATTAGTTACAAATTAGATACCATAACTACAGCTGAGGAGCCTCCACTGAGAGTTAAACCTCATGAAGGGCTTCACATTGCACAGGCTTAAAAAATCCAAATGTGCTGTGTCCTGTGTGCAACCAGGGATTTCTGGAGCCGTAGGTGAGTCAGTGGGATCCCAACTGGTCACTAAGGTCACTGGAAAAGTCCCAAATCCCTCTGTGGTGGCACCTGGACTCCTCTGTGCCCCACCACCAACATGGAGCTGGTGCTAGGAAAAGTGTTTGTTAACCTGCTCCTTATCACAGAGGTGGAAGAGGTGGCAGGATTAGTTGATATTAATAGAATATGCTGGTGGATGGCAAGGGCTGCTGTGATTAGTGCTAAGTACACTTAATCACACACCATAGACGATACACGTTTTGAAAGGACCTCTTAAGAGAGCTTTGCTGAACTGGTGTTTCTCCAACAGCTTGAAAGAATAGCCAAGTGATCAAACAATTAGTGTTAAAGATATCAAAAGCTCTCAGGAGCAGTGGCCACTTCCAGCAAGGGCCAGACAAAAAGCAAACAGACTCATCCCTGAGACCAAGCATCGTGTCCAGCCTTGCTGTGCAGCATCCCCTGTTCCCCTCTGGCATACAATGTCAGTGGTTTTTATCAAAATACTGTGGAAAATGGGAGACTTCTGGCCCAAAAAAGGCTTGTTAATATTATTTCCTCAAATACTACTTTTTTCTATGTCCTGGTGAGGATGGGAGCAGAGGAAGAAGGAAGGGATTTTGAGATATTATTGATTGCACAGTCATAGCTTTTCACAACTCCAGATAAGACCATGTCAGTGTTTCTATTATAAATTCTATTTCAGGGGTTAATATCGCTGATATAAAAAAAATAGCTCCAGGCTGGAACATGCAATAAAAGGTCTCTGTTGGTATGATTTGTCTCCAGATAATTAAAAATAAAAATCAAATTACTTCTCTCTCCTCTTTAAAAGTCCTGAAAGGAAGAAAGTGTTCGGTGTTAATGTTTTCATAATTTCCTCCCACCCTGAAGCTAGAACAACAGAGAAATAGTTTTGCTTTCTACTGTAACAGTGTAGAGCTGGGAAATACCACAGTCATCTCCCAAACCTGTAATTTCTGAATGAGTTGAAGAATTTGCACCCTCATTGAGGTCCTGCTGGATGTGTCCCTGCTCTTACTGCATCAGACCTATGTGCACTTATGTTTTCCTGGCTCTGAGCCTCCCTGTTACCCCTGTGAGTCCAGGATATGTTCTTGCTCTCCTACCCAAGGTGAGGTACCAATTTTTTTTACCAGTGGAGATTATTCAGAGACCTGCAAATGCCAAAGTCTCCCTCAGAGATGCTGCAAAGAGGAGAGTTTTGATATTTTCTGAACAAAAAAAGAAGACTTTAAAAAAGCTGTTTTCCAAGCTGGCAAACTAAAGTCACCTGTGGAAACCATTGCTCCACTGACTCTCGGGGCCAGAGCACCAGCATAGAATCACAGAATAGTTTGGGTTGGAAGAGACCTTAAAGGCCATCGAGTCCGATCCCCTGCAAGTGAGCAGGGACACCTTCAGCTACCTCAGGCTGCTCAGAGCCCTGTCCAACCTTTGGGAAAGCATCTTGCCTTCCCAAGGGCACTGACACCAGGGGCTGCCCGTGCACCACCACGTTGCCCATCATTTCACTGGCATGTCCGAGGGACACCGACCCCTGCCCTGCTGCAGGTACCAACCAGTCATCCCCACCAGGCACCGGTAGCTTTAAAAATAGGGATGGAGGAAGAGGAGACCGGGTGCTCTGCAAGCTCGTGGATGTGCCCTGAGCCTTGCTCGCTCTGCTCGGAAGGAGCAGCTGAGCATCGTGGATTTCCTCCCCACACCCCCTCCCCTGGCCCTAATCACTTGACTCAAAAAGCCCTGGCTAATTGGCAGGCTGGCGTGCACATCCTCTGCAAACACTCCTCGCCTCTCTTCCTTGTCCCCATGACAACTTTTATGTCCGCCGCGTCACCTACAGCATTGGGAAGAGATCTTTGTGCTCGTGGTACTTCACATCCCCTCACCGTTCCCTCTCTGAGCCCTTAATGATGTGGTGCTTAACTCGGGCCATTATCTTCGTGCCGCTGGGTGGGCTCGCAGCCCCCACCAGCCTTTGTGCAGGTTTGGGTGATCACAGAAGCGTTCTCGAGCCTTTGCTGGATGCTCACCTGGAACCCCACGGCCACGGATGCACCTTCAAAGGTCACTTTGTAACGCAGTGGCTGAGGACTGAGGGGCAGATTCTGCACCAAAAGCTGCTGGTGCACCTGTGTGGTGACCCAGTGATCCCCAGCCGAAGCCCCTCACGGGCTGTCCCCCTGCTGACCCTCTGTCGCCTGCCCATGGTGTTGTGGAAGGACAGGACCCAGGGATAACCTAACCTTTTCCCACCTCTTCCTTCATCATTTTCCCTCAAAAGCACCAGCCAGTTTTGCACTCTGAGGACTCTTCTGCCATGGGCTGCCCATTTGCCCTCACTGAGATTATGCCCCCAAAGTCACCTGGAACTGAGCCAAGACCTTCTGCTGGGCTTCTTCTTGGTGGTGGCCATGGGGCCCTGCTGTCCACATCTGTAGGGTGTTTTTCTGGTTTCTTGTCTCTGCTTGGGTCCATCCTGCTGGCCCTGGATGGCCCCTGCTGTCTCCTTATGGCTTCCTCAAGATGACAAACATTGTCCTGGAGGGATTTTTTAGCTCATTATCTGCTCCTGAGCTGTCCCCTTCACAAGACTGGGGACACAGGCTGGGACCTGAGTCCCTCATGGGAGAGCAGCCACTCACTGTGCTCCCAACATTCCACAGATGTTCCTCTCCAACACCACATCATGCAGTGATGCACTGACTTCCGTACCACGGATATTACAGACCAAATCTTGTCCTTACAGAGGCAGAAGGCGCAGGAAGGAAAAGCCTGCTCCTGTGTTGACAGTGCCCAGATTTCTCTTTGAAAAGAGCTGTCACAGAGTGTCAATCCCCTGCTCACATCCCCAGGCTAATCCGAGCCTCCCTTGCCTCCGCAGGTGCCCTACTCCTGGTTGTGATGGCTCTGGTCACATAACAGGAAATTATGCATCGCATAGAAGGTAAGATCTCCCTTAAATTATTTTCTCTCTCCCTCTTTCTGTGTTGCTTTCTTTCCTTTTTTTTTTTTTTTTTCCCCTGCAGTGGGCAGAGTTGTAAAGTTCTGAATAAAACATTAATGTTACTGACAACTGAAGCCTATTTTCATCTCTTTAATCTGACTTCTCTTTTTTTTTCTGATGTTTCCAGCATCTGATTAGAAGCTCCTTTCAACAGAATAAAAGACAAAGGGTCAGATTTTAGCTGATGCAATGTTCCTGTTAATATTGCTACCTATTTATGACTTCTATTATCGCTTTAGAACATTAATAGCAGAGATCTGAGCCTTCTGTTCCAACAATTCCATTAAACATTGCAGGCTGTTAGCAGATATCTTCTTATCTAGACACCATTAATTACTGTCCATCTCCCTCAATTTTTTACTATTTTTTTTTCCTTCTGACTTCTCCTCGTGATGTGAAGCTGCAAAACGAGAGAGATCAAAAACACTGTGCCAAATTCAAGGGAAAGATGACTGAAGCGGGGGAATAGCAAATGCAGGGATTCTGCCAGTGAGACAGGCCTTTCTTCTCTTTTTAACCACAGTCTGTCAGGCTGCCCTCGTGCCAAGAAAAGTGGGATCAAGATTACCCCGACAAAGGATGATAAAGAAGACCCAGAGCTGATGAAGTAAGTCTGGAAAATAACTCCTGAACAAAGCTTGTCACTCCATCCCCTTTGCCTCACACAGATTTACGTGGGGGATCAGCACCCACCCCACATCCCTCCTCAGTCACGCTGCTTTGAGCATCCTCTACTGAAGCTCTTTGCTGTGTTTTGGTGTTGCAGTTCTGAGATTTGATGGAAAAATTGGGTGGTGGTGGGGTAATGCTCTATTTTTTCTTATTTGTTCCTGCAGATGTGAAAGGTAGGCTGGTAGGGCCCTCTCTGCTAGCTGTACTTTATATAATTCCAGAAAAATCACACCAGTGTTGTAAATGAGGGTAAAACCCCACGTCAAGCCAAACATTGCAGGTTTTGGGGAAGCAATGGGCAGGCAAGGGCTGATGGACTGGCTTACAGTGTGCCAGGAACACAGAAATAGAAACTACCCAGCTCTGAGCTGGGTCAGGACCTGGTAACCCTGAATAAACTGTGTTTTGTAGAGTCTTTGCCAGGGCAGAATATTTGAAGTGAACTGAAAAAACCTTTCTCTGCTGCCTCAGGCTGAAGTTTTCAAAACATCCAAGGGGGTTTATTCCTGCGGGGAATAGAGATTTGAAATTGCTTAGTCCACCTCAGGAGTTTTCACGAGCTGTGAAATCCATTTGTCCTGACTTTTAGCAAGTCTGAGCATCACAGGCTCAGCACGTGGGGTCTGGATCTATATCTCCTTACACACCTATAGGGCATCAAAGGCAACACTGACTCCAGGACCCTATTTTTTATTGTTACCTCAGAGCATTTCCAGCCTTTCTGGAGCCTGTCCACTCACCCAGCAAGTGCAGGTGGAAGGGGGTAAAAAGAAACATGGAAAAAATTATCAACCCCCTCCAAGAGTTTCTGGTTGCCCCTGAGCGCTGGCATATCTGTTCAAACCCCGTTGGCCCAGCACACTGTCTCCAAATGGATCTTTTTTTACTTATTTTAGCCCCAGGGCAGGTCTTGCCCTCACAGAGGATCAGAGGTGGATATCTCCATGTGCTCAGGTTTTGGCCTGGAGCAGAGGCTGAGCCAAAGCAGGACCCAGTGGGTGTGGAAGAACCCTGTGGGGTCTGTGGGAAGCCGGGATGTGCCCACTGGGGGGGAAGAACCTTTCAGAAAAAGATGATATTTGAGCCATCTGCTCTGTTCTTCCTCCTCAGTCTACAGGAAGGAAAGCCTCCCAGTTAAATGAGCCGTGTGATAATTAGCAGGATTTAGGAGACTTTATTAAAAATTAAGCAACCTACTTGTGAATTTGTGGGAAAAAAGCCTCTTTTGGCTCAAATACACTGAATTGCTGGTGGTGTTGCAATGCTGTGCCATTAACCAGTGACACAGGGAAGGAAAGGACAAGGAGCAGACTGGTGTTGTGCAAGTGCTGGCTGTTGTACCTTTGCTCTCACCATGGCTGGAGCCCCCAGCTGGGAGGTCACCCCTCTGCATGGTTTCCCCGGGGACACGTGCCCTGTGGAGCTGGGGAAGCTGTGGTTTTGCTCATTTGTGCCTTCCCCATTCAGGGCAGGACAGGGCAGAAATGTGCCAAGCAGTTTCCCCAGTGTGGTTTCTCTGCACAGAAATCACTTCCCAGTGCAAGGAGAAAAGGGGTTTTTGTGTGGCTGTTTTGTTATGGTTCAGCTGGGCCTTGTGTAGGAGCATGGGATGGGCTGGCAGGACAGCCACAGCAGAGTGAGGGTCCCCACCAGCATCCTCACCAGGGGTTGGGTTTCTCCTAGCCCACCCTAAAGATGCAAACACTGGGAAGGTAAAATGGCAAGAAATCATATAATTGTTTGGGTTGGAAGGGATCTTAAATCTCACCTCATTCCAACCCCCTGCCATGGGGTGGGACATCTTCCACTAGAGCAGATTTCTCAAAGGCCCATCCAGTCTGGCCTTAAACACTTCGGGCGGGGGGGCATCCATAGATTCTCTAGATTCCAGGCTCCAAATGGCGTTGGAGGATTTTCTGACTCCTAGAAACCTAATGTCATCCACCCCCAGAGAGGCCTCGTGGGACCATGGACATGGGTGCAGGAAGTGTGGGATGGGCTGTGAGGGTCTCTGTGGCAACAGGAGGTGAAGGCATTCCCTAACATCCCATGGCCCAGGCACCAACCCCCCCTCTTCCAGTACACCCAGGAGGAACAGAAGCTCCTCTGAGATGTGCAAGACAACGTGGCACAACAATCCCTGGCTGGTGCCTTCCCCCAGCCTGTGGAAGTGTTTGTTCCACCACCCACGGCAAGGTGCGCCCGGTGTGGGTTTACGTTAAGGAGCTTTGGCTCTAAATCCTTCCTCCGTCTGCACCGAGCTCCGCTTGGAACCCGGCCGAGTTTTGCACATCGTCACCGAGGAGAAAGTAATTTAGTGCCTGTTGTTTCTGCTGTTCATCCTTCAAGTAATTTGCTGCAGACGTGATTGAACAGATCGCCTCAACCTTCAGCGAGCCCACAGAGCGGAAGCACCCACAGGTGTCCAATTGATCAAATGCTACTGGTGCTCCCACTAAATAATAATATTGTAAAAAAAAAAAAATTTAAAAGATGTCCAAGACAGATGTTTTGCAGAATAAGGCTCTGGTTTATTTTTTAACAATGAAAGTGTAATAAAAGTTAAATTAACGGTGTAAAATATGTAATGGCTGGGCCGTAATGGCTGCATATGAAATGCTGGGGTTTGTCTCTTTCTCTCTTGCTCTTCCCCCCTCTCCCCCTTCTCCTTTTCCTCCTGAGGATTCAGTAATTTGCTCGTGATCATATAAAAGCAATGATGTTATGAATTTACTGAGGATCCTGCTGGCAGGGATATTATAAGTGAATTGTGCTGCATTTGCAGCTGATTAAAATCGAGATCAGCATTTTTCAAATTATCTTGGGAAAAGGCTGGGTGTAGGCCCCCCCCTTTGCTGTCATCTCCCTTTTGTGTGGAATGTAAACAATCAGGGCAATAATTTCTGCGGTGAAACACAGCTTGCGATTTTCAGGAGCAGCTCCGCGAATGTTTTTGCTGGGGAGCCTCAAAGTCCCTAATTGCTCCCAAACTGAGGATATGGAGATCGTTTTTGTCATTTCTTACCTCCTTCCACCTCCCCTATTTTTGAGTAACCTCCCTTGAGTAATAAACTTTTAACTGTATTTATAATTGACAAGCATTTTTAAAACAAATGCAAACCCCAGCAGAAACCCTGATAGATACATGGGGCTTGTGGGATGGCTGGATTTAGGGAGAATGCCATTAGGTGAGGAGGGAGGAAAGAGGTGCCTTTTAGAGAGCCACTCGTGTGCTTGGCAGCAGCACAAGTTGTGTTGGTGCTTCCACGAGGCTCCTCACAGTTCCTGTGTGTTTCAACTGGCAATAAGGAGGCAGAAGTCTGGCAGTGGCAGGGCTCGTGTGCTGCCTCGATGATAATTCCCACTTTATCCCCTTGTGAGCGTGGGTTGATCTCCCCAGAGGCAGGATGTGAGCCAGGAGGAGGAGGAGGAGGAGGCAAGTGAGGCCATGCCGTGGCTGCAGGCTGAGTGATGGCCCAGTGACTTGTCCTGTCTGAAAGGGTGCAGGCTCAGAAACCCCTCGGATGCCCACCTGGCAGGAACAGGGCTGCAGCTCTTTGTGCACAGCCTGAACAGCTCCTGGCTCAGGAACTGGCTCCTGGGGAGGGCTGTGTCCCCAAGGGCACAGACAGTGCTCCTACATTGTGTTGACTGTGCTAGTGGAAGGTGATAAGCGATGAGTCTGGGTTCATCAGCAGCGACACCGGGCAGAGCCAGCAGTACGTGTGTGATGGTTCAGTGTGGGTGTCAGCCTCGGGGTACATCAGGATCCCATGTCAGGCAGCCCAACCTGCCATTTTTGTCCCCAGTGAGGCACCAAATACCTGGTTTCTGACACCATTGGGACCTACTTTTGCTTCACGTGATGTGACCTCCACAGACTTCCCTCCCGCAGAATTCTCCTTGATTCTCTTTGGCTCTTTTGAAGGAGCAGTTCGTAGCTCTTAATTTCCCATCTGCTATTTCCATCAACCAAGTACCTCCCCTGTAAACTCCAGATGAGACCCAAATGCAAACGCTCTCTTCCCAGGCTTCCTCATTCCTGCTCCTCAATAATTTCCTTACGCCTTTATTCCTTCCTTTTGTTCCTTCCTCTTGATTACTGTGCTGTAACTTGGGGTGATTCCCTGTGCCCAGGTGTCCGGTTCCGGGCTGTGTTGGGCTGGGACACATCAGCGGCAAATACGCGTCTCACCGGAGCGCCTCCGGGTGCCCTCTGGCAGCCCGCAGGCAGAAGGAAGGATCCCTCAACGGCTCCTCATTTTCCTGGAAGTCCTTGAAGAACGAAGGCCCAACCTGCCCCACCCCAGGCTGTGATGGTTCTGGCCATGCCAACGGGAGCTTCCTCACTCACAGAAGGTAAATCCCAGGGTTCAAATCAGTGTGTGATGATGTTGCTGTGGACTGATTACCTGCCCCAAGATGCTGCTTGAGCAGTGTTCAGCTCCTCAGGCAAGGCTCGAGAACTGGTGCTTTTGATGCTGAGTTCAGTCAGGTTGAAGTTTACTGAACAGAGAAATGTGTGGTTATTTTGATATTCACAGAATCACAGAACGGTTTGGGTTGGAAGGGACCTTAAAGATCACCTCACTCCAACCTCCTGCCACAGGCAGGGACACCTTGCTCTGTCCCAGGTTGTTCTAAGCCCTGTCCAACCTGGCATTGGACACTTCCAGGGATGGGGCAGTCACAGCTTCTCTGGGGAACTCTGGCCTCCCCACCCTCACAGGGAAGAATTTCTTCCTAACCTCTAATCTAAATCTCTATTTGCATGCTGGAACAGAACTTGAGCACCACAAATAGGAGTCTGGTGCCCAAGAGAACCAGACTCATCTCCCCCTCCTCACCTGGCACAACTCTCTTAGGAAGCAATGTGTTTTTAATCTTTGCTTAAAGAAAATTGCTCTCACTTTATAAATGGGGAGTTTTGTGGCATTATTCATAAAGCAATTTCCTCTGTTCCATAAAAAGCTTTTAGAAGAACTGTCTCGCAGCTTGAATTCCACCAAATGGCACATGCTCTTATGTTGGAACATAAGCACCTATAAATACTGAGAGTTTATGAAACCCATTTTTACTTGTTTTTCAGTTTGTCAGGGTGTCCAAGAGCTACTTTTGCTGGGAAGAAAGGAAAACTCTCAGGGGATGAAATTCTCAACACAAAGTTCAAGACCAGCGATGGTAAGGTTTTTCACTCCTTTGCCTTGCAGGCGTGTCAGGGTATTGAGCCTGTGGATCTTTTTCTTAATAGACTAGGGAGATTTCAGCTGAAATCTAGACACAGATTTCAAGGACACCCATTCCTTGGGTTTTCTGGGTGCTTGTGGTGGCATGGTACCAGTCTCACTCCTTGAGTCACATATTTTAAGGGAGCAACAATAAAGAAGGCAAAAGAAGTAATGCTGAAATTCAGATTTTTTTTTCCCTTCATATATTCACTGGCATTTTTACAAATCCCTTGCAGTCATTCAGCAATTTTCACCTATTCAGGGCTTTTAATACTGAGATATTTCTGGATCTGGAATTTTGTTAGCAATGGCACTTTGCATTTCCAGTGCTATTACTGAGCTTTCTGTGGTATTTGACAAGTTTCAGGCATTGAACTTGAATACTTAGATAGTTTGGAACCTATAAATACCTGCCCTCCTCTAGAATTATTGCTTTATTTTATGGACCTTGTAATTTCTCATCAAGACATGCATTAGTTTTTTAAGTGGCATCATTCCAAACTCAGGATTGGAGAAAGTGACCTGGTTGTTAAGGACAATCAACCTTGCTGGGTATGGGGATATGTTGGACTCCAACTGCTCTGCTGTCCTTTGCTTTTGCATTTGCATATTGACCTGTTCAAGTATCATTGAACTGTGATGATAAAAACATTAATTATAAAAAAAAAATAGAAGAAAAAAGGCAGGTGAGAGGTATGTCCTGTTTAGAGAGGATGGTGCAGCAGGATGGGCTCAGCAGAAAGCCCAACACTTTTGTTTTACCCAAGAGCATTAGCTGACTGCCCGTGACCTTCCCTCCCGCAGTTCTGGAGAACGATGAGGAGATCAAGCAGCTGAACAAGGAGATCAGTGAGCTGAACGAGTCCAACTCAGAGATGGAAGCGGCCATGGTGAAACTCCAGTCCCAGGTTTGTCCATGCATTCAAGCCCAGGGGTGCAGGGTGTTGGTGGGTGCCACTGGTGAGGGTTGGTAACCCTGCCATGCTCCTTGCTCCACAGATCTCCACCATGGAGAAGAACCTGAAGAACATTGAGGAGGAAAACAAAATCATAGAGGAGCAAAATGAAGCCCTGTTCCTGGAGCTCTCAGGGTTGAGCCAGGCTCTCATCCAAAGTCTTGCCAATATCCGCCTTCCGCACATGGTAAGAAACTTCGACAGTGCTCGGCCCGAGCCGGCGTCACCGAGGGAGCTGTGCCAAACCCAATTCATGATAAGGCTTATTCACAATTAAAGAGTGGGAGAATTTCTTTCCGTACACCTATGTGTCCTTTATAAAATCAGTACTTTTCCCTTATCTCTGAAGCTTGCATTTTATCTCCCTTTTGTTGTCATTTTCTGCTGATCTCCCTTTGTATCTATTGTTCTGTCTCATTACATCTGGAAGCACTATCACAAAATAGGAAACTTTATCAAGGGCACCCAGTGCCTTTTAGGCTAAGACAGCACAAGCAGAGATCAGGAGGGATTGGATTTCAACGTCAGAAAGATCTTAGAGCTCCTATTATAATGCAGGTAGTTTCAATTCAGTTTTGAATAGCTGGCAGCTAAAGAATAGCATTCTTAAAGAGAGTGTATTTTGTTTAATTTAACAAGGTCTAACAGCCCACAGCATGTTACCATAGAGTTACTGAGAAATGAAAAGACTGCATTAAAATAGTAAAACCACAAAAGGCTATTAATTACCTTCTCTCTATTCCCAGGAATGTAATTACTGTTGTCAAAACCAGGTGTGTGGAGGTGGGGCTCGTGTTGTTGAGAAAGCTGTCCTCTTACAACTCATAAAGACCATTGCAATGATCAGAGGAACGAGCTTTTGATTTATTTTTTCTTCCATCCTTTTTTTTTTTTTTTGTTTTTCTTTTTTTTTTTTGGAATCCTTTTCATTGGGGCTTGTATTTAAATTCAGGCTGGCTGGAGAGAAGCCATCCTCCAGCAGAGCAGTTTTGGATAGTATTCACCCAGCTGCCTAACTGGCAGAAAACCACTCACTGAGAGCTTTTTTGTAAGATATTTGACACATAAAGGTCAAATAAACTGTTCAGCAAATATTTTTTCAAGGTTTCAGGCAACTCCAATTAAATGATGCCCATGAGACTTGTATGCTCATTTTATTCCCGTTCTTTTTCTTCCTGCTCTCTCTTTTCCCCCACTAAGCCCAAGTTAGATATTTGCAATGCCCCTCAAAAGCAGAAGCTGTACTGCAGCAGAGAGCTGGGCTGGGCAGCTGTGAGCCCAAGGTGACCTGACTTTGACTTTGGTTCTCTCCGTGATGTTTCAGCAGTCCTGTCGTCCTCCAGCCCTTCATTTCCATGCCTTAATTCAGCCTCCAGCCTGTCAGGCTGCCTGTACACACTTAACCTGATGCTGTTAATAGTTCCACAAGGCCAGTGCATAAAATTAAGGACCTGGTTAAGATCCGGTGGGATCAGGGAGATGATGAGATTGCCGTAGGTGCAGCACTGCACACAAAAAAGCTCCGATGGGGAGACCTTTATCTGTCTGTACATACAGAGAATCATGGAATGGTTTGGGTCAGAAGGGACCTTAAACCTCACCTTGTTCCAGCCCCCTGCCATGGGTAGGGATAGCTTCCACCAGACCAGGTTTCTCCAAGCCTGGCGTTGAGCACTTTCAAGAGGCCACAACTTCTCTGGGCACTAAAATACACAGAAGGTTTATTGCAAAGACTCTCATTCGCTTCCTGCTCTTCTACTAACACTTTTATTTGGCTTTTTTTTTTTTGGCTGCAGGAACCAATTAGTGAGCAGAACTTTGATGCCTATGTGAACACGCTGACAGACATGTACACTAACCAGGAGTGCTACCAGAACCCAGAGAACAAGGACCTGCTGGAGAGCATCAAGCAAGCCGTCAAAGGCATCCAGGTGTAGTGCCGTGGGATGGAGAGCAGCAAGCAAACAGACTGTAAGATGGAACTTTCCCTCCAAGTATTCAGGTTTACAAGTTAGAAAACTTGTTTAATGAATGAAAAAAAAGAAAAAAAAAAAAAAAAAGGACCAAAATGTAACCAAGAGGCCATTTCTGAGACGTGGAACTGATCGAACTCAATGTTCTCGTTTACTTAACTTTGGACCTTCTTGAGAAAAGTGGGATTTTTTTCTACCTGGACCACAAGGTAGATCAGGATGGAAGGTTAAATTCTCCAGTAGGCTGTGGGGCTTGGTAGCAGGTGAAGAGTAGGCATCTTTCATGAGTTGCTGTGCTCTTGCAGAGTTGATCCAAGGGTTAAAATGTTACAAGAACAGGGTCTTGTCCAATCCAAGACTAGTGTATGACTGGCTTAAACCCTCATGTTGTCTATGGTCGTATGTCCAGATCACCTACTCACACATGAGTTATGTTCTATGTTGCTACAAGTGCTGGAGCTGCAAGCTACCTGTAAATCTGAACCTGTGCTGGGCCTCCCAACCGTGAAGTGTTCAGATATCCACTGGGCATGGGAACTCTGAAGTATTATAAAGTAGCTTATTTTTATTTTCTGAAAGAAATCTGAAGAGCAGTTCTGGATCTCCAGTGGAAAGCGCAATGGAAAAAAGGTTCTCAGGGAAGCTTTTGGAGTTTGCAACTACAGTATTCCTTTGTCTGTCTTAAATATGAGAGTAGCTATTATGAATAGGCCAATTCCAGATATTTCAAACAGAAGAATTTCTTTAATGTGTCATGGTCCGGTGTATATGATTTTTTGGAAATCTGTTTGATGACAGTTCTGGTTCTTTTCATTATTGTGATCATCCCTACAGTGGCGCAGTACTGCCAGTCCAGAGATCATACATCAATGCCAGAGAACGGTTGAGATTGCAATGAACAAAACAAAACAAATCAAAAAGAAGCAAAAACCAACAAAAAGAGAGATGTTAATTGATGGCCAGAAAAGTGCTTATGTACCGTGAACCAGGAGTTGATTTCTTACACGTATCCACAGGGCAATGAGGACGGTTTGGTTTGGTGTTCTAGGATTTGCGTGAAATCA
This sequence comes from Corvus moneduloides, assembly GCF_009650955.1. Taxonomy (NCBI): domain Eukaryota; kingdom Metazoa; phylum Chordata; class Aves; order Passeriformes; family Corvidae; genus Corvus; species Corvus moneduloides. The sequence goes on from NC_045492.1 coordinate 8,817,114, forward strand.
CAGCGCGAGCGCCATTCTGCAACAAAAAAAAAAGGGAAAAATGGAAAAGAAAAAGAGGATTCAGGTATTGGGAATTCTTCCAAAGAAGCAGTTGTAAGCAGCTGGGTACATGCAGCCCTCTGTGCATTTAGAGAACAACTCTATGAATGTCTTTGCAACGCTGCTCTGCAGCAGCCACTCCATGGCCAGGGCCAGCTGTCACCCCACGGGGCTGCTCCTCACCTTTGCTCCCATCCGGAGCTCGCTTCCTTCTCCAAACACTTCAGTGAGGCAAAACCCCCTGAGGGGTCCCAGCGTGGGGGCATTCCACATCCCATATCCTGCATCCCTCCCGGCCATGGGGTGGGCAGAACTGGGGAGGATCTTGTTGACCCCAGCTAAAGGCAAGACTGTGGTGTCATTTCGAGCCAAATCCTGTAGATATTTAAGGTGTAATTCACAATTTGGAGAAGTCAGTGGAAAGTCCTGGTGACTACCATGGCCACTGGATCCGGCCTGGAAGCCCATGAGTGGCTTGATTGGAGTCGTCCCCCGTGTTGAGTTCCATAGGGCAGTTGGCCTGCGTGGGTTTGCTCCCATAATTAAGTGTTTGCAGGATCAGGCTCCACGAGTTCACTTACTTTAGAACCCATTCCAAGTGCAAAAATAGAAAAGAAAAGGTAAAAAAAAAAGGTATAAAATTTGAGGTGTTAAAAACACAACATTCTTAACATGTAAATAGAGTCCAAATTGATTGTGACTGCAATTCAGTTAGTATTTAAAAGTAGAGAAATTGCACTTACTGGAAGAAAGAGAAGAAAAAAAAAGTAGTTAGTTTAATTATCCTGTAAATTATTTAATTTTGGCAAGATGTATGTAATTTATATTTACAACACCTTATGTTAACTTTTTGCTATTTATTTAACTTTTTTATTTATTAATTTTATACTTATTTTAAACTGGACACTGCACCATAGAAATGAAGAAAAAAGAAGCAAAAAAAAAGTTAAAAATTAAAACCTTTGACCATAAAAAATGATATTCCAAAAAAAAAGAAAAAAAAGAAAAAAAACCCTATCTACAACTCCTACTTGTAATTTTGATGCAACCAAGTTATTTTTTATATATTTTGTTATTTATTCTTTTAATGATGGGAATTTTTTTAAAGATATTTTATAACTGAGACATTTTGATAATTTTTTGGTTTGTTTTTTTGCGGGGTCAGGGGCACTGGGGGGAAGAGAGACTTTTTCAGTTTTTCTTTTCTTTTTCATTCATATTGTTTCAGGCACTGATAACAGGAAATGAAAATTCTGTATTTATTATTTATTTAATATTTAAGTCGGGAAAAAAAATGAACTGTGCTCTTGTTGTATATTTATTTTGTTGTTTGTGTGTTGGTTATGTGATGACTGAGTACTTGTTTATGTGAAGGAATACTGTTAATATTTAAATAATAAAGAGTCACATTGAAAGTTATAGCAGGCTACATGTTATTCTGTGAAAACGAATACTGTGATCTACTTTCCTCAGGAAATGTATTTTGCAGACAGAACTTCCTTATGTACTGGCAGGGTTATTTCATAATAAAACCCAGTTCTGTTTGTGACTTTAGTTCCTATGGTCTTTCTTCGAGCTGCTGCCAATGTGTCCCCACTGGGCTTTGTCCTCGTCCTGCACCATGACTTGGGGGTGGTCAGAATGTCCCTGCTGACCTGGAGCTCCAGGCAGGGACTGTGCACTTCCCACCTGGCTCTTCCCACCTCCTAAGCTGGGGGATGTAAGGGGAATTTAGGTTTGATATCTCTGAAGGCTTTGGAGAAGGAGCTGCCACCATCCGGCCAAGCACGTGCTTAAAATCCCACTAGTGCTGTGATGGGGAGAATCATAAGTCCCAGGAATGCTGCAGGCAGAACTCCTCTGGGCAGGACTTGCCCCCTGCAACCCCAGTGCTCCACATCCCCAGGAGTGCAGGAACACCTCTGCTATGGATGCAGGTTGAGAGAGCTGGGGTGTTCAGCCTGGAGAAGAGAAGAGCCTCTTCCAGTGCCTGAAGGACCTCCAAGAGAGATAGAGAAGGACTTGGGGAAAGGGTGTGGAGGGACAGGACAGGGGGGATTGCCTTCACACTGACAGAGGGCAGGGTTAGATGGGATATGGGGAAGGAATTCTCCCCTCTGAGGGTGGTGAGGCCCTGGCACAGGTTGCCCAGAGAAGCTGTGGCTGCCCCATGCCTGGGAGAGTTCAAGGCCAGGTTGGAAGGGGCTTGGAGCAACCTGGGATAGTGGAAGGTGTCCCTGTTCATGGCAGGAGGTTGGAATGAGATGGTCTTTAAGGTCCATTCCAGCCCAAACCGTTCCAGGATTTCATGATCTTGTGGCTTTGTGCTCCCACAGGTGGTGTGTGAGCAGAGGAGATGCCATTGGGAGTGGTACGGGAGATGCCAGCCCTGGGATGCGACACAGAGATGGACACTTTTCCCTCCTGGATTTCCAAAAAGCTTCACCAAACTGATCTCTGAGGTTTAGCTCAAATGCTGGGCAGTGGCTGGTTTTTGTCAACAAGATTCGCTCAGTTGCCTCAACCCAACTGTGATGTTCGCAGATCGCCCTCCTGGAAGAACGGAGCCTTTTCTCCGGTAAGAGCTTATGTTTTGAAGCTGCGGCAATGAAGAGAATTTTTCACTGATCACTGTGTTGGAGACATAATTTCTAAAGTTGCCAAAATTCAGTTTTGCTCTGCTGTAGCTGAGGTGAAATAGGGTAAATCACGTTAAGGCCATTTGGAGCTGAGTGAATTGGATCAAATGGGAATTTCAGGCAGGTTCATCACCAAGAAATTCAATTGTCTGATTAACTGAACTGAACTTCTCTGTCTGTCCCTGCACGGAAGCACAAGCACTGCTGGGTTACAGCAGAAGGAGGTGGTCCTACCACAGGCATGAAGGTAAAGGGAGCAGAGTGAAATACAGCCAAAAAGGTAAGAACTGCAGTCAGAAAAGCATAGAGAAAAGTTTGGGTTTCCTAAAGATTTCCTAAAACCTTTCCTTGAGCATGTACATGGCCATGGGTGCTCACTGGAAGTTTTTTTGCCTTCATTTGCTGTCTGCAAGGTGTGCTGGGGCAGTAAACTGGCAGAAGCTTAAGAAAGGCTCAGGATCCCTTAGCCAGTGGTCCCAAATGCCTGAAAACAAACACCCCCAGCAAGGAGGACTGCTGGAGATGGAGCCACACTTGCTCAAGAGTCCCAAGGGCAAAGTTTGAGGCTTTGCTGGACATAACTTGGAGTTGATGGGATTTTGTCCCTTTCTCACAGGAGGAAAAGCAGCTGGACTCATGTTCACTTCACCGGCTGGCACATTGTTTTCCTGAAGGGCACGTAATTGTTTTATGGGGGTTTCGTCTGACTTTGCAGTGCCGAGCAGTTCCTTGTGCCAATATTTGATTATGATGATCGAGCTAATAGACGTGCTCGCCTGTCCTTCCTTAACGAATTGGCTGAGCTGGATAATAGAGCGCTCAGATTTGTGCTAAATTGCAGCTCGGGGAGCCATCACTGGGAGATGTTATCTTCTTGGAACTGGTGTCCTTTATCGCAGGGAAGGGAATTGAATTGGTTTAAGATGGTACACTGTCAGTTTATAGGTGTGCTTAGGAGAGCTCTTAAGCCTCCTGCAGTGGGCGTAGGGTGAGAGCAGAATGTCAGAGCAGTATGGGGTTTGGCTTCAAGGATGCCAGGGAAAAGATACTCGTCAGCATATGGTTGTCTCTAAACATGTCGATAAACCATTGACCAACGAGCCTCATTTGGCCTCGCTGATACCACTGTTAATTGTTAAAAGCTGCTAATGACCCATTCCTCCAGTGGTACCTTCCACTTGTCAGCGTTGACCTAATCTCTCCCAGAGCAGCGCTCCAGCCATGGCTTTCAGCTGTAAGCAGCGAGGGGGGGGTTCTTTCCCAGCCTCGTGCATTTTTTCTGATTGTTGTTCCCCTTGCCCCACAGCTCCTCTGAGTGAAGCCTTGAACCACCTCACCCCACTCCCACAACCAAGGGGTCCTGAAAAACACACAGCTGGGTGGTCAGGAAGGGGTTGCCTCATTCCCATCAGGTTACTGGGGAGAGAAGGCCACTTTGCTCTTCAGAGATGCCATTTAGCATCAAATTCATCCCCTCTGGGCCTCAGAAAGACAATGCTGAGGCTGGGAAGCAATGGGATAGGCTGGAGATGACACCGCAGCCAATGGAGCAGCCCTGAGCTGGAAATTGCTCCAGCACAGCTTGGTTGGATATAAAGGCTCTGGCCTGCACTTGTTAGCACACTCACTTCTCCTACACTTTTACGAGAAGATATATCCTAAAATGACCTCCCACTTTGTACAGAAGGGCTTGTGGGATTGAGGCTTTGGAAAGCATGAGGATAATGCATTCTTCAGACAAACAGCTCTTGTTACTCCAGCTGCCTTCATCCCTGTCTCTCAGCGGGATGAATAAACCAGAAATTGTTGTAGAAACGGTAGTATCTGTTTTAAAGACACTTTCGACCCTGTCAACAAGGAAGTATAAGAACCTCTAAAGCCTGCCTTCATTTCTATGACTGCAGTGCTCCTTTGTTTAAGTGACAGGGACTATCTGTGATGACCTGAGGAAAAATGAGCCATGAAGGGGCAGAACAAGGACATATTCTCTGCCTGAGCTTCCCCAGAAGGACCTGTCCATGCCAAGATGCCCTCGCAGCATCCTGCCCACAGCAGGTTAACACCAGCACATCCTTATTGAAACCAGGATATGCCAAAACTTTTCCTTGCCTCTTCCTTACTCACACCAAGGCCCAAAGTCCACCTACACTGAGCATGAGGCAATGGTTTGGACTCAAACAGGGGCTAACCTGGCCTTAGCACTGCAGGGGAGTTGGTTTTGCTAAGACAAGTCCAAGATCAAGGTCCTCAGGTTTTGCCATTTGTTAGAGGACTCCTTCTCAGGCTCCAATATTTAATAATCCAGCCTAATCATGCTGAGGCTGTTTAGCAATTAAATAACATAAATCCAGAAGCCAGATTAATAAACAGTCTGGTCTGTCTAGAGCAGTCTACAGGGTGGAGAGATAAAACTATAAAATATTTATTACCAGCTTGGGGATGAAGTCATTAATTTAATAACTACCCATTGCTTTGCTTCTTACAGTTGTTAGCAGTCTGAAGGTTGCAGAAGATTAGGTGGGAAACTTACTGCTTCCCTGCTGAGTGGAGCCTTTCCCATGAAAGCCAGGGCCCAGCTCCCATCTGTCACCCCATTACGTTTGGAGGTGGTGAATGTATTACTGTGCCGCTTCCCAAAATAAAACAAAACAAAATTTCTGCTGGCCACATGGCAACCCTCCGTGGGATTTAATGATGACACTGCCCTTTGTGCACAAGGCCACTTCCAACAGCTGTAGAGACTGAGGCAGGGGGATCTCTGACCACACGCACGACGTGGCTCCCACGGTGAGCACGGCCCCAGCAGCACCGCCAGTGCAAGTGCCTTTGGGGACCAAAGCTTTGGCTGCCTCTTGTCCTGAGATGTCGGGAGCACTGTCTGAGCCTCCCTCATCAAGGATTTCTCAGTGGGTCTTCATGTTTTCAGGAGAGGGAACAAGGGTATTAGTTGTGTCCCTGCTGTGATGTGATATTGGGGAGCATCCAGGACTTAGATCCACGCATCTGCTTTGCAGTGATTATGGCTAGAGTCCCCTGATGAGTGTGGTCCCCCGCTGACAGCTACGATTTGCAGCGATGTTGTAGCAAAAGTCATGGGGGGAGAGGGAGGGAGGGCGGCTGTGCGCCCTTGGCATGTTTTGTCATCAGTTTCATCCAGGGACAGCAAAGAGGTGCCAACTGAGGGAGTGGGGTTTGAGCGGGAGCAGCGTGTGATGTGGGACATCACTGCTGATGAGGGGCTGAAACACTGCTAATCCTCCCCAATGGCTGCACTGACAGCAAAGGTAATCCAATTCCCCAAATAATTTAATCAAATTGTTAGCCTGTTTTTTAAAATAAATAAACTAAAAACAGGCACGGCCTGTGAACACCAACCACAGCATGGATGAACACAGGGGTGCAGCCAGCCAGCCCTGCCTGGCCTGTGACTGCTGACTGGCTTGGGAGGGATCAGCTCCAGCAGCTCTTAGTGTCCACGCCTGTTCCTGAGAAGGGCAGGGGAAACAGCTCAGGGAGTACTGAAGGGTCCTGGGGGGCTCCTGTCTTGACAGAGCTCAGCCACCAGCCTTGGAAGAACCCTGTTGTCCATGGGCATCCCCAATCCTCCTCCAGTCTCGGAGAGCTGCAGAGCCACAGGACTGATCCCAGGCAAAGCAGGAATGAGTGGGAATCCTAAGTGGGTGCCTTGAGGAAGTCAGAAAGGTCAACAGGAGAGAAGGTGGGCAGGGATGGAGAAAGGCATCTGTGCTGTACAGGCGAGAAAGGAAGACAACAGCTGTAAAATAGTGCTCTGGCTTCTGAGGCTCCCACAAAGGAGATCCTTGCATGAGGTTTGTGGGCAGCTCAAAACAGACAAGTCCAAACCTGGGTCTCCAAGTACTGGAGATGAGAAGCTCTGGACAGATGGATCAAATGAGATATCTTGGCCTAGATTTTGCACTAAGGTTTAATGACATCACGCTGTGCTTTAGCACAGAGAGAGTGAGATTTTAGGGGTACTTTTAGTAGGGTAGGGAGGAGAAGGAAAGAGAGAGAGAAAATTCTCGTGAATCACAACAGACCTGCAAGATATTTCTATTGTCACCCCAAAAGTAACAGAAATGATTCTGCAGAGCATTCACCTCAATTTTTCTCTCACAGCAGACTAATTTGGAACTGTCAGCACAAGTATCTTTGTCCTGACCATCCTGTACATCCAGCACAGGCAGGGCTAACTGCAGAGGCCCCACTCCAGTATCATGTCATCGCATTACCCTTTCATTTCTCTTATCAATGCTGCCATTCAGTTCCACTCCTTTTTCCCAGCCCTTATCACAGTGAGCCAAAAAAGTGCAGACCATCAGTCAGGAGGGAAAAAAAAAAAAAGAAGAACAGGTGAAATTCTGATTTTGTCAGCTAAAATAGCTTCCAGATGAGCTCTGCCCACAAAGAAGCTGAATCTTGGTGATTTAGTTGCCAAATTTTACATTTTCTCCCTCTCCCCCATCTCTCCTCTCATCTCCGAGCTCAAAGTGGAGTCCTGACACTGCAAAGCATTAATAGAATTAGTGTCCTGCTATAAACTGTTCACTGGGGCTTGTTAGCTCAATTGTTGATGCTAAATTCTTATCAGCAGAGACACCTAAAAGAGCATTAATCAAGAAAGGCTGAACTCCCCGCTTGGGTCACAGAAATTTAATTAAACCCCAAGTAAAACTGGAAAATCATTTTGAAAAGAGAAGAGATGAATGCAAAATGTTTTTCGTCATTTGACTCTGCACCTCGGCAGTTCAAACCCTCAGCCGTGATTTCAAAGAGAATTTTGCCACAGAAAAGGTTGAGGGAAACACAGACAAGACTCTCCTCTGTGCCTCCTTTAATACAAGGTCCTGATGCTCATCCAGGGTAAATAAAATATGGAAAACCACCAATTAAGGCCTGTTAAAGACCTGCACCCACTAACGCAAAAGAGCAGAATGCATGACCAAGCAACACAGTGATCTCCTTGAGTAAGGTTCTGTTATGGTTAAGGTCGTGTTATGGTTATTCATTTACAGATTTGCATCTATTTTCCATTTGCTGTGCAAAAAGTCTCATGCAGCAAACCATTTATTTGGCAGATGCAGAGAAATATCAGTATTGGTACGACCTCGTGTGGGATATTGTGTGTATTTCTGGGACCTCTCCTTGGAAAAAGAAAAGATTAATTTATCCCTGAACAGGTGCAGAGAAGGACTGGCAGAGTGATTAGCAGAACTGAGAGCCTATCTTAGGAGAGGAGATTAAAAGAGCTTGGCTTGTTTAGCCTAGAAAAACAAAGGTTAAGAGGGGATATGATTACTTTTCATAAATACATTCAGGGTGGGAGGAAGGGGAATGATTTTTGTTAGAGGATAATATGGGTGGGAGATCAAATAAGGAATAAATTTCCACTGGAAATTTGAAGATGTTTTCCTGTTGCTGGAGGAGGGAGGTTTTGGAAAGGCCTTCTGAGCAGGATGGATGAGCCCCTGTGGTCTTTGAGGGGACAAATGTGGCTAGCTCAGCCCGACCAGTGAGTCTGCAGGTAGGACACGTAGGACTGCCAAAGGCAAAGCAGGGAAGTGTGACATGGCTGCCATCTGATTGCATTTTTATTATTTATAAATCCATAAAGTCCATCGATTTTATTTAATCCATGAATCACTTGAAAGATCCAGGAATGGTTTTCTTCCTCCATCAATATGAAAAGCTTGGTTTTTGAGGATTTTTATTTGGCAGTCACCTCCTAAATCACGGCAGATGGGCCACAACAAGGCAGCAGAGGGACAGGACAGAGAGCTGCTGGTGCTCCTGGCAGTACCAAGAAGAGATGAAACACCTCTCTGCTCCATGTCCCCACTGCCAGGGATGTCTGGTGACACCTTCTCCCACTCTCAGCCAGGCTGCACCATCTCCTGGCTGCCTTCCTTCGATGACACACTTAAGTGAGATGAATCCAGGGCTTTAGGAGTCCTTTTTCCATGTGGCATTGGTTACGCACGGTGCAATCCAGTGGAAATCAAGACATATGTTCTTCCTCTTGCTTCAGCAATTACTCACAGAGCCCTGAGATGAAGTGAAGCAAGAGGACACACACACACACACACACACACACACACATAGATAAATATATATATATATGTATATGTACACACACATATATCATATATATAGATCCTTTGCATGGGCAGGAGGATCTCAAGCGATTTGCTGTCAGCGTGTTAATATTAATTCTAGTGTAAATGCATATGTCTGCATGCATTTGCATATATGCACGTGTGTGCATATGCATATATGGAATATTTGCATATGAAAGTGGTACAGAGCCAAACTGACCAGAAAAGACAACACAGCATATTTTACAAAATGAAAAAAAATGGTGAAAATATACCCCTATGATTTAATGCTCCCCCAGCTCTTAATTTATGTGAGTCCTCCTGTCACTCACTAATTACCCTGTTGACTTAACCAACCATCTGTATTGCCAGGCTGCAGGTCAGCTCGGTCTGCTGGGCCCTGGCTTGGGGGCTAAAATGCATTTCTACTGTTTGATCTTCCAAATAAATAAAAACATCTCATTTTAACTCATCATCACTGAGTTCAGAAGTTAATTCATGCTGACTGCTGTTTTGAAAATATTTATTAAAGAAACTGTATTAAAAAACATGAAGGTGGAAACTGTAAAACACGGGGAAATAAAGACAAGGAAAAGCAAGAAAAATCTTGGCTTCAGCTTGGCCTTATGAAAATTGCTCACTCTCAGCAATTATCTCGGCTAATGAAGGATGGAGACTGATTCTCTCTGGTAAGACAGTGGTTGCTGAGAGTCGGGACTCGTGCCTGTGAGGGTCCCTGCCCTGCCCCAGCCAGGGAGAAGATGCTGAGGTGCCACCTCCGAACCCCGCGGCAATGCCTGTACTGCTGGGGACACCTTGTGGTGCACGGCTGAGAGAGAAACGCTGCGATTTAAGTGCCACCAAACCCTGCTTTCCCAATCCTACCCCTCTTTTTCCATTTCCAGGGGCTGCTGGGGCTCTCCAAGCCAGGGGCAGCTGCCCACAGGCGTTCGCAGACAGGAGAGAGTCACTGGTCTATTGCTGACTGTAACTCCTGGCGAACAAAGCCCCAGTGAGCTGTAAGGAGGAAAGGAAGGTCTTTGTAAAGAGTAGGGAAAGAAGAAACACAGAGAATCAGTAGCTGGAGATCCGTGGAATTTCAACTGTTCTTTTTTTCTAAGTGTGGGGGTTTTTGCAACATTATCAGGCAGTTTTTGGTATCCTCCAGAGCTGGAGCCCCATGCTCTAACACCCATGGAGGTGTTTTCAGCCATAGCTACACTCTCAAAGAAAAGAGATGGGAAAAAGCTGCCAGGGGAGGAGAAGCAACGGGAAGCTGGGGATGAGCCCATGGAGCAGTGCCAGCGTGGCTGCCTGGGCACAGCTTGGCACGAGGGATTTGGGCCACGTGCAGCAGAGATGTGCAGGACTTAGAGGTGCAGAAAACAACCTGTCCCTGGAGGGTGACCGTGTCTTTTCAGCTGCTCCCTCCCCATGGTGGTGCTCCTGACATGTTTGGGGTGCAGGCAATGAGGTGGGGATTTGCAGTGGGTAAATATCCTCCCTGTGTGTTTCTCCTGGCTAATCCCTGTAATTCTCTGGCTGGAAACAGGGGCTGCAGGTCTCACTGATCTTGGCAGTTTAAGGCTGGAAGGAATCATGAATACACCTGGGAGGGCACAGGGTACTTGGAAATTCCTTAAACACTCTTCAAGTCCTTTCTGGGCTTCCTGAGGACTCGTTGCTGCCAGAAAGAGGCACAAGCAGCGCTCTCCTCTGCCCCTGCGAGCTCTCTGCTGACAGCACAGCTGCTTTAGCAATAACTGCACATTTTTTTACCCAGCTTTTATTATAACAATTTTTGCAAACAAAAAAACCCCCCAAAAAACCAAAATCCCAACTGCTATTTTCCAAGTGATTCCAGCAGCGAGGGGAGCAGATGCTGAATGGAATCACACGTGCAAGGAGTTTGTGTGTCCTGCGTTTGCAGTTTCCAGTGCATTGCCATTATCCCTGAGCCTTCTCCGTATGAAAGATGAGGAGAGCGCAATCACCACGGCCTGGTTTGGTTGAATCAGCAAGGAGGAGTTTCAGAGCTGGCTCTCCGCGAATAATCCCATTCTCCCAGGCAGCTGTCTTCTGCAAAATGAAAGTGCAGACATCTACAGTATTACCCTGCGCCTGTTTGCAGAGTCTGCTGTTATCACGTTAATGAGGGGAGCTGAGATAATCACCTTAAAGCATAAATAAATCTCGGATGCTGATTCACTTTCTCCTATTTGAGTCTCATTTACCAGGGTAATTCTTATTTCTTTTCCGCTGCAGGCTTGTTGTGTCTGCCAAGACAGCTTTTTTTCCACAATTCATCTCCAGAGGACTTGAATTAAGAGGCCTCTTGTCTTGTTGCAGTTTTTCCTTCTCATTTTGCAGCATATGAAGTCCTAGATCCAAGGCCAGTCCAGACAATTTTATTTTATCTGCAGCATCAGCCAATGCTGGGTGGGCCACTTACATATGAAAACAAAGATACACTTTTAGAGGATAATTTCTCTCAGACAGGTGACAGGAGACACCTTTGCAAAAATTTTCCCCAGGTCACTGAAGGAGCTCACACGGGAGTGTAAAATTTAAATTCGTGGCCTATATAACCTTGGCCTAAATAACACTCAGTTGTGGGACAGGGATCCGTCACACTTGCCACAAATGGCAAGTCAGATACTGTGAAGTTTCACAATATTCCATATTTCCCTCAAGCCCCAGCCCCTGGAATCAGGTGAATCTGCATCTCACTGATTTATCCCTCAGTAAATTCACATCTGGCATTTACGGTTGCAGGGAAAAAAAAAAAAAAAAAAAAAAAGGTAATCCGAGCATGTGACTCAAATCGGATGTTCATCGGCTCAAAATGAAGAATATTAACCAGTTCCCACCAAATTTTTTTTTCCTGATTGCCGATGATTTTTTCCCAAGCCTAAGTGATACCAGGACGCCTGGTGCTGGCCAGGCTTCACACAGGAGGGCTGCCTGTGCCAGCTGCTCACCAGCATCTCCCCAGCCCCTCGCTCCCTGCATCCCCTCCCGCATCCTGGGATGTCCTGATCCCACCAGGAGCTGGGGCAATGCGCTGTCACAGCGGCATCGCAGGGCACGAGGCTGGGAGAACTGGGACAACTGGGCGAACTGGGACAACTGGGCGATGAGTTGGAGGAGCAGGTGTAGAGATGAAGCCTCGTGCTGCGAACAAGGGAAGGGCAGAGGGTCCGGGAATGGGGAAAGGCATGCACGCTGGGATGGGGAGATGTTCCCAGGAGCAGTGCGATGGGACAGACGGGGAAAAACGAGAGTCACAGTCTGTGTCTGGCCCTGGTACGCTGCACTGAGTGTGCATGGCAAGGCTGTGGTAGCGGAGTGCTTTCTGGGAGAAGTTGCTGGAAGATTTCCCTGGATCTGATGGGGTCAATTCCAGCCGGCTCCATCCCTGGGACTCCCCTCACGGAACCAGCCGTGGTACAGTCCTGCCCCCCGCGTGGTACGGTCCAGGGGGGCAGCAGTGGTGTGCTCCCTTCCCTCCCCGCCTGCGGCGGTGGTGCGCTCCGCGCGTGCGCAGTGCCGCGGCCGGCGCTCAGCTGGGCAGTGTTTACAGCCCGAGCGCGCCGGCCTGGGCTGCGCCGAGCGGAGCCGAGCGGAGCCGAGCGGAGCCGAGCGGAGCCGAGCCGAGCCGAACCGAACCGAACCGAACCGAACCGAACCGAACCGAACCGAACCGAACCGAACCGAACCGAACGGAGCCGAGGCGAACCGAAACGGGCCGAACCTAACGGAGCCGAGCCGAGCCGAACCGAACCGAAGCGAGCCGAACGGAGCCGAACCGTGCCGAACGGCGCCGAGCCGAACGGAGCCGAGCCATCCGCTGAGGTACCGCTGTTGCCTGAATCACTGAGCGAGCTCCCCTTGGCTGCTCCCCGTGCCGTGTCGGGGCAGGGGTTCCCCGCAGGTCTGCTGGCCGTGAGCAGCTGCAGTTTTGTGCCTTGTGTATTGTTTTGAGCCCTATCCTGAGCGTCGGGCGGCGTTGGTGTGCCTGGGCAGGAACCGCTCCGGGTCCAGGTGTTCTTGCAGGCGTCTGAGCGCAGCTCCTGCCGTCGCGCTGGGCCGGTTCGTGTTCTGGTTTGTTTTTCTCGAAGGGGAAGGTGGCAACGAGGGGATGTTTGAACACTCAAAGGCGCCTCTGATGTCTCTGTTGTGGGCAGCGACCCGAATTTCTGCGTGTGGACTTGGTCCGTGCTCACATTTAGGGAAATCGCTGTTTTGCCTTGGAAGTGAGGAAAATGCACCTGGGTTTGCTGCGGAGGGAGAGGGTTTTGTTTTGAAAAGTTTAATAAAAATAAGCTCTACTTGGTTCCCATTTCCCACCAAGTGAAGCACAGATGTGCAATCACATAAAGAGAGGAGTTTGAATGTCAGTTCTGCCTATAAAGCCTGCATTTTACTGGAAATAAGTTAACGTGCAGTAAAAGTGATGATTTCAGAAGGGACTGACACCTGTTACACTGTGGATATTCCTTGGTCCCATTGTCAGAATGTCTCAGCCAGCAGTTTTTGTTGTTGTTTTCCATGGTGTAGAGCATGGAAGAGCACTTGTTGTCCATGGAGCTGAGCTAAAACCAGGTCAGACCAGTTGTCCCAGTGGGGCTTGCATACATCAGCAGGAATTTGTTGGGGATCCAAAGTGGAGCACTGTTAAAGGCACAACTTCTTGTTCTTGCCTTAAATCTAACAATGTAGATTTTTATACTTTTTTTTTTTAATAGCAAAAAGAGTGGAAGAATGAAGGAGGCCTAAGAACAAAAATATATAAAAGAAAGTCAAGGGAATCAAGGCCCTCGGTGAAGAGAGTATTTTAATGTGGAATGTTAAATAAAGACCAAAGATACAGGCAACCCTGTGTTGCAAATGCAATGAGGTTTTGTGTATGTAAGAGGAAGGGGAAAAAAATAATTGGTAGATTAACCCACCTGAGCCTTCAACCTGATGTGTTCCCACTGTGAAGTAATAAAACACAATCATTTTTTGTAGATAAAATGATGGAGTAACTGTAGAAAGGGGAGGGGTGGCATTTTATTTCAAGTTTTTTAATGGTCTTGAACTGGATTGATGTGTTTGAGACATGAATGGATTAAAAACTGGCTCGAGTTCTCTGCCTAAGTATATCCTGTTTTGTGTGCCTCTACGGGTAATCAGAATGCTGTGTTATTTGAACAACTGTGAAATTTCCTTGCGGTCAGGTAGCTTTGCTTTGTTTCCTCAGAAAATGAAAGTGTATAATTTGCTCTGGCTGAATGTAACAAATAAACCCCAACAATTTCGCTGTAGGCAGATCTTCTGATCCCAAGAATGAACTCCAAAGCTTCTGCTTTGTGGTTATTGCTGTGAGCAGGGAAAGGCATTGTAAATAAACACGTTTGAAAAATCATGGTGTGCTTTCTGGAAGGGATTTTGTTCTTAACATACGAGAAGGGGAGAAAAAGCCAGGTTAATTTTGAGTGGTTTTCTCCCCCTATACATTTTCCTTTAAAACCTGTGGGCTGCAGTGGGAATTCTCTCTGGAGCTGCCGTCTGTGTCATTAAGTGCTTTACTAATGGTGGTGGCTCAGGCTCTGGAGATGAGCTGTGTGAAATTGCATTTGCTAAAGTGCATTGGCTAAAGTAAGCAAGGTTGACAGGTCAGAATTTTGTTGGGTTTTTTGAACCTCTGTGCAATCAACATCCTGATGCATGTTCAAAGGAAATGTAATTTGAGATTTTTCTGGATTTCCTGCCTGTGTCTTAATCTTTTCAGTTGCCATTGATGCTGTTAGAGGTAGAAAGTCTGTGTGTGACAAGAATTCTGACAGACAGCCCAAACTTGCACTGTTGTTTGGGCCTGCAGTGAAAAATGACCCATAAGCACAGGAGCTGGAATAATCCTTTATATAAAAGGGTTCAGTGGAAAAGCTGATGTGCTGGTAAAACGGTGGGAGGGTTTGAAGACAGGCCTTGCACATTGAAATTGCTTATTGTGATTTTTTTCCCCCACTGGTGTCAGGTACTGGATGCCAGCTCTGCTGCCTTTTGTTTTCCATTGTTGGGATGGGGGACAGGAGTGCTGGGGTGAGGTTTTTCTGGAGCTTGTGGCCCTTGGAGTATGTAAAGACCTCTCTCAAAATACTCCATGTACAGCAGCGTAATCTAGTGTTGGAGTGCATGTTCTGTACCTCACCTTGCTTTGTTGTTATTTCACTTTCAGTGTTTATAGGAGGCTGCTGAAGATGGGAGGCGCAGTGAGTGCGGGAGAGGATAACGATGAATTAATTGATAACCTGAAGGAGGCCCAGTACATCAGGACAGAGCTGGTGGAACAGGCATTCCGAGCCATTGATCGGGCAGATTACTACCTGGAAGAGTTCAAAGACAATGCTTACAAGGACTTGGCATGGAAGCACGGAAATATTCATCTCTCAGCACCGTGCATTTACTCAGAGGTGATGGAAGCTTTGGACCTGCAACCAGGGCTGTCGTTTCTGAACCTTGGCAGTGGCACTGGTTATCTGAGTTCTATGGTTGGACTCATCCTGGGTAAATACCTTTTCAGTCACATTAACTGTTTGTGTTAGAGCTTTAAAAAGAGATTTTGAAATCAGGGATGAGGCATTCCTCCACTAATGGAGCTAAAAAGATAGCTGGGAAAGTAAAGAATGTATTAATCCAGCTCGGCAATTTATCAGGATTCTCACAGCCTTCTCTTGGGAAATGGATGGGACCCAGATTTCTGTGGCAGATCAGAACAGGCACCGATGTCGTGGTGGCTGTAGGGGATTCCTGCAGGTGGGGACACAAAGCTGGGTTTGTTTCCACTTAAGCACGACCCCAGGTCAGGATCAGGAGTACAGTGTTGAAACTGGGACTGAGCAAGTCCACAAAAAGCTGTGACTGCACCTGCTCTGTGCCTGGTTTTTGTTCATTTCTGTCTAGACTGAGACATGTTTGAAATCCACTTTTGACTCCTAACTGCCCAGCACACTGATGGGAATATTGTCTGGGAAGCACTGTAGTGCAGCAGAACTGATTTTGTGACCACATCTACAGTGGCACAAAGCAAATCATCAAAGTGTAATTGGACAATTTAAATTCCCCCTGCAGTGTTTCAGTCAGAGTTGTGCTGCCAGGATAGATACAGCAAATGGCTGTAGGGTCCTTTCTTCAATTTTGTGGGAGTGTCCGGAATTTTAAGTGCTGGGATGTTTATTCTCAGGGTGAAGTCTCACTCTCATTTCCCATTTGTGATTTTCTTCTAGGTTTGTTGGCATTACTTAGGATACCAATATGTAGCTCTAGGGCTTTTAAATTCTGTTTTGCAAAAGTTACCCTGTCAGTTCTGAATAAAAAGCATGAGTGTTGAACAACTTCTATATTTTCCAATTTGTTTTTGCTGTTAGTTGAGGTACAATGTATGATGACTGTTCCTGATTTATTGCAGAGATTTTTAGCATATCAGCAAGGGGGTATAAAAATAACATGGATGTGCTAAAACATGCAGGCCATTGGAATTTTTTTCCAGGTGGTCACTTTCACAGCAATGGCATCAGTGTTTCCCTCCTATAGAGAAGTTTCCTGCATAGTTAAGAGCAAATGAGTCAGAATCAATTGTGCAGAAGAGGCTCATTGGCTGCCAGAAATTGCAGGTATAGGATTGCAATTCCCATTGTAGCAGTGAGAGAGCTGACCCTACACAAACACTGACTCTGACACTCATGGAACAATCTGCTGGAGGAAGGAACCCAAAGTGTATCGATCCTGCTGGATTTTGTGTTGTTGCTGTTGCCATTCCCTGGTGTTCTGCACTTGCAGGTCCTTTTGGTGTTAACCACGGTGTGGAGCTTCACTCTGATGTGATCGAGTACGCGAAGCAGAAATTGGATTTTTTCATTAAAACAAGTGACAGCTTTGACAAGTAAGAATGCAAAATGCCTGTTGGGATTAATTTTGTGCTTTTGGCTTTGCTCAGGGCAGTTCTTGCTCCCATGTGGCCCCTCTGGATTCAGGGTAATCTGAGGATTCAGGCTCCTTAGGCTTGCTGAGCTGCAGTGTGTGACCTTTGAAGCTGGTGTGTGTCGTGGGGGAGTTTCGGAAATGTTTGCTGTGTTTTTAATAGCACTGCTGATGTTGCAGGGCTTAGAGGGAGCTGAAGAAGTTTGTTTATTTTTAAATGCACTTGCAGTAACGGCTTAAAACTTGCAAATAACAATACTTGGTAGTGCTTGTGATCTGAGAGCCTGATGGTGATGAGATTATGAAGTGGTTTCTGTGCTGGCCTAATATGTTATATCTGAGAAGAAGGAAAAATGGCATTTTAAAATATGAAGGTAGTTTTATGATGATTAAGTTGGTACTAAAACTGCCTGGGGTTTGATTTATGTTCTTCCTTAGACCCTCCATTCTGCTGCTGTCACAAGTAATAACTTCCCAGCCAGATAACCATTGCTAATAGTAACCTCAGCAGTAAAAGTTGTGGCTGTCATATTTTTGGATCAGTTTCACAGTTTGTTCAAATGGGGAAGCAAAGCATCTGTGAATACCTGATATCCTCCTGTCCTGGGAGGAAGAAAATTAAAATCATGACATGCAGGATTTTAGGCTATTGAGCCTTTTGCTGTTCCTGCTGCCTTGGGAAGCTGCTGAGGAGGGGGTTGTATTTTCTGCATGTTGGCAGCAGACTGAAGGTTTCTGGCATGGATGGTGCTCAACAGGGTTTTTTTCAGTCATGTTGTTATTGTTTGAGTAGATGTTTTAAGGAAGACTTTCTTCTCTCTCCAGACAAATATAGCTATGGAGCAAAAGCGAGCTGAATTCAGAAATCAACATGCCTGGAAAATTGGCATTGCTGAGTGATGTCTGCTGGGTTGTGCTCCTGGAACAGCGTGTGCAGGAACTGTTCTCTGGCTGCTCTGAATGTCCAGCACTCTTTGCAAACCCAGAAAGCTCCAGGAAGTGTTTAGGAATAAATAGGTGCTATGTTGAGCTGCCGCTCAAGATACCAGTAAAAGAATGGATGTGTTGAACACCTTCTATCAAAATCAGCCTTTAAATGTAGGGCTTAAAACTTAGGGAGTTTTGGAGCTTGTAAGAAAACCAGAGGCATCACAGAATCACTCATTTTTCTCTTAAACCGAGTCAGAAATGCTGTAGGCAAAAGGTCTTTTTTTATGAAGGGTGAAATCACAGTTCTTTTGAAGCTGATGGCAAAACTTCCATTGGCTTCAGCACAGCTTACTTCTGTAGCATCAGGTGGTAATTCCCAGATCTAAAAACCAGTTAAAAGCTTTTGAAAATAAAATAAAAATAAACCCAGGTGCAGTCCTAAAAAGACTTTGACATTTGGAAGCACAGGTCTAATATTTGTACTTGCATTTTATAACTGAGTCAGCATCAGGTGACTAAAAGTAGCTCATTCTGAAGAGTTACCTGCAGCTCAAGTATGAAATTATGCGGCCTTACCCTTTGGAGATTTTAATCCATGAATTCTGACCTCACTGTTCTGTGGTTTTGAGACTTCTAGCTGAGGTCTGTTACAATAATGTCTAGAATAGATGGGCTTTGGAGGAGAAATACTGTAAAACTGTTTTGGTTTTTTTTTTCAAGTTTTTAATAGTTCAATTTTTCCAGAATTGTGAAAATAATCTATGTGATAAATTGTCATATTCTTGTCTAATACAAGTCTTCTTCACTTTCAGGTTTGAATTTTGTGAGCCATCCTTTGTCACTGGCAATTGTTTAGAGATTTCTCCAGACTGCACTCAGTATGACCGTGTTTACTGTGGTGCTGGAGTCCAGAAGGAGCACGAGGACTACATGAAGAACCTGTTGAAAGTTGGGGGAATTCTTGTCATGCCTCTAGAAGAGAAGGTTGAGTGCCTTTTTACTCATATTTCAGTTATTCTTAATTTTGATCTTGGTTTAGTCAGTAGCTGCTCCTTTAGCTTGCCCTTGTAGCAGGCTGAAGAAAGAATTAAGTGCACCAGTTTTCACTAGGACTGAAAACTGAACTCTGCACATTCCTAATATTTAAGAAATTGGTAGTTCTGCAGTCTTTCATATATTGCAATCTGTTGTTAATTACAGTTTTACTTTGACACTGCAAAAATATGAGCTAGGTTTTGTTCAGTTCTATAATTTAGTGTTCTTTATGGCAAAACAAAACATTTTGCACCCTGACTGGCTTGTGAAAGAGCATGCAGGATGTCTCTCTTTACAAGTGTCAGTGGGTTCTTTTTAGTAAAAAGTGGGTTAAGTGCCTGACCTTTTACCTCTGTTGGGGAACTTGAGAGGAGCAGGGTGCAGGGTTTTTTCCCAGTGCGAGGCTGTGCAGTGGGTCAGTGTAGGAGATTTGATCCGATGACCTTTTCAGGAGTGAGTGCTCGTGGTGACTCAGGAGTTTTCTCAGAGGTCAGACACAGCTGCTCTGGTCCAGCCTGGAGGAAGATCCGGGCAAGCAGAGTGACCCAAATTACCAGTGCCCATGCTCTGTTACAATAGATGAAGTTACTTGGGGCTAATCCTGCAAGGAGTTCTCAGTTTTTTTTCAAAAAACCACCATTGTTTCTCCTTATCACCTTTTACTATTGCAGCTTCCAGTACTTCAACTTGTCCAGGCAGAAAAGTCATTTGTTCATTTTTTTTTGTTCAAAAATCTCACTGTAGTTCCCACAATGGACAATAATCTACCTGTTTTGCTTCAGTTGACTAAGATAACTCGGACTGGTCCTTCTGCCTGGGAGACAAAGAAGATTCTTGCTGTTTCTTTTGCTCCTTTGATTCAGCCAAACCATGCAGATTCAGGAAAATCAAAGCTCGTTCACTTGCGTGAGTACAGACATTTGTGAGCATGAGGGAGGTTCCTTCTGCTGCTTGGCTGTGAGCTGTAACATCCTTGGGAATCCTTTCAAGGAAAATTACTCCAAGCCCTTCCTTTTTTTGAACAGTTGTCTGTCTTGTGCAAGAATTGGAGTTGTATGATCTAGATTCTAAATCACAGACTCACAGAATGGTCTGGGTTGGAAGGGACCTTAAAGATCATCCAATTCCAATATCCCTGCTGTGGACAGGAACACCTTCCGCTGGGCCATCATTCTAAACACAAATGATTTCTTGTGAAGTTGTACCTGGACTTTGCAGGGTGTTTTATCCTTGTTTTTGCACATTCTGTTCCAGTCCTGAATGATTGAATCCTGTCGTGGTTCTCGGGCACTGTGCCACAAGGAGGGGAAATACACAAGCAGTACCTGTGAACAAATGTTCTATCTGCTCAAAGATTCTCACCCTCAGCAATCCAGAATTATCCTGAACCTGGAATGCTTGAGGGATACAAGTTGTGCAGTTCTTGGTTAGCTGTTTGAAATGCTATCAGTGGCCCCAATCTTTAGATTAAGACTTCAGTGTCAAGAGGCCTCTTAAGAACACATGAAGACAGAGGTACTTTCATAAAGAGATTAGTCAGGCTTTGGCCTTAACCTGGAAAGGTGTCTGCAGGACACAGAGGAGCTCAGGAAACAGTGTACAGCATGCTAGAAAGTCCAGTAAGTGCATGTTTCAGCATGATCTCACTTTGTAGTGAGACCTGCATGTAAATTACATGTAATTATTTCCTGCTTCCTTCACTCAGGTCCCCGGAAAGCTCACTTGTTGGCAGAGGACAGGGACTTTTTGTATCAGTTTTAATTCATTTTAGTTCATGGATCTGTGTGCATCAATACATTTTTTAAACATTTTTGCTGCATTTCTGAGCTGGCAGCAAATAAGTGCAGAAGACAGAATAGTCTTCCAAACCATTAATGTGGGAGGCATTTTAATACAGGAACTTACTGTAATGTTTCTATAATTACTTTTACAAAGTGGTTTCCAGCCTGTCTTCACCCACTAAGTCTGAAGCAGTTTTTGAACAGCATAAATAGTACTTGTGTTTTATAAGTGCAGAGCTTGGCAAAGCTGAAGGAACTGTACAATAGAAAAATCATTTTATGGAAGAGTTAAACAGACTTCAGGTCTAGTTATCTACCACAGGAAAATACCTTATTCTGTGTCATTAAACAGTCACAGCTCCCAGCACTAAGTCTGCATTCATACAATCTTTAAGATTACAATAATTGAGAACTTGAAATCAAAGTAGGAAGTTTTTTAATGAGAGAAATGCACAATTAAATTTTGTTTGGAAAGTTGCAACACAGTTTATCCGAGTTGACAGGAGCTGAATAGAGCTGTTTGTGTAATCCCAGCAGGGAATTCAAATGGCCTAATTTAATCTGAGCAAACAGAACTTTTCCTGGGAGTACTTTTGGGGGAGTTTCTCTGTCTCTGCTCACGGGTTTCGTTTGGTTGCAGCCCCCGTGGCCGTTCGCAGCCTGCAGGACCTGGCTCGCATCGCCATCCGAGGCACCATCAAGAAAATCATCCATCAGGAGGCGATGAGCAAGGCTGGGAACGGGCTGAAGAACCCCCCCCGGTTCAAACGGAGGCGGGTCCGGCGCCGGCGCATGGAAACCATCGTGTTCCTGGACAAGGAGGTGTTCGCCAGCCACATCTCCAACCCCTCGGACGACAACAACAACAGCGAGGACATCGAGGAGGAGAGGCCAGAGGAGGAGGAAACCAAACCCTCTGAACTGAAGCCAGACCCTCCTGTAAACTTTTTGAGAGAAAAGGTCTTGAGCCTGCCTTTGCCCGATCCCTTGAAGTATTACTTGCTTTATTACAGGGAAAAGTAGTTTTTCTTCTTCTAGAAAGCGGGAAGTAGGCAGAGAATAAAGTATTCCTTAGGGCTTGACAAACGTGTCCCACTTGCTTGCCTGCGAATGTGACACCTGAGGCAGTAGGCTGGCTGGGGAATGTGGCTGCTGTAAACTTCGACATTATAGCTTTTTTGAGTTCCTTCTTTCTTCTCAGTTGTGTGCTATAGTTTTATCCTACAGCAGGGATTCCTTAGGAAGCAAGTTGGTGAAGTGCTCAGCTTATGGAAAGGAGGATTTAATTCCCTTAAAACTAACTGCAGGAGATATTCCTAAAAATCTCATGGCTGCTCCACTGAATATGAGTTTGGAAAAACTCCTAAGCAGTTCCCCAAAGACCTTTCCTGTCTGTGCTCTCTCCCACTAAACCTGCCATGTGTTTGCCATGGTGTGTGTTTAATGGAGGATGAAGATTATTAGTTAAAACCTGACCTGGCAAATCTTGTTTCTTCCAGTAATCTGAAAAAGCACAACTTTTACAGAAAGGAAAGAATTTTTGGCATTACCCTTGTGGCATCCAGATTTTGAATGAGAAGGAAAGCATCAGCTCCCCTTTGGTTGGTCTGTTTTGCCTATAAATTATGTATAATTTTTCAGTGAAAAGTGTTTTACAAAATGCTGGTTTTTAATGGAGAACACCTGTTCTGGTGAATGAGTTGGTGTTTTTTTTTTTTTTTTTAAAGCACAGGAGGCAAGTGAGGAATTGCAAAGCTGTTTAGCTTTGACAGGATGCAGGGGTAGTTAGGGTTGGGACTGTTGTCTCTGGAAATGTTTACAGAGTAATTCTGAATGGGGAAAGGGGTAGAGACGAGCTGCAGAGCAGTGAGTTTGTGAAAGCTGAAAGCAGAATCTGGGTTTTGCTGTTGTGTGAGATAACTTAGATCGTCTGGGCTGTACAGAGTGTGGTGCGGAGCACCAGCCTGAGCAGTAAATCAGCCAAACGGAGTTTTGTGGAGTCTGCAGAATGTGAAAGCAGCATAGAGAGCCACATTGGTGCAGTTCTTAGGTGTGTTCCTCTGTGTGTGCCCCTGCTGTGGCAGGGTGGCTGGAATGCAGCTCGTGCACGAGAGTGGAATGAAATTGCTCAGCTTGGCAGGTAATTTTATTCCTGCAACAATGAAGCAGAAATTTTAACAGGCTCACGTGGAAGGACTTGTCACTCTGCAGTTCTGTGGATGTGAGCTGTAATTTTTATTCCCAAGTCTTTCTGTCATGGTGATGGAAGGAGATGCTATGGAATCATAGGATCACAAGATGGTTTGGGTTGGAAGGGACCTTAACGGGACCTCATCTCGTTCCAACTCCCTGCCATGGACAGGGGCACCTTCCATTAGGCCAGGTTGCTCCCAATGCTATCCAGCCTGGCCTTGAGCAGTTCCAGGAATGGGGAGGCCACGGTGTCTGTGGACAATAAAATACTGTCTTTAGAAGAGGTTTACTTGGTTCAGCCTGTTTGAAAAATCTACCTAAACTGGTAAAGGCTGGAAAGAAACCCTGGAGTTTGTGTTGATGTGAAATGGTCCTAAAGCTGGGGGGCTGGAAGGCTCTCCCAGTAGGCAATGAAGCTGTGTTAAGGCATTGCCCCATGAGAAGCACTTAAGTTGGTATCACTTTGATATCTTTTGGTTTTTTTCATGTGTGCTGTCTCCTCATTTTCTGAGGAGGAATGAGTGAAGACTGTATTGCCAAATGGTCCTGAGTTGCACAACTTGCTTCATGAAAAATAGTTTCCAAGTTCTGTGTGGCTTTGAAAATAAATGAGTTGCTTGTATGTCTAAGCCTGAAGTGGAGAACTTTTCCTTGCTTAACAGGATTTTTGTGTTTCTTTGGGAATATTATCTGATAATCCTGTATCATGTGGCTGCTGGCACATAACACAGTCATAGGCTGGGTTTTGCCTCTGGTTTCCTGTCTCCACTTCTGGTCTCAGTGGTACCCCCAAGCTGTCTTTCTCCCTTGGATTTTGATTTCCTTATTTGCAGTGGGGCCGTTCTGTGGCCACTGAGCTGATGGTTTCCTGTAAAGGTGCACGTCCCCGTCCTGTGATTTTGGCAACTCCCATGAATTTCTTTCTACAAATGCAAGTCCTGAATGTGGTGGTAAATAGAGGCTTAATAGAAGTGTGTAATTATTCTCAGTGCTTCCCTACAGGCTGTGCCCTCTTATTGGTTGGAAAATTCTGCTTAATAGGTGTCGTGCCAGGTATGTGCCTTTCTGGATTGTGGCACAATTTCCACACCCCTCCATAGTACAGGGTGCCTCCTGCTTTTGGCTGCCAGGTCATCCTTCAGTTTAGTCACAACACTTTTAAAGAAGTTCCCTTAAAAATGACATTAAACTTCAGGTTCCTGTTAGTAAGCCTTGCAGAGATTCTGTTAAAGCTGACTGGTTGAGAGAGGATTATCTTTCATTTATCCCTTGTTTCATTTTTATCCCCATCCCAGCCCCAGTTGCAAAAGGTATTTTATCAGATTTTTCACCAGATTTGCCTTTTTTATTGCATTTGCTAGATTTTTGTAGCTTTCTATAAGATGCATAAATACTGCTATTTTTTCCTGGATAAGGTTGAATAAATAAATATATATATACAGGAAATTTATGTTCTAGGTTGTCAAATTGTCCCCTTGTCCAAAAAAACCACAGATCTAAGCAGATAGTAGAAATTTTATGTATAATATAACTGTGAAATAGTATTGCTTATAGCCTGTAAATAAAGGGCAGTTGTAAATACATTTTCCCTGTGCACAAGCACTTGCACTGTGGTTTTGTAGGCATTTCTAACAGAGGGGTTGAGGCAGAGCTGGGTTTGTATGGATCTGTGAGCTGTCCAGGAATTGTACCTGCTTTGTTTCCTTTTGTGTTCTAAGTAGTTGTCACTTTTTTTTTGTGTGTGACTCCTTTTACGTTTTGATCCTGCAGTAAATTTGCAAAAAGAACTGAACTTCGAGCTGCTTTAGTCATGAGTGTGTAAGCTGAAAAATCTCTGTATAGAAACGAGAGTTAATTTGGCCTGAGGCATGCAGAAGTGTTATGCATCTTAAACTTTATTAATAAGTGTTTCTGTATCAATAAATTCAGTAAAGACTTTCTAGCCTTCTTACCATGGCTTTGCATCATGTTGTGATTAGAATACTTTGTAGGTGAGTGCTTATTTCCATGATTGGAGGTCAAGACACAAAACCATGAGAAAAATTGCTTAATCATGTGGTGCAGGTGCATAGTTTTAGATGAACTCTGCAGAATGTGATCTCTCAAACCTGATGAGTTCCAAACCTTGACGTCATGCAGTTGTGCAGGATGATTTTTGGGATCAGCACACAGAGAACCGATCTAGATTTAATGTATCAGAGTGGTTAAAGAGTGAACTCACTTCCCTGGCTGTTTGAGTATAAACAACACATGTCAAAAGGTGATTTAGTCCATTTCTGTACTTCAAGGAGGTGCCTAAGCCAACCATGTCAGGAGTTTGTTCTGTGCATTGTGAACTGCAGCTCCCCTCTTGTCCCTGGGCTCTGTCTGGGTGTTTAATTAACGTGGATTTTTAAGAGCTGGTGTTCAAGGCTTTCATTTCTCCAGCACTGAGAACAATATTTTGGTTTCAGCTGTGGTAGGAATCTGATCATAATAGCAAATACAGCTGCTGCTAATTAAGTGAATCTGTTAACCTTTATTCCATAGCATAATTGCCTGTCTGTATGTTTCTTCCTGTCATCTGTGTGTATCATAAATGTCCTTTACCCAGCTATAACAGGAGATTAGTCCAACGTTAATGTTTTCCTTCACGTGATGCGTGCTGAAAGAAAATCCGTTTCTGCTTTGGAAAGCCACGGATGTGTCATACCAATGGTATTGGAAATTAAATTTGTCAGATGATGTTTATGTTCACTTCATTGTAAAACGTAACAACATCACAGTTCCCTGGGGTATAGAGAGGGGGCAGGTCCCCTGAGGGAAATCATTTTACTGCAGAAAAAGGGACAGAAGGGAGAGTTAAAAAATAAAACAAAGGGTGAAGGGGAGAAAAACCCCACCTGAGGGAACCCCCCCAACTTTCTTGCTTTCTACAGGTGTGAAAAGCCTGTGTAGCAGAGGCTGGAAATGCTGGAGCATGGGACACAAGTGTTCACTTCATTCCTGGTGTTCAGGAGAGAAGTTTTGGTTGTTGCTCAGGGTTGCACGCTCCTTTTTAAAGACTTTGTCACAGTGCTGGAAAATAAGAGAAATTAATGTGAGAGTAAGGGGCCTGGGATTGCTGGTGTTCCAGAACTCCCACCAACATCCCGTTTGTCATGAGGGGAGATAGGCAAGGCAGGAGAGGTGTGGTGAAGGTCAGGTGAAGATCTGCCTCTCAGTAAAGGTGTGGGTTGTAGAACTTCCCTTCTTGCACTGAAATGACTCCCTGTGCTCTGTTAAATCTGCTGACTTGGCTCAAGATGCCATCCTTACAAAGTAGTGGGCAAATACCCCTCAATCCTTCCCAAGGCTGCTCCCCCACAGCGCAGCCGGGCTCGGAAATGCGATTCCACAGACCGGACTCGTTCCACAGAAATGGGACTGAGCCCTGGCCCAGCTCTCCTCTTTGCAATACAAATAAACCTGGAAAGGATTTTTTTGTTGTTGTTGCAGAGGGTTGGTTTAGAGCTCAAGGTTTGTGCACCACAGAGGCAGAAAACAAAAGCTTCCTATTTGCAGAGCGGCCAGATGTGCCAGGGGAAATGATGGCTCCAAAATATTGACGCATTGTTTGGAGAGAGCGTTTTTGTTTCTTTTCCCAGCTTTGAAGAACAGCTCCTACCAGCTGTGCTACCCTGTCCTAGCAGAGTCCAGTGTGCTTGGGAAGGAGATGATGTGGGGAGCAATCAGGCTGGAAGAACAGAGAACTTGAGTCAGGAAGATTTTCACGTAACGCGCGTATCCTGGTGCACATGGAGGATGTGCTTCTAATGCACTTAAAGCCTTAAAGGGGAATTAAAAACGGTCGTGTTTAACCCAGAGCAGTCTGATCTCAGCTGCCAGTTGTTGTATAAAGGCTGAAGATGATAATTTGGCCTTTTACAACCCGTTTTTGTAAGCAGGGTTGGCCTGGGTTGGGTTGGGTGGCCGCTAGAGGACACTCTGCCCAAAACCATGAGTTCAGTGAACTTGGTTGGATTTCCAAGCAATGGCAGGGCAAACAAACAGCAGATTGCCTGAGGACTAAGTGCAGAAAGCCTGCAGTATAATTCTCTTTTATAGCTGGAAAAAACATCTTTTATCTTCTATGGCATAAAATTTTAGGTGAAACCCCAAACCCAATGCTCTCCCCAAATGCTCAAGTGACAGAGAATCTGAACTGGGAAGGTTTAAATGTCACTCTCGTGAAGTACTGCTTTGTCACATCGATTATTTTTTAGTGTACAGTACAAAGCATGTGCAGTTTGATGGGAAACCATAATTTGATCTTCCAGGCTCTGTGAGATGGTGCCGTGTTTGAAATTCTTCAAGTACCTTTATATCCTAATGTGTTTTAATACCTCCCTCCTGCTCAATCCACACATTTAGGATCTTGTAATAACTTGAAACCTAAAGATAGGCTGGTTTCACTGTAGCTTCTCTATAAAGGTGATTAATTCAACTGGAAACAAATCCTGCCTTTTGCATCTCAGTTTTATCATCCAGTGGGGAGAAACAAGTGGAGGACTGCATTTTCTACTGCTCAAAATCAGTTGATTTTATTGTTTGTTTCCCTCTTCATCCCTTAGTTGCCTTGAACTTCTCAAAAATCCTGACATTCTTCCAAATGACATCCTTGTAGAAAGAAAGGCCTTTGAAATGAATCAGCTTTCACTCTGCCTAAGAAACTTTACAGATTCCAGGGTGGGGTTTTGTCTTTATTTGCAGGTTTTTTATCTCTGTTAGTGATATCTCCCTTTTAAAATCCCTTATCTGTAACATCCCATGCCCACATCAATGGTTGGAGGCATATTTTTGCTTGATGTTGTAATTACATGTGATAAGAGACAGCCTTTATCCTGGAAGTGTTACAGCACAATACATTTGACAGGCTGCTAGATAAGACTCCCTATTTAGTCTGCAGAGAGTGCTAGGGCAAAAAAATGGACATAAAAACCTTGGCCCTGCATCTTTTGCATCCCAGCTCAGCCCTGGAAGCACGGGGTCATTTTTTGGTTGCTGTCCATGGAGGTGCATTGTGCTTTCAGACAGATGCCCGAGGAGAAGGTGAGGAGTTAACTTGCTGTTCAAAAGAAGCAACAAGGTGAAAATAGATCAAAATGAAGAGTTTGTATTTCAGCGCCACAATTAGAGAGGGGTGGGGGCAGTGTGAGCTCCAGTGATGTGCAGAATGGCAGAGAGGGTGGGCGGTTGGACTGTCAAACTGCCTTAATTTAATTGCAAACACATGCTGATGAGTCCCCTCCTCCTGGACCTCAGGGCTGGGAAACTTTTTTTGTCAGCTCCCTGCAGCTCAGAATTGAGGCAAATACGCTCCAGCAAACACCATGCTGATCAAACCTTCAGCTCTTGGAGGCTTTTTGTATTTTCTCCTCCTGCCTGGTTTCTCCTGCTCCTGCCCCAGCCGCTGCCTGTGCTTCAGGACTACAGTGAGATGCATGCATCTGATGTTGGAAACCATCCCCGAGATCCCGCCCCAGACAAACATTCTGTGAGTAACCACTTCATTTTCCTGCCTTTCTTACCTGCTTGGGCTGTAGAAAGAAGGGAGGAAAAAAAAAAAAGCCAAGGCCAAAGGCATACTTTTATCCTCCTTTTTTCGCCACAAGAACTGCCTCGAGAACTGTTTTGTGCTTTTAAAACATGAAACAGAAACTGCTTCTTTTGGCATCAGTTCATTGCTAATAGGACAATCAAGGGAATTGAAAAATTTAATGAGACTAATTCCAGGGCAAGCACTGGAAGACCGTTTTGGGGAATCAAAGGTCAAAAATATTAAACTGAGCTTATGGAAAGGAGCACAGTTTGCATTTTAGGATGCTTTGTATATGGGTGTAGGGGAGAGGGGAAAAAGAGCAGCTCAGGCTTTTGTCTCCAGTGACACAAACACTTTCCTTGTATATACAACACCATTTCAGTACCGAACTTTTAAGTACTGGTTGTCCGCTTTCTATTTGAACTGTTCAAACCAAAGTTAAGGCTTATTTGGAAAGTAGCAACTGTGGTAACTCAATTCCTTGAGAAATAAGAAGGTGAGGGAGCTGGTGGCTGGGTCCATTCAAACAGGAAAGGTGGAGGAAAAGGATGTGTGATGCTTGGAGACTCCTAAAGAGCTCTTACTGATAGGTGCAGAAGAGCACTTCCCTGTGATTCTAAACTAATCCTGAATTTAAAGGTGGCTTTACGATGCAATGGCACATGACAAAATCTTTCCCTTCGTGCTGCTCTTATCTGATCCCTTGGCTTGGAAGACCTTTTTTTTTTTAAGTAGCTGGAAAGGCTTGTCAAAAATGAATCTTCATTCTCATTCTCCTTAAACTTTGCAAAACTTTTCCAACACGAGTTTGAGCAGCTTTCCCCTGTGCTTGTAACAAAGTCAGTTTTATCTCAGCTAGCACATCCATACTGGCTTTTCTCCCATAAACATCTCACTAATACTCCTAATGCACTTTCTCTGCTGGCAGCCTGTGGAACATGCTGTGGGCAGGATGCTGGCATGGGTTTGCTGCCATCCAGGTCTGCTTTGGTGGGTGCAGACCACAGAGGTTTTTGCATTAGTGGCCCACAGGATAAGATCTACGCTTGCTACAGCTGCCAAAGCTTTCTCACCCCCTGGGCTGGTGCTGGCGTGGTTATTTTCAGCGGGACCCTGCTCAGGACTTGCTCACTGGGCAGTGGTTATGTGCTCTTACAGTAACTTGCAGCATCTGACTCTTCACACTCTTACCAACATTTTCTCCCCCTTATTCCCCTTCATCTTGAAATATTAAAATATTTAAAATACCCTGACACTGATTTTAGCAAAGTAACTTGTTCCTCTTTGTTTAAACCTAGATTTGTTTGAGGGAAGGGTTTTTTCCATTGGCTGAACTGAGGTATTTCTGAGATCATTGAAGCTTAATTCCTGTTCTCTGAAATGAAGCAACGTTTGCTGTCACAGTGGAGCCTGAGAGTGTTTCTGCTAGAGATCCTTTGAGTGCAGAGGGAGGGAAGTTTACTGTGTCACCACCTCTTTCCCAGTTCTGGAATGGTGTGGTTCCGAGCTCCCTCTGGCAGCAGCACACGTCATTCTCTGCACCACCTTGAATGGGAAACTGGGTTTTAAAACATTAAAGGAATAGTATAGGTGTGAGATATAAAAATTGCAGTATTGCAAAGGAAGATCACTTTTCATAGACCAGTATTTTTTAAGGTGGTTTATGCATTTTATTCTCTTTTACTACTGTCTGCATAATTATAAGCAAATAATATGTTGGTGATCAGAGATCCTCACAGGCATAAAGATGGGTGAGCCTGGTGAGTGCTCTCTGTTGGCAGATCATGGGCCTTTGTGTGGCAAGGAAAAATCCTGACTTTCTGGCTATCTTGAAGATCTAATGTACGAAAATACATTTCCCAGCCAGCATCTCATTGTATCTGTTATAAATAGCATTGGAATAATTAAACTTTTTTTGAATTGTGGAAGATCAAGGAATGCTTCTTAACCAAGCCCTGACTCCTCCAGCTTTTTTGGCATGTTAGTGTTTCTCCTGGGAGAACCCTTGTGTCAGACTGAACATTTGGAATTATAGCAAGAATAGTCTTGATCACGGAGTTATTCTGAGCAGAAAATGTGGGATTGGGATATTTTCCACAGTTAATCTTTGGTGTGAACAGGACTGAGTCTGTGACTGCTGCTCCAAACACCGATCCCGGGCTCCAGCTCGGTTCCCTTGAAGAACAGCTGCAGTTTCCAGATGGAGTTTCCTTTTAAGTTGGGAGTTTGGGACTTTCTGACCTCCATGACTCCATGCCACCCTCTCTAAGAATCCTGGAAGAGTGGGGAAGTCTCCTGGCTGGCACAGGCTGTGCTTCACCATTGGCAGATGGCCCCTGGGGCTGCAGCCAGCTGGCGGCACTTGGAGCCGCCCATCGCCTTCTCCGAGCGATGCTGGGATTGGCATGGAACCAGCTCCAGGATTGATGAGCTGTTACTGGCTCCTCTTGGGTTGCCATTTCCCTCCTCCCTTCCCAGTCCCAGCTGGGTACAGCTGAGGATCTGGCCCAAAGTCTGGTTTTAGCGATAGACTATTTATCTTTGGTAATGGAGTGTGCTCGCTTTATCCCAAGCAGAGAATAGGATGGCAGGAACGACTACACGTGGACAGATAAGCCATAAAAACTCATTGTGTAGAACCGCAGATGTATTTTGGCTGTTGTCTGTTCAATTGGAACACGATTATCCAGATGTGATCTGCTGGTTACCGCTGGGATTCAGGCAGTTCTTTCAGCCAGCAGCCCAAGGAAGGGAACAGCTGTGGAACATACACTCCGAAAATTTCAATAGGTCTTTAACCTTCGCAGCCATTTGTTCAGCAGTGTGACATTTAAACAATAAACTTCGAAACGTGTGGGCATGAGTAGAAGAAATCCATGGAAAGAAGTTCCCCTCTGGCTGGCAGCTAATGGATTGCAATCCAATTATCCATGGGTTATTCTTCTTTCTGCATTATGCAGGACACATAATGAATGAGTACTGCTGGAGGAACATAGCTGAGGGCACAGGGCAGGATCTGGGATCTGAGCACATCGCTGGCATGAACTGAAGGTGACCCAGTTGTTCACAGACCTGGTTGCTAATTGGGCAGTGTAAGCATGGCCAGCTTGACAAGTTTTGTTTCCCTTCATCATTGTGCTGCTTTTGGTGCCTGCTCAGTTCCTCCCGCAGGAGGAAGGCTGGAGTAGGACAGGGTGTAGCTCTCTTAGTCTATTAATGAGCACAGTTTGGAGAAGGAATTTTATACATTTGTTGGGGAAAGGTTTACTGAGCAAATATGTTCTTGGAAATGCTGCTCTGTTTGTGGTCTCTGTCGTGTGTTTTGGGTTGAAGAAGGGATTACTCATTTCCTCCGTGTGTGATAATCTTATATGCAGCCATTAAATGCACACCCACACATTCTGCATGTGCCAGGTAGAATGTGTAGTATTTAATCCATATCAAACCTTCTAGAGGTGACCAAGAACTTTATGTTCTATTTTTAGAAGTCCCTTCATCGGAAGGAAAATAGGGAGGGAAGGTATTTCAAACATACTTTCCTTCTAGAAGCATTCCAGCCTCTTTTCATGGCAGCATCCTAAGTCTTGTGATTGTAGCTACCTTAAGTGTTTAAAATCCTACTTTCACTGAACTCCCCAGTGCTTCAGCAGCTGGTTCACACTTGAATATTTGTATTTTTGTTGCACTCACCACATCCCTCTCCCCATAGGGATACCAGGACTTTTTCCTGTGCTCTTTAAGGAGAAGTCAGTATTTTTTGGTGAAAGAATGTGTGTGTATTGTGTGTAAAAACTTTAACGATCATGCTCTTAAAAAAAGTGAAAGACTGACACTTAAGCTACACAAGACCCAATATTCAAGTGTTGATTTTACTTCCTCTGAATCAGGATCAGAACACACTTCAGGAGGAGGGAAAAATTGTCTTCCTTTGATGCAGGCAATACCTTGGGTAGTTGGTGCAAAGGAATTATGCATCAGGTTAAAAGAGTCCTTGCTGCCATGAATGCCCAAGAATAGACTCAGCTGGTTTGAGTGGGATCAGACCTTAATCTTCATCCCTTTCTAATACATAGTAGCTCAAACATTGCTGAATTCAGCATCTTTTTATGTAATCTCCCTACTTAAATATGTGTTTAGGACCAAAACTATGTTTTGGAGGTGTTCCTTGTTGCTCCCCTTCCTGGAAAGAGCTAAAGGGATGCCAGGTGGCATTTGAAATGATTCCACCCGGAATGAGGCACCAGCAGATCCCTCCTGCCCTGGCACTGGCCTCTCAGGCATAGCATTCCCTCCAGTTTACATGCACAGAAAAAGTGGGATCAAACCAGCTTGGTACACTGGCTGCTGGATTATGGTCAAATTCCTGCCCTAGCTGACGCAGAGGGAGCCCTTTTGAAAATCTGACTCCTGTTTGTGCGAGTTGAATCTTAAAAAGCTGGGTTCAGGAATGCCTTTGGTAACTTCTTAATTAAAATCTAGTGTTCCTAGAACTTCAGAATAAGTGGTGTGGCAATGCAACAGTGAACTGCAGCCTGTTCTGCTGAGTGAGGCTCCCTGCAGCTGCTTGTTCTCCACTGTTTCAGCCATGATCCCATCATTTCATTTCCTTGTATCTCCATGTTCAACATATCTTCCTTCCTCTTCACTCTTTGAACAGTCAGATCTTGATGTATTAAGCTGGTAACCAGGACTTGGAAGATCCCCAGCCCTGAGCCTCCCCATGGTCTCCTCATCTGCCTTGCAGTGCTGGCAGGGGTCAGCTGTCCATGTAGGGGTTCTGGGATGAAGGCTGTCATTTATTAAAGCCATCTGGGGACTCGTGTGGGACAGGGACATTCCTGAGTTGGGGAGCTGATGACAGTGAGTCTGGAAGACTTCATTTCCATCTCAGCAAGGCAGCTTTCCCTTCCTGCCAGGACTGGAGTGGTTTGGCAGGACTGGGGAACCTGCAGAGCTGACTGATGTTGTGCAGATAAGTGTAAGGAACAGCTTCTTTCTGATAAGTGTCCTGGCTCTTCTTGTATATGGGAAACTTGACTTATAAGATATTTTTAGAATATGTTTAGGATGTCTTTCATGCCCTTTCTTCACTGGAAACACTGGGAGGAACTTCAACATCTTCTCTGTAAAAGCACCTTTACTCTGGGTGTCATTGTTGGTAATGATTGTGTGGCTGCCACTTTCCAACCAGTTCTGGGCAGAACTGTCAGCATCACTGCTGTGCACACAAAGGATTCTTCTACAAACCCCGTAATTTCCATGGAGCTGCAGTAAAATGCCTCTTGTAGCTAATTATCTGCTTAGTTAACATAGTAATACATGAGTCTGTGAAAACCTAAATAGATTAAACAGAAGTGGAAGTTTCTTGTAAAAGCCATTGATTGCTTTATATGCTAATCACTGATAATTATTTAACACAAGGCTTGCAGGGATGATTGTTCTGATAGCAGCTGAGAGGCTCAGACAGATTGAGTGTCATTCTGTAAAGACCCATTTCCCCATCCATTTGCAAATTCTGGCATTCTTTGTAGCCTCTGTTAATAGTTCCCAAATTCAGAAAAGGTGGCTTACTTCACAGCAGATCCCGGATTGTCCACGTATTCCAGATCACTTTCCTGTCAGCTTGGGCAGGAGGGTTTGGTGAGATTTTCAGCTGAGCCAGTCAAGCTGATGTTGTCCAGAGGGATCCGTGTTGGGTGATGCTGCTGTCCCAGGCCTCCACTCTGTGTGAAGGTAGAAGAGGATCCAGAATCCTTTAGCAGCAGCTGTTCCTTGTGGGAAGGTCATTTGTAGTCCCAGACTGCTGGTCTTGAAATCATGGGGGAGATTTAAATCACAAGGGATTATTTTTTCCCCCCATTTTTCAAATTCCCGGGTGGAAAGAAGTGGGCAGGAGGGAGGGAACCCAGCTGCTGGGGCACAGGGCAGCTGGGAGCAGCTGCCCTGGGAGCAGCTCCGTGGTGGGTCCCTGTAAAAACCACATTTATTTCTGAAAAGAAACTTAAATTTCCAGAGTGAGGGCCCTGGGAATAAAGAGGAACAAGAGTTTCTGTGTGAGAGGAGACAAACTCTGTAGGGAATGTTCTCAATCAAACACATGCAAGCCAGGGAATTCCCAGTGCAGCCCTTCATTGCCAGCGATGCTTTAGGCTAAGGCAAGGTCTGGAGTAAAAACACTAAGGATGAGCCAAAGTATTGGGGTTTTTATATGGTAAAGAGGAATATGTAGGCTCCTCTGCATGCCCAGGGACTTTCTTTGCTGTGCAGGGACCTCCACATTGGTACTTTTAATGCTGTCTGGGGTACAGGGAGCAGAATAGCCTGCTCCATCCTTTGCCTCCAAGGCTGGATCCACCTACCTAAACCGTGTGTGGCTAATGCCTGTCTCATCTGCAGTCCACTGGGTGGTTTATGAGCCTTGCTAATTGCGATATTTGAAAAATCCCCTGAACCTGCAGTTTTAGCCAGTGACCATTTGCCCTTTCTATTTGTAGCAATTTCCTGACATAGTTATTGTATCTATTGCTAAATAAGCAATTTCAGTTCTTTTCATTGTCATGTTTTCTAGACTTCAGATCTTTCCTATTGCTTTCCTTTGGATTCTCTCCAGTTATTTCACATCATTTCTTGAAATGAAGTGCTCAGAGAAGAGATGCAGTGTTTCAGTTCCATTTTTGTCTGTGGGGAAAGCTGTTGCCTTTGTGATGGTGAACAATCCAAAAAGAACTTTGCAAAGGATTTAAAGATAGCTGGGCTCTAGAGAATCATCTAAAGGTCTTACTGGAACAGAAAACAGAAGAAAAATTTAATTATTTCATTAAAATAATGAGCTAAGTTTTATTACATGCTCCTTGGGGGTGGTGTAGTTTAAAAAGAACAGGTTGTCCAGAGAAGCTGGGGCTGCCCCATCTCTGGAAGTGTTCAAGGCTAGGTTGGATGGGGCTTGGAGCAACCTGGTCTAGCGGAATGTGTCCCTGCCCATGGCAAGATGAACTTCGAGGTCCCTTTCAGCCCAGACCAGTTCTGTTCTATGATTCTAAAAGCTCCTGCATGAACCCAGCCCTGCACTGCTCATTCAGCAGCAGGAACTGTCAGGAGGCATCTCCACCCCTGTGCTGCTCAGAGCAGGAGCACCACAGAGAGGTGGAGCAGCCAGGGGACAGCCCTGAGAGCTCTGCTGGTGACACGGGGTCACTCCTGCCAGGCTCTGCCTCCCAGCTGTGCTTTGTTTCTCTCCCAGGTGAACAAGTCACCACTGGGGAGCTCAGACTTGCTTAGAGGGCTCAAGGCCATGTGCAAACTTCCACAGCACTGTTTCCAAGGAGTCCTTTTTGTCAGGTGACCGAAAAAAACAGCCCTGGGATCGGTGGAGCTTGTGGTTTATTTTCCCCTGTGTTTTCAGAGGTGTTTTCTATCACCTGAGTCCTGGCTTTGGCTTTGTTTCAGCCGTGGAAGCCCAGTGCCTCTGTGTGAATGCTGGGCTGTGAAGGATTGCATTGTCTTTGTTCATTAAAATACTCAGAGGCTTTTTGTCCCCACCTTCAGCCAGTGACCCGAAGTTGGATTTTACACTTCACTGCCTGCTCCCTGCTGCCTTCCTTGAGCATCACCAGCTCCAGCCCTGACCCCTGTGTGTTCCTCCCACGTATTTGTAATGTCCCCTATTACCTGCAGCCAGCTGCCGGGACTAATTACAGGGCCCTTTACAACCCCCTGGGGCAGCAGAGTTGGTGTCTGTGCATGGCAGGATATAAATCAAGTTTGCATTTCTTCACCTTTTCTCCTGGTCTAGTCTTTCCTCGTTTCCTTTTAATGAGGCCGTGGAAAACAGGCAGCATGTTGTGCTATCACTGTTGCCAACATTTAATTGTGTTTGGCTTCATGGTGACAGCCATTGCCTTGAAAAATCCATAAGGATGCCCTCAAACTCACATTGTTGGGGAAGAAGGACACGGAACTCCCTCCGAGAAGAAGGGCAAGAAATGCACATCTGAAGCAATGCAAGTTAAGCCAAACACACTTGAAAATGTCAGAGGTGAAGTTTCTGTTAAAAACTGAAATTCCAAAGGGTGATCCTTTGGGGCCGCAGTTTGCCGTGGACAGAGAAGGTGAATTACAATTAGAAGTCTTGTGTTTTTTTAAATATTGTGAAGCTGTGTTTCTTTCTGCCCTCTAATTCTTCTCTGTGCAATATTTACCACTAAGAGAGGGGAAAGATTTCTTTCTATATTAGACTTCTGAATCCTTTGGTTGAAGTGGAAAAGTTAAAGGAAAAAAGTGCAACAGAAAAAAACAAATTCCACGGGCCCGTGTGCTGTTGCATCCAGTGATAACAAAGGGCTAACAAGGCAGAGATTTGATATTTCAGTATAATTTAAGTAAAACTGCCTTTCATTTTCTGCCTAAAATGTAAGAAAATTTATTATTAATCTTTTCGCATAAAAAAACTACATTTTGCAAACTGTTAACCTAAAGAAACACTACATCTTGGGACAAAGGTTTTAAACTGAAAGAAGTCAGGTTTAGATTAGGTATTAAGCAGAATTTTTTACTCAGAGGGTGCTGAGGCCCTGGCACAGGGTGCCCAGAGGAGCAGTGGCTGCCCCTGGATCCCTGGAAGTGTTCAAGGCCAGGTTGGATGGGGCTTGGAGCAATCTGGGGTAGTGGAAGGTGTCCCTGCCCATGGCAGGGGGTTGTAATGAAATGAATTTTAAAGTCCTGTCCAACCCAAACTATTCTATGATTCCATGGTCTTAAAATAAAATCAGCTTTACTCCTTGTGCACCCTCTTCCTGAGTACTTGCTCCAAGCTGTTTCATCCCCCTTGGGTCCTCACTGCCAGTTTGGGGTTACCTGCAATGACTGCACCTTTTTCTAATTTGAGTTTTATAAATGCTGGAATTCTTGTTGATACCTGTCTAAAACCAAGTGTTGAACATGCAGCTATTTGTAGAATCCTTGGTTTAAACTCTGCGTCCAAGTGTGACTTTTTACCACCAGAATGGGCAACCTGTGCTTTTTCCTCTTAAAGCAAATGCCCTTAAAAAGCTGCCTTAAACTGAAAATTAGCTGTGTATTCCCTAAATGTGATAGATCAAGCAGTGCAGGAGAAAAAAAAACCACTTAATTGTGTGCTTTGGACAGAAACCTGCAGCAATCCCCGTTTGTCAGCCTTTTGTGGTTTGTTACAATACACTGGACCACGCAAGGTGCCAAATCAATGCACGTTCTCTATAGAAGTGTTTCTCCTTGGTTAACCAGGTTAAACCACTTAGCTCTTGTTTTATTATCCCATTAGCAATCCAAACCCCATATTTTTGGGTTCCAAGCTGATGTAGTTCCATGGGCAGCCCTTGAAATTTGCCAGAATCCCCATGGCTCCAGTAATTCTAATTGAAGTTGGCACAAATTTGAAATGCAGGCAGCGATAAGCTGTTGTAAGTCTTGGAGCATTGCAGAGCAAAATGGGAAATGCTTATTATATGAGGTTATTTGAGCAGATTTAACCATTTTAGGGCACAGATGGTTTTGGTAGGGAGCTAAATTATGGGTCCACGTGATGATGGGTGTTGCTCTACAAATCAGGATGAGATGCAAGAGTAATTGCACATGGGGGGTTTTGATGCAGACTTTTTTCTAGTGCTTATGGGAATGATCCCTTGAGACCTTTTAGAGCTTAGTTTTCTGTGGAATTAGAATAAAGAATTTTCTCAGTGGAGGCTTGTCCCAGCTGTTGGCTGACTTTGCAGGGCAGACCCCAGCCATTGTCCCCACTCCTCCACTCCCTTCACTGGTCTAATGGCTTGTTTATATCCTCTGCTTTTAGAGATTTACGCTTCAACCACATCAAGGAGATACAACCTGGAGCCTTCAGAAGACTGAAGAACCTCAACACACTGTAAGTTGCACTCTGAGGATATCCATTTATTACTTGTGTTAGTACTGTCCCCTAAAATGGCTTAAAGGTGGCCTTGGGCTTTGAGTTATTTCAGTCAAGTTGTGCATATCCAGCCAAAGCTTTAAAATTCCCTCTGTTCCACCGTGGATCATGTTTCTTACCTGTTTTTATTTAAATGTGGTGTTTAATAACTTTCATTTTTCACATTTAACCTCTGTGTTCAAAAATAAAATATGGTGAATTCTAGCACAGACTGAGGGTGTTTGAGCAGGTATGGCCTGGGAACAGCCCATGAAAGCATTTCTCACCTGGGATCAAGACAGTGCAGGGATGAATTAAAATCTTCTTCCTTTCCATGGTCTCCTCTAATGAATGAACCACGTCAGTTGCTCTACATGAGTTTGACTGAGCATCCTTCAAATGCCATCTTGCCCCTATGCCTTGCCCTAAAAGAGGTGCCTACAGCTGCCCTGCTCCAGGTAGAAATGGGGGTAGAAAGCTGCCCCTCCAGCCTTGTATCCCTGTATGTTGATACTCTCACATCACTGTACACACTGCTCCACTAACCAGCTTTTCACTCTTCCCAAAGGAAATCCTGGGAACCTCTGCTTCTTCTGGCTGCTGCAGGGCTGAGGGTTTGGAGACAGATCTGAGTGCATCTGCACCCCGTAGCCAAGGAGCTGAAAACACACCAGCTCCCAAATCAGAACCAGAAGCTGTGTCAGCACAGCACTGTGCTGGATGTAGCTGGGCTGTTGAGACTCAGATCTAATTATTTGAGTTGTGACATGGTGCTAACAGCCGTAGGATTTCCAGGTCCAAGCCGGAATTCCTCAGCGAGGCAAAGCAGCTCCTTTGGGAACCTGACAGGTATTCACACATTCATGATCCCAAATGGCAACAGAAAGTTCAGGCTGGTTTTTATTGTCTGGCCTTGAGCGATCTGAAGTCCCTGATCCTGTGAAGGTGGCAGAGCTGAAGGAAGGCAAGCCTGGGCAATAAGGCATTCAGTCAGCTCCAAGCAGTTGCAGGAAAAGTAGGATTACAGCAGGACTTTATTATAGAGACCTGCTCAAGTGTTATCTTTGAAAAACCAGCATTTGCCAAAGATTGTTCCACTCTGTGTGTGGGGCTGAGTGGCCAAGCCATGACTGCAGGATGCTCCAGAGTACCTTGGCTGTGGCCCAGGACAAGTGGTCATGGAGTGGGCTGGTCAAAAACTTTACTGCCACTGATGCTATTCATCCAGAACAGCCCAGGTTAGTCTCACAAACTGCACCATGTGGTACTTAATTGCCAAAAATAATAAGGAAGAAAGGATGCTTTGGATGGATGTCTGTCATTTGAGATAGGGTCAGATACAGCGAGAAATGAGAAAAAAATATCTAGAGAGATAATAGAGTCCAAGTCCGTAGGGTTTTGCCTTATCACAAAGCTCTGCTGAGGCCTCTTGATCTCCAGCCCTGCTCTTCCACCCCTGGAGCTCTCCTGAGTCAAGGAAACAAAGGGTTTCAGATGATGTCATCTCTGTGTGATGCAGGCAGATGTTTGGCAGCAGCTCCCAGGACCACCAGGCGAGTTTACAGCCGAGCTCTGGGGAAAATGAGGATGCTGGCAGGGCTTCCTGGGACAGATGCTCCACCCAGCCTGCCAAGCTTTGTAAGGGGTCCTAATTCCTGCCCTGCCAGCACCTTGGACTGTCCAGGTCTCTGACCTGTGCAGGACTTTTGCTTTTGTCTTTCTGACTCCTCCACTCTGCATAGGGGTAGATACAGATAGAGCCTGGCTGGGGGGGAAAGGACCTGTCTCTCTCTAACACCTGTTTGTGCTCCATGAATTTCTGCAGTTCCTTTTCCTTTCTGTCTCTATACTCTCCTGGACAGAGACCTCAAGGACAGCAAGTCCATGAGCAGTACCAGAAGGAATAGGCATGAATGTACCCCCTGCCATCCCTGATCTCATGATTTGGGATGCCAGGCCAGTAAGAACAATGCATTTTCACAGGTGCTGGGCAGACACTCCTGCTTTCCCTAAACAGTGTCCTATGGCCATTGTCAGAGCTGGAATACTGGACTAGGTGAAACGCTGCTCTGAAAAATACTGCATTTTTATAATTGAGTTCTGAAAATCAACCTGATTTGCCAAGGAAACCTTTGTTTAGATAGTACTTCTGATGCTTAGTTTTATTTCCTGGTCTGGCCAGCAAACTGGAACACTCAGTTATTCTCACACTTGTAGTAGTTAATTCCCACGGCTGAGGAGCTTGATAGCTGACTGAGGGAACATTGGACCTCACACTCCTGAAGCAAATTTCTCTCCAGGAACTTTGGTTTGTCCAATTCCCACATCAAAACTGACAAGAGCTGAAGAATTTGCTGATGTTTCTTAGATGGTAAATTTTGCCCAAGGACTTGGATAGCTTTTCAAGTGATAAAGAGAATGAATCCTTTCAAATCCCTGAGAAACTTCCTGGGAAAATTTGTCCAGAAAATTTGAAGTGAGAGGTTTGGAGGATAGAATAGTCCGGGTTCCACGTGCAGACCTCTGAGCTTGCAGCTTTCTGCCATTGAGTTTAAATAAATCTTCCATAAGCAAATAAATGTTTTTTAAAGAGCTTTTTCCACTAATGGCAGAGAAAGAGCAACAGATTCTGGTGAAGCTTCTGTTCTC
The DNA here is from genome assembly GCF_009650955.1 of Corvus moneduloides. NCBI lineage: Eukaryota > Metazoa > Chordata > Aves > Passeriformes > Corvidae > Corvus > Corvus moneduloides. The sequence continues at coordinate 8,857,940 of NC_045492.1, forward strand.
CATCTCCTTTAGGGCAGGGTGGCTGTTCTGTATCCAAGTTTGACAGTTTATAAACCACCCTGAAAAGGAAACCTTTGTAGCCTGTGTTGGATGCAGGGAAATGGGTTGATAGGAGAGGAGCCTGTGTGGATGTCCAGTGGGGCTGTTCAACAGTTCAAACCCTCCCCTGGCTCCTCTCTGCTTTCCTCTGGTGTGGGAGATTTGATAAATCACAGAGCACTACTTTAGCATTAAAAACAGGAGCCCTGTTTGTGGAAGAGACACAGTCACTGTTTGCTTCCAGCTGGGGACTCCTGGTACAGCACCACAGGTAAGGAGCAGTATCCCAAATCCTGCACCACTGGGAGCTTCTGTGTTGGCTGTGTGCCATTGGAGAAGTTCTCTTGGGCTAAACATCTTAGACAGTTGTAAGATTTCCTCGTCCCTTCCTACTGGCTCTGCTCTGTTCCCATCTGTGCAGATGTGGTGTGTATTTTTAAACTCTTAATATGTCCCCTTGGTACAAAAAAAAAAAAAAAAAATAGGGTAACAGGGAGAGTGAGGCAAAAAAACCTTCATGTATGCCATCCACAAAACCCCCTCAGCTCCAGGACAGCTGTTTTGCTGCAGTTTGCCATCACTTGCTGCATGGCTGAAGCCAACATTAGCTCAGAGCAGCTGCTGGGCTGTGGGAGAGAGAGGAAACTCTGTGAGCCCATGGTGAGGCACAGCCTCTCGCTGCTTCCCAGTTTTTGCTCCTTTAGGTCATTTTTGGGTGGGGATGGATGATGACACCCCTGTGAGGCCTCTCCTTACATGTTCCCACAGGAGTCAGCGCTGCCTGGTCAGCCCAGTTGGTTCATTGCTGTATTTTCAAACCACAGCCAAAGGGTTGCTGCTCCTTGCGTCTCTCCAGCACCATCCACAGAAATGTCCAACCCAGGGACCAAGGTTTCTTAACATCTCCAGTCTGCATTTTGTCCTCCTGAGACAAGAGCACCCTAGGGAACAGCGGCTCTGTGGAGACCACATTGCATGTGCCTCTGCCTGGCCCTTTGCCCCGTCACTGCTCACATCATATTTCTCTTCCTGCTTAGGAGAGAGCAAAAGCACTTCTGCTGAGCCCTGCAGCTCTGCTTCAGGTGCTGCTTGTGAAGGATCTCAGGGCAAACAACAGCAGTAGCGTGGAGTTTCTGTCTTTTACCCTCTAGTAACTCTTGACAGAATGTGTTCCTGCCAGAAAGGAGGGGATGTCAGAGCCTGCTTGGATCTCAGAATAGGAGTTTCTCCCTTTAATATGGGAAATGGATATTCCAGATCATTCTGTCAACAAGGGAGAATGAGTGGTTGAACATAAAACTCACTTTTTCTCCCCCTCTAAATACACTACGTGATGATTTCTATTAGTGGTGTGAGGAAAAAAATAGCTGTTTTTTCACAATGACTGTAGCATGTGGTTTGTCAAATGAAAAGAGCAAAGAGAGCATGGTTTGAGTCTGAATTCTGTACTGTCACATCATTTAATACATTCTTCAAAACAGAAAACCACTCATTTAATGCAACTTAAGCCTGTGCCTGGCAACCTGGGGAGCGGGTGGGGAAGGAGAAGGGAGAGGCAGTCAGGACATAAAACCTAAAGGAAACTGAATATGAAACGTTCTCTTGGTGAATCTGGGCCAGATCTCATGGTGCTTGTATATCTCAAACGTCCCAGAAGAGTTTTGCAGGAATAAAATCTGTGGGATTGAGTTCTCCTGCTCATTTGGAGTCCAATTCACTGTCTGGCATGAAAGGGAATGTCCCATCCTTTTGCTAGGAAATGTGCTTCTGATACTTTTAATTTAGCCTGTTTAGCTACAGGGTGTGCTTAAGATAATGATAGTGATAATGATCTTTCCAGCCTCTGTCTGCCAGAGCACCTATTCCCGGCAGATCTGGGATCTCAGCTTTCAGCCCTTTAAGGGCAGCAGGAATTTGGGCATTTTTGCTATGGATGGCAGCTGGGACTGATAGGCCCAGGCCATGCCAGGATTTTGCCCACTTCTCTGCCTGAGTGAATTGCACAGGAGTCAAGGAGCAGACAGCTGTGCAGGAACTATCCAAAGTCTTTCTAGGAGCCACATGTGCTGCCTTATCCATGGATTTCTCTGAAAGCAGCATTTTGGATTAAGTGGACTGTTAGGGACTTCATCAATTATCTCACTCTCAAATGTTTTCCAGGACTTATTCTTCCATTACAATGGGGAATTCTGAGACAGGAAGCAGAGATGGCTTCTTCCATGCAGTTTTTATTCTTAAATCAGGCAATGAACAAATTTTTAAGTATCAGACGATGAGATAAGAGCCCTGTGTGCTGCTTGCCATCTGAACTTCCAGGATTCATCTTATTTGGCTGGGTCAGTGATTACACTCCCTTGAACTGTACAAAATAGCCAAGACAACAAAACAGACTGGGATAATGCTTTTAAATAGCCCCAAAACACAGCCAGACAACATAATGCAGTTTGAAATCCCAGTGGAGATCAGTCCTGGTCTGAACTCTGAGCATTAAAGATAACAATCAGTGAGGGGCTCCAGCCCGTGGTGCTGCGTGGGGCTGCTCAGGCTGTTGGTATGACCCTGCTCACCTGGTCACTGTCACCTGTCCCCTGGGAGGCAAATGGCCAATGCCAGTTGTGTGACAGGTGCTCACATCCATGGGAATGACATCGATGCTGGCACCCGTCTGTCAGCCCTTTGTGTGCTCAGAAGTGTGGCCAAGGATCAGATAACAGAGAACAAGCTGCCTTGGTTGTGCTCTGGCCAGAGATGAAAGTTGATAGGGGCAGGGAGGGAAGCACTGCTGGTGCCTGTGTTGTCTTTGTCCTGTGGGTAAATAGACAAAAGCCCTCTCCCACACTGCTCTCAGGCAGTTATTTCCAGCCCTTGGGTGTTCAGTCATCAAACCAACTTTTGGGTTGATGCTCAGATGCTGTGTTTCCACTCAGCATAGCTGGCTGTCAAAGCAGGATCGTGTGTTCCAAGGACTTGACATCACTTTTGCATCCTTATGAGTGAGCTCGGGCTGTTTGACCTCAGCTGTGTGTATGGAGCCATTGCTTCCAGCTGTGCTGGAGCTTTGCAGCAGCACTGCCTTAACCTCTCCAGGCTGCCTGTGCCAGCCCTGGTGATGTGCGGTCTGGCAGTGGCACCCACATCCATGGTATCAGGGCAGCTAATCCAGAGAGGATAGTCAAAACAAGGAGAATGAGGTTTTTCTCAGCCCCTTATTACCTGACTTACAAAGTTGTTTGCTCTTAAGTTTCTCATATGCTGTTTTTGACTCTCTGTGTAATTCTCCACCTGAGAACAAGCTGGTGGAAAGCTGGTGTGACTCAGGTGCCTGGAGACAACTTGTGAAGCTGCCATCCCACGTGTGTGCTTCTGACATCTTTTATCTCTCCTGTCATCCCTGAGGTGTTTGATTTTACCTTCATCTTCTTTTCCCACAAGTTTTTTACCATTTCTCCCCATCTCTTTGTCTTTTCTCTCCATCCTTTACCTGCACAAACTGTTTTTCCTCAGGAAGTGACATTGGCTCATAATGCCAGAGGCTGGCTGCTCCTTCTTCTCCAGAAAAGTGGGGCAGAAGATTGGGTTTTACTGCGGGGAATGTGCTGAACTGTCTTCTCACCTGCTGCCTGGTGGCAGATTGTTCCTGAGGAGCAGCGCAATGGCAAAAATCAGTTTGTGAAATGCACATCCTGTGCATGTATTGAATGTGAACCAGCGTTGTAAGGTCTGGCTGCTTGCACTGGGAATTGCTGTTTTTCCTATAACACCAGAAAAATAAATCTTTGCAGTACACAGTCACCGACTCCCTCTCTGCCCACAGCTCCATTTAGGAATTTTAAAAATTAGTGTGGCTGGTGAAATCTTTGCTCTGGGCTATTCAACTCTAAAAGCTCCACCAGCTCTGAGCTTTGCCAGATCTGAACATCAGTGGGACGCCGCAGCGAGAGACCCGCGGGAGCATGGCCAGGCAGCCACGATGAACAGCTAAACTTTGTGTATTACAGAGCTATTTATAAGTGATTCATCGTGTCTTCTTGGTGTTGGGCTTGGCAGGGGCTGCAGGAGAGTGTTCTGCAGGGCTCAGCTGTGTGGTTACACTGCTGCACACTGTGGTTCTTACAGGGCTGGGCTGTTTCTGGTCACTGGCACTGGCCACCATCTGCATGCACAGTCATGGCAACTGCACACACAGGGTACACACGGCTTCCCAGTGCCATGTGGTGCAGAGGTTTTGTATTGAAATCTGGCACAAGGCTCCCTAGACCGAAAGAGGCTGTCTCTGAGCAGCCTCAGGAGTCAAAGTTGAATTTATTTCTTTCTCATTTGCAGGTATCGGTTACAAAGTGGTTAGAGCAAAGCCATCACCATTTTATAGCTCCTATAACTCTGCTGAGAACTGGTGTTTAAAACTGCATTTGTTCTTTTAAAAACTGGCTCTACACTGCCCTGCTCACTTGTTGAACACAACCAGGCACCTCCAAAACCCATCGTGGCTGTACAAGAGTGGCAGCAATGGTTTAATACCTCACTCCTCTACACTTCTGTCTTTGTGGGTCCCTTTCCCTCATCCCTTTCCTGGACAAAATTGTCAATTTGGGGTGAAAACTGTGGCAAAAGGTAAGGAAAATTCTTTGAACACTGCAAGCACTTGGCAGCTCGCATTGACCTGGCTGGTGTGAGTACCCAAACTTTGACTTTCCAACCCTGTTAAATCTTAAATTCTGTGACACCTGAGCTCAGGATTTTTCAGTGGGCGTCCAAGAACAGACGTGCTACAAATCTCACATGTGATGATTTCACCAGCTGCATTTTTCTTTCTTGATTTGAACAGGCTGCTGAACAATAACCAGATAAAACAAATTGTGAGAAGATCCTTTGAAGGTCTGGACAACCTGAAATACCTGTGAGTTGGTAGCTCATTAATTTCTTAACCTCTTTAAGATCTAACAACCCACTTTTCATGTTTGCCAGTCAAGGATGTATTTTCTGTGTTTGGAGTTCAGTGTCAGAGGTATAAAACACGGCTCTTGAGTCCAGGCAGCAAGTTCTGCTTTGGGTTGAGGGTCACTGCTGTTTCCTGTGACTTTCTAGAACACAACTGCTGATCAGTTGGCCTAATGCTGTTTCTTTTCTCTCCTTTTGAAAGCTACCTTTATAAAAATGAAATTCAGAGCATCCAGCAACATGCCTTCCATGGGCTCCGTTCCCTGGAGCAGCTGTAAGTACAGATGAGCCTTGTTTGTGTGCTGTGTTCCCAGGCTCAGAGAGCAGCAGGAACTTAGCGAGGGGTAGGATGAAGCTTGTGCTCTCTTGTCATCCAGATTTGCCAGACTACCCTGGGTTCATTTGAAAACAGCTGGTCTGAGTATTGGATTTGGTTAGGTAATACCGAACTTCCTACGGATGTTCCGCATGTTTTCTCCTGCCCCTAAACATCTGGAGCATAGGAAGAACCCTGCTGTGCTTCTGATGGCCTTGATTTGCAAGGACCTTATGATGGGAGGAGAGAGGGGTCTGCAGGATGGCTGGAAGCAGAAGGCAGCTGCTCTGCTGGGTTTGTGTCTGGGGATTCCTCAAGCAGAGAGTCAGATCTGGTCCTTTACTTAAACAGAGGGTGCTGTTGAGTTTCTCTCTCATCCAAAGCTCTGCTGGGAATGAATGGATGAAGTATGAGCTGGGAGCTGGGGCAGCTGACTATTCCTGGGAGCTACCAGAATGGTGGAGCTCCCATGCTGCAAAGCATCTAGAAATTGCAGTGGGGGAAGATGATGGATCCAAACCAACACAGTAATGACCTTCCCTCAAGCTGCCTGGCACTCTGTGCTGGATCTGGGATGAAGGGAGCCTCGTGTGTTTCCCTGGCAGCTGGAGTCCATCACAGTGACACTCCAGCAGTCCCCACTTGCTCCCCTTCTGTGTATGGCAAAACTCTGCTGTTTATTCAAAGAAGTTTTGTTTTTTGGCTCTTAGTGCTCCGTGCTTGAGGTGAGTGGGCAAACTTGTATTAAAATCTGGCACAAGGCTCCCTAGACTTGGCTCTTCCTAAACTGCGATTGGATTTTTCTTGCTTGGGACTGGTGGAGAGAGTGTGAGCTTGTATATTTGAATCGTAGATACATGGAATGGTTTGGCTTGGAAGGGATCTTAGAGCTCCTTTTATTCCAACCCCTTGCCATTGGCAGGGACACCTCCCACAAAGCCAGGCTGCTCCCAGCCCAGTCCAACCTGGCCTGGGATGGGGCAGCCACAGCTTCTCTGGGAAACCTGTACCAGGCTCTCAACACCCTCACAGGGAAGAATTTCTTCCTAATGATTTATTCTTCCTAAATAATTGAAATGCAGGAATTACTTGCATCATCAGAGAACAGGGATCAAAGGTGAAACTGGTCTAATCCCTGAATTGTTCCCAGCCACAGCATTTATAGGGCTGGAATGTAACCAAGAGTTTTGCTGTAAAAGGAATAGGATCCAGCTTGTTCTCCAGGTTGACAGAAGGAGGACAGAGAGCACAAGAGGACAGAGCACAACTGGAAGTTTCAGGCAATCCTAACAATAGGTGTGCCACCAAGCTTGTGTACAAGGTGGTTTTTCATCAGCCAGCTCAGCAAGGATGCCTGGGAGAAAATTTAGGAAGCTGAAACGGGCTCTAAGCTGAGCTTAGAGAGCTGACGCTGCCCACAGGGATATTTTAGCAGTGAGCATTCCAGACTTGATGTCACGAATAAAAAAAAAAACCAAAACCAACAAACCCACAAAACCAACAAACAATCTGCTAAAGTCCCATCTGTTTTCAATCCCAGACAGGCTGAGCTCCAAAAGAATTAGCGTTGCTCAAACCCTACCCCATTTTCCTGTCCCCCACAAGCCAGCTTTTCAAGAAAAAGTAGAACCCAATTGATGGACAGGATCAGATGCTTTCCTAAAGGTCCAAAGCAATCTCAGCAGACATCTGAGACTGATTAGAGCATGTCCCTCTCTTCCCCACTGTGACACTCCAGTGCAGAATCTGAGTCATCCTCTCCCAGTTTGAGCTCTGATACTGGACCATTTATCATGAATCCTTCCATTACAAATCAAACAGCCATGTGGAGGCTTAGGCAATTATTTCTCAAGGCAGTCAGCTACAATAGCAGAATGGACATTTGTAGATCTGTGGTTAATCTGTGTCTTCTGTGAAATTTATGCCTGTGTGAAATAAAGGAGAAGAGTTTAGGCAACTTTGGGACTGTACAAAATCCATCTAAAGGTCAGGAATGCGTCAGTTGTGCTGGTGAATGTCACAGCTCATGGCAGCAGGGAGGCTCAGGTGTTGTGGTGAGTTGCTCTGCAGGCACCAGGTTTCTTTTCTTGATGGCAAGGGATGACCTGGGGCAGGCAGGAGGTCCCCCAGGCCTCTGTAGTGGCAGGTCACACTTGAGATTTTAGTGGAACTAAAACCATTAACCCGTGCTAGCAAGAACTGGGCTGTCCCTGTTGATGTGTCATTCGGATCCAAGTGTTCCAGATGACTGCGCCTTCCCTGTTTTTGGAGGCTGTGCCTTCCCTCCACAGAACACAGCAACCCCACACCAGCCATTTGGAGATACTTCTGCTCTTGCTGGGTGGATGCACATCCTGGGAGCCCCTGTTCGAATAACAGATAAATGCAGGCTGGAAAATACCTTTGGCTGTATTTGGTCCCACTTCAACAAGGACCAATTTCAAAGTTTTCTTGGGTTGTTCAGGGCCTTTTTCTTCAAATTAATACTCAGCAAACTGATTGTCCACTCAGAAGTGTTGCAATTCCTAGGCTGGGAAGAAGTGCCTTATTGTGAGGCTGTTTCTCCCTCCCTGTCAATCCAGGGGTGTGCTGAGAAAGGCAGGGAAAATTCCTGTACAGTGCTTGGATGGCAGCAGCTGCTGCTGGCTCTCCATGGGCAATAGTTTCTTCCTGTCTCTTAACAGTGCAACAGTTCACAGGGATGGTGGTGTTGGTCTTCAAGGAAGAGCAAATCAGCAAATCTGTCCTTTATTCTTTTTGTGTTTGAGTTTATTTACAGAGAGAGTAAATAATTGACAGGATAGGGAAAGGCCATGTTTGCTACTGTGTTTGCATGTGGAAACTGGAGACACTAAAGTGGATTCTGGCTTCTCAACACCTGCCCTGAGATGAGTGTGACCAGCTGGGGGGCACTGGTGGATTGATCTGGGATGTTCTGTCCCTTAAATTGCAGTCTGCATGATTTCTGTGTGATTTCTGTATCACAGGTATCTGCATTTCAACAACCTGGAAAGTCTGGAGCTGGAGACTTTTAGTGACCTGCCTAAACTTGAAAGGCTGTGAGTAAAGATGGGCTATTTCTTGGGACTAAGAGGGTGAGGAGAAGGGGGAGGGGAAAACCCCTTTATTTAGTGTAGCAGTTTTGGTAGCACAGAGTGTGGTCTTCAAAACGCAAAAAAGCAGCTTCTTTAAAGAAAGAGGTTTTACATAATTGCCGAGTAGGAGGGTGACTGAGGATGTGAAGGGAATTTCCCATTTTATGTTATCTTCACGTTTCCATCTAAATAGGAGTAAATCTGCAGAAAGTCCTACAGCTGGTCAAGCCAAGTGAAATTTTACTCTGAGCATAAGGTCAGCAACATTAGTCACTGTTGGGCAAAGTGAGCAAAAAAAGGGGGTGGAAAAGGGATAAAGTCAGAAGAAAGTCTAACAAGAAAAACACACATCCTTCTTGAAAGCAGTAGGGAAATGGAGTCTCCTGCTCCCCAGGATTGCTTCTAGCAGTAATGCAGCCACCAGCACAACAGTCCATGTGTGGTTCCCACTCCATGGAGAAACCAGCAGACTTCTCTAGGCTGTGTGGAAATGTGCCTTATATCCATACATGCCAAGGAAATAAAATTGTGGGATCCCACACCCTTAGGAAACTTCAGACCTGGATCAGTACATGGCTGATCTCAGTCACTGTATTGGATCCAACAAAAATTCTGGATTTAAATTTTAAAGGAAGGTTTTTCAACATCCAAGCTGGGCAACCAGGCTGAACTCTGGTGCACATGTGTGTGCAGACATTTGCACTCGAGCTGTGCTGCTTTTGTGTTCTCCAAAAAATTCACCTACTAAAATTGCTTCATATCTTTTATCAATTGCTTCATATCTTTTATCAATGGTCTCTTGTGAGCTTTTGGTGTAACCAATGTAAGTAAATTCCCCCACCATTATGGGAATGGGGAGTTAGTTATCCCGTCTTGGTCCCCACTGATACATTTTAGCGCAATCAGGGTTTTTCCTTAAGAGCTGAGGAGTTTTATGTGTGGGCTGAGATTCTGAAAATGAGAATTTGCCTCAGTTTTGTTCAGAGATAAGCCCAGTTTAGGTGGCTGTTGTCTGAATTAGATTTGCTCACGGATTTGGGTTAATAACTACACAGAGTTTAAGGCAGGAGTTGTCTATCTCCAATGGCTGCCTTTGTAAAATTGTCACGTCATCTGCGCAGGGGAAGGAAAAGGTCCCTTCTAAACTGGAGCTGACCCAGGCCCAGAAAACAGAGGGTGGGTCCAATCTGAGGGGATTTTGTGCCCTTTCTCCTCCCTTTGCGAAGAAACTGCAAGGGTCCAGTTTAAACCTGTTCCATCACATCCTGAGTCAGTGTTTCCAGCCCACACCCGCTCTCGGCTTTGGCACATTACATCACACCCACCAAGGGATGAAATCCCTCCAGCTCATGGAAACAAACACGGAATTTAAAAGCTGAGCTCCATTTTGATGAGCAGCCTTTGCATTTAAACTGAGTGGTGACCTGGGGTGTTATCATCCTCACAGTGCAAATACTGAATAATGTTTTGGCATGGCTTCTCCCACTGCAGATTCTTGCACAACAACAAGATTTCCAGGATTCACCCAGGGATATTCTCTCAACTGGAATCCCTCAAGCGACTGTAAGTAAAAAACATTGCCTGCAAAGAGGACTTGTTTATCTTCAATCAGATGGGCAGGACCTGAGGAAGAATGTGCCTGGTTGGCAATGCTTTTAGTTGTTGCACTTCTAAGGCCACTGCTAAGTTTATAAAACAGTTTTGATTGGACCTGAAAGCTTATTTAAGCAGTTAGAAGTTTCTTTATTCTGGTGTCTAATTATAATCAGCTTACAAGTTAATAATGCCACAGGAATGAACATTCCTGGAAAGTCTTCACAACAGTTTGAACCCATAAAACATCCTTGAAAAATGTAGAAAGTCCAGGTCATGGATATGACCTTGAACATGTCTGTAGATCAGGATCTAACATGGAAAGAAAAATCATAGTCATAAAAGAAAAGGCTTGTTTTCTAGATTGAAATTAGTCAGAGGATGCCACGGTGCATGATTCTTTTTCCACGCAGGAATTCCCCAGGGTGCTATTCCCATATAACCTGTCTGTCTCTTAAGCTTACTTCTTTCTTGCTTTGGTTTTATGATCTCTGGAAATACGTTCTATGATGTATTTGGGGGAAAAAAAATGCAAAAAGTAAAGAATTTTGGTGTTCTGCCATGATTTTCAAGTACAATTAAATAATGTATTTCTCACTGCAGCCCTCAGTCATTTCTGCAAGCAGGTAAAATGCTTCACTTCTCTTTAACAGGGAATATCTTGTGAAATGCTGTCTGTAGGTGCCAGAGAAAAAGCTGGGGTGTCTATAAAATACTCAGTCATGGCCCTGTGTGAAATCTCACATTCTCAAATATGTGACCCTGAAAGTGTTAGACTTTTCTTCCATGTTGTTTTTTTTTTTCGGATGGCCCCCACCCATTGACTGTAAAACTGTCAGTGGGGAAGGAGGCACAAACTAATCCCCCTGTAGTCCTTATTTATCCTCACGGATAGCACTGCTCGTAGGAATGAGGTCAGTGTAGGGAAGAGGCTGGGGGCACTGGTAGGTCACTGGAGCTCCATTTGCTGTGGTTCAGGCTTGTGTTACAGTAATAAAAGTTCTTCCAGTTGTGCAGAAATGCTGCAACTCCTCACAGCTGGTTACAGAAAGGGACTGATCCCATCCACACATAAATCGAGGGGAAGATTTTTTTGGCACTAAAAGAGAAAAGCTGTAACAGAGGCAGTTCTTACAGAATTCAGTAAAGGTTGAAATCTCCATCCCAGAGTAAAATCCAATATTTCAGTGTCTCAGTTAGTCAAAAAATGCATAATCCAGTTTAACTGAATCATTTCTATTTGAAACTGGAATGGTTGATGGTAATGCTAGTTTTACAATTAAACCCTTCTACTAGTTAACCATCCTGCCAATGAGATATCTCAAATTTTCACTTGGGATATGATCAAATGCAGGGCAAACCACCCAAGCGACCCTTCACTCCAGAGGACTGCTCTCCTCCTGTGCCCTGGAGAAGGAGGCAGCACAGCAGTTGGAGGCTGGGCACTGAGCTGCCTTCTCCTGGCTCTTGCAGGCGGCTGGACTCCAACTCCCTGTTCTGCGACTGTGACCTGCTGTGGCTGGCAGAGCTGCTGAGGAAATACGCAGAGCAGGGCAGCATCCAGACAGCTGCCACCTGCGAGGCTCCCCGGGACCTGCACGGCCGCTCCATTGTCACCTTGACCGCCCAGGAGTTCAACTGTGGTGAGCGAGGTCAAACCCCTCCATCGGCCACCCTCAGGCCCTGGAGCTGGCCTTTGGTTTGGGAATTGCTTCCTCCATCCCTTTTCCTCCCTCTTTCCTCTGCTGGCATCCTGATTTCTCCCTCCTTCACTGCTGAAATGGGAAAATCCCAGTGGGGCTGCAGGAGGAAGATGGCATTCCCAGAGGTGTTGGAGGCAGCTCTGTTTTGGCTGGTGGGTGTTGTCTTGGCTTTTTGCATAGAGTAGGGCTGGTAAAGGATCTGCTGCAATAGTGGCTAAACCAGGAACCAGAGGAAGTATCCCACATTAGGCTGAACAGAAGGGGAACACTGGGAGAGCTGCAGTGGCTGGAAACACATCTGGAAACCTGTGGGAGAGCACAGAAGACGTGTAGCTGTATGCTTTGTTTGACTGTGGTGTAACTGATGGCTCTTGTTAGGCTGTTATTCTTTAAATTTAGAATTTTAAACTTGGTTTTGTTCTGAAAAATCCTAAAATTAACTGTTTCCCATAGAAAAAAGACAAAGCTCTGATTTTTAAGTGGAGGTAAGTTAAAACTCTGATTTTTAAGTGGAAGTTGGCACAAGCATTGGCTGTAATTCCATGGTACTTCGCTGCTGGTAGAGTCAGTTTGAGAAATTCCCACTCACACAGGCTTGCTGTTAGCATCCCTCCTGGATATGCCAGTCCAGCTGTGCATGGCCCTGCTGTGAGCCAAATGTGTGAGCTCAGCTGGATTTTGAAGAGTTCTCCATTGAATTCAGCTTGCTTTTGTAAAAAGTCTTGACCATTTCACAGCTTAATTTCGGGCACAGCCATGCAAAGAGTTGAGCTGGCACAAATGGGTCTGTGACCTCAACAGAGGGGGGATAGGAAGAGCCTAGGGAAAGCAGCTGGGGACACATGGAGTGGCTGTGCCGCACAACAAGCTGTTCCCAACACACCCCCAGTGCCACAGTACAGCTGTTAGTGCAAATTTGTTCTGGTTTAGGCATGGACACACAGTGGGGTGTCTGTCAAATCAGCCAGAGCACCTGGTGGGAAGATTTTGCTGGCATTTGGCTTTCACTCTGGTGGTGTGCCAGCTGGGAAGACAAATGATACAGAGTTCAGCACAAAGCTCTACCCATGCAGGTGGCTGATATCTGAGTCAGTCTGAAAGCTGCTGGTACCATTAACCCATGGCTTTGAGCAGCTGTGAGCCAGAGGCGTTTTGTACTGTGGGGCAGTGCTGGGTTTGGGCTGTGCTGGCTTTGCCTTTGGGGATTTTTTCTGAGCCATTAACTTGTGGACTAGGGAGTGAGGATACTGACCTTCCACTGGAGGGAGTGATAGGTTCTCAATTTTAGGAATAATCCAGCTGGTTTTACTGGATTACTGGTGAGCATGCAGGCTGTGAAATGGGTAAGCTTTTTGCTGAATCAAGATCAAGCATTCCAGGGCTTGTCCATAAATTCCTCCCTATTTTAGCACATCCTTTCAATGTTTAACTTGCTTGGTGCTGGAGTACATCTCAAAGTGAAGCACACAGTGAAGGGCAGGATGATGAATTAAGGACATAATGAATGAAATCCTGTTGGGAGGGAAGTGGTGTGATTTGCAGGGATCTGGCTCTGTGTTCAGGTGGAGCAGGAAGCTGCAGGCTGCCAAGGGCAGAAAAACAACCCAAGTGAGGACGCTGCTGACTTCTTTGCTTCTCTGGGGGGAGACAGGGACCAGCTCTGTAATAAGCCACTGTACAGACAGATCTGTGGGAACTGATCCACTGCCCAACATACTGAGAATAGGAACAGCAGCTATTCCCCAGGGCTCTTAGTGGGTTCGGGTGAATGATGCTATTCCTTCATGACATTCGCAGGGGTTAGTGAGTTTTGGGGTGGCTCTGAGCAGATGCTGCTGGTGCCTAGGGCTCTGCTGGTGCCTGTTTCTTGGGGCACTGCAGGATGAGTGTTGCAGGATGGGTGTTGTGTGCCCCACCATACCCCCAGTTGGGCTGCAGGTGGTTTTGTGCTGCTTTGGACTGGGTTGTGTTCAAATGGTGTTTTGCAGAGAGGCCTCGAATAACCTCAGAACCCCACGACGTCGATGTGCTCTTGGGAAACACAGTTTATTTCACCTGCAGGGCAGAAGGCAACCCAAAGCCTGCCATTATTTGGCTGCACAACAAGTAAGTCACACGCAAGGAGCCCTGGGGTGGCAAAGGTTTTCAAGCGCTGAGCTCTTCAGTGCCTGCCTGTAATTACAAAAGCTGTTTCACACAACGTTAAAGAAAAGAAGGAAAAAGAAATGGTTATCCCATGGGCTATATTTACCTTCCTTTTAACAGCATTCTCTGGTGACCACGTAATCCAAGTGGTGTTTTCATCTGCATTTGGAATATTTCATCTGCGTTTGTAATGGATTCCAAGAGCTTATAACTTTCCTATAAACATACTCTGCAGGCTGAAAGCAATTGTCTTTTGATCAGGAAAAAAATAAAATTAGTGTTTCATGTTGCTCTCAGCCACCATGCTTGCCATTTGTTAACTGCTGAAATGCTTCTCACTAAAGGCTGACCGTGTTAGGTATGAGGTTTCTTTCCAAAGGGAAAAATCGCTGTGCTCCACTGAAGGGTGGAATTTGCAAATTCGTGTGTAGGTTATGTGCTAGATGCCAGAGTGTTCTGGGAAATGCTACACAATAAAATATTCTGTGCTCAGGCAGTTGCCCACTGTGGAAGAGAAGCTGCTTTGCTGCTTTACGAGCTTCTTGTCTGGTGAAGCCTGAGCAGGGCTTGGTTATTAATAAAAATGATCAATGTGTGCTTCTTCAGCAAACCCCCCACCAGGCAGAGTTTCAGCCCGGAGCAAAAGTTTATGGCTGAGTTAAGTCCCTTTGGAAGGAAGGTTTTGTTAGGGAAATGCTGGCAGGCTCCCAAAGACAGCATTGTAAGAAGGGTAATGATAATAAATGTTCCACAAATGAGATATGACTGGAGTGAGGAGACACCAGGGGAATTAAACAAATGCCCAGCAAGCAGATTAGATTGCATAGTGGGTTCAGCCTTTGTCCCAGGGGGAGAGAGGTCCCTTCTTCCCTTTCAATCATCTGCAGCCATCCAAGATTCCTTCGTGCTGGGACAAATGGGATGCAGCACTGGGACCTTCTGCCATGGGCTGGGATCCAGGAGTCACAGGTCATTGCAGAAAGAAGGAAGATGTTTCACAGCTCTTGGGCTGGGTTGGAGTCCAAGCTGTGTTGGGGTCCCATGGTGACTTCTCAGAGCTTTTTGCTCCTCTGAGGCCTTTGAGCCTTGAGTTTGAATAGCAATGGCTGCACACAAGAACAATATTAATTCATTGTTAAATTTGCACTCAGTGAGTAAGAACAGGCCTTCCGGGCCAGGATGCCCTGACAATGGCAGTGATGCTGTGACATGGGAACAGAGTGCTCTCCTGATGAGCTGTAAATGTCCTGCCTAATTAGTAGGGAGAGAAAAAGCAGCTCACCCATGGAGTAAGCTGGAGCTGGAGCTGCAGTTCAGTGCTGTGAATCAGAACTCTTGCTGCAAATTTCACAAAGTCTCAGAATAGCTCCATGGAACACCAACTTACTGCCATGCAAGCAAAGCCCCCAGAAACCCCAACAGCTCGAGGGGGAACCACCAGCCTTTATTCCTTTCAGATTTTGCCTGTTTGTGGCTGTTTTTTCAGTAATAAGATTGACATGAAAGATGACAGCCGCCTGAACCTGTTGCAAGATGGTACCTTGATGATCCAGAACACCAAGGAGTCGGACAAAGGCGTCTACCAGTGCATGGCCAAGAACATTGCTGGGGAGGTCAAGACACAGGAAGTCGTGCTGCGCTATTTTGGCACCCCATGTAATTGAGCTTTGTGCATCCCTTGACGACCCGGCTGAGCTTGGGGGTGGGAGTGGAGCTAAATCAGAGTCAGTCCCAGCTTTGTATGTGCCAAGGTGTTCTTGGTGTGCTGGGGGACAGAGTGGCTGTCAGCAAAGTGAGGCCTGAACTTAAGGAGTTCCCACTGGAATGGGAAAAGGGGTACTTAGAGATGGAAGGTAGTTCAGCACTGGGGAGGGAGTTTGAAGTCTGGGATGAATTCTACAGCACAAGGGTGAAGGGGACACGGGCGTGGGGATACTCCAGCACTGAGTGAGTGGGTGTGAGGAGGTGGTAGGAAGGTGCTGGGGGCATTGCTCAGAGCAAGGATTTGGATGTCAGGGAAGAACCAGAGTGGGTTGCTGGGTTGCAGAGGAGTCCAAGCAACTTCTGCCCATCAGTGAGCAGGCAGCAGAGCTGGTTCCTAAAGCTTTCATTCCCTTCCAGCCAAGCCCACTTTTGTGATCCAGCCACAGAACACTGAAGTGCTGATTGGGGAAAGTGTCACCCTGGAGTGTGGGGTCTCTGGGCACCCCCACCCCCGCATCAGCTGGACCCTTGGCACGGGCTCTCCTTTGCCACAGGACTCCCGTTTCACAATCACCAGCTCTGGAGGCCTCTTCATTCAGAACGTCACCTTCTCGGACCAGGGGCAGTACAACTGCAATGCCAGCAACTCCGAGGGATCCATCCAGGCCACAGCAAGGATCATAGTGCAAGGTGAGGGCTCCCAGGCTGGTCCTGTGAAGATTCTGTGACATTTCTGGGATACAGTGTTTGGTCAGCGGGGTGTATTTGAGTCTTGTGACTGGTTCTGCTCCCATGAACTCCCCGAGTTTGCTGCCTGAGTGTTTCTTGCTGCTCAGTCACTGCTTTCCCTTCCAGATTCTCCCAGGTTTCTCGTCATTCCCACTGATCAGACAGTAACTGAGGGACAAAGCGTGGATTTCCCCTGCTCTGCTGAGGGTCACCCTCCCCCAGTGATTACCTGGACAAGGGCAGGTACTGCCTCACTTGACTCGTGGTTTCTCTCTCCCAGGCCATCATCCACGGGGTGTGGGTGGGAACAGCTGAGCTGCTGGTTCAGCGTGGTGACTTGCAGGGGTGGCACAGGACAAACTGTGAACAGCACAGACCTAGTCCCACGGGGAGGTGTGTTGTAGATCACCAAGGATGGTGTTAAGCACTGTGGAAGGAGCCTCTTAGATCTCTGTCACAAGGTAGGAGTGTGATGGTTTTCATCAGCATGGAACCCATGGAAAGCCTCACACTTCTTCCTGCAGAGGCTTCCCACCTCCTCTGAAAAGGCAAGGTCTGGACACTCCAGATCAGTGGATATCAATCACAGAATTGTTTGAGTGGGAAAAGACCTCTAAGATCATCAAATCCAACCTTTAACCCAACATTGCCATGTTCACCACTTAACTGTGTCCCTAAATGCCAAATGTACACTTTTTTTGAGCACTTTTGGGGATGATGATTCCACCACTTCCCTTTGCTGTACCACCATGTGCCAGCTCTCTGTCATTGTCCTTGATTTGCTGCCATTGGGGACACACATTGCAGAAGGGCACCATTCACTGACACACCTCAGAGTTTTCTCTTAGCTTAGGAAAAAGGATTTTGGGACAACAGGTGGTGGTGAACTTTAAAAGTCTCAAATAATTGTTAGTGCTGGCTCCACTGAACTGATCTCATCCAACACTTTCTGGGACAGGAGCCAATAATGCTTGGCCCAGAGGTCCTCCAACTTTTCCTTATGCTTCACAAGCCGTAATTAATGGTTTAATGCTGTGGAGTTTGTGGGTATTGTGTTCCAGCTTCCACAGCAATGGCCCTGACACAGAGTTAAGAAGGACCAGCTGAAATTCTGCTCTGCCAGCATGTTCTCCATCTCCTTTAACCTGTTTTCCTCCACTTCCCAGAAAATGTATCTTAGGCATGTGGAAAGGAGCACGATGACAAGAAGTAAGGTTCATAACTGCTCTGCAACCAGGTTTGCACTCATAAATCCTAAATCAAAAGTCAGCCAGGCTTTACAGCGCTTTCACATGCTAAAAGCAGGACAAGAGGAGGGGAAGTGGTGGAGCATTGCTCATCTCAAAGCCACTTTTGACAGCGTGGGGGGATTTTGGTATTTGGAATGAATAAATAGAGGTTGGATAAATGGAGGGAAATGGAATACTAAAAAAAAAATTTGTTAAACTGATGAGTTTTAATAATGTTAATTGGGTTTGTTAAAGCAATTTAGGTTTCAGCTTTTCTCCTGAAATAAAGAAAATATTGAAACAACAGTTTCCAAACCAGAAAATCAGACCAACATATTTAGAAAGACAATGCCAAATGTTCCCATTTATTTGATGAAACAGACAGTTTGGGTAATTGAAGAGTGATTTGCTATCCATCAGGGGTCAAAAAATCTGCAGGTTGCACTAAGAAAATACTTAGGAGGAAAGAAAAAAAAGTTCCAGCTCTTCTCAGCTGATCTCAGCTGATCTGTGTGTAAAGGTGATATTTCAGGGTGATTGATGCTGGAAAGGAAATGAAATGTGTAACTCACACAGACCCTTCCAGTGATGGTGATGCCTTCAAAATCTAGAAACAAAACAAAACACTTTCGAGACAATATTAATATAGGAAGTAATATAAAATCAGGTCTTTGATTGGAGGCCTCCAGGTGCAAATATGGCAAATTGCACACCGAAAATGCATTGAAAATGCACATTTGTTGAAGCATATGTTGGGGCATAGGGCAAGTACAATTTTATAAGTTCAGCAAATTTGCATAATTGACAATAATCCCCAATTAGAAACACAGGTAATGAAGTAATTCCCCCTCTTGGTTCGACCCGTTCTGAAGCTCCCTCCTCGCTAGTTGTTTATGCCTAATAAATGAGAAGATGTCTTGGCAAGGTGCCTTGTCCTTGATTCCCCAAGAAGCAAGATCAGAACTGGCCCACAGGAATTTGTTTGCCTAATAGGAAAAGTGCTGGAGTTAGGAAACCACAGAACTATACAACAACAGTCTGCAGAGCCACGAGCAGACATGAAGAATACATCAAAGCAAAAACCGTTTTGGCATCGATGGGATGAGGACAGGGAATTAACGAGCTGCTCGTTATCCCAGGTGGGCCCTTGCCGAGTGACCGGCGGCACAGTGTCCTGTCCACGGGCACCCTGCGGGTGGGCCGGGTGGCCCTGCACGACCACGGGCAGTACGAGTGCCACGCCATCAGCGCCATCGGCGTCAGGACCCTCGCGGTGCAGCTCTCGGTCACCCCGCGAGGTGAGCTGGGCACAAGGGGCTGCCAGAGGTGTGACACTGATTTGGTGTTATGGGAAATAACCATCTGAGCAGGCAGGGAGCTGCCCCCTTCCCGATGGGTTGGGATTTTGCTCTTCCCTGGGAGCAGACATCCAGCCAGGAGGGCTCCATCAGCTGGTGGGAAATGTTAGAGAGGTTGCCAGAGTGGCAAGGTTTGTAAATTGGAATAAGCTGCTGCAGTTTGGGAGTTGATCATCGGGAAGATTGCTTTGGTAAAGGAAAAACTGGATAATAATAGAGTATATTAATTGAATTCTTACATATATATATATATATATAAATTTTTAAATTTTGTCTCTCCTGCAAAATTAAGAGTAAAATTCTTTCTTAAACAAAATCTTCTGCAAAACATAATGTTTCCTTCTAGCAAACATTCTGCCTCTAGATACATTTGTCTTAAACATTCCCTATCAGGTCATAGGTTCAATCTAAATTTAGGTTTTCTAAAATCAAGACTCTGTAAACCACAAGTCACACAGGGATGCTTTTGTTTAATTAAGGCTTAATTTCTTTTTTCCTTAATTTTTTTAAGGCTTTTGTTTAATTTTTTTTTTTCCCTTATAAATAACCAAACTTCCTTGCTTGTTCACAAATAGGGCAGGGTTTTACTAATGGTAGACTGGAGGGAAGGAAACTCTCTAGAAGCATAAGTTAGTGAAGCTTCCAGCACAGAATTCACAGAATATTTTAAGACCAGGAAGATCAATATAATTACTTAATCTGGCCTGATTAATACTTCAAGAGAGCCTCATCCGATAATTCCCGAAACAAGTCATGATCCCTGTTTCAGCTGGAGCATCTTTTCTAGAAAACCTTTGAATTAAGGATTTTAAATGATGCAGCACATTCCTGTGTAATTGCCCCAAGCAGAGACACAGAGGAGCAGAAAATAATGAACATAAACTACATAAATGAATGAAAAGAGAGCTTGGCAGCGAGACAGAGAGCACAGGGTGAGCGGCTGCCCCTCTGCAGAGCCCTTGCGAGAGCAGCAGCTCAGCAGCTCTGCTTTCTCCGTGCTGAGATGGTTTTTTACCCACAGATTTCTCTATTTTCCTTGATGCATTTCTTACCCCAGTGGCTTTTTTCCCTGTGTTGCACAGTGATCCCTGTGTTCCTGCATCCCCCCCAAGACCTGGTGGCAGAGACAGGCCAGGACGTTGCCATTTCCTGCGCTGCCCAGGGAGACCCTCGGCCCACCATAACCTGGGTCAAGGTACGTGATGATTTCATGCCACTGGGGAAAGGGACGGCTCCTCCGGGGGAGAATTAAACAACTCTCTCCTTCAACACCTCTCCCAGCTTCATTAGTTTCATCAGTTTTGCAGTACACATGGGATAGACACCAACATTTCCACTGATTTGGGGTTTTTGAAAGAACGTTGCAGTTTCTCAGGCTCAAAGCCATGCAGCAAATATTCTCCTGTTCTTCCTTCCAAAGGAGTCACTTGAAGCCAGTGACATTCCAGGATGTTATAAATACTTGATTGACAATCCCTGGAAAAAATAAAAAAACCTGAAAATTGATTTTTTTTCTATGTAGTTTGTCCATATTTTCAGCATTTCTGCTGATGGCATTGGATGATGCTTTTTGGCTCCAGTTTTGACGAGGGAAAGCCACAATCCCTCAGAATCACGCTGCAGCCTTGCTGCTCTTTCCAAGAATTCAATAGGTGAAGTTCTTCAGACTTCTTTCCTGCTGTGCTGTAGTACAACACTTGGGACCTTCCTTTATACCTGCCCTGCCTTTGAGCACAGACAGGCACAGAAAATGCTTGGGCCTCACTTACCCCACAGATCTCTGGTGGAAGGTGAACTTGCCGCTTTCTGTGGGCTCAACCAAGAGTGGGAGCAGAAGAAAAAAGCCTGGAAGGGCATCAGAGCAAGCATTAGGTTGGGGCAGGGCAGCAGAAAGATGTTAAGAAGCAGGGAAATAGAAAAGTAAAACCTAAAGTCACTTCTACCACCAGCCAGGCTGAGAGGTTGGGTTTGAGTGATGCTGTCAGAGCCAGCAAAAGCTGGGATCTGCAGCTCAAGGCCAGCAAAAATCCATCAGTTTCAGGTTGACCTAAAACTGAAAACATTTTGACTTAATTTTGTGCCATGAAACTTTTGTGAGGGCATCAGGGTCTGGGACTTGTTCCAGCCAGCCTGACTGTGTGGGGTGTCTGTGTGGGGTGTCTGTGCCCCGTGGGGAGTTCCTGGGCTGGGCCAGGGGAAGGAGCAGAGCAGGGACCTCCTCACTGTGGGTCCTGTCAGGACCAGGTATCCTTGGACTTCTTTCTGGTTTCCCTGGAAGAGCAATGCTAACATCTGGTGGCCACATTCGTTCATCACATCCATCCCTGGGTTTGCTGAGCAGGCTGAAGGCTGGGGTAGTGGAAGCTTTCTATGCTCTGACACAGCTTCTGTCTTTTGATGGTGCAACAGGAGGGCATCCAGATCACAGAGAGTGGCAAGTTCCACATCAGCCAGGACGGGACCCTCTCCATTCAGGACCTGGGTGTGGCTGACCAGGGCAGATACGAGTGCATAGCAAGGAACCCCTTTGGCTTCACCTCGAGTGCCATGCAGCTCACCATCACCGGTACCGTATCTCCCGCCCTCTCCCCGAATCTTCTCTGGCTCCTGTGTGAGGAGGTGCTGTGCTGTGCCGACAGCTACACTTTGAGCAGATAATTATGTAAGAAATTATTTCTTCAGCTTCTTTGCAGACAGGTCCCTTGGATCGGAGTCACTCCATTGTGAAAGCCCACGCATCTCCCAGCTGCCCCTCGCTGTTTGCTCAGCTGAGCTGCAGTTGCTCCCTGCAAAGCCAAAGGTGTTGTCTTAAACCTCCTTCTGCAAGCCCAGCTGTCAGTGTCCATGTAGTTATTGCCTCTGCTGGGAGGGAGAAAGTTATTAAAATGTGCTGACACGCTCACAGATCATCATCTGACTGAAACCTCACACGCTGGGGGAGGCAGGAGCAGAACGACATTGTTGCTGCACATACAGGGGTTTAAATGTCTGCTCAGTCATAAAATCATAGAATCATAGAATCAGTAAGGCTGGAAAAGGCCTCCAAGATCATCAAGTCCAACCTTAGACCATGTACCACTCTTGGGAATGGGAACTAAATCTGGTTTTCAAGCTCCTGCTCTGTGCGTTAGTGAAGATGTAATGAACAAGGAGGCGTAACTGTCCTCTGCTGGTCAAAGCAGAGGTCAAGAGTGGATTTTTTGTACCTCTTAGAGGGTAAGAAAACTGTCAAAGGAAAAAAGAAATCAAAGGCAAGCAAAAAAGTTTAAAATATAAGTGAAGAGCTGTTCCAGAAACAGCCAGAGTGGATAGTGAGTCACTTATTAGGTGAATTTAGTAACATTTTCCATACAGGGGTTGTAAGCAAGGAGCTGAAAATGGTCTGAAATGTCTTTGTTGTTTGAAATTATTCCTGAGACAATTTCTTGGTTTATTCTTGATTGGTGCCTCATTCACCAGCTGGCTGTAGCATATACCAGTAGCCAACTGGGAACTGGTTTGTTCAGCTGTGACAAAGGCCCTGGCTTAAAAAATGCATCCTGTAGTAATTTTAAAGAAGTGGTGTCTTTTTACTTCTAAAGAAACAACAACAACAACTTCGGTATTTTTGATTTAAAATGATGTAGCAGAGATGTTTATACTAACTTTGAACTATTATTATCATCATAAATGTCTATTAATTACTACCAATAATTAGTAAGTAAAGTGTTCCACAAACAGAAAATTAATGGATGAGCAATATATTTAAATTAATTTCATGAATTTGAGAAGTACCTTTGTGGGAAGTAAATATATTATTTTGGGCTAAGCCACTGTGATTTGTACATTTTCTTTTTACAATTTAACCACTAACCAAAACAGACATTTTTTTTTTGCAAAGCTGTACAGGAGAAAACCCTGAATATGTGCCCACAGACATCTCCTGAAAAAGCCACCTTCTTTTTCAGGCAGCTCACATTCTTCAGAATATCTGTCTTAAAA
Organism: Corvus moneduloides; assembly: GCF_009650955.1. Taxonomy (NCBI): domain Eukaryota; kingdom Metazoa; phylum Chordata; class Aves; order Passeriformes; family Corvidae; genus Corvus; species Corvus moneduloides. Next base: position 8,880,770 of record NC_045492.1, read on the forward strand.
ATAAATTCATGGTGTTGATATTGCAGATGGAAACGCAGTTTGTTCTGCAGTGAGGTCACTCTGGGGCTGGTGCCGGTGCACCCTTGAGCTGGGAGGGCCAAATAATATCCAAGTAAATTGAGGGTGTTTTGTTGTTTCTTTGTGCTTGGGGAAGCCACGGACGTGGGTCGGAGCGGGGACACATTTGTGGCCACGTCGCTGCGCGAGGCCATCAGCAGCGTGGACCACGCCATCAACTCCACACGCACCGAGCTCTTCAGCAAGTAAGTGTGGGAAGTGCCTCGAGCTGGGGCCTGAAGCAGAAAAGTGTTGAAAACCCACAAGAAATGAAGCTTTCTGAAAGCTCATTTTATCACTGACAACCCGCAAATGAAAGCTACGGGATTGTTTCGAGTGTTGGAGGTTGAAGCTGCACCATGTAGGATGTGATAGAGCTTCCCAATAGGCATTTGGGACTCTGGAAAAATGAGATACACAAGCATCATCTCTTAGGTCACTTCTATCTGCATTTTGTCAGCTGGAGTTGGTTCTGTAGATAGTGAATAAAAGAGAAAATAATCAGAGTAGTCATTTTATGAATGCAACTGACTTTGTGGAGGGTGAACAGAAATAATAATATAAAAATTCTAACCATTTCCTCAATAAAAAAAAAATTCTCAAGTGAATATGATTCCCTCCTCTTCTACCCCAATATATGTTTTTATTGGAAGGATGGATAGTTTGTGTTAAGCCCAAAACCTTCTGGGTTTCAGCTGTTGAAAAGTGAAAAAATAAATCGCTATCGCAGAAAAAACCCAGAGATACTGAGAGAATTAAATATGTGCATTTTCCTGGGGAAATATTTCTCTTCTTTAATCATCTGCAATGTGCAGGCAAGCCACGTTGGTCTTATGCACTAATTTGGGGGCCAAGCACTAGACCAGGCTTAGAGCTTGACTCTTGCTGCTTGTAGGGTCTCACTGCCCTGAGCAGAGTTGATTAATTTTAATGATCCTGCATCACTTTTAATTCCTGGAAATAGGCGCCCCAAGACTCCCAATGACCTCCTGGCTTTGTTCCGCTACCCGAGGGACCCCTACACCATCGAGACAGCCAGGGCAGGGGAGATCTTTGAAAGGACCCTGCAGCTGATTCAGGAACATGTGCAGCAAGGGCTGGTCGTGGACATGAATGTCACAGGTAGGAGAGATTTCATTTCCCTTCTTAATTTTGTGCTCAGGATGAAATGAAAACAATGATGTGTAGACATCCAGGAAGTTTAAAATGTGCCAAGGTATATAAAAAATCCCTATAAATGTTGGGTATATGATGAAATGTGTTGTCTGGGTGGCAATTCTTTCTATGTCTCATGGTTTCTTTAATAGCTGAAGGGCTGGTCTTGTGTTCACAGAACTGATTTGATACCCAGGCAATGGTTTGAGATCCCTGTTTTGTAAAGGTTCCTCAGATGGCTATAAAAGCCCTATTCCTTAAAAAATATTAACCAACTAGCTGATGAAGGAATATCCTTGTGGGTCTGAAGCTCAGACCCTCAAGAGCATAGTCTGAGATGTTTCCTGCCCTCCAAATGGCAACGAGAACAATGCTGTGAACTCTGGGGTATTTGGGTGCTGTTACAGAAGAAGAGGGAATATCCCTCCTCTCTACTACTTTGACCTCTTAGCTACAAACTCAGGTAAGTCCCAGCAGCTCAGGTTCCTTCTATTGAAGCAGGATAGCAAACAACAAAGCAACATAATGCCAGAATTACCTAACGAGGTCCAAGCATGCAGCAGCTGGACCCCAAAACTTGCTGCCTGGGACTTCCTTGATACTCAGCAAACATTTTGCATGCTTCTACCTATACGTGTGATTCATCATGGAGCAGGCATGTGTGTCTGGGACCTGTAAATATTTTTTCCTGCCTGGATGTATTCCAGGGTGTGAGGAGTCTCTCTCCAAGCAGCAGGTCTGGGCTGGGCTGGTTGGACTGCCAGCCTCTCCTCCTCATTGCCCTGTCAGCATCCACACAATGCAGCATCATTCAGCGCTTTCGATGCAGCAGCGCCCTGGCAGTCACCCACGGCTTCCTGCTGCTCGTCACGTAGAGCTTGGGTGGGTGATGGAGCTCATGGTGGCAGCAGTAACCCAGGGAGCCATAAAATAAACCTAGAATAGGTTTAGAATAGGGACTGAGACCACCCCCACAGTTTGCTCTGCCAGTGACAAATTTCCAGCTCTGTGCAGTTAAACTCTTTCCCCCTTCTTTTTTGCTTTGTGGGCCTGATGCTATCCTGTGCTTCCTTTGTTTCCCATAAATTCCACAGCAAAAGCATGCTCAGAGCCCCGGCCATCCCATGCCTATCCTGACAGGGATTTGAATACAGAGCTGTTCCATGGGACAGTGGGAATCAGGAGGCTGCAGGTGATGCCTGACCTGGTGCTTTGCCCTTCCCTTTGCAGGCTATCGCTACAATGACCTGGTGTCCCCTCACTACCTGACCATGATCGCCAACCTGTCGGGCTGCTCCGCCCACCGCCGCACGCCCAACTGCTCTGACATCTGCTTCCACAGGAAGTACAGGACCCATGATGGCTCTTGCAACAACCTCCAGCACCCCATGTGGGGTGCGTCCCTCACAGCCTTCCAGAGGCTCCTCAAACCTGCCTACCAGAATGGATTTAACCTCCCCCGAGGGTTTTCCTTGGCAGAAGATGCCAGGGATCTGCCCCTTCCTCTACCTCGCCTTGTCTCCACTGCCATGATTGGGACCGAGACCATCACCCCCGATGACCAGTTCACGCACATGCTCATGCAGTGGGGCCAGTTCCTGGACCACGACATGGACCAGACGGTGGCAGCCATCAGCATGTCCCGTTTCTCAGACGGAGCCCCTTGCAGCGAGGTGTGCAGCAATGACCCTCCCTGCTTCTCCATCACAGTCCCCGCCAACGACCCCCGCGTGCGGAACGGGCGCTGCATGTTCTTTGTGCGCTCGAGCCCTGTGTGTGGCAGCGGGATGACCTCCCTGCTGATGAACTCTGTCTATGCCAGGGAGCAGATCAACCACCTGACATCCTACATTGATGCCTCCAACGTTTATGGCAGCACGGAGCAGGAATCACGGGAGCTGCGGGATCTGAGCGGCCAGAAAGGGCTGCTGAAGCGAGGGCAAGTTGTGCCCAGCTCGGGGAAGCATCTCCTTCCCTTTGCCGTGGGGCCACCCACGGAGTGCATGAGGGATGAGAACGAGAGCCCCGTGCCGTGCTTCCTGGCAGGAGACCACCGCGCCAACGAGCAGCTGGGGCTCACGGCCATGCACACGCTGTGGTTCAGGGAGCACAACCGCGTTGCCACCGAGCTGGCCACCCTCAACCCACACTGGGATGGGGATCTCCTGTACCACGAGGCACGAAAGATTGTGGGTGCCCAGATGCAGCACATCACCTATGCCCAGTGGTTGCCCAAGGTCCTTGGGGAGGCTGGGATGAAGATGCTGGGTGAGTACAAAGGCTACAACCCCAATGTCAATGCAGGGATTCTCAACGCCTTTGCCACGGCCGCTTTCCGCTTTGGGCACACCTTGATCAACCCCATCCTGTACCGACTGAATGAGACCTTCCAGCCCATCCGACAAGGCCACATCCCCCTGCACAAGGCCTTCTTCTCCCCTTTCAGGATCATGCAGGAAGGGGGGATTGACCCCCTCCTCCGTGGGCTGTTTGGGGTTCCTGGGAAAATGCGGGTGCCCTCTGAACTCCTCAACATGGAGCTGACGGAGAAACTGTTCTCCATGGCACACTCTGTGTCACTGGACTTGGCCGCTATCAACATCCAGAGAGGGCGAGACCACGGCATCCCACCCTACAATGACTTCAGGGTCTTCTGCAACCTCTCCTCTGCGCAGGAGTTTGAGGACCTCAGAAATGAGATAAAGAACTTGGAGATCAGAGAAAAGCTCAGGAGGTACTGTAGCCTAGATGTGGAAGCATCGAAATTACTGGAGACCAGTCAGTGAAAAGTTCCTGCTGCTTCCAGTACACCCATGGAATAACCTTCCCAGATACTGTCCCCCACAGATGTTAAGATAGGGTAATAACTGTGGTTTAACAATGGGGTAAGACAAATGAGGTTTCTCCAAGTGATCAGTCTGGTTCTGGGTGGAATGTTGTCAGGCACTGCTGTGGTGTAGCTTGGGAGCAGGTTGAACCTTGGAGCTATTTTCCAGTCAGACTAAACTGCGTCCTATCTGCCCTGGCTGCCTCTTCCAGGGCAGGTCTTTATCCCATTGTCTTTTAGATAGAAGCATTAAAAATATTGTCCAGATGAGTTCCTGACATACAAATTTCTATGTTGGTATCAGATTTATATTATCTCTACTCTTTGAGATCCTCTTAACTTTTTTTTTTAATATTGGTTATCCTGCAGTCTATACGGAACTACCAAAAATATTGACCTGTTTCCAGCACTGATGGTGGAGGACCTTGTCCCTGGGACCAGAGTGGGACCAACACTGATGTGCCTGTTAACGACTCAGTTCAGAAGGCTGAGAGATGGAGACAGGTATTATCATTCGAGTCACCCCAAATCGTTTGGTTATTCTGTTTGGGAGGTTTTTTGCCTTACAGGAAGAAGCAGAATCTGTAATTTTTAATTATTTATTGTCTTATGATATGAGGAACAGTGTTCTCTGTCCAGTGTATTTGCAAAAGCACTTGTCACAGTTACTGTCAAGGTGTCCTTTCTTGATTTAGTGATTCTCATTTCACTGCAGAACACTGGGAATCATTGAGGATGTTCCCAATATCTCATGAAAATGCTAGAAAATGTCCGCAGGAGCTCTTTCATAATCCCTGTTTGCTGCTTGTGTGAACGAGACACGTCTTTGCTTGGTGATGCACTTAGGGCAGGAGCATGGGGGTTTGTGGGTTCAGAAAAAGCCATCTGTGTTTGCAGCCACCTGACACCAGAGCAGATGCTCATTTTGAGGGGTGTGGGTGCTGCCACACAGATGTCGGGGAACTCTTTTTCCTCTCCCAGCCTCACTCACTCACTCACTCACTCACTCCCTCACTCACTCCCTCTTCTCCCACTCCTGAGTCATGCTGTGATTACACCCCACTGCAGATTTTGGTATGAGAACCCTGGAGTCTTCACGCCGGCGCAGCTGACTCAGATCAGACAGGCGTCCCTTGCTCGTGTCATCTGTGACAACAGTGACCACATCCAGCAGCTGCAGAGAGATGTGTTCCAGGTGGCATCGTACCTGCAGGGCATGGTCAGCTGTGAGGAGATTCCTGCCGTGGACCTGCGCCTGTGGCAGGACTGTTGTGAGGGTAAGGAGAGGGATGCTCTGGCACTCACTGGTGTGGGCATCACTCTGGATGGCATTTGTCACACACCACAGCAGCTTTTATGGCATTGTAACTGATTTCTGGCTGCACCACAAGAACCTTGTGTCAGCAAATGGGTGCAAAGGGAACAGAAAATAGAATAGAATAGAATAGTATAGAATATTTCAGTTGTGGAGGACCTGAAGCAATCATCCTGTCCAACCGCCTGACCAATTCAGGGCTGATCAAAAGTTAAAGCAAATTATTAATTATGTCTTAATTATGTCATTATTATTATTATTATTATTAATATTATTATAATATTCAAATACTTCTTAAACCCCAAGAGGTTTGGGACATTGGCCACCTCTCTAGGAAGCCTGTTAGCTTCATTTAATCTGTCTGAAAGCCCCACCTCACTGAGGGCTTTGGTCTCTGGCTGGGGGAGAGACTGAAACAGGACATGATCCCCACCACGTGCCACTTCACAGATTCATTTGGGAGCCTAAATCTCTGCCATTAAAGCACAGATCCTGCCATGGTCCCTCTGTGCTGCATTCTGGGTGCAGATGTCCATCTGACACATGGGAATCCATGAGTGATGCACACCCTGTTCCATACCTTTGTTGCCTCCTTTCCTCTGGCCCAAGAGATGTGTCCAGGGTGGATAGCACAGGAGGGCAGCACTGCCTTGTGCTGCTGAAATTCACGCAGTCCTGCTTTAACACCAGTGCTCACTGCAGACTTTCCCTTCCTTTCCAAGACTGCCGGACACGAGGGCAATTCAGGGCTCTTTCGCAGCGGTTCCGAAGCAAGAGGTCTCCTGGCTTCAGCTACCCGGAGGAAAACCCTGCCAGGCACAAGGCTGACTTGCCCAGGTGTAGTATCACCCCTTCTACCTCCATTTTATGAAACAGAAGTTTTTAATAGTCCATTCAGGCCTCTGAATCTGGCTCCTTGCAGAGGTTTGGGGTAGGGCTGGATCAGTAGAGAGATGCTGAACTCAGCCAGTCCTCCAACACTTCAGTGCAGAGCCCAACTCTGATGAGTAAATACCTGGGCTGAGGGGCTCTTTGGCTGGCATCCCTTGGCAGGTGAATCTGGCAGCTGGGCCCCTCCCTTTGATGCTCACTTGGAGGCTGGTGTTGGACAAGGCAGAATGATTCCCTCACCCAGGAAGCTGCTGTTTGCATAACCCTTTTTACTTTTTATCCCCAACCCCAGAAACGAGGTGCCTTCCCCAGGCCCTTCCTCCAGAGAGAATCTTGAGTCCCTTGTGGCTGAACTGGAGAAGACAGTCACTTCTCTAAGGAAACAGGTAAAACTTGGTGTCCCAATGTTTGTCTTTCATGGAGTCATGAACCTCAGTGAAGAAAACTTGAGCCAGCATTTTCTTCTTGTATTTGGGACAGGTTAAAGATTACCTGTGCAGTGGTGCAAACTCCTCTCAGGGCTGCTGCTTTCTCACCCCCAGGTGAATGCACTAGAGAGCCAGCTGAGGTGGCACCACAGGAACACCAGCACACGTGGACAGGGCAAGAAGACTGGGGACAAATGGAGAAAAAGATGACCAAGTACAAGGTCAGTGTGTTTGTTCTGGGCTGGGGCCCAGTGGGGTCACTCTGGGGGGACACCTCAGCAGTGTTCCCATGCAGGAAGGAATGGAGCAATGAGGTGACGAATGGGACATGAGGTAATAGATTTAAATACAGCAGGTTAGACACTCGTTTCTGCTGGTAATGATCAGTGACTCACTGGAATGGGTTGTCTGGGGATGTGGTGGCGTATCCATTCCTGGAGGTCTGTTAAGAACTGGTTTGGCAAAGATGGGGAAAGACATAAGTATAGGATGGACCGGGTGGATTGGGTGAGGTCTCCTGGGCCTATTCTCCTGTGACTCTGGGTAGGTTTATTCTAACAACATTTAATGTCCTAACCCCAAATCCAGCAGCCTCTGAAGGACCTTTGTGGGGAGAGATATCACAAAGCTCGGTGATGGAGTGGATGGACTGGTTCCTCCCCAGGGAAACAAGGACATTTGGGCAGATGGAGCAATCCATCATTTGCTTACAAACTGGCAGAGATTTCCCCTCCCCATGAGTCACTGTGCTCCTCACTCCTGAAGGCACCAGTCCTCTGTTTGCCCGAGCCAGGGCAGCACAGCTGTGAGGTGTCTATGTAAAGTCCCTGTCAGCCCCTGCCAGCCTGGGGACTCCAGCTGCTGCTCATCAGTGGCACAGTCCTGGCAGAGAGCTGCCAGAACTCCAGGTGTTCATGGGCACAGGGAGCACAGCCTGAGCTCCCTTCTCCTGCTTCCCATGAAGATCTCTGCAGCTGTGAGAGAGAGGCTGAACAGCTCCCTGGCACCTGCCAGTCTGGAGAAGGTGTTGAATGGTTTTTATGTGTTGCAAATGATTTCTCCAGAGACAGGAGCAGAGGAGTTTTGAGAAGTGCAGTTCTGCCAGGCAGTGTGTACTAGAAGGAGCATTCATTCTCTGGAAGTTAGATTAAAGGATGGGGCAAGCAAAGGCTGATCTGTGCTGATAAACTCAGCAGAATGCAGAAAGGGAAGCCTGCAGGTTGGCCAGGCTGTCTTTCAGCATGATTTGGTGTTTTGGTCCTTACAGATTTTCTCCTCAGTGACTCTGCTTCAGAAATGTGACAAAGAGTGCAGTGTGACTTTCGGGTTGGCTTTTCCTTGCCATTGTTTCAGATCCTTGATGAGCCCTGTGTTTGCAGGGTCCCTGAAAAGTTTTGCTGTGGGTTTAAAGGTTTCCCTGCCCCAGACCTGCCAGGCACTGTTCAAACAGCTCGCTCTGCCTCCAGCTGCTCCCACAGAGCTTTTCTGCTTTCATGTGCCATTTCAGGTGCCCTGTGACCTGCACTCCTGCTCTCCACCAGCCAGTCCAACCCACCCCTACAGGGCTCAGAGAGCCACCATGAGACCCCATGATGCTGTGCCTGCTCTCACACTTCTCATACCACTCCCTGTCCCAGGACCACTGTACTTTTGCCTGCATTGAACCCTCTGCACTGACTGTCTACGAGCCCCTCAGCCCCTGGACCCTTCCTGCCCTTGTTGGCCTCCTGGGGATGAGCTCTGCCCTCGATGATGAGAGCCCAGAGTCTGCCAAGGTGCCTCTTTCTTCCACAGCCCCCAGGAAACAGAGACAAATTGAAGCTGCTTTAATGCCACTGTTCTGCTCCGCTCCTCTTCCCATGCACCTCTGTCGTCACCCGTCACTCCTTGTCGGAACTGTCCCATGGACACCCATCCAAACCAATTCATTAAGAGGCAAAACCTTTCTCAAATGCACTGTGGTGCCAGGAAACATCTGGAAAAATCACTAAAAAAAAAAAGATAAAGAAACATGAAGCCCAGAAGAAATCCCAGTCATCTTCTGACACCATCAAAAAGACCAAGAGGAACCTCAGGGTTGGGTGTTTCAGGATGGGGTGCCAGGCACGGTGTGGCCACCCTTGATCCCCAGCTGAGCTTTGCCAGTCGTTGGTGACAAGTGGAACATTCTCTGACCCCACGAGTGACTTACCGTTTCTCAAAACCATTTTCCTCAGCATGACCTGCATTCCCCAACTTTCTGCCCCTTTAGGGGCTTAATTGGAATTATGCTTCTCTTCCTTTTTTTTCCCCTCCAAAAAGGCTCTTTGCTGGAAGATGTATTTCGAGTGTAAACGTAACAGGACCTGGAATAGAACCTCAGCTAATTAGGTGTAATGGGCACTCTCATTAGTGGAAGGGAGCTGCTGGTTTCTGTCAATTAGGCTGGGAGGCCATGCTGTGGTGTTTGACGCGCGGGTGTACACAAAGTGCTGTTTGTGTTTATGGCTCCCCAGTGCTCTGCAGCCAAACCAGGGCTGTGTAGGCAGCTCTGCTGCTCAGGTCTGCTGGTTTTGGTGCTCTCTGGAGGTGCTCTTTAGTGGTGCTAGAACTGAAGTCCCTGTGTACCCACAACCCCAAATCTGTGGACAGATTGCTTTTTAATACATCCTTGTAAGCTGGCCACAGGGACTGAAGAGAAAATACTTGACCCATCAGATCTCTGTACCTTCCTTATCTTTATCACTTTTCCTGCCTCCTCCCACTTTCTTTCCCACAGCACAAGGACCAGAAACTTCTATGAACATGCTTTTTCTTCTTTACTTTTTTTAGGTGTTTTATAGTACCAAAAGGGATTCAAGGCAGCAGGGATGCTCCTGGAACTGAATAGGAAAATAAAGTAAAAAAAAAAGATCTTAGAAAAAGGTTGTGATTTATCATCTCCTTCCTGGCATGGAGCTGAGCTTTGTGTGTGTGTCCTGTGCAGACAGAGGTTTGCAGGGATGAGTCTGTGCTCTGCATGTCTGGTAGGCTCAGCTCAGAGGCAGTATTTAGTCCTCAGGGATGTTTGTCATTTGGAAGTACTCTTTCATTTAGGTGCAAATGAAGATCCAAAGCCTTTCGTGTTGGAAATCAGCTGCACTTGTCTATCGCTGGTACCACTGGAGAATCTAATCTGGCATAGGTCAATAAAGGTAAATCAGGTCACAGTCTCTTTCTGCAGACCAGACGTTCAGCAAGTCCTCATTCAAAACAGTGAGGCACAAACGTTCCATGCTGGATCTGATCAGATCATCTTTCAGGGCACAACCAAGCAGCCCCTTTTGCTCCTGATGGAGTGTGACGTGAGGAGCACACTGGTCTCAAGGGCTGCAGAAGGACAGCAGAGGGGATGTCCCTTCCCTTTGGTTTGCAAACCCTTCTGTGCCCCATCCTCAGTTGCCCTCCTCATGCTGAAGTGGGAAAAATGCACGGAGACTTTGCGCATCCCTGTGTGGCACTGGGGGCGAGGCTGTGAGCTGGGCACGGGGGCAGATCTTGGGGGACTTACCCGTATATTCAGGTGCTACTTGGATAAGGAGGGAGCAGAATATTTTATTAAAGACTCCCTTTCTTCCCAGTTCTCATCTGTTCAGGAATGCAAAGGCCATGCTGAGGAGTGCTCTGTATTCCTGCCCTCTGCCCTGGGCGTCTGTGCCTGGGAGAGGGTGAGGAAATTGCTGAGTCCAAAACCCAGACAAGGAAATCCTTTTGCAGGTTTTTGGCCATCACGGGACACCCAGGATGCAGGACACAGCATGTCTAGAGCTGTTGACCCAAGGGTGGGTCCAGCTTGTTCCTCACACCCCACACGGTTGCAGTTGGCAGCCCAGACTTCTACAATTAATTTTTCATATTCCTTTTTAAGCAGCCTCTTTTAAATCCCAACTACACACCCAAAATGAGCTACAAAGACCAACTGCAAGCAGAGGAGGATCAAAATAATGGACTCAAGGCCAGGAGTGGAGTTGACAGGCACAAAACTCCCACTAATTAGATGGAACAGTTAAATGACAAAGTCCAGGTGGTGGCTGGGGGATTGGAGTTGGGATTTCTCACTAGAGCAGTGATCTCCAGGTGGCTTAAAGTGCACATGGAAGACGTGAGGGGGGAATCTCTGTCCTTTGGCTGATGGCTGTGGGCGGTGGGATTTGGGAGGGGGATTGGAGCATGTCAGTGTCCGAGTGTGACCAGGGCTGGGGAAGTGTGGCTGTGCTGACACAGTGAAAGCTGGGGGCTGCATTCCAGGGCTTGGCTCTGGATGCCATGCTGGCCCTGCATCAGGCAAAGATCTCCTGTTTCTGAGTGGGACCCATCTCTGATGGAAGCTGAATGATCACCAGACCCTGGTGGTTCTGGGATGTGAATTCCCCAGTGACCCTCTGCAACAGGGAATGAGTGTGAAGAGGCAAATGCTTTAGTGGGGTTACTCTGGGAAGTCATCGTAGACTGAAGGAAGAAAGGATCCGGTGTTAGAAACCCCCACAATATCCACCCAGGAAATATCCAAACACTTCAGATCTCTTCTAAGGTTATTTCCTTAATTCTGTTTTAACTCTCCCACATTTGTGGATGCAATTATTGTCCTATGGAAAAAAAATAGCCTCCCACACAAGTGAGATAAAGACTATTAACAAGAGTCAGCCACTTGTGACAAGAGCTGCTTGAAGAACAGAGAGCTGTGTTTATGGTGCTCCGGTAAGAAGCAAAGAGCACACTTTAAAATAATGATTAAATAAAACAACAGCCTTCCTCCTTCTTCTTCGAGAGCAGCAAGCCCGGCTCCAGCTGTGCCTGTCTCCCAGATGTGCCCGTGGCTCTGAGCGTGGGACTCCTGCCTGCAGACTCGTCCCGCCTGCAGACTCGTCTCGCCAGATGAACCAGTTTCACTTTCAGAAATAGGAAGTTCGCCGGGAAGGGCCGGCGAGCGCCCAGACGCGTGCGGGTAACGCGGGCCGGCAGGATGAGCTTCCCGGCCGGCGGCAGGAGCCCGGCACCCCCCCCTCCCCCGGCCTCCCGGAGCGCGGTGGCATAGCCCACCGCATCCAGCGCTTCACCGGGGATGGAGCAGTTCGTCAGGAAGCGTTTGACCTTCCTGACATCTTTCTGGAACAAGCTCCGTCCCCGCTCCGTGACGGAGAGCTGCTCGCTGGGGTATCTTGGCTCTGATTCCGTTTCGCTGAACTCGGAGGCGACTTCCATTTCCTTCATCCCCAAGTCCTCTCTCTGTATCGCTTTGTACGCTTTCACAGCCCGGAGCGCCGAGGAGCTGAGCATAAGCGCAGGGGACAAACTGCGTGTCCTCAGAGAAGAGGGAGAGTATGTCCTAGCCCGGCGGCTGCTGGGGGAGCCGGCCACGGGCTACGTCCCTGCTGCCTACGTGGCCAACCTCAGCCAGGGCACCTCCGCTCACCGCCCGTAAGTATCCGCTGCTCTGGATCCACAGAGGGATGGAGGCTGGGCTAGGGTAGCACATCCCTGCGCAGGGAAAGGCAGTGCTCACCCTCCCCAGCGGCACGGAGCACCAGATCCTCATCCCCTGCTTTGGCCATCAGCAGCGCTGGGGCTGAGCGGGGATCTGCCCTCCCCTGGGCATCCCTGCCCTGCAGCCCCTACAGCTCGTGGCAGTGGAGTGGAGGTGTTGGGCACAGCAAGTGAGATTTGGGGGATGCGCCAGCGGGGAGAGATGCCAGTGCTCCTTCCTGGCTGCATCACTCTCGCACTGTGGCTCTGGGCTGCGATGCGGTGTGATGGTGGGCAGGGGTGCAAAGGCTCCTGCTTGCTCCGGCTCCTCTCCCTGTTGTTCTGCGTTAAAGGGGAGACAGGAGGAAGGCAGGGAACTGGGGAAACTTGTACCTGAGCCCTGCCGGCTCCAAAGGGCTTGGGAGCACGGGAAGAAGCAGTTTGGGTTGGTACCTGCCAGGAAGCCCAGAGCTCTGCTGCTGCCATCCTGCTTACCCAGGGCTGGGGGCTTCCTCCCGGTCGGTGCCTCTCCCAGCCGACACGGAGCTCGGGGGATGTCTCAGCCCTCTGGCAGCTGGAGAAAGCCCAGGCTCCTCGTTGCATAAGGCAGCCTGGTCCCGACACGTCGGGCAAAGCGCCCCGAGACATTGCTGTTCCCTCTGTACTCGGCCCTGAGACATGCCGAGTGCGGGCAGCGCAGAGCTGGGGCGGGCGTGGCACCCTGGAGACCCCTCCGCGCTCGCCCTGTGCTGAGCCGGGTAAAGGAGAGGAGCGGGAGAAGCCCGGGAAGAGCCCCCGATGTGCAGGGGCAGTGATGGGAACCGGTGGGATGCGAGAGACCCTCCCTGCGCGTGCTTTGAGGAAGGCAAATCCAGTCTGGTTGGGCTGTGCTGGGACCACACCGGTGTGGACCGTGGGGTCGGCTCCCTGCCTTATTCCCATGGCACGGGACCCTTGGGCAGGCTACAGCGGAGCGTGTGTGTGTTTGTGTACGTGTGTGTACATGTGTGAGCACCATCCGTGAGCAGCTGGTGCCCAGCCACATCTCGAGGACAGGGACAAGGGCGATGCCACGGCGTGGAAGGCAGACGGCAGGAATGTGCCCGGCTTCCCAGCCGGAGCAAGCCGTGAGCGCACAGACTCCGCGGAGCCGCAGGTCGGAGCTGGGTGGTAATTTGTTCACCTCATCACATGTAATTTCCTGCGCGGCTTCTCAGACGCTGGCGATCCCAGCTAATGACGAAACTTTCGGCTTCTCACGTCCTGGTTGCCTTAGGCTGGATGAGGCTGCCTCTTCCTGTGCTTCCCTCTATGTCGGAAGCCAGCCAGCCAACCTGCCTTTCCTTACAGGAATTCAGTGATGAATCTCAGTGATATGACACAGAAGAGGGATTTGGCTGGGTCCTCCCCCCGGCTTGGTGCTGTGAAGTCCCCAGACAGTGCTGCCACAGCTGGAGCAGCAAAAGGCAATTGCCAGGGATGTTTCCATCGATGCCATTTGCTCATGGGCTCAGAGCCGGTTCTGCCCATGAGCTGCAGGTCAAGAAGTGCAAAGTGATCCTGTGCCTGCAGATGTTGCTCTCATGGCAGGACACAGGGACAGCCTCTCCAGAGCACCTTCCACACAGCACCAGGTGGTTGGTGCTTTATTTACCACAGGCTGTCAGACCAAGAGTGTGAACCTCACGGGTGTGGGATGGACCTGAGACCTGGACAGCTTGATACAGCAGTGTCCAGACAATGATGGAGGAAATGCCCCATCCCTGGCAGTGTTCAAGAACAGGTTGGATGGGGCTTTGAACAACCTGGTCTAGTGGAAGGTGTCCCTGCCCATGGCAGGAGGGGTGGAACGAGATGAGTTTTAAGGTCCCTCCCAACCCAAACCACTCTGGGATTCTCTGATTCTATGAAATGGTCTGCAGGCAGTGAGCCTCAATAAACTGCAGCAAGTGCCTGTAAAGCACTGCCTGGAACAGCCCTGATACAGGCAGCCACATCTACAGGCTCTGAGACACAGACTGGCCACTGTGCCACTTGCTTGGTGGCTGTAGGGATGAGCAAACAGTGGGATCACAGCAGCTGCTCCCCCTGTCTGGCTCAGGAGGTACAGGATCCCCTGAAATGGATACAGACCCATCTGTGCAGCAACCCCTTGCACCACTCTGACCCCTCTGCTCTGCTCCCCAGCTGGTACTTCAGTAAGATCAGCCGAAACGAAGCGGAGCAGCTCCTCCTCTCGCCTCCCAACCAGCATGGCTCCTTCCTCGTCCGGGACAGCGAGAGCAGCAAGGGCGAGTACTCTCTCTCAGGTGACTTTGTGGCAATTATTCAGATAAAATTAGCACAGGGAAAGGTAGCAGGCTGTTCCTGAGGGGCAAATCCTGGTTTGCTTAGCACGGGGTCAAAAACAGGGGAGTACGTTTAAAGCACTTTTCAGCACCTTGTTGAAGGGAATTGGCTGCTTTCTGAAGGCAAGGGGAAAGTTAACAGAGCAGGGATGGATTGTTGAATCACTGTGGCAAAAGAAAGTGCGTGGCTCCTGTCCGGGGTATGAAAGCCATAAACATTTCACTGCAGCCTGATGATGGTTTCGTGGCACTAACTTCCAGGGTTTCATTCCAGCAGCTTTTGTCATCTGACGGTTGTTTAAAAATATGCTGCCACTCCAGATTACCAGGGCCTGGGCTGCTCCCACATACTGAAATCCGAATTCAGGGGGTTTTGGACCAGAGTGCCATTATGATCTGGTTTTATCCCCATAAAAGCAATCCTAGGAAAACCATGGCAAACTCCACATCCCACCTTCAGTCTCTGGGCTGTGGGAGTCACAGCTGCCCCTGGTTTATCCTCTTTGAGCAGCTCCACTATTCTCTGAGCAGCCCATGGTGGAATTATGCCTGACAATAAAGCTTATTAATTATCCCTGATAATAAAGCTGTATGGTCCAAGGAGCCTGGCTCACAATGGCCAGGAGTCCTCTGGGCCAGGAGGTGGGAGCAGAAGGGATGTGGGGAGTGGGATGGAGCAGTCCAGGGGAGAGCTGTGTTGCTTTAGGTTAATTAAAAGACTGGGAATCTGGAAAGGAGAGAGGGTGAAGTCAAGCAGGGAGATGGGCAGGGGCTGATCTTTGCATGAGTTGAGTTTCCCCCAACCTGGGCTTCCCCACAGTGCGCAACCACACGAAGGTCAGCCACTTCCGAATCTGCAAGAGCCCCAGGGGCAGTCTCTACATCCAGAAGGGACACCCCTTTCCCAACATGGAGGAGCTCCTCGCCTTCTACACGGAGCACTGGAAGGTCATCCAGAGCCCCCTGCTGCAGCCCTGCAGCCCCGCGGTGCGTAGGCCAGGCACAGCTCAGCCCTGCTCCCTGGGGTCACCGGGATGGAAAAAAGGAAAGGGAAACGAGGGAAACTAGAAATAATTAGGCTGTCCATTTGGGTTTTGAGCTTTATTAAACTAAATTTAAAGCCCACCATTAGTATAGCTGCCAGCATCACCTTTCATCAGCCATGTTAAGGCTGGGCATGGCATTTATATGCATTTTTGACCAGCCATTTTCTGCAATGTCTTCTCCATCTCAAAGACTGGAAACCAAGTTGTTACAATCCCCTTCACTATGGATTCTGGAAATACCCATGCTTCCAATTTTTTCCTGGGAATATAAGAAAAAAACACATGGCTTTTATAAAGTTTTCATACCAATTAGTGCAGCACTCATAAGTCTAATTACAGTATTAATCCCAAATTGCCAACTCATTTCCTGATTAGAGTTCCATCCACTGATTATGACTTGGAAATAGCAATTAACCATGTGAATAATCCAAGAGCGAAATTGAAAGGTGTGGGATAAAAGAAAGGCTTAATGAGCTGTAGTCTAAATCAGCCATAATATGCAATAATATTAATTCACTCATTTTTATTTATTGGTGGAGATGGAGAAAAGGCACTTCTGAGGTCTGATGAGGAGTGAATTATAACTTGAACTCCTGGTATTTTGTGTAGTCTCCAAACTCTCCCCCTTGCACACCTGGGCTCCCAGCAGGGGTCATGCAGAGGATGCCCCAGGTGTTTTGTGCCCACAGTGAACATTGAGGGAAGGGCAGTGCTCGGGCTCAGCCCCTGGGCACACAGCTGGTGAAGCATCGTGCCCTGCTCCTCTGTGGGCGCCAAGGGCTGGTGCAGGCTCCATCAGCAGGTCCTGCCTGGCTGGCTGGTCCAAGCGTGCCATTCCATGTCCATCTGGCAGACTCCCCCCGAGAGGGACAGCTGGGAGCGGCCGCGCTGGGAGTTCACCCTGCGGAGGAAGCTGGGAGAGGGCTACTTTGGAGAGGTGTGGGAAGGGCTGTGGAGGAACACGGTGCCGGTGGCCATCAAGATCATTAAAGGTATGTGGAGAATCAGATGTTAACCGTGGCCAGCTGAGTCTTGTTCACTGCTGTATCATTCACCCTCCTTCATTTCCTCATCCTCTTGGTCACTGTGACTGTTTTATCAGGCAAACTGCAGTAGGACCTGGCCAGGAGCCACTGGAATATTTCTGTGCACAAACCTAAGCTTGGGCTGCATCCCTATAAAATGGCTCCAGCCAGTGGGTTCGTGATAAGTGACATCATGTCAAGTCAAATGGGTTTGTGATACATAAAATCCTGATGGAACTATGATCCTGAAAATGGGATCCAAAGCCCCATGGAAAACATCAGCTCTGAGACACAGGTTGTGCACACCTGAGCTTTGAGAGCGGGGGGGGGGGGGGGGGGGGGGGGGGGGGGGGGGACGTGAGGAGGTAAAAACGGTCCTCATCCCAGCTGGAGGTGCTGAGGTCCCAACATCGTGTGAGAAAGTGGCTCACAAGGGCTGTGTTGGCTTTTTCCCGCAGCTGACATGAAAGCAGAAGACTTCAACAAGGAGATTCAGAACCTGAAGCGCCTGAGACATGAGAAACTGATCCAGCTGCACGCTGTGTGCTCTCTGGAGGAGCCCGTGTACATCATCACTGAGCTCATGTGCAAAGGCAACCTCCACAGCTACCTCAACAGTGAGTGCTGTGCTGGCCCCACGGGATGGGGGATCCTGGGGCACTGCTTCCTGTGCCCCAGAATCGCCCTGTGAATCCGAATGGGGACCCTAAGAGAGTGCCAGTCTGGTTTCTGTCCTGTTTGGATAACACAGCAATCCATGGGCACTTGGTGGAGATGGTCTTGGGATCACAAAGTCTGGCATGATCCTTTGGGTGTCCACGTGGGCTGGGTTTGTATCAACCCTTGGGAGCCAAGCATGTTGGTTGGGACGTTTGTCCCTCCTTCTCCACCCACCCATGGTCTGCCAACTCCCACCAGTGCACAGAAATCTCACTGCCATGTTTGGGCAACTCCACCTTCTTTAGGAATGAAACAGCCAAACCTCCCCATGGGTTTGTTTGTGTGCAGAGCTCGTAACAGGCCATGGACCACTCATTACCCAGTTTAATTTTCTTGGCCTTTATTTTCCTGACCCAGCACAATCTGCCTTAAAAGCAAACAAAACAAACCGCTCCCACCAAGACCTGTTTCTCTACAGGGTACTCCCCCTCCCACCCACACTGACCTTGTTTCTGACTGCGGCTCCAGCAGCACTTGGTGCCGGAGGAGCTGGAGCTTGCAGGTACAACAGGTTCAGAGGCCTGGAGGGAGATTTGCATGGCAGAAGGTCACCTTTGGCTTTGAATAAGCCATGGATATCTGTGTCCTTGGTGCTCTTCAGAGCCTGCCCCTGTCCCATGCCTGAGGAGCACATGGCAGTGCTGAACGTCCCACACAGCACAACCAGGACAGTTTAGGAGTTCAAATTTGAAGTTTTACATGTTCCCCATGTCCCATATTGTCAGCACAGGGTCTCCTTCCAAACCAGAACCCCCATAATAGATTGCCCCCAATGCTTGGATTGTCTGGATTAACAGGTCCTGAAGGGAAGTCCCTGGGCACCTCCCACCTGCTCAATATCGCCTGCCAAGTGGCGGATGGGATGAGGTACCTGGAGGAGAAGCACATTGTCCACCGGGATCTGGCAGCCAGAAACATCCTTGTGGGAGAGGAACTCACCTGCAAAATTGCCGATTTTGGACTTGCCCGGCTCCTCAAGGTCAGTTCAGCGGGATGCTCTGTTCCCTCCCTCCTACCCACCAGCTCATAAAGTTGCCCCATGCTGGAGCCATTCCTTGCTGTCCACTTTCCCCAAAAACCATGTCTCTGTTGATCACCCCATCCCTCATGTCCCATCTCCCATTGCTTTTCAGGATGACATTTATTCCACCAGCAGCAGCACTAAAATCCCAGTGAAGTGGACAGCCCCAGAGGCAGCCAACTACCGCACCTACTCTCTCAAGTCCGACGTCTGGTCCTACGGGATTCTGCTCTATGAAGTCTTCACGTATGGACAGATCCCCTATGAAGGTAAGGCTGCCACCCCACTCCTGTGCCCTCCATCCATCTGCTGGGCAGCTCACCCATGATCCCCAAAACCAGAGTGTCGTGAATTGTTATATTGTCACTTCCCCAAGGGATATGGAAGCAGCTTCTGGAGCATGAGAAAGTTACTGTCCACTTAGGGTATGGCTTGGAGGGATATTCAGTGGCTGCAGAGTGGGTGCAGGAGCTGGGGGCAGGAAGTTTGTCTGGCTCTCCCACATCCTTTCTTCTACCACCCCTCTGGCAGAGAGACACCATTTCACAGCATCACCAGTCACATCTTGGCCACTGCATGTGTACCTTCAGGGCATCCTTTGGGGACGTCAGACTAGGGGCATCTTCTTCCTTGCAGGAATGACGAACCAAGAAACCGTACGGCAAATCACCAGGGGCTACCGCCTCCCCCGGCCCAGCCCCTGCCCTCCCGAGATCTACAGCATCATGCTGGAGTGCTGGAGCGGCAACACGGAGGAGCGTCCCACCTTCCTGGCCCTGCGGGAGAAGCTGGGCTTCATCTACAGGCGGCTGCTCAGCTCCCTCTCCTGAGGGACCCCTTCCCACCATCCTTCCTGCACAAGCCCCTCCAGGCCAGCTCTTGCCAAGAAGTTCCTTCCTTCTGGTTTGCCCTCTGACAGGCCTACAAGGAAAGCACATCCCCCCAAAAAACAGCATGTGGTCCCTCACAGTCAGGGTGCAGGGAGGCGGCCAAGGGAAAAAGCAGCAATCTGTGGAGAACTCGTTGCCAGTGCTTGGCTGTGTAACAGTTTGGAGAAGGCCCACAGAGGCATCACTCTGAGTTTACATCTTCATTTGCTCAGTAGGGTGGGAGGTCCCTGCTGCTCCCCACACCAACGTGAAGGTTTGCAGTTCATGTTCAGTTGTGGCTCTGCTTATCTTGTAGTGTGTGTTCGGTGTATTTATCAATAAATGTGTGTGCATCCACCCACAGGAGTCCTTGCAGGGCATTGCTGGATGCTCCTCCCTCAGCATGCTGAAACTCCCTCCCAGGAATTATGGAACAGCTTGGGTTGGAAGGGTCCTTAAAGTTCCACGGGCAGGGACACCTTCCACTAGACCAGGCTGCTCCAAGCTCCATCCAACCTGGATGTGAAAACTTTCAGGGATGGATTCAAGGAATCCATCAAGGACAGGTTCAAGGAAGCACTGATTTGCAACCAGTCCCACTCTTGCAACCACAGATAAAACCATTCTTGTGTCTCTTTGGACTCTGTTCATCCAAGTATCCTTGTGTGCCTCTGCTGCCCCTTTCCCAGGCAGCAGCCCCACATGCCCCAAGGACTCTGCACAGTCAGCTCCTGACTGGGCTGCTCCACTCTGGGTTCTTGTCTCACTCACCATCGTGTGGCTATTCCAAGAAAAATCTATGTCTGGGTTCAAATACTGAATGCCTCCTTATCCCACATGCAGGCAGCAAAGGTAAAACACTACATCACCCTGTTTTTCTCTTTATCCCACCCATGGGACAGGCCAAGAGATACTCCCACTGCCCCCAGCTCCTCCCTGATCCCAGGATATGGCCTTGCAGGGGGACCTTGAGCCTCTGGTCCCTCCCAAGCCGGGGCAGAGTTTGCTCCAGCCAAGTCCCTGTTGCCCCCCTGCCCGTGCACTCTCCCAGAGGCCGGGCTGTCCTTGGCAGCAGTGGAAGAACACATGGAAAAGCAGCACTGGGAGCAATGCCAAGGCTCCAGGCTGGTGCAGGCAGGGGCAGCCTGAATGGGGCTGTTGGAGCCCTAACACATTTGTGGCACTGGTGGCAGGAGCAGACATGCTGTGGGTGAAAGGCAACTGGCAGAGGTTTAGAATTCCTCCTGACAAGCCCATTTTGCCTGTTTGCAGGTGACCAGTGGGACTGAGCCAACAGCAGCGTTGAAATTTATAAAGTTAATAAAGTTTATGCAACACTCCCCACGCCTGGGCAGCATCCGTGCTGCGCAGAAGAGCAGAAACAAGTCTGGCTGTTAATTGAACAAGCCTCCAAGCACGAGGGGCCTGGAAAGGGGAGGCAGGAATGTGGTTTAGGGGTGGGATAAAGCCTGCTCTGTTCATGCCCACAGAGCTGCAGCCCTGTCCTGGGAAGGCAGCAGCTCCTGGTTAGAGTGTTCCCAGGTGGAAAAAGTACCAGGCTGGGTTTGGGCATGGTTGCAAGAGGAAATCCTCACCTTACTCAAACATTTTGCAGCCTGATCAAACACTGGAGCAGAGAGCACACCCATGCACAGCCCAGGTCCTCTCCTGCAGGAAACTAAAGACTGAAGCCATATCCAGCAGGTGAAGGGCTATGGCACACTAAGGAAGGGCAGGAACATGCCTGGTGCAGGCACGGTGGGTCTGATGTAGCACAGAATCACAGAATGGTTTAGGTTGGAAGGGACCTTCAAGATCATCTTGTTCCAGCCTCCTGCCATGGGCAGGGACACTTTCCTCTAGACCAGGCTGTCGAACAGCAATTAAGACAGTAAATTTGCAGGTCAGGCTAACACCAGATGGAGCTCAAAAATAAGCAGGAGGAGAAGGGTGTGTATGGGGTGATGGGGCTGGTGTGGGGCTCAGCCGTCTATGGTGGGGTACCTGGAGAAGCCCGTGGGGCTGGCAGGGCACCAGCCCGTCAGACATATGGCCCAAAACCAGGTCACTCAGCAGTCACGGTGACCTCTTGGGGATGTGGAGGGGGAATATGGGGATGTGATGACACGGTGCTGCCCCACAGCAGTTTTCCTTCCTCCTCCTCCTCCTCCTCTGCTGCATGAAAAGCCAATCCGCAGCCTGGATTTTCCCTCCAGCATGGTCTGCTGGGTTCTGGCATTTCTCTGAGTCTTACTTGCTTTATAAAAGTAGATAAACTTGGTGGCCGGGGGTGGGGAGCCCAGATTTTCCTATCTGCTGCCAGGATCTCAGCCTGGGCTGGGCACTGCAGCCCCTCTCCCCCCAAAAAAATGGAACCAGGTTTTTCCTTAAGTCCATTCCACAAAGGCAGGAATGCTGGGGTCCCAGTCCTTCTGGAACCACTCCAGAGTGGGCATTGCAAATCTTGTTGTTGGTCCTGTTGTTACAGGTATCTCCTGCTCCATTTGCAGCCTGGCATGTGCCCCGTTTGCAGATTCAAGGATCGGAGCCTTGACCCAGTGGCATTTGGAAGCAGCCTCAGGCTAATGCGATGTATTTCAGCTGCACAGCTCATTTCTATTTTTAAGGTCCCACGTCAGCCTTTGAAGGGTGAGGGGGAAGCAAGGCTGCTGGAGGGAAATAAACCAAACCAAAACAACCCCCAGCAGCAAGAGGCAGGGAATGTAAAGAAATACTTCTCACTGGAGGTGGCGGGGTGGCACGAGGGCTGCTGCAAGGGATGAGAGTGAGCAGAAAACACCAGCGAGTTTTGAGCAAATATGTGAATTAACAACAGTCAAAACACCACAGAGGGAGCAGAGGTGGGCACATCAGTCCCAGTGGATTTGATGCCATGGGAGGTGCGTGCTTGCCCCTCCAATATCAAGCCCTATAGGAAGAAGGGGATTGCTTAGGGAGGGGTGCTGTGTATGGGGAACCCCTTTGATTGTCTTGCTTCTACTGCCCAATGTTTCCCTTGCTATCCCACCACAGCAGCAGTATGAGGACACAGGAAATCAGCTGGAATCATAGGATCACTTAGGTTGGAAAAGCCCTCTAAGATCATCGAGTCCAACCATTCCCCCAGCACTGCCGAGCCCACCACTAACCCCAAGTGCCACATCCACAGGTCTGTTAAACCCCTCCAGGGATGGGGACTCCACTGCCCTGGACAGCCTGTTCCCATGCTTGGTAACTCTTTCAGTGTGAAAGTTTGTCCTGATATCCAACCTAAACCTCTCCTGGCACAACCTGAGGCTGTTCCACGACATTGTGAAATGAGAGTTTTCTCTCATCACTTGTTACTTGAGAAGAGAGACACCCACAGCAGTGAAGATGGAAACAGGACAAAAATAAACATGCTTGGCTGTCAAATGCTTTTCCAAAATATGTCTGAATGCTGTGAAGGGGAAAGAAAGAGCCTAAAAGCCTTTCAACCCCAAGCAAAAAAGGCAATGCCAAGGGCTTTGCCCTCAAAAATGCCATGAAGCTGCCCAGGAGCACATCTGGGGGCATCTGGACTCTCCCTGTATCTTCACTCCCAGCAGAGAAGGAGTCTGAGTCTGTGACACTTCACAGACATTCAGAAACACAGCCTTGGATTCTGCAGGGTTTTTCCAGGCAGTTTTGCTTCACTGGACAGGGAACCATGGGCACAAGGGCAGCCACTGACAGGTGCTGCAGTCCCTGCTGTAAATCCAACCCACCCCAGAGCAATGTGGGAATGAACTTAACTGCCATCCAGCATCCAAAACCTGGATAGGGGAGCATCCATGTGCTCATGGCATCGCAGAGCAGCTCAGTTAGAGTTGGATCAGGCTGGGGAATGTGCCCAGATGAAAGCCAGGGATGTAGGATTGGTGCCTCTGCTCTGTGACTGCCTCCCCTGGGTGCCTGGGGACAGTTGCTGGGTTTGTCCCTCCATGATCAAGCAAATACAGTAATATTGACTTTACCTCTGTGTGTCCACACTGATTTCCAGGCTTGCAAAAAAATACTTGTCTCTCCAAAATATGTGGCTTTTGCTAGGAACCAGGATCAGAGGAGATCCCTGAGGCAGCCTGGGGGTGAGCAGCACTCAAAGGGCTTTGCTGGGGCATGGGAAGACCCTGGAGAGGTGCCACAGCCACACTTTCCAACCAGCCTTGCCCGCTCTTTCTCAGAAAGGGTCTATTTTATCTTTATTTCCCCATGTTTAGGGAAGTTTAAAGGCTGCCATGTGCTTCCTGGGATGTGCCGCCCTCCCAACAACAGCAGTCTGCTGCCCCACTGGAAGTCACATCCGATCAGTTGCTGCCATGAACATGGGGGTCACCCTCAGGGTGCTGGCAGCCCCTGGGGTCCAAACTGTTCCAGACTGCTGGAACCCCCCTGAAGCCATTCCCCTTGGATGCACACACTTACACAGGGGGAGCAGAGGTGCCAGTGCTGCCCTGGCCCCTCCAAGGCACAGGGGACACAGACCCTCTGCCCCAAAAACAAGGACCCGTGCCTGGGGAAGCAGAGCTCAGTGAAAAGCTTACTCAACACTTTCCACTGTCAGAAACAACAGAGCTGGAAGTGACCCTGGATGCCCCTGCAGAGCAGACAGAAAACAGAGCAGCCACGTGCCCCCAGCTGCTCCCTGCCCTTTTCCCTGCCTGCCTGGGACACCAGGAGGGAAAAATCATCGCTCAAGGGTCCCATGGCCTCAGCTGCAGCCCCTGGTGCACGCAGGGACAGCCCCACTCCCCATGCTGTGCCGAGAAGCAGAGCAGGAACATTTGGCACCTTTAAATCAACCTCTGCCAAGTTTTTTTACTTTCCAGCAGGAACAAAGTTGCTCCCTTCATGCAGGCACCTGCAGGCTCTTGTTTTCCCAGCTCTCAGAAGGATCAAACAGCCAAACTGAGTAATTTGCAGGCAAAAATCAGGCAAAACAGCACTTGGGGCAGTGCAACACATGGGCCAGCTGGGATCCAGGGCTGCCAAACCGAGTGCAGCCCCTGAGCTGCCATCCACACCATGAGCTCCGGCCCGATATCCAGATCCACAAAATGCATGTCCTGAGCAAGCCGTATCTCTCTCCTCATTATGGAGGGGTCACTGTGCACCCAAATCCTCCCCCCAGCCACACCTGCTCAGGCCCTGGCACTCGCTCCTGCCCCTCGAGGTACCAAAGCAGAGCAGGGCAGCCACGTGTTTGGGGAGCAAAACAAGTTCAGTGCCAGCAGGGGCAGGCTGTGTAGCCAAGTAAGGAGAGAAGAGGGTGAGGGAAGGCGTTTGCAACACCACCACAGCCCAGCCAGATCCTCCTCACGTGCAAAACACACACGGCCCAGTGAGTCAGGCTAGCACGTGGTATCTGGCACCACTGCATCCTGCTCTGCGGCCAGGAGCCGTGCGGTGTCCTGGTCCAGCCCCACCAACACCCCCAGCACCGCTCTGCTCCCCCCTCCACAGACAAAGAACAACCCACAGCGTTTTAAAAGGCTGCTCAAGTTTATTCGTTGCCATTGTACAAGTTTAGGAAAAGCTTTGGGAGGGCTTAGTTACACTGAGAGAGAGTAAAAAAGGCTGGAGTGGAATCGTCGGGGTTGCTGCACTTCTCCATCAGAAAGCAGCACCTTTTCCTTGGAGCAGCCAGCTACTCTACAGGGGAGGGGGGGAGCAGCCGCCGACCCGCTCACACCGAGGGCCCCGCGCTGGACTCGCTGACGTGGCGCCTCCGTCCCGCGCCCGGGGCTGCCACCAGGGCACAGGCCATCGGTCCTGTGGCCACCCGCAGAGCTCCCAAGCTGCAACACAGAGCAGAGAGAGAGTCAGCACTCATGCCAACCCCGAAATGTGGCATTACTGCTCTGCATTTATTCCTGCAGCCCTGGGCATGGACATGGCTCATTGGGTCAGAATGCACCTTCGGGGATGCAGCGGGGATGTCCCCAAGTGCCCTGGGTGCTGCATTGGTGCTCCCCTGTGTCACCTCTAAGCACTCACCTCTCCTGGGACTCTGACACCGTTGTCATGGCTGGGTGAGTCGTCTTCCCAAAGAAGAAGCTGGCCCACCACTGGCCGGGGTCAGACTTGGGCAGGTCTGGGGAGCAGTGCATGACACGGAGAGCCCAGGTCACTGCAACCTGGGCAGCCCCATGGCCACCCCAGCCTCATCCCACAGGAGAGGCTGGGTCACCTCCAGTAAGATTTCCCAAGGAGGGACTGGGAGCAGTGTCTCCCTGGGCCACGACAGGTGACACTTACCCGGGCCATGGGGGATGACCTCCCCAGAGTACTCTGAGCTGCAGGAGCTGGTGCTGGATGTGGAGCTCAGGCGCCCTGTGGAAAAATCATGGCCATCAGAACCACTGCTGAGCCATGGTCATGCCACAAGAAGGAAAGCACAGCCTTGGCATGGCTGTCCCTGGGTGCTATTGCTCAGCCTCATCACTAATTCGCTCCAGTACTTGCCCAGTTTAGGGCCAGGCCAATAAAAACCACTAGAAGGGAATACTGTGGAGATTCCAAGAGCAGGGAGCAGAAAAACACCTGAACACCTCTGTAGGAAAAAACCTGCAACCCCAAGGACATAGTTTAGTGGCTTTGAGAGGCCTCTGCAGATGAATTGAGGCCATGAGGATGCAAATTCCTGTGTATAATCCATGTGCTTTTAGTACAACAGCTACGAGCCTGCTGCTTGTTTCAGCTCAGGGGGAATCCTTTAATTCTCTCTGGTTTAAGCAATCCATTAAACCAGAAAGTCTCCCCTGGCTGAGGTACGAGGAGCTACCATTGCCCAGACTGGTTTAGCAGCTCATTTCTGAACGAAAGTGCAAGGTGAAAGTGCAAGGTGAAACCATCCACTCTGGCCCCTACAACCCTCATAACAAGTGAAGGAGATTTGAGCCCCCTCACCAGCTGGTACAGCTGGGCTGGGGGGCCCAAAGGGGGGCTTGGGCAGCAGCACAGACACTGCTGGCTGTCCCCTTTTCTCAGCAAATGCTCACATGGGGCTGCAGCTGAAAGCACAGACCTGAGCTCAGCTCCATCTCTGCAGGAGCCACATCCCCCACACCTGGCAGAGATCCCCCATATGCTCACCCACCACCCCAAGCCCACGCCGGCCCCCAGCCTGCCCTTACTTCTGCGATAGTTGTGCGTGGCCATGAGGGAGCCGCTGGATGGAATGGATGCCATGGTTCCTGATCTTGGTTCTTGTGCAGATCTAAACCTGGGAGCACAGAGGCAGCTGTCAGCACCCACCCCTGCACCCCCGAAAGCTGCAGGGGTGTAAATGGAACCAATGTGACTTCTGGAGAAAAGGGACGTGCAACCCTGCAGTGGGAACGGCGGCTGGTGCTCACTGCACGTGGATTAAATCCACAGAGCTCCAAGAGCTATGTGCAAAACCAAAATAATTCCCCTCATCCACAACCGCCTGCCCAGAGCACAGTCTGCACAGCCCCTTCCCGACCCCCCCTCCTTCCAGGGTGTTTTTCTTGCAGAAATCCAGCTCCCCTCCTTGGATCAACATCTGGAGTTACAAAATCCCAGGCGGATGTTGCATAAGGAGCAAAGAAACATTCAGCTGGGGCACATACCGGGGCTGTTCCTGCAAGGAGCTCCAGCCCCAGCCTGTCCTCAGCAGCCTCCCCATCACCCACAGCCGGTACAAACCTGCCTGCCTTTAATGTGGTGAAATGTTCTGAACTGGGGAAGTTTTTTGCCTCTTCCGGGTACAAACCACCTTCCTGCCAGCAGCTGACTCTTCCCACAGTCTGACCCCTTCTTCCCCAAGAAAGCTCTTAAAAAGGCTCAGGGGGCCAAACGTCCCAGCTGCCAACAGCTGGCGGACACCGAGCCGCATCCGGGAGAAGCAACCTTTCCTCAGCGGGGAAACCGAGGCACGGGCAAGTCCCAGCGCAGCCCCCTGGCAAAGCAAACGCGCCGATCGCTCGCTCGCTCGGGGCCGCCCCGTTCCCCCCGCGGGCAGCGCACCTGGGCTGTGTGCGGGGTCCGGCGTGCGGGGTCCGGCGGGCAGTGCAGGGGGTCCGGGGCGGCGGCCGCTGTCCGCTCGCACCGCACGGCCTGAGCCGCGGCGCTGCCGCTCCGCCCCCGCACGGAGCCTTTATCCGCTCCGGACGCGCCCTCCCGGCGGCCGCCAATGGCAGCGGGGGCGTGGCCGGACACGCCCCTGCCACCCGAGGGGTCGCGATTGTCGCGACGGGGAGCGGGGACAGCCCCCAAGGCCGCGCGGAGCCGCCGCGGAACGCCCCAACAACGCCCGGATCCCGGAGAGAGGGGATTGGAAATCCTGCCCGCCCTTCGCCTTTGAGGTGGTTCAGCTCCCGTTCTGAGCTGGTGAAGTTTTGTTTTTTTTTTTTTTTTCTCCTTTCAAGCGATGCCGCCTTTTACATGAGGGTAAACATGAAAAATAAATAAATACGGATTCGAGGGATTCCAAGCTGGCTGGGCTTTATCAGTTTTGGGAAGGAACGCTTTATTTCAGAGGATAAACTTGCAACAAGGCCAAAGTACAACCTGCACCACAGTCCAGCTCCTCCGTGTTTGGGCACCGGTGAACAATCCTGCTCCATAAATCACTGGTTTTGTGGGACGTGAGTCTGGGAGAGACAAGGCAATGGATGTGTGTACAAGGAAGCAGATCTGTGTAAGAGGAACGGAAACTTCACAGAAAATTTCTTTCTGTATGGAATGGAAATGGGGTTGAGAACGAAACACTCGGAGAGATGCCAGAGCCTTGGGGTATCTCTGCAAAGGCAGTTTGGTACTTGATATACCTAAAATGTTACTCATTTTTTTCTCCCCTAAAATTCAGTAATGCTCCAGAGCAGAGCTCTGCAGCCCAGCATACTGAGGATCTCCAGTAAAATCCTGCACTTTGAGTGCAGCTGTGGAAAAGAGCATTTTTTGGGGGGGTGATACTTCAACCATTTCAGGGATTGGAGGCAGAAGGGAGCCCACCTTGCAGCCTGGGGTGGTTCTGGCACAAACTCCCAATGCAACAAGGTTCACTCCTCCCCCGGTTAGTGTTTTTTCTCATTAATCTGGAGTTATTCTTTAAGCACCAGAATGAGGAACCAGTGCCAGGGGAGGCAGCCCTGGGTTGCTCCAGGGCATCGATCTCCCTGCTCAGCTCATGGGGCAGTAAAAGGGCCGAGGGTGTGTTTCTCAGTGGGGTATGACCACCCCAGCATGGGGACACTCCATGTGAGCCATGTCCCCAGCTGACCCAAGAAGAAGGCCACACTGTCCACTGCCATGGCAACTTCCTGTTCTACTAGCTAAAAAAAAAAAAAAGAGATCTAGTGTGGAAATGTGGAAAAACCCACAAAAACCACAGGACTTTGTGTTGTAACACCTGCTATTGCTCATGGCTTGCAGCAGCAATAATCTACCCTGTATTTGGCACAAATTGTATTGTTTGCTATGACAGTTGTCATGTTCCAATTCCAAAATGCAGGATTTGACTATTCTCTGATTGGCAGTAATATAAAACAGCACATTAGCTTTATTTTACTTGCTTTACAGAATTTCATCACAAGGTAAAATCAGAATCTGTCCCATTAAATAGGCATTGAAAATCTGGACAAAAGTCTCAAACCCATGAAACAGGTGAAAGTTTTAACATAAGATCACATGGTTTTCACAATTACTTTGGATTAATTTTAGGATTTTTTTCTGTGCCTGTCTGAAATTTCCTGGGTCCCTCATGACTGATCTAAATAACTAAAATACTAAAGATTTATTGCCATAAAAGGATTTCTGTTTTCCAAGTGATAAGAATTTTATGACACGTATTGATCTACTGAGGTGGTAGTAGTCACTGAAAGATGGATCTTCCCATTTATTTTTTTGTCCTTTTTGCTATTATTATTTTATTGAGAACATGTGAGAACAATTGGCACAAAACCTTGAGATGCTGATAAACTGATAAGCCGTGCACATATCCGAAGCACTAGTTGATCAATGTATATTAACTAAGGTTACTTGGACAAGGAAATTTAATACTTTCCACATCTCCTCTTGGAAATAAATTTAATAGTCTATCTCACCTCCCATGTGTGTCCCAGTAATCACCCTGTAATTTTTTTTCCCAATTAATTACAGCCTTTTAGATGATGAACGGAGTCTTTCTCATGGGGACATGAAGTCAGAGTATTGCTTGGAAAATGCAGCCTTACATACAAATTATTTCTAAGCAGATTTTTCCCTGTGTCTCACTCATCTCAATGCGTGTTTGGAGACTCCAGAATTTATTCCAACCTAGTTTGCAACTAAATTAAAGGAGGGGAAGGAAACACCAGAAGGAAGATTTCATGCAGTTTGTCAGTGTAAGCTCTGTTCTATTGAGGATTATTTCCTTGTTTTTGGGGGTTTTATGATCTTTATTGTGATTTAAGGAGGAAAGTGCACAGGATTTTTTTTCTGTGTTCTTTCTCTTCTGTTCATGTGACCTCCCTTCCTCATTTTTCATTTACAATGCTCGCTCGGAGAACACACAACAGTGGCAACATTTAGGAGCAGGGCAAGATTTTAATTGTAGTCTTCCAAGGCAATGACGACGACGAACATAAACCATTCTATGTGAATTATGTTACAGCAGAGAATCTCACTGAGGAATAATGAGGAAGCAAACAGAAAATATTTGCAGGAAGGGAAAATTGGAGACAGACCAGATTGCAGATTTCTGTAGGATCTTTTTCCTTAAGCCATATCCCAGCCATGCTACAAATATATCCTAGAGCAGGAATTAACTGCTTAAGGAGGTCGTGCTAATGGGGATGGTTTTAAAGCATGAGAAATTTTGCTGTTTGTGTTTCAACACCAGGGAAAGAGGCATCATTTGGAGTCCACTAAAGTAAATCTCCACGCAGACATCTGACAGGCATGAATATGTGGTGTGCATAAATAAATGCATACTGTGCAACAGAATTCTTATGGAAATTGCCATATTGCAGAGAATGTATTTTAAAAATACTCAAGGTATCAAAAGTGCATCACCTCCTGTGCTGCTTAGCTGCTCCTGGGATATTGGGGGAACGCTTGACATCTCAGTGTTCCTAATTCTGTCAGTGGGCCCCACTCCTGGTGTCACTGAGTCCAGCTTTTGACTGTCACAGGTAATTTTTCCCTTTAGTATTGAGTTTTAGGTCTGAATTTAATTTAGACTGCTGGTGTGATCAAGTTCATTCAGTGTGGGCTTCACTTAATAGATGGGCCAGGGTTACCACATTGATTTGCATAGAAATTAGAATTGATCAAAACTAAATTATTATTTCAAGTTGAAAACCACCCTCTTCAACCTTGCATTCCCATAGAGCACCTCCTAATTGATGAGCTTTTATCGTTACAGAATGGTAACATAATAAATGCAGGTAGGGTGGGATTTTCTGGTCATTTTGAACATTGTAGAATGGATAATAAGTTTGAATCTGAAGAACTTCCCTTTAAATGTTATGAAGACCTGATACATTCTGATATTTTCAACATTATTTGGGAATGAAAAAGGCTTGATTTTCTGCTTCACATTAAAAATGTGGTTTCCCATTTAAAAATTAATCAATTAAGCTTTTGATGTTGGTATTCATGTGTTCTTATTTATTTGAACTTTTTGTGGATATTTTTGCTAGTAATTCCATGGGAAAGTGACCTTGTAATTCAAAGGTACCGTATATTTGCTACATTAAAAGTGAGGTGCTGCTCTGTTTGTTGCTGGGTTGTGTTTTCTCTCAGGATGGCACCACTGAATTTTCTTGGAGAAAGTTCCAGTGCTGCAGTGTGGGGTGGAGGGTGCAGCTCAGCACACCCCGGCTCCTGCCGGACACGGGGAGCCATGAAAAAACCGCGACAATTCCATCCGGGATGCAGGCTGGGGAAAAACCCGGACTGGACTTTTCCTGGAGTACGGAATGGGGAAAAACCCGGACTGGAATTTTCCCAGAACACGGAATGGATACGGGGGAAAAACCCGGATTGGATTTTTCCCGGAGTACGGAATGGATTCTTGAGAAAACCCGGACTGGATTTTTTAAAAAAAATGTAATGGGAGAAAAATCCGGACTGAAGATGATAGTACTCGTTACCTCTCAAACTCAGAACAGATTTTCATTCCCTCCTCTCCCTGCACACCACAAGAACTCATCCTCAGAGCTGAAGAAATCGACCCGGTTTATTTGTAACATGTCCCTGAAATGGAATTTAAAGATTCCGAATATTACTACCCTGACTACCTCCCACCCCCATTCAACCTGTGGGACCTGAAGCGGCTGGGCATCTTTGTCCATGTGGAAGGGGAAATGGATTTCTGTCCCAGGCCCACGGGATCTCTAGAGAAATACATCGAGTGCCTGGTGCAGCTCATAAACAAACCAGAAATTGCATGCCAGCATTTTGATTTAAAAATGCATTTTTGGGAGATCAGAACCAGTTCTTAATGGTTTAACAAACTGGACTGAAACAAACCAAAATTCCCCATGTATGTAATTTGCCAGGCACAGTTTGACAGGCTCCCAGTAATGGCTACATGTTTTCTGCACAATAAATACCAGCCTTGGAGTCACACTGTTACTTCTGTTTGGAATGGCGCTCTAGGTGTCATTCCAAAACTGCCACTCAGCCCCTGGGGACTGGCTCAGGTGACCCTGCCTGGTTCTCTCTGCTACCCTTGGCTTCAGCTGGAGCAGAGGAGACCGACACTGTGCCAGATGAGGATTTTTGGAAGGGCTGTTTCTCACAGAGCATCCAACAATATTCTCCGGGCAAATCTTCTCTCCATGGTGTAAACTTCATTTCCCATACATATTTACATAAATTTGCTGGTGTTTCTCTGAAATTTCAAACACAAGGTAATCTCTGTGATGGGACACAGCTCCTTGATTTATTTATTTACATTACATTAAGCAAAACAGAAATGTGAGGGCTCCTCACAAGATTTTTTTAGGACATCATTGAGGACACAGGGATCTTTACAGAATTAACTCAGACATTCTGCAGATTCCTCTGCCCTCCCTGTAGTTTTGTGGGATTAAAACACAGCCATGCCATTGACACCTGTCTCATTATCTTCAAATGGCAGTCCCTGGACTTATTACCAAAGTAGTCAGGTTAAAAATGATTGTTGAGGCTTAACTATTATTCGATTGCCAGTAACGTTTATCAGTGCTCTTTGCATTTGAACTGACTCAGGGGAGATTGCAGGGGGCAATAACTGGGCTGATCTGGCTCAATGCAACGTAATTGCAGGGTCACTCATGAGGTGTTTTCTATCATGTCCTACACGGTAAGATGTAACCAATAGCAGTATTCTGTGATCATCTTCACCAGCTGTTAAACTGGGTGGGGCAGTGATCGCTATCTCCTACCATGACTCATCCCTGACAAGCTCCCTCCAGGTGCTATCTTTGTTCAATGGGCAATCAAGGACCCACCACGTGACTCATAGAATGACATCATCCCACTGTGAGCTGCTCCGCCCAGGGGGAGGAGCCAAGCATTCCCACCTGGATATAATCTGGGGTTTGAAACAGCACAAGAAGCCTTTACCTCTTAAAGTGGTGCAGGCTAAGAGCTACTACTGGGCTGTCTGGTGAAGACCAGACCCTTCTACAGGATCCCTGCTACAACAGGACCACTTCATTTGGACTGCCACCACCACCACCACCCTGGCTAAGAGGGTGTCATGTTGTATCCTGACCCTGTCAGTGTTTTTGTTCTATTTCATTTAGTTTAATTTTCCTGTTAAATTATAATTCTGGTTTGCAATCTGCCACTGGTTTGTTTTCAAACTGGCACGTTATCAGTTTGTTCATAAAGCTGGAAATGCTTTTAGGAGTCTGTGGTAGTGCTGCAGTGAGGCACTTGACCTGAGACTAGCCAGTGGAGGTGGAAAGGCTATCCCAGCCCATGCACTTGGAGAGCACTTAACAAAAAATCCCTCTTTTGTTTGTGTGTGACCGTGGGGATATTTTCATGCACTGAAAAAAAAGTAAGTTTCCATGAAGAGTTCCCAGAAAACACCTTATATGATAAAGTTTTAAACATTAAAACTGATGTATAGACACCAACCCTCCAATAATCTCTCTGATGTTCTCTCTCTGATTCTGTCCACAGACAATGCCACACTGTTGTTAGAAAAGCAAAGGAGGGGGAGAAAAGGAAAAAAAACCAAGGGCATTTAATGATGAATTCTAAACTCAATTTCTTCCCTGTCCTGTCCTCCCCCCTTCAGACACTGAATTATTTAATGAAAAGATCTGAGGGCACATGAAACACATTACAAAGGAAGATGTCAGCTGGGGTCTCCATTACCACAATCTTCTTGTGTGGTTTTTTTCACTGACAGTCTAAAACCCAAACTAGCCATATTATTTGATGGAGTTTAAAGAAGCAGAAATTTTCAGGGGCAGGGATAACAGTCTTGTTTGTAATGAAAGATAAGCTAATTTCCTTTGGAGTTTTTAATTGCAAGACACAGGGAAGCGATAAAACAACATGAACAAATGGTCTAGAAAGTATATTTGTGATTGGGTGAATTTGTGATGCCAAACTGGTGGCAGCAATAGTGGATCAGGGGAAGAAGGAGAAGTTACTGGGCCAGAATCTTGTTTAGACAGTGCATTTTTGGGGCGAAAACTGCAAACTGGTTACAGAGCACTTGTTCTGATAAATCAAGTTAGGAGAGCCTCAAATACAGAACAGTGCTAAAAGAGTTGCTCTCCATGTTACCCAGCTGAGTTTCTAAAGGGTAACATATCCTCTCATCTGTGATGCTGTAACAACCCTCAGCTGCCAGTGCCATCAGTGGAGACACTCTGGTGTGTGATCTCACTTAAAGATATCACTGGTGTGTTTTAAATACATTGGAAAAAAGAATTTGACTTAGATATTTCCCCTATTTTTATTGTGTATTGATATTAGGGGTCTGTTACCAGAAATTTAGAGATATTAGAGCTCTAGGTAGATCCCGTTTCGTGGAAATGAGAAAGATATAAAAATGCATTTGACTTTTTTTGAGTTTGCTTTATTTAATATGAATTGTTCTCTGTATTCCTATTGCTGGGAAGATAGAAACTTGCTAGTGAGCTATCTGGGAAAGTCAGCAACATTTATGTAAACCAGGCAATGTTCTGTGTAAATTATTGAATATTGGCACGCACCTGGCTGAAAAGGTTGAACTAGAGATGAACTAGATCTACTCAGAGGTGGGATGAAGCCACGCCCACTCATCCTGCAGATCTAAAAAAGGCTTAATT
Organism: Corvus moneduloides; assembly: GCF_009650955.1. NCBI lineage: Eukaryota > Metazoa > Chordata > Aves > Passeriformes > Corvidae > Corvus > Corvus moneduloides. Next base: position 8,915,240 of record NC_045492.1, read on the forward strand.
TATGCTTTAGGCTCTATCCCCCAGTGTAGCCTCTGTCCTGGTGTCTGTGCTGTCATGGCCACTGACGGGAAGGGCTCTGCTTTTCCTGATGTCTTCCCTGGAGGACAAACATAAATATTGTGGGAGGTCTGCATAAATAAATACTTCTTTAAGCCCAGATAAATTAAAGAATAAAAATTCATGGAGTACAGTTATGGTCCAGAGTCAAGTCCATAAGTTTAGTGATAAATTTTGGGGTTTACCAGGGTAAAATGCTGCCTGAATTCAGAGCTGCATTTGCTGCACAAACCAAGGTCGTGCAAACGTGGGAGACTGATTTAGTTTAAATCTGGCTCATATATCAGTAACAGAATTGTTAATTGACTACAGAATCGTTTATAGCCACTTACACAATATCAAGGACTCTGATGCTAAATTTACAAGTTTGTTTATCAGGCTGGTGAACAGGAAAACCCTTTCCTTGGAAGCTACTGCAGTTTTAAATGAATTCATTGATATAAAGCTGCTATGTCAAATTCTCAGCAATACACTCCAGTTCTGCCTAAGAGAATGAATCTGTGCCAGTTTACAGTGTCTGAGACTTTGGTCCCATGAGTCCATTTTTAGATTCACATTTTGACTAGAATTGTATTTTAAAGTGTAAGGCAGAATATTATGTGGCATTTTCTTCTACTCTGTTAAAATGATCCCAGTATAATGGAAACAGGGGAAAAAAAAAAAAATCACTTATTTAGGCAGTTTCCAAAACTGCAGTTCTGCAGAAAGGAGGCAAGTGAGTAGTTACATTTAAAAACGTTGGTAAATTGTCAGGAGCACGGATGGAAGAAGAAATGGAAGCGGGAATGTCTGCACAGCTTCAGCAATGAGTCTGTGTTTGTGGGTGCAGTGCACACGTGCAGAGCCTCCTGTTGGCACAGCCAGCTCTGTGCTCTGGCAAAAATGCTGTGGGTTTGGGAAAGTGTGTTGGGTTGACCCTGAGTTGATGGACAGTCTTTAAGACCAATTACGCTTCTCACAATTTACATATTTAAACCGCACAGAAAGGCGGGACTTCCCCTTTTGGTCGGAGCTCGCCTGCTGGAAGGTGGGGGGGCTCCGAGCCTCCCGGCCCCGCTGGGCCGGGCCGGGGCCACTGCCCCTTTCCCCCTTTCTCAGCACCACGGCACGGACCCTGGGTCGCTGGGGGGGACTGTCCCAGAGCCGCAGGCAGCTAAAACCAGCCATGGACTGCTCACAGCTAAACCCATCCAGCGTGGCTTCTGGGAACAGGCGGGTCCCTCTCCTCTCCATGCGGAGCCGGCGGAGCCAGCGGGAGCCGGCAGAGCCTCCTGTCTGCAGCCAGCACACTCCGTGCTGAACTGAAGAGGACACCGTGCAGCCAGCAGCACAGAGGGAGCGAGGCTTTCCCCACCGTAAAGCCCGAACAAGAACACCCTTCAACGTGGAGGCTTCAGAGTCAGAGAGAAAGAAAAGTGAGTCACGTGGGACGGAGCTGGAAATGGCGACAGGAGAGAAGAGGGCGGTGCCGCGATTCTGGCGCGCAGCTTAAAAGAAACCTTCTTGCATGCCGTGGTAAGAAACCGTAATACCACAAACTGTTTGTCTCTTTAATCCATTTGAAGAACATGGGGGGATGGAGTATCCTCGTGTGCCTATGAAGTTTGTGAAGAGTGCCTATGTCAGGCTATATAGAAGTAGTGAGAGGCTGTTAGAGACTTGTGGCGAAGAAAAGCCTCTGTGTGCAGGCCAAAATAACTTATCCTTAAAAAGATGAATAACCCCATGTGATGGCCCATGTTTTGTAGTATGAAAGAACTGTGAAATTCTTCATGGGAGAGATGTTCTACACACAGCAGACTGTTTGTTTCCGGGCGGGTGTGCTGTTGGTGGCAGTTTGGGAACCACGTGCAACTGAAGGAAAACCTTTTCTTCCTTAAGCATAAGAGAAAGACTTTTCAAGAACTGCAACACTGACTAACATCCCATGTTCTGTTATCCCTTGTGTGAGCTGGATAAAAGGAGAGAAGTGCTGGAAAGAGGGGGGGGGGGGGGGGGGAATTTACTTTAATTTTGTTTTGTTGTTTTCTCTTTACTTTTAATTCTGTTAGTAATAAAGCTCTTTCATTGTACTGCAACTGTTTAAGGTTTGTGCCTGCTTTGCTTTTCTCCTAATTCTTATCTCACAGAAGAAAAATAAGTAAATAATGGATATTTTGAATCAAAACCACTACATTTAATTGGTGTTTCTGCCCGGTTTCGAACTCAACCCGCTACATCAATGGTGGAGAATGCGGGCAATTAATGAGCGCTGTGAGATGAAGATTAATTAGGAGAAAATAATAAGCAGAGCAAGTAGAAAGTTATAACATTAAGTAGAATAATAGAAGAAATTTGCTTTGTAGTAGTGGTAAAAATTCTAGGGGTGGAGGTTTATGGAATTTGTTTTCTTTTAGCTCTGGTTTTGCTATTTTAAGTAACTTTTGGGATATGTAAATTTTAAGAAGCGAGGGGTGGAATGTGTTGGGTTGACCCTGAGTTGATGGACAGTCTTTAAGACCAATTACGCTTCTCACAATTTACATATTTAAACCGCACAGAAAGGCGGGACTTCCCCTTTTGGTCGGAGCTCGCCTGCTGGAAGGTGGGGGGGCTCCGAGCCTCCCGGCCCCGCTGGGCCGGGCCGGGGCCACTGCCCCTTTCCCCCTTTCTCAGCACCACGGCACGGACCCTGGGTCGCTGGGGGGGACTGTCCCAGAGCCGCAGGCAGCTAAAACCAGCCATGGACTGCTCACAGCTAAACCCATCCAGCGTGGCTTCTGGGAACAGGCGGGTCCCTCTCCTCTCCATGCGGAGCCGGCGGAGCCAGCGGGAGCCGGCAGAGCCTCCTGTCTGCAGCCAGCACACTCCGTGCTGAACTGAAGAGGACACCGTGCAGCCAGCAGCACAGAGGGAGCGAGGCTTTCCCCACCGTAAAGCCCGAACAAGAACACCCTTCAACGTGGAGGCTTCAGAGTCAGAGAGAAAGAAAAGTGAGTCACGTGGGACGGAGCTGGAAATGGCGACAGGAGAGAAGAGGGCGGTGCCGCGATTCTGGCGCGCAGCTTAAAAGAAACCTTCTTGCATGCCGTGGTAAGAAACCGTAATACCACAAACTGTTTGTCTCTTTAATCCATTTGAAGAACATGGGGGGATGGAGTATCCTCGTGTGCCTATGAAGTTTGTGAAGAGTGCCTATGTCAGGCTATATAGAAGTAGTGAGAGGCTGTTAGAGACTTGTGGCGAAGAAAAGCCTCTGTGTGCAGGCCAAAATAACTTATCCTTAAAAAGATGAATAACCCCATGTGATGGCCCATGTTTTGTAGTATGAAAGAACTGTGAAATTCTTCATGGGAGAGATGTTCTACACACAGCAGACTGTTTGTTTCCGGGCGGGTGTGCTGTTGGTGGCAGTTTGGGAACCACGTGCAACTGAAGGAAAACCTTTTCTTCCTTAAGCATAAGAGAAAGACTTTTCAAGAACTGCAACACTGACTAACATCCCATGTTCTGTTATCCCTTGTGTGAGCTGGATAAAAGGAGAGAAGTGCTGGAAAGAGGGGGGGGGGGGGGGGGGGAATTTACTTTAATTTTGTTTTGTTGTTTTCTCTTTACTTTTAATTCTGTTAGTAATAAAGCTCTTTCATTGTACTGCAACTGTTTAAGGTTTGTGCCTGCTTTGCTTTTCTCCTAATTCTTATCTCACAGAAGAAAAATAAGTAAATAATGGATATTTTGAATCAAAACCACTACATTTAATTGGTGTTTCTGCCCGGTTTCGAACTCAACCCGCTACAGAAAGTTTTGCTTGGCATTACACTCACTTGACTTTACTTAACTGTGCACACATCAAAACCCTTACTCCTCTATCTAACAGAAAAATGACTTTGAAATATACACAGTCATCTTTCTTGGGTATGCATGAAGATGACGTCAAGCATTGTGGTATATTCATTTATGAATAATTCATCCAACTGCACACAGTTATTTATTACTATTATTATTATTAATAATTATGTGTGTATAGCTGGAAAAGACAGGAAAGCTGTAACTGCTGCCTCATGAGAGATGCTTGATCTTAAGAATTTGGTTAGACCAAGATGTGTGATGTGAGAAAGGGAAGACAGACAGTGATAAATAGATCCGATGACAGAAAGGCTTTAATAATGTTGATGGGGAGAAATGTCATTTGTTTGAGATGATTGCCTTGGGAGCACAGGCTACTGCGAGTTCCCTTGGCAGGAGCTGAGCTCGTCTGCTGCTCTCAGTGAGCTGTGGCTATTCAGAGCAGCAGTTTACATTAGAGCACATCTGGATATTCAGAGCACCAAGTCTACATTAGAGCACATCTGGCTCAGCTCTGCAGTCTCCGCGTGGTCATGGGAGCTGAGATGGGCAAGAATGTCAGGAAAGGGCAAGAAAGGCTGTCCAGGTTAGACCAGCCACCCAGAGGAACCTGCATGGGCCCAGAGGCAGCCCTGTTTGAAAACAGACTGCAGAATTCCTGATCTCACATTATTTAGCTCTCTGAGAGAGAAAAGAAGGTGTGGAAGCAGAAAACAAAGAAGCAAAGAGGAGCTTCACACCAATAAACCACTCTCGGACAACATTTTGCTTTTATATTCCCCCTGCAATTCAGAGATATCACAAACACCTCATTGAAATTACATCAAATGTAATGCCATAATTTACTTCTGGCTTAACTCAAGGAAAATATTTACACTTCATGACAGAACTGGGTAAAGTCTCAGTAGCAATTAATCTATATTAATTATAATACCTATTTGCTGTGTTTAGACTTTTAGGAGAGCATGTGAGGAAATAAACTGAACTTAGTGCTGGTGCAAAGTTATTTATCTTGAATTCTTCTTTATGCAGTAAAAATGGAGTACTGTAGGACACCTTTGGTCTGCTTTTCTGATGGCTCTTGCATGAGGCTGGGCTGTGCTTCTTCCTTTCAAGGACTGTATCTCTATTTCTTTGCATAGAAAGAAAACAGCAATTTACAGTCATCCCTCTGTCCAGCCCCAGCTTTTCACTAGTGAGAGCAGAGCTTCTGGAGTAACATCCAGGCTGGCATTCCTCGTGGCTGCCATCTACCCTGCCCAAACCACCTCCTTCAGAGGAGCCCTTTTATAATGACAAACACACAAGTGCTCAGTGAACTGAACACTCACGGGCAGAAACACCCCCAGAGCCAGGCAAATCCAGGCAGGCAGCCTGGGGTGTTCGCATCCCAGATCCATACAAATTACCAGCACTGTGGATTATTCCCTCTCCCAGTCACACTGTGTGGGGCCTCTTGCAGAAAAAAATAAATTCCAGTTGTTATGTATGGGCAAATTGAAATTTTAGTACCATTTAAAGCATCAAATCTGAACTCGGGCTGTGGGGCTGGATGGGGTGGAGGTGATGATGATGATGAAAGGAGTAAGAAGTCCCTGCCATGTTTGTGTGAAGCCTGCCTGTCCCTTCAGGGGGAAGGGGGATTTCTTTTTTTTTTTGAGGCACCCTAAATCATTTGGTGGTGGTTTATGGGGAGGGTGAATCCAGCCTAAATACGATGTAGGGGAATTGTTTCAGCTGGGCCGTGGATCTGATGGCAGATGGAGGGAGATGAGGTGCTAAACTTCAGCCACCCTCAGATTTTGCTTGCTCGGGTCTCTGTTATTTTACACAGCTGAACATTTAAGGGCAAATTTACACCATTTTTGTGAGGGAAAATTATTGCACTCAGGCGTGGCAGTTGAGCTTGATGGTCCCCAGGGACCTCATGTGTTCAGTGAAGTCCTTTGCCCCCAGTGCCAGCCAAACCTGGGCACACAGCTGTGGCTTTAAGCCTCTCGAGGCTGGGGGTAAAGTGGCTTAAGGGAGCTGGGATTAGCCAGGTCTGACAGCCCTCTCTCCTACTCAGGTCCTGGACTATTTATAGGCTGATGGGCTGCCAGGCTCTATTTCAGTGCAGAACAGGCCACTGCCCAGTTCCCTTCGTCCTGCCTGGGAAAAGGGATAGAAACTAAAATTCTGTTTACTGGAGAAGGAAAGGAGACAGGAGCAGTCCATCCCACGCTCACCTGGCAGAGGTGACCAGGATTTACTCCATCTCCATCTTCATTGTAAAACCCAGCCATTACTCTGCTGAGGGCAGTTCCCAGGCTGCCTCAGCCCTTGTGTAAAAAAAGGGAAGAGCACTAAAATATGGATAGGAAGGATAAGGGATTTATAAACCTCTCCCTCCTCTATGTTATCATGCTTGCTGTTCATCTCCAGCCCATCCAAAACTGTGGTAAAGCTTCTACCCCTGTCCCAAAACTAGGCTGGGGTAATCTCTTTAAATCCTCTTAGAGCCTTCTCCTTGGAAGTTTCTTTTTATTTTTCCTGGCATTCAGTGCATTTTATGTTGTGCAAGGAATGCTTCATAAAAACAAAAGATAGCTTGACTATCATATTTCTAAGAAAATACCAATGAGCTATAATATTCATTAAAAAAGGCCTCCCTTTAAGCACTAATGAGAAGTTAGGAACATTTTTATCCACATAATGAGTAAGTTTTTAACCCTCAGTCTAGGAAGGTAAGAGTATCTTCATAAGGGTATCTAATTGAGCTGTTACATTCACTGGAAGGATGGTCTGGGCCATAAAATTAGTCTGGATTATTTCATATCTTTATTCAAAATTAGCTTTCTTTTGACCTATATTTGGTTTTGGGACACAGAAAATTTTGGATTGGCCTTGGAAATGCACAGCTGACACAGGTATGAATATTCTGACCACTACATATTGTTGTTTTTATGCAAAGAAAATGTCATTATATTACTGAAAGAGATTACTTATGGTTTCCTTGTCCTCCTAGGACTTGAACCCCACTTGCTGTTAAATGAGATGATGTTGATAAACCACAAATTCTTGAGCAGCCCCTGTCCATGTTGCAGGTGCAGAAATCTGTTTTGCTCAGTTTGTCCCTTGCTTTGCCACTTGCTCCTGGGCTGATGCGTTCCCAGGGAGGCAGAGATGTGGGGCAGTGCCCTCAGCATCTGCCCATGGTTGTGTTTGTGCCCTGCAGGGACCCCTCTCCTCCCAGCCCCTGTGGGAGCACAGCCCTTCTGCACCACTGGCCCCAGTGGGGGCAGAGCAAGGGATGTGGGATTTGGTGGCCCCCTCCAATCCCAACCCTGTCCCTTCTCTCCCAGGCTGCCACAGGGGGTCCAAGCCCCCCCTTCCATAATTTCTCCTGTCTTCCAAAAAGCCCTTGCCTCCATCTACCTGTCTTCCCCCCTTCTCTCTATCTCTAGTCTCTCCATCTCCTCCATCCCTTCATCTCCCTCTCATGTCTTCATCTTCCAGCTCTCCTATTTCTCCATCTTTTATCCTCCCATCTTACCCCCATCCCTCTATCTTCCATCCTGCTGTTTCCCTCTGATTTCAGTCTTCCCATCCCTCCATTTTCTATTCCTCCACCTCTCCATTTCTCCTCCATTTTTCCCATCTTTCCATCCTTCTGCCTCTAATCTCTCCACCTCCCTCTCACGCCTTCATCTTCTGTGTCTCCTGTCTCTCCATCTTTTATCCTTCCACATTCCTCCCCTCTCTCCATCTTCCATCTCACTGTTTCCCTTTGACTTCAGCCTTGCATCTTCCCATCCGTCCGTCTTCCACCCTTCCATCTCTCCCCACCTTTCCATTTCCCCCATCCCTTTATCTCCCATCCTTCCACCTCCCTCCCATCCCTACACATTCCCTCCCAGTCCCCCGTCTCTCCCGCCTCTCCCTTCTTCTTCTCCTCCTCCTCCTCCTCCCCCCGTCCCCCCTGCGCCTCCTCCTCCTCCTCCCCCGCCCGGTACCGCATTGCCGTAGTGCGGGGGGGCCGCTGCATTGCGCTGCCGCCGTCGATAGGTGGGCCCCTCCCGCGGAGATAAAGGCGGCGGAGCCCAAGCCGGCAGCCTCTGGCCGCCCCGACCGCCGCCCCGGTAAGAGCTGCGGGACCCCGGCGGGATGGGGGGGACAACCGGGATGCGGGGGGGGTGTCCTGCCCCAGGGGCTGCGGGGGATCAGTGCCCTCCCCACCCCGTGCGTGGGTGCTGTCAGCCCCTGGGGTGGGGGGTACCCCGAGAAGGGAAAGGATGGGGCTGGACCATTCCTTCATCCCGCAGGTGCGTCTTCCCGCAGGTGGGAAATAACACGCAAGCCGTGGTGCTTCAGAACATGAAAATCCTTCTAAAGGTTGTGCATGAGGAGGAAAACCTGATAATCCCCCCGAGCTCCCCCCTTGTTCCCCCCACCCTGCCTTTAGAATCATAGAATCCTCGAATGATTTGGGTTGGAAGGACCTTAAAGATCAGCTCGTTCCAACCCCCCTGCCATGGGCAGGGATGCCTTTAGCTCCCTAGGGAAGGAATAAAAAAAAAAATCCCCAATTCCCAAAGAGATCCTGCATCTCCCCCCGTGTGCCAGGGGTCTGCAGGGGGGAGAGGGACCCGCACCCAGGACTGGGAGCTCCGGGACCGGGCATCACAGTGGAGCCGCAAAACGGCCAGATCCGGGCTGGCTGGGTTCAAGGGCAGGAGGGACGGGACAGCCGCGGCTCCTGCTGCCCAGGGAAGCTTCTCGCTGGGAATGTTATCACCCGCATGACCGAATCGCTATTAGAGCAGCAAACTCCTCCTGACCTCCTTTACTTCTATGGGCAGATTCGTGAAATTGGATTTTATTAGACGTCAGATTAAAGCTCCTAATTGTGCCCGGTTTGTGTGCAGCTGCAGAGTCATGGCAACGCCGGGAGATGCCAGGACAGCTCCCCGGATACATCCGTTTGCGTTTTTAGCCTCCTCCCTCTGTTCCATCCAGTTTCATGGCAGCAAAATATAATAAACCCCCCCAGTGCAGGCTCAGAGGAGCCCTCGGCAGCCCCACTGTTGGCAGCCCTGCTTGGGGGAGCAGGCGAGGGCTATTTTTGTCCACCCCATTTTGCAGACGCCCAGTTGTCACCTGAACTGTGCCCAGCTGGGGAGTGGTGAGGGCAGCCCGGGAGGACGGGCACCCTCGGCTCCTCCCAGGGCACCCACGACATGGAGGAGATGCCCTCGGGTTTGGAAAGAGCGAGAAGGCAGCGGAAGCAGCGCGGAGTCGCAGGGAGGTTTTCCAGGGAGGAAGGGCACCTTCGAAGTATCGATGACGTAGCCCTGGGAACTGGGGGTCTCCGCGAGGGCGGTGGAGGGCAAGATGCCGAAAAACACGGCATCTTGCTGAGACTTGGAGGCTGGACGTGGCAGCCCGAAATAGCCCGGCTGGCCTCCTCCGGAGGCAGGCTGGCTCTGACCCAGCACGGGCAGAGCTGCCAGACGAGGCCGGGCACCCCCGGGCGCGTTGGTCCAGCGGGAAGGTGGGGCGAGGGGAGGACAGCCTTTCCCGAAGGGCTGGGAGGGGGCTGGCACAGGGGGGCTCTTTTGACGCCTGCCTCTTCCCCCGCAGCCTCCCCCAAAAGGCAGCTGCGTTCCCACCGCCCTCCCCAGCGCCGCCCGCCCCGGCCAGCCCCGCGTAGCCCAGCAGCATGGGGAAGGAGAAGACGCACATCAACATCGTCGTCATCGGGCATGTGGACTCTGGGAAATCCACCACCACCGGGCACCTCATCTACAAATGCGGGGGCATCGACAAACGGACCATTGAGAAATTTGAGAAGGAGGCTGCCGAGGTGAGGAGTCCGCCCCTCAGCCTGCCCCCAGCCCGCATTCCCTCCCGCGGGGATGCTCCACGCTGATCCCCACGAGTATCCCGCAGGCAGTATTCCCCTTTTGCTGGTGCTGCCCTTCTCTTACCTTCTATTTCTCCCTTTGTTCCCATCTATTTTTCTCCCTTTGCACCCCTGGGTCTTCCCGACTTCTCTGGCCTTGGGAAAATAGGCCATTTGGGCGCTCGCCACCCTCTTTTCCGGAGCTGGGGGACTCCCAGCTGCCGGCTGTTAATGAGGGCAGGGGCACGGCGAGGTCTGCAAGATGGGTTAGGGAACCAGCAGTAATCACCAGGATTCTGGAAAAGCCACAAATCATGGTGCTTCAAGGCATGAAATTCCTTTTAAATACGGTGCACGGGGGGGAAAACCTGATAATCCCTCACTGCCGAGGTCAGGGCTGCCTGAATTTCACTCCCAAGCATCAGCTTCCAGTGCCTGCTGGGGACAAGGTGCAGCATCAGCTGAACCACTCATTTGATCCGGTTGAAAAACCCCATTCCCATTTTCCTCAGGCAGGTGGTCTGGTGTGTAGTTTGATTGGTAGCCTATGCTACAGAAAAGCTGGCTAGAAATCTGAGCATTTAAGTTAAATTCTTTTGTTTGACCCTTATAATGGGGGCATTTGTAACAATTTTATCGTGTGTGCATTTAGAAGCTGTCACACAGCAAAGCACCACCCGATACCTGCAATGTGGCAAAGCCCGAGGTTAAAGAGGAAGAAACAGTCTTGGGAAGAAAAATGTGAATTGGGAGTACTGAGAAATTAATGATGGTAAATTCTAGAGAGGTGGGTGAGCCGGGAACAGCCTGGCTGTGTTATCCATAGGGCAGCTCCTGTCACTCAGAAGATGGCTTGTCGTCATCGCTCTGGGAATCTTTAATGCAGATACCCCTCCTTTCTCCTTTCTCCTTTCTCTTTTTTTTTTTTTTTTTTTTTCTGGTCAAGATCCCACATTTCAGTCACCAAAAAAAAATTTACAGAGCTGCCACTCTTGATTTCACATTTTGCTGTCTGTCTTAACCTTTTTAATTTGCTGATAGCATCTGAGCTAAATCCCTTATTTTCCTGCCTTACTTTCAGCCTTTTTTCCCCATCCTTGAGCAAAGAGCCTATTCCTTCATACAAAATGATCCCTTTCCCTTGATTTAAAATGATTGCTGATATCCTTCCATAAATTCCCCCCTTTACCTATAAGGTCAGATAAGGCATGATAAGGTTATCGTCGATGTGATTGCAGTGGTTTTAATTGAACAGACACTTTCACTGACTTGCCAGGATCCGCGGGCACCGGAGGCTGCTATTAATAGCCTATTGACTGAGCTTACAGACTCCATTTTCTGATGCAGGGCTGGGGAAGGGTTTGCTTCCATTAGGTGGCATTCACAGGAAATGGAGGCCTGCGTGCACCCAAAAAGCCAACAAAAAACCCAGGGTCTGTTATTTTATTTAAGAGAAAAGAGTGAGGATTTCTCCCTTTTTTTTCTTCTGATTCAAGGGCAGAAGTAACAGTATCTCTGAAAGAGGAGTTGTTCTGTTTTTAAAAAAAATAAATAATCAGTATTTGTGGCCTCCAAATAGAAAGCTGTCCCTCCGCTGGGGTTTGATCAGGGAAAATCAGGCTATTTCTGGCACTGAACAGGGAAGGTATTGTGCAGAGCTAGATAATACCCTGGGTTTTTCAACACCAGCTCTGGGTAACTGAATACACCCCGTGAAAGGAGGGAAACTGCTTGCTAAATAAAGGATCTCATTTGTCTTCACGTTACGTGTGATGCCGAGCTCTGGGGGGGGTCTCACACGTGATGAGCAGCTGGTTGTGTGTGTGGACATGGCTGATGGCAAGAAGGTGCTGATTCCCACTCATCTGCCATGGGAGAGCCAGGGGCTACTCTGTGCCTCAGTTTCCCCTTCTGGAAGGGAGGGAATAGGCTGCTGATGGGGGAGAGGCTGCGGGATGTGCTGATTGACCTCCTGCCCGAGAAGAGCCCATTGTTAATTCAATGCACAAATGCACCATTCCCTGCTGTATCTCCTTCCCCAGCAGTAAATGAGCACACTCTGATGACTCCACCCTGTTCCCTGGGAAGGGGGAGTTTGATGTGCATGCTGGAAAGGGTTAACTAGGCCCCATCCCTGGAAGTGTTCAAGGCCAAGTTGGATGAGATTTGGAGCAACCTGGTCTAGTGGAAGGTGCCCCTGTCCATGGCAGGGGGGTTGGAATGAGATGACCTGTGAGGTCTTTTCCAACCCAAACCATTATTTGATTCTAAAAACCTCCAAGCTCCTGCTCTACCCCCTCCCTAAATCCAGTGTCAGGAGGATGCTCAGGAGCAGAGACTTGATTCTGGATTTTTCCATCCCAGTGAGAGCTCACAGCTTCCCAGTGGAGATGGGGCATCACCTCCTCGACCTGGCATCCCCTCTGAGGAGGGGAAGTCTTGCCCCTGGCTTTAGGATTTTGCCTGTAATCCTCCAGAGCAAGCTGCAAAGTCATCGCAGCACTCAGCTGTTATGAAACAGGCTGTCACCATTAATTCTTTGTGCTGGCTGGAAACAGGGCTGGAGTGTGGGAGATGGAGCAGACCAGCCCCCAGGCATGGTGTGGGCAGGCCAGGTTTAGACGTGATGCTGCCTTCTCTTTCTTGGGGAGGCTCATCACTGGAGCCTTTGGTACCTGCCACTGGGAAGTGCTTCCCTCTGACCGGTGATTGGTAATGGGCCAGAAGAAACTGTGGTTGCAGAGAACAGAGGGATGGATGGATGGGAGCAGGGTATCACAGCTCTGACCTTGCATAGCAGTAGACCATTAAATCATCTGCAAACGACCTAAATTCCTTTCTCTGCCTTAAAACTCCCTTGTATCTGAGGCCAAGAGCTGAAGGCCGCGGCCCATTTTAACCCCTCGCTTTGGCCAGGCTCCTCTGACTGCCCCAGCACACAGCGGGGTCAGCAAGGGTGGGCTTGTTGTGCCCCATCTCCACCTCTGCAGGATGCCAGCTCAGACTGGGAGCATGACCTCCACGCTGGAGGGAAATCCAGCTCTCCCTGGTGCCATGACGTCAAAGGGCTCCAACCCAAAGGAGAAGGCACTTCAGAAGTGCCACTGTGGTTTTACCAGGGAATGTGCTTTATCACTGGCAGAAAGATTTACTGGAGCTAATCTCCCCCAGCATGATTTCCTGCATTACAATGTTGGCTGAGATTTTGGCCATTTGGCAACGACAGTTGGTCTGGCTGCAGCTCACAGTAGCTTTTCCTGTGAATTTGCACACTCTGTGGCAAAAATCAATCACATTTCTATTCTGCTCGTAGCAACCATCCCTCATTTCATTTTCTTTTAACCCGTTCCACTCCTACACCCCTGCCAGTTTTGGGCTCGCTCATGCAGCAATGCCCTTTCCCCCTAACCAGCTGCCTCACAGGTCTGAGTCATGGATTAAAATCACAGAATCAGAGAATCATTTAGGTTGGAAAAGCCCTCTAAGATCATTGAGTCCAACCATTAACCTAGCACTGCCAAGCCCACCACTAGACCATGTCCCTTCATATGCATCTCTGTGAAACCATGGGAAATAAAACAAAATAAATCCCATAAACAGACCTTTTTCAATAACTCCATTAAGGTGAGGAGATGGGATAAGTATATAAATATCCTCTCAGAGACATCTAGTGTGACAAGAAGCAGCTTTCCATGTCTCTGTACAGGATTTCCCAGCAGCAGTGCAGTATCCTGGTGTTTCATGGAGGAGTCCTCATGGGTTGCTGCCTTCAGGTCCTGCCCATCCAGCCCTACTCACAAATTCACTTCATTCCAACCTCTCCTGCATCCTGTTGAGGAACATGTTGAGAGCAACATCTCCTTTCCCCTGTATTTATTAGTAAATAGACCACAGCTCTCACTGAATTTAGGGAATTTTGCCTTTAATGTTTGCATTGTGACCCTGTGTGAGCTTGGGAAGTGCCCTGATGGGTGGGAGGCCATCAGCAGTGCTGTGGGCTTGGGTTTCTCACTGGTTCTTGCCTCTGTGTTGGCTAGATGGGGAAGGGGTCCTTCAAATACGCCTGGGTGCTGGACAAGCTGAAGGCCGAGCGTGAGCGTGGCATCACCATTGACATCTCGCTGTGGAAGTTTGAGACCACCAAGTACTACATCACCATCATTGATGCCCCTGGCCACAGGGACTTCATCAAGAACATGATCACTGGAACCTCCCAGGTGAGAAATGGGGCCCAGGAGGCGGGGGCTGCTGGAGGGGGGAGGCTGAGCCTTGTTCACAAGCCCAAGGTCACATAGGTGCAGTGGGAGTCCTTTTGGAGGTGGGGAGTTGAGAGAGAAAACATTGAGGAGTGTCCAGCAGGGTCCAGGGTCCTGCACCTCCCTGGGTGTCTGGGACAAAGGGTGTCTTTGGGCACAAAGAGGAGGTTTCTCCACCCCATTTCCACCCACGTGAGAAGGTGGGATGAATGTGGCCTGCCTGGGATCTGGGATACTGTGAGCTACAGGCCTTTGTGTGAGGGTATCTCCACATTATTTTAGCCTCAGCCAAATGAGATATACAGGAAACTTCCAACAGTCCACTAGGTTTTATTGGATAAAGGAGGCTCCACAGATCTTTTCTCCTTCCTTTTCCTCAAAACAGCTGTCTTTGTCGCACATCATATTGCCAGACCCAATGGTCTACCCTTCCTGAGTAGGGTGGTTTCCTTTCATTGCACTGTGGGACATTCCTGCATCTCCCTGTGACTGGTGGGTGCTGGGTGAACCCCAGCACATGCCCAGTGAGATTTCCATTGAGGTGCCAGCTGGGCTGGGCATGGCTTTTTGCCAAACCCAGGCAGCTTCTGCTGTGTATTCTGGGTACAAAAGTAATCTGGGGAACAGTTTCCATGGCTGGAGTCACACCCATCACCCAGAGAGGTTTTTTGTAAGACTTCAGGGGGGTTTTAAATAAAACCTTGTCTGTAGATGATCAAGATGAGGTCCTGGTCAGAGTCTTGCATCCAAGAGGGATCCACCCCGGTTTCCCACTCGCAATGCACAATGTGGGTCTGGCAAGTCTGAAATAGCACAGCTGGGTCAGTTTTGAGGTGGATCAGCAGGATTATGGGTAGCAGCTGGCAGGGAGTCATCTGGAACTCCCTCAAAGCCCTCAGGAGTGTCACCAGGGCCATGCTCTCTGGGGACAGCAGCAGCTCATTTGCTCTCTCCCCCTAGGCTGACTGTGCTGTCCTGATCGTCGCTGCCGGCGTGGGTGAGTTTGAAGCCGGCATCTCCAAGAATGGGCAGACCCGCGAGCACGCCCTGCTGGCTTACACCCTGGGGGTGAAGCAGCTCATCGTGGGCATCAACAAGATGGATTCCACAGAGCCCCCTTACAGCGAGAAACGCTACGATGAAATCGTCAAGGAGGTCAGCGCCTACATCAAGAAGATCGGCTACAACCCGGCCACAGTTCCCTTCGTGCCCATCTCGGGCTGGCATGGAGACAACATGCTGGAGCCCTCTCCCAATGTAAGTGTGCCTTGTGTTAGACTTCTCCCCCCACCCCGGGGATCCTGACCCGGGCTGAAGATGAACTCTGTGCTCTGCAAACGTTTCATGTGCCCGTTGTGCACAAAGGCCCATGCTGGCAGCACAGATGATGTGCCATGGAGCTCTGCTTGGCCCTGGGCAGGATGAATGGGCTCACTGTTCATGGGTGCTGTGCCCTGGCCAGGCACCCCAGCAGCTAAACATGAGCATCTTCAGGAGATGATCTTGCTGGCTTTGCTTCTGGGCCGGGACTTGAAGTTTTTGCCTTGTCAGAACTCACAGTGACGTTAGAGCAGCCATTGTCACTCTCAGCAGGAGCAGCAGATGTGTTTTTAGGGCATTGTTTTCTGAGGGGAATAACACAGTCTGGTGTCAGGCTTGGAGCAGCTCCCCCCTGCAGCCAGGCTCCCTCATGCTGGGTCTCAGTCCCCTTTCCCACTGATGCTCTGTGTCACTGCCATGGCCAAACCTCCAGTTCCAGTGCTGGGATCTCACTCCCACAGGTGATGTTTTCTTGAGGAAGTATCAGGTTTTCCATGCCAAACCCAAAGTTCTGTAGAGCATCCATTTGGAGCTGCTCCTTTTCCAGTTGGTTTTTACTCCCTCTGTGATGAGGATGGTGGGGAGACAAAGGCAGGGTGCTCTGGGGGGGGCCTGTGCCATCAGTTCACACAACAGAAGGAAGAGCTTAGGAAGGATGGAGGTTTTGGCAGACAGGCTGCCCATAACACTTGTTATTCTGACACTGGTTTTGTTGAAGGAAAAGCTACCCCAGGGTTAGTCTTCTAAAGAAGTGATGGGCTGGAAAGTCCTGGCCAGAGGAAGGTCCATGCTCTTCTGATGACTTCTGTGTGACCTTGAGCAAGTTGCTCAGACCCCAGGAATCTCTTGTGAAACCAATGGGAAATTTGATGCTTAGGGGGACTTCAGGACATCACCTGTGGATTACAGGGCAGGGCTTTGTGACAAGGGAGGCAATCCATGAGTCCAGCAGCAACTGAGGGAGGTCAGGGATCACAAGCCTGGGTGAGGGGAATTCTGCAATGCAAACTCACACAGTCACAAAACACAGCTCCTGCCCTGCACAGGAAGGGCAGCTCACTTGGGATGGTTTGGAAGGAAGGAATTATCGGGGTGCTTGGGAGATTCCTGTTCCCTGAGGAGCAGAGCTGGGATAAAGGTCAGCCACGGCCATGCCAAACCCAGCCCCGTGGTTCCTGGGTGCCTCAATCAGGCAGGCTCCAAATGTCAGCAGCTGCTGGGCTGGGAAGATGATCCTGAACAATTCTCCTATTAATAGGCTGCAGAGGGGAGGCACAGAGCAGGAGCTCAGTGGGCCCCTTCCTCCAGAGGGGTCTCAGGGCAGGTTCCCAGTGTAATGTGCTGCCTGACAGAAGGCAGGGCGTGAAATAACTCTCTCCTTTGTCCTAAGGAGGCAGCTGGCTTCTGGGTGCTGCCTGAGCTGGGGAATTGGGAAGAAAACCTGGCCTGGTCTGGAACAGCATGAGCTCTGCTGGAGAGGGTGCAGGGACAGACTCCTCCTCCCCATATTGCACCATCTCTAGGAAAGCTTAAGCAGGAACCTGGTGTAGATGTCTCTTCTCTCCTTCCTCGCCTGAAAAAGCTCTGATTATTTTCACTTGTAATTTCTGGACAGGTTTCACTGAAGCACAAGGCAGTCAAGTGACTTGTCTGTCTGTCAGGGGACTTATCAGAAAGTGGGGATTAGAGCCATGATGTCCCTGCAGCTCCTGTTGCCTCTGAGCAAGGGGGGTGTGGTGGTATGTCAGGCTGGAACCAGCTCTGTGTGGGAGACTCCAGCCCACATCCCTGTTGCACAGAATCCCAGGGCCAGCTGCAAAAAAATGACAGCTGGGCCGTGCTTCCATCAAAGTTTTGCACTCAAGAGCTTTTTGGGAAATGGGGTGTTCTGTGAAGCAGCTATGTGATGCTGCAGCTGGCAGAATGGGGCCGTTCCATGTGGTTTGGGAGACTTTCACCCCATGGGATGCTGCAACCCAAACACACCCAGTCTCTGGTGCTAGGGAGTGTGGTGGCCTGGGGCTGCAGCTTCAACACTGGGGTGTGTGGGTGGGGGTGTTGAAGTGCTCATGGGCTGGGGAAGGTCAGGGAAAGGCAACTGCTCTGTACAATAGACTTTGAGTGTAGAAGAGCTGGAGCTCAGCTGTTATTTTGGGGGGCCGGAGCCTGTCTACCTGCAGGGTTTGGTCAGATCCTGCTTTTGCCATAGGAGTGGTAGAGTAGGAATTGCTCCTTGGGAAGCAGATTTGGGGAATACATGACAGTGGTTTTATTTGGGTGGCCATAGGAGGCAGCACAAACCAGGTTTTACAGACGCTTTTCACCCTGAGGCCATGCTGAGGTTTCGAAGAGATTTGTTCCCGGAAGGTGTCTAAGTCTTTATCTGATTCTTGGCTTGTCAGAAGTTCCCTGGAGAGAGGGATGGCTCTGACAGCCAGGTGTCATGGGCAGAGGTGGTCATTTCCCCATGTGCCAGAGCTGTGTGGGGCAGAGGGATGGGAGCTGTGGGCACTTGGTGGCTGTCATCCTCGAGAGCAGAGCCCGTGGGCAGGTGGCCACGGGGCAGCTGCTGGCACAGGTCCCTGCCTGGCGTTTGGGCCCTGCCACAGCAGAATGGGGGAAGGTCTGAGTCATCCTGCACATGACACGAGGCTCCCTCGATGCCTGGATGGAGTTTTCATTTAGCCAAGCTGTTGCCTGGTGCTGGGTCTGGCTGCAAGGCAAGAGCTGCAGTGCCCTGGGAAGAACCTGCTGCAAAAGTGTCCCCAGGCTCCTCCTGCCACTGCCATCAAGAAAGACAAGTGGTGTCAGACATGACCCTCTGAAGGGGGCTGACCTGAATGCTTTGGATGCAGGCTGAATTCCCTGGCTGTGTCCAGTCTTTCCCACTCTCCTTCCCAAAGCTGGTGCAGATTGCAGGACAGGAAACCACCCTTGGCATAGCCACATCCTCCAGGGATGGCTGTGAAGCTGGGGGCACTTTGGGGGTCTTGCTTCACCCCAGCTCCCCATGCCCACTGCACTGTGCCACTGGTGTTGGTAAGGGAAAAAAGCCACATCCACAAAGTGTGTGATGGATTTGGGACACACGGGAAGCATTTGACTCTGGAATGGGAAAATACTGTCTAACCCTCTCTGTGCAGAGGCAGGGGAATGGCCTTGCAGACTCTGATCTCTGCTTGTTGTATTAGGGTTGTCTCAGACCCAGGACTAAATTTTTCTTGCTAGCAAGCTCCAGGTGCTGCTACACCATCCAGATGTGCAGCATCATCCCAATAAAGCACTGCAGTTCCCTGCATTAAACCATGGCTGCTGCCGAGCACATTTCCATTCCTCTCCACCTCTTTCTGGCCAATTTTTAGTTTCAAAGGTCCAGTTTAGGTCAGGAGAAGGGAACATCTATGAAGAACAATCCTGCCTCTCAGCAGCTGGGTTTCCAGCATCCTCCCAAGCCAGGGGTTTAGAATCCAGACCTTGGGGGGTGATAGCAAGACTGAGTGGGGAGAAGCGTTTGTGTGGGGCTCGCTTTGAAGGAACTTGGTTCCCAGGACTGAAGGCTGAGCACTTTGTAGCTGGGACTTGGCTGCAGACCCTGTGTTCCCTGTGCTGGAGGCAGCATTCCTGGAGGCTGGGATCCAGGCAGCTGGTGCAGTGCCCATGGATTGTGTTGGAAGTGGGGCTGTGAGTTTGCTGGCTTTAACCACTTCCATCCTTCTTCTCCTATTAATGGATGTCTTGCTCATTTCTAGAAGACAGAGGGAGAGATTGAGCAAAGGGGGGCAAATAAGCCTGCAGGGATGGTGGAGTGGAAGGAGCTCCCCAGCCCCCTGGTAAAGCCAGGACATGGCAGGACTGACTGTATGGAGGTTGTCCTGGTGGGACATCTCTCTGGGTTCACCTCTGGGTGCTGAGGACAGACACACTCAGTGAATGTTGTAAGTGTTCAAGGCCAAGCTGGATGGGCCTTGGAGCAACCTGGTCTCATGGAAGATGTCCCTGCCCATGCCAGAGGGGTGGAAAAAGATGGTCTTTAAGGTCTCATCCAACCTTGTGATTCCATGGTTCTCTGTTGCTGCTCTCTTCTCAGATGCCTTGGTTCAAAGGCTGGAAGGTGGAGCGCAAAGAAGGCAACGCCAGTGGCGTGTCCCTGTTGGAGGCCCTGGACACCATCCTGCCCCCAACCCGCCCCACAGACAAACCCCTGCGCCTGCCCCTCCAGGATGTCTACAAGATTGGAGGTGAGCCCTGCCACTCCTCTGCCTTAACTGGAGTCTTCATTCCATGGGAATTTGGGAATGACATTTCCAGGTGTTGGAGGGATTTGATTCTTCAAACCAGAGATAATGTTGGAGAAAAGGGTGGTAGCTGCAGTGCAAAGGCCCCATTTGAGCCTGGGCTGTCTGGGGTGGAGGGGACATGCCCAAAGGTGCCCAGGGACCAGAAAGGACCAGCAGGTTTGTGAGCTGTCCCCAGGGAACACATGATGCCAAAATGGCTGCAAATTTGTGTGTCCCAGAGATCATGGCTGGCCAGGCAAGTTGGAGGCAGCAAAAAGCATTCTGTGACCCAGATGAGGGACAAGACCAGCAGGGAGGGCCGCTGAAGCTGGTGGAGCTTGGCTGTGACCTGCCGAAGCTTCCCAAATGCTGGTGTCCATCATCGGCACGTCCTCCTGCCGTGCTGTGCCAGCCATGTAGGGAGCGCCGTGGCTGACGCGTGTCCCCTTCCCTCTGGAGAGGTGATGGGGACACTTTGCTCAGCTATAAATACCCTGTGAGTTCTCTCACCTGCTGGCATAAGTGGACAGCACTGCTGACTCCCTGGGGCTGGATTAGGCAGGCACGGCCTTCTCCAGCCCATTCCCACACTTTTCCAAGGATACATGCACTGCAAGGGTTGAACATGGGATTTAGCAGGGTTTTTTATGCAGGCTGCTCTTGTTTGCAGTGGAGATGAAAAGTGGTTAGAGGTCTGTGTCCTCCCCTAGCTCAGCTGGGGCAAAGAGATCTGGTTTTACTGGGAGGCAGGTCCTTGGGGAGCTGAGACACTGTGGGAAGAGGGAAGGTGGAGGCAGCAGGGTGGATGTGGAGGAGCAGATGGGTCCAGCCAACCTTCTCAATCTCTTCAATGTTGTTTCTCTCCATCATTCTTCACCTGCCTCCAAAGGGGAATTTTCCCAAAGTCTCCTGGTGACACAGGCTGTAAAAGATCCCAATCATTTTCTGACCCTCATTTTCTGTCACAGCTGGTGGTGTGGCCGTCAGGGATGCGTAGAGTGTTGTTGCACGCATGCTATGATGTCCTAGTCCTCCAGGCAGGAGGTGCCACAGCTGCTCCAGGAGAAGAACTTTTGGGGCATGTGGATTGAGCAGGACTTTCTGACTGTGGGTTACTTCTTTTTTACAAAACTTTGAGTAGGAATGATGGACTCATAACAATTTTCAATACCCCAGTGTTGATCTGCTGAAAACTTGGGGGTTTTGGGCAAGGAGCAAACATGTTCTTTGGTGAAAACCACCGAAGATGTCTTGCTTTTGCTGAATCCAGGCTCTGGCCCAGCTCTGACCAAGCAGATTGAACTTCGCTGCACTCTGTCCTTGTCTCTGCAGGGATTGGCACAGTCCCCGTGGGCCGAGTGGAGACCGGAATCCTGCGGCCTGGCATGGTGGTCACCTTTGCCCCTGTGAACATCACCACTGAGGTGAAATCCGTGGAGATGCACCATGAGGCCCTGAGCGAGGCTCTGCCTGGGGACAATGTTGGCTTCAATGTGAAGAACGTCTCGGTGAAGGACATCCGCCGCGGGAACGTCTGCGGGGACAGCAAGTCGGACCCGCCGCAGGAGGCAGCGCAGTTCACGTCTCAGGTGAGCAGGGCTGGTGATGCCACCATGCCTCATTTGCCACCATGCCCAAGCTCCCAGCCTTGCCATGACACTGCTCTGTCCCTCAGGTGATCATCCTGAACCACCCTGGCCAGATCAGTGCTGGCTACTCGCCCGTCATTGACTGCCACACCGCACACATCGCCTGCAAGTTTGCCGAGCTGAAGGAGAAGATCGACCGGCGCTCCGGCAAGAAGCTGGAGGACAACCCCAAGTCCCTGAAGTCGGGTGATGCAGCCATCGTGGAGATGATCCCTGGCAAGCCCATGTGTGTGGAGAGCTTCTCCCAATACCCACCCCTTGGTAAGGGAACGGCTCTTTGGAGGTCTCCTGTGGAGGAGCATGAGGGCTCTGTGGGTGCAGAGCTCACATCAGACATGCTGAGCTTCTCCCAGCGGGATGGCGAGGGAGCTGAGGATGTTTTGTTGCTGCCCCATGTGCTGGTAGGCTGGGGTGGGGCAGGCTCTCTGCCGAGCTGAGTTTCTGAAGGCTGGGTTTTCCCTCTGGGAGCAACGAGGTTTCCTTCACAGTTACTAAACCCTGATAGTTTCTGAACACAGAAACATTTTTCCAGTTTCCTCCTCTCTGCCCTAAAACAACTAGTCAGGAGAAGAAAGAGGAAAGTTTGCTCAGTGGAGGCCACCTTTTAAAGTAGGGAAGTGCCATGCTTGAGTTCTAGGATGGTTTGGATTGGAAGGGACATAAAAAAGCCATCTTGTTCCACCCCCCTGCCATGGTCAGGGACACTTTCCACTAGATCAGGTTGATATTGCACATCTGGAAGCTTCAGCAATTCTGGGAGCTTGCAGAGAAGAGATGGGGTTTAAGTTTAAAAAATATTAATTTAAATAGAGGGGAGCCTCAGTACTGGTGGTCAGAGAAAGGATTTATAGCTCAGGAACCTGCTCCAAGGGCAGGGGTAACACATGGCACCATGAGTGGAGGTGTAGACCCCACTACCACTCTCCCAGAAGAGCTCAGCCTCAGAGTCTCACTCGCATTCCCCCTCTCTCCGTCCCTCAGGCCGCTTCGCTGTCCGTGACATGCGGCAGACCGTGGCCGTGGGCGTCATCAAGAACGTGGAGAAGAAGAGTGGTGGAGCCGGGAAAGTCACCAAGTCTGCCCAGAAGGCCCAGAAGGCTGGCAAATGAATCGTGGGCTCCCAGTGCATCGCGCAGAAACCATCCCTGACACCAGGACGCTGCCACCGTCTCCCCCGGGCGCACGTGTGCACATCAGCTTGTAAGAGTTTATATGTCAACGACTGGATGCTCACCATTAAGGTCCAGTGGAAATTCTTTAAAAGGAAAAGCATGTTCCAGCGTTTGTGAGGCTTCATGTTAATTTTACCAATAAAACTGGTGCAACATCCACAGTGGAAAAAAAAAACAACCCAACAAAACCAGACAAACCCCCCCCTCCCAAAAAAAACCAAAACAAACCAACCAACCCAAAAGGTGTGGAGCTGTGTGTGTGTGCATCTGTCATTGAGAGGGGCTGGGTTGGGTGGGGATTGTGTAGTCCCACCTAGAGTAGATGGTGGGGTCGGCACAGGAGGGCCTGGGATGGAAGTAAGGAGGAAGGAAGGCAGTTGTGAGCCCATATTCAGGGCGTTAGCCAGCACCCAGCCCTTCCCCAGCTTGCACCCCTTGACCTGGGTGATTCCCCCAGCCTGAAGCAGCGACAGCTCTCACAGCAGTTGTGATACTCTCCTTAACCAGCTCAAGATTCTAAAATCATTTTCCAGGACCTTTATTTTATTTTTTTCCATGCAAAATAGGCTTAAATTGACCTCCTAGTTATGCCACTGAAAGGAAGGAAAATAGAGCACCCCATGTCTCCTGGAAGGGCGAGCAGCATCACTTTCGGTCTCTGTCATACCCCATCATTTTGGGAGCAGTGACTGAGACTGCCTTCTCTCCCCACCTGCTGCTCTGTCCCCAGGATCCCCCAGCCTTTTCCAAACAACTCAACAGCAACATTTCTTCCTGATTGAAGCCCAGACATGACTCAGGTCTCACAAGAAGCCCCAAAACTCATGGTCTTCACCCAGGGCAGTGTTTTGACTTCCATCACAATCTTGCAGCCCCAGGCAAGGTGTGCACCTCTCCCAGCTCCACTCAGTGCAGCTGTCCCAGTCCAAAGGGCTGTGGGTGCTGAGTGGTTGGGATTGACCAAAAAGCAACAGCCAGGAGCTGTGAGGGGAAAAGAGTGGGAGCACCGAGTGTGAGGAGGAGCAGTAGATGGTACAATGGACCAGGCAGAAGGAGGGAGGTGGTGTGAGAGTTGTGCTGCCACTACAGCATTGTGGGGATGTTTCCAAGGGCCATTTCCTCCCTGGAGGAGGCATTAGCAGCGTGCTGGGGCATCCTGAGCTTGTCTGTGCCTCTGGCTTGGCTTTCAGGAAGAGACAGTACTGGGAACAGGCGGCCCTACATAGTCTCTGTGAAGGGCAGCATCGTGCGAGGCCCTTCCCAGGAGAGCTCCAGAGGCACAAATATCACTGCTGTTTGTGTCACAAAGCCCTTAATGATCCTAATTAACATCTGATGCTCTGCAGCACTGAGTGTCCCCAGGCAGAGCCTCAAGGAGCTGACATCAAGCTGAATTACAGAGAGCTCTGCATAAACTCACCCTGCCTGCTCCCTAGACACTCTCCCCATCCCATGTCCGGGTCTGACAGCCACGGACATGGACCGGCTCCCTGGGCTAAAATCCCCAAAACTGTGCACAGGCCACCAAGGCTCCTCACCCCTCTCCGCACACCCCACATCCACCAGCTTCATCCACAGAAACCAATTTGATGCCAAAGGTCTTTGCAGTACTGGGCTCTCTGAAGTGCTGTGTCCTTGGCATTCCACAAATTGGAAGAGGATCTCGGGATCCCTGCGAGGCACAGCACAGCCACGGGGGAAGGCTGTTTTCCCACTGATACTTTAATCTCATCTTCCAGCTCCTCCTGCATTTCCCAGTTCCCAAGGCGTGTTTTCCCTGAGACAACTTGTGCCTCTTCCTGGGTATTTGCAAGCAGGAGAACATCCTCATGTGCATGATTTTCCTGCATCCTTAAAAGCAGCACCAACAGGAACTCCTGTGGGAATATCCCTCCCATGCTGTTCAGGAACCTCCAGCTCCCTGGTGCCCCATGGAAGCCAGCTGCTGGCACAGCAGGAGTGAGCACCACCGTGGGGTCAGGGGGGGGGGACAGAGAAGAGCAGGAGCAAAGTCTGCACCTCTCCTGCTATTTTAAAAGCAAATACAGGCTTGACAAAACCACGGCTACGTTTCCATAGAAATATGCCAGGGGAGCTGTGAAAGATACTCTGGGAGCACTGCACAAGTGGTGAGGTAATTAATGATGGAACTGCAGAAAAGCAAAAAATATAAAGCCAGAGGACTTAACTCAGACTTGCTCATGGCTCAGAGCAGGGCCAAATTTTCAGCCTCATTTAAGTGTGGGTTGGCACCCCAAGTGATCTGCAGGAGCAGAAAGAAGAGATGGTGCCTGAAGTGAGATCTCAGCAGTAGCAGCAGCGTCCCCCATTTTGGGAGGTTTGGGTCAGGATCTTTAGCGAGACAGAATTAACAGAAATATTGTGATTTAAACCCACTTCAAAGCATAAGCATTTTCCCAAAAGAAAAATATGCTGCATTCCTGGGCATCTCAACGCAGTATCAGTGAAGCCACAGCCTGCCTCCAGCCAAACCTTGGGTTTGAATCCCTTTTGGATCAGTGTTTTGGGACTGGATCAACAACCCACCACGTGCAAATCATTGCCTGGCCCCACAGGGCTTGCAGGCAAACAAGCAATGGTGCCCTTAGTTTGACATGATCCACTTTGGGATCCTACCAAAATGATAAGCAACCCAACAGGCCCCTGAACTGGACCACAGGTGGATTTTGGCAAAAAATTTTGAGCAGTGAGCTCAAGCTGGTTTTGGAACTATCAGCACCGTGTCAGAGCAGGTGGGTGTATGTGACCCATGGCAGGTGATAGAGCTGTGGTGGTGAGATGGATTTCAAAATACCAAATTCTCCTCCAGTTGCTCCCTGCCATGGGCAGGCATGCTGGGGCAGGCATGCTGGGACCCCACAACCCAGAGCTCAGAGGCATTTTTTCATAGCAACATTTATTGTTTTGGAGTCATTTTCCATCCCAGTCCTCCCTGAAGGCGTCGCGGTGGCTGCTTCCCGTCGCAGACTCATCGGTGCCATCTCGTGGAAACGGGGACAAAGTCCTCCTGGAACAGCTGCCAAGCAGAGGAAATCCAGACCCACGTCCCTGATCCTGGCAAGGCAGCACGTCCAAAGCAAAAAGAACAGCCCGGGGAGACGCATTGAGGACCAGAGTTTGCAAATGTGATTGTATTTCCTGAAATTAAAAACTGGTGGGAGGAAAATTACTCGAGGTTGTAGGAAAGTCAAAAACCATCAGGGCGGGCTCCACTGTACAGCTGGGGATCAGCTCTTCAAGAGAAGAGAACCCAAAGGACCTGGAAGAAGAGGGAAGAAGAGAGAGGTGTGTGAGGCTGGATGTGAACCAGCACCCAGTTTCCCAAAGGGACGTAATCTCCACGGTGCAGCACAGCCTGTGCACAGCATGGCACTGATGCCTTGGTGGGGGTTTCTGATGGAGAAGGGAAGATCCCAGGAATGGGACCATCCTTCAGGTGTGAATGGACACCTCTGCCAAACCCCAGCCTGGTGCTGGCTGCTCTTGTGGCATCCACCGGAGATGAAGGAATGAATACTTCTTCTTTCCCACCTCTACCCTCGTGTCTGGCTGTGTGCTGTTAATAATTTAAGGTAAGTTTTCTTAATCCACTGGAGCTGATTGGCTGACTCAGCAGGCATTTGGGGCTGCTCTAAAAAATTTATAAGGCTTTTGCAAGATTGCAAGTGGAATCCAGGCTGCAGATGCTGAGCTGGGGGAATTCGAACTGCCTGGTGCCCTTCTGCACTTGGAGCGGAGTTAAAGCATCAGCCACAACCTCTTGTCAGTCTGGGCAGGTCCCTGCAGAGAGGGGGCACAGGCCACACGTCACTGGCGTGCAGGAAACCTCTCCAGTCAGGGCAGTTGCTCTCCCATGGCTCCGTCATCTGTCACCAGATTTTGCTGAACCCTAACCCCACGCAGGCAGTGAGGTCCTGCCTGTCTCCTGCTGACTCAAAAGTCTTGGTGGCACCTGGAGCATTTCAACAGCATTTGAAGACACACCCCACTAAGGGAGAAAAGCAAATGAGCATCTCCTGACCTCCCATTCTGTTTCTGCTGCCTTGGGTGTCAATGTCACTGACTGCCAGGGAGGCCAAGGTGCCCTTCAGCCCAGAATTCCCAGAGGACATCACCCAAGGGGGTTCTGCCATCGCCTGCTGGAGATGGAGATGCTGAATCATCTGTGGTAGAGGTGGGAACGATGCACATGCAGCACAAAGTGACTACACGACCTCAGAAAGTGACTTCGTCACTGACCGATGTCTTTCCTTGTGTCCCAGCAGGTGCTTCTCCTCTCGTTGGGAAGCTGCACAGCACATTCCACCTTGCAAAGCTGCACTGCCAGTGGGTAGCTCTCCATCCAGCGTGGGTGTGAATCACCTCTGCTCTGCTCTCCAGCCCAAATGTCTGGGCTTGGCCTCTTTCTGAGCAGATCCACACAACGTTGGGCACTCAGGTCTGAGCAGATGGGGCTGGGGCCATCCCCACAGCCTAGGCAGTGCCTGGCCCAGTGGGGATGAGGAGCTCTCCCTGGGTTTAGCCTCCTTGGGGCTGGACACAAATGCCTCAGACTAAACCTTCTTAGGAAAAGAGGGTGGGCCAGACCAAAAGTTGGGGCAAAAGGCTGATCAAGGCAGAGAACATCCTATGCCTGGGTGGGTCTCACCTCTCCATCCCGCTTCCATCACACCCCCTTCACAAAGTCCATCAGCCATCCTTGGCCCCAGAGGTACAAATTCAGAGAGGAGGGTGGCAAACCAGGCCCTCCCCTCTCCCCCCTGGCATTTCGTAACATGCCAAGGAGCAAACCCGGGAGTTTTTGACTCATTTCCTTTAACCACCTCCCTCTACATTCCCCCAGTGTGAGATCCACATTTTCAGGTGCATCTGCAGCCAAGGGAGCACAAAGCAGCAGCTCTGGCCAGGGCAATGCACCACGTCCCATCCTTCTCTTGGCCTGTGCCCTACCCTGTGCAGAGATATTGCTGAGCTGAAGAGAAACTGGAGCTGTAGCACAGCCCAGGGTCCAGCTCCGGGCCAGACCCCGCCCTTCTGCCTCGGGTAGCGTTTGGCCACCACTCCGATGTTTTACGTAGAGGTACAGCAGCATCTTCAAATAACTCATTTCATCTCTGCTCACAAACACTCCTTTGCTGCCTACAAATTTAGGATGGCCTGGTTTTGCTTAGTCTAAATGATTTGCAATCATCCCGTGTCTGGCACTATTCTCGTGCCTTATATCTGCTAAATGTTCTCTGCAGTCCCGGCCAGCCACAGCCGAGCACTAGAGTGATGAGTCTGGAAGCAGCCAGGCTTTGGGATGGGAGTACAAGTAGGGGAAAGAGAAGACGAGGATCCCCGGATATCAGCTTTGTGGGGATGTGATGGGTGTGACAGCAGTTACTTCGCACAAGCTGCGGGTTTCTGAGCTGGGTTTTGGTGTGGGGCGGCAGTGCAGGGGACACAGGAGTGTCTGTGCCAGCCCTGCCACCTCTCACACATCAGCGGGATGGGAAGATCCTCTCCAACGCGCGCCAGCTCCTGGGACACAGCCTGGAATTCTCCCCCAGCACCGACCTGAAGGACTGCGGTGACAAGAGAGGGCGGCTCATGCCGGGCGGGAGGCGGCTGTGATTTATGGGGCCGCACCGGCCCCTCGGATGCTCCGAGCGGTTCCCATTAGAGCGATGGCTGGGAGGGAAGCGCTGCCGCAGGTCGATAGCTTTGGTGTCCTCCCCGCCCATAAATCTCCGCGGGGACCACGGGGGATGTGCAGGGAGCGGGGACAGGGAGGGGCGGCTGAGGCTGAGCGCGTCTCCCGGTGCGGCTGAAGTCCCTCTCGCGGGGTGGCCCGGGCAGCCGGGCTGTGCCCAGCTGACAGCTCCTGTCAGGCTACAGACACAGCTCAGTTTTAAAGCTGCCTCCCTTGCTCTGCCTGCACACGCAGGCGAGCACACAGAGATGCTGAATGAGAGGTTTTGAGGGCACAGCCGGAGCGTCCGGATGCCCAGAGGACAGGAACAGCCTTTGGAGCAGCGTGAGCAAGACAAAGTTGCGAGAACAAAGCAGGGGCTGCATGAAAATCAGGCTGGAAGTGAGGAAATGTCACCCTGCAGGCACAGCACCCGCATTTTTGCCTGGGGGAACGTGCCCAACGTGCTTGATCCTGCTTTGCCCAGCACCAAGATCCCGAGATGTTTAGCAGGTGCTTCCCAGACAGGATCCAAAGTGAGCCCACAAAGAGGCAGTTTCATGATCAGTAGAACCAGGGGTGTCCATTTTCACATGGATTTATGTTTTGAATAATGTCCTGTGGGTTCTCTGATGTCCATTATTATCGTGCCCATGCATCACCATTTCCCGCAGTGAGGAGATTTCTGCCCTCTCTCTCATCACATATTCTCACTCAAAGCCATCTGAAACGTCCCCCCTATCTTTAATAGAGAAGATAAAAATTTCCCAAAAGCTCTGCAGTTATTAAAGGAGAGAAGGGAGATGCAGATGCACATACACCAGCTTACCTAAAGACCTCAGGTTAAAGATAAATAAATCATAAACCCTTGCCCTTTCACGTTCTTTTGATTTCCCAGGTGTCCAGGCTGAAAGACTGAAGGCAGCCTGCAACAAAAGCCCATGGTGCAGGGAAACTACGAATTTAGTTACTTCAAGAGTTTTTCTTTGCAGATGACACATGGTGTGTGCTGTGACAGAAGCAGGAGCATGGAGACAGCCGCGTCTGTCTGGCAGCTCCCCAACAGAACACTTCAATTTTTTAACCTGAAACGTGGATCAAAAGCAACCCTCCTAACTAAAATCAAAATCTAATATTCCTTCTTTAGCATTTTTGGAATGGAAAAAAATTACATGGAAGAAACGGAAAGCAGATTTTTTTAGATTTGGAAGGGGTTTTTTTTAATCTCTCTCAATAATGAAGGGGTAAAATAATTCGCCTTAAATCTTTTCAGTATTTTAGTAATTGGGTTTGGTTTTCTTACTTGCCACATCTGGAGATTTTGACATTTCAGTAAGAAACAAAAAAATTGAAAAAAAAAAAAAGCTTTTGCAACAAAAAAAGAAAACAATTTTTTCACCATGCAGGTTTAGAGCTTTTGCATCTCCTCATGCTGCTCCCCTCCTGCTGGCAGGGACCCTCCCAGCCAGCACCTTGTACCCCCTTTCCCTGCTCTTCTCTAAGGAATACCCCATCCCTGGGACAAGATACAATGGGATTATCTCTTTCACACACCCCTTGTGATCCAGCACAGCTCCCCAAGGGCTGTAACCCCAACAGGGCTGGAATCCCCTCACATCCTGCCCCAGCATCTCGTGCCCTATACACCAACCCCCCTTTTATGCCCCAGCACCTACCAAGGTTGGGCTCTAGAAGGTCCCTCCCAGCCCAGGACACCTGGGACCATTTGGAGCCCATTTATTTGAGCTGGTTTCCCTTCCATGGCAGGATAAAGCACAGAGCAATCTGATGTGCCCCTCCTTGCAGAGATGATGTGTCAGAATCAGCTATTTCAGTATGGGCTTGTTTCTTTTGGATGACAACCTCCAGTCCCTAAATATTCATGCAGGTTTTGATTCAGCTTTGAAGCTGGTGGGAGGCAGGTGCTTGAATGGGAACAAAGCACCTAATGGGCTTTATGGGACTGAGTCCCAGCCAGGATGCAGTTATGGTTCTGGGAGGTGCTTTACTGGGAGCAGAGCCAGTCCTTAGCTGGGTTCCAAGCTCCTGAAACCAGGCAATGCTGGAAGAGCTCCTAGATGAGACCAAGTTTAGTTTTGTTGCTGTAAATTGGGTATTGTGGAGAGCCCAGCGCTGGTTTGGAGACACGGGAAGGGGGCTGCTGGTGGGAAATCTTCTCCATCTCTGAGTGGTCATCCCCAAGGAGCTTGTGGTGGCCATCAGGGTGTGGGAGGAGGTCCTGGAGTGGCCCTGTCATGGGGAATGAGGGCTAAGAGCACTGAGGTGATGGATATTTGATGGTGTGGCTTTGGTCCTTGTGGGTGCAGGAAGAGGCAAAAACCCAAGGAGGTCAGGAGGAACAATGTGAGCACTGGGAGATGTGAGGGATGACTAAGAGAGCTAAATTTACAGAGTCTGGGAAAAGGAAGGCTCAGGGGCAACTGTGGTCACGGGCTAAAAATACCTTCAAGGTAACAGCATAAATGAAGAAAGGGAATTACACGTGGTCCCAAAGGAGGCGAGGGCAGGAGATGGAGCTGGAGGGCAATGACAGAAGCAATTGGGGCAATGGAGAGTAGAGATGGGGAAGGAGACCTGGCCAGTGGGGAATTTGCCAGAAGGGTTTGTGGCAGCTGAGCAGAGCAGAAGCAGAGCAGTCAAAAGGTGACAGGGAAATGGGCTGGGTGCTGGTCCCTCCGTGACTTATTTTATGCTTTGTGGGTGCTCTGAGAGCAACACAATTTAACTCAAGAGAATTCACCTTAAGTTGGATTTTTTTCCACTTGTTTCTCCTTCCACATGCCCAGTCAAGTAGATGTTCTTTCCAGAAACTGGTTTTCTTTACTGTCAGACCTCCACAGCACAAATTAATATTTAGATCGCAGCAATTTTAATCACCCTTAGAAAGGAGGAATATAAATTTCTAGTTAAGAATGGAGTGTGTGTGTCTCCTAAGTCAGTTCAGTGTAACTCAGGGAGATTTCTGTTCATACAGTCAGACGCTTCCAGCTGCAGCTCAAGCTGATCTCATATAGCAGGATTTGTCGTGGGTTTTTCTGGAGCAGCCTCCAACGAGGTCAGTGCTGTCTGAGAACAGGGCAGGAAGATGGATGGTGGCACAGAAATTTTGCATCCAATAAATATGTAATATAAAATAAGCAGCTCTGTCAGCAGCAGGATGAAGGGAGCCTGGCTTCTTCTTATCAGCATGTTGCTTGTAAATTCTGATTGAGGATTTTTTTAGTGACTGGGAGGGGTGGCCTCCTCATGGGTACCTTTTCCTGTGCCTGGTAAAGATGAGAAAGCACTGCAAAATCCCCTTTGGAGGGGGAAGAAGGAGACATTGGGGAGCCTCTGTCTATCAAGGCTTTTAATGAAAATTGATAGAAACTTAATTAGCATTGAAACCGATGACTGTCAGATTTGATTTGAACTGGAAAACCATCTGGTGCATCTTCATTTCAGGTGATTAAAAAAAAAGTCAAAAAAAAATCAGTGGCGATACTATGGTCGTGACTGATTGCCAAGAGCAGCCTTTGCTCTCTGCCCAGTTTGAGCCCTCTTGCTCTCGAGGTGATCCTTCTGCACCAGTGTCCTCACCACCGTGCCAACCCTCTGCAGCTCTGCCCACATCTCCCCCTCCAAAATGTGGAAGCTTTGGCTGAGCATTGCCTTCTATTCTAGCCAGAAATGTCACACTCACCTCTCTCCTTTGGAAATCTGTACTTTAGAAATCTAAATTGTCTCCATTTGTGCACGTGAATTATCTTTCCTGCAGCATTTTTTTCTCTGAGGGCTGCACCTTATGCTGGAGAAGCATCCCCTTCCAGGTTGAGTTCCTTGTATGAACCAACCTCTCTTGGGTCAGGGCTGCTGGTTTCAAAGCCAAAACTGATTTGGCATGTGTTGGGGAGAGTCAAGCAGGGAAGAGACACGAATAATCAATAGACAGGGGCTCTCTGGGGCTGTTTCCTGCTCAGAGAAGAGGATGGGGTGGTGGGAGGTGAGGGGGAGCTGAAGCAGAGCGAGATGGGTGGACACTGGGTGCAGAGAGACCGAGCTGTTCGTGTCTTTTCCCTTGGCAGGTTAGTGCTGCTGGGATGTTGCAGCATCCTGTACGAGGGGAGGTAAAGCCATCTGCTTTAGGGTTTGAAAATAGCTCTGGGAGAGAGCTGTGAGTTATAAAACCCAGGCTATGGGTAGCACAGTTCACACAAACCACCAGCTGGGTGGGGATGGAGAAAGGGCTCCCGTTCAGTGTTTCAAGCAGAAATTTATCCCTGGAGTCATTCTACATATTTTTTACACCAGTCATTTCTTACTACAGCTCAACAATTGCCAGGGGACAGAGCATGGACTTTCTGCATCTTAACATGGATTGATGGATTTCATCCTACCTTCAGGGTCTAAGCTATCTGCCATGGTGTTTGTGTTTTAAAGCCATCACGAGTGTTGAAAGCAAAGGACTGACTCAGTAATTCTGTTTGTTTGTGGAGACATAATGTCCTTGGATCAGATAAAAGCACCTTCCCACTCCTGCTTTTATATACCTCATTAATTCCCAGTGTTAATGGCTGTGTCTTGTCTTCTGCCACCCAGGAGAAGTAGCACACAAGTGACTTCATCTCTGAAATTACCTGCTGCAGGCTCCGTGCAGGACATCACAGCTCAGTAAGTGTTTGTGTCCCAGCTGTTCCCAGAGACTGCTGCTCCTCTCAGGGCTGCAGCTGGCCAGGCACTGGAGACTGGATCAAGGGACAGCTCCTGTGAGCTGGTGGGGTGGGAGGTGGGGCTGGAAAGGGGAAAGCCATGTGTTTCTGAACACTCAACTACAGCTGGCGGTGCCAACCCATGCAATAGTGTAAAAATGGAGTTAGAGATGCCCTAAGAGTCCGAGGTGAAAAGAAAGAAGGGGTGAGGCTAGAACAGGCCTTCATCCACAATTTCAGGCCTTTTCCATCTCTCAAGGACCACTCTGATTACAAAAGGAGGCAATCCTTGATGCCACTTGCTCTCAAGGCTTGTCTTTGTGGATTTGCCTCCCTCCCAAGCAAAGCAACAATCCCTGACAGTCCCTACAACCACGCCGTGCCTTTCCTCAGCTCCCCCATGCCTTGGAAAGGGTGAGATCCCACCCCTTACCTTTCCCACTCTCGATTTCTGGTGGTCTCAGAGATGCAGGATACCCAAAGCTGTGCTGCAGTGTGACACTGCAAATGGCCAACTAATGAGGCAAAGATGAGCGCTTGAATTTAGATTCTTCTTTAGGGCTCACAGACTATTTGTAATCTTGAATTTGTTAATTGAAAATTGCTTCCTTTGTTTGTTGTTGGCCTTTTTGTGGAGGGGGATATTTCCTGCTTTGGGTCTGCGTCACTGGATCTATAATAATGCACTTTGTACATTAGTGCCAGGCACATTTGTAATTGGCCACCCTATTAAAGAACACTAATGATCTTACAAGTGTTCACAAATAATGAATAGAATGGCCCCTCATTGAATTGAGCAATTTATTCACTGACATACTTGCTGATCTG
The DNA here is from genome assembly GCF_009650955.1 of Corvus moneduloides. Lineage (NCBI taxonomy): Eukaryota > Metazoa > Chordata > Aves > Passeriformes > Corvidae > Corvus > Corvus moneduloides. The sequence continues at coordinate 8,948,912 of NC_045492.1, forward strand.
TTTTTCCAGTATTTAACCCAGCTTTAGTTTTCTGTCTGCCTTGCAGAGATGGCTTCTCTTTCAGCCATGTGTTGGAGAGAATATGGGTCACAGGAAACGTTCTGTTCATACAAAATGTAGGGCTGCTCCACGCTTGCTCTTCTCTCAACGTGCATGACAGGGTTTGGGCAGTGAGAGGCAGCAGCTTTAATCTCAGTGCTCCTCTCATCCATTAGTTCTCACTGGGATCCTCCTGAGGAATTAGGAGAGGACCAAAAAGCCAGGACTTGCGAAGTGTACTCTAAAAGGTTATGTTGGTTTTCTCATTTAAATATGAGTTTCAGGAAAAGCTGGTAACAGTACAGACTGGCAGGATTGGTTTTCCAATTAAACACAGCCCTGGGTGGCTCCTGCAGCCATAAAACTCGGGGCCATCATTTTCCTGCTTCCCTACTAACATTGTGTGGAGGTATTTGTGATGAAAGGAGCAGCTTATCTGAGCTTGCAGTTCATTTTACATACAAAAAGTTTTGTCCTGAAGCCTTGTTTTACTTAAGAAGAATATGCAGAGGTGTGCACTTCACAGACCACTTGTGATTTTTTGGGTTGTAAGGGATAGAACTGTTACTGGAAAGGAGCTGATGATCTTTGACTTGATTTTATTTGATTGCAGGTCTTCCCATTGAACTGCTAAGAACCCATTCCATGGAGGATAATTATGTGGGGCAGGCACCTCTGTCATATCTTCTGCAGTCTCCCTGTCTTCTCCTGAGTCCTGTGAAGGTGTGTCAGGAGGAAATATTCCTTGGGGCAGAATCCAGCCATGGTGTAAGGGGGAAAAATGGTGCTACTAGACTATAAATACTGGGGTGTTAAAGAGCTGATTTGTGTCAGCACATCTGGAAATGGACTTCCTATGCTGGGAGTTTGGCTTCTGAACCCCTTGGTGACCACATCATGATGGGGTTTCAGTGCATGAAGGAAGCTGAATTTGGGCTTCCAAGATGATAGGTTGGGCCTTCGGGAAGCATGGAGAAAGGGAATGACTTTGCACGCTGGGATTTGTGAGAGGTGGAGCAGGACTGTTGCCGAGTGGGCTCATGAACATGGGGCATGGATTGGGTCCCTCCTGTGAAGCTGCAGCAATGTCTGCACTCGCTGCCTGTGGGACCACGGGGATGGGCATCCCCTCCCAGGGTGCTGCCCAGCCCTTCCCGGGGGTGCAGAAGGAGCCCTCCCCGTGGTGATTTTGAGGGGGGTGACAGAGCCTGGTTTTGGGAGCGGACACTGGGTTGGGGGCAGGGGGAAGATGTTGTATGCTGATCTGAGAGTGGGATGTCAGAGCCCGCTCTCGGAGGGACCTACATTTGGGGGAACAATGCCAGACCCTGATTTTCTTGAGGGGCGCGGCCGGAGTCGCTTTTTTTTAAATTTTGGGGGGAGAGGAATGGCAAACCCGGATTTTTGGGAGTGGAGGCAGCGCGAGAGGCGGCTGCCGGCGGGGGATGCCAAGGGTTAAGGGGGCGGGCGGCGGCGGGGCGGCGCTGGCGGAGCCGATTGCAGCGGCTCTTGCGGCTTCGGCTGCGCCGGGCGCGGAGCAGCGGCGGGGAGCGCGGGCGGAGCCCCCGCCGGAGCCCCCCGCCGCCCCCGGCCCCGCCGCCCCCCGCCGCCACCATGGTGCAGAAATCCCGCAACGGAGGCGTCTACCCGGGGCCCGCCGCGGAGAAGAAGCTCAAGGTGGGCTTCGTGGGGCTGGACCCGGGCGCCCCGGACTCCAGCCGGGACGGAGCGCTCCTCATCGCCGGTTCCGAGAGCTCCAAGCGGGGCAGCATCCTCAGCAAGCCCCGCTCCGGGGTCTCGGGCAGCGGGAAGCCCCCCAAAAGGAATGCTTTTTACCGCAAGCTGCAGAATTTCCTCTACAATGTGCTGGAGAGACCGCGGGGATGGGCTTTCATTTACCACGCATACGTGTGAGTAAAAGGGTGGGGGGCAAACCTGATGGCAGAGACCCCCGCCCCCTGTTCGGTGTGCCCTCCTCCATCCCCTCAGCCCCCCAAATGCGCCGGAGAGGAAGGATGCTCCAGCTGCAGAGCGGGTGCGGGGAAGGGATGCCGGGTGCCAGGGCTGGTTGGGGAGCCCCGGGGGATGCTGCGGGGGGCGGCGGCTGAGCCGCTGCCCCCCATCCTCTCCCAGAGCAGTCGGGCCGCCCGGCCGGGCCGCCGCTGCATCCCGCATCCCGAATCCCGCATCCCGCATCCCTCGCCCCAGCCCAGGCGGTGCCCGGGGACGGGGCGGTGATGGCCATCCGGGGAAGGGGGCGGGGGGGAAGGAGCTGCCCCTGCAGAGCTGGCGGGTGGCTCCCAGGAGAGGTGCGATGCAAGGAGCCCCTGTCGCCCCCTGCCCGCTCCTGCTTGCGGGGGAAGGGGCTGCTCATACGGTCGGTGCAGGGGGCTGGAGCAGCGGGAGTGATGGGTAGCGACTGTTCCTCCGTCTTGCTTGAAATCACCATAGCAATGCTGTGAGCAGAGGAACAAAAAGCTCTGCTCAGGCACCGTCTCTCCTCCCCCCCACCCCCCAGCATCCTTCCCTCCCCGGCCCCATCTTTGCCTTCTGGCTGGCTGCAGTCGGTTTGGGTCTGGGGTTGGTTCTGGGGCTCTGCTCAGGGTTATGGAGGTATTTCTTGTCCCCCGTGGGAAGCGTCTGAATGGGAGATGTGTCTAGAAAGAAATGCTAATCAGTGTCTGGGGCTCCCTGCCTGTACGGCCGAGCGGTAAACAAAGGAGCATCCCTTAGGTGCACATCTCCCCCCTGGTACCCGGGTTTTGGGCAGAAATGGCCCCGCTGACCCGCGTTTGGCAGAAGGATTCCCATCTCTGAAGCACTGCTGCATAGGAGAGCAGATGACTTCCCGTTGTTCCCAGGATTGCGAAGGGAGGGTCAAGATAAATCTCGGTGTTACTGCAACTCCCTTCCCTCTGGGACTTTCCACAGTCCCACTGGGCTCTTCCGCAGGCCTGGGCTCAGGCTGGGATGCTCCTACCCTGGTGCCAATGGTTTTTTTGTTTAGTTTTTGTGTTTTTCCTCATGGCCAGGGCCTCTGCCAGCCATAGCAAAAGGATTTTTGGGGATTTTTCTGGTTTTTTCCCCCCTCCATCCTTTTGCTGTTATGCTGCTGTAAGATAAGGAGTTGGGATGTGCTTTCTGCTCCTCAGCCATTTTGTACAATGAGGCCTTCCTTGGAGGTGTTGGTGGGACCAGTCAGAGAGGGGAGATCCTGGCTGGGTGGAAGGGGGAGCTTTGCTGAGCACTGCAGCGAGTTGGGGTCCTTGGGGAAGCTCATCCCCCCAGGGAAATGGGAGAGGAGAAGAGAGAGCATCTGTGGAGCTCAGTTGCAGCTACGATGAGGAGTGTGAAGTCCAGCACTGGGCATACTGAGCACCCTTCATGCTGCCATCCATCCTCTGGAGTTGTGGGTGGTTTGTGTCGCAAAATCTTCCAGAACCATGTGGAGGGGCCAAGTGTTCACGTTATGAGCTGGGTTATTGCCTGTGTGTGTGCACTGAGGGTGGGGATGTTGTGTGCAGCATTAAATGCAGGTGAGACCCCAGCTGGGGATGCTGGGGTGACAGTGACAGAGATGGAAGGGGCTGAAAGCCGAATGTCAAGCAGAAGGTGAAGCTTGTCCGTGAGGGCTTTACATACATCTTTGGCTTCTTCAGCTGCTCTGTCTTAACTTCTGACCTGTTTGGCTCTCTGCGGCGGGGTTTGCTTGGGCAGCCAGGAATGCTCCCAGGGCAGGAGTAGGGTCACCCTAAACTGCCCTGTTCCCAGTGCCAGGCTGTTCCCAGTGCCCCCTGGCTCTCACCATGTAGCTGCATCCCCCCCAGCCCAAGTACCTGCATTTGTTCTGGGCTTGTGACTCCACTTGTATCCGCTGTGACACCACAGGGAGCCATGCAAAACCAGCCTCTGCCCCCACCCCTCACGTACCTGCTGGGAAATGGAGGCTGAATTCAGGGCTGAAGTGGTAATTGCACCAACGTCTGTGAAGTGGCAGTGATATGATTATTTTTTTACAGTGCATTGGGAAGTTCTATGGACTCCCGTGTCCTGTACCATACACATGATAGGTTTAGCCTTGGCAGTTTGCTGATACAGTGTTTGGAGAGCTGAAGGATATGGGAAACTTCACACAAAGTTACCAGGATAAGCTCCTGCATCAGTTATCCCCCCTTGCTGCCCGGGTGAGTGTAGTGTGGCCTGTGCCAGGTCTGTGGGTGTTGGAATGGGTTTTGTAACTGGAAGTCAGTAATGCAGACAGGACAGATAAAAAGCTTATTCAAAGATGTGGGAGGATGACAAGATTGCCTCAAGGTCACAAAGTTTGTGTGGAAGAGCTGGAGCCATTTCTATGTCCCGATAACCAGTGCAGTGCCCTACCTGTGCTACTGGGGTCACTCTGTCTCCTCCTGCCCCAAACCCCAAACCCCATTTTGTGCCAAAGCCTGGAGCACAGAATCACCTTTAGCCCTCATCCTGCAGGAATGGCAGTCCTGAAGAAGACTGTGGATGAGAATGCCCTGTCCTGCCACTGTCTTGGGCTCAGTCAGCCCCCCCCTACTACCAGCACCGCTATTTCCCTGCTCCTGCTGCTCACAGGGACTTTCTTGCATGGAGATTTATTTCCAGTGTGCATGAGTTTGTGATGCTGCAAGGCTGGGGTTTAGCTCATAGAGATGCTCACAGACTCAGCTGCCTTTCCAGGCATGGAGCTGCTCCGGGGCTGCTCAGGCAGCTCCCTGCATCCAAAGCCAAGACAAAAACTACTGGGACTCTCCCAGTGTGGAGATGTTTCAAGAAATATGAGAGGTGCCTCTGGGTAAGTACCTCTGCTAAATTCCTGCCTGCAGAGGCCCAGGCTGGTTCTGCACCGGGCCACTGATGCTCTGCCTTGAGATGCCTGTGCAGGTTGCATTTATTTCCAGTGCTGCATCCTAGATCGAATCCATCTGATTTCATTCCCCACCTCTTCCTGCTGTCGATCATCCCCTTTCACAGCATTTCATGCATAAGAAATCAGGGAAATTCAAACCAGGGAAGCTCTCACTCCCCCAACCCCGGTCTCATCTCAGATCTTGCCTCTCTAAAAGCGCCGTTACCTCTGTGAGCAAAAGCACGGTTTTATATTTCTGTGTCATGATTCATTTTTGTGCTTAATAGCTCTTCCTACACTGACACAACTGGGTGACCTGCTCTTGGGAGCTGTGTGTATGATATATACGATATATTTTGCACAACCCCATGGACAGCTGAGCCTGGTGGGCCCTGTTTTTGAGTGTAGCTAGAGGTGCTCTCTGGCTCCCAGAGGTCTGAGCCTCCCTTATCTCTCACCTTCTTCTGATATTTCTCTCAACATCTTTCTATTCCTCCCCATGGGGTTTTTTTTTTTGTTGTTGTTGTTTTTTGGGGTTTTTTTTGTTTTGTTTTTTGGCAGATCCTTAACAATGCAGCACATGGCTTCATTCTGTTCAAGGCTGAGCTGAAACTTGAAAAGTTGAGCTGTGTTTAAAGAGCAGGTCAGGCTTTTTGAGGGGTGCAACAGCACTTCGATCTCAGGGTAGCTCTCTGTACATGTGGGCATTTGGCTTCCAAAATTTTTCCATTTTATTACTCTGAATAATTTTTTTTTCCCTTCTAGTCCTTTTGGCTTGGTTTCTGTAGCCTGCCCTGTGCTCAGGAAGGGCTGTAATACTTGAAAGTGATTTTTGTCCCTACCTGCCAACTTATTTCAGGAGGGATGACTGTTCTGTGCCAGCCTTAGCAATGTACTTGCACTGGGCATCCCCATGGTCTGAGGTGTCTGGAGACACATTTGCTGATCCCTGGGTGAGCTGCTCATGTTGGGTCCCTGAGGTGATGAAGGGGCAGCTTTTGGAGCAGTGGCACGAAAACAGCCTGGATTCAGGCACTTTTAAAGCTGCATGCTCAGGAACCAACACAATTCTTGCGTTTCCTACTTAGAATTTACAACCCTAATGCGTCTCTTTAACTGTGTTAAAAATAGTTTGGGTGCATTTTTCATCTGCATACTGTGCACCATACATTTAGTTAATTAAGCAAGTGCATGGACTTAAATTATAATAAGGAGGAACATTTCCTCCCTGTCTAATTCTATTAAAATTTCCTTGTACCATCTCCATCCCATTTGTTCTTCCCTTTTCACCCAGACAAGCCACCTCTCTCTCCAGTGTCCTGCCTGCATCCTGGCATGGCCATGGCTGGCACGGGGGGGAGCATGGAGAGTGGATGAGGTGCTTCCCTGGAGTTCCAGGTTTTTCTTTGCAGAAGTGGCCTTTTTTGTGACCCCTTTCACTCCTCAGAACTGATAAAAGCATGGTTATTTCACATAGATCCGTTCCCAGATAATCTCTTACATCAGAATTCGGGGTAAATGTGGTCTGACAGTCTCGATTGTCCATCCCCAAGCCCTGAGGAGTGGTGGTTCATGGGCAGCCCTCACCCACAGCCAGGGTTGTTGTGGGCAGGTATGATGCCACCAGACTCAGCCCATCCACCAGCGACGTACAGGGACCTCTCCTGGCTTCTCCTTCCCCCCTCCAGGTTGAGCGGGATGAAGGGGCCAGTACAGATCTCCCACAGGTGCTGATCTTAATGGACCTGCTGGGCTCTCACCTCCAGTGCTGCTGCCCTGAGCTGTGGGGTCGTGTCCACCCCAGGGACCCGGGGACCTTCCCTGTGGGATGCCTCACGAGCTCCTCTCCAGCTGCTTACTCAGAGCTTGGTGGGAGCAACCTGATTACAGTCGCTTTAATGTGTCACGTTCCAGCCATCACATTCGCCCCACACTGACATTAAGTAAATGAAAAACAAGCTGATCCCCTGGGCGACCTCCTCTTTGTGCTGCAACACACCTCAACTAGATGAGTCTCACTATGGCTCGATGTATAAAAGAAAGGAATAACCCAAAAGGCAAGCCCCAAATCCTGTACTAAAGGGAAGATGGGCATAGCTCAAAGAGATATGGTAAAAAAAAAAAAATCAGGTTTCTTGATTTGGTTTTTTTTGCATTTCAGCAGAAGGAAGGGATGACAGGGTGAGACACGGTGTCATTCCTTTGGCAAGGCAGGGTGAGCAGGGCAGAGGATTTGCCTGCCAGGCATCAATGGTGCTCACAAGGATACAAAGCATGTGAATTTAGTGTTTGGCTTCTGGGAGTTAAGTAGCAAACACTTAGCCCTGTATAACCCTTTTTAAGGTAGCCCAAATGCTCAGTTGGTTTCTTAGTTCCAGAAGAACAGATTATTCTTTAAATAGTGGTGACAAGGAGATGTGCCAGTCCCTTTTCCTGCCATGGAATCTCCTCTAGAACAGATATGGTAGAGCTGAGTGGTTCCTACAAAGGGTTAATGGCCTGTCCCTGTTGGTGTGATGGCCCTGTATATCAAAGAGAGGAGTCTCCAACACTGAGCTACACATTTCTTTAGAGTAATGCGGTGATTTTTATCCCCCCATGATCCTAAAGGAACCACATTGCAAAGCCAGACTGTTGTGTTGGTCTGAACTGGGTTTCATGGCTGTATTTAGAATGCATTTAGAGTGTATTTAGATGTACTTGAAGGGTGAGCACATGATGGCAAAACCAGGGAGCACAGAAGGACGGTGGGTGCTGGGTCCTTCACCACCATATATTTAAATGCCTCCTAATCAGGTTACAAGACAAAAAGACTTGGGCTGTTCTGACAGTCACCTGTGACAAAAGATGATTCCACCAGGACTGCAGGAGTAGACCAATGTAAATTTCAATGTAAATCTTTTCTCCCAGTAAGAGCGAGCTGTGTGATGAGCAAGTCGTGTGAACTTCCTCAGTTCCTGAAGCTGTGGTGACCTCGGCTCCCCACGTGGTTCTTGTGGCCTTATCCTGGGTGAGCTGCAAACGCAGCCTCCTGTGACACTGACAGCAGAGGTGTCTTGGGGGCGTCGTGTGCATTTATTGTGAGGCACTGAAATAATTACTCAGTGTTTGATGGGGAGTATCTCACACAAGGCACTGGCTGGGATGGCAAGAGCTGCTTCATTACAGCCTCGGGGCTTCTTGGCTGTATAACTGCCAGTAGATGAGCAAAAGCAGAGAGTTCCTGCAGAACTCTCTGGTCTCTCTCTGGCATCGCTCCAGCCTCTTAATGTGCTTTTTAGATGTGTGGAAAAGTTTTGGTGTTGGTGAGCATCCATCCAGTGATTTTTTTTTTGAGTGGATTGGATGTCAAAAGCAGACTTTTGCGAGAGAGGAAGCAAGAAAACCTCTGGAATCTTCTCACCTCTTGCTCTTGCTGCTGTAGGGCGGTGATTTAAAGCTACATCAGAGTCACTGGGACTGCTGGGTGCAAGCTCTGTAACTGAGCAGTCACTTGATTTGTCTTGGGACCTATAACGTCCAGATGTTTAAGGCGTAGTGGGCTTTCATTGTGAATGTGGTGACACTCAGATACATGCTGGTTTCCTCGTGGAAATCCCACAGGAGCCTCAGTACAGGCTTAGGTGGGCAGGTTTGCCATGTGGAGGTGTCCATTTCTCTCTGTTGATGGCAGAGGGAGCTGAAATTCCCTTGCGCACCTCAGTGAGAGTTGGGTGGGACCAGTCCAGGCAAGGAGGAGAGAAGACAGAGCCTGGCAGGATTTCAAACTGAAAAACAGGAGTGAGTTGAGGCATCTCCCATCTCCTGCCACAGCCTGTGGGAACTGGCGTGTTCAAAGCCAGAACTACACTGTGGACACCCCACCAGGTAAGGTGAATGGGAGAGATGAAGCTGATCCACACTGAAATGGGATGACCTGGATCTGAGATCCACCTTGGAGAATGGAACTTTCATAGCAAACCCCGATCAACTCTTGTGATCTGCAACACAAGACTGGGAGAAATCAGAAGTAATCAATCCTTATTGACACTGGTTGTAGTTCCTAAGCAGCTCCAGTTGTGTTTCAGAGGGAAGTGCCCAGTTGCCATCTTCATTCAGGGGTCCTCCTTTTTTTGCTGCCTCCCACGGGAGGGTGGGACAGGGAAAGAAATGAGAGGACAGGCAAAGGCAGAGGGAATGACTGGGTTAGGAGGCAACTGCTCTTCATCTGAACTTCCTGGCAGTCCATCATGGCTGGTGCTTGGTCTCTTCAGGACAGATCTTGCCTTCGGGAGGGTCTTTCCCAGGCATTCACAAATTCCTCATTTGTAAACAAACCCTGATCTCCGTGGCAGTCCTGCTCTCTCGTTTAGAGCTCTGCCAGCCCTGGGGAGGTGACAGTATGGGAGCAAATTAGGGCTGGGGTGGCAGCGGAGCTGCTGTCACGCACTGCAAGGGATGAGCACAGCAGGGCAGGCACTCCTAACGCTGCTCCCACAGCGAGCCTGTCACTCTCCATGAAGTTATCATGATGCCCAGGAAAAAAATAAACTCTCAGAAATCCTGACTCAAGGGTGGCTTGTGTACCCCTCGTGTGTCTCTTGTGTGAGGGCAGTGGGTTGTGTTTGGGTACCTGCAGTGTCTGTTTCTTGCAGATTTGGGTTGATGTGGTGGGAAAAACTGATATGGGGTGCAAAGGAAAAAGAAAAAAACAGTCAAAGAATAGTTAAAATGAATAGAAAGGGGAAAAGATTGTTCTATTAATATTACAGCAGTGTACAAGCACCCCTAAAGGGAGTAGAAGTCTACAAGCTTCTGTTCTGTCCATCAAGTCAAAAAGAGCCAGTCCCTGCTGAAAGACGGTGTATTGAGCAGTCAAGACACAGAAAAGGTGTAAAATAGCTGTTGGAGCATTGCTGGTAGATGTTCTCTTTGCTCCCCTTCTCTTTTTAACAACATTTCCTGTCGCCTGATTTGCTTTTTGATTGTTGGTTGGTTTCTGTCTGGGCTCCTTGGGTTTGCAGAGGAAGGTGGGGTTGGCTTTGGCCAACCTGTGGTCTGAGAACCTCAGCAGGGCTAACGTTGGGCTGAGAGGATGAAGGTGGCATCTTCCCAATGACATGGACCACCTACAGAGGGACGCTTTGCTGTGATCTGGCTGTTCATTACAGATGCAGCACGTCGAGGGCTGTGAATGGGTCCTATTGACTTTGTCCTGTTGGAGTGTTACATGTGGCAGCGAAATGACAGCTCTGGGAGACGTTCTCCTGCATGTTTATGGGTTTGTGCTCAACTCAGAGTCTCCAAGTGGCCATCAATTGAGTTTATGCTTGCTGGGAGGTTTGTTACCTGATCTGAAGAACATAATAAGGAATGTAAGAGCACTCCATCTTTCACTCAAGAGGAGAGCAAAAGAAGTAAATATAAATATCTGTATATTATAGCTGGACAAACAGGGAGTGAGGCTCTGTTGCCTCCTGCCACTTCAAGCCATATGGTGGCTAAGCCTGAGTGCTTCCAGGAGGGGCAGTAAAAACTAAAACATCTCCCCAGTAACAAGGACTACTCAGTGCTCTGGAGGCAGGTAGACTGCAGGCAGGGCTTAGGCTGGTGTGACCATTGCTTCAATGCTGGACATTGTTATTTTTCAGTGGTTACTCATCCTTCCTCTTCCTTTATGCCTGGCAAGGCTGGAAATGCCAAGTCTTGCCCAGCTGACCTCTTGCTAGGCCTTCCTCCAAGTTTGCTGGGGTTTATTAGCAGTGATTTGTGCTTTAAGGACTAGTGAGATTCCTGAGTCATCCCCTTAGGCAGGGAGCTATTTATTTCAGTGTGTGTGTTACACTCCCTGGGAGTGGGTGTCTCTCTTCCGCTTTTGGATCCTGCCCTGACACTATATAAAGACTCCAGGCTTGAATGAGCAACAAAACCAACCCTCAAACTGGCTCCATCCTTTGGAAGATCGGTGCTGCTGATCCCATCTCTCCTGGCTGAAGGAGCATGGCCGTCTGGAGCATGGGTAGGAGCTTGCATGGGATGTTTGTCCATCTTGGGGTGTGGAGCTGCTGGGACCTCTTGTGGGGACCCAGCACAATGGCTGTCCTTGTCCAGGGGAAGCTCTTGCTCTGCAGTGGCTCATGGCTGAGGGGGAGGTGGGATTTGTACCGTCTTTTTCCCCCAGAGGTTGCTTTGCTGGTGCTGTTGGGTTTTTGATCAGTGGGAGAAGGAGAGATGAGGTGAGTGTCTGTAACAGTCTCCGTTGGTATTAGAGCAGGGACTGGAGGTGCCATGGGCTAAGGTGGATGGGCTCCTCTGAGACAAAGCCAGTGCAGGAATTTCATTGGGTCATTTTTCCCTGGATGGGCCTTTTCAGACACAGCCCATGGCTGCAGAAAGCTGCCCTGCTGTGAATTTGGGGGGGAAGGAGAGCCCCTCACAGAGCACCTCTCTGGGAGATGCACAGAAGCCAGCATGCTAATGGCAGTGTTCATCCAAAAGCTGACTTCACACCCAATTAAGCATCACCCTGAGCCAGAGGGACAAGTCCTCATGTCGTTATGTCTTGAACTCAATTGCTGGCACTTCATGAGGGCTGTGTCTCCATAGCCTGAGGGAACGAAGCATTTAATCCGTATCAGCACTAAAGAAACTTGGTTAATGTGATCTCGTGGTTTGGTTCTTGTGGGTAGGGGACACACATCTCTGTCATGGTCTTTTTCTTAGTTATGGCTATTCCTGTAAGGAAGGGAAAAGACTTAGACAGAAGGAGAATTTCCTGAGCTCTTTGTCTGTAATTTATCAGAATTTTGCACTGAATTTTTCTTCTTTGCCACATTTTCTTCTTATAACATCTAGATGTTTTTAATGCTATTCTTAATTAGCAGCTTCTCACTTACCGTGCCAGCTAATGATGGGATAGGAAGAATTTCTGCACTGGCCTTGTGTAGCTGATGATGTTTTTCTTTTCTGCAACAGAAAACAGATGTAATTCAAAACCTTCTCTGAGCTGCCCCTCCAGGCCCAGAGCCTGTGCTCCCCCGAGGCAGTTGTGGCTGGTGGGAGCATCTCAAGTCATGTTAAATGACACAGAGAGAGCTGCTGGGGCTTAGCAAGGGAATCAGTAGATTAATGGGATAAATAGAATCATAGAATTGGGTTGGAAGGGACCTTAAAGCTCATCTCATTCCACCCCCCTGCCATGGGCAGGGACACCTTCCACTATCCCAGGTTGCTCCAAGCCCCATCCAACCTGGCCTTGGACACTTCCAGGGATGGGGCAGCCACAGCTTCTCTGGGCACCCTGTGCCAGGGCCTCCCCACCCTCACAGGGAAGAATTTCTTCCTAATATCTAACCTAATCCTGTCCTTTGTCAGTTTAGATAACACCATGTAGGTATGAAACTTGGTTTTAAATTGGTGACGGTTTTAGTCTTAGTATGGGGGGAATAATTTGAGGTTGCAATTATAGGGAAAGTGTCTGAATAAGACAAGGGAATGGGACTCTAAAGTTGTTTCTATCTTACATGTTTTACCAGGAGCTGGGAATGTAAATATCTCAAATAGGTGGGACACATCCCAATCTCAGGTTTCCACTCAAGCTTTGGAATAGCCAGACCTAGGAGACCTGCTAATAATTCAGGGTTAGATCTTGCCTGGACTTGATCCATGCATGTGCAAGAACTCGGGCACCTGGGGAGCACCTCCATCGAACCTGCCATTTTTGCTGCCCATCTTTGCAAGCAGCCGCCTGTGGGTGTGCGTTTGGCAGGAAGCACCTGCCCAAACCCCACCCTGCGCTAGAGAAAAAGCTGAACCTCCATGGAGAAATTCATGAAGGTAATGAATTGCCTCTCCATCTGTTTCTGGGGAAGCCCATCTGCCCTGCAGCCACATCCCTGTGGGATGTGTTGGGAAGAGTGGCTGGAGTCAAGACTGACCCTGCGATGGCATTCCCTGCTGGCTGCAGTGGCCTGGTGGGATGTGCATCTCATCTGGGAAAAGCAAGGGCTGGTAAAGCCCAGGGAAGCACCACAGGCCTGATGGGCTCGCTCACTTCTTTTCCATTTGCTAAAAGACGGCAGAAATTAAACGAAGATTAATTAAACTTTTTTTTTCCCTCCTTCCTGCTTCCTCTTGCTCTTTGCTGTTTCTAGGGAAGACTGAAAATATGTGCTGGAGAGGAAGCTCAGCTCTGAGCATCCTTTCACGAGTGCAGCATATGGCCCCCATGGGACTGCAGGGAAAGGCCCTCTAATTATGGGGAATGTCCTGTGAGGCTGGGTTACACAACCAGGATGGAGCTGCTCCTGCTTTGGTTTAGCAGCAGGCTGAGGATGCTGTGACTCCAAATACTACCTGGCTGTTATCCATTCATTGCTTTGTATCACTGTTGGTGTCCTGAGCACACAGCACAGAGCACGCACGCGGCTCCGAGCCAAGCGGGAGGTAGCAGGAGCGTGCGGGATCATAAAAGGGCCATTGGATATTTACAGTGCCCGCTGACATAATTCCCAGACAGCCCGAGCATATCTCGGAGCCGGCTGATGAGTCGCCAGGGAGATCTGGCTCCGATGCTACCGAGTGAAGGTGACTCCTGCCCGGCTCTGGCAGGAGCAGGATGCCCTGGTGGGGGATTCGTGCTGCGGCGTCTGCTCGCGGGCTCCGCACCGGCTGCTGCCGCTGGCTCCGGAGCCAAGTCAGCATCCGGGAGAGGGGTTTAAGACTGTTGCAACTGCCTTGAGCTCTTACCTAGGGGAGAACCAATCCCTTGGCTGTGGTGCTGGGCATGGCCTGGGGTCATGTGCTGGAGGACACTGCTCCTGTGCGCTCCCGGGTGGCTTTGTGCTGTCGCTTAAGATGCTGTGTTGGCTCTGGTCCACGTGAGCCCTGGTTGCTGGTGTGCTTTGCAGTGGTTTTTGTGCCAGGCTTTGTGCTACTCCAGAATGATTTATTGCTTGCTGAGGGTCATGGACGTATCTTGAGCTAGACCTGGGATTAACCTCAGGTGTGCCTCTGTGTGCTGGGGGGAATCATCACCCCCTTTTCCAGCTGGGAGCTGAGGTACAGAGGAATTCAGTGACACAGGATGCCTGCAGCATAAAAATCCAGCATCCCTTCTCCCCAGGCTGTAACCCTAGCCTCTCCCTCCTCCAGCTGCAATAACCATTTCCCATACAGACAAGGAGCCTTCAGGATGTATCCTTGTCCCATCAGGCCTTCCTAGGTTTTGAATTATTAAATATTGTCTCTGATCTCCATTATAAATGTTTTAAAGGCATAGTTACTTATCAGAATAGAAAATGCTCTGGTTTTGGCTTCATCTGCTTATGGGATTTACAATAAATGAGAACTGTTAAAAAAAAAAAAGGGGCTGAAGGTGTTCAAGGCCAGGTTGGACAGGGCTTGAAAAAACATGGTCTAGTGGAAGGTGTCCCTGCCCATGGCAGGACGGTGGGAACGAGGTGATCTTTAAGGCCCCCTCCAACCCAAACCATTCTGTGATCATGAGAGGCTTAGGTGACAGGGAAACACAGAGAAGTAACATCTTTGCAAGAGGATGCCAGTTTTGTCCCAGCGGGCACTGGTTTGTGTCTTCTGTTTAAAACAAAATTCCATGCAAATTCATTAGGGTTAATAGGCTGAAGAGCGTTTGTTGCCGTGACTTCCATGGTGCCAGATTATAAACTGTGCTCTGGGAGTGCTCCTTCCCACATCCCCATCACCTCCTCCTCCCGCAGCTGACAGAGGCCTTGGTAAACCAGCCTGACCATGTTAGAACAGTTACAAGGACTGTACCTCTGGCTTAGAGGGAGCTAGGAGAAGGTGCAGATGCAGAACAGGAGACCCAGGGCCAGCTGCAGATCCAGCCAGCTGCTGAGCTCAGTGCTGGTTTCCCAGCTCCTGGAGCCTGCAGTCCTGGCTGCGGATTGCCGTAATTCCCAAGGTCAGATTCGTGCTCGCTGCTTGTAAGGAATGGGTGGCACCTGCAGCTCTGCAGGAGATGGTTTGAGCAGCACAAACCCAACCATAGTCGTGCTGTTGGTCATTCCCTTGCTGCAGCAGGGTCTTGCCCCACAGCTGGGCACATCTGTGTGTGTCTGTACCAGGCACCTGCAGCATCCCTGAGTGGAGCTGCTGGATGTGACCCAGGCAGGTGATTCCCTGTTTTTTTTCCAGAGGAATGAACTGTGGAAGCTGGCTTGGGACTAAGCTGCGAATTTGATGTGGGATCTCACTGCTGCCAGGCTGGCTCTGATTTCCTCTGGACCCCACGGGAGAGGCACCATCTCCTTCTCGTGTTCCCAGGCTAAGCTGCAGCAGCTCTCCCAGGCAGCAGTACAGCTCGATGCCGCAGGGCTGGGGGAGCTGCTGGGGGACTTGGATCATGCCTGAGAAAAGGGAGTTAAAAGCAGATTTTTGCAAGCCTTTGCCTGCCATTTTAAATGGGAAGGATGTTTCCCTGGCAACGAGATGGATGCTTCCCAGCAGAGCATATGGCTTCCATCGACTTTGATTTACCAGCGTGTTGAAATGGCAGCTAGATAATCTCTCTTCAGCTTTAAAGTGTCCATGCCCTGTGTCCCTGTTCCTTAGGAGTTTTTAAAGGGTCCAGCCCCTGCAGTGCTGCCCCTGCTCCTGTCCCAGGGCTGGGGCTGCTGGTGTCCCATGCCAGGGCTGGGTCTGGGGACCTTTGCAAGGAGGGACCTGCACAGAGAACCTGAGCATCACCCGGAGCAAGGAGCTGCAGGGTGGGAAGGAAAACCTTCCCTGCCTCTGCTGCCGTTGCCCAGGCGAGCAGCTCCTCCTCCTCCTCAGAGATTATAATCCACAGCTCTCTCTTCCTATTCTCCTCCCTGCTTTAAATCATTTTTAGATGTTTTCCACCTTTCACCACACAATCATCTGCCTCCTGCAGCTTGCTATTTATTGTTGTGTTTACTGGCACAGGGAAATAAGTAGAGGGAACAAACCTGTCATTTGCTGTGCGGGGGAACACGGGGGAGCTGCTCTCCGGGAGCTCGTGGCTTTCCCAGGCTGGCTGGTGTGTGCCAGCCCCATGGAGCTCACATGGCAGCCTCCTCTGAGGGGCAAAAACAGAGGGGAAGAGGTTCTTATCCTCACTGCTGCCCATCACTTTGGAAAACTCGATGAAAACCAGCCAACAGGTCCAAATTTTAGGTAGAGAGGCAGCCAGACAGGGCAATCGTTTGAGGTTCATCCATTGCTTTAGGAGTCAGGAGATCCACAGAGATTTAGTCACCACCTGATTGGCGCTGTCTGAGCCTGATTCCCATCTGCCCACGTCATAGCAATGAGCAGCAGTGAGGGACGGGGTGAGGTTTGGGGACTGGCTGGGTAATGTAGCCTCGACTGAAATGAAAAGGTTGTGCTGACCTGTGAACTGCTGCACTGCAGGGATAGCTGGGGGGAACACGCATCGCTCCTCCCCTCTTCCACTGATGGAAGTTTTGGGGGAGCTTTGCATGAGGTATTGTCACCTCTTTTGCAAGAATCCGGGTGAGCACAAAAGCCGTGATCTGCACATGCTCGCTCTCAACACCCGGCCCTGCTTGCAGCAGCCCCCCAAAGCTGCCCAGCTCAAATGAGGCTCCCTCATTAACTGAGGTTGCCTTTATTTCATCTGGCAAGGATCATGGCTTCCCTCCACATCCCGGCGTGTGCAGCTCTCTGGGCAGCCTCTCCCTCTGCAAACGGTTCTCGATGTGTGAGCTGTGCTCACCTGCTCTCCCATCCACACCTGGCCATCCACCTGCAGAATTCGGGTTATGCCGGGGAAGAAGTGAGAGGTGATAGAAGTGATTAATTGTCCTTTGGTGCTGGGGATTAATTTATCAGGTGCAAAGAGCTGGCACCGTCTGTGCAGGTGTCACGAGCTGGCCGATCTCTGCTGTGAGCCAAGGAGGTGCCGATGTGGGTGGTGGCAGGATGATGTCCCCATCGCTCGTGGGGAGCACACAGCTGGCACAAATCTGGCTGCTGCTCAGAGAAACTTTGCTGATGGAGAGGAAAAGGTGGAAAAGGACTTTTGAATTCAGAGTTGCAACTCTTGGGAGACCCAAAATAGTTCTGTTAGTGGTGAAGTTAAGCAGGGATTGACTGGCAGCTGGCGTGATGTTCTCCCCCCTCTGCAGCATAACTGGGCTGGTTCAGCAATTTTTTAGGACTAAAGAGCACTGCCTGCTTAATGATGAGCTCTCCAGAGATGCAAGTTTGTTTTGCATCCCTTTACCCTGGGCAGCTCCTCTGGGCTGCCTGTCTGCATGGCCCAGGTGCTGCTCCTGGAAAGAATGTTCCCATCCTGATGGGAGCAGCTTCACAGACATGGAAAGCACCAGGGCCATGTTCTGCCACCTCTGCCGTGGAGGATGATGACAGCCTACCAACGTGAGGAAGGATGCAGAGCTCCAAAACTGACCACAGGCTCTTTATTTCTGGGGCTGGACCCAATCCTGCATTTTCTCTTGTGCCAAACTCAGGTGTCTCTCAGGCATCACAGGGTTTGGAGCCAGCTGAGCTGGATCCTCTCCTGGGGCAGTGCAGCCCCCTTGGCTTTCAGGGCATTATTCCTGATTTGTGCTGGAGTGGGTGAGAGGGAACATCAATCCTGATTATTGTGGCATTCCTCTTATTCTTCAGATTACTTTTTTTTTTACGTAGCTTGGGGGTCATGATCTTTTGGGAGCTGAAATCAAAAAGCTGTAAGCCAATTCTTTTGCACCTTGGCTGTGAGCTCCTGCTCACTACCTGGGACAAGAGAAGTAAAATTAAACAGATGTTGAAATTACCAACTTTTAGACATATTCTATGGGTAGTTTGCAAATACTCCCTTCTTTTCCCCAAGACTCTGTTAATTAAACAAACCAATGAGCAAATGAAATTAGCAGGGCTTTGGTAATCCTTGCATTTTACACATTGGTGTTATCCATTAGCCTCTGGTTCTCAGAAACCACATCCTTGTCTTCTAATTGTCAAGGAATGTAGCAGGGAGGGGACCCTGGGAAGTGACTGGGGCATCTGAGTGCCTTAGAAATTGTCAGTATCTCGGCCATTCTCCTTCACTCTTATCTGGGAGGGAGCCCAAGAGCAACAGTTCTGGGGTCCTGCTTTTACAGGAGCACAAGCCAAGGGCCTCACCCATGGGGAGACAGGGGTTTTTAAAGGTAACACAAGGATTTTGAGTCATTTAGTTGCCTTTGGTGGGTCTGGGATAGTTCAAGTGGCTGCTGAGAGCTGCCAAGCCCCTGTGGCAGCAGCTCCCTGTGGGTGCTCTCAACAAGGATTTTTGTTGCTGGGGTGCTGGAATTCGTGGTGCTGTGGAACTAGTGCAAAGTCGGAGGTGGGGAAGTGAAGCTGAAGGAGCTCAGGGGGATGGAGCTCGTCCTTCGTGGGCAGGAAACCTCGGGCTCCAGCTGAATAGCTGCTTCTGGGACAGACCTTTGAAAAACCAGCTACTATTCCTGTCTGCCGCGGGAACCAGCCCGATTGGAGACAATCTTCCTATCTGCAATTAGACCAGAGCCTATTTTTATATATCACATTCCCTCGAGGAATGTTTAGATGAGATGCAGCATTACACTTTATAGGGACAGCTTTCTTTTAACCCAGTTTTAGAGCTCACTTAAGTCAGATCGAGTGACTTGCCCAGGTCGGTCAGAGGAGCTTGACCTCAGCAAGAGGAATTTCAATTCCTGCACGGTCCAACCATGCAGCGTTTCCTTGGCTTCTGAAATTTATTTTTCTTGAGGTGTTGCAGAAAAGCAAGACTTAGGAAACAGAAATAAATTGATCTTCATATAGGGATAAAGGTTAGATTAGGAAGGTTTGTATTCCTGTGCTCACTAGCAAGGATTTCTCCAGGGTGGGGGGGAAGTAGAGGCTCTTTTGGGGGAATACCCTGTGGGATGAAAGAGAGGCAGTGCTCAGATTTCAATCTGAATAATACGGGTATTGCATGAGACAGCAACTTTCCCTCACATTAAAATCAATGAACATGATCTGAATAAATGCCTGCACAGACATTTTAAGAATTACTTAAATGTCCAATATTTTATACTCTTAATTTACCTCCCAATGCACTGTAATTACACCGTGGGCTTTAGGATTCTCTCCCATGAACCATTTCTGCAGCTGCATGAATATATTTCTCCCCACCAAATTTTTTGAAAGAAAACCTCAGCCCAGCAGAGCTGAATCCCAGCAGGAACAGACTCTTCTGGCAGGTGCACAGGCTTGATTAATACTTTGGGTTTTCCTCCAGACATCTGGCTCCTCTGAGGCTGCGTGTGCAGGGCGAGGAGAATACGCAGACAAGCATTTCCCAGTGATTCATTCTGGGTGAGGACAAAGCAGAACATTGGAGCTAGAACTTTGCATGCAGTCATTATTATTAATAAGGCTTTTATTCAGCCTAAGTTAAATGATTAGAGCCAGCCTGTAAAAAACCCAAGCAATTCCTTACATTTAACTCCTTTTCCCACTGTAAGTGTTCAGATCTTGATCTCCATTCCCTGGCATTTCCAGATGGCTTTTGTTCTTTGAGGCTTCAATCCAGAAAAGCTCTTAAGCTCACTCTCACTCCTAAGTGTGAAGATAAACAATCCTTTGCTGGACTAGGGATAAGTTATGTCATGCAAACCCAATTTGTGCTCAAATTCCTGCAGTCCGTGGGTTTGGATCAGGACTCTGGCTCTGGCACTCCAGACAGATGATGCCAGTTCTGTTCTCTGACTGTTACAAGTACAGGCAAAAGGCTGGAGGAGCCCTTGGAGTGGAAACTGATTTCAGAAGTGGTGGATGTTGAAGGATAAAATGTATTTGAACCTATATCCTGCTCTTATTTCTGAGAAACGTGCTGCCTAAATAGAAGGAAGGCAGGGAAAGAGGTTTTATTGTGACTTGGTTGTGCAGCTTTGCCATGCTCTTACAGGGGGATTTCACAGATGTGTGGATGTGGCACTTGGGGACATGGTTTAGCGGTGGCCTTGGCAGTGCTGGCTTGGTTGGGCTCGATCTTGGAGGGATTTTTCAACCTAAATCATTCTATGATTTTCCTTCCCATCCCAGCGCCAGCCCTCTAACATGGATCTCTAAGAGCTGTTTCTCTGTAGCTGGATGAATTCTCACCTCCCAGCCCACCATCTAACTCCACAGCCTTCCCTGGAACACTGCTTTGGCCCTCTGGAGATGCTCCAGTGCTCCACTTAGCCGACCTGCTCCAGTGGAAGGTGTCAGCCCCAAGGCAGGGGGTTTGAATTAGGGGATCTTTAAGGTCCCTTCCAATGCAAACCATCCTACCATTCACACCACAGTCCTCAGTGCTCTTTATGGCTTTGTACAGCCGGGGGGCTCTTATCAAGGCTGCTCAGGCATCACCTGGGTGCACTGAGAATGCACAGGAGCTGTAAATGTTGTCCCAGACAGGCCTTTGATAATGATTTATTAAAAAGTTTATAAACCATGACAATCCCTGCCTTGGAGCCAGCCAGTGTGTTTACCACAATGTTTCCCACCTGCATGGATGCTCAGGGATCCTCCAGGCTCATCCAAGGAGCAAGATCTCAGGACAGAGGATGGGGCTGGGCATGGCCAAGCCTGAGGGGATTGAGATGCCATCAGGAGTTATTTTTGGGAAGGAGAATGTTTATTGAGGCACAGCACCAAAAGGCAGGACTCTCCACTTCTATTTCCAGCTCTCCTAGTGAGAGAATTTGCCTTGGGAGATGATTTTGGCTGAGACCGAGGGATGTGGGAACCCGGAGTGAGGTATTTAGGCTTCTATTCAGCCTTGTAAATGAGCAGCCAGGTTGCAAGTCACAGCAGGATTGCTTACATGAATAAAGATGATGGATGCTCCTGGCTAAGGGTAGGTGCCATACGACAAAGTCTTTATCCCTGGAAAAGTCATGGCTTTCTCAGCGTTTTGCTTCTGACTCAATGGAGGTTTAAATTGAGCTGCAAATACTCCCATTCTGATTTCGAGGCTCTCTGAGCACTAAAAGGCATTTGACAATCTCTGTTTCTCTTTGGTGTGGATGCTCTTTCACCTTCACTTATTGTCATTTCTGTATTTTCCTGGCCTTTGATTTACATCAAAGTTTTAGGTACTTGAACTGCAGCATTTTACAGAGCCCACAGCAAATGGATTTACTGGGATTGCAGCTGGATTGCACATAAGCATGTTGGTTTTATTTTAGCACAATTATCAATGTCTTGTTTACATCCCCAAAGTAATTTTCAAGTGTTTTAAATGTTTTAAGTTGCTTTTCATTGTGCAGCTCTCGAATGCCTGTAGTGAAATACTCCTTCTTTCCAGCTTTGCCTCTTCTAATTAAACAAATCATTTATGTCCTTTCCCAATTCCAGGGAAAGCCATCAAAGTGGGCAACAAGCACAGTGGCTTGTTACACGCTTCTGTCACGTCCTCGTGTTGTATCCATCTCCATCACATCCAGGAATCCAGTTGCTAATTAGTGGTGCTCCATCAGAGGAACCCAACGTTTCTGAATGTCAGTGAATGTTATTTGAATATGAGTATTTCAGGAATAAATTTAGAGGCCTTTTAAAATTCTTATGTAAATGGGCATGTAGATTCCAAGGGGGTTTCTTTTGGAAGGCAAATTAGATGATTAACCTGAGCAGCTTTATGATGATTCCATCATGTGCTTTCACTGAGGAGGGGAAAAAAAAAAAAAAGGGAAGGACAATCTTTCCTGTTTCATACCTTTTTAAGTATTTTTATTTCCAAGGAGGAGTTCAGTCATTCCTTTTTCTGTTGCTAACCTGAAGCACAGTGGATATGAAATCTGGATATGCAGATTTTGTGCTGGGATTTAAAAATTGTAATAAGAAGCTTGCATGGGTGTTTTAAGTCAACATAACCTTTGGATGTAAAGTCAGACTTTGGAGGTCTTTGGATTTACTGGTATTAGCAGCAGTCAGATTTGCACAGCTGAGTCTTGGCTGAGCTTAAAGGTCTCAGCAACAGGCGTGGGGGATGTGGGAGCAGCAGGAGGTGCAGGAACGGGCGGTGGGTGACAAAATGCACTGAGGAGTCCTTCTCCAGGCTGGAGACAGATTTCTCCTTCCCATCACTCTGAGGAGGAGACAGTGGTCCCAAACCACTCTGAATCCTGCCTGGAGTTTGGGGGATGCAGGTGCTGACTCCAGCCATGCCTCAGGCAGGACCTGTCTGCTCAGGAGGAGGATATTGTCTTCCCTAAAGCTCTAAGCAGAATTGGCATCTTTAATGTAAAAATCATTAGATGGGACCTAATAAATGTTCCTTATTGCACATTAACATTTCCCAGAGTCAGGCTGCAGACGTAATTTTCTTTCATTAGCTATGTAGCTTTAAAAATTAGATTCATCCCAACTGCTACACTATTTATTGGCTTTTTTCCCTTTCCTTAGCTATCCATTATTATCTGAAGCCCTTTCCTGATCTGTCTGGGTAGATTAGGTGGAATTAAAGCAGAGTCCAGCTTCCCGTTCCCCACTGCCCTCCCTCTGTGACAGCTCAGAGGATACGTGCCCCGATGTGCATGTACCTCTCAGCTTCCCTCTTCCACTCCTCCATCCAAAGGGGATCTGCAGATCCCTCAAGGTCTCCTAGGAGCCATATAGACCTCAACCCCCCCAAATTCAGTTTCCTTGCAGAAAGGTGTCATTCTCTGAGTCTCCTTTTCCAGCCCCCCCCCAGAGGCTGGTGGGCCACATGGTCAAGCAGAGAAGCTGTGCATCACCGTGGAGCTATTTTTAGGATGCTTGTGCAGCTCACCCTGTGCTGAGCCAGAGCTTGCATCCCTTGCTGGCAGGACTGCTCCTTTCCTGGTGTCTGGGACAGGGAGATTCTTTACCCATTGGGACTGAGCCAGGGGGAGGTTTTTGTCCCTGTGGGATTTGGCCATGGATCTCCCATGCTCCGCTGGAGAAGCTGGTGCATTCCCTGCTGCCTCCCGTGCTCGGCAGTGCTGTAATTAATGCTGGCCCTGCCAGCCTGATCTGCATCAGGTCTCCCTGGCAATGGAAGCCCTGGGGAGCCCAGAGTGGAAATTACAGCAGCTCTGAGCTGGCCCTGGGGAGCTGAGGAGCACAGAGAGGCTGGGGATGAGGCTGCAGGGATATGCTGGAAGGGGGAGAAGCAGCACCCAGGTGTCTGACTGCTCCAGTAGCATCTGGAGCTGCCCCAGTTCTCCCTATAACCACGGTTTGCACAACCCATCCTTGGGATTTGGAGTGATAAAGCAATTTCTGTTCCTTTTTTTCCCCCCTGTCCCATCAGTATCTGTCGAACGACTGCTTAACATACAGGAATCCTCTTTTCAAGTGTGTGTCCCTGCAGGACTCATGATTTGAGAGTGCCTTCATTCTGGATCTATCCAAGGTGATCAGCTGAGCAAACACAGTGTGCAAGCCTGCCCTGATACTGGCACTTTGCTTTCAGCTCTTTCTCAGGCACTTTGCAGTGATGTTTGATCACAAAAATAAATACAACTCACATTCTACTTCTTTAATCAGAAAATGTAGAATCCTCTTTTCCCTTGATCCCTTTCCATTATCTTTTGTTGCTGTTGTTTTCCTCTTTCTTCTCTCATTGATTATTCATTTGTTTCTCACTTCAACATAGAAGTTTGCAGCAAAATCTGGGCCATCCCAGGAGTGGGGCTGCCTGACCCAGTTGCAGCTCCTTCCCTCCTGGAGTGTGGGATTCTGCTCTCCCTGCATGGGGTGGGCAGCAGTGGAGCCCCTTGCCCAGCTCCCATGGCATGGCCCCAGCAGTCTGGAGGATGTTGGGATGGATGGAGTCCCTTTGACTGCAGGGCAGGTTGTGGTGGGGTTGTTGATGGCAAGGGTTATTTTAAAAGACCAGCTTGGGGAGAAAAGATATTGAAGTGGGACCTAGACAAGACATTGAGGGACATCATGAGTGGGATTGCAAGTGAGGTTTTCTTGCTCTCCTGAGGTTGTTTCAAGTGTCTGCACATGAAACCTGGTGTAGGAAGGGGAAATTTGCAGTGAGAAATCAGGCAATTTTCCTTATCTGCTCGGTGCTGGATTCATCTTGTGGCTGATAAAGTTCAGCCTTGGCTGAGATGGCTCTGAAGGTCCCTTACCTCCAGCAGTCCCTACCTCACCACCACGTTTCAGCCTGTGGTTCAAATAAATACTGCAAATCTTCCTATTTTTACTTGCTACTGTGACATTAGTGGTCACTGCAAAGCCACAAGCACGACCTGGTGGTGTGAAACTCCTTTCCTTTATTCACCAAAAAGCAACAGCCCCCACTAGCAGAACCAAACCTTATAAATATTCACAATGCAGTTTGTAGGAATGTGAGACAAAGTCAGACTGATGAATTATTTAATGCTCTTAAAGAATGCAGCTTTTAGTTTCTCCTTGCACTGGCCTACTTTATTGTATTAGTAAATCGATCCCAAGTAAATTAATTTCCCCGCTTTTGTTGGAGCAAGCAGTGGGCAGGGGTGGAAGCATCCAGCCTTGAGCAGATGCCAGGACACCTTGGCAGCTGCGGATTCAGGCGCCGAGTGTCAGGAGAGAGCCGAGCTCCTGTCACTCATTCGGTGCCCTTTGATTTGCATCAGAACATCCAGCACTGGGCAGCCGTGATGGGAGCAGGCAGTGAGTGACAGGCTGGGGTGGCACTGCTCAGGCTGCTTTTGGGAGGCTGCCCGTGGATGTAGATGTCAATGAGAGCTGGATGCATGCTGGGGTTTGGGCATCTCCCCAGTTCTGTGGTAAATGAGAGACTGAGAGAGCTGATATCAAAGTTGGGTCGCCCTGAGCTTATTGCAGGGTAAGGCTTCTTTTGTCCATGAAGGGCTGGGACAGAGACCAGTCCAGCTCTCTCCCCAGTGCCAACAGCACCAAAATCACATTCCCTTGGGCTGGATCAAACCCCTCTTCTGTCCCATGTCTGGCCACAGAAGAGCAGAGTAACAACAACCCACCTCCCAGTGATGCTCCAACAAACCCAAAATGTCACCAGCCTTTCCAGCTAGTGAGGAGTTAATGTGGAGTACCTGCCTAAGGAAGGAATATTAAATCCACCCAAAAATGTCCTACTCTGGCAAGAATTGCAGCAGCACTTCTGTGTGAGCTTTTGAGGATGGAAATGCATAAGTCGAGCATGAGTGGAGCTCATGCTCAGCCCATGCTCCTGCTCCTCAGCCAGTCTGGCCCCCTCTTACCCCAGGTAGAAATGTCCCAGCTCATTTGGATGCTTTTGGACGCATGTTGCTGAAAGAGCTGACACTTCCTTGGGGAAAAAATGTCAGATGTGATCAGAGCTATCAGCTGGAAGGGGAACTGGATTGGCACTGGCCAAACTGGGGACAGTCCAGCGGGTCCATGCACACATAACTGTTCCAGTTAGCAAAACCGGGCACTTGACTTACCCTTTTTACCTGGTGGTGTAGCAGCAGTGCAGTAAATACTCAGAGAGAAACAGACCCAAAATTGCTCTCTGAGTTAGCTGGATGAGTATGAACATTTACTGCCATTAAGACTGACCTTGTCTCTCTCTCCCTTTTTGTGTTCTGTAGTTTTCTACTAGTGTTCTCCTGCCTGGTGCTGTCTGTCTTTTCGACCATTGATGAGTACCAGAACAGCTCAGAAGGGGCCCTTTACATTTTGGTAAGTGGGGACTGACAGTGAGGTATTAAAGTCAAAACCACACAAATCCCTGAGACTGGGGCTGTTTGAGGCAAGAATTTAAGCTGTCACTTGTGAGAGGGGGACCACTGGGGCCTGTAGGTCAGAAGTGGGGAAAATTTAGGAAAAACATCTGGGGCTGCTGGATTCACCCGTCTCCTCTCCTTTTGCCTGTTTTCCTCTTCCCCATTCCTACCCTTCATCAAACCAAAAGGTGCTGCAGGCTAATTAGGGCTTCACCAGGTTTGACAAATGAGAAAGGTGAGACAAGATCTCAGAGGGAAGGGAGCATGCACGGGATGTTCAGGTGGAAACGGAAATAGATGGAAAAAGCTCGCCTGGCATCAAGGGATGGAGAATCTACACCACCCCTGCTCCAGCTCACCCAGCACACACAGGCAACCAGGCCAGTTTTCTAGGGAAAAAGCTGAAATCCCCTTTTGTCATCCTCTAGGATTATTCTTGTTCAGTGATTCCCATCTGCGCTCTTCCCTCAGCACTAACAGATTTGAGTCCTGGAGACTGGTGGTAGGGAGACAACGAGGTGTTCATCAGTCCTGTCATGGGGGAACAAGCACAACATGAGGAGGTGTAAAACTCCAGTTCATGGCTGCAACGTGCAGCACCTCTCACCACCCTGGGGAGGGGGAGGGAAGACACAGAAGCAGAGATCTGATGATCTTTCAAGCCTGGGCTCTCTGTCGAGTGGTGCAGACAGCTCGGTGATGTATTTGCTGAGGTGTATTTTTCTGAGGTTGTGGGTTTGTCCTGGGTTCCGGAGCGTGCTCTCCATTATCCTTCTTTCCTGACTGATGGCACTGTCCCCCTCACAGGAAATTGTCACCATCGTGGTGTTTGGGGTGGAGTACTTTGTGCGGATCTGGGCTGCCGGCTGCTGCTGCCGATACCGGGGCTGGAGGGGAAGGTTGAAATTTGCCCGCAAGCCTTTCTGTGTCATCGGTAAGAGCTGAGTCCCTGTATGAGATTTCCCAGCCCAGGATGGCCACTCCAAGCACTTCCTTGCATGGTGCTGCAGTGTATTGCATGTATTTTGGGGGTTAAACTTCAGCTGCTTCATGGTCACCTTCAGGAAGAAAAAAACCCAAAGGCAGAAGTCCTAATCCATGGACATGCTTTTCGTTGTTATTCATCACAGGGCTCTCCTTGTTTTCTGCTGACCTGGGAGCCATCCCAGCGCCCTGCATACCTCAGGCATCACTGACAGCTGTCCACAGCCACAGAAACAGGGTTTAGCCAGAAGAAGCTGAGCACAGGACCTGGAATCCTGCAATCCTGTGTCCAACCTCCACACTGAATTGTTCCCAAGTCGTTGAGACTCCATGTCTCACTTTGCCTTCTCTGGTGCTGCTGAGCTGCCTCACAAGGGAGTTGTGAGACTTAATTAATTCTTGTTTGGAAAGTGCTCGGCGAATCTCCTGTGAGAGGGGCCATCTGGGCACAGCAGTGATATTTTCTGGGATTAGAAATGGACGGAGTGGTCATGCCCTTCACTGTGGAGACTGCCTTTGACTGTGTGGGAGCTGGCAATGGGCATGTGCAGGATTTCCGTTTATTCTACAGAAAAACACTCCTATAAAATTTGTGTAGCAAATCAGGGAAGAGGGAGGTTTATAGGATCTTTGATATATATTGAACTAGACCTTCTTCTTGGCCTATTCCTTGGACTTTCTTTGTCCATATGCGCCTTAGGATTACCGTGGAGGATGTAGAGATTTTCATTCCCAGTTTAGATGTGGGAATTCCCTGCTCTTTGCAACAGGCAGCTATGGCTGATGAAGGAAGGGGCCTTTGGCAAGGATTTAATCCAGTTTTAACACTGAATCAGATTGAAATTCAGGCTTTGCAGCATTTGACACTTCTTCTATGGGAATGATGAGTGTGGAGAAGGAAACTAGGATGTTTCCACATGGTGTGCAGTGACTCCTTTCATCCAGTTTCAGATTAGTGCTGTGTCCTTCCAGCACAGGATACAAGTGTAGGAGATCCCTGTCACACACAGCCTGAGGCAGTGGCAATGCCATTCCCTTTGGTGGTGATCAGGCAGCATTTCCTCATCTTTCCCTCCCTGTGTTCCCGCAGACATCATGGTGCTGATCGCGTCCATCGCCGTGCTGGCGGCAGGGTCCCAGGGGAACGTCTTTGCCACCTCAGCACTCAGGAGTTTGAGGTTCCTGCAGATCCTGCGCATGATCCGCATGGACCGGCGCGGCGGCACCTGGAAGCTCCTGGGCTCCGTGGTCTATGCACACAGCAAGGTGAGCAAGGCCCAGGCGAGGACGTGGAGCTGCCCTTTGCGTTCTCCCCACCAGAGACACTGCTTTGGTTCAGCTCTCCATCCCAAAGTTCTCCCAGGCCTGGGGAGATTGGAAGGACACCGTAGGTAACACATGGGAGCAATGCAGTCAGAGACACAAGGTCTGATGGAGCACTCTGACCACTCAAGGAGGGAAGGGAGAGAGATTCCAGTCATGGAACCAATCCCTGGTGTAAGGGGATAAGTCTGGGAAGAGTTTGTTGGTAATTTTTTGTTTCCTGCTGCTGTATATATGATTTTAACATTTCTCCTGCTTCCTTCACTTTTCCCCAGAGAAGCTTAGCCAGCTTCTCCAGCACTGTGTAAAAATTTCAGGAAATCTGTGGGTCTCTTTTGTCCACCCTTGCATTAACCTAATCAGAAAATACTCACTCCTGTGGATTCTGAATGAAAACTTCCCTGCAACTGGAGGATAGTCCATGCAGACCCAACTTCATAGCTCCTCCTCGTTTGTTGGATTGGACCTGCCCTAAGCAGAATCTCCAGGGATCTGGGGATTCCTGTTTCAGTTTCAACTCCACTTCCCTGTGTGAACTGGGGAAATATCTGAGTTTTTAAAGTCTCAGTTCCAGTTCTTGCAATAATGGAGCTCTTAACACTCCCTTCTACATTTGCTGTGTGTGTTTGTGTGATTTGGTCTTCAGGCCTGGCAGAGCCATGGTCCCATCTCAGAAAGTGCCATCACTGATCTCCAACCAAAGCCACAAAACCTAAACAAATGCAGGGGAAGTTCAGATCCAGCAGCAAGCAAGGAACTCAGCGTTTGGAGATGCGCACCAGGACTGCAATTATTCTCTTCTTTCTTTTAATGATCTCGCAGGAGCTGATTACTGCCTGGTATATTGGCTTCCTGTGCCTCATCCTGGCCTCTTTCCTGGTGTACTTGGCCGAGAAGGGAGAAAATGAGCACTTTGATACATACGCAGATGCACTCTGGTGGGGTCTGGTAAGTAATTTCCATAGAGCAGCTGCTGGTTATTAAAATAAAATGTCCATTAACCCTCCATCTTCTATCACTTACGTGAGGTATTGACTTAGAGAGTGCTTAGTTAACATTTTTATTAAATGGTTTCAGGCTGTTCCATTTAGCTCTTTTTCTTATATAAACCTCATAGAAATTGTTAGGGGATCACATTTCTGAATTAGCTGGAGCTGCAGGGCAACTGAGAACTCATGTGCTCCCAGTCGTGGGATTGAGCTCTGTCGTGACAGAGGCAGGTCAGAGAGACATCCCACGCCATGGGGTGCTTTGATCATTGTTTTGACAAGTATTGCTGCCCTTTAATTATTTAAATTGCACTTGGGCAAGGCTGGAATAAATTTTATAAAATTAATAGGGCCTAAGTAGCAGAAAGACTCCAGCGGGGCAAGCACTCCCTGTCACATCTCTGCTGAAAGGGCAATACTTGTGGTTTGCTCTGCGTGTGCGTGTGCATGTGAATTATTGGATTACCCGATTACAAAGAGAGAATTAATGACGTTCTAATCTTCTTGTGTTATTGTTCTTCTGCTCCATCACTAGTTTGGCCTTGATTACAAAGCATGTAATGAAAATCCCCGATCTGATCAAATCCCAATAACAGGCTTGGGGAGGAATCGGCTGATCAAGCAGCTCCTCCATTCCAACAAAAGGAAAGAGGCAGCAAATTGCTTTTCAAGCCCCTTAGTTAGGACAGAAAAATAAAAACAAAGCCAAGTTTAACATAACGAGAAAATAAGCAATGAGGGAAAAGTGACAGCCCAGATTAGAGCTCAGTTTGGGGAGAAACATGGGCAGATTTATCCCTTCTGCTTCTGAGACTTTTTTGCCACTGAGAAGCTCAGAAAAAAAAAGAGCTTCATTAAAATAAATAGTTTTTGTCAGTGTCCAACTCCTGAGTCCAATACAGGCAGATGTTGAGAGATGGGATAAATCAAATATCAGGTTCAGAAAATTATCCCTTGGTTGATCTTAGTATATCCAATACTTGTTGTCTATAGAAATTACAAAAATATTGTAAACCAGCTCTGCAGTGATTATGGAGAGAGTCTTGATCTGACTTTGTGTTTCAGTAAGGATTAGCCACTTTGATGCATTTTTTAACCACTTGGTCAAAACAGCATCTAATTGATAAGGCTTTTAGTGGGCCCAGTTAAAAGGCACTTTGGGACCACACTTCCATTTGTGTAAAAGTGATTTTTTATTCTAAATGGAGTGCATATTTCCAATGCCACACCAGCATGGTGTCAGCTCCCATCCCAGGGGCCAGCTCTGTCCATGGAGGCTGTGTGACAGGGACAGCCTTTGGGATCAGAAGTCTCAAAGATGTTTCTAATCAGACCATCCCTCTCTGCCTTGCCCTGGCAGTCCTAGGCTCTCCAAATCCTCTTGGAAGCCTTGGGGGAATACCCAGCATTTCCCATTAGTGATGTCCATGGACTGCAGCGGGAAAAGGTGTCTTCCCCTACAGTTTGAAATTCAGGGGACTCTGTCTCCAACAAAGCTCTCAGGTCCTTCCCCAAAACACAGGCAGCAGCTTCCCAGCTCTCTCTTGGTGCATTGCAATAACACAAACCCCATCCCTAAATGAGGTGGTGAAGGAGACATAATTCATCCTCTCAGCCTAACAGGCTGTTTTTAAATCGAGGAGGGGAGACCAGCTGATAGGCACTGCTGGGAAGACTGGGAATAAACAGCAGCAGATCTTTGTGCATGCAAATAGCTTTCCTGAGCTGCCAAAAGGGAGTTTGGGGGAACGGTGCCGGTTCGCTTCCCCTGCCGAAGGCACAACCCCTCCTGGGGGAGGTTCTGAGCTGCCGCCAGCCTCTGCACCAGATGGCAGCTCTCTCTGTGACAGCAAAAGGCACCAAAACGCTCCCAACTGGTGTGAAAACTCAGCACGTGAGCAGGGCAGGTGGAGCTGCCCATCCCTGCTGGGTCCCAGGGTCCCCCAGCTGCACCGTGCCTTGGACAGCTCAGGGCACGCAGTGACCCTGCTCCTCTGTGTGCCACTCGGGGGTTGCGGGAGTTCTGGCTGCCCTGTTTCAGTTTTAAGGCTGTCTGACTGAGGGCTTGGCACTGCTCTCCTCCCTGCAGATCACTCTCACCACCATCGGCTACGGGGACAAGTATCCACAGACCTGGAACGGGCGGCTGCTGGCGGCGACCTTCACACTCATCGGCGTCTCCTTCTTCGCCCTTCCTGCTGTAAGTGGGAGGGCTGAACTCACCTGGGCCTCATCCCCTTCCCCTGGAGCTGAGGGCACTCTAACAGTTACAATGGGATGCCCTCAGAGATCTCCCAATTGTGATTCTCTGTGGCTTTTGACTCAGAAAATGAGGGAGGAAAATGGAAAGCCTGTTTGAATATCTACAACTTGGGCTCATGTGCATGAGCAAACGGGATGGCAACTTTAGATTTGGCTCTGCACAAATATTTGTGGAAGCAATAAAAAGCATTTTTTCCCCAGAAGGCTGTTCCTTGGGGTAATTAATGTCTTTAAGATGAAAGAGGGTAGATTTAGATTGGATATTAGGAAGAAATCCTTCCCTGTGAGGGTGGTGAGGCCCTGGCACAGGGTGCCCAGAGAAGCTGTGGCTGCCCCATCCCTGGAAATGTTCAAGGCCAGGTTGGATGGGGCTTGGAGCAACCTGGGATAGTGGAAGGTGTCCCTGCCCATGGCAGGGGGCTGGAATGAGATGAACTTTAAAGTCCCTTCCAACCAAAACCAGTCTGCTATTCTGTGGTTGCACCATTTCAGCAAATCCCCCCCGTCCCTTCGGCAGTGTGTTTCAGTGTGTTACACGGAGCTGGATTCCTGTGGGGATAATCTGCTGAATACCAGTGTGCTGGGGTTCTTTTGTATTTTATCAGTTGGCTGGAGGTAGTTTGGGAAAATTTGCAATTCCATTGAGTGCCTGCAAAGTCTGCTGCCCCTTGGAGAGTGTCTGCCGTGGCTGCCGGGATGGAGGCTCCTTCCTTCCTCTGTGTTTGAATCAAAAAATGAGCCAGAAAAAAACCTTTGGAGGGAAAGCTGGCCATCATTTTACAGTGGAAGCTTAACTAAACCCCTGCTAGCAGCAAACTGTTGTTCTCTTCCCCAGGGCATCTTGGGTTCGGGGTTTGCTCTGAAGGTTCAAGAGCAGCATCGACAAAAACACTTCGAGAAGAGGCGAAACCCAGCAGCGGGCCTGATCCAGGTGAGGGTCACATCCAAGGAGCCTTGTGGTTACATCATCCTGGTTTTGGGGGACTTTATAGACTTTTAGTAGTTGGGGAGGAGACAAATGGGGCCGTGTGCATAAGGTGTGAGACAGCAGCTGGTGACTGGTTTTGTCTGGGAATAAATGCCAGGAAATCAACCACGGGAAAATAGCATATGTGGTAGGGAATCTAGAGAGAAAAGGGATGAAATTCAGCAAGCAGCCAGCTCAGCAGGACAAATGCATTAGGACAGTCTGTTTTCACCCTTTTTTTCTCCCCAAAGAGAATATTTATACTGATATAAAGGTACAGTTAGGAGCATTTTCTTCACGAGAACAGATGTCTGTGCAGAAGGCTGGCCTTGGTGTACATCTTGGAGAACTGAAATTAGTCATTTTACATTCCCCTACTCCTCTCTCTCCACATTTTTTACTCCTTAATGGGCAACAATGCCCATTTCATTCCTGACCTCAGCCTGGCAGTGAATGCCTGGCACCCACAGCATTTTTAACTGGGCTCACATGGTCAGGAGCATCATGGTACCACCTCAAATTTGTCACTTACCAAATCAAGGAGAAGGCAGAATGCTGGATCCATCCCATAGCACTTCGTGTTGGTTGATGTTTATAAACTCAGGGGTGATTCTGGCCATGCCTGGGTGCACAATCCCACTGGGTTTTCTCCTGCACAGGCGGCTTGGAGATTTTATGCCACCAACCTGTCCCGGACGGACCTGCACTCCACCTGGCAGTACTACGAACGCACCGTCACCGTCCCCATGTACAGGTACCTCCTCCTCCAGCTTCCTCCTCCACTGCCTTCCTCGTGATGCCACTGTCTCCATAGTTATTTTTGTTATCTGGATATATAATTTTGCTTATTTATTTACTTTTGTTTTGGTTCAAAAGGTTGATTTCGAGCTCCTAAGAGCTGGTATATGCTTTTTCTTTTGGAATTTTTTTGCTTTGTATTTTTTCATTGTTTTTCCTTTTGACTTGGTTTTAATTTCCTTGTTGCTTTGTGTTTTTTTTCTTCCCATGTCTTTGTGTGTGTACACGCTCTTCTTTTCACCTTTATTTCTCCACGCCTGCTGGTAGTTGCATTTTGTTGTGACAGTTGCCGTGCCCAGGTGTGAAGACCTCCCTCCAAGCTGCCCTGGATCATAGGTAAACACCACCCTCACCCTACCTGCAGCTCCTCATGCCCTCTCAGGCTCTTCTTCCCGGTCCAACTGGTCTCTAATGGTCCTTCTGCCTTTCAGCAAACTTCTCTCCCTCCCTCGACCAGCCTGGCACTCTGTCTGGTGCATTTCCCCGGGGTCCTCCTTTCCTTTCTTTTCCTTTTTTTTCCTAAGAGGAGGAAAGCTAACTCGGGGTTCAGGGAGCGTTTTCCCATTTCTTGTATCTCATTTACCCATCCCAGTGTGTTGACACAAGCAGGGAATGCTGTTGGAGCTGTGATGGATGAGGCTGTTGAACACCAGAGTGTTTTAGCAGCACCCATCTGCCTCACCCTACCTGCAGTAAAACCAGGCAGGTTTTTAAGGTGAAACCACACACGTTAGAGCAGTGCTGTGGGAATTCACAGCCTCCTGGGAGTTGGAACTTCATGGAGCTGGGGACAGAGTCCCTTGCCATGCCTCCCAGCCCTCCAGGACATGGGGAAGTCCTTCATGTCCCCTTTGGGCCTGGTGGCTTCCTCAGAAGCTAAAATGCATAAAGTTCTATTCATTTTCACCCCACACTGCCCTGCATCCTGGGCAGGGCCATGCATCCCTTCCTGGTGTATTTTTAGGGGCTCTCCATGACTCTCTGGGTTTGAAGAATGGTTGGATGGGTTTGTTACATATTTCTGTAGCTCTGTGGGGTTTTGTTGGGCATGATGGGGCTCCCTGTGCCTCATCTCCGTGCTCCCACACAGGGCTGTGGTCCAGTATTGGGCTGTGCCACTGCAGGAATAATCCCTTCCTGTTTTCCCATATTCCTGGTGCCTTTTAGGCCTCAGGCAGACAGCCTGGATGTATTTCCTGGGGTAAGCTTAGGCCTGTATTTCGAACACAGCAGCCAGCCTCTTAATCCATCATAAAAACCTGTTGGGAGTCCCATTGTTGTGGTCAGTAATTTCTCCTTGGATTCATTCCCAGTGTGTGTCTGATTGGTTGCTTTTTCCCTAGAAATTTATGAACCAACTTCAAGATTTTGTCTAAAAACCCCAAAACAACAAAAACCCAACAGAACAGAACAAAGCTGTTTTCCAATAGCATTAAACCCACCCATTGAAACTCTCCCTCCCAGTACCCGACCTGCTGGCTGTACCTTTGCAGCACTGCCTGGGATCAGCTACTGGAGAGGATGAGGATGGAGCTTGGCCCAAAGTCCACTGCAAAATGCAGGCATTCAGGGCTTATTTTCAGTGGACTTTGACAGATTTTACTGCTCTTTGAAACACTGAACTTACCATGCAGCCAGACGTGCAGTGACACCCTTTTGATTACCTGGTACTCAACCCCCTTGTTAAAACCTGTATTTCCATGGAGCTAATATGCAGGAAGAAATCTGAGCTAAAGATCTCCAGAAAGGGCTAAATAAAACTCTGGGGAGGAGAAAGAGAAAAAAAATGTAGTTTGAAGAGCCTGCTTATCTTGAGTAAAAAGCTAGGACAGATTTGTAGCTGGGTCGCAGCAGTTCTGCTGGCTGCTGCTGTGGGTGCTGCTCAGCCCCACACAGCAGTGTCACCCTGGCCTTCCTTAGGCATGGATTTCTCTGCACTCCAGCTTCTCCCTTAAATCCCAGCTCCTGTTTGAACACAGATCAAGTGAACATCACCCGGGCGAGTGAGCAGTGGGTACACCAATGGATTCAGCCCTCAGTGAAACTGCTTTTTTTACCAAAAAAGCAGTGAAACCCTTCTGAGTTTATTTTGAATGCTGTCAAATAAATAAATAGGATTTAAAAACAACAAAAAAAAAAGGGAGCAACTGTATGTTCTGGCTGCAGCTTGCATCACTCACACTGTCCATCTCTCCTTGCCTCCCCACTTCCCCAAGCCAGCTGGCAGGCACTGGCAGCTCTGTGCTGGTCCTGGCGCTGCTGCAGCCGTAGCAGCACGTCAAGCCCAGCAGCCCCTTAAGGCCATGGCTGCTGACATGTGGCTGCAATGCACAGTGTGGTTTGGAAGTGGGCTGCAGGAACACAAAATCCCCCTCTCTGGTGTCCGGGGATGATCTGCAGTCACCACAACCTCGGCATCCTTTCTGCTCAATACTGAGCTGCTTATTCCTCATAGCAGGAGCCTGTGCCTTTAGCTTGTCTCTCTTTCCAAGGCATCTCTGGAAAGGCTTGGCTGATTGATATGAGAAAATTGTTACACGTGCCTTGGAGGAGCTCACATGGCTCCAGAACATCACTCCAGTCACTGCAATAGAGCTACTCTGACTTGTTTGGGGAAAATGTGGTGGCCTCTGAGAGAATTCCAGATTTCATCTTTAAATTCAAAACGTGACAGGACAAAATTTTGAAATATTCACAAGGCTTCTCTGTGTGCAGGTGTGGTTTGGGTTGTGATGCACAAGTGGCTTGGTGCACCCAGGCACCCCAAATAACCTGTTCTGTATCAGCCACTGGATTTATTGGAAAAAAATCTGCTCTTATTGTCACTCATGAGAGCAGGGCCTTGATTGGAGCTACAATCATATATTGGTCCTCACTAAAAAATAACCAAACCCATGGGCACATCCTGCCCATTCAGCAGCCCAGCCCAGGGAGTCTCTGGCTGGTGGGGCTGAGGGCTGCGGATGTCCCATGGAAGGTCTCTGGGAGGCTCCCACACTTTCCCTGGCCCGTGGTGCCCATTTGCTCTCGGAGCAAGGTGCCAGCTGCCTGTCCCCGAGGGTGACACGGGTGTGCCGTGGCTCCTGAGCCAGCCACAGCGGGAGCCAGCTCAGCCCACGCTCCCGTGCTCACCTGTGAGCTTGGCCACAGCATCTGCTCCCGGGGACACACTTCGTTCATATGCTAATTTTCTTTATTCTGTTTCTTTTCCCCTCTCCTCCACCCCAACTTTCCCCCCTGTTTTTCTTTCTCTTACCCCTTTGGTTTTCTTTGGTGAAAACACTTGAAAAGCACGCAAACGCAAACGTATGGTGCCTCCAGGTATGAAGTGCATGTGACTCTGAAAGTGTGTGTCATGTCACTCCTTGTTCTTCATTTGGGACTGTAACATGCAAAGCCTTGAATTAAAAAAAAACCAAAAACCAAAAAAAAAAAAAAAAGAAAGAAACCTTTGAAGATGAGTTTTTTTCCAAGGAATGAGTGAAAGCCCAAAGCAGACGCGCCCTCCTGCTGCTACTGACTAACCCCCTGCACCTCCATGTACATTTTAGCTATTGGTACACACAAGTGTTGGGAAACTCTGCCAAAATGACGATGTAAGGAAGGAGAATGGGAGCGCGCTTAATAAGCTTGCTTTGTTAAGGATGATTTCTTGATGGTCTCCCCCAATCCATGCAACACTTAACAAGAAAACATCCCCAGTCATCTTCCATTTCCCTCTGCCCTCACTCCCTTGTGTTCCCTCTCTCCAGCCCTCTTCTCCCATCCTTCATTGTGTCATTTATCTGGCTCTGTGCTGCAGGAGTTGTGCCCACCTGGTAACGCTGGCTTTGAGTTTGCTGGTATGGTGGCACCACAGGGCACATCAGTGGTAGCACAGATTAAAACCTCCATAGCAGCTGTGCCTGCTTTCGAGGGTAAAACCTGGAGAAGAGAAAGATCTGGGATGCCAAACTGATATGATCATTCATTTCTTCGAGTAATCCAATCTGATTTTTGGGGAAAGAATGCTTCATCTCAGCAGGACTTTTCCATTTCAGTTTTTAGTTCCAAGGCCCACCTAGAGCTAAGCAGTTATTAGCCACAGTTATTCAACCTGGGACTTAACCTTTTGGGATCAATCCCAATGCAAAGTCCTGGATATGGCTGTGTAAGATTTATGATAAATAATATTATCTCAGGTTCTGCAGAAAGGAGTAGATTTGCAAATCACAGGCGTATTTTATGTAAGATGGGTATCTGAAGGTGTAGTCAAGTTAATATTTTAAGATAGGGAATAAATGACTTGCATTTCAAGACTGCAGGCCAAGCTTTGTTCTTAGAGCAGTTTAAATCCTCACTAGATGCAGTAATGCCACTAGAGCTGATGTGATTTAGTGTCTGATTTCGAAACCTGATTCCAGTTTTCACAGATGCAAGTTTTACAGCCTTAGTAAATCACATTTACTGCTCTGTGTGCTTAATTTATAGCAAATTGCATGAATGAACTGCAAGTATAATATTAAGAATATATTTTCCTGTTGTGCTGAACATCAACCTGTTTTAAGAATCAGACATTTTTCTACTGCTGGGAGAGGAATAAGTATGTGCCACTTCCGTTTCATTTGTTGTAATAAAGTATCTTATAACCTTCATAAATGTTCTCAGTCATGAAAAATAGCTTCAGCCGGAGACATAAAGCCATGGTTAGGGCAAAAATTGGCAGCTCATAGGAACTCCAGCACTGCAGGGAGGCTCATTTAGGTTCCCATCCCATTCCAGCACCCATCTCCTTGTCACTGCCTCCCTACTTGTTCATACTGGGACTGTTCCAAAAAATCATCGTGGCGTCCGTGTGCGTGCTGTGGTGTGTCTGTGTAGCTCCCACTGTGTCCTGTGCTGCTGCCCTCCTCGTGTCGTGGGGTTCTGGTGGTGTTCTGACCTGAGGCATGATCTCCCTCCTGTCCCCAATGCTTGAAAGTTGTCTGTGCTCCCAGGAACAGCGGATCCGCCTTTCCCTGTGGATGTGGGAGCCGGCACCCGGAGTTAGCGTGGCCTTTCTCTGTGCTGTACTGGGAGGGGTGATGGAGGCAGCTGGGGGGACCTGCAGCAGCTCAGAAGTGTTGCTGTGGTGGGTGGCATGAGCTGTGTGTGTCCTGTGGTGTGCAGATTCCTCACCCAGCTCCCCCTTAACCGGAACGTGCTTTCCTTGCTAACCAGTGACACACGGACCAGGAGGAGAGAGAGAAAACGTGAGGAGCCCCAGCCAGAGGTTCTTTCTGCACCTGGCATGGTGGCACCTGCGTCCCCTGTGCCCTGGGCACACACCAGGGCAGGGTGCTGTGCATCCGTTCCACAGCAAAGCTCAGTTCAAGAGCTATGCAGAGTTCTGCCTTTTTTTTTGTTTTTTAAGGTTCTGGAGAAATGGTGTGGTGGAGTAGCTGTTCCCCAAGCTGCTCTTGCAGTGACAGGTTAGGCTGAGCATTTAGTTGAGATTAAATTTCAGGTCAAGTATATGTATAAGTTTTCACCCATTTTTAATAATAATTATTTCAGTAAAATACTGCTTTTTTCCACCTCATGTGTACCAGGCCCATGAACCAACCACAGAAATGGTGAATTTCTGTGTTTGTTGTGTGTCTGTACTACTCATGGAAGCATCTGTGGTGGCCCAGGAGGTGGCCACCTTCAGCACACTGCAGACCATGGGCTGATGTAAAAGACATAGTTCCTTTTGGAATCCTGAATCCTTCAGTCTTTTGAGCTAATGAGCTCCTCAGCTGAGACTTGCACCAGTGAGAGCCCTGGATTTGCGATCCCAGCTGGAGAAAGTGGCACAATTGTCCTGTGTTCTGCTGGGTATGGACCTCCCTGAGGAATTAATTCACCAAAGAAGAGTAGTGCACCCTTCATTACCTGAAGTAATGAAGTACACTCTGAGTACACTCTCTGCTGGATTTTGTGCACCACCTCTCCCATCCTGGAACGCATCTCCAAACCCTACGGTGTGTTTGAAGGGAGCTGACAGCCCAGCACTCGTGCACGGCTCCACTGCATCAAGGTCAGCTTCTTCCTGATGTCTAGAATGAGGAGGATCATTAATTCAGCAGATCAGGATGTGCTTTTCTCTGGATGGAAGCGACTGGGGAGCTGAGCCAAAATTTTTCAGGCCTATTTTTACTCTTTTCTCCATACTTAGAATTGGAAAATTTTCTGATTGCCTCAATCTTGTGAACACAAAATCTCTGCTGAACCGCTATGGTTTTGAGGATAAGTTTTGTGCCTGCAGAGAAGAGGCTTTTCCAGTTGAGTTGTTTTTTTTTAGTTAAAGTGTGAAACTATTGGTCTCATAATGGCTGAAAAAGTGTGGGCATGAATATCTCTGCCTTTATTTTATTAGAAGCCTCATTTCTTACAGTCTCCCCCTGACACCTCCAGCCTGTGTTTCTCTTGGTTGGAAACGTGGCTGGGAATATCAGTGTTAAATATTTATGGAGCAAGCCCTGGTCTCCCAGGGTCTCAGGGAAGAACCCAAAAATGGATGTGGAGCTAATTCAATGGCTTTTAGCACAAATGCAGGATAGGCCACAGGGTGTTTGTTCATTGGATTTTTAATTCTTAACCAGGATTGTCAGGTCATTGTCAGGTTTGGGGTTCTTTTTGTTTGTTTGTTTGTTTTGGTTTGTTTTGGTTTTTTTTTACCGAGAAAAAAAGGAAGCCCCGTGGCTCCTGGAAGGCAGTGACACAAGGTTTTGCCTCATTTTGGGGGAAAACCTGACATGGACAGTAGGGAATTGGTTAAATTTGACCCAGGAGCACACTGCTGTTTCTCCTGAGATGCTCCCAACCCCAGGTCTTTATTTTCTCTGTTCCACAAGCTGCTCCTTCCCATGCCTTCCCACATTCCCAAGAGCAGCAGGGTTGAGTTTGAGTTTTCCTATTTTCCCCCAAAGCTGGAGTTTCTCTCCGTTTAGCAATGCCAACCTGCCAGACTACAGCTCTGCCAAAACACCACTGGGCTGCCCAGGAACCCTGGCAGCTGCTTGGTTTTGGGGACGTTCAAAATCCAGTGGTGCAGACAAGTTTCTCTCTCTCTCTTGCTGTCACTTTCTCTCTCTTACCCCACTGCTCTGCCTTAGGACACTGTTGGAAGTAGCAGCCAAACCCCTCTCCATCCTTCCTGAGCTGTCCCCCAGCTGCAGTTGGTGGCACAAAGCTGGTTCTGGTTGAAAGGATGGGGCAGCAGGGGAAGTTGCCAAGATGGGAGGCTCTGGAACCAGTTCTGTCTGGATACTAATGCTCTTTGTTTTCTCCCTCTAGACTAATCCCTCCTCTGAACCAGCTGGAGCTCCTGAGGAACCTGAAGAGCAAGTCGGGACTGACATTCAGGTTAGCAGCAGAGTTAAGAGAGTTTGGAACAAACACACTTTGCAATATTTTTCTTCTTTTTCTTTTTTATTATTTTTTTTCCTTCCTGCCTTTTGCGTATGGACGTCCTTGAAGATGAAAGAGGTTTGACAGCTGGTCCCCCATGGGTCACTCAGTCACCTCCTCCCTGCCCCTCTCCCGTGCTCTACATGAATTCCTTCAGCCTAACTTGGCTCCGGAGCAATGTCACAGTGCTTCACTGACAACGCAAAGTCATATTCTCAAAGGGGCTGATGGAGGTAGTGATCCCAGTTTTCCTCTGACCTTTCTGCTCCTCACCACACTCAGAGGACACTCAGGCCCATGATGTGTTAATTCATTCTCTCTTCCCTCCAGTGAGAGCAGGCAAGGTTGCAGCAGTGAGAAATTTTTGCTAAATTAGCAGTGGCAAGGTTTACACGAATCCCCCAGAAGAGTGGGAGTCCTGCACCTTCACCCTCTGCTTGGGAGGGATAATTCTTGGGGTTTTTAAGCAGTCAAGGCTGTCCTGTTGATGAATGGGGAGTGTACAGACCCTGGGAGGGATGGAGAGGTGCCAGTGTGCATTGGGGCCAACTGGGAGGTGTGGGCTGGGGCCTGCCCTGGGCTGTGTGCCTCTGCAAAGGATAGAGCCCTGGGTCAGCCCAAAAACTTTAAAATATGAGTATTTGAGCTAGTGACTGAGGCTGGGCCTCCAAGCTTTTCTGAGCAAGAAGCAGAGGGGGGGAAAAGAGATTTTTATTAGTCTCTCCAGGCTGCTGCCTTTAACTGAGGGAGAGGAGTCGGGCTCTGTGCAGGTCTCAGTGGTCACTGCTGAGCAGTGGCAGGGCCAGGGCTGGTGCAGCATCATGCTCAGAGGGCACCTGTGTTAGGGGAGGCAGAGCTGTATCTGCTGAGAAACACGGTCTGCTCCCTCTCTGGGGGGCTGCAGGAGCAGGGCTGATCGAGGCCCCACACTAAACACCATTCCTGAGTGTAGGAGTTGTGAATCGGAGCAGCTGAAGGCAGAGCAGGTTTCCCTCATTGCTGGAGGGAAATGCCACCATGATGCCTGGTCAGTGAAGGTGAGAGGTTTTTTTCAGTGTGGCCTCAGCATGGCTTGCAGTGTCCTGGCTGCCCTTTTGTAGGTGTTCAGCTCACTTTGTCATCAGTGATTTTTCAGAGCAATCCAGTTTTGGATCTCAATAGGAAACCGCAAACACAGATTGTGGTGTCCCACTCCCTCCATGTGGCCTTTGCCAACTACTTGAGTAAAGTAGCTGCCAAAGGCTCTGGAGGCATAAACCCCACCTGAGGTGTCAGGATGCCGGGGCAGGGGTCCATGCTCCTTCCCACCCATGTCCAATCACAGCACCCGGCATGAATCCGTGCATTCGGAGATCTGACATGAGCTCTGTCCCAATAGCCAGGGAAGAAAAGCGAATGCAGCAAGGTCATGGGAGCTGTTCAAACCCTTCCCCATGTGCAGAAACATGAGGGCAGTGCGTTTCCAAAGGAAGGGGGCCGCTCTCTGAGCCTCTCAGAAGTCCTCCTGTGCTCACACAAATCACACGACCCCCAAGTGTCTCAGTCGTGCGT
This sequence comes from Corvus moneduloides, assembly GCF_009650955.1. NCBI lineage: Eukaryota > Metazoa > Chordata > Aves > Passeriformes > Corvidae > Corvus > Corvus moneduloides. The sequence continues at coordinate 8,990,807 of NC_045492.1, forward strand.
AGGCACAAGGATGGGTTGGGATAAATTCTTCAACCCTGTGCGTTGTATGTGTCTTCTCTGAGGTTGTGTGAGTCTCCAGTGATCTCCTGTCCGGGCCAGAAACTCCAGGAATTAAGTGCTCCTTTCCCTTTCTTCTGTCCACAACTTCCACTTAGTTGTATTGTTTGGTATTGTCGTTTCGTTATGTTTTAACAGTGAAGCAGCAACATCTTTTGCCACCTGACACCATGCTAATGTACTATTGCTTCTGTTTAAAGGAAAGAGCAGCAGCCCGAACCATCGCCAAGGTCTGTATCACTGCCAACACGCCATCCCCATGCATTCCCTGTAGATTTCTATGTGTGTGCGTGTGTGTACCATGTTGTGGCACCATCGAGGGAAGCATTCCTAGGTATTACCGTGCTTTTCCTGTGCTGTGCAGTCCAATGTATCTACGTGTATGCTGGACCTTAAATCATATCTTCCTTCCAGTCTGCCTCGGGCTGGAGCTGCAGGGTAGCGAGGCTGGGGGGGTGCAGGGAGTGGTGGCAGCACGGGCGGAGCTGGCAGACACTCACCGGGGTGACAGCAGGGGTTGGGTTTACGCTTCTTTGTTTCATTTCTTTGCTGAGGTTGTAGCTGAGTGAGTTGGTATACCGCAGGCTCAACGCGTGCCCAGGGGCAGGGGACGCTTTGCCCGTGTCCCTGTCACCCGTGCTGGGCAGAGGTGACATGGGGAACACGAAGCCATCGCCAAGGCGCCGCGTTAGCGACTTCTGCCGAGCTCCTCTCGCTGCAGGGCACTGCGTGGACCTGCTGCTCCGTGGGACACGGAGCGCTCTCTGGCACGGCGCGAGGTGGCATGGCAGAGACACCCTTTGTCCACCCCGTTCCCTGGGGAGGAAGCACATTCCCTGCTTCATCTTCCCTCCACGCCTCGAGCCCACGGTGCAGAGCGTGCTCTGGATCGTGGCGAGCACTTTCCAAGGGCAGCCGCAAATCTCACTTGTGGTAGAGCTTTTCTCCATTCGCAGCTCCCCGGGAAAGCGACAGGGCTGGTGTTTGGGATACATTTAGGACACTCTTCATCCACTTAGAAGTATTTCATTCTGGGATTTTTTTGTCCTATATTTTCCAGTTCTTTTAAAAAATAATTCTGGAGCTGAATGTCTTTTTTTTTCTTGGCTGATGAGACACAAACTGATGATCAGCAGAGATCATCTGCTTGGCTTTCAGATCTTCCATCTCATTCCTCAAAACACAGCTTACAGCCTAAATTTTGTAAACAATGAATACATTTTCAGAAGTACAGCTAGAGCCTGGCATTCTGCAGATGTACCTCTCTGCCATGCCTCAGCTTATAAGAGGCCAGAAACTAATTTTTCCTTGGCATGAAAGCCAACCAAAGATATCTGGGTAGATATAGTGCTGATTAAAGGGTGGAAAATTTCATCTTTCCTTCCTTCCTTCCTTCTCCCTCTCCCCCCCCACCTATTTTTTTTCTGTCATTCATTTGAGCTTTTCTTTGCAAGCAGAACCTTTGTAGCACTCCATCTACTTTCCTGCCAAATAACCCAAATCTCCAAGATCATGTTTCAACTATCCAGATTTTTTTTTTCTTTTTTCTGCTTGAGGTCTTAAGTGTAGCTCAAGTGAAGGCAGCCTCCATCCAGTATTATTAAAGCAGGGAGCATTACTTGGGAAGGGCTCTGTGAGAGCAGACCAAGGCTGAAATCTTGGCCACCTGCCTGTGGCATCAGGAGGGTCAGAATTTCATCCCAGGATCTGGCTGCCCCACTGCCCTGTCTCAGCCAGTGATAAACTTTGGATGCATCAAAGGGTAAATCCACATTTCTTACAGTGCAACGAGACAAAATCCCTGCTCAGCCCCATCACCTCCATAGCCAAGAAAATCTGAGGCCTGACAGTCCCTTGCAGGGTTACACCAGCCAGCATCCCTGCAATCACAATAAATAGTCTTATTTCTGAGTCACTAGCCTTATTTTTAATTTTTGAATCTCAGTCCTGCCTTGCAAGGTTCATATTTATTTACTGGAAACCTTAGGTTGTGTACAATATTTCTTCTTAAAGGTTGCAGGTTTTTCCCTGTTCATTTTCTACTTCCTCAACCTTATGTCACAGAAAGAAGTAAAAATAGTCCTTCTCTGTCCTTTTTCAGAGCATTTTTTACTATATACCTTCATCAGAGTCATTTCCAAGTGCTGTTTCCTGCTCCTGTGGTGCATCTGTCTCTTGTGACACCGATGGGTTTTGTTGTTAAACCCCAGCCCAGGAGGGCTTAAGCTGAGGGTCTGCAGCTGCTGTGCAGAGCTTTAGAGTTTATTCCATATCGTTCAGTTCTGCTGCAGGGCAGCACCAAAGCTCCTTCCTTCTATTCTGTTAGGACAATACCAATTCTCCCTGCTCCCACTGTCCTTTTCCTTCCATCTGACAATGTCTCAGACCTCAGGAAAGAATCTTGTGTTCAGGGGGGCCCCAAACTGCCTATTTTCCCCAACAAAATTTTCTGGGTCTTTTACATTCACATCCCAAATCTGCCACCCACTCTAATTTCCAGCAGCCTCCCGGTGATGCTCAGTGTGTCATCCTGCCCTTAGAAAAGAGAACTCATCCTGTTTCTCTGCCCACCTGGCAGTTAATCACCCACTTGCTGATGATGCTTCACTCAGGAAGCTCCTGGGGATGAATTGTCTCTCTTAGCAGACCCCAGCTCCACACTTTCACTGCTTCAGCTGGGAAAGGATTTGCCACTTTGCATTTCCATTGCTGTGAGGAAATACAGCCTTACACCTGGAGGTAGCTGGATGTTCCTCCTGTTTTAGTGATGTGTAGGGAGTGGCTGATTTCCTATAACCCTCTTTCCACAAGAGATACACCACAAAGTCCTGGCAGCAAATGGAATAGAAAGAGCTTTTTCACTATTTTTCACTTTAATATATTTTAATTTAGAGAAGGGATGCTGGGAATGTGCTGTGCAGGACAAGCATTGCCTCGTGAGGTCAGGGAGCATCCCAAGCATTCTGCCAGTGCACAGGGTGGCTGTCAGGGTCCTGCCCTGTGACCCCAGTGCTGCTGTGGCCCTGCTGATTTCTGCCCACTCAGCACTGGGAGAGCTGCTGCCTGGGCTGAGAGGACATGAGGAGGTGATGGGGTCAGTGTGGCAGAGGCTTGGGGTCACCTGGAATTTCTCATGGGTAGCTTTTGATTCAGTCTTAGCATAAAATGGGACAGCTGATCTGAGAGTCAGGTTACGTCCTTTCTCTATGGTTTCTGCTTTGTTTTTCCACCACGAGCTTGTCTGCATCCACATCCAAGTGCTGGGAATGCTCTGTGCTGGCCTGCTTGGGGGCCAGGAGCTCACGTCCCCCAGGTGGAGGTGGAGCCCAGGCTGTGATGAGCAGAAGAGATGCTGGTCTTTTCCTACATGCTGTGTACCTCTTCCCCCCTCTTTATTTTCCTCCGTTTAAGAAACAAATGCTTTCAGAGCCTCCTGTTGCCTGTCACTCTGGGTGTTGTGTCCACCCTGCCCCTGCCCTGGCCAAGCAGTGCCACCTGCTCCTCCTCAGGCTGGCTGTGCTGCTGGGGCACTGGGACCCATCCCACGTCCGAGACCATGCTGCTGCTGCCATGCAGGGTCCAAATACAAGTCCACTCTCCCTCATATCCCCAAGGAAGGGGGTCTACTCTGTTCTGGGGCTTTTCTCACCCCTCGTGCTGCAGAAAGCCAGCAGATCAGAGTGATAATGGGGGGGTGATTACTCTTCTGTTAATCAGGCTGGAAATTAGCTGTGGCATCTCATTTCTGTTTGTTTTGCTTTGATTGTAATGTCAAAAAGACAGACACATGGTTAGCCAGGGCTATGGAGGCTCCTGTATGAAATGTGGGCTTCAGATGCTCTTCAACAGATGGTTTGAGAAACATCTGAAGGCATCCACAACCACATTTCTTCCTTTCCTTTCAAAAATACAATTGGATGAAAAGATAAAATTAATGAACCAAATGATCACAATAACGCATTCATATCAAAGAAAAAGAAACAGAAGGATTCCAGGGAAGTGGGAAGCTAAAACTCAGATTACTTTGTCCAGCATGAGTTCAGTGCTGTAGGTAATGAGAGTAACCTCTTTGAAAGGTTGTTCTCAGCTGTGGTTTGTCCTTGGCCCCAGTGAGCTCAGCAGGACCTTGGCCATGTTCTGGGTGAATGCTGGGCTGGGTCCCCTGTACCGTGTGTGTATATCTGTGTGTGTATCTCTCTCTCAGTGTGTGTATGTGTCTGTCTGAGATACACACAACCCCAAGATCTCTGTTCAGGGGTGTGATTAAGGCTTTTGTACGCACTGGAGGATGCCTTTGGTTGACTCAGTGGGCCCCTGCTCATCCAGCCAAGGATGTCCAAGGTGTCCTGAACCTCTACTGCCTATGGAAACCGGGGTCAACCATAGGAACCCCACGGGCCACATGAGCCTGGGCTGGTGTTTGGCCTTCTAACCAATTTAACTGGTGTCAGAGACTCATGCTGGGACTGACAGTAATCTGGAAATAATCAGTTGCCTTTAGGGGAGCGGATTATTTGCACGGAGGAACTGCATCTTTCTGGAGGGACTGCAGAGGAGACTGAGGAGAGAAACCCACGCGTCTCCCTGAGGCTCTGCATGCTCAATATCCCACTCCCACGCCAGCTCCAGGACAGCCCTGGTAGCACCACCGGCCCCTGGGGCTACCTGGGGATGCAGGGTCCCACTGTGGGCACCTGAGGAGTCCCCAAGATGCCGAGGGTGGTGTCAGCTGAGCTTGCATGGGGTGCTGTGCCCATGAGCTCCTCCGACTGCTGAGCTCAAGCGTAAAACAAGATTGGGATTTGATGCCCTTCAGCCTTTCCAGTCTGCCCATGAATTCGGCAAGAGCTGCCTGCTGGTGGTTGGTGGCCTGGTGGGGTGATGGGGCCACGTCATTCCCCTTCCACAGGTAGAGGGCTGCTCCATGGCGTGGAGGACCCTGGTCCTGGTGGGGATCTCTGGCAGGGCAGTGCCTGAGCAGCCATTTGGGATGGAGCTGTGGTGGTGCCTCCTCAAAGTCAGCAACTCCCCACAAGTGGTAGGGCCTGTCTAAAAAGCATTACGAAAACCAGATGTGTGAACACAGATGTTCAACTCCCTTCCCATAAGGGACTGCACCACACCCTGCTTTTATCTTTTTTTTTTTTTTTTTCAATGCCAGGCTTAATAGAATGGTATTTCCCATACAAAAAGTGCAAATAATTCACAGATTAACTAGCTCTCTTTGTGAGTGGGGTTTTTTGGGGAAAAAAAAAAAGAAGAAAATTGAGCTTTTTGGATATTATTTGACAAAACAAGTTACAGTTTTGTCTTTCCATGGTTTACACAATTTGAAAAAACTTATGGTTTTTTTTATATATTTAGAGGAAGAACAGAGTATTTTTTGTTTCCAATACAGACGAAAAATCTTCCTGCAGTTAATTGTAGATAAACTGACACCACCAACTCAATGAGCAGAATGCCTCATGTCTAATAATTAAATTTACTGACCACAGTGAAACAAATTTCAGAAACCCTCTTGATTTTTGATTTTTTTTATTTTTTCCTCACTTAACACTCAAACAGAACAATCCTGTCATGAACCCGGCCCTCAAAACACCTGTCTTTTAAACCTAGAGTCCATAATCAAAAGTTTCCTGTCTGGCATTTGCTTCCAGGTCTAATTTTTACTCTCCCCTCATTTCCAGTAAGAGCAAACCGTGCAGAGAGTCACTATGCGGATGCTGCTCAGGAAACTCTAGGTACCACGGGAAATGCGTCGCACGAAACTAATCAAAAGCTGCACGGCTCATTCTCCCTCTACCCTGCTACCACCCGTTCTGATCACTTCTCTGCTTAATAGAGGTACTAGATGAGTAAAAAAAGGTGGAAGAGCCTCCCTGCTGCCCGCCCCGAAATTAGAGCCTTCCCTGGCTGCCAGTTGTGCAGAGCACACGAAGCGAAGAGATGAGGATGGGGAATTTGGGCTGGGCGAGCCAAGCCAGTGTCTGCTCAGCAAGGGAGGAGGCCAGGAAATGAAGTTTAACAAATGATGGAAAATTAAAAAAAAAAAAAAAGGAAAAAGAGAGAAAAGAAAAGAAAAGAAAAATGAAAAATTTAAATTTTTTTTTAAAAATACCCTTTCCTCCCTGTCGCTCCATCCCTCCTCAAGGTCCAGGGAATCCTTGCAAATTGACTTGCACTGTACAGCAATGTCTAGTTAGTAGCATGAGAAATACCAGCTTCCTGCCTCTGCTCAGTCACCATTCCTTTGGCTCTCTGACCATGACAAATTGACCTTTCCTAGTCTGGTGGCCTTTGGAAGCCACAGCTTGCCTATCTAGCACCTCTACTACGCAGCTAGAGAAGGACTAATCTCAGCCTGTCCTGCCAGACATAGGGGACACGGGCTCCCCTGAGCGTTGGCATTGGCCTTGTGAATGGTTCTGTTTCTAGACCCCGAGGGGGACAGACAGCTTTAGCTCAGGGCTTTGTACGAGCAGGGTTTGCATCTTTTTCATCCAGTTGACAACTGCTAGGTGTTTTCAGGGACTTCCCAACGAGCATCCCTTAGTGCACCCATGGCCATATACACAGACACGTAGATCCTATCTTATTTGTGCATAAATACTTCCACACCTGCACTAGAAGAGTCTCTGCCCCCACCCCAGACACTGCTCCTCAGCAGCAAACATGCACCTTCTTGATCTCCCACTGCCCAGAGTTTGCATGCTGTGAATGCTGGCAGGGGACCCCCCGAGCTCCTCGCCCCGCAGCCAGGCAGGTGGGCAGCCCAGGAGTGGCAGGGCACTGAGTGATGCCGCATGTTTGTGAACTCGGATTTTTGCATGCTCTTTTTTGGAGTCCGTTTTAATTCTCAAAATCACCAGTCTCTGTATCCCTCAGAAAGCCAACAAATGACAGCTTTGAAAGTATAAAACTGCAGCTCTAACAGTATATGTATCTCTGATTTTCTTCATTAATTGTTTCAACCTGTATCTTTTCTTTTCTTGCTATTTTTTGACCTGCTGGCTATTTTTATTCTCTGTCAGTCTAGAGGGTAGGGCTCATGGCTGAGGTTTGCGTGTACCAGGTGCTCAGAAGTAGAGTGGTAAATCCCATCTCTGAATGGGTAACAAAGAGGAATGGGGCATGATCTAGGGTTCATAAAAAGCAGTTTCTCCATGGTAGGAAATCCTCTACATCTGGATAAAAAGCCTGAACCTCTGAGTCAGCCTCCTGCTACATATTTGGTGGTGCTGTGGCTTTCCTTGAAGGTTAGCCTTGAGAAGTGTGGGTAAATACTTGGTGATCATCAGTTGCACAGGCAGCATTTCATGACATTTCCAAATGGCAAAGATTTGGTCAATAGCCTAGCTGAAAAAATGATCCTGACTTCTGTGGTGTTTCCATTTGCCAGGTGAGGTTGTTTTATCTGTGGAGGTGTAGTGTGAGCAGGGACTCCTCCCCAGAGAAAGCCTTTTCTCAGTTGCTTCACACTGAGGTTGTTTTTGGCAGAGATGAAAATGAGCAGTGCTATTCGTAATCTGGTCTCTCATCTGTCCATGTCTGGTTTTGTTTTCTGGAAAATCAGCCACTCTGATCTCAATGTCTTCCTTGCATGTCTTCCTAGGCATGGATTTTTAATTGCTAAAGCAGTGTCAATTTTTTTCTGTTTTCTACTGAATTCCTTCCCACTGTGGTCCTCATTTCATCTCCCCCATCTTGAGTTCTGCAAGGGAAAGGGAGGATGGAACAAAGTGTTACCTCAATATCTTCTTAATCTGCTGGAGCCCCTGAAAAGGAGGATGACAGACTGTGGTTCTTCCAGTCAAAAAGGAGTCTTGGACTTTGGAATAGCTACAAGGGCATCTTTGTTACCTGCATCCATCCTGAGTATAGTGTTACACACCCTGTGCTTTAGTAAAACTGTGGTTTAACTGTGAAGGGACGTAAAAATAATTCAAATGTCTTGTTTCCCTGGACCCTTGGGTGCCTGCCAACAATCCCCACTGCACAAACTCTTGGGGCAGGTGCCAGCACTTTGATGCAGCTCAGGCTGAGTGCTAAAAGCCTTCATCTAAGATGCACATAAGGAAATAACAGCAAACCATGAGGCAATCATGGAAAACTCAATGTAGGTAAATTAATAGGAAACTCCTTAGAAGCTGTGGTTTCTTAATGTACTAAACCAATGATCTTTAGTTAATAAATGCAATAACACATTCATTTTTAGGCAGTAATGTAACTACACCAAGCCAGGTTATCAGCTCTATCATATTGTGCTTTGTAAGAGACTTTCCTGACACACTCAGAGATGAGGGCACCTCACAGTGGGAAGAGGTGGCACCCAGAGCAGTGAAGGAAAGGTGTTTGCAGAGCCCTTGACTGGCCTGTGGCTCTGGGTGGAGCAGATTTCTTAAAGGCTTGTCTGGGAATGATCAGCCAGCTCAGAGGTGCAACCTGGCTGCTTTGCTTTGCTCTCAAAATGCAGAACAGCCGAGCTGGCAAACAGTAAGGCTGGGAGAAGAGGCAGGATGTGGCTGATGTGGTGTCTGACAGCACCCAGCATCAGTTTGGGAGAAGAGGGCTGTGAATTAGGAAGAGATGGGTGATCCTAACAGAATGCTGCAGAATAGCAAAGGTTACAGACATGAGTCTGGCTCCAGTGTCCCTTCACTCACCCAAGGCCCTGTGCTTTTCCGTGCTTTTGTGGTGGTGCAACTCCAGTCTTTGCCATCGCAGCATCAGTGGCTCCCATCCAAGTCTAGCACTGTGGTTGTGGATGAGGAAAAGGAGAGGGATTACTCACCATGACTTGATCACTGGCTGATGTTTTGTTTCCCTTATGCCCAGGTTTCTCTGCTTCTAGAAACTCCATTCTCTAGGCTGAATTCACCTTTCAGCAACGGCTTTTCTGAAATCACTGGAGACAAACCAGGCTTGAGCCAGGCCCTCTCTTGCTTTCTGTTTTAGTCATGGCAAATTTTGCATACACAGTTTTATTTTCCTTTCCTTCATGTCTCCAGTAATTGGTTTCTGCCTCTTATTCACACCAGCAAGCAGACTGGAGCCCAGTGATAGTCGCAAAAGCCATCATTCACTCCTGGCACTCCTGCCTGGTTTTAATGAGTTGTTCTCATATGCCACGAGCTCAGCACAAACTCTTGATTTAAAAAAAGCCCTTCATTTACCAACAGGAGACAACCTTTTTCTCCTGGCCACAGCTTCTCAGAAGAGTGAGCACTAATAATGGTTGAGTTTGGATGCAGAGATGGATCTGAGTCTGTGCTAATCCAACTCATTCTGGCTAGCCGAGAAGGAAGTGAAGTAATGGCTCAAGCACAGTTTAAAATCAATGACAAGACCTTACAACTGATACTTTTTATTGATCCAAAATTACTGCTAATGTAATCAGTCCACATTGCATTAAAAGTGCTGATTTGATACTATAGAGAACTGGAACGAACCCCAAACCAGAGGGTTTCAAACAGGAGCTTAAACCCCTGGCATCCTAAGGAAGCTGATGGCAGCTCATTTTGAAGGTCAGTTCTCTGCTGAGTGCTGGCCTGTTGGACTTTACCAAAATGCAAAGCCCACTAAATCAGTGAACATCATCCAGTTTCTCCAACATGGACTCTCATTTTTTGACTGGCAACAGAGAAAAATCAGCTCAGTTTCTATCCTTTGTTAAATTCAAGTCAAAACGTGAATATTTATAAACCGTCCCCAAAGTCAGCCTGGAAAGGCGATTTTTTGCTATCAAATCTTTTTGTAGATGCCACCTGGAGTGGTTATGAGGACCTAGAATTAAATCACGCCCTCTTAGGCTATGGTGGCTTCCCCTAAGCTGTGCCTCTGGTTGCAAAGCCGCAGTTCCCTTTCCCTTCCTTCCCCTGGCACGAGCACAGCTCCTGCCCCGTGAGCGTCCATCCGTCCCTGCTGTGTGTGTGGCTGGGTTCCTGCTGTCCTCACGTTCATGTCACCAGCACGCCCCACTCAACTGAGGCTCATTTACCATCCTGGAGTGACATCCAAACACCACCTCTCTGAGATACTCTGAGTCCCTCTGCATGACTTTCTGGTTGAGTGAGAACATGATCTTGGATTAGCTGACAACATATATCCCTATGTATGTCTGTATTTCTTTGGGATTTTTTTCCTACCGGCTCCTGCAGACCCCAACAGCATCCTCCTCTGCAGGGATTGTACTTGCATGTGATTCCAGGTGTCGTTTCCAATGAGGCGATTGCATGGCAGAAGAAAAAATTCAGTTAATTGTTCATGGTGTCTCATGTCGTCTATGTTAAAACAGAGAAGTTACATCAAGTGTTGGGTTTTTTTCCTTAGTGAGTACTTGGGAACAAAACCCACCCAGATCTTAATTGTTCATCAGATTTCTACGAGGTTTTTTAATGTGTTGCACCTCATGCTGTCAGGCTTGAAACTCTTTGCTCGTATCCCTCACCAAGTTCAACCCTTTATTTTTTGCTTTTTGTGATTCCTGCAAACATTTGTAGCACATTTGTTGTGGGAATGGAAAAGGGGCTCCAAGGAAAAGGCCCTGCTGTACTCAGTGAAAGGCAACTGGTTTTATGCTGGGATTGGTGATGGGAGAAACTCAGCAGAGGATAGGGCACAAAGAGATCGCTTTGAATCCTGAATATGGCTGTGTTGCTAATGCATTTTTATAAAACTTGCTTTTTAAAAAGGTAATTCAAAGTAATAGTACTACTGAAACACAGTGGATTCAATAAATATTATTCTGTAAAATCAACAAAAATAAAGAAAAAAGATCCAGTTGGCCTGTTAAGAATCAAAAGGCAAAATTTCAATCTGGTTTCTAATCCAAGAAACTCAGAGTGAGAATTTCTTTTAAACCTTTGGCTCACTATGTACAATGGTTTTTGGTAGCATTAGTAATTAAGGCTTACATCCAGAAAGGTGTTTAGGCACGTGCTTGTTCCCAGATTCCCATGTGGATTTGTACCTCTGACCTGGATTTCAGCTCTGCCGAGGGTCTGTTGATCCCATGGCTTTCAGACAGACCCCCGCAGATGGACACCACACTGGAAATTCAATCCCCAGCACTTACCTGAATTAAAATTCATCTTTAATTGGAATAATTCTGCCTTTTTTAATTTGGTCATGAGCAAATTTTATTTTCTCTCCAATCCATCTTTCAATGTGAAATTGCTGCTGAACTCATGGCTGCAGCCAACCCTGCCCTGCAGCCCAGGGGATGCCGTCCCCACACAACTCTGCAAAATGCTGCCTAAGCACCTTTCTCTCCCTGTAAATGTTTGTTGTCTCTCAATGTAAAGTGACTTTGTAAAAATAGCACCTTCTTACCCGGCAAATCTGCTCCCTGAGTGTCCTCGAGTCACATCTTCTTCCCTTGCTGGCCGGAGCTGGTGTCTGCTCCTGTCAGCAGGGAACAGCCGGCGGCTGGGAAAAGGGAGCAGCGTTTTGCTTTGCTTCAAAACCAGCAGCCAAGTTCTGATTGAAGAACCTCATGCCAGTTTTGAAGGCAAAGAAGGACTGCGTGGCTCTGACTTTTAAGTTGGTGTTGCTGAAAGACACAGCAAAAAAAAGCAGGTCTTTGGTTGGTGATGTGGAAATTAAAATTTCTGAAATGTTCTTCCCGCAAACTGAGGCAGAGAGTTTGCAGCAGAATGATAAGTGGCTGCTGCAATGGTACAGAGTGTTGGGAATTAAATCCCTGTCTTCACTCAATTTTGATACACCTATATATAAAATACTGGCTATTTGTGCAAGTACCTTGCACTGATTGTCCAGCCTCTAATGAGTGGAGTTTAATCATCGATTGCTATCAAGAAAATATGAACTGATCCCAAACTATTTGCAGTCTGCTTTCCCCAGTGCTGTCTCTATAAAGTTTGTGGTTTCATAAAGATTCACAAAATCTCTTTGTTCTTAAATTTTCACATGAAAATTCCATGTCTTCATTTGGGTGAAAGGCTTTAATTGCAAATTTCAGAATTTGGAAACCAATTAGAGCGGGGTGGTCACTATTTCCCAGTGAGATCATCTCTGTTTCTGGGGAGAGCTTCTTTTCCAACCATAATTGCAAGGATTCTAGTAGGAAAAAAGGCAATAAAATGCCATATTCTGGAGTTTTAAAATTTTGCTTTACATGTTTATGACACCCATAGCAGTCCTCCAGGGAGATGGCAGATAGCTTTTAGATGGAATTTTTATAGGATACAAAGGAGTTGCACAATTCAGCGTTTGTATTTATGTGTTTTAATATGTAACTGGATAAAGAGGAGCTCTTTGGAATACATAAAGGGGGCAGATCATGTTTGAAGAGGGAGGAAATACAGGAGCTGAAGAAAGGGAAAGGACAGATCTGAGCACCAGAAGTGAAGTGTTTACACAAAAATTCTAAGATAATGGTTTGGGGTTTTTTTATTGGTATTTTCTTATTAGTCATAGTGTTTTGGAAGGCAGTTGTGAAAGAAAAGCTTCCTAACTCGTGATCGGAGTCGATCAGTGATTTAAGGAATCATAACCTCATTGTTAATGTCATTCTGTCCCGCCAGCCCTGGCATCCCATGAGGGGCTTCTGTTTAAGTCCTCATTATTTTCTCTCTCTTACGAATCATTCCCATTTCACTCATGATGACGGAAACATTTCTACAATGCTTTCTTTAAAACAAAAATAAAAATAAAAAATACATATTGGAAAAAAGAGAAAAGCCAACAGCAAAGCTACATGTCACTGCTGCTTGGAAGTGCTCTTGGTTTCTAATGGCTGGTGGGGAAGGACTGCGTGGTTTCCAGAATGACTCCTCCTGCTGTCTCCTTTTTGTCTTTGTTTCAACGTGTTTCTCTGAACAGTCAGAAGGTCAGTTTGAAAGATCGTGTCTTCTCCAGTCCCCGCGGTGCTGGCACCAAAGGGAAAGGCTCTCCACAGGCTCAGGGCATCAGGAGGTCCCCCAGTGCTGACCAGAGCATCGAGGACAGCCCGAGCAAAGTGCCCAAGAGCTGGAGCTTCGGAGACCGCAGCCGAGCCCGGCAAGCGTTCCGCATCAAGGGAGCGGCGTCACGGCAGAACTCAGAAGGTGAGGGCTTGGGGTGCTGTGCTGGACCCCAGATTCCCAGCTGGCCCCCACATCCTCTCCCTCCCCACATAAGAAGGGCAGAGCTGCCAGCCAAGATGTTGGAACTCCTTCCCCTCCCAGTCTTTTAGCTTGGAGTAGCCTGAGCAACTCGATCAAGTTGAAGATGTCCCTGCCCATTGCAGGGGGTTGGACGAGGGGGCCTTTAAAAGGTCCCTTCCAACCCAAACTAGTCAATAATGATTAGAAGAGGCAAGAAAGCCCCTTCTGATATCCATGATAATGTTTATATTTCTGCACGTAAGGATGGGGAAAGGAGAAAGAGTCAGGCATTGAGACAAGAGGAAATAACCTCAGGTTGTGCCTGGGGAGGTTTGGGGTGGATATTAGGAAAAATTTCTTCACTGAAAGGATGGTCAAGCCCTGGAACAGGCTGCACAGGGCAGTGGTGGAATCACCATCTTGGAGGGATTAAAACCACACCTAGATGTGGCACCTGGGGACATGGGTTAGTGGTGGGCTTGGCCATGTTGGGAGAGTGGTTGGACTCAATGATCTTAGAGGGCTTTTCCAACCCAGATGATACTGGGATTCACTGATACAGAGATGGGTGAGAGCTGCAGTTGGCTCTGCTGAATGTCACCTTAGCACATCCTGGGAAACGCTCTCATTTGGATGCTCAGCAAAGGCTTTTCTGCTGCTTCCCCTGGGGTTGCTGTTTGTGATCTGCCTCATCTTTCCTTGAGTGGCACTGGCACGGGAAACAGTAACGTGTTGTGTTTCTCCTTCCCTGTCCCAAACCCAGAAGCAAGCCTCCCTGGAGAAGACATTCCTGATGAGAACAAAAGCTGCAACTGCGAGTTTGTGACGGAAGATTTGACACCAGGGCTGAAAGTCAGCATCAGGGCAGTGTGGTAAGAGAGGGAGAGGGGGGGATGCGGTCCAGAAGAATAAATTAGAGAGAAAAATGAGAAGTGTAAAGCCCAAGAAGTGCTGGCAAATGCTGACATGTGTGTGCTGCAGACTGTTTTTCCCCTGGGTGGCCTGCCCTGCTTTATAGACAATTTTGCCAGGAAGGGCAATTTTTGCTTAGGGAAGGAATAAATGGAGAAACAGGAAAATCCCCCGCAGGGATGCATCCAAATGACCATTTTCACCATCTCTGAGATTTACTGCTGACATTTATAAAAGTGGTGCGGAGAGCACATGCACAGATGACAGTCCAAGGGGCATCAGGGACCCCCTGTCGCAGACAGGGCTTCAGCCACCAGCCCCCGCAACCCCCTTCCCCTCTCCTATTGCTGCATCCTCTCCCAAATCCACAGGGTTGGGATTTATTCCATTTTCCTTACAAAGCAGCTCCCTGTGGTGTTTTTTATCCACCATTAAGCAGGTCAGGCTGCACCCAGGGACTGTGTTATGATTTTGCTCTCTGTCTCCTGCAGCATTATGAGGTTTCTCGTCTCCAAGCGCAAGTTCAAGGAGAGTCTCCGGCCCTACGACGTGATGGATGTCATTGAGCAGTACTCAGCTGGGCACCTGGACATGCTCTCCCGGATTAAAAACCTTCAGGCCAGGCAAGAGACCCCTCTCTTTGCTTCATTTCCCACTGCTTTTTGTTCATTGTGGAGGTATTACAGAGAGACACACTTTCCTTTGCAGCTACAGATTATTGTTTTCCTTTCTAAGAAAAATCCTCAAGGAAAACATCAGTGCTTATGGCTGGAACTCACAGGGACAAGCAGGACAGGGACTGCCACTAAAACACCCTTACTGCCCATCACAGGACACACAAAAATCATGGCTCATCCTCCTGCTTTATTTTGGGAGATTTTTCATTATGGTATCCCATAGGAAAGGCCGGTGGGTATTTCCATGGTCCTCCAGGCAGGGTGCCAAGGTTGCCCCAGTGTTAAGGCTCATGTGGGTTATTTGGTATCTAAGACAAAATTTGGTGTCCTGGCTGTGGCCCTGCTGCCACAGACACAGAGAGCAGGGAGGAGGCAGCAGCTGCCTCCCACTGTTGGGATGCTAAGCCACTTGAGGAGGAATCCCTCCTCGGATGGTGCAGTCTGCTGAAAATCCGTGCAGATGGGAATTTCTCATCCAAGCCCACCGACGTGGGTGGGGTTTAGCTGAGCTGCATTTCAGCTTCTGTGCTCAGATTTTAGGGAGAGATGTGTTCATTTTAATAGGAGAAGGAATGTGGAAAAGGGACAAATGGAACTGAGAAGGTTCCATTTTTTTCATGTTTCTCCTGGAAGAAAAAAAACCCCAGCACATAAATTTGATTCCTTGAACAGAGGATCAGAGTTTAATCTTTTAGCCTGACCACTCCTCCCTCAGCCCTGATGGGGAAAGCAGACCCCAAGCCTCCAACACCCCCGGCTGTGTTGGCTCAGCAGAAGTAGCACCAGTTCTGCTGAGCTTGAAGGACACCCAGAACTGTGGCACGGCTTGGCCATGGGCAATCTCCAATCAAAAAAATACACCATTTGCTTTTACACTTGGAGAATGAAATTGCTTCCCTTGATGGCTGTGGCAGCCCAGATTCCTCTAGAAGGCATTGAGGAAGTTTTCCTTTAATTTCAAACCCATCTAAGTCCCTGATAGAGTCAGCAAATGTGAAGAAAAGAAGTGTTTGTGTATGCAAACAGCTGACATGAACCCCAGGAATGAAGCAGGAAAATTGTCTTGGGAAAAAGAGGAATCTCTGTTCTGCCATGAATCTCTCAGACACCATTTTAACTCTGCTATTTTTGATACTCAAAATGCAGAGGTAACTTTCTCAGCCCTGCTGCACACTGTGCTTTTCCCAGAAGGAACATTCTCCCTTGCTATGGAGACCAAAATATCCTGGAGAATTTCCTCGGTGTGAGCCTCTCACTCCTGTTCAGTACAAATTCAGTGATCATAGATCCAAGATGTGTAGCTGAATATAGAGGGGGAAGAGGAGGAGGAGGGGATTGAGATTTCTTAACTTTAGTAACCTGAAACAAGAGGCCTCCAGGCCGCCTCCGCAGTGGGTACTGGGCCATCAAGGTTGTCATCTCCGCTGGCTCCAGGTGGAATCCTGAGTCGCCAGCAGCCTGAGGGCTGCGGCAGATTGCCTCACCACCCATCCAAGTCTCCCAGTCCTTCAGGGGGATGTGCTGAAAAGCCAAAGCAGTTTGGTTGGCTGCTTTTTTGGGAAGGCTGGGGTAAGGAATTGCAGCTTTCAAAGCTGAGGGATTCTTCCCTCAGCTGTAGCTGTGGGACTGTGAGGATGAGGTTCTGGGGATGGACAAGGCCACCAACCATCCTCTCACAGAGAAGCCAGGAGGACCAGGAGCTGCTTCAAAAACATGAAGCACCTGGATTTGGGATCCAAGACTACCAGGCAGCTTCAGTGGTTTCAGTGTCCCCACTGAGCAGGAGATCAGTGATGGTGATGGGAGCAGACCCCTTTGGGGCCACACTTTGGGCACCAGCAGGTCCCATGGCTGGTCACCTGCCCAGTACAACTGGAAGGACCCCCTGTAGACAAGGCCATGGCCGATGTTGGACCCTGCACCCATGCGATGGATCCCAGGGAGGAAGTCATGGGGCACCTTGGAGAACCGATATTTTAATCTCCCTTGCCTTCATCAATCAAAGCCCTGTGTTCTCGCTGCCAGCTCAGCTCGGCAGGGCTGGCTCTGACCTCCCCTAGCCAGGGCTTTGGTGGATTAAAGCTGCATCCAAGCCTATTTCTGGGGTGTTTACATGCACTTTCCTCTCTAATCAGTAAAGCCTCTGTCTCTGTCTGCAATGTGCTCTTTTCAGCGTTGTGTTCACATTGTCTCGTGTTCCATCCTGACACCTTGCCAACCATGGATGTCTCCCATTCATTGAGTTATCCAATCCTGCAGCGTTCCTCGCCGACTCCCAGCAGCTCATGCTTCCCTGAACTAGCTGAGGATGTGTTCCCTAGCACTGGAACTGAAAGGAGAATGAATATATGTTGTTTCATATCCAGCCACCTCAATGGGATATTACCTCACATATGCAAATATATTCCAGAGGGTAAAGCATGTTGCCTGTTATATCTGGGGCGGGGGGAACTCCTGATGATGTTGCAGTGGTGCCTAAATCTCCAAATCTTACCCTGAGGTGGGTAAGACTCTGGTTTTTCACCAACAACCAGGTGGTAGGAGAGAGCCTTCTGTTTCCAGCAGAATATATTTTCAAATTCTCTCTCTTTCTCTCCCTGTCGTTCTGTTTTTCAGTTGTTTCTTTCTGCGACTTTTCTCTGACCAACTTTTCTCTACGTGTTGCTTCATTATGCATTTTGCTGGTGTCTTTTTTCTTATTTACTTTGCCAGGATAGATATGATTGTGGGTCCCCCACCCCCTTCAACTCCCCGGCATAAGAAGTATCCAACCAAAGGACCCATGTATTCTTCCAAAGAGTCTCCCCAATACTCGCCTAGGTTAGGATTCACCAAAATGCCGCTTTCTCTGGAATTTTTTTCATTTGCTTTATGTCAAACCCCTTTCATGCCAGTTATATGACGGCATTTCTCACTTAGCAGTGCAGCCTGCTAAATCATGACTCACGAGGGTTTGCTGCTCTGGGTGTGCTCTGATTTGCCTTCAAGCCAGAGGGGTACAAAAAAGGGGACGTTCGTTCAGTCATCAATAACCATCAGTTCCTTCAGCGAGCCTATTTCCCATTTTCAGTCTTCTTTGAGGTGTTAGAAAGCTAAATTATATCTTTTCCAAAAATCTCATATTTTATCAGGCTGTCTTCAAATGTAAAAGGTGGAATATTTACTCACAAAGCCAATGTAAAGTGAATAATCCACTTCCTGAAGAATGACACTGTCCACACACAAGCAAAGGAGCCTTTGCAGCTCTTTGGACAATGAAAGAAGTTTATTTCAGTGGGCAAAATAAGAATGAAGTGTTTTGTAGCTGATGAACACAATGGTCTCTATTTCTTCCTGGTGCCACTTTACTGACCATGGAGGAAAAAATTGTGTTAAAATACTGCAACCATGGGACTCATATTCCAAAAAATACTAAATCAATCCTGATTTTCCAAGCAAAAGGAGCAGGAGTCAAACCCAGCCCTCAGTCACACAGCAAGAGATTTCTCATTAAGTTCTCTCCTTAAGCAAGACCCTATCTGAAGCTCATGCCATGAGGAATATATTCCTACAAAAATTCCCATTTTAGGGCATTCTGAGATCTGGGCAGCAAGGCCATGAGCTGGGTTGTATTTTTTCTCGTTGCATTGAGACCACTGGAGCCCAAGGCAGGTATAAATATTTGCTAGAAAGTCATTTTCTATGCAGAAATAGTAGGTGATTTTTAAATGCAGCAAGCTTAGCCTTAAATATTTTTTTTCTAAATATATTTGCCTCCCTAAGAGCTAATATGTGACAAATCTCTTGATTTTTATTTAAGCTGCTCTGAGTAATCTTCACTAGAGAAATGTAAGTAAAAGGAATATTGAAAGCTTACATTTTCCCACTCAGCTAGCTCAAACATTAAAAAAATAGAATTTTCCAGAAGCCCCAAGCTTTATGCTTGAAAAAAAAAAATGCTTTCAGATGAGCATTTTTTCCCATTTCTCCTCCCTGCCAAAACAAGTCTTTGAAAATGAAATAACCTTGTTATCTGAAGAAACATTTAGATTTTAAAACAAAAATACATATTCAAGAGGATTTTGCTGTATTTAACCTTTAAGATGATATGTGCAAGAAGCCTTCACTAAAGGCAAGACTTTCTTGTGAAAACCTGTGCCTCATACACAGCAAAGGTGATTGATGGATCTGAGGGGAGGAGGCCTCAAACTGGGATATTTATTTTATTCAGTCCAAGTCTGTTGCTGTATCAGCTTCATGCTAATGATTTCCCCCCCGCTGTTTTTACAGTTCCTAATACTGATTAAAAATCCTTTGCACATGCCCACAAGGCTCCTGGGATGTTTAGAGGTTTTTTTTGTCATTTCTCCCTTTTCCAATGAAGTTTTTCATTTCCCCCTCATTGAGCTGTGGCTGCAGAAAGCAGCAGTGTACAGAAGGCTGCTGAAATCTCTGTTCCCACCCATGAAAAGGCTTATGCTGCACTTAATTTTTGGCAGTTTTATCCTCCCACAGACACCAGCGGCACTTCTGAGGTGCTCAGGGGGCTGATGGATGGGAACCAGGGCTCTGAGCAGCCCCAAACCCAGATCCAAAAATTCTTGGTCAGGCTCTGCTGCTGCCATGCCCTTCATCACCCCAACACCACGTGGGTCTGTGCCATGGGGATGTGTCCTGTGAGGTCCCCATGGATGGCTCCGGCCTCTTCTTTTCAGTCTGCACACCCCTGTTTTAGCCGAATTCTGCCCAGAGAAACATCGTGGAAGTGATGTCCCATGAGCTCTCTTAACCCTGTGGATTGCTCAGTTCAGCCAAAATCTTCCTGCAAGCAGCTCCTGGTAAGGGCAGGGGGATCCTGGTAGATGCCCACAGCTGTGGTTTGGCTGATGGTGTTTGCTCCATGCTCTACACACAGATAATTTGGATAAAATTCCCTTGATCAGCTGATTTAGCCTAGAATAGGTGCAATCTCAGCTGTAATTTTTAGACAACAGTTGTTGATCAAAATTTGCCCAGAGCAAGATTTATTGCCAAATGAAAGGGTAAGTAGCCAGTCCTGTGACATGGATGAAGGGGGTTTGGCTTCAATGCCTGGATTGTTTACAAAAATTTATAAGAGATAAAGAAAAAAAAAAAAAAAGAAAAGACTTGACTATCTATTCCCAAACACTTCATTTTTATCTCATTTGAGCCGTTTGACCTTTTGATGTCTGCTTCTGGCCCGAGGGTGACATATTACACCTCTTTGCATGCACTGTTAGCATGAAGCATAACGAAGCATGAGAAAACCTGCACTGTGGCTGATGCAAGAATTTACTTTTTTTTTCTATCATTAGAAAGAAGGAAAGGCAGTAAAGTCCACTTTAAAGAGCAATCCCCTCTTCTCTCTCCCTCCCAAACTGAGGCCCAGCAGAGCCTACCAAGGACAGCAGATGGCACAGTTTGTCGTGCATCCGTAGAAATCTCTGAATCCTCTTCTGCCAGAAAAGGAAAAACATGGGGCTGCCTCTTCCAAAGCTTCAGCTGAATTCTTCCCTCTGCACGTGTGTGTTGGGCACAGATGAAATAATTATTGAGAAGACACAAGACTCCCCATGGGCTGTAGTGTAGAAGTGGGACGGGCAGCTCAGAAGATTCTTGGTCCTTTGTCACGCTGTAAGAACACAAATTATCCCCTTCTGCTTTGCTAAAGTGGAATATGTTCTCTCTTCTTCATCTTTTGAGCTTTGTTGCCCAGTTTGGACAAAATCTCAAAATCTTGTAATGGCTAAAAGGACCTCCTGCTCTTGGTGGTCCTCTTGGTGGTCCTCCACCCAGCTCGGTGCAGGTGGGTTGGGAGCTGATAAGGAATTCCTCTTTTCTCTTGTGTCAGATAAGGCACAAATGAAATCTCTGCGCTTTGCTGGGGATAGGAGCACTCTCCTGTGGTCCAGCTTGTGCCGTGGGAAGCAAAGGGGTGGGAGACCTCGAGCCTGGTTTCTCCCATAAAGAGAGAAGGACTTGGTTCACCTTCTTCTCCCCTCTCTGCACTGAAGCCAGAGGCCCCGAGCTGCCCCCTGCACCATCCTTGGTGCTGCCCTGCCTCCGAGGAGAGATCTGGCTCTGCTTCCTCAGAGCTGTGGAAGACAAACACCCCAGGAGCTGTGTTCAGGTATAGACACAAAGGGAATGAATCAAGCAGGAATTCTGGGCTCTGGTGTCAATTATATAATGGGAATGGGCTTCTGAATGCTTTATAGGTGAGCTCTGTGAAGGGCTTCAGCCCTGCTCCTACATCCCAGCAGGTCTGAAGGCAGGTTGTGTCCTTGAAGGTGGGTGACAATTTAGTGCTCTTCTTAGTGATCACTCCATCTGCAAAATGCCAGCTGGCCACTGAAATGGGCCATGTGGGGTTCACTCTCTGGATAGCTCTTCTCTTAAGATATGAAAAAACAGCAGAAGTCCTGCCTTGATTTCTGCAAGGTTAGAATTAGGGTACACAAGACTCTCTCTGTTTTTACTATGCAATGTTCGGTTCTCCTCTCTGTTTCACAGTCTGTCCTGCCTCCCTGCTCTACTCCACAGCTGGTGAGGGACATCTCATTTCCATTAGTGGACACATTTCAGTGTCAGTGCCGTGCTGGATGGGACAGGAGGACAGAGCACCCTGATTGTTCTTGGCCTTCTGCAATATTCAATAACATTTAGGCTTTGGGCCTCTTTAAACTCGTGTTCATTGTTTTACCAGTCTACTTGCTTGTGCATACAGGAGAGGAGTTCATACAGTGGCTGTACCACGCCTTGACTTGTGATTCCCCACCAAGGTAGCCCGAGGTATCCAATTTAACAGCTCTTTGCTTACACGGTAACAACATTGTCGTAGGATTTCTTGTGCTGTATGTCCTGTCAGTAATTGCATCCCTTGTGGGGAGTTCCTGTACATGTCAGTGATTTCCTTCTCCCATTACAAGAGAGAAATAAGGCATGCGTATTCCTCACACTTGTAATTCCAGCACTTGGTGCTCCTTGTACTCCTGTGCTTATATTGCTAAGCAAAGGATCAAACATGGCTTTTTAAGCAGAACAGAATTCTGTCACATCCCTGCCCAAATGAAGTAGCTTCTGGGATCAAAGCTAAACTCTGAAACAATTGTTGGCTTATATTTTCTGTCTTTGGTGTGATGTGCTCATCCACTTCATCTCTTTGAGCCAGATCTGGTGCTGTAAAGTGCTGTTGCTCTAATATAAGCTAAGGGAGCCACGCTGGTCCATTCCCACTGGTACCTGCCCCTCAGTGTCAACAGCCAACATCCGTATGAAGTCCCTGTCCAGTGTGAAGAAAACAGATAGCTCTTGTGTTGGAAATAGCCTCACATCTCATTCCTTTCCTTGGTTTTTGTTTGTTCATTTTCCCCTGTCTGTCTGTGTTCAGCTCCTTCCTTTTCCTCCTCCTGGTGCATGGACCTGTGGCCCACAACGCAGAACTGCGTAAGAAGCATTTTGAGTTTTCGCTCAAGATACCTCAGCCTGGTTTCAGTCAGATTAATTAACCCTTCTTTCCCCCCACCACCCTTATGTTTGGTGCATTATGCAAGAGTAAAGTTTGCCCAGCACAGAATTATTCTATAAACCTGGCTGCCATTAAGAAGTTATTCCAAAAATGAGTTGCTCCCCTGACTTTGGAGGGATCAAGAAGCTCCAATGTTTACTCTCCAGAAATTTATATTTGATGCCTCTAACAAAATTGAGTTCCAGCTTCCAAATGGGTTCTGCCCTCCTTCTTCCTCTGCATATGGAGCTGTTAATAAACCCAGGTGTTTCCATACTGGGAGTGAGGAAGTGCAAATGTGATGTGTAAAGAAGTCAGTACCAAATTATGTGCCTTGTAACCTTTGCTGGCTGATTTGGCAGGAGCTTCCTCTGCTGTTCCCAACTGGGAGCCCTGCTAATAAGAAACTTCTAACAGTACAAGTGTGAACTGCATTGAGATGAAAACAGTTTGGTAATGTTTGGTGAGTTCTGGCCAAATTCAGCCTTGCTGTAATTCCACTAAAAC
This sequence comes from Corvus moneduloides, assembly GCF_009650955.1. Taxonomy (NCBI): domain Eukaryota; kingdom Metazoa; phylum Chordata; class Aves; order Passeriformes; family Corvidae; genus Corvus; species Corvus moneduloides. Next base: position 9,013,573 of record NC_045492.1, read on the forward strand.
AGTTGTCACTGCACCTGTTTGTCTGGATCTTAGGACAAGCAGCTCATTTTCATGGTCATGAGAATTACACACAGACATTTGCATTGAGGAGAGGAAACTGCTGCAAAGACTGAAAAAGATCCCATTGATATATGCTAGACAGAAAACTTGATCTTCCCCCAAAATAATAATTTCTCAGTACAAATAAGAAGTTAATCAATTTGGAAGAAAGCCAGTTAAAGAAATTCTTTGCAGTGGGTAAATTTACTGTGCATAATGTGCCAGGTTTTATCTGTATAAACAGAAATGGATAATTTCAAACTCTGCTAATACTGCTCTGAATTTTGCATCTGAATTAACACTTCAGTGCCACTGCGTGTCTGTGAGTAATTTGGAGTGTTAGTTGGGAGAGAGGCTGTTGCTTTGTCCCATGGAGGCACCACAAGCGGTGCCCTCCTCACCTGCTGCCTCCAACTGACTCCAGATCCTTTTCCGGGGGTGGGGGGATTTTCTGATCCCGGTAGAGTTGACCAGATCGTTGGGAGAGGATCCTCCATGACTGACAAGGATCGGACCAAAGGGCCAGCAGAGGGGGAGCTGCCTGAAGACCCCAGCATGATGGGCAGGCTTGGAAAAGTTGAAAAACAGGTATCTTGGGTTAGGAAGGGGTTCTTGTCAGAACGTTTTGCATGCATTGTGTTGTTTTTTTCTTGCCTTTTTCTCGCCTTTTTCTCTCAGTGGGACATTACCTTTTAGTTAAAAGAAAGTGAGAGCCAGGAATATTTTGAAAAAGAAGCAATATAGATGTTATGAAAGGGGACTAAATGTCTTGGAAGCCTAAGTGCTACCTTTAAGCCAGGCACTTTGAGTCTAGTTTAGTGAGTTTGTCAAATGTCTACATAATTTTTGAAAACAGCACATTGGTTTCTTTGCCGCTGCACTGGACATGCTTCAAATGAGTCCCTGAGCCTGGCTGCTGCTGCTGCTGGCCTTGCTGAAGATTTAAAATCTTCCTAGAGGATAAGGCTCAGAAATCCCCATGGCCTTCTGAGCCCAGACAAGTGCCAAGTGCAGGAAGGAGCTGGAAGGAGCAAGTGTGCTCCAGCTTTTCTGGAACTTGGTGCCTGTCAAAAAGGTTAGAGGAGAATAAGGGAAATCCTGTTACAAGGAAAACCCTGTAAAAAGGTGGAGAATTAAACCCTTCAGAACAATTAAATATTCACTAAAAGTTTGAGATGCTGTGGGTCAGTGTAGGTGGAGGTGATCTGTGAAGCCCAGCCCCATACTTGCGTCTCAATGGAAGTTGCTCATACTCAGGATGTTAACATGCTTCAGCCTGCACATAGTGCTGGAACTGTGGTGTTTTTCAGGTTCAGTCAATGGAGAAGAAGCTGGACTTCCTGGTGAACATTTACATGCAGCGGATGGGCATCCCACCAACGGAGACGGAGGCTTACTTTGGGTCCAAAGAACCAGACCCAGCCCCTCCCTACCACAGCCCCGAAGACAGCAGGGAGCACATTGACAAGAACGGCTGCATCATCAAGATCATCAGGTCCACCAGCTCCATGGGTCAGAAGAACTTCTCCGCCCCACCAGCCCCAAGCAACGCATGCCCGCCCTCCACGTCGTGCCAGCGGCAGAGCCACGGCTCCTCACCCGTCGGAGACCCCGGCTCGCTGGTCCGGATCCCACCTCCACCCTCCCACGAGCGCTCCCTGTCCGCCTACAGCGGCGGGCACCGGGTGAGCGCGGAGTACCTGAGGAACGAAGACATTACAACCAAACACCACGAGAGTGCCATGAGAGACAGCGACACGTCCATCTCCATCCCCTCGGTGGACCACGAGGAACTGGAGCGCTCTTTCAGCGGCTTTAGCATCTCCCAGTCCAAAGAGAATTTGGACATCCTTAACAACGGTTGCTATGCAGCCGTGGCCAAAATCAGACCCTACATTGCAGAAGGGGAGTCAGACACCGACTCTGACCTCTGCACGCCCTGTGGCCCCCCCCCAAGGTCGGCCACGGGCGAGGGACCCTTCAGTGACATGGGCTGGTCAACCCCCCGGCAGTGAAGCCTCCCTGCAGCCGTGAGCCACATCCGAGCACTGGCAGCTGCCCGCTCCAGCTGTGCACATGTCGAACTTCTCAAGGAGATTGACAGCTAAGGTTTTCCTCTTTCTAGGACACCCTTAGCTGGCAGATACTTTTCTTGCAGCTTACTCTGGGGGGGGGAACGAGCAGGTCCGAGCCTGCATTTGTGGAAGAGGTCACGGTGATGAGCGAACTGGAGCCGTGAAGTCCAGATTTCTTTCATACTCTCTTTCTAAGATCATTAGGTGAAACTATTTCATGGCGCAGGGTAGGCAATTTGCATTTCTTGGGAATCTTCAGAAGCGCAGGGCAGGAATAAATCACCCGGCCAGGGCTTTTGTAGATCAAATTAACTGGTGGCTGACAAGTGTTAGGTGGGAATTGCTACATCATGGCACGAGTTGATCACACCTTTAGGTGTTTTGGAGTCACAGACTGAACACGTGTTTTTTTCTGGCTTAGATTTCAGGGCACGTGTAATAATGAGGGGTTGTTACTCCGTGGTTCCTCATTAGCTGTCAGGAAGGTGACATAATTCCAATATAATACATGGAGATGTTGTGTAGGCCCCTGGAGGAGAGGGATGGTGGCTGGGATAGTTGCATGAGCAGAAGACATGGCCTCAAGTGGGACAGGCTGGGGCACTGCTCTGAACCAGAGCAGTTTGGAAATGATCCCATCTTAGGAAAAACTCAGCAATATAAGCTTGAGTGCAAGAAGAGGGACAATCCAGAGGGCAGAGAAATGAGACCGAGACGGAGGTCGATACACTATGGGGATGGAATTTTATATTTTAAACCATGTATTATATTTAATTATCTCTCCTTCTGCTGACAAGGGACCTGGGGGTGCTTTGAAGGCAAAGACAAACCAAAGGCAACCCCTCTGGAGGGCTGCCACGATCTCAAGCCATTCTTGTGGCCAACAGCGCTGTTGGGGAGGCACAGCCACCAGGCAGAGAGTGGACATGCAGGATGCTGTGGTCCCCACTTTGCTGTGAGTGCTGAGCTCCATCCTCTGGAAGCCCTGTTGGTCAGAGTGGGCGCTTTTCTTACAGTTTGCATTGTGCCTGAACACTTTTGCACACACTATGCCCATGAAAATCTTTCCTTTCTTCTTCTGCCCTGCCAAGAATCTCACCCCCACGTTCTCGAGACATCCTTTGGTTTGTTTGGATCCCTCAAGCTGAGTTAAGAGGCACTGCTTTGTTTCTTCATGGTCTTTCAGAAGCCTCTTAGCTGTGCTTGCCCGCGAGTTGTGCCAACCCCAGTCTGCCCCGTTTCCTTGCTGTGGAAGCACTTCCTCTTGGAAAGGTCACCGTGTCATTACCAGGAACCTCAGCAGCTCCTTCAGCTGGGGGAAGGCGAGGGGAAAAGTGACGCTCAAAGTTTCTTTTGGGACCAAAACAAAGTCACAAAGTGATCCTTTACATGGATAAGTTGGTAGGGGTTTTTTTGCAAGGGGGGGATCAGGAGAACTTTGGTTTGGGATCTGTTTCCAGGGCTGGGACACCATTGCTGGCATTGTGCCTCTGAACCTTGCCGCGCATCCACAGCCCAAATCCCACATGTGTTTTCTGCTGTGATTTCAAACCCTGTCTTTCCACATTTTCCCTGTGTCTTATCAAGAGCCTGTTATTTAGGTGACAACTTCATTTCTGTGTGGCCTTTGAGAGGCTGAACATTGACTTGCTTGGGGTGAAGGGAGACTCACAGCCTTTTTCTCTCCTCCTGTTTGCTTGATCAGACACAGCAACCAGGGGAGAACCAGGATAATTTTGGCCTTAGGGAAGATGTGGGTGCAGTCTGACAACTTTCAGACAGGAAATAAAACCATTTTTTGCTAGTGCCCAGGACCAGCACACAGGTCTTATCATGGAATAAGGAAGAGGGAAGGATCTTCACAACTTTTCCTGCCATTTTTCACCATTCAGGAGGGGAAAACCTTGTTCTTAGGGAGCAACTGGGCTTCCAGCCATGCTAGTTCCTTTCTTTCCCCTCTTGAGCCATATTTTCGTTAACTTCTGCAGTTTTTCCCTCTGTTTGTGCTCCAAAACTCCTGGCTCCAGATTTCTTTGTGCAGAGTTAACGCAGTGATGCCCTTGACTTCTACAGAGAGACAACTTTAAATGCCAAATGACCGTAAATTGTGCAGATTTGCCTCTGGTGTGTTCCGAAATGAGATCCTTTCTGCTAGAACAAGAAATGTCAGCAGGTCCTAAATCTAACGTGGTGGCCTGACCTTTCTACCGACCACAAGAATGGAAATTGCATTTGGTGAGGCAAAAATCAACATCGCTCCAGCCAGCTGCTCGCTGCAAATTTTGTACAAGTCAGAGATAACAAAGATTTATTCTCTTATTTGTTTGCAATTACTTCTCAAGGCCTGCTGGAAATTTGGCATAGAGGGTATGATGTAGAGGCAGGAATGCCAGATGAGGATGAGGATAAGGATGATGTCATGCAGTCCTATTGCAGCACAGGTACATGACTGGTCTTTAATCACAGAATCATCGATTCACAGAACCACAGAACGGTTTGGGTGGAAAGGGACCTTAAAGCTCATCTTCAGGGATTGCACGGGAAAGATTGAGTTTTTCCTCTTCAACCTCCTACACTGGAATCTATAAAGGTCTTTTGACTTGCATCTTGAAAAGTTGTTGGATTTGTCCCATAATCAGAGATTGCAGAAAACTGGTTTTATATACATGCAGCACAGATCATATCTGGCTGCTATTTATTTCACATAGAATTTTTTTTTAAGGTATAAGATATATTTTTCTGTGGCATCATATCAAAGAAATTCTGATACACACCTCCATGCACAACCATGCCATAAATCATCACTTCTCATCCATCCAGGCAAAACCCCATGTTAACTCACACTAGAATTAGCTACAAATAATGCTCATCATTTCCATGAAATTATTTAAGCCTGTATAAACAATGGCAGGGCCTGCTTGTTGCTTATTGACAGGAATAATTTCATTTTTCCCCTAAACCATAGTCCAGTACTCCCTGAAAAGTCTTCCCTTCCAACCACTCAGCTCCCCCATGTCTGCACCACACATTCCTGGTGGCAATCTCCCACAAGTCTTAACCACCAGACTAAAAGAAAATAAATCAGTTTTGGGTTACTAATAAGGCAATCCCGATGACAAAGACCTTTAAAAAGGTGGACAGGCAAACTTTGTCCCTCTGCTGAGCCTCTCTTGGGCTACTCTTTGTACTCTTCCTCTCAGATCTTGTTCCATGTATTTTGGAGGACAGAACAAGTTTTAGGCAATGCCAAGTGTGGACAGAGGAGTCCAAAGACACCTGAAGAAGATGTGGAAGCTAAATTTCCAGCAGACCATCTTGAACTGCTCCAGGGCTGCCCATGCCCACGCTTGGTTCCATGCCCAGAGCCTGGTTCCAGGTGAGTCTGGCTGAATGGGAAGCCATGACCTTGGACCAGAGCCTGAGGTATGGTCTCCAAGAAACCAAGAAACTTTGGGGCATTTTTTTTTCCAGAATCTGGGTCTAGGTCTGGAAAGAAATCCTGCAATTGGCCCACCCATGGGATGGAGCAATGCCTGGGGCTGGGACATGAAGCCACAGTAAGTTTTTGGGTGCTTCAGGTCCAAGTGTGAGTTCAGGTGGTCTGAGGAGTTCTCTGAACAGGAGAGGTGGCTGGAGATGTTGCAAGGCTGGCCTTTCATAATGTGACCCCGAGACAGAGGAACAGCCATAAGCCAAATTTCCCAATATTTGGGAAGGGACTTTAATGTTAATCAAGGGCAGATTTTGTATGTGAACTTCCTTGTTGACCCATTTTCTTAATAACAATTTTTAAAGTAAAAAATGTCGAGGAGCTCACCAAAACCAAACCTCTCATCCAGCTCAGAAAGCCATTCTATTTCTTTAGACAGACTATGTGATAGATCAGATTTTCTAAAAATGCGTTTTGTTTCAAATGCTGCTTAATAGGTCCAAATAAATTTTGCAGGGTCATTGCTATTTATGGATAAATAGGTATATTTTTACATTTTAAATTGATTTTTAAAACTTAAATTATGTGAATTTTTAGAACAAATTTGTATAATCTACCTGAGAAGCCAGAGCATCATCTCAGATACAAATGCTCCCCTTCCAGACAATCGCCCAAGAGAAAAGAAAAACACCTTCACTCATACTTTTCCCAAGAGGGAGCTACTGGAAACCTCATTTTCCTGATCTCCTCAGACCACCACGGTCACAGCAACATTATTGCTAGGACTAAAATGTAAGTATTTAAAGAGAAACTGAAATTCCTAAGGAATTTACCCAAAGTTGTACCATACAAACACCCTTAGCAGTGACTATTTTATTGGGAATGTTAAAAAGCCCAGGAGCAGGATAAGAATTTCTGTTTCTCCATCATGTGAATGCTCAGGCTGAGCGAGCCCTGAGCCTCCAGCCCTTTCTTCCCAACCCACAGCTGCACGTCCACATCCTCTCCATCCTCTCTCTATCACTGGTCAGCCTCTTCTGTTCTCATCAGCTTCCTTTTCCTGAGCCAGAAACAAGGAAATCAGATACAAAAGCTCCTTCAGCTCCAGGTAGCATTGAGGCTGTGCTGGGGAGGGCTGTGGGGAGGGCTGAGGGCAGCAGCCCCTCCGAGCCCCCTGGGGTCACTGCTGCTCAGAGGTGTAAAAGCAAACCCTTGCTTTTAGCACACAAACACCCCGACTTTTCTGCCTCACAGAGCAAAACCTGCTCAGAGCAGGGGTGTGGGTTCGCTGTTTTTTTAACAATAACAATAGGGTGGGTTTTTAATGATAAGGATTATAATACTGCATAGGAATCTTCTTTAGTATATCTTAGTGTTTGATGCCCCAGTGACACAATACTGCTTGCCTTACCTTAGTGTCTAGAGGAAGAGGGATCACACACCTTTTGATACACTATTAATCATGCTTCGAATTTAGGTAGCAGCAGGGTCCTTTTTAACTTATGAATGTGCTTTCTGGACTATCTCACTGACTGTACTCTCAATTTTGCCTGCTACTGCATGCAGCCTGAGATGAGTAGACAGCAATATGCTCCAGCTGTATCTGCACTCCCAGATTGCTGTAGTACCTGACAAGGTAACATTGCCAAAAGCATCACTCTGGGGAGAGGCTGTCCTCCTAGTGAGCCACCTCGCAGGGTGCTGCGGTGCTTCTGTAGGTAACACTGATATACCAAGTGTCTTTCATGCTGCAACTGGTCATCACCCCATCCCTCTGATACAGCATGCACAGACTCCATTTCTACTGCTTGTGACTACGGGGTAAAAAAACCATGTTTGTACCTGTGGTTCCTTCAAACGTGTAAATGGAGAGGAAAAAATACGAATTGTGTTGGCTGTGTCACAACCTCCTTTCCATCTGGGTGCCTCTGAAAAAGAGCATCTCAGATAGCCCTTTCTGAGGGTTTGGAGGAACAAGCAGTGCCAAGGATGGAGGCCTGGTCTTCATTTCAAAGATGCCATTTGAACCCACACGTGTGGGACTTGCCATATGTCTGGTTTAATTCCCATAGGATTCTCTCACCTGCATCCAGCCCTGGGGTGCTGTGTGTGTTTGTGCCTGCAGCACAGCCCGAGGCACAGGGCAGAGTGTGACTTCCAAACCTTGGAAACCACTCTTTGGAAATTCCGTCCAGCCTTCTCTACAGCCCTTGGTGGTCTCGGGCACCCTGCAGCTGTGCCATAACCATTCCTCATGGAAGCATCTCTCACTCTCCTTATGGAGTGGCGCTGGGCTACATTTTTATCTCCATAAATGTTTTGCCGGTGTTCTCCCCACTGCAATACCAGGCTGTCATGAGGCCTTCAGGGTTTGCCCATCTCGCTGGTGTTTGCAGTCTCTTGTATCTCTTGGCACTGTTGCCATGAGCTGGTTTGACCCTGGCTCCATATCCTCCCCTTCCTTGCCCAGACTATTTACCAGGGAAGCTGTAAAGCCAGAACTCCACTCTGAGACTTGGCCTGGCATCACCAGATGCACCAGAGAGCCTTTGTGTTGTGTTAATATGACAGTTTTGCTTTTTGTAGGCAATTTTTTTGCTTCCTCATTGAGCCATCGTGGCCTCAACACATCCCTGGTTTGTTCTGCTGGAGCTTTTCCACACAGGGATGGGGTCTGTGTTGTCTGTCTGTGCCCTGTGAGGGTTTGTCCCCGTGGCTTTAGGTGACTAAAGTGAAACAGGGATGAGGGTCTGGCTCAGGTTTTCTTGTCCAGGTGAACATCGCCGAGAAGAGCTCACAGGCTCTACCAGTGTAGATGTTTTTGCTCCCTGAAGAGCTGTTTTCAAGACCCTTGTCCAGATGTGGCTGCGCATACCAGCTCTAGCTCGGTAATGAGAACTGGAAAGCAGCTGGTCCAGGCTGTGCTGTTTCCAAAGCTACCAGTGAATCCAGAAGCATCTTGCCCTCTCCTAATTCCTGCAAATACAGCTGCAGGTGAACTGTTCAAGCAGCATCTGTTTGCCTGGTTCTGAAAACCTGAGCTCACCACAAAGCTCAGTGCCAAGCCCAGGTGGGATTTCACCTGCAGCTATGCCTATAATCTTAGGGCAGGGTTAATGATTTCAGGTAGAAGCCATGCAGAACCTCCAGTTCGGATGGTTCCGACCCCAAAACAAGGCTGAATGTCATGCTGCCAGCAAAGCCTCTGCTGGAATTCCAGCTCCATTTGACACTGATGATTGTGGACCTGGGGAGATGCTCTCTCCTTCCCACTCCACACAAGAAAAGGTCAGCACAAGCCTTGCAAGCCACAATGGGAAAATACCTCCTTATTTTAGCATGCCATGGGCACCTCCCATTAAAGCAGAAGCAGCATTTCACAGGAATCCCTTAAACTTGACCAACACAGTGGCCATGACCTAGTGTTTTCCATATGCAGTGATGCTCACGAAAAGGATTGATCACAGATGTAGATATGTAGGTCTCAGTTCTTTAGCATCTCCACAGACACCATGCTCAGCCTTGCTGAGGACCTGAGGAGAAGTCATCGAGGCTGGTGACAGGTCTTTTCTGTCCTGCCTGGTTATTCACACTGGTCCAGCATCTTCCCTGGAGCTGGAGTTACCCCGTGCTCCTGTCAGCAGGCAGGATTGAGACCCTTCTTTGTTGGTTACTCTTCCCTCTCCCCAAACCCCTAAAATTTGAATTTTCTTCACTTTTTCTCAAAAAATTCACGCACAGTGTAGAGTACCTGAGACCTTCAGGAACACCGAGGCAAAACAAGACATAGCTGATAAATGACAGAGATTTTGTTATTTTAAATCAAGAGCAGATTTTAAACATAGTTGCAGTTACTGTGTGGTGTATCAAACGCTTTAGGAGATTCAATAAATTATTCTTATAAATGTTCTATTCTTTTATCAGTAATTCATAGAGGTGGGTGCCACTGTTCTTATACAGCAACAACGCTCCACACACTAAAACTATATTCCTGTTTCTCCAATATAGACACTGTATTTATGAAATTTATCTTGCTTGGTGTCACTTTGGCACATTATCCACATGTACTGCACACGGATTGCACACTACATGCCACGTGGTGATAGGTATCTCTACATGTAATCAACATATGTGCGTTGAACAAAGTGTCACCTGCCTGATTTGTGATGGGACTCAGCATAACTGGGAAAAGGGAAAAAACGAACATCCAGTTTTGTTAAGAAATTCACGGCATTTGAATGCTTCTTTAAACAGATTTTATCAGGAAGCTAAAATATGAGATTGCCTCTGTGATGTTAATTTAAAAATACCTGAACAAAACGAACACAGCCCATAAATACTTAACAGCTACTGTATTCCTATATATTCTTCATTGCTATTCATCTGAACTGTAAATTCTGTACAGATTGAATGAAGCTCACAGTTTATCTTTGTCATAACCTGCAAGATAAAAGGACAACACAACTTTGGCTGCAGAAGCGTGTGCATGTGGTTCGAGTACATGCACCCACGTGTGGCTGTACGTGCACGTGGGTATGAACACGTGTGCACACGTGTTCTTGATCAAAACAGATAAAGCTGCATCGGAGATGCACAGGGGGAAGAAAAACTCTGTTTTGGAGTGAGACAGTGGGTACAATAAAACCTAATTACTTTTTCAATAATTTGTTTCATGCAAAAAGGAAGATTTGCAGAGGGGATTGGTGTGTGACTGCCATCCCAAGGAGAAATCCCACTTCTGAAGGAAGCACAGGCCCCGCAGCAGAGCGATACAGTTCTTCGAGTGATAATTTCTTTGGCTTCCTTTCAAACAAACAAATATAATAGAGTGGCCAGTGCCAACTTCAAGTCCAAAAAGCCCATTCCTAAGATGTGTGGCCAAACAGTTGTCCTGTGCCATTGGAGATCCAAGGGCAAAGTCTTTATGTGCTGTGCCAGGGTGTCCCATGGCAGCGGTGCTGACTGAGGGCAGTGCCAGGATCTCCCACAAACCTACTGCCCAGGCAGAGGATTCCAGTGCCCCATGGGTCTTACCTTTGCCTATATTTAAAAAGCCCCTAGGTAAGAGATGTTTAAGAAAAGAAACATTAAAAGCCTGTCTTTGATCTTAGAGTTATGGAAGAAATGACAGTATTACAACCAATAAATCAGATTTTCCAAGCAGGCCAGCCTGCAGACTCCAATTGCCCCTATACAGAGATTTTACCAGCCTCACCAAATGAATCATCCTCTAGTATTGAATTTTGCCAGTATTTTCACAGACATAAGATTTATATTGGGTAGAACTTACCCTTCAGTGTTTAATCTAAATAAACAAAGGCATGAAGAGCTAACTTTCCCGGTTTAATACTGCTGGATGCCTTGAATAAATACTAATCAGATCTTTTCATTGGCCTGAAATTCATCTCTAGGTCCAAAGTTCTCAGCTGTAAGAGCTGATTCAGTCCTAAATAAGTTACTGAGCAAAGGGTACATCCCTTGCTGGAGTGTGTTGCCGCTTCCCTGAGACACCTTGACACTACCATGGTTTATAACAGCATCTGGCTCATTTGGCCTTACCCGGGCTAAAAATGGTTCATGCTTTTGTCCTGAGAGTGAGAGCTGAGAGGTGAATTTCCCACCGGGATGAGCGTGGGGCCGCACGCCCGCGGCTCCTGCTCGGAAAGCTCCGGGGCTCACTCGAGCCGGGAAGTTTGGTTGTCCTTTAGAAAGCAAAGACAGCTGCTGCTTTGCTTCCTTTCATTTGCTCTGTTGCCTTGGCTTTCTTGCACTTTCGTTTCATCTCCAAAGAATTTCTCATAATGCCTTTGGTACTTATGTACAATTTGAAAACATTTTGTATGTATGGAATGAGACACACTTTTCTCTTGTAAAATAGCAATCGGATTTCTTTTCTCTCTCTTCTTTTTTTTTTTTTTTTCTTTTTTTCTTTCGGTGGATGTGTAATTTCCTCTGTACTTTTCAATCATGACTTTGTGCAATGTACATTTTATAGGGACAGGTGCCAAGGGAATGACCTGTAGTTTTTGTGAGGGACTGGCTAGAAGCTGACAGACACAGTCACACATGGTTTTACATGAGCACCGTGGAAAAGTGACGTAGCCCAGACTTTTACACTGAAGCATTGAGCGTGGGTCAGCTTGTACCTTCACAGGAATGACTGTGGCAGCTGCAAAACTCTTTATGTGTGGTGTGAAGACCAACAGCGATGGTTGCAACCGGAAGGGAAATGGAGGAAAATTAAATAATCACAATCATTAATTTAAGCCTCAAAGCATCAGAATGGAAAATTTGCATTCAGTAAAAATGCCAGAGATTTAACCTTCATGAGATGAAATACACATTTATTTTTCTTTGCACTTCTTCTGTTCTCTTTGTTTCTTAATTTCTGGGGATTTCTTGGTACTTTGGGGACGTATTTCATGGTGGGTGAAGAGGAGAGGAGACCTGAGTTCTTGGCATTAAACCTCCACACATTTTTATTTCCAATGTTAGAATATATTTTTCTTTCTGATGTATAAGATAAAGCTCAGAAATCTTAAGTGCCCTTAGTTACAAGGACACTGCCCCGTCAGAGTCCTTTAACAATATTGACTCTCTTAAGGTTCAACATCAACCACATCCTGACAGATAAAAGATGGTTACTGAAGCCTTTCCCCCCCTGTGCCAGCTCCTTTTCACCCTGCTAAAAATGGAGGTTGGTGTCATTAAGGTGGGCTCAGAGCCAAGAAATGGCACTGGGAAGGGAGTTATCCATGAGTTACTTGCTTACCAGGCATCGGCCCTAAGTTAAAAAAGCTGCATTTTGGAGCACTGTCAAGGAGTGAAGTGGATTGACTGACAGTATTGCCTGTGGTGAGGTTGGTTGAAGAAACAACAGTTCCATTTTGTAAGAGAAAAGAAAAAAGTAAAATCCTTTCCTCCATACTAGTATTTTTTCCAGAAAGATGTAGCATGAGAATCTGGATGATCCAGGGCCTGGATTTTAGAAAGCCTGCCAGTCATTTGGGCAAAGCAGTGACAGAGGCTTGGCAGAGTAAACCGTGTGGCCAGGCACAGCAGCCCTCGTTTTGTGCCAGAGGCCTTGGCTCAAAGCCTTCAGCAGCTCCATCCTCCCCAGGGCTATTAGGGAAGTCCAGGTGTGAGCATTTCCCAATGGATACAGCACACTGAGTGGGCTTCACTAACATCATTCTATTTTATCTCATTAGGTTTCACACCAATGAGATAAACAGGAAAATCCTCAGTTTGCTGAGCCACATTCCCCAGTCATCTGCAGAGGATTATGTGCTGCCATCCAAACACTGTTCTGCTGCATCCCACAGGGATGCTGGTGGAGCCAGACATGGCACCTGCTGTGCCAGAGCAGAGCTGCCAAGCAGACCTGAAGCCCTTGCCCATGTTTGCCAAGCCCAGAGAGGAGACCAGCAGGAGGAGGCATTGCTTTTCCTTGGATATTGGCTTCCTGATACTCTGGAAAAATCAGGAAGGCCATTTCCCTGCAGCAGAAATAAATATTGGAGTCTTAGGAAAAGATTTCTGTGAATACAAACTTTCTACATCCCTTAGGAGTGCAGTTGCTGTCATAGGAACACATCTACTGGGTCTTCTCACAGATAAAGCTCCTTAAGGGAAACTGATTTTTATTCAGATTCTTTGCCCTCGGTGCTGTTTAGCTCTTGGTCCATCAGGATGCCAGGAGCTGGGTCCCAGCGAGCTGTGATAACAACCTTCAGTAACTTGACGATGATCCCATGCAAGTTCACAGCCCCCTGACTCTAAGTTTCAGAATTTAAGCAAAAGTGGTTTTCCCAAATTAGCCCAGTTATTTGGGATTGCATATGCAGTCTGAAGTTCTGCAGGATGAACTCAGTGCCAAAAACTCTGATGTGCTCTGTTCCTAAGCAGCATCCCAGTCTGGGTATTTTTTTTGCCTTGTTTGCTGACAAGGATTTGCTATCCTTGAAAATTAAAGGAACATTTCTTCCTTATTCACTGGAGGGGTAAGCAGGTGTTGCAAGATTAAGACTCAGTTTGTAAAACCTCAATCCTACTTTTGGGCACTGCCTTTAAGACACCCAAAATTGATGCTTCTCAGTCCAAGGTGAAAAAAAAGCCAACCCCAGCTTTTGATCCCCAAAACACCTGATTCCAGCATTTTGTTTTCCAACTTAGGCTGGGCAGAAACCTTTTTCCTTTAAGAAGCTGTGCAATAACTCAGTGGCAGAACAGTGAATGAAATCTCTCTGATCCATTACATGCTACTCCAGCTCTGCTCTGGGGCATAATTTACCCTTATTACTTTCTTGGCAGCTGTTTCCTGTTTCCTGATGAAACCCTGTTTCCATCAATAGTAACCTAATGGTGGTTTTGGGCATAAAGTGTCTTTCTGGAGAGAGAAACCCTTTTCAGCAAGATGGTCACTCTCTTTATGTAAGGAAGTTAATAATACATGGTTAAAGGGAAAGGCAGACAGAAATTGAAGTGGAAGGCAGAGGGCATGGGACACACTTTAAAGGATTATGTAATTTGGCATGAATAAGGAATTCAGTGAATAATGGAACATGGGATTTTCATACAAAACTCATGTGCAAATTTTTTTTATCTCCTTGCCCTTGAAGGACCATTAGCATGAGACAAGTCAGAGATGGAGAGAGGAGGTTTTTGGACACACCTAAAAAGCTGGTAAGATTACTCTTTACACCATGGATGCCAAATAAAACAAATAAATGTCCCAGAGCTCCTCTTTCCACTTTGGATTTCAAAGATTTCTCAGCTTTAGTTGAGCCAGTCCCAGACATTCCCCCATGACCAGACCTATAAATGGCACATTTCCCAATGATTTATTGAACAAATGTTTTAGATGCACTGACACACTTTATCACTCCAAATTTCTAGTACCAAAAATGGGTGGAAATCCTCGCAGTTTTCTTTTTCTCCCTCTGTCACTGGTCAGCATTGGTGTAAGGGTTTTGTTGAACTGGCATATCTAACTTCTGTAGTTTTTGAGCACAAAAGCAGTGCATGGATTTGGAGCTGGTTCTCCAAACTAAATAAAAATCACAGTCTCTGTGTCTTTTCAGGTCCTGATTTCTTCTTAAAGGATAGATGTTAAAATATTATTTTATTGTTGGCCTTTTCCCGACTCAGCGGAAGCTTTTACTGAAATCAGAGTCTGAAGAAGCCAGTGAATATAAACCTATTAACACACTTTTAATTGAGCGGTTAAACCAAACAGCAGCAAGGCACAATAGATGAACAGGGAGAACTGGTGCACCACGTAATCTCATCTGCTATTCATCAGTGGAGCATCACTAGGGCAGGTCTTGGAGTGGCTCAAAGCCGAAATTTCCTCTCCAGCCCATCTGCAGAAAAGCGGGAGCTGCTCTCCGGGAGGAGGGAGGTGAGCAGCCCTCCACGGAGCTGGACCCTAGAGGGCAGAACGAACTTGCTGCTGAGCTGGAAACCCGCCCGCGGCTGCTCAGCATCACCCCGGTGGAGCACACTCACTGCCTTCCTTTTCCAGCTGAACTTCTGGGTCCTGCAGAGTCCAGGAAACCACATTCCTGCTGGTGATTACAGCTAAGCACCATCTGGACAAACACAGTGAGGACTTCCAGGGAAGCATCACAACCAGCAACACTGGAGCTGTTTTTCTGGGGAGAAGCAGGAGATTGCCCCAGAATTGAGCTGTGCCCCAAAACTCAGTAGCTCGAAGCATCTGAATTTCATTTCTCCTAAATAAGGGAGGAGGGCAGGCAAATTTGGGGTCTTCCCTGATTTAACAAGTCTCCCTTAGGATGTCTCACTCTTGCTTTTTGCAGAGTGGAAACAGCACTGCTGGCAAAAAATAAAGACATTCAGTGAAACTGGGTCCCTAAATGGGGCAAAACAGGTTTTCTTGCAAGGAATGGGGTATTCTGAGAAGTGGGAAAAGCAACTGTGTGGGAAGAACCAGAGACAGGAATATTAATGTTTCCTGGCCTCTTGCCCTTCAAGCTGAGGGTGGGAGGAGAAGAAACATTATTTCGGTTTTATTACATGATTTATTGATAACATCGAATATATTATTCAAGGCTTCCTTCTCATCTGAGGTCTGCAGGCTTTTTGTTCAGCATGGCAGGAAGGGCTGGGGTGGGTGGAGATCCTGTCCTGTTTTCCCCATCTCAGCCACATCCCTGCTAGTATTTCCATGGTAAAATAAGGAATTTTAGATTAAAGTCCTGTGAAAAGGCAGCATCCCAGCAGGACATCGTTGGCGTGCCCGGCTGTGCAGCCAGGAGCCTCTCCCCAGCAGAGGGTGCAGGAGCTTTATTTCCAGAGTCGGTGGCTCCTCGCATGTTTAATTTGGGATATTTATTAATGCAGTGCTGCTAAGCTGGCTCTGAGTTCTTTCATCTGCATTGTGTCCTGCAGATTGCAGAGACTGGGCTCACCTCATCCATATCCAAAGGTTCGTCCTGTGAGAAAAGAAGGAGCTCCCACGTAGGCTCGGGTGTATTTCAGCTGGAGGGAGAACTGCACTATTTCTCCCCATCTTGCACAATTGCAGGCTGTCCCGTGTGGAGCAGAGCTATTTAGCTAATGGACACACAGCTCTTTGAAGATGTATGGCCCTTTGTAAAGCCCTGTTATGATTTCTCTGCATTACTCATAACAGGCAGTGGTGCAATTCATCTTCCACCGCAGCCTGGAAGCCTTTGGGACCAGCTGAAGAGCTGATTTACTTCATCCTTTCCTGATGAAGAGAGGGTTGGGAGGCTGAATTTGGCCTTTGAAGGAGATGCTCCATGATGGATATTGATAGGGAGGGTGTTTGATAGAGAAATGGGGTGGCTGAGAGAGGAACAAAGGCAGATTGTTTGCAAATCAAATTGCTGCAGGTATAAAGTGGGTGAGGTGGTGTTATGCAAAATGCAAAAAAGCTGCTTTCATGGGCTGGAGTTTAGCAAAAGTGGGATAAACACCACTGGTTCTGCAGAAATGAGTGCTTCAGGCATCCCACTTCCCCACAGCATCCCAAACTGCTTGGCAGAGCAACTTGTGCACTCACATGGAGGCATTGGGACACACAGAGGCAGGGTGAAGGCTCCTGATGCTGTCCAGTGGCTGAGGCTTAGCTTAGGAGGAGGCACAAAAAAAGCCAAGATCACCACCACAAAATTCAGTAGCATTTGAGAATATTATCTGCCACATTGTGGGGTTGTATATGAGTAAATCTTAAATAGGCTTTTTATCACATTGCCTTCAAAATGGGAATTTTGATCAAACTGATTGAACCTCAAAGCTGCACCTCAATCATCCCAGGTGAATGAGGACCTGGAAAAGCAAAAAAGCAATCAAGGAACTTTTCAATTCCTTTCATTTCCAAGATTTACAGTACCCAGAAACCACCAGTACCAACAAATGGGATGAAAGCTCAGTCCTGTGCTGTGCAGAGAGAAAATTTCTTTAAAATGTCAGTGGATGGATGTGCCAGGTGCTGAGCTTTATTCAGCATTCTCCCTCTTGCTGTACAAGAAAGAAATAAGAGTCACTGAAAGGAAGGATCCAGCTGAAGAATGAAAGAGAAGCCAACCTTGGCCTGCAATGATAAATCCTGCTCCTTAATTCAGCACTGCTGCAGAGAGTTTTGTTCTTGCCCCGCTTCCAAGCAGAAAAGGTTTGATTCCCAAAGCCTGTTTTCTCCTTCAGTCTTCACTGATATTGATCTGTATGAAAATGGATTTTAGGAAAAGGAGGGAGAAAACAGCCCCATGACCTTCACATTTATTCAGCAGTCAGAGTCACTTGAAAAATATCTTGATTATAGCTCGGCAATTTTCTCTGGCTGGGCAGCTGATGTAGGCAGGAGAGCTGCACAGCAGCAGAGTTTGCCTCTGTGCTCTGAATGAAGCTTGTTTCAGTGGGGTTTTTGTCCTATTCAGCCCTTGTGAAGCAGAGTCCAGGTAAGTGGTTTTGTGAACAGAGTTCTCTGTTGTGTGCAGGTCAGTGGGTGCAGCTGCACTGGAGCTGTTTGCAATTATGAGAGAGTTGATGAGGTCCCCATCACCCCCACCCAGATGTGTTCCTCCAATCCTCACCATGTGGGATGCCCAGCATCCTTCCCAGGAGCCACACAGCTGGGCTCCAGTGTCACATGTGACTTGTGGGACAGCAACAAGGACGCTCCAAGCACTGCTCACATGCCACTAATAAACCAGATACATCCTTCTTAGGCAGTGGGGCATGGAGGGAACCACAGGACAAGTGCAGGGACTGGAATTTTAGTGGCCATGACTGAGCATAAACAGAGTTTTGGACTCCTACAGTGAAGGCATCTGATAAAGCCAGAGTCTGCTGAAGGCAACACACAGAGCTTTGTTCATGTGGATTTGGAAAAAATCTTAAAAATTCTCTGCTTAGGGAGGTTGTATTAACAGGAGGTCAGAGAAATTTCCAGGCATCTCAGAGATGTGGTGGCAGGTGGGATTGGTGTCTGATTTCTGGAAATCCTTGCTCTTGTCAGAACTTGCACTGTAGTTTTCATTCTTGTGCAAGGTATGATTTATGTGAAGAAAAAGAAAAAAAAAAAAAAAGAGCAACTTCTACAGAGGAAAAGAGAGGTTCTGTTCTCTTGCCTTTGGCTAAAGTATCTGCAGTATTGTTGGCAAAATAAAAGGAAAAATGAAGCCTTGTTTTCATGGACATGTGGGCAGAGAGCCAGAGGGCTTGTGAAGAAAGCTCCAAACTGGCCCTGACCTCTCCCTCCCGGGCAGAGATCTCCCCTTGCCTGGGGGTTGTAATGAGGATCTGCTCTCTTCACAAGGATTTTAAAAAGCATTTAATGAGTTCCCTGTTCGGAAATCAAAAGCCAACACAACAGCACCACAGTCTGCTCTTCACATCTCAGGGATACCATCTCTAGTGTTATCTCCCCCTCTGGAGCAGTAAAGGCAGGCATAGAAAATAAATAAATATCCTAAATATCTCTTAGTCCTAAAACCTCCAGCCACCAACTGTATGCACAGTCAAGGCAGCTTTCCTTGGGGTCTACACAGGGGCAAGCACTGAAAGAAATGCTCTGCTGGAGACACTCATTAATCCCCCATGCAGAGAAGACACAGAGAAGCTCTGAGGGCATCTTCAGATGTTGAGAGCTCCTGGTTTTTGCCTGTAGAGCTGCAGATGCAGAGTCCTGGCCAATTCCTGTCATGCCACTATTTGCTGAGTGAATTAAAAGTCTGTGCTTATCACAGGCACACAAAACAAGTGCTATCTCTGTAATTAGACTGTGAAAACCACAGCACAAGCTACAATTTCTCATGATAATAAAATAGTTCATTAGCATAAGTCCCTCAAGAGCAGATTTTAAAAATAATTGGTTTAGATTTTGAGCTAACATCTGCTTTGATTATTAGCTCTTGGACACTTTGGTTTTAATTGGACAATTTAAAGAAAATGTTATCCAGTGCCACCGGTCTTCCTTCAATAGAAAATTCCTTTTTAAAGAAGAGTTCTGTGAAAGTTTGCCTTTCTGAAAAGAAATGTGTGTGGGTAAAAAAGTCTGTAATAATAGCAGTTACAGCTATTCTTAACTGTAATGGTGGCCAGGGCACAAAATTAGAAGCAAGTGAAATTGGGTAGTATTTTTGAAAGGAGTAATACCCATCCTCTAGATCTGAGCACAACTCCCTGGAGGAACCAAGCATCTTGCAAATCACAGTTTCTTCAGGTGCTGGAGATGCTGCTCCACCTGGGGTTGTATATTTTACAGTGACACTCAGGGACATTTTTGGGGGGTCCCAGCCCAGGAGCCGTGCAGCTGCCTGCTCCAATGGGCTGTGCTGGCAGAAAACCCATTACTGTCTGCAGAGCCAGGGACAGAGAGACAGACTGAGCTGCTAGAAATGGCCCAGGAAGTTTTCTGTTACAGAGAATGGATCACATGCACAGAACACCAATTGAAAGAGCTGGAAATACACAGCAGATGGAAGAGACCTGTTTGTGCCAGAACAGAACTTGGCAAAGGGTGGCTGAAGCTGTTGAGGTAACATCAACTTCTGTTTCCTTGGAAATGTGTGTGAAATTTTCTTTTTAACCTGAAATCCTGTTGCAAAAAAAATTGTGAGCAAAACAGATTTTACAGCATATGAGGGAGAAGTTTCAGATCACAGGCTGAGACAAGACTCTTGAATCTTCCTCTTCCAAAACGTCAGTCCTGGCCCATCCCTGGTGTTTCTCCTCCTGTTTTTCAAACTCCAGCCTTCGGCATTGCCAGACATCTCTTGTTCTGCTACTGCTTTTCAGCAAGTCTGTATCATTCTCAAACCATCCTCTCACATTCTCCAGAAGCTTGGCCCATCTTCTCCCCAGCTCTGCTGTTGCAATCCCACCTTGAGACCCCCCCTCTTCCCAGGCTTCCCACAAAGGTCTCTCACAGGAGGTCAGAGCTCCCCCAGGTCACTGCTCCCATGGAAATGATTAGAGAACCGTTCCAGACAACTTCTCCCATCCCAGCCCAGATTTCTGGAAATAGCAGCCTGCCCACATTTGGACAACTTGCCTGATACGAGGCAGACGAAGCCTCTAAAACTCTTTCCCTGACATTCAGAGCTGCTATTTTTTAAGGCAAACTGTTGCCTTGGTATTTGTATTTGAAACGGGTTTGCATTTCCTTAACTCTGGTGCCACCCCCTCGGCAGCATGAGACACTCTGTAGTTTTACAGGAGCATTTGAGGCACCAGGCTGTCCCTGAGAGCTTTGCTCGTGTTCCCAGGATGTGCAGTCCTTGAAACACCTCACTAAAAGGATGCTGTTGCCCTCGGCACAGCCAAGAGTTATCCCAACAGGCAAATCCCAGTCCTTACAAACCAGTGGGAAAAGGACCAGTTCTAGCACATTTTGTACTCCAATTCTCTCTCTTTTTTTTTTTTTCTTCATTATTTTGTGACTTAGAAGCTGTAATCAAACCATTTTGTTTTCTCAAAGGCATTTTAGAACAGCTGGTCATTCAGCATGGATCAGCTTCTGTGGAGCATTATATCCTACAGGAAGAATAAGACACAGTGTGGATGATCAAACCGTTAAAATCTCCCTTGCCTGGAAGCAGAACACGCTGAATATAAAGCAGAAATGAAAGATTATACATTGGGTCTTCTTCATATAAAGTTTTTCTGTAATTTTTAAAATTTGTAATTCTAATCAAATTACTAACAGGTAAGGGAGGGTTGGGTGCTACTGTCAGGTAAAAATATATTTATGCTGAAAACTCCCATAGCTTTTGGCAGTTGAGGTTAAGATTAGTTAAAGCCTAGCTAGAAAAACATGGAGTCACACAGACTTCAGAGTGGGAATATCCTGGGCTGTGAAATTTTCAAAAGGGACAGCATATCTCTGGAATTTTGTACACCAGCAATTGCCTGAAAGCAGAATTCTGCTTAAATGTGGAAGGATTTGATTGCACAGAGCCTGCCATGCTTGCTCTAACACGATGATGGATTAGAAAGATGGAAAGTTAAAAGGGTATTTCATCACTCTCTTTTTAAGGGGTGTTTACTGCAATTGCTCATCGCAGCCATCACATCTACAAACCTGCACAGAACCTCACATAAAGGAAATGCTGGGATCAACCCCAA
Source organism: Corvus moneduloides (assembly GCF_009650955.1). Taxonomy (NCBI): domain Eukaryota; kingdom Metazoa; phylum Chordata; class Aves; order Passeriformes; family Corvidae; genus Corvus; species Corvus moneduloides. Next base: position 9,034,735 of record NC_045492.1, read on the forward strand.
GTTTTTAATGTGGGTGTTCAGTGCAGATTGAAAGAGAAGTGAACGGATTGAGTGCCAAGCATGAGCACATTTCTCAGGAGAATGAATCAATTCCAATACACTCAGGGTGAAGGAAGAATTTCATGCTTTGGTAACTTTTCCTGACACTGTAATTTATATGGGCCCTGCCTGTGTAAGTGCTGATCCGAGTGTTTTTCCTGAGGAAAACACAGCTCATTTTCCCTGTGTGACACCATGAAGGGCTGTAAGCTGGAGGAACCTCTGGGTGCCTCCTGCTCCATCCCCCTCCCTGAGCAGGGAGGACAATGGTGTTAGACCCAGCTTTGAAGTCAGACCCAGCTTTGAAGACAGACCAGTCTGCTCAGTCCATTTTGCAATTCATTTTTGAATGTCTCCAGGGATGGACACTTCACAGCCTCCACAGGAAACCTGCAGGGGAAGCCTGAAGCTGAACAGCAGAAGGGCTGACACAATTTTGACTCTCTGCTGCTGACCCAGTGGTGGGCTGTTCTTATCAAAATAGAGTCCTTACCAAAACAGAGACAGCACTCAGTTATCTACACTCAACAGACCCATAGACAAGTGCTACACTTGTGCAGTTTCTCTGCCAAATCATGTAAGCACATAATCAACTGAAATCAAGTTATGGCATGACAAGTTAAAGCTCAGCAGAGGAGAGAAGAAAACCTTGTCCGTGCTTTCATCCCTTTGGATGGTGAAATGTATTTGCTTAAGCTTCCTCATTAAATCAGTTTAACTTGGCCATATTATCTGGCACTCTGGACCAGTCCATGCTGATGTGGACTAAGGGAATGACTTGGGGGTCTCCCCTCTGTCCTTCCCTTTTCCTCTCTGCACAATCGAGTTGCCTTACAGGAGACTAAACACCAAGGATGTTTCTTCCAATGCTACTCAGACATGAATCTCAGGTGACATATATTCACCCAACTCCTCTGTTTTAAAACTGGTGAAATTCAGCATGTGCTGACTTTATGAGTAATCTCCAGATCATAACAGTATTGGCTGGAGAGTGCTCCTGGAAGCCTCTAATCCAACCTCCAGCTTGTAGCAGGACTAATGCCAACACTTGATCAGGCCAGACATGGCCAGAAATCCCTGACCTTGTGGATTTTATCCCTGCCCTTCACACTGTCCTATTTCTCCCTATTTTATCACTCAGTTAGTATTTCTATTATTCTGTCTCCAAGACCCCCCAACTGCCATCACGCACCACTGTGCAGAAAGATGCACAGATACAAAATGGATGTGATTTGCCTCGAAAGTGTCGAGCTAAGCAAAAACCAGCAGTGTCTTTATTTTGCAGTTGGAGACACACGGAGGTGCAGATCTGCCTTAGGGCACATGAAGGGCAGAAGGGACACAAGAAAAAGGAATATTGTGACAAGTGAGGCCTGAGCTTGTGTCTCAGAGTACAGAGAGACAGGCTGGTGGGAGTGACGGATGGGGAGTGAGAACAGCAAAGTGTCAAGAACTCAGTAACCTGATGCCTGGAAAAAATTGGCTTTCCAGAGTTCAAAATCACAGAATCACAGGATGGTTTGGGTTGAAAAGGCTCTTAAAGCTCATCTCATTCCACCCCCCTGACATGGGCAGGGACACTTTCCACTATCCCAGGTTGCTCCAAGCCCTGTTCAACCTGAACTTAAACACTTCCAGGGATGGGGCATCCCAAGACTCATCTCTTGCTATTTTTATCTTCTAGACCCCAGCCCAAATTTTATCCAAAGCAAGAAAATCCCATTTGCCTCCTAATCTTTTCCCACCACAAGAGCATCCTCAGGAGTTCTTGCTGATCTTCAGAGTTCTTGCTGATCTTCAGAGTTCTGTCATCTTGCAGTAGCTCATGATTTACTCCCCAAGAACACCTCACAATCAGAGGCTGCAGGACCTGGGCCTGTAATCTATTCTGGGAAAGAAATCCATCTTCATTAACTCTGGAAGAAGTCATGTGCATCCAAAGTCCTACATTAATAATAACTGGTCCCACGTTTGATTAAAATGGGGGCACGAGTCCAACACTCATTAAAAGCAAGGGCCCAAATCCCATAAACATTCCTGGTGCCTTAATTACAATAGAAGAGAGAAAAGGTAGCAGTTAGTCATGTACTTTGTGACAGGCAGTTGCTCTGTATTACAAGGGCAGAGGGAATACAGATCTTATTGGAATGCATCAAGAAACAGCAGCCCTCAAAAGAGCCCGAAGAAAATGTCTACCATATATTAATGATTTTTTTTCCATCTAATTTTCCACTTAAACAAGACAGCAGTATCAGTTTGCAATCAGCTGAGGCTCTGGCACTAGCTCCCAGTACTTCCTTATCACATTTACAACAGCTCTTCCACACAGCGCGGCTGGAATTAGCATTCAGGACCAGCAGCAGGGCAAGCTCTCGAGCCAAGCACCTGTAGACGATAGAAATTAAAATCAGGAGCCAGAGCTGAAAGCCAGATCTCACATACAAGCAACCCAAGCCTCCAGAGGTGTAGTAAAGACTGGGGGATTTCACGCTGCATTGAGCATGAATGGAGCCTGATTTCTAGGACCAAATCTGTTCTTATTAAAGGCATACAGAGCAAGGATAACACACGAGGTAAGATTTGGGACTGGGGGCTGTGCTTTGCCACAGATTAATCTTGGTCAATCACTTAGCATCTCACAGCCTGAAGGGTGGATGGAGGAAAACTGCCATTTTCATTTTACAGGGAGCTGAGGGATAGAGAAGCTGAGACCTTCTGGGCAGGAGCCAGTGGAGGAAATAGGCAGCAGAGTTGCTTGGATAAACTGTTCAAATAGCAAATGTTTATTTGAGGGGAGAAGAAAAATCCCAAGAAAAAATCCCAAAAAAAGCACAGATACCCTCTTTCACCCATTAAAATGCACACATGTGGAAGAGGAAACCTGCCTGCACTGAGGGCTTGGGGACAGTCCCTGGCTGAGGTGACTCTGCTCCGTATCAGACTGTGCACTGAGTTACCTGAACACACAAAGCCTCTGTGCTTATCCCCTCAGCCTTGTCTGCTCACGCAGCCCAATCCAGCAGAACACTTATCTGCTGCAGGCAGGCAGCTCTGCACAGCTCCCAGGCCTTTGTGCCTTCCCTCTGTGTCTTTGGAGGAACCACGCTGATCTCCCTCATCATGCCTCTGGTCACTGACAGCTCCCATCAACAGCAGCTCCCAAATGGGGCTCCAGAGTCACTGGCTCCAGCTGGAGCTGGTGCCTCTCCATCCTACAGTGCCCCACCCGGGTGCTGTCACCACCTCGAATGTTTTCTTCAAAGACATGCTGAAAAAAAACCCCAAAAGTAAGATTCTCTTTAATTCACAGCCATTTTTACAGTGCCATAGACCATGAAAAGGCAAAGATCACCATCACGTTGTAAGCAGTCCAAGGGCAAGGTGAAAGCCTGGCTGCACTCCCCTCTCAGAAGCAGGAACTGCCTGCTCCCAGTGTTTTAGCTGGGCACATGCCCCAGGAGAGGTGGAGGATCCAGCTTTTCTCCCAGATAACTGAGCTATGATTTGGTCCGTGATTTGGCCCTGGGAAAGGAGCTCAGAGGACTCCATGCAGACAGTGTATTTTGTTTTCTTTGGCTGCTCTCTTTCTAACCTGAGGTTACACACTGAAATAGAGATTTCCTGTTGACCCCCAGGTTCTGGGAGGCAGAGCTGGCTGTGGAGATGTTCCTTTGTGGGTTTGGGCCATACATCCCAGGGGCCTGTTACCACCTCAGGCACTGGGAAGGAGGATGGGGTGTGCTCCTTGCATTCAAGTCGTGGCACTCAGACCCTGACCACTCAAGCTGACCCAAAGGAGGTCTCTCCTGAGCTGGTGGAGCCAGACTTTCAGATGTTCACAGGTTACAGGCACTCACTGAGCTGAGAAGTGTTTTGTAGCACAAAGACCCAAACCCTGTCTGGGTAAAGTGAGGCAGGACCCATCTTTGGGCTGAAAGACAGATACATTAATCTTCTCCTCACACCTTCCCAAGCAGGACTGAAGTGTTTGCCTACCCTTAGTTTATATGAGGTAGATGAGAGTTTGGAAAAACAACATTATACTCCCTGAGCACTTCAGAGAGAAGTGGCAACAGCTCCATGCAGCAAACCCAGCTCTGCCTTTCCTGTGCATCCAGCCAGGGGAGGGGACACGAGATTTGGCTCTACCAAAAGCAGCAAAGGGACTGTCCCCATCCTTATCCCCATCCCTATCCCCAGGCCAGCCCTGCCTGGCCGTCCCTGCCATCTCACCCTTGGCCATCCCACAAGCACGCTGCAGCAGCTCTCTCCTTCAGAAACACTAAATCTGTGCTCTGCTTCTCCCTGGACTTGTCTTTTCATTCCAGATGGCACGTGATTAGAGTCCTAATCGGCTATTAGCTTATCAGCAGCATCCCTAAGCACTGACCAACCCGTAATAAACAGAAAGCAAAAGGGAATTAAGGAACAGTGGATTGGCTGGTTTAGCTTATAAGGGTTTGCAGGAAGCAATTAACTGGAATCCTCTTGATTGGTATTTTGTAGAGAAGGATGCTCCTATTGACACCCTGGAGGAAAAACTATTATGGGGAGGAGAGTTAGAATGGGAAGGGAAAATATATTGAAAATGAATTGAGCTCATTCTTTTACCTTAAGCAAAGAAAACAACAACAAAAAAGTGAAATGTTATTTGTGGTCAGGCACTATTTCCACCTCCACAGGCTCTGAGTCACTCTGACATGAACAATCCAGGGTGTATCAAAAGCTCATTTGGCTCCAGCAAGATCTGTCAGTCACATCCAGAGGTTGCAAAAAACGCAGCTGAATTCCATGATTTTCACTGGAATGATGCAGATTTGCATCCCCTCTGATGATCTGGCCTTACCTATGCCAGGTGTGACACAGAAAGGGGCTGGAACATTTGAGATGATCAAAATAATACCTTAAGAAAGTTGGAAACCAGGTAAGACATCAAAATAAAATGAGAAGCTAATAAGGCATTTAGGGAGGCAGAGGAGAGGGAGAGCATCCCATCCTGAAAGGCTACAAAGGAAGGAGCTGAATTACAGAGCCAGATACAAACCTGGTTTGGATGTGATTCATTCAACAGGGGAAAACCCATTGCATTAAAATAAAATATAGAAACTTGCTCAGTGCTTGGAGAACCACTGGACACACAGTGTCTGACACCTCTGTGACGAGCAGGAGTTCTTCCCCCAAATGTGCCACTTAAATTAAATTCAGAAGTGAGCTCTAGAGTCCTTCCAGAAATGGCCTTGTGCTATATTCAGCTTGGGAAGTGCAATGGAAAAAAACATTCCTCTTTTTTTCATTATGGCTTTGTCTTTTCTTCTCCACCCCTCTGTTATTTTGGCATAGTTCATATACCAGAGGTCACCAAATGTGTCCTCAGGTCCTGTGGACTTATCCCAGGCTCTACTGCTCCCCGACTGTTCCAGCATGACAGTGCTGTGTGTGGGAGCTGGCAAGCTCTTTCTGGAGGCAACACTGCAAGGATAAACATTTCCCCTTACCAATTACTTCCTCCTCATTACAACTTGGAAATCTATTTATTGCCCAATTGTCCATCTTCAGCCAGGCTACATTTCGAATCACCCCTCGCTGCCCTTTGCTAAATATAAAATTACTCCTGCTATGGCTTGAAATTCATTTGATTTTCCCATATTACAGAAAGTAATCTAAAATTTGACACAATCTGAGGCTTCTCCCTCTCTCTCCCCTTGTTGGGTCTTGTTAAAATAATAATAAAAGAAAAAGTAAGTGAAATCTTGGGCTTCTTTTGAAAGATATAACTGATTGGTGTAACCCAGGTCCTTTGAAGCACCAAAGGAAGCTCTTTATTCAACAGAGCTGGCTGGTTCTCAGTGTGTCAGACAAGCTCTCCAGGTGGGATGAATGCATTCATGTGATATTTTATTCATACCTGGCTGTGCTGAGGCAGAACTGATAACACAGCACTGCTCAGAGGGTGGGAGGTGGCACAGCTCAGTTTGAGCCTCTCAGACTTTTGCTCAGCCCCTCCTGGGCAGGCTCTGCCCTCAGCCCTGGCCAGGCAGGTTCACGTTTCATTTGTCACCAGAACAGTCTATAAATAGGATCCTTGGCTAACCCTTAGATGGCAGATCCTGGACTCTTTCCCAGCCTCTGTATGTGACAGAGCATCTCTAGGTCAGGAATTGGTAGTGCCCTGTCCCTGAAGGACGTTGTTGGGTCAGTTTTGCCAGGATAGAAAATTTAAGGTTGGAGTTACAAGATCTTCCACATTTTGGACAACCTGGGAAGCAGGTTTCCTCACTCTAATCTATTTTTTAGATATGATTATATTTATAATGCTCTATTATTTGTATTTTAAGAAGGGCAGCAAGGTTGCAAAGTGACTTCCATTCCACTGCTCAGTTTCCCATGGTGCTTTCAAAGAACAATCTGACAAATCTTGCCACTATGGCTTGGGTTATTCACCCAAAAAACAGCCTTCTGGGATCTGAAAGGAGGAGAAGTCTGTGTCCTTTGAAAAGTGGAAGGCAGCTGAGAGACCAAGAAATTTGTCTGTTTTTCCTTCCTGGAGACAGGGTGAAGACTCGCACACAGGCTTAGAATCTCCCTGGGTCTTCCTGGTTGAAATCAAGAGGAATTGTTAGCACTGAATGGGAGCTTTTGGGGGGAAGGATTGCCTGATTTTGAAAATCCCGTACACTTTTTTAAAAATTACTTTTATTATTGTTTTAAATAAAGGTAGTGGGAGATCCCAGTGAGAAACTGCTCAACAAGAAGGACACGAGAAGGGTGGGTGTGTTCTATGGGGAGTGGTTTCCTTTAATTATCAAACCTCAGAGGAAGCTCCATGTTTCACATATTAGCAAAAGCTGGATTTTCCACCTTGCAGCAGGTATTTGGTTGTGACTAAGTGAACCAAAACTTCAGCAAACCTCTCCCTTTTCCCTTTTCCAACAGTAACTTCATGGTGAAATTCCACCCTGAGCCAACCCCCAGCTCTGAGTGTGCTTTGTATTGACATCTCCTGTTGGCAAAAGAAAGGAGGAAGAACGGAGTAATCTGAACTGGAACACTTTGTATGAGTCTATTAATGTTTGATTTCTGGTGCCCAGAAAGAGGATGTTAACAATGCATCATTGCTGAAGGCTCTGCACAGCCTGGGGACGAGGACAGCAGGGTGACAACTAAAGCAGTGAGGCACAAGTGTGAGCTCCAGAACCATAGAGCTCTACCAGGATGTTTCCATCGTGCCATTTGCTCTTAAACCACGATAATGACAGAGACTGTGAAGACCTGTGGTACAATTTAGTGTAGGTGCAATTACCTCTTCTATTGTGTGCATTTCCCTTACAGAATGTGGCATCTCGGGGGGTACCAAGCAATACGTTGCCAACCCCATGACTACATTTAAATGTTTAATGCAAAATCACCTTACTGAAAAGATGGCAAAAAAACCCCAACCCTCTCCAAAAAACCCTCACAAGCTGGTTGTGTTTGTGATAGCTGTTAAACAAATATTAGTGAGCAGGATGTCACAATCTAGCTCAGCCCAGTTTGTAAATACTTTCTCTCAATTTCTCAATGCTATAGCAGGAGGGAGGAAAGTTGGATTTAGAGTCCCTACTCCTTTTTTGTGGATAGGTTTTTGAGGATAAAGCCCATGAAGTTTCTTAAAAACATTCAGTGTATTTAAGTGTGTTTAATAACTGCCTGTGAAACCTAAAGTAAGAGACAAAGAACCATATTCTCTCCTGGATAAAGCTAACCAAAATGTAAGATGCATCTGCATTATAGACTCTTAAATGAGAATCACCCAAGGAAAAGAATATGACCTTAAATTTAGGAATTTGTCTAATGAAAGCTGGTTTCTAAGAAGGGCATTATTACACTCTGTGAGAAACTGCGATATCAGTGCATTCTTCTCTTCTCCAGCAAGACTGACAGTGCCTCTGGTCAATGCCATTAGACTGAGGCTCCTGGAAGTCTTTGAAATGTTTTTCTCCCGGAATGAAAGGGAATGAGTCAGATCAAAGTTGAATAATGCAGGCTAAAAAGCCCCTCTTTTCCTCTTCCACTTCCTAATTAAGATGAGTGTGTAATCTCCATGAAGGCAGAGGTTCAGCAAAACCAGGGAATGGAAGTGCTGCAAATACAGAGCCAGAACCTTTCTTCACTAATTGAACCTTTTCAAGTAGGCTCCACAAGCCATGAAGAGACAAATCACCCTCCAGGACTGGGTGAGTAGGAAGAGGGGATTGCTAAAGACAAAAGCAGGAGGAAGAGAAAGGGGAAAATATGCATTCTGGATCATGTTTTTGAGTAAATTTCCAATTCCCTTTATCAGCCCGTACATGCTGTCCAGCTCTATGCAGCCTGAGATTGGTGACATTCTCCCTAATTATCATATTGAAGACCAAACCCAGCCACTCCCAGAGCGTGGCTTTAGAGCAGCCTCTGAAGGAAATAACACGGACTCATTTTGGGAGAGTTTAGGGGTTCTGAACATGAATATGATCATTTCTTCCACAGCAAACCCAGTGCTGTTAACACGGAGCAGCTGAACAGGCAGAAGGTCTTAGCTGCTGCCTTTTTTAGCTGCCAAAACAAAGACAGTGTTGGGTGTTGGGGACCTGCCTGGCTCTGCCTGAAGGGTTTTCCTGTTTGCTCTCTTCTTGCTTAGCAGAACAACTCATCACAGCAAAGCAGAGCATCCCAGGGACTGCTCAAACCAGGGCTGGCCTCTGCCTGGCTCAGGACACAGACAAGCAACAAAACTATTGTTTGGGATAGTTTACTTAAGTATGGATTTAGTCCTATTGTGCTGCTGTCTCAAATCACTGACACCGTGTCACATCCATCCCCTGCACAAAAACACACCCTGTCTCCTCTGCTCCACGCATCTGGCCAGCATTAAACGGTGGCCAGTGGGAGTGAGGTGAGCCAAGAGGATAAACAATTATCCCTTGGTGTGGCGAGATGCTCTGGGGGAAGGGAGGAAGAGATTAAAATAATCTTTTTGGAAAATGGATCAAAAAGCTCTAAGCAGAGATTATCCACAACCCAAGCCAGGCCCAATGCCATACCTTCCATAAATAAAAAAACCAACCCAGTAAAATGAAAAGTCATAAGATTGACATAAACCCCACGGAAATGCGTGGCTATCTCTCTGCCTGGCTGTTTGGACCTAACAGCAGCAGCAGAATGACAACAGACAGATTAGACCCAGCAGGGCGCCTGTGGAATCTGTTCCACTAATCGCCTCCTCCCACGGGCTTATTATTATCTCGTGTGAGTAAAATCAGCTTGGTCCCACTAGATCCCTATAGAGGGAACCAAGAAGCTCTAGTAGGGCCTTTCTACTTTTCCCACTGGTGATAGATGAGGGCAATCCATCTCTAAAGGATGCCAAGAGCACGGAGAGTGCACAAAGATAATCAGTAGATTGTTTTGTGATTGTCAAATTCATGGTAACAGTGGGTTCTGCTACTTCCTTTAGGATAAAAGAAGAAATCTACAGAGAAGTTTACCTGTCTCCAGAATTTACCTGTCTCCAGAACTGCTGCTGGGGAACCCCAGCAGAACCAGGAAGGCATGTGGGGACACAGATCTGGCAGGGTGAATTTGTGGGGACAGGCAGAAGGTGAAAAGGTTTTTGTTTACTGGGAATATCATTAGGGAAGACTCCCACGCTCTTGTCCCACCGAGAAATCCCAATATCTGTGAAGTGAGGCTGGTGGTCACTCCAGAGTTCTTTCATCCCAGAGAGAGTGAATGGAGAAGTTCAGAGACATGGAGGTGGAAGAGAAAAGCAAAAATGTTCCATTTTGCCTCCAGTTTCAAGTTTCCCAAGAAAAAGGATAAATATTTCATGACTCCTTTTTCTTAAAATAAAACACTGTGAGTCAGAGAGAAACTGGCAGCCAGATCAAGTGGGCAATGCTGAAAGATGCAGCTGGTTGTCTTCAAGCTGAAATGCCATGGCATGAAGTGACAGATAAAGGATGCTGGAGTCAAACTGACAACTGACCATGCAGGAACACTTAGCTGAAAGCTCAAAGTGCTGCAATTTCTGTTTATAGTATGATTATGTTTCAAGTTACACAAAGGGAATGAGCAAACCCCTGGGAACATGCACGTGGTAGGCAAGAGCAATAGAGAAGCTGCTTTTTGTCTGGCCTCTGGTCCACTCAGAGGGAAACAAAAGTTAATTTTATGTTGTTGATTCATTTCTCCTCCTTCTCATTTCGCTGCTTCACGGCTGTTTTCACTCGGAGGTACCATCTTCGAGGCACAGATTGAGTCCAAAGCCTGGGCAGCTCATCTGCATCCCTCTTTCTTGAGGAGCAAACAAGGCCCTTCTCCTGCGGCGGTGCTGAGTCATTATTTTGGCACAAAGGACGGTCTGTTCTGCAAAAGGAAAACGGGTCTCAGAGGGGCCCTTTTCCGTGCTTTGACACACACGGAATTTGTATAGACATGCGTGTAAACAGAAAGGCAGCGCAGGTCCCAGCAGGGGCGGAGCGGGAGCGGAACGAAAGCTCAGACGTCAGAAAGGATTTAGAGTGATCGGGAATGAAAGGAAGGACAATCTGGGGTAGGGAGAGGGAAGAGGAGAGGACGGAGCGGGACAAATGTCGGGAAAGGTTGAAATAAAAGAAAGGGGAGGGAAGGGGGAGGGGGAGGGCAGCCAGGCGAGAGAAAAAGAGATTGCAAAGTGATTAAGACGAGCAGGCAAAGGGCTGTGCTGGGGAGGTGTGAGGACGAGCCAGCTTCAGCAAAGAGCCCGACAGGTCCAGCTGGACAGGTCCGACCTCCCTGGAGGCTCAGCCCAGCTAGCCCGCAGGCAGTACCAGGGTTTAGTGCTGGGTTTAGTGAGGTGCTGTTTCAGGGCTCTGCATTGGGATGCAGAGGCCAGACTTTAGATCCCACTTTCTTCCAAAGCAGGGATACAGCAGACACCCTCCCTCTCCGGGCACACAGCGGAGCTGGAAGCAAACCCTTGGGATGGCTGAGCCTCCTCTGCCCTCAGAAGTGGCAGGAGGCACATTTTACCGAGGACACTTTTCCCGACCAAGTTTCCACATTCCCTAGGACAGCCAAGCCCTGTCTTTCAGCTTCTGAGACATAACTAAATAATACAGGTGTTTCTCCCTCACCTGCATGTTCCCAAGTCCCTGCAATGGGCTCAGTCCATTATGCAGTAGGATAAAATTGTTATTTTGTACCGAATTCAAATGAGATTCCAGGGTTATGCATGGAGAGATAACTTAAGAGGCTGGACGAAGAGCAGGGACAGGTTATGTGCTGCTCACAGGGCCAGGTGTTGGGCTCAAGGTCAGCAAATCAATCACCATCCAGGAGACAGAAAAGAAGTCGGGCAATGCAGAATCTGTCTCTGACATGCAGATCCTAAACACAGCCTTCAGGCATGGCTCCAGTGACAGAAATAAAGGGTTTCATTCCCTGTGGCACCATTGCTGCTTCTTCTTTCAGCACCTGGGCAATTCGTCTTCCCAGAGAGAGGACAGCTTTCATAATCCATTATTGCACTCACTTGAACTTCTTGTCCATCCATCACACATGCCAGCACTCACAGCAACGTGGACCTCACACTTCACATCCCTGAGATGTGTCCTTCTCCTCACAGGGTTGACTTGCCCTCAGGTTTCTGTCCACAGAATGTCAGCTCCATAAATTACTATTTCCAAGTGAAAGCTTGGCGCTGTTGAGAGAGCCCAGCAGCTCTCCCACCCTCTTCCTTCAGCACTGTGTAAATCTAACTTTCACCTGACAGCTGGAAAAATAACAACCCACTTCTGCCTTTTGGTTTATACCAAGATTAGAGTTGAAATATTTTATCAACAGGAATTCTGTCTAACATCTGTATTTATTTTAAATCCCAGCCTGCCTTCCCTCTCCTAAGAATAGTTGCTGTCAGCCCTGCTGATTGTATGTGAAAATGGATCCAAAAATCCCCCCCAAATATATAAAAACCAGCAGGTACAGTGTTTGTGGGAATCTGTAGAGTCATCCCAGTAAAGTACATGGGGGATTTATCCCCCAAACGCATGTTGTTGTATAAAACTCTGCGACTCCTTAGTGCCCCGTGGAAACATGATTCATAAAACCATATCACTGCAGCAAGGCCCCAACATGTCACACAACTAAATGTGATTAACCACCTTCCCCGAGTCAATTCAATCATTTCAACCCATCTCAGCCGTTTTTCTGTGAGAGTGTAGAAAAAAAAATAGTTGTTTTAAGGAATGGCTATCCATGGGGGAAGAGGGGAAAACATCTTCATTTGCTGTCAGAACAGATTAGCTGCCCAACATGGCTGAGGCTCAGCTGGGCACCGCTGCTGTCTGACACCTGCAGTGGGACACAGCCATTCCTCCAGCTGCTGGCACCAAGTGGGGTTGTGCTGGTCATGGGGAGTTAGAGAAGGCAATGCCAGCCTGTGGTGAGCAGGTGGAACAAAGCCAAGGAGGTCCTGTTCAGGCTCTTTCAGGTTTTGGTTGACTTTTGTCCTCTCCATATCTTCCATTATATTGATTTCTTTCTGTCCAAAGGAAGAGCAAAACTATTTACCCTACTGACTAATGAGAAGTGCAGAGCTTCTGCCAGTCCAGGTGACATGGGAACAGTGTTGTTCCAGCAAAGCCCATGCTGGTTTGTGGCTTCAGGGTGAGATCCCAAAAAATGAAAACCTCAGCTCCATTTCCAGCTCAAACAGCACCTTGCTCTTCTTCCCTATTTTGTTTGCCCTTGATCAAAGTCAAGCGCTTATTAAGAGCTGACATGAGTGTCTGAGAGTGACTACAACTCTTATTTTCCATGGGGAATAATGGTAAGTAATTAATATTTGACCAGGGGACAACTTGCTTCACAACCTGAAGTTTTTAAAGCTGTCAGTCAAAAAGCATATTTGTAATGGGCTTAACAATTCACTCCTCTGCAATTCCAGGAGGGAAAACCTGGATGAACGTGCACTGTTAGGTCTAAAAAAGTAACACAAGAATGATATGAAAATAAAAGATCCCAGCAGTCCTCTGGGTCTGTGAGAAATCCTAAGTGTTGCTGTGCAGGAAAAGGGTTCCCTTCCCACTGGGAGCTATTGCCTGTTCACTGACACCTCCAAATGCTCAGGGGAACATGGGGGAACATCAGGGATCCACACATTGCAGTGAAGACCAGATTTGGGGTTGCTTCCCCACTCCCCATGCACTCCCTTCTCTTCTCCATGCCTCACCCAAGTGAACCCTTCAGCCCGCAGGATCTCGCTATTTCCTGTTAGAAAGGTTTGGAAACAGGTAACCCTTTGCACTCCCTCCTCCCCTCGTCCCCTCCTGCACATCTTGAAAGACAACACGGCACAAATTGCCAGCAGAAGTAGCTGGAGAGCAGGCGAGCCACATCTAATGACACCACTCAGCCCCTAAATGGCTGTCACTCCCATTACGGAATTAGTCCTGACAAGGAGTCATTCTCCCTGCAGTAAACACACGCAGGGAGTGCAGCAGGCTGCTCCCAACTTTATTCCTTTGCTGGTGCTGCTGAAGCTGATGTTTGGCACCTCCATGAGGTGCAGAAAAAGCGATGGAAATTTTCCGTATGTATTAACAACCCCCCCAGTTCTCACTTCCCGCTGAGCCACAAGAACAGGGGTCCAGACTGTTCTGTTCTGCCATAGAAAGGAAGAAATTCACCCATTTCCTTGAAGCACACACCAAAAGGGTAATTATTTATCATCTTGGCTCACTTATCTTTTTTCGAGCATTCCTGGAAACCTAAGTGCTTTCTCCTGTCCCTCCTCTGAGGCTTCAGGTTGTACTGACCGCACCAGAACAGAGGCACCTGCAGCTCTGTGAATCAGCTTCCTCCTTTTTCATATGTAACAAACAAAAAATATTTGGAAAGACAGTTTTTAGACCAGAAGAAAGGCTTGCAGAAAAGAAAAGCGAGAATCCTCTGACTAGGTGCTATCAACAAGGAACTTAGAATATGGGAGATCCCCAGTGTTAGGCTTTGTCTTTGCAGCTTCACTTCATGCCCTTAAAGTTGTTGCTCCCCATGAAATTTCCATTCTCTAGTCTCTTCCTTTCTCTCTTTTTTTGGTTTCATCTTTTAACTGAGAAGTGAAGAGAAAGAGAATAGAGCTAGGTTTAACAGAAAGCTTAGCTTGATCTTCTGCCTGACTCCTGACATGTTGAGAGGCGAGGAAGGGGTGGGAGCAGCTCATTGCTATGCTGTTGTTGCATGCCAGGGAATGGCTGATGAATACATTAAATGGCCCAGCCCTGCAGGGCAAGGTTATCTCCCTGCTGCTCGACCCTCCAGCCTCAAGTGAGTTCCTCTTCCGAAGACAACCAACTGCTCCACTGAGCAGGAGGAGGAATTAGGAATCCTCTTCTGCTCAGCCTGAGCAAACAGCTCAAATCTGAGCGCGGTCCTCTCTCTGAAATGCCCCAGGCTCTGCAAACAAATGCAACACACAGAAATCGCATTTCTCTGCTGCGTGATAACCCCAACCAACAAGGTATGAAGGTTAACAACCCTAAAAAACTCCTCTCCACGCCCATCTCTACATGGTAGCAAAGCTTTGTTAACCCTAGTAACACAGACCTCACAGTTTGCACAGACTCCTTCTTGCTCAAGCCTTTCTTGTCTCCTGCTTCCTCTTTTCAGAGGTGGAGAGTTACCCTCAGACTCTGCTCTGCAGCAGATCCTGTGCAGAGGTGATCCTCTTGTGAGGAAGGCCCCACATTTCTCAAGACTTTAAATCCACTCCAGACTAAGTGTGGATGTGGGTTTTTCCAGGCAGAGGCTGTCAAGTAGTTCTGCTAATTGTTTCCATTATTTTTTTAAGTGTTAGGTTTTGAATTTGTATCATGCTGAAAATTCAGGTAGGTAGAAAACACCCCTCGCTGGGTCCATGTGCAATCCCACGATCCCTGTTCTGTCTGAGTACTTCTGGCTCACAGCACATTGTATTTAAAAGTACCTAGATAAAAGATTTTTTTTTCTCTACTATGTGGAGAGAGCAGATGATCTCTGTTGAAAGCTGAAAAATGCTCTTTTTGGAGTCCTTTCCTGGTCACTTGCAATTTTAAATTTCATGAGGAAGGGAGCAGATGAACCAGTTTCTGTCCATCATTTGCCAGGAACGTGTAACCAGCACTCAACAGGAATCATTCATCTGATGTACAAGACCCAAATATAACACAGCTCTGGAAGGCCTCACAGCATTGAGTTCTTCTGGTCTAGGATGCTCCAAATCTGTTACTGACAGATTGGGCCTTCAAAGCTGATCCACACAAACAAAACAAGGGATTGTATTGGCTTCTTGAACCCCTGAGAAGCCTCTGGAAGAACTGAACATGACTTTGAAGTTTGGCTCACTTTGTTTATCCCCTATCCCATTTGGTACCTTTTGAAGTTTCCTCTCATTGTTCCTCAATGCTCAGTGACTGACAATAAAAAAGCAATATGTAAAAATATAAAATTATTTATGTGGGGTTTATATTTACTATCTATGTATTTATCTATATATTTGTATACTAAATATATTTTGTGTGTGTATATATAAATATATATGTGTATATATAAATGTATGGGTGTTCTAAGTGAGCCTTTAAAGGGTTCCTACTGCCTGTCTAAAAATAAAAAGATGTTTAGGGAAAATGCAAAACTATAATTTCTTGTGACACTAAAGTTATGTTTATTTAACCGATTTCCTGTGCTGCCTTTCAAGTCTTATCCTGAAGAAACTGTTTTGCCAATGCTTTATCATATTTTCACAACTTGGACTTTAAAGAAAATGATCATCCCTGAGCTATTTTTTTTCTAGATCTTCAGAAACTTTAAATAGCATTTTCTCCCTTCATCACAAAAGCAGTTAAGCACTGACTAAATGCGTGAGCAGAAATATCTCATTTCCTTCAAGCTTTTAAACTCTCCTTGTCAACAAATGATTTGAGCATCTCTGCAGAGTGTACTGTCACTTCTCTGCCATCTGTCATCTGTCACTTTTCTCTCTTTTTCCCCCAGGAGAAATGTCAATCGCTGATTTATATTTCATGTTTTCCTTCACAAAGGAAAATCCTGTTAGGATACAAATGAATTTTGTAGCTCTTACTCAACTTCTCAGAGGCTATTAATTGTTCTCTTCCAGGCACTATGTAATTCCTTCCTACTGACATATTCTGGTTTTCTCCTTTTTTTATAATTTTATTTTAGGAAGCCATACCTTCTGTTCATTTGAAACTAAGGCAAGCATAAACAAGTTTCATCAAAAGTACTAATTGTTTGTTGATACTGCTGGGAAGATGTGGAATCAAAGGTCTGTGGATTATACTAAATTAGAGGGGAGAAACATTTTTATAATTTCTCATGTCTAGGACAGTCTCAGACTCACAAGATTTGCTTTTGGAAAAAATATTTTTAAATCACCCATGGCAAACCATTTCCAACCAGCTCTCACACACTGTGTGGAGTAAGAGATTGCATGTGGGCAGACCAGAAAGAGCTGACGTGTTCAGACAGAGATAGACAGAATTAAAGATTCCCTTTTGATTTTAAATCTAAGAAAGAAGGGAGGGAAGAGATGGTTTTACTGCTGTATTTTTAAATTGATCCATTTACATCCATTTAAATCCTCTGTCTGTCTAGTCTCTTTGTATAAGTAGGAAAATGCTCACATGGAAAACCACTGTTAATTTTGCATCAGAGGACCTCCTGTTCAGCAGTTTTTGGCTCCCGAAGTGCAGTAATGGTGTCTGACCTTCCCTTGTCCTTGGATGCTCCTGGTGAGTTTCCCATTATCTGGCTCAGAAGAAGTGACAAAGGAAAAGGCACCGTGGTGCTGGAGGGAAGCATCACAGGGGGTTGTACTGGAGAGGCAGAGAGGCCAAATTCAGAGGAAGGGTTGGAAACCTCTCTGAAATTCTCCATGGTTTTACTGCCTTGGAATTGTGTGGGCAGTGGAGGAGTGTCAGATGGAGGAAGTGCTTTTCCAGCAAGGGCAGTGACCATGGAGGAGGAAAGCCAGGCTGGTCGTGGCCTGTGGTAGACTTTCCCCTTTTAGGGGTGTAGGGCAGAGTTTGGGAGCTGCCAGAAATTTTGGTCCGAGTTTATTCTTCACTCTCAAAGGAAGGTTTCACTTCTGAGAGGAGAAAGTTTTGGACACAGCTGGTAAAGAACCCAATTTGAAAATTGTAATAGTTGCCATGTGTTTATTTCTTCTCCATCTGCCTTTGATCACTTCTCTCAAGCTCTGGAGAGTCTTCAGCTAATGGGTAGGATTTTCACCATTAGCTTAGAAAAACTGATGGTTTCAAGATTTAATTAAAAGTAGCGCTTGTAGTGATTTTTGAAGTGTGCCCATTGCACAGGGAGGTACCCACACGAAACTGCTGCTGTAGAGGAAATGGTGTTGCTCCAGCTTTGGGAAGAGCCCTGGGCTGGATCAGCAGCTCTGATTGTGGCTACAAGGTGAAATGAACTCTCAGGAGCGATTTTTTACAGCCCCTCTCCCCGTCTCACATTTCTACCTTTCTTGGAAAACACTGATTTATGTTCTGTTTAAATGCCGTGAAGAGAAGCTCAGTCCCTGGGGAAGCAAACCAGGAGCTCTGGTAACCTCCAGCTGAATCCCTGTGGTGGGATTCAGTAGGAAAGGGTCACCCAAGGCCCCGTGCCCCTCACAGCCCTTCCATGAGCGTTTTCCCATTAAACCAGGGTTACTGAGGTGAATTGTGCCATTGGATTTTGGAGCCGAGCGTCTTCAGTAGAAAGAGGCGCAATGCGAAGCTAAATAACAGATGAATAATTTCAACAGAAAAATGTAACACATTGCCCAGAGGAGCCTGGTGATATCATTTACCTCATCTCCTCTATGCCTCAGATGATGTGCTGCTTCCAGCAAAAGGTGAAAGCCTGCTCACCCCTCCGCATCCCTGTGCACTACAAATTAGATCCAGATGAAGCTGACTTTGATTTAAACACCCTTGCAGGAGGAACATCGGCGAGCTAATTAAACTTGCAGCAGTTCACCTTTGTGAGAGCTTAATTAGCTGAGATACTGCCTTCTCTATATTTATCTAGCGTGTCTTGCAGAGATGTGTGTTGAGAGGGGGGTTGATTTGTGGGTTTTGTAACCACGAGTGTGCATAAGCTCTTCAGTTCATCTCCCTGGAATGCTGGGTGTGGGGTGGTGTAGCATCAATGGTTAATTCCTTTTTTTTACATGGAGCCTGAATATTCAAGGTCCCTGAGTGTTTTCAGAGACACAAGTGCCATAATTTTAAACTGAGTTGCACCATGAGATGTGTGCAACACTTACAGTGCTTGAATTGCTGGTGCGTGGCCAGAGCCTTGTGTGTCACCCCTGCTGGTGTCTGGCTCAGGAGCACAAACTCCCACTTTGATAAGTGGTCTTTGCTTCCAAAGCACGTTCTCTGTGCTTAAAATAAAGTACAAAAGCCACTGAAATCCCACCTCAGCCCTCTGCACAGCACATGCCTTGCAGCAACTTTCCTTCTTGACTGGATTTCTCAGGTTGTTAAACTTCTCCTTCTCTCCTTGTCTTCCTCTCCTCTGTTCTTCCTCACATGGGGATGTGGTTGCTGGTTTCCAGTGCAAATAGGGCAGGTGCTGCCTTTACTGAGGGAAATGTGAGCTGGGTGGGAGAGGGACACATTGCTTGTGCATAGTAGCACCTTTTCTCCAAACCAATGTGTCAGTTCCGTGAAAATCTCATGACAAAGCTTAAAATCATGAGATTTTTAAAGATGATTTGTTTTCATGTTTGATTTGTTTGTGATTTACCAACCTCCTTTTTTACTTTAGCTGCAAGTATCAGATTTACAAATCCACATTTAAAATAATATAAAATATAGCATTTTTCATGGCTCCACAATCTGTAGTTTTAAAGGAAAAGCCTTTCACCAGCCGGCTTTGTGAGAGTCGGGTTTAGTGACTTCTATTCATGGGTAGCATTTTTTCAGGCAGGTATCATAAAATCCTCCAAAATCCCACCTTGGTAGCCCAGGCTAAATCCAGCAACTCAGCCTTACCTTCTCTCTTTGAATGGTTTGAGGGCTCACATCCCAAACACGTGAACATCATTAAATCTGCAGCTGCTGTGACTGTGTCACTGTTGGACTTTCACTCTCTGGACCCAGGAACTTTCCCCTCTTATTGAGAGCCCGATGTGACCAGTGGCTCCACAGAGGTGGCACAGAATGGCTCACACAGCCCAGGGTGCAAATAATACCTTGATTCCTCAGTGTAACTCCAAACTCTGTAGAAATAGCAGATTTCTGTTAAGGCTAGGTCACCTCTCATATATACCCTGAGAAAAGTCATTGTGCTCCCCTGTAAAATTAAAAAAAGTATATGAAAATTATATAAGTTGCACAGACTACTGCAATTCTGGAGAAGAATTGCTTTAAAAGTACATATGTCATTGCCTTCCCCAAAAAACTGCCAGTGCTCTTGGAGAATACCTGGGAGCAGTCCATAAGAGGGGAATAAATATTCATCAGGGCTTTGGTGGATGGCTTTGGAGGACTTCTAATTACCTCTGATTAGGCTTACAAAGCCTCCCTTGTGCACACTTAACTAGTTCAGACTTTTCTGGTTGTCAGTGCTTTCCTCCCCTGAAGGGCAGCTCTGGGCTCTGCTCATACCTGGCATTGTCACACACAGCCAGGGGGAGGGATGCAGGGAACGGAGGTGGGAAATGAAAACGGGAGATTGAGAGAAAGGAACTGTCCTGCTGGAGGTGCGGGGCCACTGCCAAATGTGGGAAATGCAGGGAAATCGAGCTTCTTCCCAGCAGTGAGGAGAGCATGGCTGGCACCTTCTGGGTGCAGGCCACAGGCTGAAGACACTGATCCTTGTGGAAATCATTGCCTTGCTTGGGACAACATCGTATTTTCCCAAGAACTAAGTGTCCCAGGATGGGATGCTGGCCACTATTTGATGTGTGGGTGGTGATTTGGTGGCAGCAGCAGCCCAGCTCCCCAGGAGGTGCCATCAGCCCTGGCTTTCCCAAGGGTCCCACCCTCATCCACCCTGTGAAGGGTGCACGTAGCCAGTCAAGGGCCATCTCTAGCCTTGGCTGCCTTAAACACTCTGCATCTTCATGGGAGATGAGGTATAAAGTTAAATTTAAATTTTTGGTGCTATGTTTCCCTAAATGTGGTATCTGAGGAGCAAGGAGAGCCTTGCAGGGCTGGACAACGTGATGTGGGTAAAGGAAAAGGATGTGCGTGGCTCTGAGCTCCCACTTTGGGACCAGCACTGCTGACCTCCTTGGATTCCACCTACACAGACATCCTTGCAGGGACCATTTTGCAGGCTTCCACTTGCCCATTTATTCAATTTTCATGGCTGACAGCTGGATTATTTGTGTAAAGATGTTTACATCTTGGATAATCACCAAGAAATTGAAGTGCTGACTAGAGTGAACCATCCCCTCAAACGTTTGGGGAATTGCTTGTAATCAGTTGTTGCTATGACTCTGGACACATTTCCCTGTATCCTAGCAATGATTGTCTCTGACTGAAGCTTTGGCTGCTACCTTTGGGATCCTGATGGAAATATTCTGACGGTCAGCCCCTTGTCTGCGCTTGTGCTGCCTCTCACGACTGATCTCCTGCCCTGCTCCACAAAACTGGAAACTTGCCTCAGGCAATGTCATTCCTTGCAACACAGCAATTTACACCTTGCTGAAAGGATTGGGATATTAGAATAACATCACTTCTGTGTGGGACCTGACTGGATTTTTAATAAACTGTGTTGTGATCGGTGCTTACGAGTCACCGGCCATAACGGAGAGGAGCCACTCCCTGCCTTCCAAACCACTGTCAGTGAATTCCCCCTCAGAAGCTTCATTGATTTTTGTCTGCATAATTTATACATTTGTGTTTTCCTCCTGTGACTAGAGGACCAAAGAATGGCAGTGCATTGAAGCAAACACCCCTCAATGAAACACTTCCATGAATTCCAAAGCACCTTCACTCAAAGGAGGAAAAAATAACAAACCCCAGCAATAAAAAAATATTACAGTTGTGTGGGTTATCAACCCTCGAAAGTTTTCCACACTTCCAGGAAACAGCATTCCAGAGGAGAACAGGCCGTGATGAGGTGGGGCCAGAGGTTTGGCTTTCTCATCTTGTTTCCCCCCTGGAATTCTGCATCAGACTCACTGGCAGAGGCTGAACGCTGGTGCTGGGGGAAGGGCTGAGGTTCAGAGCTGCCAGACCTTGGGGTTACACCACAGGGCTTGTGATGTCCCACCAACAGCCTCAGCCACTGAAGGTAAATAAACATCTGACAGCTCTGGTTTTTCCCCTTCTTATAACGATAAAAAAAATCTTAGTCAGGAAGTGAAGTGTATGGTCTCTGTAGGATGGGGGTAATAAGGATTGCAAAGAGCCTCATACACATTTAATCCTATGATTTTGAAGAAAAACTCCTGCTCTTTGGACTATGACTCATGCTTGTGGGTGCTTTTTAATGTTAAGTGGTCAGCACTTTCTTCCTTGCACAAAGCAAGGCTCAGCTCAATGATTTGAGTCTTCATTAAGGACTGAGATGAGAAATCTCTCTCCATCAGAAAAGAGATGCCCCACAGGAGCCTCTTCTGCTGCAGGTGTTTGAATACACGGAACAAAATGGCTCTTCAGCCCTGCAGCACAGCCTTTGTATTTGCTATTATAGTTGATTGATTTTTCACTCTGTGCTGTGTGGAGCTGTCTGTCTGATTTCCATTTAAAAACTCCATTGCTCAAGGAATTTATGGGCTATAGGACGTAAGTTGTATGTTATATGATATATATCCTAAGCCATAGCATCAAACTCAACTGCTGCCACATAGGAACAGCTCTTTATCCACCAAAATTTGCATCCCACAAAATGGATGTAATCTGTGATTTCAGTGTTGTCCTGTTCCAAGAACCTGGCTTGATTCCCCTGCCAGTAACAGGATCATGACTGAGAATATTTGAGGATTGCAAATATTCTATTATAAGCATTTTCTGGATAGGCAGAGGGAATAATTTTTCCATGCCCATCTTTTCTCCCTTTACACAAATTTAACTTTTTGTTGCAGCCCACAAATTAATTGGCTCCTCTCTGACTGCAGTAAAATGCTTTCATCAGGTTTACAAGAAAAATAATGTTACCACAGGCCTTGCTACTAAAAGGGGGTTTTATTTTTTGCTGCTCATTTATCCACACCTGGTTTTGTGTGAAATAGTCTGGGGAGTCCTTTTTAATTTCTCTCCTAGTCCATAATGGCAAAATTTGAAAGAGCAGGTAACTTTTACTCCTGATGGTCTGGATAGTCCTGAGGACTTCAAGGAAAGTAAGTCGAGACACGTTGTGGTTTTGGAGATGGATTACAAAAGGAACTATCCCAGTGTCCATGTCTCCAAACTCCCATCCCCAGGTCATTCTGTACAGTTTGGCTGCATTTCCATCCTCACAGATGAGAGGAGGTGGTAGATCTTGTTCTTTGGGTGTACCTTGGGTGTGGGTAATCCCACGTGAGTTTCAAACCTGTGGAGCAGGAGATTGCTCAGACCACGAGTTGTGTCCCCCAAGGGAAGGAGCCATTTGATTTCTACACCCATAAGCCAGAGCTGGGAATGGGTTTTCATTCAGCTCCATTCAGAGCTGAACGTGTGATCTGAAGTCTGTTTCCAGTTGCAAACATGCTACAGGAGATCAAAAGAAGAATATTTCATCCCCTCAGAGAATGAACTTTTATGTGTCTTGCTCAGTGTAGAAAATGTCTTCTTCCTGTTGAACAGTGAAATAAAAATGACATGACTGTTTCCATTTGCCAAGAGCATTTTCAGCCTGAGCCAGCCCAAAGGCACAACTTGGTATTTTCAAGTGTCAATCAAAGATGCTTTTCCTTCAGCTGGTGCAGGGTCCAACAATGGGCCATATGGGACACCAGTCTGTGCCAAAAGAAGAAGAATAGAATCAGGAATAAAATATGTCAAAGTATCTTCATGCTAATTCCAAGCTCTACAGTCATCATGATGGGAGTTGCTGTAGTCATGCCAGCCCAATCATCTTGACTGGCAAAATTAGAAGCAGCCCAGGTATAAATATCCCTGAACTTTTGGATGTTTAGAGTGGCAGGATGAGGCCTAAAGACATCGTGATAAATTGTTTTTGTAGAAAAGTCCAAAAAATAACTGAGTTCCTGAATAGCACGAGACTGCTGTGGTTTTCTGACAATACTTTGGTGGGCATGGTCCAGATTTCCAAAGATATCCAGGCACTTGAAATCAAGTGTTTGTGTTCCTGTACTCTGAGCAGTGAGTAGTGCTGTAAATAACTGCTGTGCAAATACAAGTGTTGTACATGGATCTGAAGCAAAGGCCAGTGTGTTGTTAACATGCAGGACAAGAAGCTGTAATTTTAGAGGAAGATGCCATATTTTTTGGGAAATCAGTGGGAAATGGGTGCCTTTTGGAAAAACTTCCTCCTTAATCAACAACACTCTTGCGATCTAGAAAATTGTGGGAGTAACAGATGGCCGATGTTTCTTTTCGTGTGGGCCAGTCAGCAGGAAAATAATAGAAGCCTGTGTCTTAATGAGCAGAGAGAAGATGTGAGCCTGAAGGTACCAGAAACATGGGAGGAGGATGCAGACAAATCAGGCTCTACCTTCCCAGTTATCCAAAGACCTTCTCATCTGTTGCACAAAAAGACATGTGAAGGGGAAAAGGACCTTGGCCCTAATCCAGATTTAGGGCATCTTTTTCTGGAGCTCTTGCATTGTCCCCTCCACCTTCCCAGGTGCACACTGGGGAGAGGCAGCACCCCCAGCACATACCAGTATGGTGAGTGTGGTCACAGCTTGTGTGCAGCCATAGAAGATGATGCTCTGAACCCTCTTTATTATTATTTTTTTTTACTTTGAACATAGACTTTATAGTAGGTACCAAAGGTATCTCAACTGGCTTGATCATAGCTGAACTACCAGACAGGATGATAGCATCTCAGCAACTCCCAATTCCAAAAATTTCCTAAAAAACTCCCACCTTTCCTTTCCTGTTTGTGCAGCACTTCTGAAGATTCATATCCTAAGACTGACTGTGAGCCATGTATGAATGATCCTGTCAATAACGAAATTAATGGAGAAATACAAAACTGGAAAAGAACTGCCACTACAACATCTACTGCAGGAAGCTTTTGGACAGTGCTTAAGGAAGTCTAAACATGAGGGTTTTTTCATTCTAGCTCTTTCTAAGTTAAGACAGAAAACAAATGCTGTTGAACTCTGGAAATCAGAAATCAGAGTTTCAGGGTTGCTTCCAAAGCTGTGGGAAAGCTGCCCTTATTTCCCACACAAGCAAGGCAGGACCCTGGTGCCAATGAGTGTGAGCCAGTTACTACTCAACTATAATTGAGATTTAAGAGCTATCATTTCCTATTGGTTAACCAAGGAAATATTTATGGCCAAAGCTTTGTGCCAAGCACAATATTTATGACCAAGTTTTTACCACTGACTGCATTTTTTTAATGCTGATTTTTGCACAGAGGACACAGATCACATTCATACTGATGTGCCCATGAAAATGAAGGCTGAAGTCATCAAGACAGAGCTTGGAGTAGGGTCTATCTCTGGCAAAGCTCATCCTTGCCTTCACAGCAGCCTTGGTGAGGGCACTTGAGGTATTTCAGGCTCAGATCACTCTGCTCTTCATGCCTGGCTGAAATATCCTCTGTTCAGGGAGCTGAGGCCTGGCATGGGAATTGTGCTAGGTCATGTCTTGATGCAGTGGCATCAAGAGCTTCAAATTAGGGCACCTCCTGAGCTGCACTGATGCAAACAGGGGTGGCTGGAGAAGCTCCCAGCTCCTGCTCTCCAGATGGATGAGCAGGTCCTGCACCTGACCTTCATAGCCCGGGGTGTTCAGCAGGTTTGTGACACTTCCCATCATCAGGCCAGGAGCTCAGGGGAGGTTGTAACTTACTCAGTCACCTCATCCAGCTAATTACATCCTGTTCTCATCAGTCCTGGCTTTGCCTGTAGCCTGCAGCACCCTCAGACAGGTTTGCACTGGCTGGGAAGTTGTGATCTCTAGCTGGAGCTGATCGGAGAGAGGAAAGGATTTGTCAATCACTCAGCTCCAGATTTCTTCAGTGAGTAAACTGGGCAGTGTTTGCCCTCTGGTGAGGAAGGACAAGAGCCTAATTTAGATCTACAAAGCTGAGCAGTGAAACCAAAGCCATCCTTGGAGAACAAACTTGTCTGGAGAAATATGCTTCAGTTCTCTAATTTAAAAATTCATCTTCATGGATCTTAAGAGAAGTGAAAGCTGCCTCCTTGCTCTTTATGGGCTCTTTACAATGGAGTCTGGCATTTACAAACAAGATGTAGAGGTTCATCTGATCTGTAACATGAGCCCTTTAATAGTTGTAGAGCTGGAAGTCTTAATGAGGCCATGACTTTCTGCTTTGCTTCATTTCCTCTTTCAGTGCTTGGCTCACTTTGTTTCTTGCTTTGTTTAAGCACAGCCAGACCACAAATCCTCCTGTTGCTTCATTAATAAAGAGCCTTACTCAGAAACTCCCAGGATATGTCTGAGTGAGCAACAGGAAGAGGAGAAATCCAGAGAGGAAGAAATGTGTGGATTAGTGTGTTTTGTTGGCATGATGAGTCACTGGTCAGAGGAAAAGAGAATCAGCGTGTGGCTGTGGAGGACAGAGGTGGGAACAAGTCTGGAGACAGAGGGGGTGAGAGAATTCCCCCTGCTCTCCATCAGCACAGGCTGTTCAGAGGTAAATACAACTGGATTCTCCCCAGATCTTCGTTACAGAGTTAATCCTGCAAGGTACTGAGCTCCCTTAGCTCCCAGCCCAGCAATGAGTGAGAATTCCAAGGCAACACAAAAGGTTAATGCATCAGGGCTCTCGTGCTTGGATTCAGATCTGATGAGCACACAGGGAGGAGGGGGAGATGCTGCATTAGCCACACTGCCCTGCTGTGGAGTGTGCGCATCCTCTGCTCCAAGCCCCACTCAGCATCTCCTCGTGGCCGGAGCCGTGGGGCTGCCCTGGCTCAGCACTGGGGGGCTCTGACTGGACAATGTGTGCCTGGGGTGTCCCGAGCACCCAGGGCTGGGCTGCCAGGTGTCTGCTCACTGCGTGCACCCAGAGAGGGCCACTGCTCTGGAGGGGAATCACGTGCGTGATGCAGCATTGGAGCATTTCAGACCCACACCAGCACAGCTGGGTTCTCACTGGGGGTGAGCTTTAGCAAAGCCATGGCACTGCCTTTGTCTGCAGGGCCTGGTCATTGCCATGAGGGTGCTCCAGGGAATAATAAGAGGATATGGAAGAATTCTGCGGCTGAAACACATCCACTCCACAACCAACTTCCAAGAAGACAAGGAGCCTGGGAGAAACCTGGACTCAATAATTATATCAGCTGCTTTGGAAATAATCATTGCTACATTTACATACATTTACATCTCTCCCTCTTCTCTGTGTGCTCATTAGGATTTGAATCATTGTACATTCCTACACTGTTGTTTTACTGTTGTTCTTACTCCCATGCAGGTGTCTCAGCTCCCCTGCATGGCCAGAAGTCTCCTACGCTGTAAAAATCCTTGATTTAGTTAAAAATGTCTTTAAAAGTCTTCTGTCACTTCAGAAACAAACTGAAATGAATATGAATAAATCAGCCACTCTTGAGAGGCCAGCAGTACCTCGCAGGTTTCCCCAGAGGCAGATGGAGCCTGCTCTGCTCAGAAACAGCCCTGCATGTCCCTCTGCTCTGCTCATTTCAGTGCACACTTCACTGAAAGGAGATCTCCCCCCTTTCACTGTTGGTTTTCTTCCTTCTGCTTTTGCTCTACCTGAAGCCTCTGTTGATGACAAAGCATTTAGGAACAGGAGAGGGAAATCTTTATCACAGAAACGAAGACAAGGAAAAAATTCCGATCCCCTTTGAATGCATAGATGGTGTTTCTCAAGCATTCCATTAACCCGCGCTGTCCCCTGTGCCAAGCCCAAATGGGGAATGGGTAAGGAGATATTATCATTATTGTGTCTCACTTCTGTGGATTTAAACATCCAGATGACATTTTATGAGATAAACAGAGGTCAAGGGCTTGCCCTGGAGAGCTGGTTGTGACATCCAAGACAAGATCATGGAGAGAGAGAGCAAATTCAAAGCAAATGTGCAGTCCTAGGATTCCCTGGCAGTGCAGCTGCTTCTGCCTCCTTGAGCAGCTGAGTTTTTTCAATATTGAATGAGTGATGTCAGGAGAGGGGGCTTAGGCACAGTTTGTGTGTAGGCACCCACCTCTCAGGGACCTTCAATCCCCTTCTGCCAGTGCCTTTTATAGGATAAAAATTATTTGAGAAAGCGTTGAAGTAGTCAAGAGATTTACAGGAGTGCAGAATGCAAGAAGGCACAGTCAAGACTTAGCAGATCCTTGCAAAATCATGGAATTCCATTAAATGGCTCAAAACTGAGCTTGTTACTGGCTTGCCCTTTTTCCAAGGACAAGTCTGAGATTTCACTGGAAACCTTGGGAAAATGCTGCCTTGTTTCTGTTTTCTTCAGTCTACAATCTTCAATAGCTGGGATGTTTGAATCATTTTTCGTGAACATCTGGATCACCCAAATTATCCACGTCTTTTTCAGACAAAGGAAGATAATAATGAGGAGGAGGGTCAGAGCTGGGTCCCTGGAAATCAGGCTGGAGTTGCAGCTTTCTACCACAAAAAAAAAAAAAAAATCATTAAAACCCTTAAATGGCATCTTTTGTTCCAGTCAGAGTCCCTTGCACACGTACCAGTGGAAGTCATCGCCTTCCAAATACACACAGGAGCTGATGGAAATTTTGTTATGGCCCAATGATGCAGAAAGAAACTGGCAGTGAGATTTAACAAGGTCACTTCGAGGCACAGAAACCTCTGTAAAATATGCTCATTCCCCACATGGCCAGCGAGGTGAGGAATAAATGTTTCACTCATAGGAAATGGTGATTTACGATTAATTTCCAAAAGAAGGAAATGCTTTTTTAATCAAAATAATTTATAGGGTTAATCTAAAGGCAGTGTTTGCTCGCCAGCATGGAAAGCCAGGCAAGGTGAAGATGGATGGGGTTTGTCCATGGGATTTGAATCAGCTCTGCACGGGAGGCCCTGTAGTCAAGGATACCTGTATTATTTATGGCCAAGGTTTTCAGAAGGGAATAGTTGATCTTGCATCCCTTGGGTTTGGTCGCTCAGTGTGTGACCTGTGCAGAGCACCAGCCTCCCTGAAAAATGGCCTTTAGAAATCCTGTTCCTCACTATTTATTTGTTGTGTTTGGTGCTCGTGGCTGGATGTAGGTGGGCAGAAACCCAGGATCCCCTCATTTAATGCTGCTGGGTCAGAACTGAGCAGGGCTGGACCTAACAAGGAATACAAGAACCTGCAGACTTCAGATTCCACAGAGAAAAGGGGTTTAAAGAAATGCTGGGAGTTTTTTTGTAGTTGTTTTTGGGAGTGTGTGGCTGCAGTAGGTGACAGAGTGATGCTGTTTTAACCCTGGTGAGGAGTGATTGCCCCTCTGCTCCCCTGTTGCTGGAGGTGCTCAGAGCTGCACAGGACCTGGCTCTCAGGATGTATCCCACACTTCAGCTCCAAGTTAATTTCATCTCACATCTGCTGCTTATTAAATTAATGCTAGATGGTTCCCTGGAATGAGCACTACAGATTTTTATAGCATATCACAGGTGCTCAGGTGCTGCAATGAGGGTCAGGAGTCTGAAAGCAAAGCAGGCAACTGTACAGGGATCCATAAAGTGGGAAAATACGGTGTGGTTTGTCACTGGAAAGGCTGACAATTGTTGAGGAAGAGATGAGATAAGAAAAACAAGACGAGTTTGGTACTATACTGATGTTATTTATAATCTCACTACAGACCTAATTTCTCTTGTAACTTTAATCCTCCCCATTTGCAGCAAGCAATCTATTATATTGGAAGATATTTGAGATGCTTTGGGAGTAGGGAAATTATTATACATAAAATATGTAGCTAATATTATTAGAACAGACTTTGATTAATTTTGCAGCTGGCAACATTACCCCTGCCTGAAAATTAAATCCATTTGCTATCCGTGTGGAAGTAATTATGTTAATATCAAAGCTAGTTTTAAAATGAAATGGGGAGAGCTCCACTCCATGTCTCCCATGCAAGGAATCAGGGATGCGAGACGAAGGGCTGGAGTGATAATTCCTTGCTAACACAAGGAGTTATCCTTTCCTCCACAAAATTTGCAAGACTTAACAGAGTTTTTTGTGATGTATTTAAGGTACATTCAAGCATATAGATAAATTCAAGTGACCTTGTCTCAGTCTCACCCTTGGTTTGCAATATTGCCTGTGGGCAGACACTAACATTTGTATTTGTCCTGCGTGTTTGTGCAGCACCAAGCGCAGCAGAGCCCTGCTCTCATGGGCAGGTTTATCACCCCAGTAGTTATTGACAGCAAAGATACGTGCCCAAGCCAGAAATATCTCAGTCTAATTACACTGGAATGATTTTGAAAAGCAGTTGGACGAGATTAAAGAGACAGCTTTTGTTAATTAAGAACTGTTTGGGCTTCCGGTGCTATAAAGATCCCAGCTGGCCCCATATCCACCTCTGGCTGCAGCTGGGCTCTGGATCTCCCCCTTTGTTTCTCCTGCTAAAGTTTTCCTCCCTGCAGCCTGTTTGCTAGAGTGCAGGGATTCTCTCCTCCTCCTCCTCCTCCTTTTCCTCAGCAGGAGGTGGGCAGGTCTGACTACATTAAATATACAAACACGCTGTGCTCACTCTCTGCTCCAGAGGCATCATCGGTGGCCCGTCAGCAGCAAAATCCGAGCGAAGGCTGCCCCAAGGGCTGGGGGAAGGCGGAAAGCAGCAACAGCAAATAAACCAGCAGCCAAAGCGCCCCGTAGGAAAGGGGAGAGGAGCAGCAGGGAGCCCAGGGAGGCTGGGCAGCCCAGGCTCTTACAGGAGCTCTCTGCAGCCATTGCACATCACTTGTGGGTATCCGAGCAGCAGCGTCCCAGGAAAGAGCATCCTTCGAGGAGGAAGAGCTGGAAATCACTCAGAAGAGAGAAGAGAATAAAAACAGAGCACCAGCTGTTATCCCTTCCCAGACGGAGAGAGAGCGAAAGGAGTTTAGGGGAATGAACCTGGAGGATCCGGAGACTCAGAGTGGAAAAGTTGCCCTGACGGGAGACTCTGCACACTAAAGCTCTGCTCCACGATGGGATTTCTCGTGCCTAAGGGAAACCTCCTCCTCCTGCTGTGTGCCAGCATTTTCCCCGGTAAGTTTGAGAAAGCTCTTCTCCCCCTGCTCTGCTCTTTAGTTCTTTCTTCCCTTATCCCTCTCAAAGACACACTGCAGAGACCAGCCCCTGTCAACAGGGAATTTCCCTGACTCCTCCACCCTTCTGCCCCATCATTTCTGGTCCTCTGAACACCAGCCTCTGCTGAGCAGTGCTTTGCCTTTATTTTCTGCTCCTTGTCTGATTTGATGGAGAAAGGATTAAAGCCACGGTGGGAAGGGGACAGGGGGGGGAAACCAGCTGGGGGCTCAGCATCTTTCTTCTTGCCTGGGCTTTTCTTCCTTAGGTAAAGTGTGTTAATGTGTCTCGGGGCTACAGCTCCAGCTGGGGAGAGCACAGCCAGCGCTCAGCTAATGCTTCCCTTTGTATAATCCAGGGCAGCTAAAGACTAAGTAGAAGCCATATTCCACGAGGGACGTGGGGAGAGCCCCCGGCTCCCTCTCCCCTCTGTCTGGTACAGCCGGCACAGGAGCACAGCTCCTCCGACAGCCCCTGGGTGAAACTTGGCTTTAATTTTTAATAACCACCAGGCACCTCTGTAGCTCCTGGAGCCTACGTGTGGGGTCAGGACTGCTCCTCGCAGCCTCCAACTTTTAAAGTTATGCCTGAGCAAAACTGGGATCTTGTTATCCGACTTGTTCTCTTCACCATCCTCTTCCTTGCCCCATTGTTGTTGTGAAATGCCCACTAAGAAGGTTAAAAAGCTGAATTTCTGTCTACCTTTTTTTTTCCCTGATGCTTTTGATGCCAGTTTTTATGTGTAAATCTGATCCAAAATCCCTATCTCCCACCACGAGGCTGCTCTTTCCCTTTTGGCTTGCCCTTCTAGCATCCCTCTTCCCTGCTTGCAGACTCCAGCGCTAGAAACTTGCCACAAAGTGGCCATAAAAATTACACCAGATTCAGGGGGCAATGGCTCATGTAGTGTTTTCTGAATGGTATTACTGGTGCTGCCATTTTCTTCAGACCAACCCTGCTCTGTAAGAGTGGGTGAATAGAATGAGGAATACCTGGCAATGCCTGGGATAGAGGGGAGGCAAATCACCCGAGTAGCATCGCCCTCCTGTGTGTCCCCAAGTGCCCATCGCTGGAGTTTGCTGGAGTTTCCCTCTGGAGAAGGCTCCAGCTATGCCAGCTCTTGGACCTGCAGGTGTTTCATTCCTTCCCCACAGCCTTTGGCCATGTGGAGACCCGAGCCCACGCAGAGGAGCGACTCCTGAAGAAACTCTTCTCTGGTTATAACAAATGGTCCCGTCCTGTTGCCAACATCTCGGACGTGGTCCTCGTCCGCTTCGGCCTGTCCATCGCCCAGCTCATCGATGTGGTAAGTGCAACCTCTTTGTGCAACAAAGGCCAAGACTAGCCAGGCTGGGGCCCAGGTAGAGGCTTTAGAGATTGTGCAGATCTTGCTCCTGCACTTTTCTCCTTCCTGTCCCTATTTGCACGTGGTACTTCCCAGGACAGTGTGTCCGTGCAGCTGCGCATTCCTTGAGCAGGTACTGGGGGGCTTTCAGAGAATAGTTTGGGTTGGAAGGGACCTTTAAAGGCCATCTCATCAAACCCCCTTATTTTTCAGAAGAGGGGATTCCCTGCCACTTTCTACTGTAGTCATGGGACAGAGTGAAAAGGGTGATAATGCCCCAGCCCTGGAAGTGTTCAAGGCCAGGTTGGATGAGGCTTTGATCAGCCTGGTTTAGTGGAAGGTGTTGGAGGGGGTTGGAATTGGATGAGCTTTAAAGCCTCTTCCAACACAAACCATCCTGTGATTTCTATGATAATGGAAAGAAGAATGCAACTTAAAGACATTACTTGTGTGGGACAATCATAATAGATGACTCTCCACACAGTGTTATATTTTGAATTTAGAGTTTTGAGATGAAAAGGAAGCAGCTAAGATGGTTCAGGAGGTGGGGAATCAAAGACACCAGTTGCTGGAGAGTCTCATCTCCTCATGCAGAAGCCATCAACTTCCAGCTTTGCAGCACAGAAATGGTCTCCCATTCCCCTCCTCACTCTTACATCAGCCTGAGGGATCCAGGGCTGTTTGCAGTTGCTAATGTTGAAGTTGCACGGTTCTCATCTGAATAATTGATAAGACTAAAGATGAGACATTAGTGACTGTGGAGGCATGAGAGAGACTTTCCATTATGCAGCTGCTGAATCGTGGAAGAGGGGGGATCGATACACCTGCTCCACAGTGCTTTCCTGGTTTACTTAAGAAAAATTAATCTTCTTAAAATCATGTCAGTGGTTAGAAGTGCAGCTTGTGGGCAGAGCTGTGCCGGGACCTGTGGGCATGGCTGGAGGAGAGCTCTCACCCCTCCTGCCCCAGTCTGTGACTGGTGACACTCCTGCCACCAGTGTGGCTCTTCAGCTCCTCTCCCCCTTCCCAACAGTGACAGTTTTGGTGCAAACCCCGCTGCAGTTGTTAGACCCAATGCTCAGCTCCCAACGACAAGGAGTCTGAAAGGGAAATCAGAGCTGTATTCAAACCCCAGCTCCTGCTGACAAAAGCTGGGGGCAGGGGAATAGAAATCAATGGGGAACTCGACATTCCTGCATGTCCTTATCTCACCCTGGAGTGCTGAGGGATTTCTGAGCCCAGAAATAAGGGGGAAGGGATCAAATATGTGTCCAGGAGCAGCCACCGAGAGATGCACTTGGACTCCTGTGCCTGTGTGTCTGCAGGACCTCACGTGCTGTGTTCACCTTGAGAGAAGGGGCCAGGTAGTGCAACATCCCCATGGCTGTGGAGTCACTGCTGTCCTCTGGGCTGCTCCATGAGGAGCATCCAGCTGTGCCAGCTGAGGAGGAACTCGGTCATTAGCACATTGCAAACCCCTCTGAGCTAATCCCATGGGACTGGAGCTGTGCTTCACTCAGGACAGGAGAACAGCAGAGCCTTGGGTGTAGTGATGGGCAGGAGCTTCCACAAAGGGTGGTTCCAGGGAGGAAAATTCCAGTAAAGGGCAGCACCTGCTACACTGGGATGCCCAGTGCAGGGCCTGTGGAGGAGACCTTCAGGTGCTTGAATTGTGAAGTAGTAAGAGAAGCAGGTTCTCAAGGATCGGTCCAGGTCATGGCATTCTTCATCTCCCAGCAGCACCCGAGGAAGCAGCTGGATATTTTCTCTCCCTTTGTTTCTCATTGGAGTGTTTTTGTATTCCTCCTTACTCCATGTGCTTCTGGTCCCTAGCCCTGGAGGAGAGAATCTCTGATCAGGTTTTACATCTGGTGCCACAACAGCAATGAGGAGGCTCAGGGAGGAGGAGGCAGAGCTCCCCCCAGACCTCCTGGATTTTAATGTTCACAATCAATCCTGAACTGCCACAAGAGCAAGGTTAATGATGAGCAGTTTGCTGTCAGATGAGCCCTGCCAGCTCAGCTGCGTTTGATGCCAACCAAGGCAAGAGAGAAAAAGGAACCACACAAATACACCCTGAGCTGTGGTGGGACTCTTCAGTCAGACCAGCTCTAGGCTGTGCTCCACATAATTCATCTGACTTACTTACAGAGGGCACAAAAGGCAAACAGAAAACAGCAATTAACTCTACTGCAGTGCTGCCAGCATTGTATCTGCCTGACATTATTTACATATATATACACAGTCCTACCTTTCCATCCTATTTGTGCATAGGAGTGGGAAAAAGTCTACCCATTGATGGAAATACACCAGGCTTCCCAAGAGTTCAGTGTCAGTGGAGCAGCTGGGGTTTATCCAGAAAAGCCAGTCCATAGTGCCACAAGTTCATGTGTTTGGTAGAAGGAGAAATGCTGCTGAGCTTCTTGTTTCCAGAATTGTGTCCATGGATAATGTTTCACAGGAGAACACCCATGCAGATGCAGCTGAGCATTGGAATCCACCACACGTGTGTGAGTAAGGGTTTGTATATCCATCACTGCCTTCCTTCAGCGCTCAGGTTGAAGGCAGGCTGGGGAGCTTTTTCCTCTACCTGGTATCATCATCCCAGGCTGAATCCATCAGCACTGAGGAAAATCCCAATAAATTCCAGTCCATCTGCTCACAGGATTGCTAGGTGCAGGCTCAGCTGTTCAGTGGTATCAGACAGCTGTGGCCTGTCCCATGTCAAATGACAGAAACATCTGCTTTTTATTTCCAAGATGGAACTTACATTTATTGCAGAAGAGATTTGTAATTACATAAATGAAATACAATTAAGAGAAATTAAGAGGGTTCTTTAGGCCACTTAATCTGCTCCTGTAACCAGTATCTGATCTTGCATTTCAGGATGAGAAAAATCAAATGATGACCACGAATGTGTGGGTGAAGCAGGTGGGTGCCCCCAAATATGTATTTTTCCATGTTCCTTTTCAGTTTTTCTGTTGAACTCTTCCAACTTCGTAACCACCTCATTTTTGGCAGGAGTGGCACGACTACAAGCTGCGCTGGGACCCCCAGGAATACGAAAATGTCACATCCATCCGAATCCCCTCGGAGCTCATCTGGAGGCCAGACATTGTCCTTTACAACAAGTGAGTGTGAGCACTGTGGCCAGAGGGGAAAGCCATCCTTGCAGATTTTCTCTGTTCATGGGGTTAAAATGCTTCCTGTAATGATTCCTCTTTATTTGGTTCTCTGTGGTTGGATTTCATGTAGATTCTATAACATCTGTCCCAGACATGCCTTAAATGATATGACTGAAGTTCATCACAAGGGCTTTGCTCTCCTAATGATCCTTCCTCTGAGCAGCCAGTTTTGTTGGGGAACGCCAGGTATTGTTTCCTCTTCACATGGCAGATGCACAATTAAGCTGGATTTGAGCTTTCAGTCCTCTTCAATTTCATTTCACCCAAGAGCTCTCCCCTAATTCATCACCGTCAACTGGAAAAGCCAATTACTGAGGATGGGCTTAAATAAGGAATATATGCTGAAACATGTCAGGCTTGTGCATCTACAAACAAAGGTTTCAGGTCAGCTAAATACCATTCTGGAATGATTCCTAATTAGGTATTTGTTCCTCATCCCAGTTGTTTGGAATCTGTCTCTGGTATGGACACTTCTAGGAAGCAGGTTGTGGTTTTCTTTCTTTCCTTTGCAGCCTGTTGATATTCTTAGAAATGCTGCCCAAGTGCCAAGGCTGTTTTCTCCCTGGAGCCCCACCACAGCTCTCCAGTCTCCCAGGATGTCAGATATCCCAGTCCCCTGCCCCAGCACAGGCCCCAGAGAAAAAGGCATCAAAGAAAAGCATCTTTGCATGCGGCTGACACTCAGAGAAAACCCTCAGAGCAGCAGCCAGTCTCGGTTTTAATAAACAGTTGCCTGGTTCTGGCTTTATATGATTTTGTTTCTGTTTAAAAACCAAAATAAATGGCTGAAGCTGGAATCTGCCCAGGGGAATGTGAGCTTTGGAGACTACAGGGGCTGTTATCTTTCCCATTAGCTTGTTTCTGATCCTCAGTAGTGTGGAGTGATTGAAAACCTCTTGGAAATCACTGCATCCTCACCGAGCACCTTTCAGAGATTAGCCCAATGGAAATGACTCATCTGGAGGCACTTGGACCATCCTGCCCTACAGGGACACACTCTGAGCATGAGCATTGCACTGCAAGTGCAGTGAAGACCAAGAAAGGTCTTCACAGCTTCCACTGGGGAAAAAAAGTCCTTGTCGTTGTTTAGTTAATGACAATGGCAAGGATTATTATTTTCAGAGCTCCTGGTGGTTGTTGTGGTGGACCATGGTGCCAAAGGAAATGGTGCGACCCAAATCCCCACGGGACCTTTGTGCATCAAACCATCCTTTTGCTGGAGCTACTGGCACATAAGAACCTGATGTGTCACCTCTGCTTCCTCTCCCTTGGCTCAACACGGTTGAAGAGGATGGTCCATGCAAGGAGGGGCCTGGAAATGAAGAATCACAGAATGACAGAATGGTTTGAGATGAACAGGATTCTAAAGATGATCTCATTCCATCCCCCCTGCCATGGGTAGGGACACCTTCCACTAGACCAGGTTGCTCAAAGCCCTGCCCAACCTTGCCTTGAGCACTTCCAGGGATAGGAAGGATTCCAGAAGGAGACCTTGGTATTCTTTAGGTCTCTGGATATTTTGGGATTTCACGCTGGAGGCATCCCTCAGATGTCCAGGACACCCAGACCTCAAGCTGGGCAGCCTTTGGCTCCTGCCCCTCACATGCTCTGCCGCTCTGCCTTGTTGTAGTTTACTGTTGCTGCAACTTGAGTCTCCACAGTGACTCCAGGGGTCTGATCTCCTGGCCACAGCAGCCACTCCAGAACGTCCTTCTCATCCTTTTCTGGGCTGAGAGCCTTTAGGCCCTGCCCACCTTACTGCTCTGACTTGCAGTAGCAAATCTGACTATCCTGGGACCTGCTCGCACAGGGAGATCTCGTGCCTCAGCTCCTCACATCCAAGCTACTTCCCTCCCTTGATCCGTACTTAGCATTAATAATCACGCATTCATCTGCTGGTTGTCATGAGTCTATCATGCATTTTTAATTGGTTACTTTAGCCATGAATTAAACATGGTGTAGGCTAGGCACCAGACATTAGTGGGTTTCCATTAATTCTATATGTCTTCACAGCTGTGTCTCCCTGTGCAAACTGTTTTCTGCCTTGAGATGTACTTCTCTCTTCCACCTAACTTCCTATCAAACCCACCTGCAGCTGCAGTCAATATCTGCATCAGGTTTCACATTTTTTAGGGATTGCAGGGCAAATGCAAGGCAAAACCTTCAGAGTGGTGGGGCACCAAAGTGAGGCTCTTCTGCAGAGCATTTCACCCACTGCATTCCCAGCCAGGGCTTCTCCTGGTGGGCATCTCAGCTGGAAACGATAGTGACTAGTCATGGTGATGCTAACAAGGAGTCGATCTCATATTTTACAAATATATATAGATAGTTTAGAGGGAGTTTAACATAGCTGCACATAATTCTGGGTCTCTAAGAGCAAGAGAATGTGCAAAGTAGCTTTGGTGGAAGAGAGTAAGAGGCCACACTGACCTTTTTTACTCTGCAGGCTTTTTAGTGTGAGCTAATTATTGCTTATCACATTCTCTGGCAGAAATATGGTATTGCTGTTTGGGATGGAATCCTTTAGAAAAAAATTATACAAATACCTCTTCTGTTTTCCTCTTGGATTATATACAGAAATGGTAAAAATTCAGTTTATTTCAGATTTACATCTTTAAGGAAACCTAACCCTTTGTTGTGAGTTTGCTCTCATATCCTGGCTCGTTATTGTAAAAAACATTCCATTTACCCACTCTAGAGACCCAAATTAAATCAGTAAATTCAGCTGGTTTGGCCTAGAGAGTAAATATAGTTGTCAACACTCATAAGGAATCAGAAACCAAATTAATATCCTACAGGGAAATTAATATGCTGTTGAATTTTCGGGCTTGGTGAGATAAGTTCCAAGACTCTGCAAATAGTTTCTACTGGATGTGACACAACATATGTAAAACAGAGGAATATGAGTTCACAGTGAAGTGACAAAGCCTCCTCTTTGCCAAGAAACCAGACTGTTCCTTATCTGAGGTTGTAAAGGCTCTTCAGGCACCACCAAATCATTTCTAAATGAATTATCTAATCCTCTGCTTTGATTTGTTTTTCCATTCATGAATGGCTTTGAAGCACATTTTCATTTTTCTCTGTATATTTGAAGTATACAAAAAAGAATTGTATTTTTTTCCTCTAATGAGGGAATAAGCTCTTGAGGGTTGAATTTTTTGTTTGTGGTTAGGGTTTTTTTGGTGGTTTTTTTTTTGCTTCTCCACCACTCTGTTGAGCCACTTGTTCATCATAGGAGGTCCAGAGGAGAAACCTCTGAAAGGACAGGTTTATATCCAGGTGTTCAGCTGCTAAAGGGTGCCCGGGGCAATCCAAGCCCATGTCCTTGAGCCTAATGCATGGTCAGGGAATTTGAAATGTGAGCTCCACTGGCTGGTTTTCAACTGGATAATCATGGTAGTATCACAATGTTTGTCTTCTCCAGCCTGGTGATTTAAAAACCTAGGAAGAAGCTACTAGGAACATTAAGAATTCAAAAGTTTTGTTTTTCTTGGTATATTCTGGGGTTAACTGTTCCAGAAAGTAATCCCTGCTTTAGACTCCACAGTGACAAACAAAAAGAAATAAAAAAGACAAGATCAGATACGAAGGAAAATCAAATACAAATTTCTGTAATTAGGGGTAGGAAACATCTTGAGGAATTCACCCAATGGTAAAATGGAAGGAAGGGATTACTGGACTGGGTTAGAAGATCATCTGGCAGGCAGCTTTTGAGAATCATGGAAAAGCAAAGAGTTGTTTTGAAAATTACTGTAGCAGCTTGTTCTTGTGAGCTATACTGTGATGTTTGCAAGCAGTTAGATTTAGGGAGTAACACTGGTTTCATGACTCATCCCAAAGCTCTTTGGAGGAGAAATACCAAAAGATGCCCCAGTGCAACCTTTAAAATTGGAAACATGCTTGACATTTTTCTTTGTGTGCACTGGCACAGATCTCATCATTGTGCACCAACTGCATTTATAATAGGCAAAAAAGTCACTGATTCACTCTTCAGCTCTCCTGATTCTTCTGGGAGCTTCGGTGGTTGTTTTTCTGGAGAGGGATGTCTTCAGATGCTCTGAGGTTTGCTGCCAAGCTCTACCCAGTAATACAGGAGGTGATAGAAGGAAATCTATAGGAGGGATCCCTCTCCTGGGCTGCTGCTCTGTTCACACCCAAGGGCTCCTCCTACCACTCTGCTAAGGACCGAGCAAGAGCTTTGCCTTCAAAGTGCTGGCGAGGATCCTTGGCAAAGGGGAGAATCAGAGCAAAATGCACCAATCCAGCACAGCCAGAGCCTCCTGAGACACTTGTGCTCATTCCATCAGCGTAGCACAGCCTTTTCTGAGAATGGTGCCTGTTTTGCTGGGGGACAATCAAAATTTCATTAGTTACTGCTGGTTTCTAAACATCTAAACCAAGCAAAAGCTGGGACGTGACTGAAGGAAGTCCCATCAGTGCACAGACATCCCCACCTGCACCCAAGAAGTTTGTACCCAAGTTGCCAAGATCCTGGAGATATTTAAAACCCAGCTAGGTAAGGTCCTGATCCTCTTGTGGCTGACCTGCTTTGAGCAGGAAGTTTTGGGCAGGAGACAATTCCAGAGGTCCCTTCCAAGCAGTGCATTTGTAGTTATCATTTGGTAACACAAAACAGTAGTTAAATAACATATTTTCTGGTTTGCATTTGGAGAGAATTTTAATCTGAACATTACAGAAGCATCTCTTTAATGTGTACCAAAAGGGTGCAGGCTCTTAATACTACAATTTTTCTTTGTTACTGCTCTTTGATGAAAAATGCTTTAAATGAGGACATTCTACTATATCCGTGTATGTATATAGATAATTTTCAGGCTCTTAAAGCTCTATTTGGATTTAAATTGCATCATCAGAAATTAAAATAAATGTGTGCCTCATTTACATGCATTCTGAAAACACTTAATTTTGTGAGATGATGTATCTCCCAACTGCAGGAAAATAGAAAGTGGCAAAAGAAAATAAAAATTCTCCGTCAGCAGAGCTTTTTAGTGAAACATGGCTGGTGGATGTCAGTAAAACAATGCCATCCTCAAACCCTTATAAACTTAGGATATTTGGAAGAGCAGCCTTTATTCTCAAAATGAGAACTCAAAGGCTGCAGCACACAGCAGAGCTCTTTCCTTGAGAAAAGAATAGGTAATTGTCTTCTCTCTTTCTTGGTGAGCATGGCTGTGTTTGACATGAAAATACAAGAGCTCCAGTTCTTTATTACTGACATATTTTTAAAGCTGTCAGGTCAGAGTAACCAGGAGAGCCTGACTATCTGAATTCTCCAGTTCTTGTGATGTTTACCTTGCACTCACGCCTTCTTCCAAATGGATTTTCATGACAACTGTCACAACAGAGTGGTCTCCACTGAGCGAGATGAGAATGTGCTACTGCTCTAAAGGAATGTCTGCAGATTTTCTCTGTCCCACTACATCAGCTCTCCTCGTGTAAGGCAATATTCATGTGGTGCAGTCAGGGCTGTCGGAACAGGACTGGGTGTTCCCACAGCAAAGCTTTCCAAAAGAGCACAGGGTTTCCCCAGTCTCCTGACTGCAGACTGTGTTCTCACCTTCATCCCTTGGAGGAGATTGGGGAAAGACTTTGGAAGGCAGTCAACAGCCAGGTGACCTTGTTTGCTCCCTCTCTCATGTGGAGAGGAGCAGAATCAAAGTCTCACCCAGGAGGGGAGAGAGAATCTCTCCAGGCTCCCCTGCACAGGCAGGGTGCCAGCAGGCACAGCTTCCAGTCCAGTAGACATATGCTTGAAGGTCCAGTGTGGGTGGAAAGCTTGCAGAAGGAGGCAAAAATATATGGATGCATGAAGGGTGAGACAAGTGGGAACACTGCCTTTGCATGATGTAGCTGGGTTATATTCTATGTACACAGCATGGCTGATTTACCCTACTTACAAACTCCTCTACGTTGAACTGCAGTGAGAAGTCCAAACACACCCAGTAAAGTCAGGAATTCCTTCCTAGTCCTGTTAGGTGGGTGAGGCAGGAGCATCCCAGGGTGTTTTGTGGCTCCTCAGAGTCAATAGTGGGCTAAATCCGAGGAGCTACTCTGCAGCTGGTTTCACTCCTGCCATGGCACTGCAGGCAAAATCCAGCCTGGAAAGCAGTGCCAGTGTTATTTGTAGTAACATGTGAGCCAAAGAGGACCAAGGATGAAGCTGGGTTTGTTAGATGAGCAATTAAAAAATTAAAAAATACATTCCTTGTTAAAAAGCAGATAGTTTACAGAAACAAGTGACACACAAGATCTGCAGCATCACAATGGTTCCATCTACACTTGCAGAAGAGGAGTGTGGCTGATCACACAGAAACTGCAAAACTGCCAGGGAAGGCATTTCTGGGAACGAAACACAGTTACATGAATTGTTATCATTCCTGGATGACATCTTAGCAGGAGCTTCGTGTTCTTTTCCAAGAGTTTTTGAAGGAAAAATGCACACCTGTGTTGTTTACCCAGCCACTTAGGCACTGCTCTACCTAAGAAGGGAAACACTCATAGTGGATGCTCATAATCCCTTTTCTCTAATAAGATCAATTATAAATATTGCTCCATTAGTGAGCGATTTAATCATGCCTCAGAGATATCATTAAATGCAGAATTGGATTCCATATTCCTACTGAGATTTAAGCAGAAAACCACCGAGAACAGCAAGCACTGGACTGTCACTTGCTGTGCATATTTCATGTCTCAATTTGGCTTTACTGTGCTCCTGGCAAAACCCAGGAGAAAAAAAAGAAGTGGTTTTCATCAAAATCACATGTTCTGAAGTGTAACTTAGATTTAAGAATGAAGAGGTAAGACAGGAGCTGGATGGATTGTACAATGGCTCAGGTTTATTTGCTTCAGAGTAGATCACGGTGCTGATTTTGTTTTAATCCCTTTGGGAGAGTCTTGTACATAGTTTCCCCTTCCTTTTTTTTTTTTTTTTTTTAATAAGTGTTTTAAATCTTTAGAAAAAATTCCAGTTATAGGTCAAAAGGCACTGTGTCCTTTTGTGTTCTTTTGTTTTTCCAAAATCTGCCACAAAGAACAAAGAAGAGTTTAGTATAACCTGGTTCTACACCACACAAGAATTCTGAGTTTATTTTTCCATTAATTCAAGCAGCCTAGAAAATTGTCTCAAGGACATCTGGGCTGTGATCCTGAGGATTGGGGACATATTCCATCTCTGCCCAGAAACCGTGTTAGCCAAGGCAGCTCAGCTAGGGCCAGATCCTGCCACTATTTCTCAATAATACACCAGTCTCATTTTTGGGATGTTTCATAGGGCAAGAAGAAATATGTGATGTGAGTTGTGAGGCCCTGGTACAGGCTGCCCAGAGAAGCTGTGGCTGTCCCAACCCTGGAATTGTTCATGGCCAGGTTGGACGGGGCTTGGAGCAATCTGGGAGAGAGGAAGGGAAAAAAAAAAAATGTCCATGGCAGGGAGTCGAAATGAGATGGTCTTTAAGGTCCTTTCCAACCCAAAGCATTCCATGATTCTATGATTCCATGAAACTATCAAAAAGTCCTTTTGTTTTTCAGTTTTGCTTATAAATGAATGGATGATCTCCTAAAGAAATGAATTTAGAAAGTTCCTCTGCCTTCTGCAGCTTGAGGAGCTCTGCTGGATGATCGCCCTGTGTTGATGATCCTGCTGCTGGTGGGGAGGAGGAGAGATGTGACCCCTGTCACTGTGTGGCTGCTGTCAGGGCACATCTGGGCACTGGAGCAGCAGAGCAGGGCCCAGGGATTTTGCTGACTGCAGGCTGGGCTGGCTTCAGCCGGAAGGACTGGGCAGGTGCAGAGAGCTTTCTATCTATATCAGCCTGAATAATTCATCTCAAGTTTTTAGCAGAAACTCTCTTCCTCTGCTCTGCACAGCCTCCCCGTTGTCTGGCAGTGCTGCTATTTGTAACTGGATTTCTTCCTCCAAAAGCCTGGAAAATACAGTTTATTTTCATACAATTCCAATACAAAATCCTGTACTGTTATCTATTTATCCGATACCACCACACAGACCCCAGCTGAGAGTCCTTGTGAGAAGACACCACAAAAGACAGTTCTCTT
The DNA here is from genome assembly GCF_009650955.1 of Corvus moneduloides. Classification (NCBI taxonomy): domain Eukaryota; kingdom Metazoa; phylum Chordata; class Aves; order Passeriformes; family Corvidae; genus Corvus; species Corvus moneduloides. The sequence continues at coordinate 9,077,738 of NC_045492.1, forward strand.
CCTGACTGGGAAATCAAAAGATTAACGTTCTTTATTCCTATTAATAGGATGTTCTTGCTGTTTTTCACATAAAAGACTGAATGATTACCCAACACTCTTTCATTTTTAGCAGCTGTCACAAATAATTCTGCAGAGCCCACAGCTACGCTACCTGATAGTACTTCCTCCCACCTCTAAAACAAACTCACCCCATTCCAGAGCACTTATGGGACACTTTTGGGGAAAACAAATCACACCAAGGAACTGACTTATGCCAGGGAAAAGCTGATATTTGCATGCATTCCAGGGCTTGTGTAAACCAAGAGTTCAAAGTCCACTGGACTGAGTGGATGGATCCAGTGTTTGGACATGATGTGTCTCTTGCATCTCTCAGGTCATCTGGAAGCCAGGCACTAAATATCCTCTTTCCTTAACAGAGTTGACATGTCCTAGAGAAGTCTCAGACTTTTTTTATCTTCCATCTGTTCCCAGTGCTGACGGTGACTTTGCAGTCACCCACCTGACCAAGGCTCACCTCTTCTACGACGGGAGAATTAAGTGGATGCCCCCTGCTATCTATAAAAGCTCCTGCAGCATCGACGTCACCTTCTTTCCCTTTGACCAGCAAAACTGCACAATGAAGTTTGGCTCCTGGACCTACGACAAAGCCAAGATAGACTTGGTGAGCATGCACAGCCACGTGGACCAGCTGGACTACTGGGAGAGTGGGGAGTGGGTCATCATCAATGCTGTGGGCAATTACAACAGCAAGAAATATGAGTGCTGCACAGAGATCTACCCCGATATAACTTATTCCTTCATTATCCGGAGGCTGCCGCTGTTCTACACCATCAACCTGATCATCCCCTGCCTGCTGATCTCCTGCCTGACCGTCCTGGTCTTCTACCTGCCCTCTGAGTGTGGAGAGAAGATAACCCTGTGCATCTCCGTGCTGCTGTCCCTCACTGTGTTCCTGCTGCTCATCACGGAGATCATCCCATCCACCTCCTTGGTCATCCCTCTGATTGGGGAGTACCTCCTCTTCACCATGATATTTGTTACCTTGTCTATCATCATCACTGTCTTTGTGCTCAACGTGCACCACCGCTCCCCCCGTACCCACACGATGCCAGACTGGGTGAGGAGGGTCTTCCTTGATGTAGTCCCACGGATCCTTTTCATGAAACGTCCCTCCACAGTGAAGGACAATTGCAAGAAGCTCATTGAGTCCATGCACAAAATAACCAACGCGCCAAGGCTTTGGTCCGAGATTGACGTGGAACCCAACTTCACTACCTCATCCTCCCCCAGCCCCCAGAGCAATGAGCCATCACCCACCTCTTCCTTCTGTGCCCACCTTGAGGAGCCAGCCAAGCCTCAGCCCATCTGCAGGTCCCCCTCTGGGCAGTACTCTGTGCTGCACCCAGAGCCCGTACAGGTGACCTGCTCCTCTCCACAGCCCTCCTGCCACCCCCCGAGAGACACCCAGGCCACCTCTGCCTTGAAAGGCAGGTCACTGAGTGTCCAGCAGATGTACAGCCCCCACAAGGCAGAGGAGGGGACAATCCGCTGCAGGTCCCGGAGCATCCAGTACTGCTACCTGCAGGAGGACTCTTCCCAGACCAATGGCCACTCCAGTGGCTCTCCGGCATCCCAGCGGTGCCACCTCAATGGGGAGCAACCCCAGCACAAGCCCCCTCAGTGCAAGTGTAAGTGCAAAAAGGGCGAGGCAGCCGGCACAGCAGCCCAGGGGAGCAAGAGCCACAGCGCCAAAGAGCAACACCTCGTGCTGATGTCCCCAGCCCTGAAGCTGGCAGTGGAAGGGGTTCACTACATCGCAGACCACCTGCGGGCGGAGGATGCGGATTTCTCAGTAAGTATTCCAACGGAGCCTGCTCTCCTTCAGAAAGTCAAAAATGACCTGCTAAGGGAGCTGTATCAAGCCTTGAGCTGTGCAGAGTGTGTGATGCAGGCTGAGCCATCCCTCTGTTGCGGATTTTGGCCACTGTAGGCACTGCTGGAGATGTCCTTGAGGTTGTTGCACAAGTGCCAAGGGGGTTGCACAACCAGGTCATGCTCAGGGCTGCTCTAGAACAATGGATTCTCCCGCAGAAAATAAGAGTAAAGTTGTTGTTAGGTAGCAGAGATACAGTTAGGATTGTGAGAGACCCAAAACACAGCCATCTCATGGGAACAGAGAATTATTTTTTATTTAAGCCTCTGGCGAGCAGGAAATTCACACTTTCTGCTTTTTATTAATCACTGACTCTGACTGTGGAGCCCAGGAAAGCAAATTGCCCAAGCAGGCTGTGGATGTGGGAAGCTGTAGTAGCGTGGGGATATTGCAGGGGCTGTTTAGCTCTGCTCTCATATCATGATGTGATTCCCCATTAGTGGACTTCCACTGGAGCAGTTGGCTCTGTGCAGGGAGGTGGGGGAACAAATTTCCTGCTTATTCTGTGGAGGTAAATAGGCCTACAAATAAAGGAAGTAGAAGCTGAAAGGATTTCTTTTCATGGAGATAGCGATGCACCCAACAAATGCCACATCCCTTCACAGCTCTTGTAGCTCTTTCCTGCAGGACTATGGATACAGTGTGCTAATAATTATGGCCATAATGAAGGCAGGCACAAGATAACCTGAAGTTAGTCATCTTATTAAAGTCTTATCTAGCTTTTCCTGGGCAGATCCGTACACAAAGGTGCTTTTTAACTTTGCCTACAGTTTAAATTTCTTCAGATTTAGAATCAGTGCAAGACATAATGCATTTATACAAGACTTCCTAGGCATGGAGAGCATCTTTTATTTGCATTTTTCACAGCACTGAGCACTGAGCAGCAGCAAGAAAAGCTTAAATACTCCTGTCCATTTCTATACTCTTTGGTATCATAGTTAAGGGCCTCTGTTCTTCAATGGATTTCACTTCACAGCATCCCTTTGAGGAAGGAACTGTTTATTCCTTATATTGAGGAGTTACAGCCAAAACACAAACCTCCTATTCAAGGTCACAGAACAAGTCTGTGGCAGAGATGGGCTGTGAATCCTCATCTTCATTAGCTGCCAGTCCAAAACTCCTTGCCAGGGTAAAGCATTTCAGAAGCACATTAGGAGTGCAGGAATTAAACTCTGCTCTCTCCCCCTGGCAATAATCACAAGTAAACCCATGGATGTCAGTTCAGTTTAACTCAATTTTTCCCCACGGTGCAAATGAAATAATATTACACCAATAACACTTCCCGTTTCAAATTATTCTCCCTGCTGAGCTGGTTGGTGTTATCAAGAATGGACTCAATTAGTATTTTGGGTTCCTTCCTCTTAATTTTTTTAAATGAAGCAGTCTTCATAAGCCACAGATTTTCTTCTGATACCTTCTGCTGCTCTTCCCTCTTGAAATGAAGTGATTATCCTGAAGAGAAAGCTATTTACAGCACTAAACATCAAAAGAAGAAGAAAAGGAGCACTTTTGAGCCTTTGGTCTCTGACCCAACCTCCTGCCAGCCCAGGCTGTGAGAAAAGGCACCAGGAAAACATCCAGCTATGAGCTGTGGGCAGGTTTGTGGGCTCTCCTGGGGACTGGGGGTGACCTTTCTCCACTATTCCACAGTAGCTGTGGCTGGCACAGAAGGCAGAGCTTGAGTTTTCAGATAGAGGGGGTAATGCTGACTCCAGTGTGGGGCTGCACTATTTTCTCTCCCTGGACCCAAGTAACATCAAGTAGGAAAGCAAAATTTTTTTCTCCTGGTGGAAATGAAAAAGAAGAAGGAAAATGATATTCTGGAACTGAAATGTACTGTGAGGAGCAGAACTGATGTAATGAAGTGAGAATTTATTGGGGGAAAATATCAGTACTCAGAAATTTGCTTTCATCTTAAAATCAAATTGTGGAATTTCTTCATGGAAGTCTTCAATAAATCTATCAGCAGGCACCTCTGATGCAGCTGCTGAGACACATCTCACAGTCTTGTGGGCAATATTTCCAGGGACATTCACCTTCCCAGAAGGAGAGCAGAGCTTCTTTTAAGTTCCTGTCTTTTTTTTTTTCTAAAGCTCCTTTGCCACAGGGGCAGTGCTTCTAAATTAAAAGTAAATAGCTCATTTAATTAAGTGCTCCAGCGAAGAGAAAATGGGAAATGCAAGAGGCAGTTGTTTGTTACAGAAAGATATCTGCAAACAATGCAGGCACAATGGGACACTGGGGAAAACGCACGGCGGAATTGTCCCGGCGTATGATGGAAATGCCATTAGAAATTAATTACAGACTGAAAGGCAAAACAAGTTCCATGGCACACATCAGCCAAAATAACCACACACCACCAGCACCATCTGGGAAATGGATCTGTCCAGGGCTGTGTGCATCTCCGGAATACTCTGGTATGAAGACATTTAAAAATAAAATGGGAAGGAATAAAGCTGAGGGGGAGGAAGCAGGATAATCTCACTGGGTTATTTTTAACAAAGTACAATAAAACCACCTGGGACTGCTCTAATCTGTGTTGCAGAGTCCGGGTCCTGGGGATCAGATGTTACCAAGGCACCTCAATCCTCCACTCAAATCCTGAGGCTCAGACCCACAAGGAGCTGGCCCAGGGAAGAGCTGCAGATACATGCTTTTCGGAAATTTGAGTGGGGGAGTCAGCTGGTGTTTCCCCTGATTGTTTCCCAAAAATAATTTTGAGTGAGCTGCTTAAAAACTAATCAAAATAGAGGTCAAGAGTTGTGGTGGCAGATGTTGACAGCTGCATGGATGTCAGAGAGACGTCTGTGGATCAGACTGCACGTGGGGTGCTGGACCACGGGGAAATGCTACAGTGATGGCAGAACACAAAACAAAAAATCCAGATCATTTTGTCTCACTCATCTTCTTTTTTTTTTCATTATCTCCCCATAATTTCCAATTTCACCCTCTGTGCTCTCAGTCCGAAGCAGGGTATTGATTTTACAAACATCTGATGCACCCCCAGCTATCATTTTCAAGATGGGCTCAGTATTTCTGCATACATCATTACATTAGAAAGCAAATTTCTGTCCAAGTTGTTCTTCTTCGCCCACTTTCCTCTTCTTTGCTCAGAGAGAAACTCATCAAGTTTCTTTTCTTTGTGTGACCTAGCACTTATTTTTACTAGCATAAATATTCAAAGAAAGTTATTTTACCAGAATGAGGGATTATTTACTCAATCCAGCTTTCCACTTGGACATCAGGTGGTAAATTTCAGATTTTCTTAACACGTTGGCTGCGTCATGAGACATTAATCTCATAAAAACAATCATCCAGAGCTTGCTTAGATGCCTTTCTCACGAGGAATTTTAAGCATCAGAGACTCCAACTCTCAGCAAGTGATGAATAGGTCAGAAAATAGGTGCAGCAAAGGGGAGTTACCCACTGAGCTCTTTCCACAGAACTGTAAAATCACAGAGTTGTTTGGGTTGGAAGGGACCTTAAAGCTCTTCTCATTCCACCTGCCATGAGCAGAGCCCCATCCATGCCCTTGAACTTTCCAGGGATGGGGCAGCCACAGATTCTCTGGGCAACTGTGCCAGGGCCTCAGCATCCCCACGGTAAAGAATTTCTTCTTCTTTTCTAATCTAAAGTACTCTGTTTCAGTTTAAAGCCATTTCCCCTTGTCCTGGCAGTACATGCTCTCATAAATTTGAATAAATTACAGTTCACAACCCAAGTAGATTATAGAAGCTTGGGATGAGACAATTCCTTTTGATTTCAAGGGTCACTATTTTTTTTACTTACCCTAATTATAGATGGTTGTGTAGAGGGCTGTACAATCATAAAATAACATGATTTTCCCCAAGAAGGTGACAAGATGCAGGATGAACCTGATTGTTTTCTCTGCCTATTCCATAGTAAAGGATGGCTTAACTTTATGCTGGTTTTAAAAGGAATAAATCTATCCATTGCATGAAAACATTGAACCCATTCTTATGCTTTTGACAACGTTCAGGTGTTCCTGAAATTGAAAATGCTTTGTCCAGAGATAATGTAATATGGTTTCCAGTGCATGCCTCATTTCCCAGCTCACCAATCTGCTCACTGAGCCAAGGAGCTGAGCAACACCTCTGTACCTGGAAACATCCTCTGCTGCAAATGGCATTTCACTGATATCTGGATTGCTTCCTTTACCAAGATGCATTTTTGGCAGCTTTGCCGTCCCCTGCTCCTTTCACCACTCACAGCCACTGAAGAGGTTTGAGCAGGCTCCTGCTGAGATGTTTTCTCCAAAGAACACGGCAGCGTGCCGAATTTCAGCCCTCGGGCCTATTAATCACCAAGTGGGAAGTTGTAGGAAATTATAATGGGTACAGTCATATCAAACAGAACTTTGCCATCTGATCAGGCCTCTCCCTGGGAAAGAAATCAATAACAGCAATGTAATAGAAGAAGTTTTCATATGTGTATAGTTTCTTAATGAAGCAACCATTTACCATTCTGCCTCATGGTACTAGACCTCCCCCGAGAGGAATTGCTGGAAAATCCTCCTACAGCAAGGCAAAAATGGGGAAAACAGAGGGTGAGGGTGCTTTTATTTGCTGGCTCGTTTTCCCTGCTTATTCACCCAAAGCTGTAAATCCCTTCACAGAAGGAGTTTTGCTTTGTTAATCTGTAAGCAAATCTTTTTATGAGCGTGGGGAATCTTACCCCCCACCCTCTCCAGCTTGAATCACAGCCTCACTGTAACACCCAGTTACAGTTGTTGCTCATGGAAAATGGGAGAGTGAGTGTGCAGAGAACCTTAATTATCCATGGGGGTGTGTCTGTCATCCATAGGGATTTGTGACTTCACACACACACACCCCTGCAGTCTGGGAATCTCTCAGGTTATTGATAGAATAAACCTTTGTCATTTTATAGGACTGCTAAGTATGAGCGAGACCTTCCCCTCCTATCTCTGGAATTATATGAAAATATCCTATTTTGGAGTCAAGGTCTAAGAGTTTTCACAAATTTTAATCTCAAGTAAATGTTAATGATTGGCCTTTCCCCTCTGTGTTCCAGGTGAAGGAGGACTGGAAGTATGTTGCAATGGTCATCGACAGGATCTTCCTCTGGATGTTCATCATTGTGTGTTTGCTGGGAACTGTTGGGCTCTTTCTCCCACCATGGCTGGCAGGAATGATCTAAGTACAGCACCAAAGGGAAGAAAGTATTGTCCCACTATCCCACTCTATGGATTTTAGTTCACCTGGAAGGAGAGAACAGAGAAGTGGAGGCAGCCCTTTGAATAATTCACTGCTCGTCCACACTTGAGCTGCTCCTGAGCTCTAGGGGAATCCTTTCCAAGGTTGCATTGTTTTGCCAAGCCATTTTCATCTCCTCCATCTAATTTAGGGGAAAAGTTCTTATCAAAGTCTGTACATAGCATGGTGGCATTCATTGGCATATACCCAGCAGTGTAAGAACACAAGCTTATCTGTAAAGCAGCACAGAAGGGGCTCTGCACCCACAAACCAGCCCCTGGCAATAGCTCCAGTCATCCTCAGCAGTCTCACTGTGCCCTGCCCAGTGATTTTGCCCTGTCAGGCTGAAGTCTTTCAGGACTGTGTGTCCCTGTATGAGTCATTTTATAAATAAAGTTCCAGATTTGGGATACCTGTGCAGGATGTGGTCTGTGTTCAGCTGGTAAAGACAGAGAGACTGGAAAGGTTTAAATAATTGCTTGTGACCAACAGTGATCATTAGATGCAGATTTTATACAGATTTCACTTTGGCCAGTGCCCTCCAGAAGCTGTGGAGACTGGGGCTGAATGAGGATCATGCAAATGGAGGGAGGATTTGGGGTTAAGATTGGGACCGTGTTGATAACACTTTAGTGTACTTTTCAGAGGAAATCTCCTGGATCCAAGTTATGGCTTCTGCAAGACAGCAGAGGGTCACCCTGAGCTGTAAAACCCCTGGTGTATGTGGAGAAGATACCTAGACACGGGGAAGCCAGAATAGAAGTCCAGGATGACATTAGGATAATAAAGAAATGTGCCAGGGTCACCTACAGTGGGTTATTTAGAGAGAGAGACCCTGTGATCTCCCTGGGCAGCCTCCGTGCTCTGCCACCCTCAGTGTAAAGCAGATTTTCCTCATGTTGAGGTGAAACTTCGTGTGTTTCAGTCTGTCCAGCTCAGTTTGGTCTGGCTCACCAATCCCATCCTCACTGCTGGGTGCCAGCTGGCTACAGCCCACAGCCCAGAGTCTCCCTGCTTCCTTCAGAGCTCTCAGAGGCATAAGAGCTTATGAACATTTCACCTCTGTGTGCAGGCAAGGGCAGATGTGGTCTAAAAATCCAGCTTGCCCCAGGATCTGCTGTAAGAGCACGACCCAAAGGCCAGGCTGGCAGATCTGGGATCAGCACACACGAGACTGACTGGGCACTGGGAAGTTAACCGTGCCCTGAATTTAGGGGAATACACACCAGGAGAGGCAGGCAGCTGCCTGGAGACCAGCACAGACGGTGCTGGTGGAAGCCAGAGCCAGGTGAGACCCCAGGCGAGACCCCAGGCGAGACGTGTCGCCCCTGTGTGGTAGCCTGGCACATGAGGCTTGTTCCTGCCACATGGCTCAGTGAGCAGCACAGAGCTGCTCAGGCTCGTGACAGCAATGCTGGAACTGAAACAATGTGGTTTAGGGACTTCTTTGAATTTCAAGTTACTGCACTCAACCCAAACAACGCAGGTTAAAAATCAATGCAGTGATCAGCCTGTGAGGCCTCAGCTAAGAAACTACAACTGACCTCTGTGTTCACAGACTCAGCCAAGTGCTTAAAATCTTTTTGGCTCACAAAAAAAAAACGGAGTAGCCGTGATTTGGGCCAGTTCCACGAAGAGCTGTGCTGGCACAGCATGGGGAGGGAGGGAGGGAGGAAGGATGAGGGAGCCGAGCTGCTGTTCCTCGTTGCTTGTTTTCAGAATGAAGAGAGACTCAGCCTTTGGAGATGCTAATTTATCCCTTTTCACAGTCAGTGAGTTTGCTTATAGCAATGAAAGGAAAACAAACAGTCGAACATCTTCAAGGTCTAGTGCATAGATGTACCAGCACAGCTGCAGTCTGTGTGCAGGGCTGTGACACAGCGGGGCTGCCTCTCGGTCTGTCACTGCCACGACAGGGTCACAGGGGCAGCCTGAGCCCTCTCCAGCACCTTTTCACATTTTGAGTGCACTGACAAAAGGATCATGAAGGTGGCAGATTTCTAACCCTGGGCACTGCTGGGTCAGGGGCATCATATCACAGCAATGCCCACAACAGCTGCTCTGAGCTCCCTCTGCCTCCCCCTCCTCCTCCTCCTCCCCCTCCTGAACACATGAGAATCACTAACAACAGAGCAGGTGGGAGGCTTGGCTGTGCATGCACATTTTTAGCAGTGAAACCACCAGCAGTTTCCAACTGGGATTGAGTCAGCAGCAGCTCGAGTCTCTGCTCACATGTCCCAGCAAACACGGGAGCGACAGCCAAAGCCAAGCCAGGGTGGCTGGACAGCAACAGCTGCTGCTGGGCCCCTGAGGGCAGAAGGGAATGGTTTGGAGGCACCAGGAGAACTGATAGAGGTTTAAGGACAGAGTAAGAGCCAAATATTTAAGGTGGCATATTGGGAAGTTCAGTAGGGACAGGCACAGGCTGTCCTTTGGTCACAGCAAAGGGTTCGTCTCCAATCCTCACCTTTTCTGCTCGAAGTTATGGCCAGTGCACACAGTGTGAAGGGCAGCGTGGCACTTTGACTACAACACAGCAGGACATGAAACCCCGGGCAGAATGGCCCTGCCATGCAGGAGGGGGAGGAGGAAAGAGCTCCGTTAGCACATCAGAAGTATCAGGTGTGGTTAGGAGTGCTAAGGATGTGATTTTGTCCCTGAAGAGTCAGTGCCACTGCAGGATCACAGGGTTTGGCAGGACAAGATGAGAAGTGTCAACTGAAACCAGTTACAAAGGTGTCACTGGTGTTTGGGGAGAAGCTGGGGTAGGCCAGGTCTGTGGCATCCTCTGCTTTGTTAATGTCATAGCAGTTTTCGTTCACTGATAACTACAGTTCTTCTCATGTTGCATTAGTAGTTTCCCAGGTTAAAGTTCAAATAAATTCTTGTTTCTGCTTCTGACGTGCCTCTTTTTAAAGTCTGAGGGGAGAAATTAGGAAACAACATCTACTGCTCTTTCTTAGGCAGGTTATTCCATCTTAGAGGTTGTTTAGGAGGATGCTATCCCTCCATAGGATTCAATGATCAGAAACTGGAATAAAACTGGGACATGAACCAGACTATAACTGTAGAATAATGAATAATTGTGCTATTTCAAACCCATGGAACACAAAGAGGGGTTTTTAGCATATGAAAGACTCCGGGAAAATGCATGCAGCTAGACTGCTGGCATTTGTAATGTTCCCAGCTCAGAAATTATTCCCAGGACTTGAGTGAACAAGCTGGCATCAGAAGAAGAGTGAGGAAGCAAGAGTGGGACACAACAAGAGCTCTAAAAGTTTCTTGGCAAAGATCCACAGAAAAGTAAATGGTTTTCAGGTTCGAGTGCAAAACTAAGCTCAGAGACCCCAAAGGCATCAAAGACAGCAGATATGGATGTTGATCTTTTCTGTTTTACTTGTGCAGGAGAGATTGAATCCTTGCCATGGTGTTTGATGCTTTCCTTCCAGCACTGCTCCTTTGGGCATGAATGGAAGAAAAATGACTGTAACAACCTCAGTTACCTCCATTGTTCTGTTTTTCCCTACTTCTTCTTTCTTCTGCTTCCCTAATGCTCACTTTGCCTTATCATCTTCCCAGCCACAGAGGATGCAGGGTATTTTGTCTGCAGCTGGCTGGTAGGATGATCAATGTAATCCCCATTTCCCCAGCATTTTCAGGGCTGATTTCCATCTCATTCCCCGATGAGCTAATCCACATAGCTTGTAACACCTCCCTTTTGGATAAGTTTCTCTAGACATTTATCAAGAAACTGGACTCAAGGAAATTCACTGGTGTAGAGACAGACAAGCAGAGAGATGCAGCTGTGAGATGCAAGATTCATGCCCAGTCCTTAGAAAGCCACCCCCATAACATCCCCACCTGGCTCAATGGTCCCACCTGGCCCTCCCCCACTGCAGTGATATCCATCAATGAGACCTTTCCTCCTCTCCCAGGATATCTTTTTGTTTCCAGTCCTTTAATTCTGGTCCAGCCAAGCTGTTGAGTCATGGAGAAAAGGCATAACAATCTCTGCTGCCTTGTTAACAGCATTGCTGGTTACTCCTGTGGTTATATCTTACTCCTGAGACAGAGGTAACACCTCAAAAAGATGCTCTAGCAAAAATATCTGTCACTGAAAGGTTCTCAGCCTCTGCCAGAATCCACCTACACCAGGTGGGTCAAACTCTCAGTGCCCAAAATCTCCCAGCAGAAAAGCTCTTTGGCTCAAGGAATTGGGTTACAAAGCTCTGGCACAGGCTCTGTGACACTTCATGGACTAAATATCCTTGATTTCAAGTAAATAAAACTACTCATGGGACAAAATTTAGGAAGATAAATGGGCAAATTGTTTGTGCAGGTTGTCTGTCTCCTAATCAATAGCCCTGCTGGGACCCAATTGTGTTAAAGCCTGACCCTTCCTGTTGTATCTGAAATAATCAGACAAAAGCAAATGTTACTTGAAATTCTATCAAAATAGATCAAATCCCAAGACAGGCAGTGAGGGAACGTGAGCAATTTTCAAAAACAGTTGATAAAGAAACATAAAGGAGCTCTGTCTCAAATCACCTGCAGTCACTAATTTGAAGAGGCAGAACAGCAAGTTCAGAACTGGGAATTTGGCTGCACTGGCTTAAGTCAGAAAAGAAGAGTAATTACCTGCAAATGCAGATATTCCTCACTGCACTGCTCACCTTCCCCACTTTGTGACCATTTCATGGTAATAATCTTCAGGTCTGCTCTGCAGGCACTCCTTTTACCTCCCTGCCTTTGCTGCCCACTGCTTTCACCTGCCAGTTATCACAGCTTTGGAGTTCACACTCAGTGCTAAATTCAGAACCATTCTGAACCAACTTAATGCAGGTTTGCTTTGTTTGTTGGGTTTTTTTTTCCAAGGAATAGGTAAAGCACAGTTCCAAAGCTCTTTGACCTGTATCAACAGGTCACACAACACCTCAACTCCCAACACCTGTGCAGGGTGTTCCTGTGAATGTGTCTCTTCCAAACACTGTGTTCCTGCTGTGCTGGAACCTCCAGCTCCTTTGACCTCTCCTTTTTCTTCTGACTGGAGCTCTGTCTGCAACAACTCTTCATCTGAGCTGAAAGGTTTCCATTTTATATGGCAAGACAAGTCTGGAGAGCTCCACAGTGAACAGAAATGTTACTTCTATCAGAGCAGCATTTCTGTGCATTTTCCTGTATTCTCCAAAGGGAATGTATGTCATACTGAAAATATTAATTCTTGGGAGTTTCTAGAGAATGAACACATGTAAAGCCAAGGACTACTTTAAATACTTACAGGATGCAGTAACCATATTTTATCTCACTTTTGTTGCAGGGTGGCTCCCACAAGAGTCTGACATGTTCCAATGTTCCTTTAGCAGATTTTCTTAGCTCTATAGGATTTTTCCTTAATCACAGGAAGACATAATGTTTGGACTCATTGTCTAAAAAACTCAATTCTCCTAAGGTAAACCTCTTCTCCTTGGTATTGATGTGGCAATCTGCTTTCTAAATGTGATACATTTGCAGCTCAAAGGTTGGCTGTAGCCATATGAACACCCAGGCTGCCAGCCTGCATGTAACTGCAGGAATTACACATCCAGAAGAAATACACAGGAATGTGCATGATGCTCCATTTTTTACCTCTTAACAGCTTTGAAAAACCTGTACTGATACTTTTTGTGCCCCTCTGCTGTAGGGTTAGGGTTTAAATCAGAGCTCAGGAAGGTTTGTTTCTGAAGCAGGGGCAGGTTATAGGCAGTGATCCAGCACAGCCTGAAGCAGTGTTTGCAAAGAAGGAGGAACATTTTTCTCCGTATCTGCATGGTTTGTTGCAGACACATCTCACCTGATGGCAAGGAAAGGAGTGTAACATGACAATTACTTCCATGTCATATGGGTAAAAGCCAGACTCGGAGCTATTCAGTATTCCACCTGATAAAATGTAAAGTAGCTACTCAGCCTGCAGGAGAGAGACATGGAAAAGGCAGTAGGTTAATCTCCAGCTCCTCTCAGCACACGTTTGTGACTCATGTAAGGCTTTGCCTGAGTTACCAAGCCCCAGAGAAGGAGTGGAACAGTGGTTTGCCACATCACAGTGAGGTGATTTCTGGCTGCAATGTTGGTGTACAAAACACCCCTGCAAGGAAACCATCAGCATTCTGCCAAAAGCAGAAAGAGCCAAGATGGTGCTAGACTTTGTTACCTTGGCAGCCAGCAGAAAATGCAGCTTTACTCCAGTGGATTTGCCTCTTTGGTCATGAGGTGCTATTCTTCTCTGTGCTGGGGACACAGAACAACAATGGACATAGAGAAACCACAATCAGACAAACAGGCAGAAATTATTTGTTATTTCTGAGCATTTCAATACACTATTTCTTCTTCTTGCAAGTCTGTCAGCCTGAGTGTCCAGCTGTGCCTTTTTTCTTGCTGTGGGACGTGCGATGTGAGTTGGAGCACTGCAGTTGTGCAGACAGATGGCTCCCCCAGACAAAGGCTGTGGCTGTGGAGTTTGATTGACTTGTCCATACAGAAATGATGGAGCATTAAAAAAACATAACACATCTGCTATTCGGGTTGCTGCTTCTTTTGGAGCGTGTGGAGTTTTCTTCCAGAGATTTCCAGGGAAAAGCAATGTCTTCAGCTGCCTCCGCCCCAGCCATCAGGGGACAAAACCTGTGTGTGGAAAGGATGAAGCCACTGAGCAAATGAATAAATCAGTGTCAGGGTCTGAGAAGGAATGGCACAGAATTAATCCCTTTCCCTTGTAAACCTTTTATTCCATGCCAGTGAATTTCTTCATCGCCCAGGTCTTTGTACCACTGAGCCTCCATGAAATGTAAATGTAGGAACTGAGGAATTGTTCCTCGCTCCATCCCCCATGGAAACATTGCTGGGGACATGAAGAACTGATTCCCCATGATCACTCCCCACCTGCCTGACTACTGCTGCAGTTATGTGTTAATCCCTGAAAGATGGCTGAGGAACAGCCCATGGAGCTGGCTTTTATCCATGTGGATTGCATGGGAATCACCCTGACTGCTTTTCAGAGGAGGCTTTGCAGCACTGATGGTGCCTGAAGGATGAACAGAGATCTCTGCCTGGCTGAAGAGAAGTAACCAGAGACCAGCCATAAAATCATAACTTCTGTACTGACATAGTCAGGACTTACCTCTTCTGTCGGCCTCATAACATCCAGAGATATCACAGCCCCCTGGATACCCAGGCTGCCCAGGCTGCCCTCTGGCACCAGGGAAACCTGGAGGACCGGCATTCCCAGGGTAACCCTTCGGACCTGGTTTTCCCTGCACAACTTCTCCTGGAGGGCCTGCAGAAGGAGAAGCACTGTAAGCTGTAGCACATCTGCTTTAGCAGTGTGATACCTCTTCTGTATTTTCCTCCATCCTACATGGCAGGTAATTTTCTGAGCATGGCTTCCTCATTTTGGTGGACAAATAGGACCTGCCTGTCGGAAAACATGTTCTGAATCCCAGTAACTGAATCCCAGTAATCTTGACCTTAAGGGTGCCCAGCTTGGCTAAAACTGGAGCCTGGTTATGAGAACACAAAATCCACCTACACGTTAATGCAGAGAATCACCTTAACCCCAGGATCCATCCCAGAGTCATTGGGTTTTGTGTCTCACATCTCAGCTATAGAAAATGAAATGAAGAATGTGTTTGACCACACTCTTTTGACAGTGCCTGGTTTGTTATGCCAGTGGAAAACTTCCCACAGACCCCAAGTAGCAGGGATCAGGGTGGAGGAGTACACCAAATCCTCACAGATTACTCACAAACCCTTATGTTCCACGAGCTGAATTTTCAGAGCTTCTGTCTCCTGAGCATCTGGTCTTGCATGCAAAAAGGCAGCAAAACTAAAACTGCCTGGATGTGTCTCAGGTCCTTAAAATACATCATCCCCTGGGAATGGGTACCAGAGGGAAGAAGCTGCCTGGAGTAATCTCTTGCATCTTAGCAGAGAGGAACCAAGGATGCTGCCAGCAGGGCTGTGGTGGGAAGGTCAGTCCAACCCCACCACAGTGCTCCTTCAGCTGCATGATGCTTTGAATCTGAGAGCTGGTGGCCATCACATGGCCTTGCTGGATCAATAAATAGAGGTTGTGGTCACTCTACCTGTTCTGCCTCTGGGTCCTTGGCTCCCTTCCTCACTGGCTCCAGACATCCCTTTCTCTCCTTTGGGCCCTGGGGCACCTATTCACAAATAAGAGATAAGTGTTGCTTCACTGTATTTCAAATTTAACCCTGCATTGAGGCTCCTGCAGTCTCCCCACGTGTCAAAGTGGAGTCACAGCCCTTGGCAACACTGAGAAACGTCCATCTGCTTTCATTCAGTCCGGGCACCTACTCTTGCTGTGACCAACAGGACATTGATTTCTTTGATCCACACAGCACTGATTTGCAGCCCAAGAGGGGTGGGAATGAACATTTTTCACAGAGAAATTCATAGCAGTAGTGTTACTGCACCAGCCTGAGGGTCAGGTCCACCTCTGTGCCCTTCATGCGCATCAGACAAATCACAAAGCTGAGCTGTCTCTTTGACCAGGTGCTGGTTAGCCAGGATTGCTGTTTTCATGTTAAATTACTCATGAAACCAGTACCTCTCAGAGAAAACAGGTACATTTTGACGAAATATGATTTTTCATTGTTTTAAGATGAAAATATTTCGATCAGCCATGTCCTTCAGGTGGACATTTTCATTGAAATTCATCTTCTCCCATCTCCTGCTCGGCAGGCTGGAAAAATCTGCAGGTTGTTATTCCCTTTTCTCTGAAGTGACATTTTGATAAACTCTGCAGATACCAGCTAGGACTGATTACTGCAGGAGGAAGGAGTTAAACAGAACATTTCCAGTTACTCCGAGGTGTTAGGACACTGCTCAAACCAATGTTTTACTTTTTATTTTGATGAACAATTACTTGAGCCGCTGACAAACATCATCTGCAAATCCAAGCAAAACATCTTCCCACCTTTCACTCATTTGTGTCCAGTAACTGAGGCCAATTCTGAGATTTCATTAATCTATTTCTTTAGTCACATCTGAGTCTTTCATTGTTGAAACTACTGCTCCAGAAACTTGCTTCCCCTTTAAAGATTGCTTCAGTTGCCTCATGCCCTCCATCAGCGTTTTCCAACACTTCTCGTTTCTGCCCAAAGCCGATCTGTTCCACCACCATGTGTTCACCCAAAAGGCTGCTTCTTTTGTCTTTCTATAGGAAAAACCTCCTGCCCTCTAAAATTAAACTCTCCATGCCCCCCAACCCTACAAATGGTGCCAAACTGGCCTTTCCGTCAATGCAGAGCTTGAAGATAGAGTGGGCTCCATCTGGCTTCTCCCTACTCGTTGAGATTTATAACTTGGGTGTCTCTTCCTAGAACTGAGAAGTCCAAAAGGAAAACAGCAATGAAATTAGATAATATCATGGATTACCTTTACATTACTGCTTGAGGCACTGAGATGTTTAGTTAAAGTATCAAAGATACAGTGAAAAATGTTTATGAACACTTCTGTCCATACCTCTCTCTCCTGGATACCCATCTTTGCCTGGCTGTCCAGGGATGCCATTTTCTCCTTTTTCTCCACTGCTCCCAGGTGGGCCTGGAGGACCTGGTGGTCCTGGTTCTCCTGGTTTTAACCTTTCCTCCCAAATGGGAACTGGTTTCCTTGCATGTTCATGTATGAATGAATCAAACTTCAACACATGAGCTGAGAAGGCAAGACAGAAAAAAAATGTTTCCTTGGCTGAGAAATTCAGAAGAGACATAAAAATCAAAGGATTTTGTCTAAAAAGGTACTCAAAATGATCAGCTAGTGCTAAAAAGCTGTCAGTCCCAACTGAGAAAGGCAGAAGATGAAGATGGGCAGCTGAGTGATGACTTTGCTGCCTGACCTTGGACAAGCCACTGCTTCTCTTCGCACATCACAGCACAGGAGCTTTACAAAACTGCCTCATCTTGGGAGGAATCAGCACATATCACTGAAATAATAATTTCTCTCAAATTAGTTTCAAGCTTCTCCATTTAAGAAATAAAGGAGGCTTTGCAAAACACCAGAGGGTTTTGCAAATAAATATTTCACAGGTCTTCTCTGTGCTAATGCCACCTGCTAAAGCCAAAGTAGGGCTTAGAGCCTGAGATGGGACATGTGCTATCTGTGGTGCTCAGCAGGCCACAGGGTGGTGGAGCTCCTGGGATCACTACAGCTTCAGGCTGTCTCTCCTCTGGTTTTCCACTGCTGGAGAGTGGATCACAGGATCACAGACTCACAGGATGGTTTGACTTAGAAGGGACATTAAAGCTCATCTCATTCCACCCCCCAGCCACGGGCAGGGACACCTTCCACTGTCCCAGGTTGCTCCAAGCCCCATCCAACCTGGCCTTGGACACTTCCAGGGATGGGGCAACCACAGCTTCTCTGGGCACCCTGTGCCAGGGCCTCCCCACCCTCACAGGGAACAATTTTATATCTGATATAAATCTAATCTTCCAGCTTAAAGCCAGTCCCCCTTGTCCTATCACCACATGAACGCACTCGGGAGTTGGGCTGGTTGTACTCACTCTGAATCATCCGCTCACAAGCCTGGCTAACGAGCTGGTAAATTGTGGCCAAAGACTGTGGCTCCCCCTAAAATGAAGTATTTTTTTTTTTTAATTAAGAAAAAAAGGAAGTATTAATATCTTTTAGAAAGGATCGATATCCTAATGCATGATAGCTTTCAGCCCATTCATTTTCTCAGCTTGCATTCCAGAGATATTAGTTACTGTGAAATGCAGCTCTATTTATTTATCACGAAGCTCTGAAACCAGAAAATTGAAATTGGAAACATCAATAATTGCTTTTCTCCTGCACATCAAAAGGCCCAGACTGAATCTAAATAATTACCAAAAAACGGAGAGCAAATTTCACCCTCAAATTTTATCAGAAAAGATGCTAAGTCTATAACTCAGTGTTCTGTGATATGTAAAATATTTAGTATGATCAGATATTACAATGTCCTATCTTTGACTCCATCTTCTATGAATATTGATTCTTCCTGTATTTTGAATAAATCATGTATAAGGGGCCCTCTAGAAAGTTTTAGTAAAGCAGGGAAAAGTGATAAAAATGCAAAAACCTGCTTAAAAATAAACACTGACTGAAAATTCATACCTAATGCATGTACTTCCAGAACTGTTAATAAAACATACATCTCTGGCTGGATCACAGTGCAGATAATCCAGGCTTAAAAAACTGCTTGGTGCAACACCCAAGGGAGGGGGAAATTGAAAGTTCCAATGTGAAGAAAAGTCTAGAAAAAGAAAAGCTGGTGGGATCGGAAGGAGAATGGTCTTAAAAATTATAATTCTGAGGCATTAACTTGAGACAAAAGCACCTCATCCCTGTCTGAAGACAAATTTGCATAAATCAATCTTGGCAATGACTCCTAGAAAGACATGGCATTTTAATTTAACCAGAAGTCAGGATGAGAAAAACCTGAAAAACTTCTTTTCCCAACAAAATAACCTTCCAAGGTAGTGTGGATGTCCTGACTGCCAGGGTTCTGTACTGGGGCACAGACAATGATTATTGCAGATGAGTTCCCTTTTGCAACACATTAAACGAGAACAAAGTGGGTTTGGACTTTTTCCTTCTCAGCAAAGAATAGATTTGCGTTTGACATTTCTGCTTCATTACTACAAATGATACTAAGGAGCTCCTGACTGCTGTGGGATTATTTATATCCCACCAGCCCAGCCCCTGCAGGTGAAAGGAAAGGCAACAAGCAATAGGTACAGTCATCACTGGAGAGGTCTGGCTTGTATTTGTAAGCAAAGGTTGCAATTCAGGTTACCACACCCACTCTTTTGAGTGTAGGATGAACTGACAGTGTCACCTGGCACCAGAAAAACTCACTTTCTCTCCTCTTTCTCCTTTTGGACCTGGCAGTCCCTATAGGGAAAAAAAATTAAAAATAAATAAGTTAAGGCATGGAAGAACAGAAAAGAAACAAAGACTTTCAGTGGGGGTGTGGGTTACATTAGTGGGACATGGAGCACAAAGTTTGTTTCTCACACTCTTGTTGTTTCCTTCTGGCAGTGCTTGTAAGAGCTTTAAGTTATAGGAACACTTTGTTATTATAGAAAAATAATAATAAATCAGTAACTGGAGCAGTGGGATAAGCACCATCTGCAGGGGAGCAGAAATTTCTCAGCTGTGATCTTCAAACAGATTTCCCAACTGGGCAGGTGGTTTTTAACATCTGAAGAGAAGAAATACCTGCGACATTTAGATCTGGGGTTTCACCTACAAGCCCAATGCTGGCTGCTATAGCTCAGGAGTGACTCTCTTGCTTTATTCTAGAAGCTTACACCAGAAATTTGTTTAGATTTTGTGTAGCAGGTGAATCTACAGAGGGCGAAGGGAGGTGGGATTTGTTGAATGTTTTATCAACAGATTAGTAGCCTGGGCTTTGACTGCCCAGACATTGCCTTAGGAAGGATGAGTGTGAATTTAAAGCATCCTTTAGACTCTGAGGGAGAGCTGCTGTGGGAACAGCTCATTTCCATTCAATTATTCCATGCCTTGGCCTTCTTTGAGACCCAAAAGCAGAAACCTACTGTTGGCCCAACATCACCCGGAGGTCCCTTCTCGCCACTGCTGCCTCGGGTGCCTGTTGCTCCTTGGAAACCCTGCAGACATTAAAAATCCAGTTATTTCCAAACTTCTTTTTCTGTTCAAGGGCTACAGGGCCTCCAGCAGTGTGAGTTTAGAGGACTCAAGCAAGGGAACAGTAGCCTTAAGTTTCCTGTCCAGCCACGAGCCCACTGTTAAAAGCACATTGTGTGTGTGAGTTACGTTCACATCATTTCCCATCCCCATCTCAACTATGGCCAAGCCAGCAAAGCTGAGTTTTACCAACAAACTGCAATGCAGTTTATACTCTACAGGCTTTTGATCCTTCATTACATATTCAGATTTAGACATAGCCTAGAGCACAACCCTTTTCTTCAGCCTCCCAATACCACATGGTTGTTTTCTTTTTCCTTTAAAACCTGTGCTGGCCTCTAATACTTTACAACATTAACAGCAGCTTAGAGAGTGGGAAGCACCTTCTGTGGTCATTCATCTCCTCTTTGTGAAGTTTCTGTGCCTTTTGGAGCCATAAAGGGAAGAAAAAAATTAGCCAAACACAACTAGCAGAAATACTTTCTTTTAGAATTTTCCAGCTATTACATTTAAACTCAGTAGATATTAGCAACTTTTCTGAACAGTGAAAATGAGAAAAGTTTTCAAGGCAGCACCAGAACAGCTTGCAGAGCCTGCTCTGAAGATGACAGTGCTTTCCTCATATTGAAAAAGCTGAGGTTCAACCCTGCCAGCTCCACATCTTCCCAGGATGAACAAGTCAAAGTTACGAGCTGAATTCAACCTTGGCTCCCATAAATAACTTAGCACAACTACTGCCAAATTCCTTATAATTCAGCAGTGATACTCAGATGTGAGATTCAGCTGTGAGAATCAGTAACTTATCAGGTCCACCAGCCATCAACTAAACCCAAATTTGGTTCAGTTTCCCAAGTAAAATGAACTGTTCCTGTGGTGCCTTCCAATTAACAGCTGTAAATCAACAGATCTCAAAGTTCTGCTCCAGCCCTGGCAGCAGATACTGGCAGTGATGTGGGGGGAAACCTTTCACACTGCCTGCATCCTCCAGCTCCTGCTGATTTCGGTCTAGCAAGCCAAATCACCTCCAACTCAACCAGCAGTTGGAAAGCAGTAGTGTCAGGAAAGTGAAAATAGCAAAACAAGAATCTCCGCGCTGGGATGAAGCTTCCTCAGGACTTGCCAGAGGAAGCCAAGAATTTTCTTCTCACACTGAGAGTGGCAGGGAAAGGGGGCTCCTGCACAATGTGCCAGGTGTTCCCCATGGTACCCTGCGAAGGGGGTTTGCCCTGACACTTTCAGGTGAAACCACGAAACTCTGCTGAGGAACAGATTTTGATGTGCATCACTCACAGCGAGTACTCACCCTTGGTCCAGGAGGTCCTGGAGGTCCAGCTGTGCCTTCTAGTCCCCTCACACCCTGCAAAACCAAATCCAGTCATTTACTAATGAGAGGATTCTAAGAGACCTCATAGGCAGTGAGATGTTTTTCCATGTGCTGCTTTTAACAGGAACTTGCTACAGATGGGTAAAAAAAGCATCTGTCGAGCAGGAAGAAGGGTGGCACCTGCTCAAATTTGGCCAAACTTGAAATGATCCCATTTTTTTTCCCCAGTCCCTCTGGCTTTTTGAAAAGACCATTCACTTCTACACTGAGTGCATTGGGATGTTTTGGGTCTCTGCTGGGACACTCCCAGCAGATTTTTAGGCAACCTCACATAAAACCTCAGGGGTGAAGTGTTTTACCTTTGCGCCTTGAAGTCCATCCCTGCCTGGAGCTCCCTGCACACCAGGAATGCCCTGTAAATCAGAATGGCTGGGTAAAGTCAGCATCTGATTATCACTGCCCTAATTCATCTTGTAACAGAGGACAGAAGAAAAATGTCAAAGAAGAAACAGATTTATTCATTAAACAGAGCAAGGACTGTTGTCCCAGTTTTAATTCCATCATATCTAGCTTCCAGGTAGGTTTATCTTTCTTACACCAAGTGACTCAGTTTCCCTTGGGAAAGTGATGACACTCCAAAATCACAGTTCCCAAGCAGACAACAGCAACAACTTTTCAGACTTCCCTCAAGTAGTCACTCAGAAAAAAAGGGAAAATCTTCGGGACAAGTAGAAGGAGTGGTGTTTACCATTACCTGCATGCCAGGGATTCCAGTGTCTCCTTTCTCTCCTTTAATTCCTGGTGGTCCCTTGGATAAAAACAGAAGCACACAGTTGGGTGTGTGGCAGAACGCTTTAAGGCAAAGAGCATCCTGCTGCTCCACATCCACGTCCTGGGTTGTTCCTGCTCCCTGCAGTGTTCCAGGGTAATTTACAGCCACAGCATGTGCACGGGGATTTCTGCCATCCCAAACATGTGGCAGTCCTTGCCACTACTCCCTGCCAAGCAGTGATGATCGCTGGAAAGCAAAATGCCTGAATATTCATAGGATATCCTGAGTTGGAAGGGACCCCACTGGGCTGCTTTCAACAAAAGCCCGTTAAGGAGAGTCTGGACAAAAACAAGCTTTGGCCAGAATGATTAAGTGCAGGGCCTCATCAGCATAAAACTCATTGATTGTCATCTCTCCCTCTGCAGCTGTTCAGCTGTTAGTGAGGGTGATGTAAATACATAAATCACAGTATTGATACCCATTTCTGAGACAGGTTCTAACTGCAAAGAGCGAGTGACAAAAAAAAAAGGCAATGGAAGAGGTCACATACCACAGGGCCCTGAACTGTGATTCCTTGGGAACCTGGAGAGCCTTGTTGGCCACTGGGACCCGCTGGTCCTACTTGTCCAGGTGGGCCTGGTTCACCCTGAAACCAAAGACAAGGAAACAATCATAGGGAAGGGAAGTGGTCAGTGCCTGCTGTCCTCATGGGCTGCACTGCTTGAGCTGGGTCAGCATGAACCATCTACGGGATTCGAGATGAAATTGGGGCACTAAGGACATCTCCGGTAACCTCAGCTGCCTTTGTATTTTAGATCCAAGATTTTGGTTCATCTTTCATGGAAGCAGACAGCAAAGCTGCAAAGGGTGCTTTGCAGAGCACGATTCACCTTTCCAAGCAGTTATTCCTGTTATTCAATGTAGTCAGAGAGCAAAGGGAAACGTTCCTTAGCCCACTGCTGTGATCTGTATCCATTCTCACTCCTTCCCTCAGACCTTTCCCCTGTAGCCATGCTGCTTTCCCAGATGTAATCCCAAAAAATGGCACCAGCGGGCTGCTCTGGTTCTGCCCTGTGCTGATCCATGTGCTGTGAACACTTGCACCAGGGCTTGCTCCCATCCCCAGGGCTGGGGGATTCAGACCCAGCTATTCCCCGTGCTCAGCTCCTCATGCTGCTCAGCCCCAGGGCAGTACCAATGTGTCTGCTCCGGAGGCTTGGCAGCAACAACAAGCACAGTGCAAAGCCTGACCCTGTCCCAGCACAGCTGCTCTCAGAGGGCATTGCTGACCATGTACAGTGCATTAATTCAGCACAACTGGGCTCATGATCTCAATTTCCAAAGCCCAGCTGAGCATTTAGTTAATGATAAGTGATCCCATCCTCCGCGATGTGTTGTTAAGACTCTGTTTGGACTCAGCTTGGTGCAGTGAGATAATCTCCAGCCTAAGGACTCACCTTGGGTCCTGGCTCTCCCTGCTCCCCCTGAGGTCCTCTCCTCCCAGGGCTGCCCTGCCAGTGGGACACAAAGAACATCATCATATTTACTGCACTGTAATGAGGAGCCTGGGGGACAGAACTTTGTGCATTTCACTGCCCCACAGTGAAAGATGTTTCCTGCCCCACAGAGCTCACACCAAATAGAGACAAGAAGAAAATTAGTTGAGTTGTCCAGGAAATGCAGGAAAGGGAAGAAGAAAGGAACAGCACAGCCCCTCCATGACCAGCCTTGGGAACACAGCACTCACTCCCAGCAGGGAGAGAGGAAGTTCCAACCTGTTTCAGCTCCCTCCAACTCCCTCAGTGGATCCATGCTGAGACGACATCTCATATGGGCATGGGAACACATTGAGAAGGAAAAAAAGGGGTGCTCACATCCACACCCCTCTGAGACTCTGTTGGGTTTTATATTCTCCATCCCAGAGAAGAGACACGTGCTGAGATCAGGGACAGCACCTGGCTCTGGGAGACCTGGCTTAGCTCTGCCTCTGCCTGACACTGGGTGTGGAGAAGAAATCAACCTTCTGGCATGAACTCATTGTGTGTGAATTTTGACATCTTAATCTGAACATTGCTATTCTTGAATCCAATAAAAACATGGATTTGAATTGAGAAGCACAGGCAGGGGACTTTGGGAAAAGTGCTTTCAGAAGTGTTCAGAAACTCATTCCAGAAGCCAGCTGGATCTGGTCAGAAACACTCATTAAGGACAGTGATAAATACAAGGTGGGACATGTCCTGCTAACTGGAGTTTTAAAAATAGCAGTGAGTGCTGTTGTAACTGCAGCAAATTACCAGGGGTTCAGTGGTGTGAGGAGAAGGTTATGTGTCAAAACCTGATTTCCTCTAATGCTTTAAAGAGTCCTGCTCTTTAAGGAGTTGTCTGTGGAGATGCTTAAACCACAGGGCAATGCAAGCTGGTAATTATGCACTTAGGATATTGGAACAGACTGTGACAGTGGAGTGTGCTGTTAATTAAACTTCCACCGGAATGAGCAAGTAATTACTCTGCAATGAGGCACTTTCCTCTCACAGAACTGAACTCACAGCTAAACCACAGGTCAATGCAGGAGGTTATCCCAGACCTTTTCACTTGAAAAAGGAGGCAAATGTTTCCATAATGGTTATTTTCCAGAAGAAAAGCACCTGGAGTGATTGAACTGAGGTGCTCTGGACAGGCTGTCTGTCAGGTTTCAGCTGGTTTGTGCAAATCAAATGTTTTCCCCCAAATTTTCAAAAAGCAATTTTTTTTATAACTGTTCCCTAGTGTTTAACAGGAATATTTTCTCCTGTGATTTAAGCCCATGACAGCTTTCCTGCATCCATAATGGATAGGGCAGAATTTATGCCCTTTTTCCTGAGCATACTGCATATGTAATGACTGTTTTCTCTTCCCCCTCATTTCTTCAGGGTTTTCTTGCGAGTGACATTCAGAAAGAGAGCTTTGGGGACAGACAGGATAGCAAAGTCTCCCCTTTCTCTTTGCACTGTCCACCCACACAGACACTTACAAGACTCCAACAGGATCCAGACAGGAAGATTTTTTTGGTGAGTTGTTTTTTCTTTAAATTCACAGAGAGTTTCAGAGCCTCCAATCCATGAGATGAAATCTCTGCAGACACTGAGGGTGACCCGTCCTCCTCTCCTAAGAGGATTAATGTGGCACCAGGAGCTGCTCAGCCTGTTCCCAGCTGCAGCTGTTGTGCTGCCAACTCTCCATCTCCCCATTTCATCACCATCCAAATTCCAAAGGGAAACTCTCAGCCTTGCCCTGGAAAAGCTCCTTGAGTTAGGATGAGAGGAAATGGCCTCAAGTTGCACCAGGGGAGGTCTAGATTAGACATGAGGATAAAATTTCTTCACCAAAAGGGTTGTCAAGCCCTGGCACAGGCTGCTCAGGGCAGGGGTGAAGTCACCACCCCTACAGGGATTTAAAAGGGGTAGATGTGGCACTTGGGGACATGGTTTAGTGCTGGGCTTGGTGGCCCTGATTAATGGGTGGACTCAATGATCTTTAGGATCTTTTCCAACCTGAACGATTCTGTGATTCTAAAACCTCCCAGAGCCCCAGGAGTGTGATCCACATGCCCAACATGCCACAAAAAATGAAGCAACACCAGCACATGCAACACACGGGGTGGGAGGGTGAACTTACAGGGGGCCCTGGGGGTCCTGGCAAGCCTGGGCGCCCAGAAGAGCAAGAACAGGCAGGAGCCAAGGTAGGGCAGGTGTCCTCATCCCTCTGAAATGAAATCAAGCCAAAAACAATCATGAGCAGCTGCACAGCAAGAGCAGGATGGCTCACTCAGTGTTTCAAAATTCAGTCTTTTACTTGAAGAAAAGCAGATTTTTTTTCTATTCCACTGAGAGATTTTTGTGAGCAATCGAATGCTTTATTTTTTCTGTTGAATTACAAGTTTAGACAAAAACCCTATGAACTAGCCCTGCCTGCAATATGCAAAACACATATTGGAAGATAATTTTCTCCTTTCTACATATTTATACACCCCACATAGCAGCTCTCTGTGTTGAGAAGTGAAAGGAAGAGTGGGGGATGCTGTGCCTCATGAGATGGCAGCAAAGCTGTAGGACTGCCAGGGCTCCTGGATGAGGTTGTGACAGGAGAAACAAGCACTGCACAGGAATTTGAAGTTTTCACTCTTTTTGAAGCAAATATAGTTTTGTTTACTTCATCAAGAAACATGCTGGGGTTATTCCCAAGAGAAGAGGGGGAAAAATGCTTTCCCTCTTGAGTCTATCAAAACCATTTGCAGCATCACTTCAGTGCCATGGACTTGTCCCATCCTCCCCAGCTTCCTGTCAATGAGCAGAGTGTGCCCCTTGTCTTACCACTGCAGGGAGATCACAGCACCTGTCCTGCTCTGCCCCTACACTGCTGCACAAGATCTTCAGAGACTGCAGCTGGAACTGGGGGGAAAAAAAGAGAGTTTGATAAGAAAGTAGCACTGGCTCCCACCACCCGTCACCAAATCTTATGAAGTTCAAGTGATAAAAATAATCTTCAGGGATGATTTGACAGGACTCTTGTGTGTGGTCCCAATTATAACTGTGCCCCAAAAAAGCCACAACATGAAAACTATGCCCAGACTGAGCGTTCCACAAGCCCTCAGGTCTCTGTCTTGCTAAGCAAGTCAACAAAGCAGCTTCACAGCAAGTCTCCAATTTACTCACAGCCCTGCAATAGCACCAGGTTCTCA
Source organism: Corvus moneduloides (assembly GCF_009650955.1). Lineage (NCBI taxonomy): Eukaryota > Metazoa > Chordata > Aves > Passeriformes > Corvidae > Corvus > Corvus moneduloides. Next base: position 9,104,426 of record NC_045492.1, read on the forward strand.
ACTAATTGGGCATCAGCACCACCACAACATGAAAGCAAACTTTGATTTGCTCCCCTTGGGGGTATGGAGAGAAGAGTAAATGTGGCAGCAGCATTTCCCAGGGCAGATGTGATCCCCTCCCAGAAACCCCAACTGGTCTTTCACTGCCTCCCTCACAGCAGCCACATCTTCCCATTCTGATTAACAGAAAAGCACAAACTGCACAAAGCCAAACAAAATAACGAGGCAGAGATTAACTTTTCTTTCCTCAGCACCATTTCTCTTCTCTTTTTTTTTTCTTTCACTCCATGCATTTAACAAGGAGCGAGCTGTACAGCCCAGGGAGGGTGACAGACACCCTACGGATACAGATGAGCCCAGCAGATCAAGTGGCATTTAAAGATTTCTTAAATTAAATAAGGTTCCATGATAACCAGTAATGAGGCACTGTGTCTTCTCAAGGGCAGCAGAGCTGTGGAAGATGTGAAATGTTGCTGTGCTTGAAAGGCAACAGCAGTAGGGACGGCACAAGGCTGTTCATTATTTGGCCAGACCTGTCTAGTTAAGGTGGTAGCAGGGAGAATTTGGGAGGGACAAGGGAAGCATAGATTCCTGCCTTGATGGCCACAGGCTTGTGATCAAATTGCACAGAATTTATTTAGGAAACAAGTAAATACTGACTGAGTATTTACTGAGTAAATACTGACCAGCATTTCCCGACATCACCCCGTGTGGGTTGATGTGCACAACTTTCCTTGCAGAAGCAATTCCCCAACCCTCCTGTCTGCTTCAGCATCTCAGTGCTGTGCTTCCCCAACCCCAGGGGATGCAGCCAGCAGAAGGCTCCTCTGGGACACACTCATGCTGCTGCCCCCCATCACGGTCCCCACACCAAGGCAGGAGCTGAGAAGGACAAAAATGCTCTCCCTGTGCTGGGAAAGCTCATTAAAACCCCAGGGATCAGTGGGATCAGGACACAGCCGTGCATCACAGCAGTGTTGGAGGTGTTCAGTGAGCGTGATGTGACACAGCACTCCTGCCCGTGTGCCCGCCCCAGCCAGCTCCAGCAGCGCTTCCCAGGACTCACCGGCACGGAGCCGCTGCGGGGCCCTCTGGTCCTGGTCACTTTTCCCAGCATGATGAAGCCGGCGGTGGAGATGCTGCCGAGGGTGTTGATGGGTTTCTCTGCTATTTTCTTGCAGTCCACATAGAGCTTGACCTTAAAGTGGCTCACGGCCACGTGCACCTGGGCAGCAGGTGGAAAAAGGGGTGTTGGAGCTCCGTGGTGGGATGAGGGGGTCTCCTACCGACAGTAACACCTTCTGTCCCATCTGCAGCCTGCTGCTGGCACGGGTGGGGTGTTTTTAATGAGTGAATGGATTGAGGGGGCTCAGGAATAAGTTTTAGTATGTGCTTTCCCTTGTTGATGCCCACAACTCTCCTTGGGAGAAGCTTTCTGCAGCTGAGTAATGAACCTGACCACAGATACCCACAGGAGGGGCTCATCGCTCATTTGGGTGCAACACCTTTGCTATGAGGACACAGCCAAAACCTCCACCCTGTTATGAGTGATAAAGTGGCTTTCTCTTAAGGCTGGATTCTCTTTTCCTTTCATCCAGAACTAAATGGTTACCAAAATTCTAAATTCTAAAAAAAAAAAAATTTTTTTCAATTTTTTCTGATTATAAAGACCTAAAAAACACCTCAATTTTTGGAGTCTGGGGGAAAAGGGAAAAATCAATATGTGGCGATCACATTTTGATCATGAGATCCACTTAAATTCTTTACAATTATGAATTTCAGCATATCAAAGAGGTTGGCCATTTCCCTGGAAACCAGGATGCAAAGCATTTGGATAATCACTCCTCACTTTGAACAACACACATTGCTGGCAAAACACTCCCAGAGCAGAGTGAGATCATGAGCCACATTTCCCCCTCTCTTGACAAGGACCTTATGAAAGCTCCCATAGAATATCTTCTTCACTTCCTGCTGGTCAAAGGAGACTTCCTGTAAATCAGCCTTGTAGTCATGATTGAAATAGATCAAGGATTTCTTACTGGCTACAGGGAAAATAGGACAGAAAACAGCTTGGAGTTAAAAGAGAAGTTGATTTCACACACATATAAAATAGTAAATAATTAGGCTTAAACATGGTGGAAGATTTCCTATGTTATCAAGAAATGCTTTTAAACAACAGAAAAAAATATGTAAAAATAAAGAATATGTTACAAGTAGAATAAAAATGAAAACATGTCTTTTAATTGCACTGGGCCTTGTTTTAAATGTCAGGTTGGCAGCCACAACAAAGCTTCCCAAGAAACTGCTGCTGAGCAAGGAAACCATTAAAATTATCCAAGTGAGTTCTGCTGCTTGCAAAATGTATGGAAACACCCGAATTTAATGTATTTAGCAAGAAAGCTTACGGTCAAGGTTAACACCCAGGAGAGGCTGGAAGTCCTCGTCTGTGACCTGCCACACGGCAAAGGGCTCCTTGGGGGTGTCGGGCAGGAGGCGCAGGAGGATGATGATGGTGTGCTCGGGTGGGACGGCAAACAGGTGGACATCACTGGAATGACACAAACCAAGGGAACATCGGTGATTTAAATCACCAGGCAACATCCTGCGGCCTCACCCAGTGTGTTTGCTGGGCAGGGGGGCCTGGAAAAGCTTTGCTCCCGGGAGTTGATGGTGATATGTCCAGAAAGAGCCTGGACCTGCTGAAGTCTGTGCTGAGTGATGAGCACTCATGGGGGCCTTCTCCTCATGGCTGGAGGATGCTCAGTCCTCCAGGAGCAGTTGGTGTCAATCCATCACTGCCAGAGCTGCCTCAGTGAGTGCAGCCTTAATGCTTTTCACAAGAGAGACTAATGGAGGCCTACGAAACATCCCTGCCAGGTTCACCCAGGTCTCCTCTTCAAGAAGGAGGAATGGTTGCCATGCATCATGGGGTGAATCTTTAAACCTTGGCACAAAACTCTTGGCTTAGGGACATGGTTTAGTGGCACACCTGGCAGCATTAGGTTAATGGCTGGACTCAGTGATTCTTCCAACCTTAATGATTCTATTATCCTAAATCAGTGTAAATGCCCTTCAGGGATAAGCACTGAGCCTACAAAAAAGCCCCCTCTGGGTCCCCACATCCCTGCTGCAGGATTTAGGCTTGGCAGCAGTGAGAGGATACAAAGCAATAAAGGAAGGTCAAATTGGTTTTGCCTGAAACACGCCTCCAATCTGAAACAGGACACATTGGCACAGCATAAACACAGCCCATCAGACATCTTTTCAGGAATGATTCATAAATAATACAAGTTTTTTCTTTCTCTCTCGCTTTCTGAAGGGGTGGTGTCCTTGGAAAGGCATCTATAAGAGCTGAACAAAAGGATTTGCCCATCATTTTCTGAGTATTCAGACCAAAGGCTTCTCTGAATCTCCCTGACTCTGTTTACTCTAAGCAGCTTTGCTTCTTTAACAAAGATTAAGCGGAGTCAGTGGCTCAGTAATTAGGCTTTAAACAAAGTAGCAATGAATGTTAGGAGTCAGATCACTCCTGATTCATAATCATAAAAAAGGAATGAGGTCATGGGAGCTGCCTGGCTCACTCGGGACCCTGTGGAGAAGCTTCATTTGCAACGGAATGGGGTCAAGCCACAACCCAGAGCCAGTGGTTATTCCCTCTCACCAATGCAGCCCAGGCTGCAGAGAGCAGCCACAAGAGTGATATTTTCTAAAGCAAAGATCTCTCTCCAAACCAGAGATGTCTGGGAGAAGGGATTGAAGATGAAAATGTGACCTCAAACTGCCATCACTGAAGTGCAGGTGGCTGTGGACAGAATGCTTAAAGGCTGGTGCAGTGTCCATATGCGACAGGATCCTCATGTCCATCACAGCAACTAAAAAGCTGGAAAAAAGTGATTTTGGGGAAACCAAAAACAGCACTGTGAAAATGTTGGGCTCTACAAATGTATAATAAATACTATTGTGTCCCCTTAATTTCTGCATGACAACTCATCTTGAGGAAAGTCAGGTGTTTATTTATTAATACATTAAGTAAAAACCCTCTGGCTGTTTTTTCAATCTACCAGTGGTTTGATTTAGCTCGTCGTATTTATCATTTCATTTGGAAGCTGCCAGCGGGGCTGCACCATTCCTTCCCAAAATGACCTTCCTTTACCATGTACAGGGCATGAGACTGAGGATGAGGATGGCAACAGCTGCAGCTCTGCTCCCACCTGGTCCTCTGGGTGAGCTGAATGTCTCTGAACAGGGTGAAGGTGCGGGAACCACTGAATATAAAGGGCTCCATGGCTACGCCTTTAATGGAGGAATATTCCTTCTCTACCAAGCCAAAAGCTTCCATCAAATCAAATCCTGGAACAAAGGAAAACAGACAAATCAGTGGTTAGACAAGAGTGCAAAAGAAGTGTGTTCGAAGAGCAGGTTGAATTAGCACAGAGAAGGAGACAGGAGAAAGTACACGTAATGACACAACACCAGCTCGAGTGTACTCCTCAAATGGCAGCCAGGGAAAATCAGTTTGTGTGCACATTTGTTGTAATCTCTTCCTCTTGAAGGAGAGTGGACAAAGGATGGAGACTTTCACAATTGTGTTTTCAAATCTTCAGAATGAAAAAAAACGAACAAGAAAGATGCTAGTCCAACACTTTCTTCTTTTCAACTACACACAAAGTATTATCTTCAAAAGGCATGGAATCAGTCCAGTAATTGCTAGCAGGGAGAGAAAATTATTTCTACTCTGAAATGTCTTAAATGTAAGAGCCAGAAAAAAATAGGAAAAAAACTTTAAAATATGAACATTTCCATTTCTCTCCATTTTCAGGAGACACCCAGGGGTGACCTGCCTTGTGTGGGCTACAGAGGTTCTCCTCTGACATTGCTTCTGGCTCAGGCAGCTTCGTCTCTCTCCCCCAGCTCATCATTAAAGCTCCAAGTCATTTTCATTTCAGTTTTCTGCTCAGTAAGACAAGATCTCACCCTTTGGATTCTTTTTGAGTTTATCTGAGTTTGCAGCAGACTGGGATGAAGGAGATGGTTCCTTCCTTTGCAAATGGAAGGGCTTCATTTCAGTGTGGTGCTTTCAGTATGGATTCCCTCACCCCTTCACCATTGACAATCTTCTGCAGTTTCTTGGCTTGAGTTTTTATTTTGCCTGGGGGCTGGCCCAGGGTGCTTTTATTTTATTTTTTTTTTCATATCTCAAGAGTACAAGGGAGTCTGCTGAAATAAATGACCTACTTGAGGGCCATTTATCTCTGGTATGGAGCTTCTGCCACTGAAACTTCCTTTAAAATGTGCAGGAAGAGAAGGCTTGAGTCACAATTAAAAACATATTGAAATACAATCCCATTATTATCACAGAATCATGGAATCATAGAACAGCTTGAGTTGGAAGGGACCTTAAAATCATCAGGATCCATGGGCAGGGGTGTTACCTGCAAGGTCAGCTTGCTCAGGGCCACGTCCAACCTGCCTTGGGCAAAGATGAAGTGACTCAGCCACAGACTAACCAGACCTGAGAGCTGCAGCCGGTTTCTCAGTCTCACCTGTGACACAGAACTCTCTGGGAAGGAGGTGATACCCCTTTCTAAGCAGAACTCACGGTTTCTCAGTAAGAAACACTTGCACAGACAGGAGAAAGGGGAACTCGCTGCCCCAGCAAGTCTGTGCAGCCTGACTGCAGAGAGCTCCTCGGGCAGCGAGACCTCCTCTGGAGGATGCACAGGTGATCCTGGGGACAGACTGAGAGGTTTGGGGTCTGAGGAGTCTTTGTGAGTTAGGAATTCAAATCCTCTTGAAATTCAATGGCTGTTTGAAGCTTTACCTCCTTAAGGCTGCTGAATATCCTGGTGTTAAGCACTGACAGCCAAGAGCACGAGCTGACGGAGCAGAAGAACATAACAATTCAGGTACCGCAAAATATCCTTCTACCTGGCAAAATAGATGTTCCAATTTTGGTTCTCACACTTCTCCCCTTTTCTTTGGGACATTTTCCCCCCACTCAGCTCTTGCACATGTCTCCAAATCAAGACCAGGCAGTGTTTTCAGTCACAGCCCAGCAGCACCAGGGCTTGGATATGCTACTGTACCTCTTATGGAACCTTCCGTGGAGGTGATGGTGGGACAGGCTGTGAGAACAGGATAAAAAGGGAAAACCATTAGAGGAAAAAAAGACAGCAGGGGATTATGGAAGCAAAATGAACACAGTTCCTTTAGGCAGAGCAAAGAAAAGCATAGCAAAACTTAGAATATGCTGCAGCTTCATTCAGAGCCTGGACTTTAACCTTGTTTATACATGTATGGAGAAAGAGAGAATTGATGTTTATGCAAACATAAAAGTTGTTTCCTGGCTTGCCAGTCACAAAAATAAAAGTAGTGTCTTTCATCATCAAACATCTCCATGATCACTTTCTTTTGACTAACTCACCTGGCACCTGATGATATGAAACACAAGGAACCATCACTTTTGGCAAGTTTTTTTTTAAAAACAGACATCAAAACATTTTTCTTTTCTTTCTACAGTGCCTTAGTAGTGTGGTAAAATAAAGATATATGCAGTTGCAAATTTTGTACCTGAAATTAAAAATACACGCAGCAAAAATGTGAGAACTTGGCTTTTGATTTCTTTAGGAAAACACAGAGAGTTTTAAAAAGTTTTGCAGTTTGTCTTTCAAAAATCCTCTTGATGAATCCTCTGAGATGCCACAGGACAAAAAGCAAGACCAGAGGAGAAGAGACTGGGATGTGAAGCTGGAACATGAGGCACCAGTGCTCTGAGCACTCTGTAAAGGCTCGGGTAAGGGGGTGTTTTAGGAAACAGCTCATGAATGCTACTTTCAATTGTCTACTGCCATGTAAATCCCAGGCCATGGATGCCAGAGGGAGCTGGGACAAAGGGAGTGCTTGATGCAAAATGAGGAATGTCCCTGAAAATCAAGGATACTAGAAAGATGGGCTGTTTCACAAGGGGTTTTCTAGGTCATCAGGACAATAGAATCTAAGAGATCATTGTACTGAGGCTTCGGCATAGCCTTGCCATTCTTGCCTCAATGCCATTTCCTGCCTCATCACCAAAGCAGGGCTTTCCATTTCTCACGCCTAACTTTTGTAAAATGTGTAAAACATTTAAAGGAGGTGACTGACCTGCCCCAAAACACCCGAGATTCCTGAGCCTGAGGAGTTTCAATGACATTCCTCATGACGAAGAAAGGGCACCCAAACCTATGACTCTGATGGCCACGGGGCTGCTAAAGCCAGGATTTAAACACAAAGACTTGCTGTGAACCTCCGTTGTTCAAACTGATGCTTAATTTTTTACATACCATAATTCCTGTAGAACTGGGTGTAAAACTATATAAGGAATCTATGGAAATCCATTAAAAAATCACTTTCTGAAACTTGAGCCTTGAAACTCTGAGTGCAACCAGTCCTTGCATTTGGGATCATCTACCTATACACTGCTCTTCCTCTTCCCCTTCCAGAAACCAACTCTTCTAAACCTTAGAGAATGGTTTGGGTTGGAAGGGACCTTAAAGCTCATCTCATTCCACCCCCTGCCATGGGCAGGGACACCTTCCACTAGCCCAGGTTGCTCCAAGCCCCATCCAGCCTGGCCTTGGACACTTCCAGGGATGGGGCAGCCACAGCTTCTCTGGGCACCCTGTGCCAGGGCCTCACCACCCTCACAGGGAACAATATCTTCCTAACATCTAATCCAAACCTGCTCTTTGTCAATTTGAAGCCATTCCCCCTTGTTCTATCATTCCACACCTTTCTCCCTCTCCAGCTCTCTTGGAATTGAAGCATGGTGAATGAAAAACAAAAAAGAAATGATCCCAAAGCAGGCTGCAAGCTCCTCCATTTCCAGGTATCTGACTTTCTTGTTTGGGAGTCAGTGAGCTCATTCTGACTCTCGCCCAGGCCTCAGAGTCCCTCTTGCTGACATCCCTGGCAATTCTCCCCTCCTTCCCAGGTTGGAGGCTCTGAGATTGCTCACAGCTCTTTGATCAGGCAATGCTCAGCTTGGGTGAAGCATCTCAGAGTCAGGACAAGGATCCCTGACACTGGCAGTTACACTTCTGCTTTGAAAATCTTTCCCTAGACTTTGCAGCCTAGGATTCCTGCTGTCATTACTCTCTTTGTTTTTTTGTTGTTCTCTCCACATCCCAGCCCAGTGCAGTTACTCACTGTACAATAAACATTCACTCCTGCAACGTCAGACCATTTTTCTCAATAATTTCGTTATATATCAATATTAGAGTCTTTTATTGCACATCCAGATGTTTTCCCGGCATTGTTACATATTGTCTCTCCTTCTTCAAAAAAAAGGTACCTTATAAAACATAAAGAGTTTAGTATTTCTTCTATCGTCTTTTCAGCTGTCATAGCCAAACAGCTATGTTAAATTCTGCAAGGTGACTCATCAGCCTTTTGGGAGGATTGTTTTCTGCTTGCAAGTTCACAGAACTTTTCCACTGTGATCTGAACACCTCAATAAACCACTTGAAAACTTAATCTGGTATGTTCTTTGTTGCCTATAAACTAATTTTTTTTTCTCATCTAAGCTGCCTCATTCTTCAATCTTGACTTCACTCAATAAATTTTAAAACTGAAATTTTGCTTGGAATAGTTTCAAATAGTCAGGAAAAGGCAGCGCTGCCACAATATCTGCATTCTAATATTTACTTATTAAAAACTTTTTATAACCCTCTTAATTCAACATTTCTCACTAATCCATTTCATAGTTTGCTTTATATCAGCTATGAGAGCATACGTTCATTAAATTTAATAAGGGACTTTACAGGGAATTTTAATTTAAAACATGTCACACTTCCCTGCACTACATTTTGGTCAAGTTGTGCAGAAGTCCTCTAAAATATCATCGGTCTCTTTACTGAGCCTGATGTTAAGAAGTTCTGTGGTTTCTGGTTGTCCTTGGATTGTCCCCAAGGACATCTGTCAAGAGCTGATGGACCCCTCCTGCTGCTCTGCAGAGCCCACACTGTGCTGTTTGCTACTGAATTAAAAACCACCACCAACAAAGCATGACTTTAGAGATTATTTACCCTCTGTTTTAGGTGGGGCAAATCCTCGGATGGAAGGGAATTTAGACAACACCGGAGCTGAAAGAGAAAGCAATCACAAAATCATAAAGTTGGAAAAAACCTTAAAGATCACCAAGTCCACCCTTTGACCAAATACCACCACGTCCACTCAACCGTATTGGCAGGTGCCACATCTGCTCGGTTTTTTAGCTCTTCCAGGGACGGTGACTCTACCACTTCCCTGGGGAGCATTTTCCAGTGCTCAACCACGCTTTCAGTGAAGAAATGTTTCCTAATATCTGACCTGAACCTCTCCTAGCTCAACTTGAGGCCATGCCTGAGCTCTGTTATTCAAGATTGCAATGCCTGGCTCAAAACCCAAAGGGCTGCCAGCCCTTCCTGCTCATCCCAGAATTGTCAATAACTCACAGGACTACAGAAATTGGGGCAGGATTTCCACTTTTCAGGGCTAATATTCTATTGCTGAGCAAAACCCTGGCCTCAGCCAGAGACAAGTGGAAGTGAGGCCATTATTGTCCGAGCAGAGGCTGCCTCGAGGCTGAGAGATGGAGGGTGATGGAGAATGTGCACATTCCAGCTGATCCCTGTACCTGTCCGTCCCGTCGTGGATGTGCTCTCGCTCTCTCCTGTGTAGTGGATGGCAGAAATGGTCACCTTGTAGGCTCGATCAGGCAGCAGGGACTGCAGGGTCACACTGCTGCTCTTGCCAGAAGCCATGATCTACAACGAGGGAAAAAAGATCCCAGCGTTTGGGGTTCTCATTCCAATTCTTACTCACAGCCCAGGGTGAGGTGGGGCTGACTCCTGGAATGTGAGGCTCACAGCAGCATTCCTGCTCAGCTCAGCCAAAGAAGCCTGGCTGTGTCGCTCTTGGTCTGGCCATGTGCAGGGAAAAAGCATTTTCTCCTATAAAGACCCCAGTATTCCTCATGGAAATGCAGCAGAAGGGCCTTATAACAGGATAATCAGGCTGTTTAAGTAGGAAATCTGTGTTTTAAAAGGATAATATTTAACCTCCCTAAGCCAGAGGGGCAGTAGGTTTATCCCCCCGCTCCTCTGCCTCCAAGAATTCCCCACCCCAGTTCAGGGAGCAGAGAAAGCTGCATTATCAGTGGCTTTGATGGAGAAAAATATCTTAATTACAAAAGAGTCTTGGAGTCCTGTTTACAAAGCAACATATCAGCAGGAGGAGATTTGGTTTTGAGTCCTGATAGTAAACCTGACTGGAGTGAGCAGAGTTCCTCTGGACACATTGTCCCCATGGGCTTCTGGCCCAATGTCTTTCCCCTACAAAGGAGCTGGGCACTCACAGTTTGCTGGGCAGCAGCATCAGAAACAGGGCTGTAGGTGATTTTGTAGTGCTGAACACGGCCATCAGGAGGGGTCCAGTGCACCTGGAGGCTGCTGGGGGTCTCGGAGTTGATGAAGAGGTTGGTGGGTGGGCTTCGGGAATCTGTGGCAGGGATGGAAGGTGTACAGCATCAAAAGCAGGGAGACATCTCTATAAATGGAGCCAGCAGCATTTGCTTCCTGGCCAATTTCTGAAGGCCTCAATGCTCTGCTGTGCAGGTAATCAGTGCTCAGAGCAGATGTGGGCATCCTGGGCATCAGGTAAGAGGGAAAATAGATTCTGGAGGCATGAGGATTGCCCAAGTATAACACACCACACCTCAAGCATTCATCAGTTCCAAGTCTAGGACATGGGAAAAATGCTTGGAGGAGTGAAAGAATCCTGAAAGCACAAGGAAAAGAGACCCATTGTACTCATGATAAACAAACACCAAGGGTACTCAAACTGAAATTGAGTTTCATCAAACTGGACAAACAGCTTTACTGGCAATTAAACCTGGATCACATATCAGAGTTAATCCATTATTAATTTCTAATAATTTTCAGCTTTTTCTGTTTTAAAATTACTCTTAAACAAACCCCAAATCTAGAGCATCCAGCACACCAGTGTTCTGTCTAGAGCTTCTGACACCAACACCCACAGCCCTGGATTGGGTCACACACCGTGCCTGAGCTACTCCCTCTTCTCTGGCCCTGGGCTGGGATGTATGGACATACATCCTGGGATGTTTGTATCCCAAACAGGTGGTGGGCTGAGCCAGACAGCCAGAAGAGAGTTTGCCAGAGACCAAAGCTGAGCCATTTTTAATTACATAAATGCATTTCTTTCCCTGGTGTCCTACTGTGCAGCAAACTGGATCTGACGACAGAGGCTCTTATGCTGGAGGGATTTCTCTGAGCAGAGATGGAGAGTGAGGAAGGGAAAGGCAGAGGGGGCATAATGAGCTCAAAAAGAGGCTTGAGAGCATGGGGACATCTACTCCTGGGGCTTGTTTCCAAGCATAAAATCACATGTCTGCCCTTGAACCTGTGCTGGTATGAAGACACAGAAGTCCTGGACAGAGCAAAGGGAGAATTTATTCAGAAGACACTAAAAATAATGGGTGAGCCCTAAAGACAGTCAAAGAAACACGCCCAGGTGATGAGGTTTTTGTTCTGCAGTTTTCCCTGTAAGGATCTTCTGCCCACCCAGCAAAGCCTGGGGTGACCTTAAAGCACAGGTTGAGTGAAGATCATTTGCATCTTCATCGATTCTCCTTCCCTTTTGTGTATAAAATGAGCTTACTTTTACTGAGGCTGAACCAAGACTGCAGCAGCTGAATCAGGCTGGAAGCTGTTGCTGTGCACGACCACGAGGTAAAGCAGAGAAGAAAACAAGAGTAGGAATAAATTCGCTTCAGCAGCACTTTTTTAGTCAGTGCTGCATCTTTGCTGCCTGCACTGCCTGTTTCCTTCAGCTGAGGTAAGGGCAGACTCTGCTTAAGTGAACTTTAAAGGGAAAGTTTGGGGAAGTCTTTAGTCAGATTTATTCTGGAAAGCCCTCAGGCCTGGCAGAATTTGATGGCATGGATCTGACAGACAGGGGACAGGCCACCTTCTGAAGCTGCCCTGGAGGATAGAAGCATCTCTGCCACCATCTGTGTCTTTGACCTCTTCAACCTCTGGTCCTCCACAGGAGCAATCCCTGCTTGCTCTCAGGTCTAACCAGCATCACAGGCACCTAAGTTCTCAAATAAGAAAACCCTGGGCTCCACTCCATCAAAATCCTCACCTGCAATGATTATTATATATTCACTATAAGCCATGTTTTTTCCTGCCATGGGTTGAAGCTTCATTCCCCCATTTCAAATCCTTTTATTTACCATGCACGCTCTGCTAGGAAGAGCTCACTGAGGAGCTGGATAAAGAGATTTCCCAGCCCCAGGCTGGAGAAGCTGCTGGCACACAGGCACTTTGTAAAACACTTCAGTGCAAAGCCAGCCAGGGTGGCTCAGCCCAGCCTCAGCAGCAGTTCCCATCCAAACTACTTTCTCTTTTTTCTCCAGGACTAACAAGGGACTGGGGTTTTTTGCTCAATTTCTTTTTCCTCAGCCTAAATGAAAGAACTCTCCCTCAGTACAAAGGAGGGTCCTTGTCTGATTCTCAGCAGGACCAAAGCCATCCTTTCCAGCATTTTCCAAGGGCCACCATTCAGCAGCACCTCCATGTCCCAGCAGATTCCTCTCAGGAAAGCATCATCTGCTGCCCTGTGCTTGCTTGGAGGGTTTGTGTGGCTTTGAAGTACCACTAAGGCTGGTTATTAGTATGACAAATGATCACTGTGAAAGTCTTTGGTCAAGGATAAGGACTCTGCTACACTTGACAATTTATAAAACAGGCTGAAAGGAGAGCTCAACTCAAATGAGAATTCAGTCTAAATATAACAAAAAGAAAAAAGAAACATCAGAACCACGAGTAAGCAGCACATTTTAACAGTTTTGTTGTCTGTGGGAAATACATCAGTATGCTTTTGTTCCTGCTCTGCCTCTTGGAAAGTCTGCAGGGAAAAGTTTGCTAACTGGGTTACTGAAAAATAATCCCAAACTTTTTTCTTTCCTCTAGTCAAAACAAAGAATTAAAAACCTCCAATTCCTCCAAGACAAGAAGGGGCCTGCACCATATCACTGTCTCTGAATTTTCTTCTCCAGCTAAAGCTATTCACTGCTTTTGAGTTCATAAAATGACAAATCTCAAACCATAACTTTGAAACAACTTTTTTTTCCTACCAGAAAGATGAGAGACCTCATCCCAGTCCTTCCAAATGACACATCACAGTGATGAGTGTTGTTGGTTTTTACAAAAGGATGATGTTTCTGGTGGTCTGTATTTTGTGAGGGATTGGTGTCTGCAGGGTCCCATGAATGTAAAACATTTGGTCTCAAAATGGGTGTTGCAGGTGGGACAAGAGGAATTACTGGCCCTGAATAAAATGAACTTGGTGTTTTCACCTCACCCCAGGGGAAGAACTCAGTTCCATTTCACAAAACCAGAGGCAAAGAGCATTGCTCTGACCCAGCAATGTTTTCCCTTGACCTTCAAAGAAGAAAGTATTCCAGGAAGGATGAAGGACAGGGAGAGACTCTTGTGTTACCAGTTCCTGCTGAGTTTTGCTTCAGTCACTGCCCTTAAACATCAGCATTTCTTGGAAATTCTACCAAGACATTTTTAAGAAAAACTTTATGACTTGACCTATCCTTATGTAAAGAGATGGTGCCAAGGAAGAAAAAGAGAAAAGCAATGATGAAAGCAAAAGAAAACACTTCCTCCCTTCCACAACCTCCTCTAGCACACACTTTTGGTATTGCTCAGCACAGCCTGATCAGTGCTGTTCACCAGGCTGCAACCCAAAGTCTGCCACCCGGAGGAGAACCAGAGAGCTTTCATCGATGTTTCAGCCCTCAGAATTTCATTTTATAATGAAAATTAAGGGGCAGAGGGCTCAAAGATCAGACCAAGGGGTCTGGGTTTTCAGATAACATATGAGATTTCCATGCTGTGTCTGAATGAGTTACTATCCACCAGCTCTGATGGTAGATTAACACCACCGGCCATCCTGACCACACACAGCACAAGGCGGCAGCTTTTGCTTGAAACACTGAAGATTTGAAATATAACCATGTCCCAGGATTCCCCAGAGTCCTGCCTAGTGCCACATCTTCCTGTACATCCCTTGCACAAGCCTTCAGCAATTTTCTGGCATCCCCAGTTTTCCCCTGACCTGCCCCAGAGCAGCACTGGAAATCACCAGCCACCTCTTCCGTGCCACTTCTCCTCTGTTGGCACTTCTTACTTTAAACATGAGAAAATAATTAGCATCAAAACCATTGATTTCACATGCAAATAATGCCTGGGAGAAGCATGGCAGTGTCCTGACTGCTCCTGCAAAGGGATCAGCAGCACCCAGGCACTGAACCCTGTGTTGGCTGCCCAGCTGCACACCTGGCTTCCTGCAGAATTTTTCTTCCTTCATGCAGAAGGCAAAGCCTGACAATTCCCAGGGCTCCTGCACAAGGACAGCAGCTGACAAGTAGAAATCAAATTGCTTTCCTTGTCCCACTGGGGTGCCAGCAGCAGCAAGGACTGGCTTGTGCAAACGTGCCTAGAAGGGCACTGTCACGTGTCCTTTTGTTGGACTGAGAGAGCTCCTCTGACATTTCATAATTCATAGCTTAAAACACAGTAATTAATTTTCCTACACCCTCCAAACAGCTCTAATGGTCCTCTTGTCATCATGTGTCAATAGGATGCTTGCTTTTATTTTTCTTTTGTCAGTATGCAGCTCCAAGGTACTTGTCTGAGATAGTTTCCTATAAAAATGTTATTATTATTTATTATTAATAAAACCTGAGCTTCTTATTCCAAGATTACCATTTACTTCAGGTTTCATCAGCTCAACATCAGCCTAAATGAGTTTATTCTGCAGAGGAGGATGAGATCTGAGAGGAGAGGGAAGACTGCTGGTGTTGAATGGATTGTGCTCCATTCACTTCCAACAAAGCGATTTTACAGGCAATATTAATTACCAGGACCTCTGGGAGTGCCACTTTTAAATCTCATATCCTGCCTGTACAAAGCCAGATTCAGATAATGCTTCCAAGGCAGAGTGTGCCTGCAGGATTCCCTCCCATATTTGTAATGCCCCCAGTGAGGCACAGCCCAGCAACGACACAGCTCAGGAAATCTTCACCCTCCTTACAGGCAGTATTTTATTAACAGGAACTGTTCCTTAGGCAGCACAGTGACACATTCAGCTGGACACCCTCAGAATTCATTTCCATCCATGCACTGCACAGAAGCACAGGAGGGATGAAATGTATTCTACATGGAACATGTGCAAGGATTATCAGTTACCTCTAAAATGCACCAGCCTGATGTGATTGTCCAGCCTCCTGTTCTCAGGGCAGATTGAGAACGTTTTCAGACAGAAGCCTAAATGTCTCTAGACTTTTTCACACATTCAGGTTTGGGTTTTCAGAGCTGAAGGTGACCAGTCTGAGCTGCTGGTGCGTGCTGAGTTATGAGGCATCCCATGCCCTGTTTGTCATCCCTGGGCTGTGGATCCCAGCACTGGTCACTTACTGGTCCTGTGGTGAACAGAAACGGTGTCACTGCGAGCACCATCTTTGTAGTAGGCCCAGATGGATATTTTGTAGTCAGTGTTCTTCTGCAGGCCTGGCAGGACGGCTGTCGCCACATTTCCAGCGAGGGAGAGCTGCAGCAGGGGAGGAAATGAGTCAGTCCCACTCCCAAGCAGCCCCAGGCTGGTTCATGCCACCCAAGTGCCAGGCTCATAGATTGTCTGTGGGCACAAATTAGTTAGCACCGGGCTTTGGGGCCAAAGTTTACTGTTTGGGGTTGCACACATGTAAGCAAAGGCAAAATTCCAGCCCTGAATAATGCAGAGCAGATGCTTGTGCATTGCAGCCCAGTTACAATTAGCAGCTCCTTCAGCACCACCACACAGAGCTCTGACACAAGGCAGTGCCTGCCTGGAGCACTGAATCCCTTTGCTCAGTTTCCAGCTTTTAGGAGACCTAGGGACAGAAGCCCCAGTAGCCCTCTGTTCCAGCCCAAATGGAACATGTTTGGTCTCTCTTATTGCAGGAGACACTCAGGTATTAAGCCTCCATTTAAACTGCTGTTTGACCTCATACTGAAAATAGGGGCTTCACATGGAAGAAGTCACCTGGTCCATCCCTGCCACACCTGCACCAGCTCTGTCTCTGGTCATTCTCCTCTGTGTGCTCCTCACTTGGACCTCATGCTTCCCAAAGAGCAGCATCCCAAAAGTATCAGTGCTTCCTAGCACTGAGAAGAGAAAATGCTTTGCCTTCTTAGAAGCAATATCTCCAGCTATAAGTACTTGAGTATTGTCTTTTTCTTTTCCACAGCATCTTGACATTGGGGGCTGCTGATCCTCTGCAACCCCAGATCTTTTTCTACTGAATTGCTTCTTAGCTGTTTGTTCTACATCCTGTATACCTGTGGTTAATTATTCCTGCCTAAGCTTAACACTTTCTGCTTGTCCCTATTAAATTTCATCCTTGAGGTTTTCCAGAACACTTCTGCAATCTTCCCAGAGCCTGTAGGACTCTGCCCTGCTGTCCCTCCTGCTTCCAGCACTCAAGGTGACTGCTCCACTTAGGGCCAGATCCAGGAGCGATCCTGCTGAACTGTTCAATTGCTGGAGTGCATTTGCCTGAATAGTTTTACACAGCTCTCTGCCACTCCTGCAGGTGAGTTCAGAGCCAGCCCAGCCTCCCCAGAGCTCTGTGTGGGCTCGTACCTCCTGAGGCTTCTCTCCACTGGCTGTGCTCCACTTGATCTGATAGACAACCACATCCGAGGCAGCGACAGCTTCCCACTGCAGGCGGAGGCTGCTCCCGGAGAGCTCGGTGACCTTCAGAGCGCGAGGAGCAGGGACCTTCACTGAGGGATGCACAAGGAAAGGAGCTGAAGTGCAGGCACAGACAGCACCATGTCAGAGCCAAGGTGGGGAGCAGATGGCTGGGGAGCACAACATCAACCAAACAGATGCCTGAGACCAGCCTGTCTGTCGCTTCTTCAGACCCATATGACAACAGTCATCAGGACAGACAGGGGTAAATTATTTTTAAAGCTGTAATTAAGAAAGATTATCTCATTTACGGAGAGGACACATATCACACCAGTTTTGTAAAGGGAAGAAGGCTAGGAGGGCTCTCAAGGATGCAGATGTTAGGGATACATTATGCTTTTCTTAATTTGCTTCTTTTCTTGATCCCTTCCACCTCATTTTGAGCATAACACAGTTGGACATACTCCACACACAAAGAACAGCAGCCATCTGCACTCTGTGCAAGGGTTTTGGCCACGAGCTGCTGGGGCCAGTCTTCAAAACATCCCAGTTCAGATACCCACAAACCAGCTTTGTCATCTCTTACTGAGACCAGAAGTATTTCCATTGCCTACTTACAGGTGGTGACATTGCCAGTAATTGGAAAGGAGTCCCCTTCATCGTATGTAGATCTGACACTGATGAAGTATTGGGTGAGGGAGGACAGAGGTCTCAGGACAGTGGATGTTGCAGTGCCAGGAACTTCCACCTGCAGTGGGGGAGTTGTGTGAGTATTCTATGAGGCAGGCTGAGACACTTGGGCTTGTTCAGCCTGAAGAAAAAGAGACACCTTATTGCAGCCTTTCAATATTTAAAGGGAGCTTTTAAGAAAGATGGGAACAGAATTTTTTTGCAAGGCCTGTTGCTATAGGAAAAGGGGTCCTGACTTTAAACTAAAAGAGGTAGATTCAGATGAGATATAAGGAAAACTTTTTGACAACAAATGTGGTAAAACACTAACACAGGTTACCCAGAGATGTGGTGGATGCCCCATCCCTGAAAACATTCAAGGCCACGTTGGATGGGGATCTGAGCAGCCTGATCTGGTTGAGGATGTCCCTGCTCACTGCAGGGGAGTTGGACTAGATGGTTACGTATGTCCCTTCCAACCCAAACCATCCTATGGCTCTAGAGAGCACAGCTGCAGAGAGGTCAGCATTTGGTGATAATTGCAGCAAAAGTGCCCATTTCAGAGTTAACACACTGCCAGCACACAAGCTCTCCCTGAATCATGCAGCTGAAGGACAACAGGGCATTATCCAACTTCCCAAGCTCCTTTTCCTTCCCCCAGCCCCTGAGGACTCACCTCTCCAGCGTTGCCCCCTCTGCTAGAGACATAGGTGACGTGGTGAGCCCGCACGGCCGGGGCCGCGGCCTCCCAGCTGACCCGCACGGAAGCGTGGCTGAGCTCGGAGAAGCTCAGGTACCTGGGAGGACTCAAGGCCACTGCAACAACAGTTAGTGACAGCACTCTGAGCCTTCACAGGCTGCACAATGGCAATGCCACCCGCTGCCTCCTGCTGCCCTCAGATGATCCCACCTTGAACCAAGAGGCTCATTCAACTATGCAGGCAAATATTCTCTTTATTCACTACCACACACACATCTGGGAGCTTATGAAGGGCTGCCGCAGATTTAGGTGAGGATGAGCCAGATGATTGCCTTCTCCCACCCCAGACAACAAAGACTTCAAGGAACACCTAGTTCAGGAGTCCTTTATTACCAGGGGAGCATCACTCCTTTTTCATAGCTCACCATGCAATTAGACATCCCCTTGAGGACCAATACTTGCTTCAGATCCAGCAGGAAAGAGGCCAGATGCACAATATGGGAAGCACCTCATTTCACACGTCCCTCCTGCCTTAAGTGTTTGATAACAACTCAGTAAGGAGCAGCAGCACTTACAGGTGGTTTCCTGGATGCTGGCTGGATCACTGGCATCTTCCCCATACATGGCATACACTGCCACAGAGTACCCAGTGCTGGGGGACAGCCCCTCCAGCAGCACCTCGGGCTGGGTCACCTTCACCTGCCAACAGAGAGGGGGTTTAGGGTACCCTTCAGCTCTAGGGTACCTCCCAATGCACTTAAGAGAGCAGGACCTTACAGAGGCATGGGCCAAGGACCCTTTGGTTACACTTAGGGGTCCTCTCCAATCTAGAATGGTCTTAGAATCGTAGTATCACAGAATATCCTGAGTTGGAATGGACTCACAATGATCATCAGAATCCAAGTCCTGTTCCTGAACAGGAAAACCCTATGAATCCCACCGTGTCCCTGAGAGTGTTGTCCAAATTTTCTTTGAGTTCTGTCAGGCTGCTGCTGCTGTGACCATTCACAGCCTGTTCCCTTGCCCAGCCATCCTCTGGGTAGAACCTTTTCCTAACCTCCAACCTAAACCTGCCCCGACACAGCTGCAGCTGCTCCCTCGGGTCCTGTCGCTGGTCACACAGAGCACAGAGGGGAGCTGCCCCTCCACTTCCCCTCATGAGGAAGCTGCAGACCCCAGTGATGTCTCCCCTCATTCTCCTCTTCTCCAGTCCCTTCCCTACCTGGGCAGGTGATCTCTGTCTCTCTTGCCCTTTGGGGATACACAGCACCTCCTCCTACCCTGCTCTGCAGAGCCCTGATTCTCTCACACCAAAACGCTGCTGCTCTGGGTTGGATCGGGGGGTATTCAAGAGCTGTGATCCCGCTTTTCTCAGACACACGGGAAGCTCTGGCAGGAGCGCTGCCAGCAGCCCCAGAGCAGCCGGGCTGCTGCCATCTGCTGCTAACACGGCACGGGCACCGCTCTGCTCCGCAGCCTGCTCGCTGCAGAAAGGCACCACGGGGACACTTAGGAGTCTGCACACACTGGAGCACAGTTTATAAAAAGCTGGGAACATTTTAATGCTGGTTTTGCAGACATCCCATCGGCCTGGAGCATTGCACTCTAACAGGGAGTAGGTCAGGTAACTGTGGAAATGTTTTAATATTCTGAAATACAAATTTGAGCGTCAGTCTTGCTTCAGATGTTCTGAATCTTATTAAAACCCCATTAGTATGCACTGAAAGCAGAGTATTAATTGATCTGTTTTGAAAACCATCCTGCAATTGCCTCTATTGCTGTGCATTCAGAGAGGCAATCTTAGTCAAAGAGGCAGTAAATGTTCCTCCCCACTCACTTTGTTTTTTTAAAATTCATATCCTCAGCCTACAGGTACTCTAGATAATGTGTTAAAATGCACAACGAAGCGTTCTTAGATGTTTTTAAGGATTTTCCATTCGTCAAGCATTGTTTCTTTCATCTGCAGTGTCATAGGTCTGTTTTCAGATGTCAGCCAGATCCGCCCTAACACATTTTCAGTTAACTTTTAAAGATACACACAGTCAAGATGTTTATGTACAGCCTCAAGGATACAACAATTACACTTGGGGCTGCAAGGATGTGAGTTCAGTGCCTGGGTTTCCAGGGCCCCAGGAGGCAGTCAGATCTCTCCCATGCCTTGATTTCCCACATGAAACCCTCACAGTTATAAATCACTTTGAGACAAACCATAGAAAAGAATCTTTTATGAAAGCTGTTTCTGGCAATAATTCTGATAGATTTTTTTTCTTTGACCACATGATACCAATTGCCAAATCTTAGAGCTAGCACTAAACTCAGCCCAGACAGAGAAAAAACAGTATTATCATTATTGTCACAAACTCTACCTCTGTTGTATAGTCCTCTGCTCCATCAGGGGCTGCAGAGCAGAGCACCAGGTAGTGCGTGGCTCCCTGGGCTGCTTTCCAGCTCAGCCTCAGACTGTTGTGGCTCAGCTCAGAGACACGCAGGGAACGAGGGGAAGACAAAGGCACTAAAGAGAAAAATAAGGCACAAAGGTACCTTCAGTGTATGAGGTCTGCAACAACTCAAAACCCAGGGGACACCTGGCTTTACAACAGCTACTGCACGCTGGCAGGCACCCACCCCACATCTAACACAGTCTCTACTTTACAGAGAGTTTAATTCACTCAGCGCCATGGATAAAAAACCAGCGAGGAGTTGCAATATATTTCTAGCAGGGTGTGTTACTGCCACATTCTGCTTTGCAGAATGACACAGGTGGAAAGGATCCCTGGAGGTCTCTGGCCCAACCTGCTGCTCAAAGCACAGGTTGCTCAGGGTCTTGCCTGGTTGAGTTCTGAGCACCTCCGCAGATAAAGAGAGCTGTAGATAGCCCGAACTTGGGGGGTGAGGAAATGTACAATGGCATTCTCCAGTCTGAGGTGGTCAGAGATCGAGCTCTGCTCGCCTTTCCTCAGCACCCCTCAGCACAATTCTCTCTACTCACGACCTACATGTGGAGGTGACGCCTCTCAGCCCGTCCCCCACCGCGGTGTCGTACACAGGGATCACCGACACCAGGTACTCCGTGTGCGAGGTCAGGTTGGACAGCTGCAGAGAGGACTCTGCTCCCTCTAAAACCACCTGCAAGCACAAAGGGAGGGCTGTCAGGGCAGGGAGGTGCTACTGCCCTTCAGCAATGGAACGGCTGAACTGGCCATCCCTGGCCAGTGTGGCTTCTCCGTGGCAGATCTGTGCCCAGAAACATGAAGCCCAGTTGCCCTCTCTCTGCACTTTGTGATAGCTAGCATCTCCCCAAAGCAGAGAGGTGAGAGGCAAAAAGGATTCCTGTCCTCTAAACCTGGGATCTCTGCAAGCACCGAGCACAGGACTCTAGCCACGCTCTCACTGAAATCAATGGAAATTCGTCCACGATTTGGATTTGCTTCTTTAAATCATATCCATCCCAGATATCCTTGGCTCTCTGCACCTGAGAGTCCTCTCCAAGTCAAAACACATTATTTAGGGAGGGGATAACACTGGCTAAGAGAAAAATCAGAGTCTTCTATCTTATCACCCTATTACCTCTTCACATTTACACTCATGGTGCATTTAATTTCATCTCTGGCTTAACTGATACCCCATTGCCATCCTCTTTTTGTCCACCCAAGCCTCCTTAAACTGCCAGCCACCATCTGGAAGCTGTGGTAGTCTCAGGTGTCCAGGGAAAGGTCTCTCACCTCTTTGGGTGTCCCACCCTTGGATGGATAATACACAACCCGGTATTTCTTTGGTGGTCTCAGAGGAGGGCTCCAGGCCAAGTGCATGCTCTTGGAGGTCACAGCAGATATTTTCAGGTCAGTTGGGCTGATCTGGGGACCCGTGTTGGCAGGGTTATCTTTCACAGCGCTGCCTAGGAATTAAAAGCACAGTT
This sequence comes from Corvus moneduloides, assembly GCF_009650955.1. Classification (NCBI taxonomy): domain Eukaryota; kingdom Metazoa; phylum Chordata; class Aves; order Passeriformes; family Corvidae; genus Corvus; species Corvus moneduloides. The sequence continues at coordinate 9,126,499 of NC_045492.1, forward strand.
ATTTTCTTATATTCACACTTCTCATGCCAAATGTACTTTCCAGCTCATAAACATGAGTGACATTTTTCAAACCAAGTTGCAGTCTCCTTCCCTATAGAGTATAGAAACTGTTCCAGACTGCTCTGAAATAAATATTTTAAAACTGGCTGTACAGAGAACATAAATACTCCATAGAGAACAGGCTGTGTATTTTGCTGGGTGCTGCAAATAATTCTTCAACACAAGTCTGCGTTCCTTAATCTCAAAAATTTGCCAAAATTAACAAGCAAAAATTACTTTGGTTTCTTTTTGGACAAGCCCATTTTTCTTCAGCCTAACCTTCACCTTTGTAAAATGTCTAATTATGCCAAATACAAATCAATAAGAATAAATGAATTTATTAATACGAATCTCCAGAGCATTAAATGAAAGTATGCTTGAAATTTAGACTTTCCCATTCTGCTTAGGTCAATCTTAGAGCAGAAAGAGGTGGAAATATGTACACAATATTTCTCTTGAGGATCTAAGTTAACATCTGGAGTGGTTCTTCATGCTCTTCATCATGCAAGCTGTTCCCAGCAAAGGAAAGAAATGGCTGCTTGATTTTAACTTGTTGGAGATCCAATATTAAAAGTTTTGTGGAGAAAAAACTAATATGTTTAGGTGCTTTATTATTTCCTCACCCTACCTCCACATTTACTCCATAGACTTTCCCTAGTATATTTTCCTATTAGTTCTCCTGCTTTTTCTGCCTCGTTGGAAGAAACTCGGAAAAGAAGATGGTTACAACACATTTATCACACCATATATAAAGGAAGAGGGAAAGGAAGCTCCTTTTCCATATAGTGGTTATTATTGTCTTGAGGGGATTTTATCCACCAAGAAGAAGGGGGATGGTGAGCAGCAGGAAGCTCTCACCAAGGAGGTCCCACATCACCTGTGGTTTCCTTGTGGCTCCTCTCCTTGATCCTGGTGCACAGGACCCGTGTGAGTTTGCTGACCAGGGAGCTGAGCAGGGGGAAGTCCAGCACGTTGTACACGGTGAGCTCCAGCGGCTCCGAGGCCACTTGCCTCAGCTCCGCCTCGTCCGCGTTCTTCACCCCTGCGACCAGAGAACGAGGCTGAGAACCTCCCCAGACAGGAGCAGAGGGACTCCCCAGAGGTGGGTTTACCATCACCCTGCTCTCCAAGAACAGCCTCCCAGTTGTCCCAGTGGCAGAGTGGTGTCTTAGTGGCCCTGAGCTTTCCTGCAGCAACCACCTCAGCCCAGCCTGGGAAGAGCTTTCAGCTCAGAAGGCCTTTAGCAACCTGGAGACAGTCTGGTGAATCCTCCTTCTGTCCTCCTGCCTCCTCACCACTTGCAGGCTTTGCTATCAGGAAGGGAGGTATTTTTCAACCTGAGAGGCTGTTGGCATAAACGGATGAGGGACTGAATGAACAAACAACCATTTTATATTTATGAGGTGCTAGCACTCCCCACAGAGAGCCTGTTGTTCATCAGAACATCACTCTGCATCCCACAGAGTCAGGGACGAGCAAAAAGCAGCCCATTTGTATAACAGAACTTCTCCATCACAGAGCATCCTCTATCCCCATCCTTCAGCTCCCCATCCTCATTAACTCTCTGCAGACCAAGCTCCACACTACAACTCATTTTGCTTCCCAGAGCTAGGTTCAGGGTTCCCTACCACTGTCCAAGGAGGCTCAGCAGCTCTCCTCACTCCATAAAAGCCACTTACCCACATAACCCTATGCAATAAACGCTCGCTTGCATGTTCCCAACACAGCTTAGCACAAACTTTTGGAGACTGCAATTTCAGGAGAGTTTTTATGTAACTTTATTGCTCATGTATCAGTCTCTAGCAGACCTTGTGGTCATCAAGGCCGGAGCTGCTCAAGGCCATTTTGTGTCTTGGTGTTGCTGCTGGACAGTGAAGAGCAGATAATGCTGTTATTTAGAGAAATGGGAAGTTGTGAGAGGCAGTAATAATACAGGAGGTCTCCTGCCATCCCCAATACAACATTCTCTTGCCTAATTCCACAGCTGAGAATATTGTTCTCATGGCACAGGTCCCTGAGGCTCCCAAAGGTCTTTAGGTGGGAGGTGTGACATCTCCCACGTGAATGCTTTTCCTAAAAAAAAATATATTCTTTGAAAACACTGCCTGTGCTGAATAAATGAGTTAACTTTCCTCTTAGCCTTAATGTAATGAGGTCTCATCCACTACTTCAGTTTTACAGCCTTAGGATCCTTCTTTCAAAGTTGAGGGAACATAATCTTCAATTTAAAGATGACCAAAAATAGGTTGGCTTTGTCCTACAGATTATCAATGGCTGTGATCTTACCGATGGCAAATATCTCTATGCCCAGGTTTTTCAAGGTCTGAGCAGCCAGGCTGGCATCATCCTGGGATTTCCCATCAGTCAGGAGGATTACCAACTTCTCAGCCTCCAGCCGGGCACCAGCATCTGGTTTCAGATTCTGCTCCAGGACGTGGGTCAGTGCTAGACCTGGGGAAGAGCAGAGATGGAGGATGTGCCACAGCCCTCCGAACAACCCCAATGCCTTTACTCTTTTTTCTGCTCCCCAGCAGCCACAGCCCCACAGAGCACATTGTCCCATGGGAACAGCTTCCCCCACTGTGGCTGCAAGGGCTGTTTAGAGCCCTGTAAGGTGGAGTTACCTGTAAAGGTGTTGCCACCCTTGTATCGCAAATTCCTCACGGCCTCCAGCACCTGTTCCCTCGTGGAGTAAGCGCTCAGATCCCACTCCGTGCGGGGGTCACTGCTGTACTGGGACAGCCCTGGGAAAAACAGGAGCTATGGGCATCCAGCCAGCCCAGGTGAGCTGCAGGAGACCCACTCTGGGACCGGTCTCACGATTGCCAGGAAGGATGACACAAAATAATGAAAGGGACTGAGGGTGAGTAGATGAGGCTTCTAACTCCACTTCTCTGTGTGGTTCTGAGAAAATAGCATGAAGCTGAGTCAGGGGAGGTTTAGGTTGGACATTAGGAAAAGGTTCTTCCCCCAGAGGGTGGTTGGGCACTGAACAGGCTCCCCAGCGCAGTGGTCACAGTCCCAGGCCTCACAGAGCTCCAGGAGCATTTGGACAATGCTCTCATGCCCAGGGTGGGATTCTCAGGGTGTTCTGTGCAGGGCCAGGACTTGGACCCGATGATCCTTGTGGGTCCCTTCCAACTCAGGATATTCCCTGATTTTAAGGTCCTGCCATGCAGGCGGCAAAGCGATGCCTCAGACCCCACGGGGTACAGGGGTACACACCCCTCTCATGATCATCTCATGATGATCAGAGGTGTTTGATAAGGTGTCAAAGTTAATCAGGGTCAAACAATCAGTTTCAAGGGCTGAGAGAGATTTACATCATCCTATTTCATGTACAGCCCGGCTGTCAGTAGCATTCAGAGCTGGAAGCAGCCCCATTCCAAGCTGAATTCACAGCAGCCCCAGTGTGGCATTGCCACTGCACACAGTGCATTGGTGGCTGAGCACCTCGTCACAGATGGTAGCAAATCCCAAAAGTATCTCAGCATCACCACCCAAGCTGGTGCTGCCCAAAGACAGCACTTCTGTTCACTGTGCAGATATTTTTCACAGCCACTAGAGGCCAGAGCTTGCTACCAGATGGGAAAAGCTTCCAAGAGCAGCTCTAGGACCACATCCTAAAGGAATAAGAGCTCCCAAGAGGAGCACATAGCAAGAGACCAAGGCCCCTTCAAACATCAACATCCTAAGGTCAGGAAACAGGAGCATGTCCTACCTACTCTTATCTTGTCTTCTGCAATACTGAATGGGGAAATCAGATTGCTCAGGAACTCCTTAATGAGCTTGAAATTGTTGCGTCCAATGCTCCAGGACCCATCCACAAGCAGGACAATATCAGTCATTGCAGGTGTGTCACACTGAAACTGGGAGCCTGCAGGGGAAAGGTTTGATACTGAGAGAACCAATTGTAAGGAGGAAACCCGCTTCAGTTTTAAGCTAAAAAGCAAATCTGCTGTGCAGGGCCTTGTCTGGATGGTGGAATAGACCATCTGCCAGTCTGGCACATGCCAGCATCTCGTGAAAACCACAGAGCCAAGCATAACCCATGTCAGCACCAAGAAACGGAGTGGTGTGGAGCTGCACCTCTGCAAAGAAGGGGTTAATGCTCTCAAGAAGCGTGTGCTAACCCAAGCACTGCCCTCTGCAAGCTGTCAGCTCCATTCCATCTCAGCCCCAGCCCAGTGCTTCCTTTTATCTAGCCTAAGTCTCCAAGAATTGCAGGTGATTGCTTAATTCCATTCCATCACGAGATCCCCTGTGGGCTACAATTATTTCATGGCTTTATATTAAATCCAATCTCCCCGTAAAAACCTGCTGGCACCATGGATACTCCAGCCCTGCCTTCGTCCCCACCCCAGGCCTTCAGCTTAGCAGAGGATAAGATACAGCATGTTGCTAATTGAATGCATCTTCCTGGAGTATTTCTCAGATTTTGCATCTTTGGTGGAGGGGAAACAGATTATCCCATTAAGATTTATTTATCAGGCTCCAAAGGGGCCTGTCTCTTATCACAGACACAGATTCTCTGGCCCATCCCATTCGCACCATTTCAGCCAAGCTGGGAGCCATCTCAGTCTCAACTGAATCTGAAGGATCCTCATGGATCAGTTATCTGTGAAACACGAAGAACAAGCCTAGAAGGAGGAGCAGGCTGGGTAACAAACATCCCTAGTGTTTGGAAAGGAAACACCTTGGAAAGGTCCATGGCTGGGGGTGCTCTGCTGAAGAACACAAATGCCTACACGAATCTGCCAGAAGCAGGGGGAGATGACAACATTGAAGAGAGAATAGTGCCAAATCAATTAAAATCAATAAATTAAATCATCTGGAAGGAATTTTTGGCCTAACTCCAGCTTTCCTTAGAATTCATGTTGTTCTACAGAACTCCAAATTTCTCCAGTGAGCTCTGACAGCTCCCAAAGCATGACCTAGTGATTGGAAGCACAACCAGCAGCACTGTACTCTGGGGGGGCAGAGGGTGGGGTGGAAAGCTTGAATTCAGTGTGTGTTAGGGAAAAGAGCAGGGAAGAAGGAGCAAGACATGTTTGAACCCCTTCTCACCTCGCCTCAGTGAATCCTTTGGGGGTTTTTCTTTTCCTGGAGACTCTCGCTCTGTGTTTTCAGGAGTACGCGGGGATGGTTTTGGGGTTATTGATGTTGTTTCTGTCACGCTGGCCTCCACACTCGGCTGGTTTCTTGTCGTTTCTCCGGAGCTCTTTGGCTGAATCCCCTTCTGCCTTTTCTTTTCAGCTCTGTCCTTTGCTGTGCTCCAAATAAAAAAATTCCATTGTCCCTAACTGTGTTATCCCCACGGAACCCCACTTCTCAGCTGATTTGAGCCACACTTGACACAGGTGTAAGGACCTCAGAGAGGGTAAAATTCCTACAGATTTATGCAAATAGGTGCATAGACTGACACCACCTTCATTCACACCTCTCTGAGAGGGCTGCACGTGTGCTCAGGAGTTAACGTTAGTAACGGATCACATCAGCAAGTTTGTCCCTCCCATTATCCTTGATGATGAAAAACAATGAATGTTTGTAAAATATAAACCAGGGAAAACATCCCAAGGGACTTCATACCAGTTGCTCTCCAGAGCTCAGCAATCTGTGGCTCACAAACACCCAAGACTTTTTGGATAATGGCCATGATGGATCTTTCTTCCATCAGCAGGTGTAATTCCCTTTTGAGCTCGTGGAAACATGAGACTCTGTAGTTACATACAGTCCTCAGCCAGGGAGGTTGAGGAAATCCTTCTTGTAGAGCACCGGCAGCCAGCCTTGGAACACAGAGCTTAGGGGGAAAAGCACCATTAGCCGCAGTGCTTAGGGAGCAGCTTGTTCTCCAAGGATCCACATTCAGTTGAAGGATAAGTTTGCATCTGCTGAATTTGGATGCTTGGATGTGCATTGTCAGCTTGGCTGGAATGAGGGGCAAATATTTTTAAGTGTTTTACTGTGTTCCTGTAGCTAAGAATTGTATGCAAAGGATGAGACCAGGCTAGCAAGTTTCACTGACAGAATATATCTGATGAAGGAAGGTTGCAGGGAGAAAGTGGGAATGGTTTTAAGGACAGCTGTGTGCTCCAGCCATGGCAGCACGGCACAGTCCGTGGCTCAAAATCAATCCCATGTGACTCCAGAATGGTGACAGCACCCACCTGTCTGGGACAGAGCAGTGTTCAGGGGTGGTGGGGTGGCCTCTGCCACCCAACTGTGCTCAGCTGCTGAGCTCCCCGAGGAGGTGAGGTTCTTTCCTGATGCAGTTCCTGCATTCCTTCGGTTATTTCTAGTCTGGGATGCATTTTTGAGTTCCTCTACTGTAGGAAGACCAAAAACAGAGAAACTGCCCATCTAGAGAGGCCTGTGAGCCACAGTCCCTCCCTCATCCCCTGAATCTTCCCGATCTCCCTTTCCAGCCTTCCAACCAAAACAGTACCAGGCTCTGTGATTGCCAAAGAGTCTGCAGGGTGTGTGCCAGAGGATGAGCTCTGTGCAGCCACATCCCCAGGAGCCTCAGGAGCTCTGAGTGGTAAAATTTAGCCCTTTCCACTTACTCACAAATTTCCTCTTGGCAAACAGGGCTTCCTGGGAGCCGTTGAGCACATAGACCTGCAGGGTGTATTCCTTGGTGGGGCTCAGCCCTCCCACCGTGGCTTTGGAAGTCTTGGTTTTCAGCATGACTTCTTGCTCCGAGTCCCCTGAGGTGGGATGAAACCACAGTTCAGAGCCTGTCAGAGCTTAAAGTTAAGCTGACAGTAGCAAAAGCAGCACCGAAATGCAGGGAATGTCTGCCTAGGGACCGCAGTCAGCTCCTATTTATTCTTTAAATTTTGAGGAGCTCCGATTTTTACTCTTTTTCTCAATGTAGAGTGGAGAAGATAGAGGTGGGGTTTTTAAAGTCCCTGATATGTGCCCAAATTAGGAAATTACTTCCCACCCAGTATTAGTGCAACTCTCACCAGCTTCCCAAGGAGCTGTTGAGTAAAAAGCTGGTGTTCAGAGTGTAAAGACTGGCAACTGCTGAATGAAGACACCCAACTGATTGAGGTTATATGTGACAAAATGAGGAAGTGACTCGATGTCTCTGGAGGTTACCACTGGCACTTGGGACTCATCTTACTTATCCCAGCTGTGCTGTCTCTGCCCCATCTCTGTGCAAGGGCAGCTGCTGCCTGCAGGAGACAGCTCATTTCTGGGGCTGGCACTGCCTCCAGACCCCTCCACAGCCATGTCCCAGGCTGTTGGACCCTGTTCTGGAATGCCTTGACCAGCCAAGAACTGGGCACTTCTGTGTTGGCAGGGCAGCGAGCAGATAGAGTGAGGCAGCGATTGCTCCAGAGAGAGGCACAGCAGCTCCCTAAACCCCTCTGACCAGGAAAGGTCTGCAAGCTTGAAATTATGGAGATGGATCTGTTTCTGACCCAACCATCCCCGTGCCCCTGCCTAAGGCTGGAAACTCCCCAGCCTAAGAGGGAAAGCCTCAGGCATGTGCTAGGAGGCCGGTGGGGATTCCCTGCATTCCCGGGATGCTCATCAATCTCTGCTGAGCTGAGGCTCAGGGGAGGAGCAGGGCAGGGAAGGAATGGGAAACCTCCTGCTCCAGCTTGGGAAACAGGTGGGGGCTGAGCTAAAAGCGGGCGGATGATCACAGGAGCTGCCGCCCGCACTCCTGCCTGGCAGCTCCCTTTTCCGGCTCACTGGGAAAGCAGCAGCGACTGGAAACCGAATGCCAGCCTCGACTAAGGATGCCTGCAGCCCCTCCTCCCCACTACGGGACATCGTGTCCTTCCAACACCACCAGGTTCAACATCTGAAGTCAGGGAGTAGGGGTAGGGAGCAAGAGGGATGAGTCTCCCCACACAAATAGGGTCGAAGTCTTCCCATTCCATGTGTCTGCAGGTGGTGGGAGAGCTGGGAGCTCCCATAGAAGAGCCAGGCAATGAACCTTTTTCATATTTGTCTCACAGAGTCCTGAAGAACAGCATTTCTGGCTAAACCTTTCTCCTGGGATGAACAGAGCTGAATTTCATCTCTTTCCTGTGAATGAGTGATAAAGGGACTGTGCCTGCACTGAGTGGCGCTACAGACTGCTCCCACTGTGGCCAGCAAGGCTCCTTGTCCATACTGCATGTACAGCCCAGTGAAATCAGCACCTGGAACCAGAACAGGATAAGTCCCTCTGCCTTGTCTCTATTCCCTTAAGGTCTAAATAATGCTCATGCTTAGGTCCTGTTGGCCACCAGACGGAAGGTAGAGCTCAGTCCCTCCCTCTCACACAAATCTCTGCTGGGTCTGATGTCCAGGGTGTCAGCACATACCTGCCATGGGCTTTACCCGAACTTTGTAGCCACTGATGTTCCCTTCAGTCTCTTTCCACTTCATCTGGAGCCTGTCTTCTGAGAGGACAGTGAGTTTCAGCCGGCCTGACCCTGGGGAGGAGGAGATATGTCCGTGCTGTTACGGTGCAATTCCTCCCACAAAACCTATGTGTGCTGTCTCCTCTAAGGATGCAGGAACAGCTGCAGTACAAAGGGAACCTTCACCATCCCAGGCAAGTCCTCAGCATCCCCTGGGGTTGCATGGCAGCTCCTGCAGTCCCCTTGCACCTCTGCAGGCCTGGAGCCTCCCATGCAAAGAGCAGTTTCTCAGGTACTCATTTTATACCCCTGCAGAAAGGCAAAGCAGCCTCCCACAGAGGTGAGGGCTTTCTCTGCACCCTTCATGTCTTGAAGGGCTCTTCCAGGAGCTTTCATGCTGAATGTTTTTGTACAGCAAGAGTGTTCAGTGCAAACGTGAAATGGGAGGGCAGCAAACACGTAAATGGGCTCAGCAAGGCTCTTCAATAGGCTTGGGCTGCTGAAAAATACAGAAATTCCCCAGGTGATGGATCCCACACTTCTGCAAAGATCATTTCAGAGGCAGCTCCAAGGACCAACTGGGTTTAGAAAGAACAGAAAGAAAAAAAAAAAAAAAGGAAAGAAAAACCTGATAAAGTGTAAATAACAGCTCCTGGCAGGACCATAACTCATGGGCACCAGCTTCTATCAGTTTGCTGCAGGGAGCTGCAAACTAAATGACAAATCCTGAGGAAAAAAATAGTATCAGACAAGGAGGTAAAGAGAAGAAAGAGCACATTCCCTTATCATCTCCAGATTTCACAGCTATCTGTTAACCCCAGCTAGAGGTTGGAGCTCATGTGTCACTCCTTGAATCCATGATTCCTGTCGTACAAACGTCACCATATGAAACTTTTTCACTTGGCTGGATGCAGGATGGCAACTCAGCAGATTTCTCTCCCTTCCTTCTGACACCGTGCCCAGAGCTGCCTTTCCAGCAGGATGCCCTAATTTGCAGTGAGTGAGCACACTATAAACATCTGCACCCAAGTGTTCCCCTCACTTGCAGCTGTTACCAATCTCTTTCCCTTTACAATTACTCACAAAAAAAAAAAAGCTTAGGCTGACCTGGAGTTTCTGGTCAGTGCTGCCAAACTGCCACCCAGGGCTCCTCAAGTCCCTGCTCTGGTCTTGCATGATGCCCAGACACCTCCTGACATCCCTGCCATGATGTCACCACCCAGGAAAGCAGTGAGAGCTGGCAGTGAGGTCTTGCTTGCCTCAGCTCAACATCTGTGCCTTAACCTTTCCTTGCAGAGACTTCCTGCAAGCTGCCCAACAAGCAGACAACTATTTGGGGAAACAAAGGGCAGATTCACATCTCACCCCAGGCAAATCTGAAGAGGAAGAAAGAAAACAGGGGAAAGAGGGGTGAAGGGCAAAAAGCAAATCCCAAAATCATGCCTAAGAGAAATGGTCGAAGATCATGAAACAATGAGGGGAATTCAGAGCTAGATTAAACATGGAGTTTTCTTCTTTTGGCCAAGTGTGGTCCAGCTCCTTGGGCATCACTCTAGGAGCCCAGAAGCTAAAAAGACAAGAATGTCCCCAGACATACCAGAAAGGACATCATCCTCTAAAGCACCATTATGTGCTGGATGCAAATGATCCCCAGTGCCATGAAAGCTCCACTGTTTCCTTGCCCTTCGTTAGATGTGCACTATTCGATGCTGTAACCTTGCTCTCCAGCTGACAGGGAGTTAAGACCAGGCTTAAGTGCAGCAGTGTGGAAGATACACAGCAGGGAGACACATCTGTCCCAGCCCTGCAGTGCCATCACCTTCTAGAAACCTTTGTGCTCTTCCACACAACGTTCAAGCATAACATTAAGGTGGTTCTTCCACATCAGAAAGGCTGTGCTGAGGTGCTGTAGGTAATTTCTGGTCTCTCTGGGGAGCAGGATGATACAGGAGGAATCACCTCCTGCTTTCTCACCCAGATGTTGCACCACATCTCATCATATACACCCAAAGCAGCAGGAAGGTGCCGTGACTAAAGAAGTAACACCCTTTTTCTTCCTATTTCTCAGGCTCCCACTGATCACATAACCCCCTCATTGCTTGCACAGGCTGAAATGCATCCCTGGTGCAAGGGAGTGGCTGGACTGCTGCCAGAGATGAGGACATGCCTGGCAGAGTGGGGAGGGATAGAGAGCCTCTCCCCAGATGGGCCCCCTGATCCCTCATCTCTCTTCATGCATGGGAAAGGCTGTTTGGAGCTTCACCAACAGACACCAGAGCACAGCAGCCCCCTGAAATCCAGCCTGCCTTTGGGAATGTCCCTCACAGTGGTGCCACTGCCAACGGGAAGGGCTGGGTTATCCCAGGGGACAGACAAGGGAACAGCCCCACAAGGGCAGGCAGGCTCCTTACCTTGGCCCACTCGTCCCCAGACATGGCTCATCACAGGTAGGCAGGCAAGGAAGAACCAAGTGTGAATCAGCATTGTGACCAGGACCTACAAGAGGGCAAATGTCAGGAGGGAGAAGTAAAAGTTATATTTCATCACATCTAAACCCAGTTTTTTGCAGATCTCAGTTAAGCCACCACAACCTGGGATCTGCAGCTCAAGGTATCATTGATGGCACTGAAAGGGTGGGTGGAGAAGAACACACAGATTTTCCTGCAATTCCTACATATTATTTTATCTTTTTGGTTCTCCAATACAGCTGTTCAGTGCCTTGGACTAAACTGTGTTTATAAACCTGGTGGGGAACACTCCTCTCAGCCTGCTTGGGGCTGGGGCTGGGCACTGCTCTCTGGGCAGGACAATCTCAGCAGCGGAACTCAAAGCCATGGGTTCTGCTCTGATCGTGGAAATGAGCAACACTGGCAAATGACTGGACAGACAGATTCCAGAATAACTTCTGGTTTAAATTGTACAGAAGTAATTATTTCTGATTATCATGACCAAGATCATTACAGGTGTACAGACAGCACGTTTCTCATGTCCCTGCCATGCATACACCGATCTTAAGATGAAAAGCATCAAGAGGAACAGCCAGGCTCCTCAAACCACTGATTTAATGACCTCAGTTGCTGTGATAAAGGAATTTTGTAGCAGGAGGGATCCACAGACCCGGTGGAGTTTGTATGTGAACAGTTTAAAAAGAAAGGGTTTATTTCTTACTTCATTCCCAAGAAGTTGCATTCAGGACTTGCTGGAACAGATTTGCTTTAACTGAACAGACTGAAAGCAGTGGCAGTTACAGGGTTAGCCATGGCAGAGGATCAATGTGACTCAGAAATAACCTCTGCAGCGTGGCCAAAGCTGACTGACCGAGGATAGCCAGCCTCAGCCCACAGACCTCAAGCACCTGCAGCTGGCTTTGCTGGCCTGAATTTCAGTGCTCTTCAGTTTGGGTGAGGAATTTCACGTCAGCAGAAAGTCACCCTGATGGAAACAGTGCCATCCCCTCATGTGGGTCTCAACAAACTGGGTTTTAAGCGCACATTGTTGGCCTTTTGTCATCTCTGTGCTCCACATTTCAGCCTCACTGCTTCTGGCAGAACCAGCCCTGCCTCCTGCAGTGACATTTCACTTCTATTCACTTCGATGGACAGGTATGCAGAGGCTCCTGGCAAATGCCTGTTTCCCTTCAAAAACAGCAGCTTTGTAGCAATTTCAAGGAAAAATAAATATGCACGAGTGACCCAGGCATGATCTGTTTAAATCAGATCTAAATTGCTGGAAGAATGAACGGAAAAACATGCAAGTTGTAACAGGGAGTTGTTAACCACCCTTCCCTGTCTGTGATTTTTTTTTTTTTGATTGAAGATGAACCGAACAACTGCAGTGTAACTGAAGCCTTTAGCCATGGGAAGCACTTGCTTTATATTTCCAGCTAATAAAATGAGGTCATTGTTTATAAAAAACAGCAAACATTTTACAGGTGGGTTTCAGGGCTCTGACTGTCACCTCCAGGGAAGCAGAGCCTGCCCTGGCTGCAGAGGTGCATGTTCCAAACAGCAGCAAAAAGTCGGCTTTTTTCAGATTCCTTGAACTAAGAAACAGAGTGGCAGAGAGCAGGGGGAAGGTTCTGGCTTCTCTGAAAACACCTCTTACAGAATTTTCCATTCTCCTGATTTGCTTTAACTGGGCATAAGGATTATTCTCTTTCAGAAGTGGAAAAGAATTAATTTAGAGTTCTGGAAGTTGTGAAAGGAAGAATTACGGAAGAACTGATCTGTTCAGGTGAGAAGAAAAGCAATAGATCATGTCAAATAGGCCACGATGGTAACTGAGTGTGGGAAGGCAGGCAGGAGGGATCTTCTGAGACTCACAAACAACAGCAACAGGTTAAATAGCAGTGCAGGGCAGGAAGGCTTGGACATCAGGAAAACCTCAAATAGCAGAAGGTTCTGATTGCAAAATTCTTGTCTGATACCTCACAGAGGAGCTTTGTAAAGCTTACTATAAAGATTACAGAAACAGCAAAACAAAGGGATTTTTCAGCAACAGAATATTCTGGGGTTTCCCTTTCCAATCTCTCTCCCTTTATTTTCCTCTGGATTAGCCTCAGCTGAACACATGAACATGTTAAGTGTGAAATTTAAGTTATACCCATTCTGTATTCCAGAGAAAAACCAGTCCGGGTTTTCCCCCATTCCGTACTCCAGGGAAAATCCAGTCCGGGTTTTCACAAGAGTCCATTCCGTACTCCGGGAAAAATCCAGTCCGGGTTTTCACCCATTCCACACTCCAGGAAAAGTCGCGTCCGGGTTTTTTCCCCATTCCGTACTCCAGGAAAATTCCAGTCCGGGTTTTTTCCCCATTCCGTACTCCAGGAAAAATCCCGTCCGGGTTTTTCCCCAGCCTGCATCCCGGATGGAATTGTCCCATTTTTTTCATGGCTCCCCGTGTCCGACAGGAGCCGGGGTGTGCTGAGCTGCACCCTCCACCCCACACTGCAGCACTGGAACTTTCTCCAAGAAAATTCAGAGGTGCCATCCTGAGAGAAAACACAACCCAGCAACAAACAGAGCAGCACCTCACTTTTAATGTAGCAAATATACGGTACCTTTGAATTACAAGGTCACTTTCCCATGGAATTACTAGCAAAAATATCCACAAAAAGTTCAAATAAATAAGAACACATGAATACCAACATCAAAAGCTGGGCTGCAAATCCTCAGTTAATCAAATTCAGTCCTTCCAGCGTGGTCTGTTTATTTTTCAGATGAAAAACCACTAATGCAATGGGAGCAACAAAGGCTCAATATCTTTAAAATAAGGCAAAAAATTAATATATTCTAGGCAATTTCATACTGTAGAAATTTAAGTATAATATCAGTTCCAAAAAAAGCACATACTGGCTGAAAAAACTGTCAAAATTCTCTCAGAATTCTGACAAGATCCTGTAAATAGCAAATACAAGGTAACAGTTACCTCAAACAACAATGAATGAAACACAGAAAGGACATGAACAGCGACGGGATTAGGGCAGATTTCAGCAGTCTGGAGTCAAACAGGACAGTTTAGCCCAATGAAATCAGCACAAGCCTCCTCACAGCATTATTCTGCTGTATCCAACTGAAAACACGGTGGGAGACGGTGCAGGGCAGGTAAAACTTTAACTGCCCTCAGTATGAGATGCAAGCAATGGAGAAAAAAGGAACATGTCAAGAGAAAAACAGTATTGCTTTAGATTTCTTCATGTGATGCACTAAAAATACATTAGCATTACTAAGGAAAACAGTTTATACATATTGGAGTAAATTCTGTTTCTTCACATCTTCTAACAAGGTCACTTCACTGAATTCACTTTTGCCATTTTGTAATGCCACCAAAGTGCTCTTGATTTCCTTGAAATTTCTGTGCAACTCTCCTGACAAACAGGATGCCAAGCTCCGGCAAAAGCACTGGTCTGTGTGTGATCTTTTCCCGTTAACCAGGGTTATATGGGATCTGAAGTCCAGAAAAATCAACTCCTCCAGCCTGCACCGATCTGGGCTTACTGCAGGCTCTGATTCAGGCAGGAGCTTCCACCCTGATGCATCAGTAAGGATCAGTTCAGTCTTATCATAGAACCACAGGCTGGTTTGGGCTGGAAGGGACCTTAAAGCTCATCCCATTCCACCCCCTGCCACAGGCAGAGACACCTTCCACCAGCCCTGTCCAACCTGGCCTTGGACACTTCCAGGGATGAGGCAGCCGCAGCTTCTCTGGGCACCCTGTGCCAGGGCCTCCCCACCCTCACAGTAATCCTGGTTTTAACACAGATTGGGCACAGTTGGACCCCAGGGTGTGGATCTTTACTGTGATTTTAAAGCAAGAAACAGGGACTTCATCTCTTCTGCCTGCTCAGAGGCAAACCCATCGCCATTCTGCCTCTTCTCCAACATTCATTTTCCTGCCTGTAAATCAGGAATAACAAATGCACCTGTCTGAAGTGGTGGAAAACACATTTCTAGAGGAGCTCCCTCTCCACAACTCGCCTGCCACATGCCAAGCCCCCACCCCAGGACTCTGTGGTCCCTCCCCATCCATTTCTGCCATCAGTGGTGCCACCAGCCAGCCAGGCTGAGTGTGGACCCTGGGACTGAGGGGACCACAGTGACAGCAGCCTGCTGGCAGGCAGGGAGCCCGCAGCACACTGATGCCTCTCCCCTGTTACTCACCCCCAGGGAAGGAATTTGGAGGCAGCAACATATGGAGCATGTGGTGAGTATTTCCAGGGCCTGGAAAATAAATGTGTGTCGGGAACACACCCCTTTCCACTTGCTCCAGCTGTGTGCTTGGAGGGGATTTGGAGGTTAAGGCAGTCAGAGATCCCCTTTTTTGTACAGGAAATCTTACATGTTGTCACGTTAGTTAAAGGGAAAAAAATGCCTGCCACATATTTAAATCAGCACAACTAAAGGTGAGGATTTGGAGGCACTGTGAATTATTTCCATCCTCCACAGCCACAGTTTGGGGACATTTCCTCATGCCAGAGGTCATCACTGTCTCTGCACAGAAGTGCTGGCAGAAGCAATGTCACCTCGTGTCCCGCTCCCTGCTGGACACATGAGCAGCACCAGGGGCAGCCCTGCAGAAGAGACAGGGACCTGCCCGAGGCAGCCAACTGCAGGGAATAAATCTGTTCCACATTCCCCGAGTGCTTTGCTGGTTAAAGGACCTAAAACGGACTAAAAAACCCCAATTCATCAACCCCCTTCTGTTCTCTCCTGGAAAGTTCCTCTATTTCAGTTCCACTATTGAACAAAAGGTCTCAAACATCACAGCACCAGACTCAAAACAGGTACAATTGCACTCCCAGGCTGAGCTTTTGCAGCTCCCCCAGCCTATCAGGCTGAACCCACCCACTCATCCAGGTGGGAAAATCCCACACTGGTAGCAAACCCTTCCAAGTACGCTCTGGCAGCAATATCCTGCAGTTTTGGACAATTAACCACAAAATAGAAGGCAAAAAAAAAAAAAAAAAAAAAAAAAATCAAACCAACAAAAAAAAGTGCATTCCTCACAGCCCCGAAAGAGTTGCCAAGGCAGTCCTGGCAGTATTTAGACTGACTGACTGTCAGGGAATGCGTCTTGAAGCCACTTCACCATAAGAGGATGGGACCGGTCACCCCTGCCCGGCGCTGCACCAATTCCAAGCTTCCCAGAGAGCAAAACCTTACAGAAATTCCCTGCTTGGGATACCCACACGTGCCCCAAAACAGCACAGCCCCTCCTCGGCATCGCTGCAAACCCAGCCCCGAAGGCGAACGCGGCACCGACCTCTCGGAGCGGCGCGGCTTCCCCTGGAGTCAGCCGGGACGGGCGGCGGGTCCGGCTACATTCTGGAGCTGTGGGACAAGCTGCCCTGGCGCCTCATCTGCTCCTCGGCGTGATTAAAGATTTCAATTCCCAGACGTCAGGAGGGATAAGGAAGGGGAGGGAGAACAGAGGGAGAGGGATGGGATTCCCCCACCTCCCTCTCCACATGCACGGCTTGGCCCCTTCCCGCGGCCAAATAAAGCATGAAAAGCAAGAGGCTGCTTCTATGGGCAGCAGTAAACAGCTTTTAGGGGCTTTGCTAATGAAATAAAATAAAATCTCTGCCTGGGAGGCTGCACGCTGATTTCCTAGAACGCAGCAACAAGTCCTGGCTTCCGCCCACCCTCAGACTCCCCGGGATGAAGTCAGTCCAGGCTCACTCACATCCCATTAAATAGTTTTGAGAGCCCAGCATGTGCACTGAAGGGGGGTTGTGTTTCGTTTGCTTAAGGAAATTAAGCACATCTGTAAGTTTTGCAGGCCCAGAGGCTGAATCATGAACTGGAGCTCGATGGTGCTGCGGGCTCCCCAGCTGTAGGATCCAGCTCTGAGCTCCTCCGGGATGAGATCCTCAGCACCAGGAGCACCTGGGAGAGACACCCAGCTCCCTGCCAAAACTTATTTTGGACAGATTTGGTCCTCATTGCCAGGAGGGAATGACTGACAGTGACATTTCTCATTACAGACAGAGGCCAGATTTTCAGCTGCATCTGTAGGGACTGTCAGCATCAGTCTCCCCCTGCAACTGAGCAAAGTTTAAGATGCATTGCCATTCAGCAGGAAACAGGGACACCTTTGGAAGTTTCAAGTTAAATGGGAAAGAAAATATCACACTTTTCAAAGTATTTTGCACAATAAACAAACATTTGTTAGTTCTTTGCAGTTTTGTTTTATAATCTTGTAAGCACTTAAAAGCATCACAATATACAGACCAAAGAATAACACCAAAACGAAGCACTTAAATGATAGAATTACGGAAGGATTTGGTTTGGAAGGGACATAACTGAGCATATTATTCCACCCCCTGCCATGGGCAGGGACACCTTCCACTATCCCAGATTGCTCCAAGCCTCGTCTAACCCAGCCTTGAACACTTCCAGGGATGGGGCAGCCACAGCTTCCCTGAGCAAAAAGTGGGCAACAAATCTTAATAAAACAAAGCATAAAGCATTTGGTACCCCACGGAGAGAGGGTTGTCACTGCCCTATGCATAAATACCACAAATTACCTCTTCTGTAGTTCCTGTTGGGTTTCTGAGGTTGCTCAGAGCTGCTACAGTTTTCTTTAAAAGTAAGAGAGAAAGAAATGAGCACATACCTCCTGTGCTTTCAAGGAATTCAGATACAGAATTAAAAATTCCTGCTTTGACACAGAAAAATCTGGAGCTGTTCTCAGTGCTTGTGTTCATGGTGCTGTTTTCTGGCCTGCCTTTCCCAAGGTGCCCACACAATGCCTAAATCTTCTGCCTTTGACCTTAGTCCAAGCCAATCACCCTGGGTTAAACCTTTGGGCCATCATAGACACCCAAACTCTCCCTAAATAGAATTTAAAAAGCAAAAAGGCAGATGGAGTTTGCTTAACTCGTGCACTGAATGCTACAAATAACAACTGTAAGTTTATTGACAAACGGCTGAGGAGATGGTCTGGTTCCACTTAGGGGCTGGAAAGACCCCAATTATCAATGCAAATGTCTTGCTTGGACCCTGTTCCAGGAATTCTGTGCTCCAAGTCGTCCCATTACCTCAGCACCAGCACTGGGGGAGCAGATATCCCTTTATACCAAGGGAAAAAAGGCAGCCAGCACTAAGGCAATACCTGATACACAGCTGACACCAGATTTTCCAAGCAAGTCAACCCCATCTTAACACAAATCAAAATTACTATTTGGGGCCTTTTTGGTTTTTTTTTTAAGGTTTGGTTTGTGACCAAAGGAGCTGCACTGAGGACCCTGCCCTAAGCAGGAGTGCTGGAGATCATCCTATCTATGCACAGCACTGCAGGCTAATCACAAACAGGATGCTCTGTGAACTGGAAAGAAGGAAACCTCCCTAGCTTCTTGTTATCACCTGTTTTTCTATATTTAGTTCACTTTCAGGGCAGTTTGCAAGGAATATTTTGCACTGACTGCAAATACAGCCATCTTGTAAGCAGCAAGGGACAGGGGGGTGAATTTTGGTGGCTTTCACTCATTTTTGTTCCTTCCCAGAGTCAAACTCAGACTAGGACACATTTCCTTTCGGGCACACTCTGGTTTTGGTCCCTGCTTTGCCTCGCTGCCTCCCATCACTAGGTTGGTAGCAGCCTATGATGTTTGGGATTTCTGCCTGCCTCCTTGCTGAGGCGAAGCTGATTAATGAAATCAAGCATTGTTAAGGGGTGGAGGCACAAAATGCACCATCATGGAAGTGTCGCCTTTTCAAGAAACAGCTGGGAACAGCGACTAGCCCTGGCTGTGAGTGTGGCTAAGCCATGAGAGTAGCAGGAGCCTCAGAATTTACAAGGAAACACACATTCCTGTATTCATTTCCTTATTTTCTTGACAGAGCCGGTGGCACAGCTTATGGGGCCATCTGGGGAGCACATTTGTGTTCTCGGAAGACTGCACAGACAGCTCAGGGCAGCTCAGACAGACTCACTTGGTTTAAACTTCTTGCTGCTTACCAGCTTTGCCACCTGCCTCCCAGCTTGGCTGGTGAAAGGTGGGGTTCATTAAGTGCTGAATTCTCACAGTGGCTCCTTAAAAAGGAGCTGCAAGAGCTTAGACACTCTCAAGAGCAGGTAGAGACAAATATTTCAAGAGCATAAAAGTCCAAGATTTGTCCATTAGAATGTATTTATTTGAAAATACATCAAAACACCTGGGTAACACATCACAGTGAATGGTTGAGCTTGGTCCCTCCCCACAGTCCATCCCTGCTAAGTGGAGAGTCCTGCCTTTCCAAACAGCAGCGGGATGAGACTCCTTGGCTCATTCAATGGCTTCCATGACTTCCATCACCAGAGTCCGGGGTCCTGTCATGATGAGGCTGCTGATGGTCTGATAGTCCAGGTGCAAAACATACACTCCATTGACTGAGAAAACAAACTGGCACACCTGCAAGAGAGGAGGGACAGGTTACCTCCAGCCCCACAGCACCTCCTGCCCATGATTAACTGGAACCAGGGGCTGTGATGCAAATAACTTGTGTCAAAATCCTTGAAACCTTAAAGCATCACCACCCCGTAGCTACACCAATAATCACAGTGCTGCAATCACTGTGTCATAAAAACAGGACCAAAGGGATTTAGATTTGAGCTAACAGAGGAAAAAAAGACTAATTTAGGAGCAGTGGCTCATTTCACACATGGAAATGAGGCACAATATTAACATCCAGCAATTTGGTAGCAAATGAGATTAGGTAAGGAGAAATTAACTGGGCTCTTGAGTAAATGAAACAAATTCATCCATCCCCTTCCAATCCTGCCTGAAGCAAACAAGGAGTCACACTCTGCCTCTGAAGAATCCCACTGTTTCAAATATCCATGTGACTTTAGACTTATATCAGCTTTTAGAAATTACTCCCTCGCTGTTGGGGTTTTTGTAGGGAACTGGAAAACTCAACACTTCTTTCATTCATGCCTGAAACTCTACACATGAAACTCATACATGCCTGGGCCTAAAGTGATTTTCAAGCTCGAAGTTCATTTTACCTGAGCTGGAAATACTGGAAGTTACTTGATGAATCAAATCAAGGCATCAATTTAATATTATTAAGGTTTAGTGTACATGGAAAAGAGCTCCATGCAGAAGTCCATTGCTAATAGCAGGGAAATAAAATGCGCAGGAACTGAAATGAGCAGGTGATTCAGGACAAAGCTCTGCTCCTTCCCTGCTTCACTGGGGTTATATAAAGTCACTGGAACTGAGCTGGGAATTCTCTGCTTTGTTTTTAGTAGCTCAAACAGTTTTGACTGTTCCAAGGTCTGGCACAGGGATGGTTTACTTTTGACAGAATTTTTTGAGTTTTAGCTGCCCACAGCCCCCGTGCTGCCCTGAAGAAGGCAAATCCTCCACTCTGTCACGCACACAGGGCACTCTGCCTGCAGAGAGCATCCCTCCCTCCACCTTTCCCAGAACTCCACGTGCCCACTCCATCAGTTTGATGTCCACTGCAGGAAGGGATTATCATGGAGGATGTGTTCAGCCCAAAAAGCTCAAACAGGACACAAATCCTGTCTCCTGCTTGGTCTCCATGAGTAAGAAGTACCTTCATCCCTGCAGCAGCAGCAGGTCCTCCTGGGTCCACTGCCTGGATGTGGCAAGGTCTTCCTCCTCGAACCACAAACCCCCAGCCCACCGCATCCCCCACAATCTGCAAGCAGAACAAAAGGGGTTTAAAAATCAATGAATGGGCTGGAGAGAGGAGATGCAACAGTTCCCAGAGAGATGGAGAGCTCATGATCCTAACCCGTTATGGGTGGGAGAGAAAGGGCTGTGCACTAAGTGAGATGCAGAACTGATTAACTGCTCCCTGCAAAGCTGCTTTCTGATTAACTCCCTGTCAGCAAGTGCAGGAAAGAGAATCACAGGCAGCATCAAGCTGAAGTGCAAGGCATGCATCACAAGCATGCTTGAGAACATTCCCAGAGCACGCACACGGCGCCTTTTCCTTGGCACAGCAGAGCATTTCCTGGGTGGAAGGAGCTGCTCTTTCCTTGCCCCACTCTGATGTCAGCCTGCCAGAGCACTTTGCTGCAATACTGCGGCCCTCTGATGTGACCAGAAGAGAAAAGGAATTCCCAAGGCACTTTGCACATCACCCATATAAATAAATAACAGCAACTGCAGAGCTAAGCAGGAGGAAATGAGCCATGAAAGGCCCAGGCTGGCAGAGTTGAAGGGCAGGGCAAGAGCATTCAGGAGGAGAATGAACAGCATGTCCTCAGACGTGCCATGCTAATCACCACCTTGACTTTTCTTGCCACTTCCCACTACTTTCTACAGCACACTTAATTTGGGAACCTGATCCACAGTTCCTCTGCAATCCTGCTTGTGCCAAACCAGCACGGCAAGGCAGCCCTTACGCTTCCTACACTGCTCTCTGTGAGACTGCCCCTTTCAGAGGTGGGCAGTGAAGGGATGAGACACAAAAATAACCAAGTGTGGTAGGATCCACAGGGCAGGAGCTGCCTTGCAACATTTCCACCCAGCACCCACCATCCCTGCCTTGACCAGTCTTACAGCTTTAGAAATAATGTAAAAAGCAAAAGCCCCAAACTCAGGTTGTCTGCAGTCCTGGAGATGTAAAAAGCCCAACACAAGGAAGGCAAGAGCAGCCCTTGGATGCTCCCCCCATTCCATGCAGCTTCACCAGATGCTGATGGACCATATCAACACCCCTGATCTGCAGAGGGACCTGAAAGATGCATAAAGCTGCGCCTAAAGCCCTGGGACAGAGGGTGAGTGTCACAGTCCCAAGTGTCACAAGACTTACTGATTCTACGGTTTGCATGGAGCTGGATGGAACAGAAATCACAGATTCTTGGAATGGTTTGGATTGGAAAGGACCTTAAAGATCACCTCATTCTGATCCCTCTGCCATGGGCAGGGTCACCTTCCACTATCCCAGGCTGCTCCAAGTCCCATCCAACCTGGCCTTGAACACTTCCAGGGATGGGGCAGCCACAGCTTCTCTGAGCACCCTGTGCCAGGGCCTCACCAATGCCAAAAAATCTCCAAAATGGGAGGTTTTTTCTGCCCAGGAAACTTTTTTTCCTGATCTACCTCATGGATATACATTAAACCCTCAGAGGGGCTGAGCACATTTCCACCCACAAGAATATGTGAAGACATTGGCCCCTAGAGAGTCACCAACAAAAAGCCACGATGATGTGACATGCAGTCAAAGTTTTAGCATAGAGAGGTCACAGCAGCCAACAGAAAACCACCAAAGAGCAGGCAGGGAGCTGGATATGCTGGATTAGCAATGCCAGTCCCCATGGTCACTCACAGTCAGTGTTTTCTTGACGTAGGGGGCCCCAGGGGACAGCAGCTCTTCGTTGGTGACGGGTCTCTTTAACACTAGAGCAGAAGGTGACAGGTTCTATCAGCATCAAGGGGTTTGTACAGTAAAGTGCATAACAAGGCAGCCTGGGGATTGCCCTGGGCTGGAAAACAGATGTTAGAACCACAGTTCCTGCACACAGCAACCTTTGCATCCACCTCAGCGACTTTTCCAAACACATGCACAACTCTTCAAATCAAGGTGCAGAGGTGAGGCTGACCCTCTCCTCTCGATGGGTCTTGAGCCCGTGCCCTGAAGGAATCAATGCATCCCATATAACAACAGGCAATGCAGAAGCCCAGACCTGATTTGGGGTTGCACTCAGCCACAGGAGGGAATACTAATGTAGGAGGAGCACTGAAGTAGGTGTTGGAATTTCCAGAGAGGGAAGTGATGCTGCTCCTTCGAACCGCTGAGACAACTTTGATCTCCTTGTTGGTCTGGACTGAAAGAGGCAGATAAAAAATTTTTCAATGAAAAAATAGAGTAGTTTAAAGTAACAAACTTTCCCCCAAGCCTGACCTACACTTGAAAGGCATGTGTGGATTGAGGATGGCATTTGAGCTCAGAAAGAATAAAACCAGTTCAAAGAAAGATCAAGAGCTGAGCTGACACTAAGCTGTTTTCCTGGGACAGGGGTCTGTGCTAGAGACTGCCACTGCATTGTGACATCCACCACAAAGCAGTGGGATGGGTGTTCACTTCATGGGATGCCCAGAGGAGCCTCTCAAACTCTGCTGGAGCAACACCCTCGGCCCTGGGATACTCTGGTAATGCAATCCTTGCTTTCACTCCCCTCCACAAACACATCCACAGTTACCAGAGAGGAAGCTGGTGTTGCCTGTGTCTGGGTTGAGCTTGCGAAGGCAGAAGGGGCTGTCAGGGCTCTCGGAGAGGGCACGGGAAGAGTTCTCATTGAGTAACTCTGTGAGACGCCGCCGCCGGCGGAAGTTGATCCAGAACTGGTAGACGGTGTCACTGTCAAAGAAGTGATGCCGATTGGAGACTAGGAGAGAACAGGGGAGGAGGCAGAGGCTGAGGGGGTGGAAAAATATATAACAAATATCCTGAGGGACTCTCATGAATTGCTTTTAATGCCCCTGTGCTCTACTGCAGCTTTTCTGCCTGGTTGGGAGTGCTGCCTGCAGGGAGGGAGGAACAGCAAGGCCACCCCCCCAAGAGGTGCCATCTCCCAGGGGTGCACTCGGTGTCACAGCCCTCCACCTGCTCCTGTCCTGAGACACTCAGAGGACTCCCTGCCTTCCGAATTGGAAGTTTAATTATAGCAGATGGACATGATCTGCCAAGTGGAGCTAAACATCACATCTTCACACCCCAGCCCTCCAAACCCAGGGGTGCAGCCCAGCCCTGTGGCCAGCAGCTTTGAAGAACTGAAGAGCAAGGGCTCAGATTTCATCTCAAAGCTTTTGTGGGTGGTGGAAGACTGCTCTGGTTTCAAAGGTCACCAGCTCCAAACATAGAACTAAAAGGCTCCATTGCCATCTCCAAGTGGGCACTTGACCAGCACTTGTTGCATGGCATGAATGGGGATTTGTTCCTCACACAGCCACGCTCATCCCTGGCTTTCCACCCCGGCTCCAGCCGGGCCCTGGCTCACCATGCTGAATGATCCCGTGCTCCAGCAGTGCCCGTCCCAGCTCCACCGCTTCCTGCCTGTTCTCCACTTCTCCCTCCTGAATGAGCCAGTCGATCATCTCAGAGCCCAGGAAAGTCCTCTGGTACTTCACCGAGTTCTCCTCTCTCACCTTCAGGATTGACTCTTCCACGCTCACCAGCCTGGCACAAGGTGGGACAAGGCCCCCATGATGCCTGACATCCCTGCCAGTCCCCACGGGAATTGCAGCCGGGTGAAGCAAGGCCAAGAGAAGCAGGCAAAGCACTGCAGCCAGAACATTCCTGCCGGGGAGCAGCGGGAAGGGAGGGCGGAACACGGAGCTGCAGTCGGGTACCTTTGTAAATCTTCATCGGAGGCGAGGAAGCAGCTCCAGCAAAACCAGTTGGGCTGTGACCTCAGCTAAAGATCACAGGGAAAGCCAAGCAAGCGACCGAGCGTGGGTAACACATGGCAGACAGTCCGAGTGCATGGATAAGGTGCGTTTCAGTCAGCAGGTGTTCCACTGGCAGCGTGTGAGAGCTAAATCCAGCGTCTCCACGAGAGGGTGCAGCCGGCTCAGCCATGAGGCTGCCGGGATGCTCTCCCCATCCCAGTCACTGCTGCGGATCAAGAGCAAAGTACAGGGATGCACATCTGGCAAAGGGGCAGGGACACACCCCAAATCACCACCCGCCTGGATGAAGGACTTCTCCTTCAGAGCCAGTTTGTGACTCTCCTTGCCAGAGTGGGAGGATGTGAAATGTGAAGAGCATGTTAAAGGAAACTGGTCCAGAGAGCGGGTTGGGGTTGAACTCTGGAAAGATGGCTCGGATTTAGAACCATAAACAGTCAACACAAAGAAAACTAAACACTTGGAGGTGGAAGGAGTTTTCTGTACTCTCTGGAAATTAACTTTTCCATTACAAATTTTGCAAACAGGCTAAGTGAGGTGCAGGGACCCAGACCCACGAGGATCCTGAAAATCCCATACCCTGCTGACTTTGGCAGGACGTAAGTCCTAATACAGCCAGTGGAAGCAGCTAACACGAGGAGGCTGGAAGAGTGCTGGGAATGTACCAGATCCCAGCACCTGCACTTGGGCTGGAGCCCCTGGAGGCATCCATGAGTTCATAGTAAGACTCCTGTCCCATCCCCAAGGATGCTGGTTGTCCTGCAGCTGTGACAGGGCTCAGGAAGCAGCACTTCCCAGCGGGACAGCAGGGAGTGCAGAGGAGGGAAAGCAAAGCCAGTAGGAGCTGTGGCTCCCAGCTGCAGAGCACCAGCAGCCAGCACCGCCAGCAAGGCACAGCCAGCAGGGCACAGCTCCAGTGCCCCAGTGCCAGGGGAGGACTCACGTACTTCTCATAAAGGCTCTGCCCTCGCATGAACACCTTCACATCCTTACTGAGGGGGAAGGTCCCGTCATCCTTGCGGAAGCGGTAGAGCAGCTTGGCATCCTTGTAATCCGAGTGCTCGTCACAGACTGGAAGAACACAGGGCAGGGATGTCAGTCCGTGAGGAACACACAGGGCTCACACTCAGCAGGATGTTGTCTCCAGGCTAATAGCTGTGAGGGCTTCATGCCATGTCCTTCCCTGTGCCCCTTGTCCCATGGAACAATCAGTATCCGAGACCTCGTCCCCAAAAATTACCTGCTCACGAATACTGGAAGCTCATACTGGTGGCAGAGGTCAGTCCCAATGTACAGACCTTGGGAAAGGTGGAGTCTGCATTTTGTTCCAGACACTAAAACATCCATTAGAAGAAATAGGGCTTTTTTTTTTTTTTTTCATTTAAGTGTTGTTGTTTGGATTTAGATTAAAAGAGGATGAACAGAATTGCCTCCATCAACTTTTTTAAAAAGCTACAGCCACATGGAAGCAGACTTGGAGGACAGAGGAAAACAAACCACACTGCACTCAAACCCCCACAAAATCACCTCTGTCAAAAATGCTCATAAGCTAAAAAATAAAAAATGGCATAAACTTTTCCACACCATTTGGTGCCAACCCAGCCCAATTCATCTGCATGGCAAACTAACCTCAAGAGAAGATTTCCTTCAAAGCCAGGTGCAATACAACTGGAATAATTAAATTTCTATGAAAAGCCTTGGATTCATCTTGGGGATGGGCACACAGGTTGTAAATGCACATTTTTATAGTTCATGTAACCTTTAGCAGGTAAATATTTGGGATATAGTTGTGAGATAAACCTGCCTGAAACACACTCCTAGACTACAAGTACAAAAAAAGAACTAAAACAAAGACTAAAAACCCAGCTCAAAAGTCATAGTTCAGATCTTAAAAGTCAGCCTGCCTTCAGGTCCACCCATGTGAAGCAAGAAGAAGAAAGTCAAGTGGTAAAAAAAACCCCAAACAACAAAAAACCGACAAAACCAGAATGAAGAATATGCCTGGGAAACAAAGAAAATTAGTCAAAGGGAAAAAGAAAAACCACAAATGTTTCCTCACTAAAGTAACATCATCCACTAGAGTGAAATTCAAAAGATTCAAGATACTTCTTGTGAGAATTTTAACACTTTTTCATCCATCTGAGCAGACCAGCAAAACCACATTCCCCTTCAGGTGAGCAGTGAAATGCCAAAACTCGTCAGATTATCTTGCGTTCATCATTCCTGCAGAGCAGCTGTCTCAGATGCAATCAGGACTCTAAAGCCTGTGACTCACCGAGCACGAGGGCAGGATGAGAAGGTTGTTTTAACAGTGAAAGTTCGCAGCTTCATAATTCCAAGGAGCAAATATCCCAAAGCCATTGCAACTGGGAATAGAACATAAAACCCTATAGGGCTGTGCCCATAGAAAACCAAAGCAGTTTTACTATTTAAAGACCAATTTCAATGTGTTTCCAGTGTGTAATAGAACCAAAGCTCAAAGCACACCAGACAATTAAGAGGCAGCACGATGATCTGCATGAGATAATTATCTGGATGCCAGGGGAGAAGAGGGCAAACAGTGTAGCCAGACAATTGCCAAGCACCCAGAGCAGTGCTGCATTAGCTGGCAGCCCTCTTTCCACAGGACTAACAAAATTAATAGACAAAAAGCAAGTTGGAAAGTCAACTTCTGTGTCCTGCCAGGAATTATCATAGGAGCAGGAGGGACATGTCTTAATAAGTAATCAAAACAGTGCTGGTACCCAGTGCTGCACAGGTTTAATTAACTAATGGATTTGTTTGAAACTGTCAGCTGGAGAGATGGAAAAATAATCAGGTTTAAGTGTTAATGGTTAACTGAGAACTCCCTGCTTCAGCTTTTTGTGATAAAGCCCCGCAGCAGTTTATTCAAGGCAGTTTAATGTAAAGGGCATTACCCTCAGCAAGGAGCAGATGGCAACAGGGAGTGTTTGCATTGCAGTGGTCAAAGGCAGCTATTTTTGGACCCCAGAGAAGAGGGGGGAGGAGAGGGTTTGGTTTGGTGTGGTCGTCATCTGCTTCTGTCTCCGCAGCTACATCCCTGTGTGACAAACCAGCACCCAGCTCCAGGCTGCCACAGCTCCTGTCCCAAAGCCCTGGGAGCGAGAGAGCTCAACCACAGCGATGGCAGAGGTGTCCCAGGGCTGTTTGACAGTCTGGGGCTTTTGTTCCTGGCTGGGCCTGAAAACCACATGGACAGAAATTGCTTTTTGCCCACCTGAAGCACGTGTTTTCTGTTGTTACATCACGACCAAGGGCTGGACCTTGGGGATTGCTCTGCAGCTCAGAGCTCAGCATGTGATCGGAGTTAATCCAAAACTCCTGAAAGTTCCAAAGAAATTTAAAAAGAAAAAAACCCTTGAATACTGCAAAGAGCTGGGCTTGAGCCTCAAGGTGATTTTTCTCCACGCTTTTTTTCCTTCCTTTTTTTTTTAAATTAGGTTTCACAGACAAACCTTTGTAATGGCAGCACACACTTAGATCCCAAGGGAGGCTTTCCTACAGGATTGCTGCAGCTCCAGGTCCACAGGTGTCAGATTAAATTTGCCTTGGAGTGTTGTAGACTCCACAGCCCTATTTGTCCCAGCATGGGGAAACTAAGGAATACTGGGGTCTTATGGTAAGAAAATGGATTTCCCTGAAGATGTGAAGCGTGTGCTGTAATTCAGCCTCCATTTCTGTGTGACATAAACATGAGCCAGACCAGCTTCTATACAAACATCCTCCTGGCTGGATACAGGGATACAGGTCAGGAATACAGCTCAGGTGCCACTGAGCTTGATTTCAAAGAGGAGACACTTTAGATGTCATTTACCAGTGCACAGCCCAAGCCCTTCTCTGGCGCACAGGGAACCGGCACATCCCCCAAAGCAAAGCAGCTTCACACAAATCCAGCCCCATCCAGCCTCTCCAGGAGCCCTCACCCATGGCAGGGTGGCAGACAGGGACCTGGCCACGCTGCTGTGGCTGGGCTGAGGGACACACAGGGTGAGCAGACACACAGCCCCCGCCCTGGGGGTGGCAGGGACGCCCACACACCGTGGTGGATGATGTAGTGATCCATCAGCTTCTGCATGAGGCGGATGCCGGTCTCGCGGTCGGGCGCTTCCTTGTGGTCGATGAGCCAGTCCGTGAGCTCCTTGGCCACGAAGCAGTTCGGGTACGTCCGCAGGTGGTACCGCCTGTCCTTGATCAGCTTCCCATCGTGGAGGCGAAGCCTGGGGGGAAAGGCAGCCACTGAGCACAGCTGGGCTCACAGAGGAGTTTGGATCTGATGGCCCAGATCTGTCCAGCCGGGAGAGACCACCCTGGATGAGCTGGGACTTGCGCCAAGCACTCAGGGACTGATAAATGCAACCAAACCGCCTGGCACTGCCAGACTGCACCAGTCAATCCCAAGGAGCCTCTCCACCATCCCCTTCTCTCCTCCTGCCACCACTCAGGTTGCCTGAGCAGACAGTCTGACCCATATGTAGCTTTTTGTTCTAAACAAGCCTCTCAAACCCACAGCAGCCAAGTAAAGGGGGTGAAGAGGGGCAAAACTCACAAAAAAAAAAAAATAGCAGTACATGTATTTATTATCTTGGCATGATTCTGTGTCTCATTCTCCTTCCCCGTGGCCATGAAAGCAGGAATAAAGCTTGGAGGACAGAGGCTTACTCAGAAGTCCAGGTGGGAGCAGTAACAGGAGCCCTCCTTTTTTCTGTCCAAGCAATGAGTGCCAGGTGGATCCCATCACTACCTAATCCATGTACCCACTAACCCACAGCAACAGTGGACAACAGTCCTGACATTTTCTGGTTCCAGCTGGGATTGACTGGGACAGAGCTTACCCAAACAACAACCTTCCTATCCTGAAAACCCTGCTGTTATGGCTGGTCTGCGGCTCTGATGGAAAGATACATGGGGGAAGGTTACTCAGGTGAGCATGGCTTTGACTTTCAAAAGGACCTTAACAACTGAGCGAGCCACAAGGCACAGAGTTCCTCTGTGTTCCAGCCAAAGCCAGCCCAGTTTGGCAGGAGATCTGTCCAGGGGCCAAACTTTTGCCCTGTAGTCATGACCGTTCCCAAAACACCAGCGCTGGAAAATGCGCAGTGTGTGCAGCAGGCTCTGAGGAGAGATACTAAATAAACACCTCTGTAACTGCAGGATGGTTTTCGTTCAAATTATTCATCACAATTCCCAGTTTTGCCCTGGGCCAGTGAGTTTTACTGAGCCATTAAACACTGCAGCCTTTCGTTATTTCATGTCTCAATTTCTTTTGGTTTTTTTTGGAAAAGTTATGCCTGTTGGATTACACTTTTAGGTACCTCACAAGAAGTTTAAGTACCCTAGAAAGCTATCAGCTAATAGTGGATTGTCTTATATTGTAGGATTTACCAATACTAAATTCCTAAAAGTTTTACCATAAAACATTTTATTAGGGGAATAATTAGTAATTGATTGTTGTAATTAATGCTGAGAAGCTGACAGAAGTTTTCAGACCTTCCTGCTAATTAAAATACTAAACTAAAGATTTATGCAGAACCAGCTCCTGGCCTTGCCTTGCACAGACCTCCCTCAAATCCTGAGGTCCATATCCAGTATTTCCCTCTTTACCTGGAAGACTCATTCCCTCATGTCACCAGCACTTGTTCTGCAGATGGATTTTACCCAGACAGAACAGTCCTCAGACAGCTGCCTTGCTATTTTTAGAGTTTTTGTCTTTTTTCTTCCTTTATTTCATGGTCCACCATCACAATGCAACCAGACACAGTCAGCAGTGACTGCAAAAAGAGGCTCCCCACCTATGAGGGAAGACACAGCCAATTTTTATGTTTTCTCTCTTTCACAATCAGCAAGTGGGAAGGCACTTCAGAGGAACGCTTGGTAAAGATAAGAAACGTTCCAAGAGTTCTCTATTGCCATCAAGAGTCTGCAGGACTCCATGACGAATATGTATGTGTGTATATATATATATTTACACTCACACACACCCCCTGTACATACAGTAACACATGGACCATAATCACCCAAGGCCTGAATAGAAACTGGTTGTGTGGACACTATTTCCCCTGCTTTACTCCCTTTTTAAAATCATGTTTCAGAATACAGAAAAAAATGCACGGATTTTGAAGGAGAAAAATAAAATAATTTTTTTAGCAAGCAATGCTGCTAAAGCCTAAGGTTTAAAAATTTAAAAATACACTTACTCTGGAAATATTCTACTGGGACCAATTGCCAGCACAGGAATTAAGTGGTGTTTCAGCACCTCTGGACCAGCAGCATCTTGGACCTTTAAGGGCTGGTTTAAGCCTGTGACAAGTTTTCCCTCTGCCCTGCAGACCCAGGGCAGCGGAAGAGGCTCGGCTTGAGTGTCCTTGTGGACTTCTCACTTTCCTCTTGTTTACTGTTTCCTGTCAACCCTGAAGACACAAACTTTGTCCTTCAGCACAGGATGTAAGAGCTCTTGTGTGATGTTGCAAAAACAAAGCTGGTGAAACCATGAGTGGGTTCTAATCATGCTTCCAGATAAAAAAGATTAGGGAAAATATATAATAATATGCAATATTATGAGTTTTCTAGATGGCAAAATCTACCCTGTGGACATATTACTTCTTCAAAAGGATAAAAAAAAAAAAAAGGAGGCAGAATAAGGTCAGGATAAAACACTTGCTGGAACATGAGA
Organism: Corvus moneduloides; assembly: GCF_009650955.1. Lineage (NCBI taxonomy): Eukaryota > Metazoa > Chordata > Aves > Passeriformes > Corvidae > Corvus > Corvus moneduloides. Next base: position 9,157,466 of record NC_045492.1, read on the forward strand.
ATGGGCTCTTATGAAACACTCCTGGCTTGGCAGCCGGAGCCTCCACGTGCATTTGCTTTGGGTAGGTTGTGTTGGGTAAGCAAATTGTTTCTTTGTCAAGGTCACTACAAAGCCATCATTAGTCACCCCGGGTAACCTTGTTGAAAGGGACATCCAAACAGAAGAGGAATAAACTCTTCCTCACCTCCCACGTAAACAGACCTTGAGCATCTCAAATGACAAGGTGGATCTTTCAAGGATATTAACTCCAGTTCATTCTCACAGCAGCTAAGAACAAATGAGTGGCCTTGGAAAGATGAATCATCCAAAAGACCTTTTCTGTTCCTATCTTCACAGGGGAAAAAAAAATCCAACAAATTTTTAAAAATCCCCAAACCACAAACAACTAAGTGCTCACTAAAAGGCAGCAACAGAAACAGGAGCATTTCTGCAAAGCAGCTGCTGCTGGGGAGGCACATCCAGGCAAAAGAGCTGCTGCAAACAGGCTCAGGAAACCCCAGTTTTCATCACCCCCAGTCTGAAAAAGCACCAGTACATCTGGGGACAAGGGAGGGCTTTGCACGCCTGTGACAGCCCAAAGTGGTACTGAGATGTTTTATTTTCCTTGTATTTAAATATAAGTATAGGAAGGCTTAAATCTCAAAAAGAAATCACAGGAAGCACAATTCTACTTCCCAGTCCTCCCTTTCACCAGTGCTAGAAATTTAATAATTAGCTTTTTAAGGTCATTCTGACCATGAAGTCTCATCTTTGAATAACACTCACTGCTACATCAAGCAGTGTCCCATGATCCCTCAAGGAAGTCATGCTCACTACAAGAGATCCAAGTCCAACAGGGAGCCACCAAACCTCCTGCAGACAAATGACTTTTGGGCAAGAATAAAAATTTTGGCACATTCAGCTACACACCTTAAAGTGAGCCCAATTTCCAGAGCACCAAAATAATGAGCACTTTATTTATCAGCATCACAGTTTGAGTATCCAAATAAAACACTCGTCACCTCTGAAAGTTTTGGACAGTGGCAGAAATTGCAATTTTATTCTTTGCAGGAAAAAAGCTTCCTTCTCCTCTCACTTTCTCTGTGCAAGACATAAATTTACTGAGTATATTTTATGTTTAGGAGTGATTAATGCAGCTTAACAGAGCTATTAGAGCACAGCTGCTTCTCTTGACCATGGGAATACCCAGACGAGAGTGCACCAGGGCTTGTCCATACTTGAGGAACTCCAATTACAGCAGGGTGTGAATGCAAAGCGAGGAAGCTGTTCCAGGATCTCTCTGTGTAGATAAGCCATTTGTTGCAATTAGAAGTGACTAATTGGGCCTCTCTTACAGAATGCCACCCAGGAATACCCAACGCCTAGTAAAATCGATGTGATTTTCATGCAAGTTTTTATGTCTGACACAAGAGGAATGACAGCAGACGTGAGGAACGAGCCCGAGCCAGCAGCCCTCTCAAACTCAAGGCCAAAATAGCAGCGAAAATTTTATCTTCATCTTTTTAGTGGAGAGAGACTCAAAATACAGAATTATTTTTCCTCCTCCCTGAACCAGGCAGCTGTTGAAGCAGAGGGACCCTGGCAGACAGGCAAACCCAAACCACACCAGCCAATCTCCCAGCAATTCCTTCAGGATCCGCTTCATTCCCAGTCATCCACACGGAGCATTCTGTCAGCCCTCACTCGTGCAGCTATTCCTGGCTGGGAAACCCATCCTGACACTGAACAGACTCACCCCTCTGGCCAAGCCAAACTCGGAGGCATTTGCAAACTTGCTGGGAAGCCAAAGAACTGCAAAGATGGAGCAAAGGTTTGTTTGATTTAATGTAATAGTGGGGAGGCAGGGCAGGAAGTGGGGAGCAGGGAAAAACAAATGTTTGATGTTTCATGTGGACACAGCAGCGTTATTTGCTGATGGAGGTTTACAGAGTCAGGCCAGCTGCAAGGCTCCTTTCCATGCCTCTGTATTCCACATCTGGGGAAAAGCAGAGGACAATGTGGACATTTAGCCCTGTCCATCTGCTGCTGTCTGAGACATCACCCAGCCCCTCTGCCTCAGTTTCCCCACTGCTCTCCACCAGCCATCCAGGTCCCAGGAGATTCATACCACTCTAAGTCCTTACCTGCCAGGCTGTGAGATCCCCAAAATACAGAAGAGAAATTGAAACACTCAGTGTGTTCTGCCTCACTCAATTCTCCTTCCAGCCAGAGGTTCAGTAGAAGGAGCAGCCCAGCTCCAGGCTGGGGTCCATCTCCTCATCCTCCTCCCCAGGTTTTACACCAACAGCTCCTTCCCATCCTTCTGCACTGGGAACAGGCTCCTGCCCAGACCGAAGCAGAAGGATGCAGCTGCTGTGTGCCCAGCCCCAGCAAAAGGACCCTCCTCTCCCTCACTGTGAACTCTCAGATTTTGGGAGCTCCCGAAACCAAGAAACTTTAAGGCACTGCAGCCATGGGGGAAAAAAAATGAAGAAAAAAAAAAAAAGATTGATGTCCCCAAAACTACATAAATTTTGTGGTTTCTATTCAACGTCAGCCCAGTGTGCAGTGTACTGGAAGAGTTCTGTTCTCAAACAAATTTACTGTATCCCCTTCTTGTGCTTACAGTCACAATCACCAAATGGTCCAGGGCCTGATCTGCTCCTTTCCTGCAGCAGGTATGGGGAAGTCACATCACTCCCCTCATGTGGAACACAGTTTCAACACACAGCTTGATTATTTTATGTTCTCTCTGAATACCTGACCCCTTCCTTTGGCCCAGGCTATGGGGCTCAACTTAAACCTCAGTCACTCCAGATGAGTAAAATACTGGAAATATAAATATGAATAAACTGCTCTGTCCCTTGGCTGTATTTTCAAGATGGGGCCCCAATCCTTAGCCAGAAGTTATCAATCCTTGGTACAGTACAAATAGTAAAGCTAAAGCTAACAGTGCTCACTGAGAATGAACAACATACCTACATCAAGCTCATTTCAGGGATCTGATGATAGCACACTCAGGCTCTGGGCTACTTACATTATCAAAGATATATTTCCTAGTTTCCATCCTCATTTCAAAACAAACCAGAATGGCTCCAGATACAAACAAGCAAACTCTGCTCTAGAGCTAGGAAAGCCCCAGTCACATGCTTGGAAGTAAGGAGAAGGTTCTGACCCCAGATACACGAGGAACACGTTTTCTCAGCCACACATAGCATAGGAGAATGGATTTCTGTCTCCATAAGAGGAAATCCCTCAGAAGCTGCTGAAGAACGGGGACTACAAACCAGCAGAAGTTCCCAAAAGAGACTTTCAGGAAATGGAAGATTCAATTCAGGCACATGGCACCCATGGAATGCTCTTCCAAGTCACCCTGAAAGTCCGAGCATCCTCAGAAATGCTGCTGTCCTCATCCAGCCAAGGATCAGGGACCTTGTGGGGGCTGCTCAGTGCCACCACATCACTCTCTGTGCTTGGGGGAAGGTGGAAAGGGACAAAAAAATCTGTTGCCATCTAAACTCGCACGTCAGTCCCCTGGCACCTGGGGGTGAAGGGCAGGAGACGCCAGAGAGGAGCAGCAGGACAAGGTATAACAGGAAAGGAACTGGTTCACCACTCTGGTGGGTGTAGGAAGGGTCAGCAGGTACTGGGGAGGGGGGTACCAGCACCTGGGGGAAGGAGCTTGCTCAAGGATAAAACTTTGAGCCTGCTGCTAACGGGACACAGCCCAGACCCCCGGGTACAGCCCTGCCCCGGGCTGCAGGAGGACCCCGGGACCTCCTACCTCAGCTGCTCTCCAGCAATCATCACTTCAGCCCTGTAGTGGTGCTCCGTGGCTTTCTTCTTCAGGCTGCTGCTCAGGCTCTCCATGCCGGGCTGCCGGGGGGCGGCGCGGGGGAGATGCTCCCCATGGGATGCGGGTGGGGAAGATGCTGGTCCCCGTGCGGGCCCCGCCGCTGGCGCGGTGCAGGTGAGGCAGCCCGGAGCTGCTGACTCCAGCTCCACGCCTCTGCTGCCCTCCCGGCCGGCTCCGGAGGAGGAGCCTGCTGCAATCCGAGCCCGGCTCTGCCGGCTGCTCACCCGCTGGCTCCAGCTGCCAGCCGGGAGGGTGGCCGGGATGCTCCCAGCAGGCTGGGACAGTGTCCCCTCTGCCGGGGGATGACTCCGGCAGGCTCCGGGCACACACGGGCTGGAGGAGGAGTGGTTTGATGAGCCATAAGGTGGACAAAGCACTTCATTCCTTACGCTGTAACTTTCCTGCAAGGGTTCAAGATGTGCCATTCCCCAATGCAAGCCGTGGGCCTTGTTCCCATCTTCCTCCCTGAGGACTCTGCCTTGCCATGGGTTGGGATCCATCCAACACCATGGGCAAGACTTGCTTAAAAGAGGACTCAGAGCAGCTTGAGCCCTCCCTCTGTGCAGGAGCCACCAGAGAGATTGGATGGAGAAGCACAGGCTGTAAATAGCAAGATTGGGCACTGGTGAATCTGGAGCTCTGCTGGTGCCAAGCTGACACTGATACCACCTCTAAAATCTGCCTCCAGGCACTGGCACCTGCCTCAGCTACCACTTGTCATTCTCATTATTTGAGGAACTTTCTGCAAGGCCAAAGCTGACCTGAAAGTGATGGTGACCAGCAAAGAAAAAGGCAGAGGAACTGGGATGTGGAGGGGGTTAATTACATCCATCACTACTGTCAGATTCCTGTGCAATCATACTTCCATCAGTTAAATCAGGAGTGGAAAATACTGCCTGGCACAGGGGACCAAACCTCAGAAACACAAAAGAAACCTACCAAAAGAGAGCATGGAGAAGATGGGTGTGAGGGCAGGGAAGGAAATTTTATCAGCTAAGGAGGTTTTGCTTCAATTTAAAGCCTAATAAAGCATCAATAAACTAAATGCTGTCCTTAATTAGCTCCTCTGTAGCAGCAATTCATCAGCAGGCGGTGAGTGTGCCGTTGTCTCCATCGGCAGAGACTTCCAGGCTTACATCCCCCCATGCCATAAACGCTGCTAAATCCAACCACCTGGCTTGGGGATTCGGGAAGTGCAGCGTGGAGCGGCCAGGAGTTCCAGAGAAGGAACAGGAGACACAGGGCTGGACAAACCTCGCTCGCGGTGCTCCCATCCAAGTCAAACAGCCAGGGAGCAGCAGGATGGGCTGTGCCAACAAGACTCCCTCTATCCAGGCTGTCCCAGAGCACGCTCTCTCCACGTCCCGCTGTTCAGGCCAGGCCATCAAGGCAGGCGAACAGGCTGCCCTTGTGCGCACAGCCGGGCTCAGCCCGCAGCCCCGGGGCACGCTTAGGAGGGCTCCTGGAGCCCGCTCCGACGGCGCCGATCCCGGCGTGTCCGAGCCAGTCGCAGCAAAAGGGCCTTTGAGGTGCCCCCAGGGCAGGCTGGGCTTGTCCCTGCCCTGCTGCAGCATCCTTCATTCCCAACATGAACGCGGTGGGGAGAGCTCCCCAAACCTGCCCATCCCATCGCTCGCTGTGCTACTTCAACTGTGGAAAATCTGCTGCTGTTTTAATCATTGGACAATAACTATCTTCCTTAAAAAAAACCCCAAAAAACCAAAAAAGAGACAGCTCCAATCCTGAGAGTGTTTTACAGTAACAAGGTAAAGGATTTCAACTCTTGCCAGCTTCTTCCATGAAAAACACAGGAGGAAAAAAGCTTATTGTTCCCATAAATAACCTTGTAAAACGTGCCCTTTAAATTAGACTTTAATGTTTCTACTTAAGACACAAAAACAAGGAAGAGATGCTACTAAAAATATATTATCTCCCCATCTCAAGCCTGGGAAACAGTCAAGGGAGCAGAGTGAGGGCACAGGAGGCTGGGATATCCAGGGCTGCTGAGGATGAAGCTGTGCTTGGAAAGCTGCCTGTGGGGACGATGGGCAGGGAGATGGACTAAAACTTGTCCTGAGAGGACAGAGCACCACTGTAAACCTGCAGCTCCAGGAGGTGACTGGAGTGGCTGTTCTCCCAACAAGGACCAGGGCCAAGCTCATGAAATGAGTCAGCAGCCTCGAGACAAACTAGAGGAGGGTTTTCCTCCCTTCAGCTGCATAAAATTAAATTGTACAAATTATCAATACTGGATGTTAAGCCTCAAAGTCTAATCTAAAAAAGGAATTGGGTAAATTCATGCAGGACAGGCATTGGTATAGAACATGGAAATCAAATGACTGCTTCTGTTTTCAGTGATGGAAGGTGCAAGAATACATTAGTGGAGAGTTCACTCACAATTTCTTCTCTTTCCCTGATTTCTGCTCCTGGTCCACACCAGAGCAAGGATCTAGGCCCAGAAGAATTTCCATCAGCTCAACATCCTGAATGTCACAACCTCAGGGCTTTTTACACTGACATTTAGGGGGAAGAGCATCTCAGCAATTCAGGAGAAAAGGGATGTTAAACCAAAGCCCCGTGCTCACAGCACCGAGCTCTTATTTAACCTCAGCAGTGTCCTCTGCAGATCTGACAGCTTTCCCCCAAAGCATTTTGTTCCCTTTTGTGAGGGGAATACAGGGAATACACCCAGCAAGCTGCTGTTAACTCCATCCTGGAGGTGACAGAATTTCAGGGCTGGGAAAAACAATCCCTGGATATGTCTCCCTCACTCCCCATACCTGCAGGGATTAATTAAGTTGAATCCGTTATCGTCTCGATCTACAGATGAAAAGTGCTTTCCATGGCATGGCTTCAGAGTCCAATCTACAACAAATATGCAGAGTCCATCTAGGTCTCCCCTCCAGAGGAACTGCAGTGTCTGAATTTTTCTGTTTCCATGGATTAGCAAGTAGTTTGACTCATTAAGTGCTCAGATAATACAGAGGCACCTCTGGGTACAGCCAAATATTTTTGTTCTCGGTTCCCAACTTTGTTCCATCAAATAGAAGGTTTAGCATCCTTTCATTTTTTTTGTTTCCTTCTTTTTTCCCTGGCAGGGCTGAGGAAAAGACAGGAAGAAATCAGATGAGTTTGTTTTGAAAAGCTGTAAAAAGATAAAAGAACTGTTTGTAAATCTTGCCAGGAGTGAGCACAGAGGATACCAAGAGCTGTCACAGCCGTCCTTGTCCCCAGCTGCAAAATTTGCCTTAGTCCTTTGCCTAAATTTTGTACTCCCTGTGGCAGTTCAGGCTCTGCATTTCAAGCAGAGAGATGGAGAAATCTCCCGTGCAGGGGAGCAGAGCCTGGCAAGAGACAGATTCAGATTTTTCCTGCTCTGAGCTGGCACAGCCGATGCCAGCAGGCTGCAGCCGGCAGCCAGCCAGCACTGCTCACCCCACACACCAAGTTTGATTTAGCTTAAGCAAAAAAAAACTTCAAAAAAATTTAAAAATGAGTTTGCTGCCAACATCAACACAATAAAATCCCTGATTTGCATGGCCTGTGTTTCCTCTGGCCTTCCCCAGGCCAGCTGACACGGTTCTCCTTGCCAGAGAGCATTTCCCTGGGGTAAGTCCTTGTCCCCGGCAAGGTGTGCTCACCTGGGCTGGAGCCCGGCCAGCTGGGCTGGCAGCAGAGCGCCCAGCATTGTTCGGGAGCCAGGCCCTCCCTGCTGCTTTGGGAAAAGTTGTTTCTATTTGGCAGTACAGGTCACAGGCCACCCCCAGGGCTGTTTGTGCTTAACTCTTTGGTGTCAGTGCCACAGCAAACGCGGGAGGCCACCTCGCATCAACCCCCTCCACTTGGAACAGCACATCGGCAATTCTGGGGACATCTTGCGTGGAGATCCCTCATCCACAGCAGCCAGGGAATGGTCCCGTAGCCATTAAAGCCAGCCTGGAGGTTGCTGTGCACCAGGGAAGCACATTGCACCCTGGAGAATCCTCACTCCTGTGCTGGAAGCTGGGACTGGACAGCAGCATTCTCAGAGCCCGAGAAAAGCGGGAAGATTTATTCCCACCTAGTGGCAGAAAACGAACACGTTATTCAGCAATTTCTCATTACCCAGTAATAAATCTGAGCTGGAGCTCTCCTGTCATTGAGTGTCCTTCCTTTTGTTCCAGAAAAAAACCTGGATGTTTGAGCAATATGTTGCTTCTTTCCACAGAAAAGAGAGGCTGCTAACCCCAAGCAATCAAATCCAAGTCCAAGTAATTTGCTTGGCTTCAAAGTAACAAACAGGGAGATCTTTGTTGCCCTTAAAATTGTAAACTAATACAGCTCAGTTGTGGTTCTCCAACTACAAGGAATAAAACTTTAGCTTGGAAAAAAAGACAAACCCAAAAACAAACACTGAAAAATTAATTTTTCCCATGATTGCATTGCTTCAGGACCTGCAGCTTTAATGAAAACACCACCAAGTACTCACCTTCTTTATGAACTAATAAAAGTTTTCACTGGGAAAAAAGAAAACCAACAAAGAACAAATGACAACAAAAGAAATGCTCTTACACAACAAGACACAGAACCTGCATCACCTCCACTTCCCCATTCCTCAACATCAGAAGAAACATTTCAGACTGTCAATAGTCCTTACCTTTCAGCTCCCATGCCAGTGTGTGGGTGTAAGACTTCAAAGCAGGGAAGAGGAGTTTAATTCCCTCTGCTCACCCTCAGGGTGAGGCTCTTCAGTGTGTTTTTTAAAGATCAATCAGGTGTTGCAGACCACTGGGACAGGGACACAGAGACTTCCTTGTCCCTGCTCTGGGACATCTCTGAGATGCACCTCTGCTGCCCCAGCTCCACAGAAGCCCCCAGGACTTGAGGATCTTACAGGTCTCTTCCAGTCAAAATGATTCAATGATTCAGGGAGGAGCAGACTGCAGGGCAGCACTCAAGAGTTCCCCAGCATGGTCTGAACACCCTGATCTGGGTCAGGGCCATGCCAGGGCCAAATCTAGATCCACATTTCTCCCAGAGAAGGAACGCTCCAGCTTCAGAGGTGGGGAAGTCTCCAGTCTCCTGCTGTGATGGGAATGTGCTAATTTTGTTACAATTAGCCTGGACTGAACACAGCCAAAGGAGCCACTCCTGGCAGGGGAAGTGTAATCCTATCATGATCCATTAAAAAGAGCTGTTGGCTATTGCTGTGCCAACCTGTATTGGGAGCAACGAGAGACAGCCCTGTCCCGGCTCTGCACCACGAGTCTGCTCTTCCTCGTCGTAAAGAAACGGCTCTTACACTGCTTTAACAGCAAGGGCCAGGATATCAGGGGTAACATAAAGCCTAGAACCTGGTATTTGTTACAGCGTGAGCTTTAAACTGCCTCCATCCAGCCTGGTGCACTCTGGCAGAGAGATGGGGGAGCTGAAATCCCAAGGCAGGATATAAAATCAAAGGAGCACCTGTGTGTGGCTGGAGGACAGGAATTTGCCCCGTGTTGGCTGAATGCAGCATGAAAGTCCCAGGCAGAGGACAGGATGGGGCTGTGGATAAGCAGATCCACGAGCAGGAACACGTTTCCAACCCTGCATCCAGCTTTCAAACCTTATGTGAGGTTCCCTCAGAGCCATCCATGCCCAGTGACACAATCCCCTCTAGAGGAAGGAAGCTGAAGTGACAAGTGAAGATCTCTGCCAGCAGCTCTGAAAGGAGCATCTTCACAGAATCATGAAATCATTTAGGGTGGAAAGGACCTTCAAGATCATCTAGTTCCAACCCCTGCTCCGTGGGCAGGGACACTTTAACTAGGCCAGCATCATCTGTGTGAGCTGGTGCATTGCCTCAGTCCTTCCTCACACCCAGTGCAAGAGAGGCTTTTTGTGGCCTTTAGCACATGGTTAAAGCCCCTTCCCAACCACCATCAGAGTGAAGACAGGCATTTAACAGACATGGGAGTGGGGGAGCTTATTCTGCAGAGGCTTAATTTGACAAGCTGGGATCTCACCAGCAGCCTAGATTACACAAGAAGTATTTATTCCACTTCTCTGATATGCTTTGTGCTCCCTCCCAAGGTCTGTGACCAGCTTAGAGACACGCCTTGGTGTGGGCAAGAAGTTTAAGAGAGTTGCAGTAGCCTCAGCTTCAGATTCTATCTCTTCTTGCCAGTCCTGCAGTAACACTGGGCAGCTTGTCTTGACCAGTGAAGCCCTGTCTGGGCAAACTAAATTTGTAATTCAAGTCTAGTGCATTGAGCTGCACCCCAAAAGTGACATCCAGTCACATCCAGTGAGAGCTGGTGGCTGGAGTCAATAGGCAATTTGTGAACACAGAATTAAAACAGCAATTCCATCTCGAATGGTATCAAGCTTCAATGCAACACCACACAGAAAAGCTTCTGTAAGGAAGAAAATTCCTAGTTTGACCTTGATCACAACGGCCTTTATATAGACTGGCACATCAATTTACATACACTAACCATCCATGTCAGCAGAGTAGGGAAAAAAATGTATGTACAAGTAGTTTTTGCCCTAGGTAGTAAAACACCATTCCATTGAAGGCAAAATGAGCAATCCAGTGCAGAACTGCTGATACTAAGGAGCAGCACTTCTCAATCAGAAGTGGTGAAATTTTTTTCATAAAAGATGTACTCCAGCCTTTCTGTGCTTGCCGGCAGGAGCTGATTTATCTATTGTAAAATTCACCAGCCTCAGCAGTGCTGAGCAGCCTCTCCAGGGGAGCACACTTTGGCAGGGCTTAGAGGGAAAGACAAGAACTGGTTTCCAAAGTGTGCAGAGCTGATAGCACTGGATTTTCCTGCTTGAGCAGCGGTCACGATGCTGGTGAGGTACAACACGACTGTTCTTGGCAGTCCTTGCAGCCAGCCCTGCCAGAGACTCTCTCCCACTCATTCTCAGCAATTTCAAGTGCAAGAAGGCTTCTCCTTGGAGATCTTTTCAGTATTTCTTTAATCTCTTTTGATTTTAGCCAGTTTAAACGTTGCCATCAGGGCAGTGTTGGTGAAACTCAGATTGGACACAAAGCATCATTTGAGGATAAAAAAAACCAGGGCAGTTTTATCTCACCTAAAGCAAAAGTCAGCGCCTTGCTCAGAGGAGGAGCTGACCTTTCTTTTCCGGCCTCCTTGAGGAGATGCAGCTTCTTGCTGACAGAGCACAAATGGCTGGAGCTGACACAGCCAGGCAGCATCTCTTGGCCTCCTGCAAATCAGTGACTGAACAGACAAGGAATGATCACACCGCAGGTGTGTCAGAGCTTCAGGGTTTGCAGCTTCCCAACAGGACAACGCAGCTCCCCCTTGTTTTCCTCATGGGATTTTCAGTTTTCACTCCATGGCTGCATCCTGCAAACCTCTGTCAAAGCAGTGGAGACCCTCAGCGGGTATGGGGGTACTGGGCTAAGCCTGTGGAGTTTGGGGAGGTGATGGCGAAGCTCCTGAGCCCAAAGCCTGCCGCAGAAGGCTCCTGTGGATGAACCTTCTGGAATAGGTGGAGTGCAGGAGGAGGAAAACCAGGGCACATCCCCAGTGCCTGGCTGCACACCTCAGAGGGCATGAGAGTTTGGTTGCTTAAAGTGAGTGAGCTGTGAAGCCCAGAATCACCTTCTGAGCCTGCATCTACCTTGGAGGGCACCTACACAGAGAAATAATGGCAGAAAGCTCCAACTGGACTTGCTGCTGGTACTGGGATCAGAGCACCGAGGGGGCCATGGCAATGCAGCAGTGACCTGTCCTCCCTCAAGTCCAAGAGTGATGTTTTCTGGTTTAGACTCCACTTTCTCTATCAGCTTTTACTGACTGTGCTGTCTGAAATCCAGAATACACATCACTGCTTTCATGGCATTCTGTTTTTAGTCATTGGCTCTGGATGTTGTCAGAATAAAGGGCCAAAATCCTCTCTCCAGAAGCAGCATATCCTGTTTACTGCCAGTAATCCCATGTGAAAACTTTGCACCTGACAGAGCAGCCCTTATGGCAAGAACAGATACAGCCGACCCGTGCAGTCATACCAGTGATGTTATCAAACACAAATGTCCATTTGAGTAAAAATCAGTAAAATTACCTCTACAGGGCAAGTAGGATTCAGTCCTGCTGACCAAGAACATAACAGAAGATATTTTAAATTTGCACAAAGCCCAGTGCAGTCACCTGGAGTACTCACGTGGCCATTTGGCTCATGAAGGAAACTGGAACCTGAATATGAACCACCACCATAGCTGAACGACTTGTCAGAGAAATCTCGCTTCTTGCAGGAAAACTGCTTTAAAAGTTACCTTTTTCTGCTGTAATAAGTGCCTTTGTAGACAAGCTAATAAAAATCTCAGTACATAAATTTATTTGTACTTTAATTTCTATTTTATAGTTGCCCTTCAATAAAGGAGGCAAACAATGTCTCCAAATTGTTTTTAAGTAAGAGTTTGAAGTCAGACTGTGAAACTCCAATGAAATATAAAGATGTTTTTGGCTCTATTAATGTTGGCAACTTCCTTTCTCCTTTGTTACTAGCAGGGAAGAAGATGCCTGACGCCAGCACCTGGGTTGAAAATTAACTGAAGTCTCCTGAAAAAGGGCTGACCACTGTTCTGCTCCATATCTCTTTGCTTTATTATAATACTCTTTAAAAGATGACACTGCAGTTCAAGTCCAGAACCACTCTACAGAACAATGAATAGTGTTCACTGAAATCACCATTCCTGTGAACTTCACAAAAAAACACAGCAGGAAAATTAAAGATACAGTACTCCAGACTGACCAAGGTTCTGCTGGCATGGGAATGAAAGAGGGTTCTGCAGCTAGAGGCCACTAAGCCATTAGGATCAGACTCTTAATAATGGCCATGGAAATGTTTCTGTTCTGTTTAAATCACTGATTGCTCAAACCTTTAATTGGGTCACTGAAATTTAGCATTTCAGCCAAAACAAGCTAAGAACTGAAATAATTGTGCAGACTGCTACTGTCCAAGAGGACCACTGTATCTTTAAATGTATCCTGGATTAAACAAAGGTTTTATCTACACTTGTTAAATTATTGCACAGACCATTACACTGACAAGTACATTATGAACCCATGGAATGTTACAGTCTGGCCTGGAAAATAAAAGCAGCAGCATTATCCTTGAGGTCTCAGCCATGAGGGAGAGCTGGCCAAGCACTTCTTGAATTGTAATAATTACTAATAGGTTTGAAGACACAAATGAAACATTTTAAAATAATCCCTAACTGCTAGGATTATGTTTGGGAGCATTCTCCAACACTTCCACTCTTTTGCAAATGGCACTTAGTTTGATTTCTTGACATTTTTCTTTTATCAGGCTACCTGCAGAAATCCAGCTGCTCTGCATTTTCCAAAGTTGAAGCCATACAAAGAAATAAAAGCTTGGGTCACCATGGGATTTGAACCAGCCATTGCAATGTCCAACTGGTGCAGCAATTTCACCTACTGCACATCTCCTGGCAGTTTGCTTGTTTGACTTAAAACTGCAACTCCACGGGGTGGGATGGAAAGGGGAGCGGAGCCCTGGTCACCCCAGCACAGGGGGAGCCCACAGTGACACCAGGGCCCTCCAAACCACACACTGAGGCTCATGGCTGGATCCTCACTCAGCCAGGCAGCCTCAGCTCCAGCAGCCTGCACTCAATGCCTCTGCTCCTCATCAGGCCAAAAAGGGAGGATCTGGGGAGGAGGAGGAATTAAAAAAGAAAAAAAGTCGGATTCATGAACGCTTGCTCCGCACCCGCAACTTGATGGGATGCATCTCTTCATAGCGCAGAAACCTCCCAGCCACCTACTCTGAAAAAAAGTAAAATTCAGTAAAACAGAGGGTGTGCAAAAGAAAACGCCCTCGTTTTGTCCTCTCCTCTGGAAGACATGATCACACGTTGAGGCTCAGATAAGCCATTAAAAAATGCCCATGTGCCTGTCAAACTGACCAGCTGGCACACTGGTTTTGTGTCTGCAGTTACACCTTCTGCCATTATATTGGGTTTTTTGGATCTTCCAGGAACATCTTTCTGTATCATTTTTTTTGTATCATTTCGTTGCTTCCCTACAACACTGAAGAAAGAGAGATGGCAACTGTTCTGTCCCTGTCTCCTCAACTGGAGAGAAAATCCTTACCCAAAGCTTCTGCTTGAGCAGGGCTCTGGCTGTTTGATTTAGAACATAAAAGTTTCAAAAGCTACAAAAATCAAATCAAAATAACAAATGGCTTATGCCAATCGTGGCTGCAAGTGATACATAAATAAACCACTTCTGTCCCAGGCAAAGCTCATAGCTGAGGAGAATGTGCACACACACATCACAATACCATTGACTGAGTGGACTGAAATAAAGATTCTCCTGCCACGAGCCATTTCAGGAGGTTTATGAAAGAGAAACTGTAATAAATTTATACAGAAGCAGCTGAATCAGCTTCAGACTGGGCAGCAGACATGTTGACAAGGAAGCAACAGAGGTGTAAGCATAAAAAAACAAAGTTATGTTTGACATGCAGCTAAGCTATGACAAAATTATACTTGGAACTGGAGAAAAGCAGAAAAAAATCCTTGTTTTACAGTCGGGCTGTGAACGCTGCCAGTGGTACCACGAGCAGCACTGCAAACCAAGAGCTCTCGTGCCTTTGGCACTTCCAAAGGGCCAGTGACAGCAAGGACACCTCAGGAATGGCTCAGCCTGGAGGAGCACTTTCCAGATGTGGGTCTGGAGCAGCTCTGGGTCCTGCTGCAGAGGCTTGGAGACCACGAGCTTCAGACCACGCTATCAGGAGAAGCCGGGGGGAAAAAAGAAATCCCAACTCTTGTGGAACAGGGTGAGAAAAGACTGGAAAAACATTCTGTTCACCATCCGAAAGATCCTTCTAATAGAAATACAGAATCAGGTTGTAAATAGAGCTACTTCTACTCAGGCTTAAGCCTTTAAAATCTGCTACTTTTGAGGAAATTCATTTTCTTTCCTTTTTAAGCTGTTGATATTACTATCTGCTCAAAAACCTCTGTGAGGAGTAAAAGAAGTGAAGTGTTATTTAAGGTAATTTTGACACCTTTGGTTGGTTGTTGAACAAGTAAACCATTTTTAAAAAGTAAAGGCTTTTTAGCTCAGTAATAGGATCTACAGGGTTCACAGAAAGAACTCCATGCTGGTAAAGCAGAGCACATAAAACATCATGATTTGAGTTTCAAGCAAGCTGATTGTTTTCGTGCTGAGGGTACATTCACAACCCATCCCCCAAAATAAAATGGGATACCTATGACACCTTTGATGTTACAGTCACAATTCTTCTCTAGAAGTTATGGTTTGTGTCATGCAAAGCGATTTGTTGGGTCAAAACTGACACATAACTCAATCTCCTGTTCCAGTCCTTAATGCTGACAAGGAGTTTCTCAAGTTTCCAAAATAGTGTTTCTTTAACAAGATCCAGGAAGAAAATGTGGAGAAATATATGACAGAAACAGAGATACAGCTTGACACACGAAGAATCATTTGGAAAACATCTGCTTAAATTAAATTTTACTATTAAATCCAGACACCTACTCATCTTGAAAGGGGCTTGCTGCCAGGCTCTTTCCTCAATGTTCTCATATTTTCCACCCATTTTTTCTTGCTGGAATCTTCTCTATAATTTTTTTTTTTTCACTGCCAGGTTGCCAAACAGATGTCCAGAAGGCCGTAAGCAGCAGAACGACTTCATTTTTAACAGCATTAATAAAATACTACACAGGTAGAAGGAAGAAAGAGAAAAAAGAGAGCACATAAAATACTCAAACTGGGGCAAGGGTGTAGGTGAGGAAGGAAAACACTACAGCTTTGCTTTTCTGTGTGGCAGAGCTGCACAGTACCAACTCAATCCACTGAGTAAGGTGGGCAAGTAGAGCCATTCTGGATGTCCCTTGAGAGCTCAGGTCAAACCTGTCAGTTTACACGAATAATCATCTAGCTCTAGATTCCTTCTGAATTCTAAAAGGAAAAAATAAGTTTTAAAATATTAAAAAAAAATAATGTCACAATGTTTAAAAACAAAGCTCCAATAAAAAATATGTTAAAGACCATCTTGAATTGCCAGACTTCCTGTAGTCAGAGCAATCCGTAAGGCATTGGAACGAGATGTATCCAATTGCAGCTTGCTCAGTTAATGGCTGTCTTTCCAAGTCACACCCTGTCCTTTGTTTGCAATAAACACCCCAAATCTCAAATTAGATGAGGACTGGATGAACACCTATTAACCTACACATGCAAGGTTGTGCCATGGAAGTGTCCTTGCACTGATTTCTTTCCGTTAACATTCGTGTTAAGAAAGTTGCTGTAGCCAGCTCCAGTAGTGCAAGGAGAATATAGTTACCACTATCCTTAAAAAAGGGAGAGCCACCTTTACGTAAGAAAAGATTCAGATGCTACTTTTTTTTTCCCTAAACCGGGGTAGAAGGAAGGAGAATGAATGGGAAGCACAAACAGATCAGAAAGGTCAACCATGATACTCCAGGCGTGTGTAAAACTTCCTCCCCTCCATCAGCCAGCACAGCCTCCCTTTCCCAGCTGTGCAAAGCAGGGTTAACAGAGTCCTAGAAGTCATCCCACGCATTTTTTGTTGCCTTAGGAGGTTTTCTGGTTTTGCTCTCCCCTCCTGTGTTCTCCCAGTTGGTCTCCCAGTTTTCCCAGCTGTCGCTGTTACTGTTCTTGTTGGAGACCGTTCCCGAGCCCCACACGTCCCAGCTATCCGAGCTCTTCTTCTCTGTGGAATTGTCCACATAGGTCCAGCTCTCACTGCTTGGAGATTTATGAGCTTTTGGTGGATCTGAGTTGCCAAAGGTCTCCCAGAAGCTTTGATCTATAGCATTGTTCTGGTAGCCCTCCCCTCCACTGTTCTGGTAGCTGTCTCCCTCAGCTGGTCTTTTGGGGAGTGGGGAGGGGGGAAGGAAGGTAGAAATAAATTAGTTTTGCCAAACATAACAACAAAAATCAATGACTCCAAAGAAAACTATAATTCTACTGCCCTTTGCTTAAAAGAAACCTAAAAACCCTGATGATAAAGGCAGAACTAAATATTGCTCCAAATGATGTAAGTTTGCAGTCTAATTCAAAGATTGTTAGTAGATTTAACAGGCCCAGGGCAAGGGAATGTGCATTTGGAGTAAGTTTTAAACCAAGAGGTGTGCGTTGCTTTGTTCTCAGTTTAAACAGAGTTATAAACAAAGTTATATTGAATTCCTCCCTATTACATAGAGGAGGACTGTTAGCAAAGACAGAATAAATTATTAATATTGAAAAATTACCTTTCACTATTATACTGCAGAGAATGTACAGGAGATAAAATCATGTGTTTAAAGAGATAGAAAATAGGAACAAAAAATTACCTTTCAGAATTATCATCTGGTTTGCCTGAAAAGAAAGTGGTGACATCTCTCCATCCCTTACTTCCCACTCCCTGAACCTACAGAATAAAAAAAAGACACTCCATTCATTTGGATTGAACCAACACCTCTGCCAAGTCCAACAGCAAAAGCCACAACACATTCCCCCACTTGTTCCAATAAATCAAACACATTTAACTGACAGCTCATTCATGTTTTTGATGGGCAGTTACGTGGTGGATGTAGATAACATACATCTGACAGCATCATGATTCTGGAAAGGGTGGGAAGCAGGTCAGGCTTAGCTTTTTCACCCATTAGTGTAACATCTTTTAAATTCTCTCCTAGACTTCCTTGACAAAAATACTGGAATTAGTCCTTACATAAAATTCAACTTAATGAAAGCACTGATATTTTATGATTAACATAACTCTAATTTATATTTCTACTGTTCTAAAAAGCTATTTTCACTCTGTTTCAGCATTATTTCACTACCCCTGTAAAACAGGCCAAAAGTTGAGTCCCAGAATTGGATTAGAAATATAAATTCTGAAGTGTCACCATGAAAGGTACTATTCTGAGTTACAGACATAGAGGATGAATCCCAGAATTCAGCCTGAGAGCGGCCAGGCTCTAAACAGAACAGGTAACATCATTTATTTTATTTTATTCAAATAGTACCAAAATCTAAGACACTGAGCTGGTCTGTGAGAGTGTTTCCAGTTCTGACTTTCCCAGTGCTAAAAGACACACATTCCTGGGTAACACCATGCAATTTATCACCACAGGTGTTAGTCTGTGCAGGATTTCTGTGCTTGGCAGCCTCAGGCAGCACTTACCGCGTCACCGAGCACCGAGAGCAGCGGACGGCAAAGGAGAAAGGTGCAGAGCATTAATAAGTTTTACTGGACCAGTGGAATACAAGCTGTCTCCATATTCCCTCACACATTTTCTTTGCTGTTTAGGACACTGGCTGTTTATAACCATACCATGTCCTCATTCAAATTACTAAGAGGACACCACCATGCCTGTGCAGCTTTTAACACCCCAGCAGAAGTGCTGCCCGCTGAGAATTACACTTTCCAAATTTCTGTATTCAACACAAGCACAGACCAAAGCTGCATTGGGGTTTTCTATCATTTTTCATAAGAATATGGAGACTGGCTTGACTTGTTTGGCCTCCTTAAAGCCAGGCAGGCCACCTCATACCTTGCTGGCCAACTGCGATACCCCCGTGGTGACCTCCTCAAATATTTTCCCCTCTTTCACCTATGTGGACCAAAGTATTGGTAATTAGTCATAAAACAGAGGATTACTGAAACCTTCAGACACGCTCACTTGTGCTTAACAGCTAAAATATATAAAAACCCAACCCCAAACTGAATTAAAATAGGTTTAAGTCAAATTAACAAAGTTAAGAAAATGATATACAAAGTCCGTTGATCTATAGTGGAGTGAACCTCGGTCCTTTGAGTTTGTGGGAATTTTCTATGGCTAAACACCCAGTCTGAGGAAGGTATCACACCCAGTTTGAGGCAGGTATCATTTACACACAGTTCAGCTAGCATTACACTACTGCTGAGCATAAAAATACCAGTACAAAAAACATCTGCAAACATGAAGCTTTACGAATATATTCTACCACGTATAAAGATTGTGTTTAGAAACTTAACAGATCCCTTTTATTCTCTTTTACAGATGCTTATTTAAATATTAAAAGGGATTTGAACTTTGCTGAAACACAATACAACAGGTACCTTTCACCACTTAATAAATGGCAGTTGTTCCAAAGCAAGTGACTTTGTATAACCATATAGAGAATAGTTAGTTCAAAAAGTAACACTTATTTAGAACTAACAGCACAACATCCTAAGGGAAATGGATCTCTTTTTAACACAGAATATGTAATTCCTCATTAAATTGTCCTACAAAATAAAAATCAGCTCAAGGAAATGCACCCTAAAAATAACCCTGAAAATAATGCAACTAAGCCCTCTGAAATAAGCTGTGGATAATTCTAGGGAACAGAAAACCAGTTAGAGTCTTCTCCTGTGGTTTAAAACGCCATGTAAAGAATGGTGAATTAATAAAGGTAATGAAAGAGAAATTAGTCTGCAGTATCATTAAAACATTCTTTTCAAATGGCTCAAAGATATTTGCCTGAATTAAAATAAAGCTGGCAGGTAGATGGTAAAACACTAGGAACTTAACTGAGATACAACTACTAATACATATAAATATCTATATATACATATTTAAATAACTGATTTTATTTCCATTTAGGGTGCATTTTCCCCTTGTTCCATTGTTCACTACTGAAAGCATGAAATCTATAAAATGGTATCTAACAAGAACGAATGTGACAGACTCTGGTAGACATGAGAAAGGTTGGTGGAAGGAATTTACCCCTCATCAACATTTTTCTAGTAACAGCCTAACTTTGAGTTGTTTGATGTTTCCCTTTTTCAGAAAACCCCCCTGAGAACCTGGGCAGCTGTGACAGGAGGAATCAACCACTCCCTGAGTGAGTATAACCGTTTTTCTGCAAGTCATTTACTAGTTCCAAAGTTACCTTTTCCTGTGCAGGTTTGAGAACATTTTCATTTAATGTCTGACCTAACTCTGATGCCTATTTAAAAGCAAAACAAAAACAAAGTCAGTTATTTTTTTAAAAAAAATCCCAATAAAAACCCACAGGCAACACCTTCTGCAGGCTCATTTCTCAGCATTATCTCCAAAAACACATGAAGCCTTTAGCTTTGATTCATACAAGCAGAATGAGCTGAAAAGCACACACAGCAAAGTGCTGTAGGAGGCATTAAAAGACAATAAATTAAAATCAGATAGACATGGCAATAGATGCCCAGAGCCCAAGCAAAATCTGACCTTGCACTGGAAGCAGAAGCAATGATTCAACCAGCAACAGCTTCAAGGATGGGCCCCTTACTAATGCCTGCAGCTGAATATTTGGAAAAACTGACCTCATTCCCCCCTTATTTTTCCATACTAATTAAATTACTTGTAGAATTAGATCTTTTGGGCTGATTTTCCCACAATTCCTCTGTCTTGTAGTGCTCCAATTGTCATCTGTTAGTAAGAGCCTAAGTGTTTCTGAGCAATACACAAGAGCCAAAGCTGTGACAGAAGATTTCTGTTATTTTTTTAAAGCTCCAGGTTTGCAGGGTGAAAAAACAATGAACTTCAGAAATCTGTTGCAATCCAGAACAAGATGCACAAGGATATTGTACTTCAGAGGCAGTTTACAAAAATGTAAGCCCACAGTCTAAGTCACAAAATTACTTTCCTAAGGCAATGCTGACAAGGACAGCAGGTTTAGAAGAGTTTGAAATCATTCATTTCTCTATGACCATATTAAGCCTTTGACAGATTTAAGCTTTCTTCACAACTGCCATATCATACTGAGTGCCTTCTGAATGATCCTGGTTAATCCAAGAGAGCCAATATGCCAGGCAATTAAGTTTCATTTCCTAAGGGTTCATATTTTATCACTACCATTGGTCAGGGTGTGAGCCTTCACTCATGTTCTTCCCGGGAATGGAGCACCTTAAACATCTTTCCTCCACAGACTCCCAGGTGTCTAAGAAGCCTTTCTCTTAGCCACAGCATTCCCAGGATCTCCCCTTTCCCCAGCCATTGTCTCCAGTACTTCTACTCCTTACTGGATAGAAGTTCTTTGAGAAGCAAAGGCAAAAGCAAACCCCACTTCCACCCAGTGAGAAACATGAATGCAAATCACAAAGGGCTTGTTACCTTTGGAAGTGAGGCTACAAAGTGTTTAAGAAAAACAACAAAAAAAGGGGTGTTCTCACCTTTGAAAAACCCTTTGGAGTCTACTGAACCCAGCAAACTGTTTATAAGAAAGAGTGTAATGCACCCAGACTAACAGTTCAGGTGTCCTAAATAGAGTCACTGCTACAATTAGAAAGAATTCTTATCTGATCCCTCTTAGTCAAGCGCATAATTTTGTAAATGTGGAATGGAAAGATTTGGGTACAATTGTACTTTCATCTGAATCACTTCATCTTCCCTTCCTATTGCTGAATTTAGGACAGCACTCTAACCACCATTACAAACACTCCATTCAAGTGTCTGCCTTCCAACAACACCCAGCTCTTGGCACATTCCTGGGGCAGACATGCAAACAGAAATCCTGAAATCATCAGAATGTGGACAGCAGCACAGTCAATTTTCGGACAGCACACAGCTCGGGTATCTCTACCCAACTGAACAAATTTTAAGTAGGTTTGAAGAAATGTTACCATACAAAACACACAACATAATTCTAAACAGGTTTGACATAAGGCAGAAAAAGACAAGACAGGTCAGGAGCAAATGCACATATTCAGCACGAACAGACAAGGAGTCCATGCACAAGAACAGATGTGAGGGTGTTACCGGCTCTGGCTGCTGCTTGTAGCCCCAAAACTTTACCCAGAGAGCAAAAGAGAAAAGAGCAAGGAAGGTAGAAGCAGCTTTTAGCAAAAAATTGGCAGCATTTTTTCAGGCAAGTTAAGTAGCATGAACCTTTTCCAACTTTTAACATCTACTGACAAGAGAAACAGTGAAATGTGTTTGGTCACTGGACCCCAAATACACTTTTAACCAATGTAGTGCATCAAAAAAGTGCTAAATCTTTTCTGCAAAGGGTCAGAAGTTTCAGGAACAAAATTTAATTTTCAGTAACACAGCTTAGACTCTAGAGCACCACGTTGCTGTGGTCCTTGTCAGTAGATGTGATGAGCTTTTAAACTTAATATTCTATTTGTATTTGTTAATAATACTAAAGAAAGAAAAGCTTCTAAAAGGGAAACTGCCAGAAGGAGTGAAGAGGAAGACCTGTAGAAAAACTAGTTTTTCTTAAGCCAGGCAGTAAACACTTTAAAGCTTTGAAATAGGAAGTTTGGGTACTTTAACAAGGCATTTTTGTTGCAAACATGCCCAAGTTTGGCCATTTGAAGGATTAATATCCCAGTGCATAGACCTGTCTGAACACCAACGTCTGCAGCTGGCACATTTGTTTTGAGCAATACTTTCTATGCCTATCAAAAAGCCAACCAGGCTAATGCTGCACATACACAAGAGTTAGAGTTCAATTAAAACTCCTGAACCATCTATAAATATATATAAGGCTTATCTCACCCAGAACTAGGCAAATTAGGAATCCCATTCTTTTATACATTTCTACATTTCAATTTAAAACTTTTCCTTGCAGACAGATCTTGGTTATGTCAGAGCTCTGTGTAATTCTGACTCTGTTTTAACCCCAGTTTGATAAATGAAATGCTTTTGTCATTGCTACTTTTTAAAATACACACAGGCAAATTGATTTATTAATAATGAGCAGTTCACATTTGTAACACCTTACTAGGCTTCAGCCATGGGAAGACCGCTTGCATTGTATTTTATCACCACGAAAACTACTTCAAGATAGTTGAAGATTCACAGAAGTAAGATAAGGGGATGTTAAGTTTGTAAGCTCTGCAGCCTCTCCAATACATCCAACAGGAACAAACAGCAGAGTATCTCTGTTTATCTCTTGCTTAATTTGATCACTGCAGCTGATTGCAACTCCCATGGAATTAAAAGCTAGAACTAAACACTACTGTGCACTGTGAAGGAAAAGCACACTGGTCTGTTGATGATCAAATCTAAGTCAATTGGTGCAGGCAAACACATGGCATTTAAAGACAATTACACTGACTAAGAGCTAATCTATAATCACCTTCTGACTTGCTTGAGATCCAAATCTGGTAGCCTGTGAAAAGAAACAAGAACATTCAGGTTTATCAGGAATAAATCCTTTGATTTTTAAAGACACACATTTAGAAATGCTGCATTATCCTCTCCAAGGTAATGGAGCTTTGGTAGAATTTCACAATGAAAAGAACACACCCATATCACCACCTCTGGCATTCCATTGCTTTGGGGAAGTGTCAGTCTTTCCCAACTTGCAGCAGAGAGAAGAAAGGGTCTTCAAAATGGACTAGACCTTGGTGGGCCAGTGTAGGTGAGTATCAGTATTTTTGTCTCCTATAATGTCACCCAAAGTACCAGGTAATTGTTATGTCTATGAAGATTTGGAATAATATTAAGCAAAACTGAAAAAAAGTTGCAATGCATTATGTTCACAAAAATATTTAGTCTCTTTCCATCAGCATCTATGCAAAATGTAATACATTCTTATTTCCTCTGGTTTTAAATGACAGTGAGTCGAATCACTGTCACTCAAGTGTGCAAATTTGTAGAACATGCAGAACATGAAGACCATGCCTCCGTTTTTCCCAAATCATCCCACTGGACACAATCTTGGCCCAATGAGCTTTTTATTTAAACTGACAAAAATGCTGCAGTTAAGACACAAGACAAAGCAAGGAAAAATAGAAACCCATCACCAGTTTTTAACTTGGTATCAAATTCCTGCTGAAAAATGCAATTTAGCCTTGCTTGGCACAGATTGAAATTCTGAATTTTCTGCTTTATAATGAAAGCTTTTCTTGAGTTCTTTCTTGATGCTTAAATCCAGTGGACGGATTTACAAAAATGTCCATCCAGAAACATGAGAAATGGTTAAGAGATCTCCATTCAATATGTAACTATTTTATGAGCCATAGGCAAAGACAGGAGAGCAAAATTTAGCTAGTCTTGGTAATACTTTTAAGGATTCATCACTATTAGAACACAATTGGAATCTCCAGAATTCACAAGAATTAACTAAACCACATTTTATTTACTTACACCCTCTTTAGCAGCTGAGGCAATTTTGCTTGCTCCGGTTGTAAAACTGCTCCATCCCTTTAAAGAAAGCAAGAAAATCATGAGCTACATGTTAATAATAATAGCAAATAATCAAGTTTTAATGAAAACAGATTAGCTTAAGTCAAAATTCTCTAATACAGCTTGTCCTGTAGTCCTAAGAACTACCTGCTAATGAGAGAAAAACTAGAGCCTCTCACTTAACTGAAATAGAGCGATGAACTGCAGTATTTGTGTCAATGTGAACAAGCCAGAGTGTTTCAGATGTCACTCTGCTAAAAATGGCTACAAATGTGGGAAAAATCATCCCGTGCACTGGAAGGCAAATTGGTTTCCTCACCAGGATGAACAGCCATGCCAAGAACTCAGCCTCCCAGAAATACAGGACTTCAGAGCACACGGCAATGTGCGTCTGTGCTCACACGAGGGCATTTCAGCCAGGACATTCAGGGAGATCCTGCGCTCCAAGAATGGCTCACAGGAACGTGAATAGTGTCCCCTCTCCTTGGCTGTCTCAGCTCACCTGCAATACATTGCAGATGTGCTTTCTAATCTGAACTCTCTGGCCTAAAAACTGTGAGACACCTAGAAAATACTCAGCTGATCCCAAGCAGCCTGTGGGATCACCTGGAATATGGTGATCAACCTCTTCAAAGGCTCAGGCATTACCTTTCTGTGGTAAGTTCTAGTGAAAGTATTTATTTATTTTTAAATAAACAGCAGAACCTGGTGTGGGTATTTAGGCCAGTGAGGCTCTACAGAGGGCTGCTGGCCACTAACCTTGGTAGGATACCTTACTCTATTTCCAAATGACTCCAAACCCCAAATATTGTTCAGCACTGTGACTTTGCAGCCTGTCAAAGCACCAGGATGGCCCTGACTGCCTCTGACTTTATTCCCATTTTATTTCAACAATGCATCTTTCACTATCTTTACTTGAATCATGACAACTGTTCAGCCATATGCTGTTATCTGTTCACACCCTGTCACAAGTATTTCAAATGTTTTCATCACTGCTCATGGCTTCTGGCACTCACATACACACACATTTCAGTTGTTTTCCTCAGAACATCCGTAATATGGTTAATAGATTTAATTCCCTACAGGTAATTACATTTTTTTCCTTCAGCCCTGTTGATTATGTCTTAATCCACTGCTATATCCTCACTTATTTCTATGAACTGATACCAGACATAACTCTTAAGTTTTGCTCAAATTTCTCCATTTTCCCTTTTAAAGTTCACCAATATCTTCTTCACTCTTTGAGAATACAACCAATACTCTGCACTCTCCGTATCCACCTGCAGTCTTTAGTTTCTCTTCTCTTCTCTTCTCTGCTTATGTTCTCCCAAACCAGGACAAAATAGAAGAAAATGGTAATACAGAAAGCTCCAAGCAATTCCTTACTGAGTACAACGAGGACATGGCATTATTCAGGAAGTCATCCTCTTTTTTTGGAGGGTTTACTGTGTTCCCAAACCCCACGTAGCGATTCTCTTGGCCACTGCCACAGGAAAAGGAATAAATAGTATCTGTATCAGCATGCAGCCATTAGAAGAACTGAAAAGCATGGAAGAATGACAATTGGTTTTGCACCTGGAAAATAAAGTCCTTTAGCACCCAGCACCCAAAATACAAAACTACTCACTTCATAAAGACATAGCACCAAGGATCCACTGAGGAATCCTTGGACAACACAATTTCCTCTGTGCAAGCTAATGTGGTCTTAATGATTCTCCAGGTTTAACAGATCACTGACATCAGAAAGCTGAGTAAATCCTAATAAAGTGATACATGAAAATGAGAAAAGGAATGAAAGAAGCTTTATAAATGCCTCTGTTTAATTCAAATCACCGTAAGGTACAACATACAATCAGAATTCGCTGGTCTTGAACCCACCACAGTAACATCTGGAGTTACAAACTTTTTATTCAATGCTTCAAACATTTTGTTATGCTAGAGAGAGGCACTCAGAAAGTCAGTAAATATTGCATTACCCTTGGTAGGAGCTGACATCATCATTTAACCAGTCTTCAAAAGCCTTGTCAGAAGAGGCAGTTGCAGTGTGAGATTGTCCAGCAGAACTGAAATAAAACATTGAAGAATCAAAGCCATGTAAAGCAAAACCCACTAGCTCAGCAGTGCAGCTTCATGTATATCACCACAATACAGGTTAAAAATTGATTAATTATATCATCTATCAAGTAGGGAACTCTAATGCAACCACTAAAAGGCATGAAGCTCTTGTTCCTTTGATTTACAACTACTTTTGCAGTTAACTTGTATCTTTAGTGCACAGAGTAACAACCACTACATGCAAAAGCAGAACAACAGAATTGCTGTGGTACAAGAGCTTTGATGCTCCTATGGTAATTAGCACCACAAGGGAAAAGTCTGTTTCTTCTTCCCTAGCATCCAATCCATCATCAAACTGGCACAGCACCACAGTTAAGGTGAGGATGTCATACACTACCTGTGAGTGACACAAATGTCTAATTTCAGGTGCATTTCAACTCAGGATAACACAAACATGGCTTGTCCCCTGCTCTCCCTCACTTGTCTCTGCCATCATTTAAGGTTCAGGTGCACGGGGTGGGAATGATTCCAAAAATAAAAGTCCTGTTACCTCATACTCCATAACTTCAGCTTGTTCAGACACCAACAGCAACAGGGTAAACCCAGCAGACACTAAATATCAGGTTTTGATGTTGTATCTGTATCTGATGCTGTATCTGTACCCATATTAGATAAGCAGGGCACGTACCGGTGAGCAGAAGACAGAGACATTTTAGGTTGAGGTGGGGTCCAGTTCCTGGCAGGAGAAGTTTCAATGGACCACTCCTTGCCTTCAGCTACTGTAGCTACCTACAAGAGGAAGAATAGTCAAGAATAGGTCAGAGATTCCATAGAAGTTATAAACTGGTTCTGTAATATGAGGACAACCTATTTTTGCAATCTGCTGCCAGCTCCATGGATCAATTAATCTGTTTTCACGATAAACCATTTTTTTTCTGGCTCCCAGGCTGTGATGTTGAATTGAACACTGGTTTTATTTCAGGCAACTGAAATAGAAAATTAAGACAATTTCCTCAAAAAGGCAGGTTTGGTTTGAAGAGGAAAGACTGGATTAATGAAGACAAGTAAGCCCTAATCACACAGTAATGGGGGAACAGAACTACGTTATTGTTGTACGTTACTACATACACTAAAGATTTATCAAAAATCACTTTGGATACAACTGTACAGGTGAAATAGTGAAGTGAGGAGTGAGACAGCTGCACTTACTAAACAGCTGCAACAAACTGCAGCACTGAAAATCTGAGCTACCTCAGCTAAATACAGAAATTAAAATTTCAACAGAAAACTCTGACAAGACTTGGGAAGAAGCACTCTAAGACCTGTAGGGTCCCAAGAGGGCAGTCCTGGACTGCCTACTCTGAGGTACCAGACCCTCTGGATACCGTTGGGCTAAATTAGAAAGAGTTACCCAAAATAAGGAAGTTAGTCCAGAAAGGCTCCTGCCTGCCCAAGACACTCTTTTCTAACCCCACCGTATCTCCCTGGCAGGACAACATTCCTTTTCTCTTCTGCCAAATATTTGAGCCATGAACTCATTCAGGTTTACATTAACTCTTCTAGGATTTCACTCTCTCACATTTACCTTTTCAGGAACCACTGCACAGATTCAGAGTTGCAACTTTGTCTCCTTTCAAAACCAAGTGCTTACAAAGCACTTTGATATTTTCAGATCCTCGGGGTGAGCACACACCTAAAACTGAGCTTACCTGGTCTCTAAACAGAGCTGCAGCTTTGCTGTTGTATTTCTCTTGCATTGTCCAGCATGGATCATAATCATCTTGAGACTCCAAGAACTCTCGGAATTTGCTGTTACCTCCAGCCTTCATTTTCTCCAGCTCAATATCCTTCCACTTGTCCATGGTTACAGAACGCACAAAACTGAAAAGCAGGTTTTAAAAAACAATTTTAGACCACAGCTTGTTATAATTTCCTGCTGTATCAACAGTGACACAAAAAAGCTTATTACAACCTATCTCAAAAGTTGAGAGTATAAACATGTTAGAGAACACTCTCCAAGTACAGAAAGACAGATCATCATAAGAAGGTGGGCAGATCCTCACTGAAATAAGCCAAAAATCATGTCATTTATTGGCATTTAAAGGAGACAGTCAACAGAAGGCAAGTGACAGAAAAAGCAGCTTCCTTCGAGTCCAGAAATTAATCTAACCCACTATGTAACAGAAACTTTTCCCATAACTTCACTCTGCAATTTTCTTCTCTGTCTATTATCATGTATCCTGACGGTTGGACTCGATGATCTCAGAGGTCTCTTCCAACCCTGGCAATTCTATGATTCTATGTCCTCATCTCAAAAATTTCCTTTTTTCTTCCAAGCCACATACACAACAGTTCAAATCGCTCCTTTCCTGTGCAATTTCTACTCACTAATGAGCTTCAAATCACCCCTCGAAAAGCAAAGAATGTACTTCTGAATGGCCTCCTTGCTTTGGTGATTTCCCTCCTGGACTTTCTCTCCTTTCCTCATTTGAATAACTGTTCCCTGCTTTGGCCCTATTACATACACACACTGTGGATCTCCAGAACCCTTAACAGTTCTTATTCCATAGACTCCCATCTCAGCTGAGCATGTTTCTTGGAAAACAACAAAAACTATCATTTATACTGCAAAGAGAACAGGAATCTCCTGAACAGAATAAAGCTGTTTTGTACTCTAACTTTATACCCAACTAGTTACAGACAAGGCACAGAGAGAAAAGCCCACTTTGGAGAGGAGCATGAAGCAAAACTGCCAGTGAAATGTTGGATTTGAGACATTCCATACATTTCAAAGCAACACAGGCTGTTCACAGCCATAATGCACCCTGAGGTAATGCAACTCAGTCCATGGTCTGTTGGAAAGGCTGACCTGAGGTGAACTCCCAAGCCTCGGTGTTTTCCTGAGCACTCAAGACAGATCCAAATTCCATAGGTCACACTCACCCACTGGGGGTTAAATGCACCACATTCAAAACAAACCTGTGAGAGAAGAACAATTATTTCTTCAATCTGCCATAACTGTCTGTGGGAAGTTTTCATAGTGCAGCTCAAAAAGGCAAATCATGAAAACATAGAAAATAATTTCAGAAGGGAGAGTTCTTATTGTTTGGAAACACCTTCCCTGATAACATACATTTCCTTCAAGTATTTATTTATGCTCTTGGATTATAAAAATTACTGTACTAACTACAAAAAAACAGAGAGGAAATACACACAAGCAAATGGAAATTACTGAGCAAAGAATTAGTTTTGATTTCATCTCCATCTAAAGATCGTAATTTTCTCACATTGTTCTCATCTTGTGCTCTGACTTCCTTGAGGACTTTCCTTGTTCTTGGACTTGCCATGATTCTGCAAAGGGAGAAAAAGAAAAAACTAAGTCATGATCACGGATTTGATTTCGGTAGGATGCTCAGTATCTCACAAGCACAGTTCTGTGATAAAGAGCTTGGAATCTAAACCACTGACTCACAACCAGCTGCAGAGGAAAAACAGACAAACCAAACCACCATAAACCCCACAATCTTACTTTTCCATTTACTTTGCACTTCTAGGGGGATTTAGTCATCTTAACTCCATCACTGGAATGGTGTAATTCAGTCATGGCTGAAAAGTGGGCAGGGGGTGATAAACACGGGAATTCTTCTATGCCACAAATTGTATCAAAACAGACTCTACTGGATGCTGCTCCCAGACCCATCCACTACCCTTCCTGAAAGCACTTCATAACATCCATGATTTCACAGGATCACATGCACACAACTCATCAGATCTATGCAAAAAATAGCAGAAACTCTTACACTTAAGAGTGCTGAACACGTTGCTAAAAGAACCCCTTACTAGATGATACAAGAGCTTGTAATTTTCCAGAAATATTGAGTTTGCTTGTCAATTGAGTTCTAAGAAATTAAGGCAATTATTGGGACCTTTACACAAAATAGAATTCTAATTCAACAGACATGCCTCGCTGGCAGACCACATCATGTCAGTCTAATTTTTATGACGCAGAAAACAGCAGGGAGTGCTGTCAAGCTATAGCTAAAATTCACATTAAGACAAAAAATGTGATTCACACACAGTACACAGCCTGGAAAAATCCAAAGTACACAAAGCACTCATAATTAGAAGAACTGTAGTGTAGGGTGCAGCGTAAGACTGCAATTTAGATAAAAAAAAAATTCCTATTTCCAACTAATAGCATCATATTTAAATTAACTTTAAATAAATAACATCTGTTCTCCCTTTTTGCTTCCTCTCCATCTTTTCATTTCTACTCCAGAAAACAAACTTCTAAGATGCAATAAAAGACAAAAGTCACCAAGCTGACTAGAAGCAGCACCAACTACAAAGAGTCAAGCTTTGTCAAGCCAGTCAAGATGCAAAGCATAAAACAGCAGGTTGGTATTTTCACCAAGCACTGGCGTGAGAGGCAAAAATACCTTTATGCAACTCTCTGACACCATTTCACTGTGCTATTTGACAAAATAATCAAAAGTCCTTAGAACATCAATAAAATGAACAATCTCACAAAAATTTTAGAAGGTAAATGATTAAAGTGTTACATACAACTGCCACAGCCCCAGGGCATGGAGGGAGGGTGTATCTTTAATAAATAAAGGAAGGGTGTTTAAAAAGGAAAAATGCTACAGGTAAGAAAACAATGTATTTGTATGACTTATGTCAACTTCTTAGAAATCTCTAGAGCAGAGTAGTACAATAAATAGTGCTGTGCATCACCAGCTAAGATAACATGACTCAGAAAGGAAAAAGCTCAATGTTGTACCCACATATTGCCACTGCTAAAAGCAGAAGGTGCTTGTAGCAGAACTCACTGCCTTTTATCTAAAGCACTTATTCCTCTGTAAACATCTTGTTGACAAATGCTTAATTCTGTGGAATTTAAGGGGCAGTGTTTTCACTGATGTTTAGAATGTGCTACCTTTTCAGCCTTAATTACTTTGCATTAGGCAAAACCAGGTAATTGTGATAAAAGTGTTTTAGACTCATAAGGTTACTACAAGTAGTGGTGAATAAAACCTTCCTGTCATCCTGCGTTAAAATAAAACTGAACACAGTTATTTTTGTCAATAATCCGATAACAATGAAACACACCTTTTCCAATAGCATTCCAATAACATTTAGCCTTCCATAACTTACTCATGTGCATGTGAGCAGGAAGGGAGATAACACTACATGCATTTGCTTATGCCCTAAATAACAACCATAAACACATTTACATGGCTCCCAGTCCATGTCCTCAATTCCACTATTTGTCCCTGGTGAGATAAGGGAGAATTCTTCCTTTCTTCTGCAGTACAGAAATTAAGTAAATAACTCACAGGAACAGCCAGACAGACAACAGTGCACCTTCTGGGCCCTCCTCTTTGCCATTATTGCTGCTTTCTCTTTGCATGCCAATGCCTCTTCCTCAGGAATGAATTTCCCCAGCATCTTCCTGTGCATTACTGACAA
Organism: Corvus moneduloides; assembly: GCF_009650955.1. NCBI lineage: Eukaryota > Metazoa > Chordata > Aves > Passeriformes > Corvidae > Corvus > Corvus moneduloides. The sequence continues at coordinate 9,188,965 of NC_045492.1, forward strand.
CTTCCAAGGCTCCTCTCTTTAGCTGGACGTTCAATCCTCTTAGCACTACCCTTCCTTTACCATTTTTCCTCCTTTTTCACAGGTTTTCAATCAGAATAAGCAACAAAGGCAGTCTACATGCAAAGGCCTTCCAGCCTCAATGGCAGATGAGCACTGCTGGAGCTGAACAGGAAAGCTGAAGAGTCTTCCCACTCCAATTCTGCACGTGCCAGGAATTGTCTCTAAAACAGAAAGTTACACCCATCCTCCAACAGCCAATATCCAGCCCCCCTTGTGTTTATACACGAGTTTCAGATCTCCAGCTCCAAGGTGATAGAGGAAGCAATTACTTTCAGTTCTGCACCAAGTTCCCTGCCCAAACTATCACATCTGTCTGGTGGGAAGGCAGATCTTCATCCACACCATGACATCCAAGAAAGGAGGAGGCAACTAAAGCCACTAGCTTTTCACCTTGTCCTCCTCTACCAAAGCAATTGGAATTAAAGAACAAGGGAAAAATGTCATGTTCTGAGCTTTCTAAAAGGTAATGTCTTTAGAAGTAGCTAGTTTATTTTTAGTGATTTTCCCACAAAGTTTTAAGTGTTCAAATTGTCATTGATTACCACCAAAAAGCTGAGCCCTGGTAGCTGACTGGACATATAACCACGGTGCTGTTTAAGTTTAATGACTAAATACTGAAGAAAGAAGCTGCACAGCCACCTTAAAGAAAAATACATTGTTTTGATCTAATGTAAGTAGACATAAGCAGTAAAGAAAGTGTTTAGTTTAGGAGTAAGTTTCCATTGAAAAACATGAATATTTTTGACTACGGGTTCCAAAGTGGAAATAGACAGCTTCACACAGACCAATCTCACACTCTTATTTCCCAAACAATCTGCTCCCAGAGCAAAAACTAGATGTGCACAATATGTGTTTTCTGGTTATGAAATCTTTAGTTTCTAAACACAAGCAAAAAGACAGAAGTGGACTAGAAGTGGAAATAACGTGTAATAGGACTTTGCTCCTCTGATGCAGCAGCAAATTCAGAGCCAACCTGCAAAGGCCTTTGCAATTCAGTGCATGAAGAGTCAGCGGCTGACGTGGCCTGCTGACTTCATGGACCTGAAGGCTCCCTGTGAGTCCCATCAGTGCAAAAAGGCCACAGCGGCTGAAGAAACCCTTGGAATCACACACTGCGCCTTTCTCCGTGGAGCTGTCACGGCTCATGTTCACAGATACATCAAAGACACACTTTTAAAGCGGCGCAGTTTCACACTCACCCGCCTCACCCAGCGCTTCGCAGGGCCGAGAGAAGGGCGATTCCTTCAGGCACACCTGCGGCACCCGGATCCCAGCGGCGTCCTGGAGCCTCCCTCAAAACATGGCCGGGTTCCGCCGAGCCCTCCGGCCTCTGCTTTCTGGGCAAGAAAATAACGCAGAAAAAGCTGAAATAGCGGGCAGGGAGATGCCTCCTGCCCGCCAGCCAGGCACCGGCACCTCGCCCGCCCTCGGCACCGTCCCGTGTCACAGCGCGGGGGCCGGGCCCGAGCGCCGCCACCTCAGCGCTGGGCTGGGCTGGGCTGGGCTGGCGGGGCACGGGAGGCCCCGGCACAGCGAACCCCGGCTTGGAGAGCCGCGGCGACGGGGACGCACCACGGCCCTAAGCAGCACCGCCAGCCCTGGTCCCGATCCCCGTCCTGCTCCCAATCCCGGTCCCGATCCCAGTCCCGGCCGCCGGCCCGGTCCCGCCCGGCGCCGCCGACGTTGCAGGGCGCGAGGCATTGTGGGCGCGAGCCTTAACCCGCTGCGGTCCGGGGCGGGCGAGGAACGCCGAAAACGTCCAATTATATCCAACTCCGAATGTTCCAGGGAGAAGTTTAAGGGATTTGTTTCAACCAGGCAAAGTTGAAATAAATCTTTAAAGCGAACCCTGGGCGCGCGCTGCTCTCGGTGCGGTTCCAGGCTGCAAAAACGACCTCCGGGGGTTATCTCTGAGGAGAGGCTGCCCGTGGGGGTGAATTATATTGAATTATGTGAGTTTTCCTTAGGCACTTATTGGTGTGAGCGAAGTGGGGTTAGCATGTGATGCCTCATGATGCTCCCAGGCTGGGAATAGCAGATTGAGGGGCTGGTTGGACCTCCAGGCCTCCCCCAGCTTCACGTCCAGCTCTGCCTGCGCTGCTGTGGTCACACCTGGAGCACTGGGGTGGCTTGGGGCACCACACTGTAAGGAAGATCTAAAGCCACTAAGGAGCATCCAAAGGGGGCCACAAGGAAGAGGAAGGATCTAGGAGAAGCCGTTAGAGGAGTGGCTGAGGGTACTTGGCTTGTTCAGAGGAGACTGAGGGGAGACATCATCCGGGTCTGCAGCTTCCTCATGAGGGGAAGCGGAGGAACAGCTCCCATCTCTGCTCTCTGGTGACTGGTGATAGGACAAAAGGGAATGGCTGAAACTGTGTCGGGGGAGGTTTAGGTTGGATATTAGGAAAAGGTTCTTCCCCCGGAGGGTGGTCAGGCACTGAACAGGCTCCCCAGGGAATGGTCACGGCCCCAAGGCTGCCAGAGCTCAAGGAGCATTTGGACAACGCTCTCAGGGATGCACAAGGTGGGATTTTGCGGTTTCCTGTGCAGGGCCAGGAGTTGGACTCAATGATCCATGTGTGTCCCTTCTAACTCAGGATTTTGTCTCCAGAGATCCTCCCAAAGGTGAGGGTGGATCAGATGGAAAGAGCACCCGGAGTTGCTTTGCGGTGCTTGGAAGCACGGGCCAGGCGAGCACGTTTATGCCATCGTTAACTTCTTTTTAATCATCAGCTGTAGGCACAGGGCAATGGTTTAGTATTTATGTCTGAATCCCATAGAGACAATACGCTGCTCATTTCAGTGCAACTCCTAGTCTGGCCTCCGTACTTAATAAGTAGGCTATTATCTGACTATCAGTGCACGGGAGATTAACGGGAGCCATTTTCATTACCATTAATGGTGGCTACACACATAATGCTCTCACATCAATGAGAAGATAATGGGCCCTTAAGTGTGCGTGTGTAAGGCCGACAGAGGAAGGAGTATGAAATATAAAGCAAACTCAGCTTAAATAATTTGCTTTTCCAGTTAAGAAGAAAGTAATCTCTTCTCATAAGCACCATCATTTTCTGGTAAACGTGGACCAACAGGTAATGAGGTTCCCATTACACAAATGCTGTGTTACAGGCTCTAATGAGCATATTAATCTTTGTTTTTCCAAATAATTGGTAGATATTCCAGTGATTGGTGTTGGCATTGGCTCTGCAGTGGTTCTGGTGAATGTGTGTGCTCACAGCCTGAGCCAGGAGTCATCCTCAACCTCAGACACACAGGGAGCAGCAAAGACTCACCTACGTGAGGGCTGTGGGATGGGGCTGTCTGGTGTGCAGTAGGAATGAAGGGATGCCACAAACATTTGCCTTTCTCACCAAGCAAATAAATGCATGCCATTCCCTGGCAAGTCCAGTTTGCACCGTTCCTGGAATTTGGGATGGGTGCATAGCTCTCTCCCCATCTCTGCTATGTGTGGCAAATGTCTATTCTGAGATAATAGATAATGCCAAGAAGAAACATTTACAAAGGCAGCCTGCACTGCCTTCACTACTTGTTCTCTTTTTCTGCTTATGAACTGTTTCTAGCTTGAAACTAAATGACAAATATTTTTAGCACAATTGCCATTGTTATAATTGTTATGCCCAATGTCAAGAACATATGAAACATGATGATAAGGAACAAATTACAGCATAAAATAATACAAGGCAGGCACAGTATCCTTGAGCTGTTTTCCATGTTGAGATTTTCCAGATAGAAGTAATTTTGCTTGGCTTCAAAAGGACAATACACAAACATGTAAAGGTCAGTCTGATTTGAGAGCACAGAAAACAGCTAGAGCCAAATTCTGCAGAGATTTCATTAATAAGTTCACCATAATTGCCATGAAGAAGACTAATAGCAAGTGGAAGCTTACTAAGATAAGCTACCTAGTGTGCAATTTTGCTTGTAAGTTACTGATTGTGTTTGATGGCTTTGAAATTTCTTAGGGGAAAAAAATCTCTGGAATAGGATTTAAACCAAAGAGCATTCATTTTCATTTTTTCCTGTTTTACAGCTTTACTAAACCGTTTCTAATCTATTAATAAGACTAGATTTTGGTTATTAAATATTGCAGTCCTTGACATAAATGAAGCAGCATTACCGCTCGATTTAAATCGCACAAAAATACCTGAAAAATTCTCTAGAATAGCTGGCAGCCTGGGCTTCAAATATTAAAGGCAAAAGAGATACCACAAAAACCTGTTTTGACTTGTTTACTGATACCTATGTGGGCTGAATTACAACACTCAGTAGTAGCAGCACTTGTCATGGACTGAGAAACTATGGATTTTTATTACCTTTTTCCCTCCCAACACACCTGAGATGAGCCACTATATCAGGATGTCACAACACTTAAATTGAGGGGGAACAAGAAGAAACGCAGATCCCTTCTTAGATAAATCTACTTAATAAATCTGAGGAGCGAGGAGCGAGGAATGGACCTGCTTGCATGATAAATATCACCACTGGAGTTCTGAGCTGTCATTGTGTGTGACTTACCTTACTGTGTGAATAACATACAACTGTGAATGTAACATGGAAGTGTGTCTGTAACACGGAACTGTGTCTGTAACTGTGTGAATAATAATGCAACCCCAAATTCAGCCCTTCTAGTGCCAGGAGAAGTCTGGTTAATTGATGGGACTGTGGTAACACCCTTTTCCTGCAGGGTTTTTTGGCACTTCTGCATGTTGCATGCTCTGAGTAGCACCCTGTGAACTGCAGGTTGTCACCTGAGCCACCAAAGACTTCATCTCATTTTCAACTTCACGGGCTGGAGAGTTCAGAGTGACTTTGGAGTGGGTCTTATCTTTGTAAATCTCGACAGAAGATTCCTACTAATGTTATGTCACATTAAAAAATACTAGAAAAATAATATGTGAAATATTTTCCGCCATGGGATGAAACACCAGTTGTTATTAAATGTTTATTTTTATGTTATTATTTATTATGCTGAATGAATAAGAGTTACTTTTGTTAATCATAGCACTCAGGATTATTGATATTCATTGCATTTGGCAACCACAGCCTAGCAAACTTACCCAGCTACAATGAATATTGCCATTAAGCTACAGAAATGTCACAGGCACTTAATAAAACAATCTCTTTCCTTTCCTTGTACAAGGGAACATTACTTTTTTCCTTCCTTTTCAGCTGAGAAACCCATGTTTTCTGATACATTTTCTTAGTTAACTTGACACTAACACAAATCAGTAACTCCATCTAATGACCAGCACTGCTGGTGGTCAGGCACCAGAAGCCAGACTTCAGGCAGGGGTTTAGTCCTACAGCTAAATCAGAGTCCTGCCTATGTCATGACCGCCCACCACAGGCTCCAGCACTGAATTTCATGTCCAGCTCTTCAAAGCACAGACAGGATCAGGGCAGTAATCAACCCCCATCCTTCCCCTGCATATTTATAGGGAATTCACTGCTGATTGAGCTCCCTATGCCCACTCCCCCACACATCTGGGAGGGCATTTTAATGTGTACGTTTCTACTACCCATCAGGTCACTCAGACATCCTTTCATTATATTTTTCCACCTCAGAGCTAGAGCCGAAACAAAACTGCAAGCAGACACTTGTAATTAGAAGCCCCCATCAGCCCTTCTCCCTGTACACGTATTTTTCATTTCAAAAATTAAACAAAATTTGGGAAGCTTTTATATGAGACAACAGGAAGCTTTACTCTGATATTAGAACAGCAAACAGAAAAGCAACCTTTTATTTTAAAAGCAGCTGTTACTCCACGCAGCTTTAACTTTGTGTTAATGTCACGTCCGTGGGTTTCACATCACAATTTGTAGCACTGTCAATCAAAGCTGTCAAAGTGGCCAGCTTGGTCCAGGAGAGGGAAAAAGCCTGGAAGTGCTGCTTGAATCTACTCTGTGGATATTCAGAATGAACTCTGGGAGGCTGGTTCAAGTGGCTTATTTCCAAGGCAATTAAGTCTTTCTTAAGTAAATGTGTGTAAAAAATGCTCCCTCAGCCTGGTGGTACCTGACACTGCTGACTTCTTAATACGCATTAGCTCTCCCTGCCTGGGATTAGAGAGAATATCACTGAAAACACAGCAGAAGAATAGCTGGGTTTGTGTGTGTATGTGTTGGAATATCTTTGGACTGCACGTTCCATCCCTTCCTCGGGGCAGGACTCACAAATGCCGGCTCCTGACGCTGCACACCCACACTGCTGCAGATGTCCTTCAAAAGACATGCTGAAAGAAACTCGTTATTGATTTCTTCTCCATCACATCACTTGAGACTTGTTAAATTGGCTTGGGGAAGTTTGTAATCATTTGAGAGGAAAAAATGGTTCCTAAGCAAATGGGGAAGCAGCTTTTCTAAATGAGACCGCCCTAAGCCAGTGCCCGAAACTGGAGACTGCTCTCACCCTTCAGGCTCTCTTTTTTGTCATATCATTTGAGAAATGCAACTGTTGCATGGAAACCTTGAATAATCACTTGGTATCAATACCCAGGGACCCTGGCAGCTGCACTGAATTACTTCTTGGTCACAGTGCCTAGTGAAACTGCGGCTTGAAATGCGGCTGCAATCCTGCCAGCTACTCGGATTGCATGGCTGAGGTGCTGGGGTGTCAGCTGTGCTTCCCCTGCGGGGTTTAACCCTTTGGGCACTGCCTCCTCTGCTCCAGGCTGTGCCTGTTTTGTCAGGAATGCTGACATAGAATCATACAAGGATCACCAAGGTCCAACCCCTGGCCCTGCACAGGACAATTCCTTCATGTGCCTGAGAGCATTGTCGAAGCACTCTGTGAGCTCTGCCAGTCTTGGAGGCAAGACCACTTCCCTGGGGAGCTGTTCCAATGCCCAACCACCCTCTGGGGGCAGAACCTTTTCCAAATATTGAACCTAAACCTCTCCTGACACAACTTCATGCTGTTTCCTGGGTCTTATCCCTGCACATGCCATCTCCAGAGCTACTACAACACTAGTTTGAGTAGCCTTTCTCAAGTTCAGTAGCTGTTACATGGTTTTGGTCTCCAGACCGATAAGACAGATGGGGAATTTCAATGGATGAGGGAGGATTTTCAGTGCTGCTTCTCAGGTGAGGTGGTTTGTGGCACCCCTCTCAGACTAACAAAAATGCTGGCAGCTTCCAGGGTGTTTCTGTCTCAATGTTTTTCCTTTATAGACATGGAGAAATAGAAAAAGATGGTTGTGAGAGGCTGTTTGTGGGATGTTATGGCAGAATTACCACATTAGCAGAGCTGTACCGGTGTGAATTTGAACCTTGACTCCAGTATAGAGGTAAATGGGTGCTGATGTGTTTGATCCAGGGGAGGAAGGAGGCCAGTCAGGTTTTCTTCATGCAGGCCCTTGATCACACAAACAAGGCAGCTGCATCAGCCAGATATGGACAAATTGTTCACCTTGCTGTTACTCTGACGTACCAGAGAGCTTGGTGAATCTGCCTTCTACCTCTGTCTACTCATCAAAGAGTGATGAGAATTTGCTGTGCAGCTCAGCAAGTTAATATTAGAGAATTACAAATGTGAAATGCAGATGATGGTGGTGTAAAAATGCCGAAAAACCCTGATTAGGAGCTGCCTCCCCCCAACACTGGAGACTTCACAGGGATCAGAGAGAAAATGACAGATTTCACACACCAGTTCTGATGAATTTTACAGATCGCCCTGGGCTTCTGGGAACCATTTCAAAGCGTAAAAGTCATTGAGAATTTTCCCTTTCTTGTCTAGTGATGAGAACAATTTTTGAAACATTGTGCTTTGCTGTCATCAGGCTGTTTTCCTCAGCAATTAATTCACCAGGCTGCAAAAGGAGGGGAAGATCAGTGTGTGGTTCTTTTGGCCATGGCCTTCTGAGGGTGTGCCACTGTGGTGCTGCTCAGTTTGGGCATCTCTGCCCCTCTGGTCCCTCTGAAGAGCAGAAGGACATGTCTGGGCTATTGCCACCTCTCTTGGGTCTTCTACCATGATAGTCTTGGCTTCAGCTGGCTTCAGTCCCAGAGCAGCTGAGCTCTGTAACAGTGCTCTAGTTATTAGGCCCAGGTAATGGCAGGTTTAAAAATTTGCAAGTTTAAAATTAGAAGGTCAAGAGTTCTTGTCCTTTTTTTCATAATCTCTTTCTAGCTGGTTCAGTAATCTTTATGTAGAAAATCTTCAGTAAGACACATGGGACACATCACAGAGTCAAGTTCTTGTAGCCAGAGCTGGCTGCCCAAGGTGACTGGAGGCAACCTCAGGTCATGAGCAGTTAGATCCTCTCCCTGCGTCCAACATTACCCTTGAGCAGACAGGAGAGAGCCCTTTCCTCCTTCCATGCAGGAAGATGATTTATCCTAATCCATTTGTACCCAGATATATTCTAAACTTCCACAGTGTCCTGTGGCAGGAAGCTTCACAGCTCATGCCCTTCGTATGTGAAGACTTCCCAGTTGTCATTTTGGATGTGGCTGCAGGAAATCCTGCTGTGTGCAGTGCTGAGCTGCCGTCACTCAGGCCACTGGCAGTGGGACTTACTTCTAATTGTGACAGAGAAATAGGATGTGACATACCACCTTGGGAAGGCTGCTGTGTGCCCTGGAGCAGGGGAGCAGGCTGGCTGATTAGCTCCTGGAGCACTGGGACAGGCACGCTTTGCCTTTGGGGTGTGGATGGAAAGATTGGAATACTCTGACACGGCTGTGTTTGATCAGATATCTGCAAAGGCACTGTGATCCAGCTGACGTTATTAAAGTGGAGAGGAGGTGGGTGTGAATGAACTGAGTGGAATAATGCACCCCATGGTACCGTGGGATGTAAGCCCATCTCCAGCTTTCAGCAGCTGTGACAATTACAGGTTTGGGCTGTGAAGAGACACGTCCCCAGCTAATACTTTTAGCCTCTACTGTTCCTCTTGATCTGTCAGAGGAGGAGGCTGCAGGTATTAGAGATAACAAGCTGTGATAAGGTACTGCTGCTTTGTTTCAACCTTGCTAACTTTGTTTCTTCATTTCTCCTAAAGTAAACCTGGGACTTCTCCCAGAAATCTGGATATAATCTGACAGGTGATAACAAGGTCCCTCTATCTAAGGTTAATCATCCCTAGCAATGCAGCTGGAGCCATGCAAAAATAAATTTGGATGGGAAGAGGATCTTGATTCAAAATCTGTCTAAGAACAGGGACATTCAATCTCTGGAGTATTATCTGAACCTGAGGATATTTCCCATCCCATGGAGGGATTCCATTCCCTCCATGAAGTCAGGATGTGCATCAGAACCTTAAAATGAAAGCACATCCTCAGGAATTAAAGGAGTATAAAAGAAACAACCAGGATCTCTTAAGCATCTCTGTGGCCTGGCATTTGGAGAGGGCTGCAGTAATGACTGCTTGACCAATTCTTTGTCCTTGGTCCTCTCCTGATGGTGAGGGATGCAGCTGCCTGTGATTGCCTTGCTCTGTGTACACATATCCCTCTACACCAACATCCCTGCTAATAATCCCTCAGACCCCATCCAGAACCCCTTAATAAGGAGAAATCCTTTCTAACATTCAGACTAGACTCTTGAAGCAACATTTCATCCATCAAAAGCTTTATACTTCAGGAAATAAAAAATTCAGGATACTGAGCAATTTTGGTTTTCTTTCTTTTTTTGCTAAATTAAAGTTGTAGTTGGTTTTACAAATTAAACTTTCAAGATAGATGTGTGGTCCTGCAGCACTCATGCAAGAATTCAGATGGTCAGATAGATAAGAAATCATATGAATGAAAATTATAATATCAGGCCCTGGGAGATTTAAGTCTCTCTTTGAAATACAGAATGCGTTGTTCCTGTGGCTTCACCCTTATTAAAAAGCTCAGGAAAGTCTGTGTTTTCCTTCACATGCATGTGGAGTCCCAGCCAAGCCGGGCTTGCTTTCTGCACAGCTTATCAAGATGAAAATGCAGGTGGAAAAAATCTTCTTTCTGTCAAACTCAGCCTTTCAGCAGCAATGCCTTTTGCTGTTTCACACAGTGTCTCCTTTGCAGTACAACTGAGCTGGAAAATAGCAATGCCTACAGGAGGTTTTTTGAGGCAGGAGGCAGACCAAGAGATGCAGAAAACCTTAAGAACTGGCACAAAAGCCAGGTTCTAACCTGCATGGCTGTATCCCCGTTTTCCCCTGTTGTTGCCAGCAGTTTGCAGAGCACGTAACAAGACCAGCCTAACCCCAGGCTGCTTTTGGCCGACTTGAGCTCCTGTTGTAATTCTGATGTCAGGTTGCCTGACCCTACAGTGCAGAGTGAGACCTCCCTGTGTGGTTTGTAAGGAATGTTTTATCTGCATTCATGAAAAAAATAAACTGGTCTTTGCTCCATTGCCTATTCCATCCAAAATCCACCTTCTGGGGATTATGAATACTGCCAAAGCTTCTTCAGTCCACAGTTTTCTGGGCAAAATAAATTGGTTTCTTCTCTGGGTGTTTTCCTTTCACGTATAATAAAACGTGTTTTATTGTACCTGACTGCATTAGTTGATGCCTTGGTTATGCACAATGCACAGGTCAGATAATCAATATATTTTACCATTTAAAACCAGAAGGATTTTCGATCAATTCAGAGGCTGCCTTCTAATCTCAGGTATTCAGAGTTTGTTTGTTTGTTTGTTCTGTTTCTCCCTGTGGCTGATATGAATAACAATAATGTTGTTAATATAAGGTTTTAAACATTCCTAGCACTTGAGGACCAATCCTGCTTCCTTAGGATATAGGCAGGCAGTGTTTTCCTTGAGTGAAATGATAGAGCTGCTGTGATTTCAGCCGCCACCTCCTTCTCACCCCACTGCAACGAGCAGTGGGCTGTGCTTATTTAAAATGAAAGTGGAGCTGATCAGTTCTGGTGGGGAGTCACACCCTGCTTTGGAGGCAGAAATGAAACACTGACTTGCTTCAGAGGAAGAAGGGACAGCCAGAGGCAACAGAACAAACTGTTGTGCAGACGCTGGAGCCACCAGAGATTGCAAAGAGACGACCTTGTCACCAGATGAGGCTCTCCCAAAGCTTCTTATCCTGTTGTGTTGAGCTTAGCTACAAGTCTGTCCCGATGACAACGTGTGGCGTGTGACCTGCTCCTCAGGCCGGCCTCAAGTGTGTGCAGCAGGAGAGGCTGGCATGAGCTGTGTCTTCTGGATCCTGCTTCTCCTTCGGGAGGGGAGGCAATGGGAAGGACTCGGGCATGTAAAGGAGGTGGTTGTGTGCTTGTGGGTTTGCTCTGCGTTCACAATTAAAGCTGACTGACTCGCTTATCTGCAGGTGCAGGGTACAGCGAGTGGTACGTACACGGTGCTCAGGTAGAAGCACTTTTTGGAGGTAGAGAGATGCTCTCCTACATCCCTCTGCTCCCAGTCAGCTGGGATTCATTCTCAAACCTGGGTATACTTTAAAATACCCACAAACGTTCATTTTAAAGAATTCCTTGTCTTATCGCCCTTTAGGAGTTTGTCTTCCACGTGCACCCTCCCTGACAAATTTTATGGGAAAAACCATTGCATTTTAGGTTAGTTTGGGGCTTCATAATGTTCAGGGCGAACATGCCAGCACCAGCACGGGGAGGCATATGTGGAAAGAGGAGAGGAGCTCCACAGACCGTGTGTCCCGCACACACACCTGGCCAGCACAGCCCTCTGCCCCAGCACGGAATGATCACTCCCGCATCCTGTCAAGGGAAAAACGAGGGGCTGCCCTGTCCGGGGCATCGGAGCTGCCCCCGCCTCCCGGGGGAGGGCCGGGGCCGGAGCATCCCAGCGCGCCTGCGGGGGCGCGGGGGCCGCATCCCGGCGTTGGCGGCAGCCCCCGCCCCGCCAGCCCGCCCAGCCTGCGGGACGGCAGCGCCGCCGGAGCGTTGCCCTTTTAAGCTGTGGCCCCACTCTCCTCCTCCCCGGCTCCCGGAGGAGCTCCGGCAGCCGGCACCGACCGAGCGACACCGAGCGACCTCCGTGCCCGCCTCGCTCCCCGCGGCCGCGGACCGGGCAGCGCGGAGCCCCAGGGCGGCGGCGGGGCCGCGGCCACCGGGCTGCCCCTGCCCTGCCCCGCTGCTCGGGGACCATGGGATGCTGCACCGGCCGCTGCACCCTCATCTTCCTCTGCACTTTGCAGCTGGTGAGTGGAGGCGCTCGGGATCAGGGGGAACCGGCGGGGACCTGCGGGTTCGGCGCCCCGGGACGGGGCCGGGAACAAAAGCGCCTCGGTGCCCTCTGCCCCGAGCAGGGCTGCGCTCCTCCGCAACTTCGGCTCGGAGCAGCAAGGTGGAGTGATGTCGGGCTGCGCTCCGGCGGCGCTCTGCTGTGCCGGGGGGATTTACCGATGCTTAAAACTCAAGAAAAAAGGTGTGTGGGGGAAGTAGTTTTCAATTAATAAGTTTGTGCTTATAAAATACAACTGAAAAAAGAAGAAAATTACTCTGTGAGAGGAGTCCCGGCGGCTCGGTGGCGATGTTGCAAACCAAACCAAACTTCATACGTGCTAAAACCCACCGTGGTACCTTAGCCTCTTTTCATGGAAAGGTCCACCCGCATCCCACCCTGGTCGCCTGCATCCTAATCTGCTGGGGATGAAGTGCTTAGACAGAATGTGCCTATTAATATGCATATATTTATGTAGGAATCAACTTCCCAGTGTGCGGAGAGTGCGGTCCCTGGTGGGCACGGGTCGGTCCCTGGTGGGCGCGGGTTCCTGGTCCTTATGACATCTGCATAGATGATAAACAAAGGTCTGGTTGTTCTCTGAGCGTCTGTGCATCCAGCCTGGATCTGGAGGGTCCCCTTCTTGTCAATAGCTAATGGGCTCCAGGGCTCCTCCAGCCTTAAAAAGGAAATGACAGCATCTAGGGTTTTAATTTCCTTGACTTCTCCCAGATTTGCTTTATTTTGGAGCATTAGCAGTGCGCAGGAAAGGGCAGGCTTCCTGCGAAGTTCTTTTGAATAGCTTGCTGGTGCCAAGGGGTGAGTTTGGTTAAAACTCTTTGTTTTGGAGTTGGGTGCTGTGACAGCGTTTCTTTTTCTGCAGAGTCAGGGAGCAGACACTGAGCTGAAGGTGGGAGAGGAAAACTGGGAATCTGCTAGTTTTGAAATTACACCCATCAGCCTAAAATTGAAAGGGAGGAGAGTGGGAATGCACCCCAGACTAGCACAATCGGAAGATGAGTGTGGAGGATTTGACTCATCATTAAACGAAATACAGAATAGAAGTGATGGGGTTTTCTTGCACAAAGCATCTTGCTCAGCATATTTATGAGTGAGTTGAATGGCTGGGGAGTGTATTTAGTCGCCTGGATTATTTCTTTTGATTTTTCACCCGTGATCACGCAAGAAAGAAGCTGCACCCTGTATTACGTTAGAAATTGGCATCTCAGCACTCACTGTCTCTTAAACCCATCACTGTGTCATCGCTCTAAGCACACACACACTGGGGTAAAAAAAAGGGGGGGGGGGAATGAGAAAAAGAAAAAGCCATGAGCTGCTGGTGCTGTTCTGATTTCTGACAAGCGTGGGAGTTTTCTTGTATCCAAGATACAGGGACAAAGAACCCCCAGCATTTTATTTTCCTTAAGACCCTCCTCCTTGAAGAAAAGAATCAGTTTGGCTCATTCTTAAGCAAGTTTGGATGCCTCAGCCATAGCGATTTCCCATGGCACTTGCTGAGTGAATTGGTAGAGCTGGAAAAAATGTGAACTATGGTTGAGGGAATTTGTGGAGCTGCGCTCTGGTGGGGGTGAGGTCAGGAGATCCTGGCCAGTTCCCAGCAAGCGCTTGGGTGAGGGTGAGATCCAGCACAGTGCTTTTTTATTTACTTTATTATTTCATTAAGCAAACTTTGTCTGTAAATCATCACATCACTTCCACATCCGCACAGCCAAGTGATGTGCAGGACTCGCTGCTGCCCAGGGTGGGCTCTGCTACGACAAAACACTGAAGCAATCAGGCCAAGATCATCAATAAATTATAATGACGTGAACTTCCTTTGTTCCTCTCATGTCTCTGCTCAGCTTCATTTGATACTTTGAACCCTTCACAGCCTTCCCTGTTTGTTGCCAAGCTCCGTGTCTCCCACTGCCAGAGTCCCAGGGGGGAAATTCTGGCACTTGTGTGGACGTTTTCCCTCTGACTTAAGTGGGGAGGGGATTTCGGTGCTGGGATCTCCCACTTCAGTGCTGCAGCACACCCCTGAGATCTGTTACATGTTCTCGTGTCTGTTCCTCAAAGTTTCACCAGGGCTTTTTATATAAATGATGAAACATGAAACAACCCCCCAAAAAACTCGCATCAGGGATTTGAGTCGCAATGCTTCATATAGACTGTTTTATTATTAGGTGCAAGTAGTTGAGCGAGCGTGTGGGGAAGTGTTTGCACACTGCAGTCTAAATGTTTCCCTGGGAGAAAAAAAAAAAAAAAAAAGGCAGAAAACAAACAAATTCATCATTTGCAGTGTGTGCTCCCAAAGAAAAAGTTTGTGCTCCAGCCGGAGAGCAGAACAACGTGTGAATTGAAGGAGCTGCTACACAATGCGAATACCAACGAGCTCCTCAGCCCCCCACGGGCTGAGCCTCGTGGCACAGGGAGAAGAGGAGAGCGTTTGCATCTGTCTGAAGAAAATCAGGGCTGACTCCCCAGCGGTTTGCTAATCAAGGGGGGAGGGAAGGCTGTAGTTTGAATAAATAATTTGCCGCGTTCCAATTTTAGATTATTGTTTCCTTGAAGCGTCCACGTTAGGCTCGGTGCTTTGCTGAGTGGTGCTGCAGGGAAGCTGCAAGAAGGTTCTGGCTCTCCCTCCCTCTGTCCTGGTGTGCATCCCTGTCCCTAATCCTTCCCTTTTTCCCAGTCCAGCCCTAAATCCAGCAGAAGTTTGGGTGAAAGTTGGCCCAGGTCAGGGCTACCCTGCAAAAGGGCTTATCCTCAGCCATGGGTGGCATGGAGGAGGACCATCAGCAAGGTGATGGGGTGTTTTTCCAGGGTTTATCATTCCCAAAGGGGTTGTCGCCTTCTTGTTCTCACTTTGCCCAGACACCTCTGCCATCCAGGAGCTGGTGTCACCTACAGCAGATCACCAGCCCTTCCTCATCCCTTCCAACCTTTGGGTAGATGCATATTAAGAAACAAGAGCAAAGTTTAAATGAGCCATAGGCCTCCCCAGGAGAAAATCGTGACTCTGTCAGGGAGCCTCTCTAGTGGGTTAACAAATGCCCCTTGTAGGAATTAGAATTGAAAAACATTTGCCAAGGGCAGGATTTCTGAACCTGAGTGGAATGAGGCTGTCACACCCACCAGTGGGCTGGGTGGGTCATGGTGAGGAGCCACAGACCAGGGCTGGGTCTCAGGCAGCGAGATATTAAATAATCATTGATTTGCTGCTTTCCTCTCTGCCAGTGTGAGATTGCACCCAACTGGTGAATTTTCTGGAGCAGTAAGTGCCTGTGCACCGGAGGCACTATGTGAATTTATTTCCACTGAGCATGGAAAAATTCCCCTGCTCCCTGTGCCCTGTCCCAATAAATCAAACAACTGTAGTTTCTTTACATTCTGTCCATGGATTGAGAGCTCAGATGCCAAGCAAAGCCTGGAGACAATTTTACAGATACATTATAAATCCCCCTAGAATAGCAGCTTCTAATGGAAAAAGTGACTAATACTTCAAATGAGCACAGAACAAGGCGCCCTGGGATGGGACTGCACATCGAGACTAACCAAAAGTAACGATATACATTTATTTATTTATTTCCTCGTGCTCTCTTTCTGCCTCGTTCCTTTCTCAGTGATTCCTTTCTAATCTCTTACAGAAGAGGGTGACCTGTTCTGGAAGCTATTTGAAACCAGCACAGATCCTTCCCTAACTACTCTTTTGAAGTGGTTGTGTTGGTTTGATCAAGGCATAAAGTGATGCAGAGCACATGAGGAGTGACGGCAGAAGGGGAGTGTGGCAGACTGGCAGTGGGATGCCGTGGAAAGGCACGATCTGGGCAAAAATAAAGTGTGAGTTAAAATAGTTGGAATAGAGGGATTTTTTTACAAGGACATGTACTGATAGGACAAGGGGGAATAGATTTAAATTGAAAGAGGGTAGGTTTAGATTGGATATTGGGAAGAAATTCTCCCCTCTGAGGATGGTGAGGCCCTGGCACAGGGTGCCCAGAGAAGCTGTGGCTGCCCCATCCCTGGAAGAGTTCAAGGCCAGGTTGGATGGGGCTTGGAGCAACCTGGGACAGTGGAAGGTGTCCCTGCCCGTGGCAGGGGGTTGGAACGAGATGATTTTAAGGTCCCTTCCAACCCAAACCATTCTGTGATCCTGATTCTGTGACTCGATCCATCACCACACGTGGGCTGCAAGAGGGAGGGTGGCAGAGCATGAACCTCTCCAAGGCAAGGAGGAGACAGGATTGCAGTGTCTGGGGGCCGTAGAAATTACTTGCTTGGCTTTCTCCTCTCCACCCCAGGGATCATTTGGGCTAGAGTTTGGAGAGGAGAGCAGGACTTGTCTCTCCCCTCCTCTGCAGCTGCCTCTGGAGCCAGAGCAGAGTCAGGCTGCCCTGAGGGAGCTGTGAGCCCGCACAGCTGCTGTGTGGCTGAGCACAAAGCCTTGGGGGGAAGAGCAGGTGCAAGGGGAAGCACAGCGTCCCTTTGCTCATCATGCTGCTCAGGACCCCTCCAAAATTACCTTGTGCTGTTTATCTTCTCCATGGTTTGTGCTTAAATTATAATCCCTGCAGGGAAAGGGCCATCTTTCGTGGATGTGCACAGCACCCAGCTCTGTGATGGCTCAAACCTTTCCTGAGGTCCTTGAACAATACTCCAGGCTAAATAATAATGTAAGTCTAAAGACTACGTTTGACAGATGCTGTCTTCTCCATGTCTGTTCCAGACAAAGGAAAATTAAAGCTGTGCCAATAATAGAGCTCGTCAGCATTTTCCACTGAAGCTGACTTTCAGTAGAAACCTGGGGATTTGACTAAATGAATATTTTCATGAGAAGTATCTGCTTTCCACAGACAGTCCTGAGTTTTTCTCCCAAGTTTTGGCCAGAATATTTTGGCGAAAAGTCAAAAATGTGCTGGCAAATGTTTGCTGTGCTGGCAAACATTTTTAATTTTGGAGTGGTGGAGCTTTTCTTACAAAAAGTTGAATTTTTGCATGAGATTTTCCTTTTCTCCCCTGTTTTTCCTGAGCAGCTGGAGTCAGTACACTGCAGCACAAGGGAAGCACAAGGGAGGAGCAGTTTGGGGTCTGGATTTCAGACATGCCCAGGTCTCCTGGCTCCCCACATCCGCCTTTCTTATGGTGGTGCTGGAGATTGCAGATGACTCACAGGAACTGTGTCCTCTAACCAAACCCGCTCAGACCAGGAATGAAATTTGGCCAAAGCCAAGCCAAAAAAGCAGCTGAGGGCAGGCTGGTGTTGAAGTCAACTCTCCTTGGAGAGCTGGGGTTTTATTTCGGCTGACACAGTATCTTTGTTGACCACTCTGATTTTTCCCGGTCATTCTCTGCTCTCAGTAGAAGAGGAGAAGGAGCTGGTTTTCCCTGATGGGGACCCTCTCCCTCTGGCTGGTGTGGGGTTAAGGGAGCTGACGTTGCTCCATTGTGTGCTAATAATATATGGAAACTCGGATCATTTTGGCTGGGGCGCAAAGTGGAGCTCTTCCAAGAATCTGCTCCAGGGGCCCTCAAGTATGAACTCTTGGAGAACAAACTGGATAACAAAGGCCAGATTGTGATCTCTTTTCCTCCAGGAAAACCCTGGACTAGCCAATTGCTTTTTGAGCACTTAAGAAAATGCGTATTATCCAGTGAGCAGCAAGTGCCCAGTTGTAGCGTTTCCTTTCCCATTAACAAAATGTTGGGTCTGAGGGCGGTAGAACTGAACCTTTCTTTCTCGTTAAATACCCCCCAAAACCAGGGTTAATTTGTGATTTAATGTTCCCTTTGTCCCCACTCCTCCTGCAGTAGATGTGATGAGCACACCCAACTGCACAGGCTGTGTCTCTGTTTCAGTTTGGTAGAAAGAGTTTTCAACCAAGTGGAAACTTTTGTCTCAAAAGCAGCACATTCTTCATCCCTTCCCTGTCCAAAGAACACGAGGAGGGAAAAAATTACATTTCTGGACAAAAAAGGAAGAAAATACTCTGGCATTTAGCAATTAGGGGTGTTTATTGTGCCAAACCCCAAATATTTTGAACTTTTACAGAAGCTTGAAAACACTTCTGAAAAAAGTTGGAAAGTCTCCCCAAAAAGAAATTGGTTCGTTATTGGTTTTTTTCATTGGGGTTGTGCACCCTGGATGTTCTCATCTTTCAGATATCTCTGAAAGATGATCATGTCTCTCCCAAACCCAGCTCACAGTGGGGTTTAAGGAGAAAAATCCTCAAAGAGAAAGCACAGGTTTGGGTGTTGCTCAGGGTGGTGCTTTGCTGCAGTGACTCATCTGCTCACAGTGGTTTGGGGTATTTTTGTTGCAGAAGGAAACTCAATGAATAAACGCCCTGTGGAAATTAGAATCTGAGATATTTCATAATCATTCCAGAGTCATAATATTACCTTAAAGTTCATGAGATTTCAGACTGAGAACAAACAACTTCTGCTTCGTTTGTTTATTGATCTTTGGTAAGAGTCAGAATCTTATTTCATTTTCTTCTTGCCAGGGGTAATAGTAGGAATTACAAAAGTATGGATTAACAGGAGTAAAAAGTAGGGAAACAGTAGTACTAAAGTAATAATAGGAGAGTAGGTGGTAATGATAGGGAGGAGAAAAACTGAAGTGATTGAAATATCTGGCAGAAATCTCTGAGACAATGTTTCAGCAGAGCCGCTGCTTCTCACCAGTGTGTCAGAATTGTGTCTCACCTTGAGCACAGAAAAGTCACTGGTGGTGCTGCTCTGGCTCCTCCTGCCTTAGCCAAGCCCTGGCCCCACATCTGAGAGTCCTTGTGAAGAACAAAAGTTTTATTTTGCTCTGTGTTCTGAGGCTTCACAGACTATGGAGGAGCGAGCAGCAGATCTCTGCTGGGGCAAGATCAATATCTCCTCCCTTGACTTTACTGTAGCTCATTAACATCAAATGTCTTTTCCAAGGGGTGCTTTCTGGTCTATTTTCCACAAGGACTTAATTGCCATTTTCCTGGTGTCTGTGGCTCGTTCTCAGCGCAGCTGCTTTTGTGTCAGAACGTTGGACACAAATATGTTGTTTATCAGGGAAGTGCACGTCCCAGATTTTCTCTCAAAGGTGAGAATTCATGGAAATGAGGAGCTCAGCTTTTCTGATCCCCTTTCCCCCATCGTCCATCAGGTGCTGCTTGGGTGATTCCAGGTTTAGTAATTGAGATGTCAGATTCCCTGACACCTTTGGGCTGAAAGGATGATGGTGTGGAAGCGGTGACCTCCGCTGCCATCTGCCTGGGCCTAATGAAAATATACTGTGGGAATCGAGGCAACAGCTTGTCTTCATCACCTGCTCGAGGCGGGCAGACGTCAGAACTTGCTGTGCCAGCTTTCTTTGCCACCTCTCAGTGACTGGCCAGCCCCGCAGGCAGCTTCCCACCTGCTCCCCAGGCTCTCTCAGCCCAGCAAAATATCTGCTTTCTTCCCTCTTTTTTTTTTTTTTAACCCTCCATTTTTCCCTCCAGTGCTCAAAACTCAAGAAAACCAGGATCATCATCATTTTTTTTCTGCACCAGTAGAGTAAGCACGCAGATATGTGCCCAGCTCTGATGTTCAGGAGTGTGGGAGCACAGGTTGCCCCTCATTTCAGCAGCAGAGCCATCCCAGTGCCCAGCAGTGGGGTGGAAGGGCTGGATGTGCTGTGCTCTGTCATTGTGCCATCCCTGTGACCTGGGATATCACTGACCTGAGGTCAGAATGATACAGGACGCAGACTCTGTCCTTCATTAGTGAGCAGTTGGTCAGCTGGTCACCTGGGCTAAGAGGAAAAAACAAGAATTTAACCTTACTGAGAATAGTTGGGTTTTGCTGAAGTCCTAAATACACCTTATAAAAAACGGATTCTGGTGCTCAGATGAATACACAGTTACAGCAAATATACAAAACCTGGGAAGATGCCTCCTGTGACACCTCTCAGGGGACCAGGGACCTGTCTTGTGTCTGTGGTGACCCTGACAACAGCCTTGGACCCATTAAAGCATTTGGTGCGGATTTATATTTTCCAAGTGCTGTTCCCTGGGGATAGTTCATCTGTGAGCACCATTTCCTCTGAGCAGGGAAGGTGAGATAGAGGACGCTAAAGAAGGGGATGGAGCTTTTTATTACCCACACACAACTTATAAAATATTGAGTGTAGCCTTGCATGGCGCGCTCTGAGTGCTGTGGTCATCCATCGTGGACAAACAGCCTCCCCACAATTAACAACACCTGAACGTTAGCTCTGTAGTAGCCAGAGCCCAATCTCAGCACCAGCACAGCTGACCTGCTTGGAGATCAAGAGGAATCTTAACTCCTGGCCTTACTCAGGTTTATTCATGTTTAGGAAGTTTGGATGTTATTCTACAGTACTACAATGAGAGCATTGCCTTGCATGTTAGAAATGGCTTCTTTGGGTTCTACTCTAAGGTCTCCAAACAAACTTCTTCCCTACCTGAATCTTAGCAGAAGGATGGTGTTTTTGTGGAGGGGACGTGGCAAGGTCTTTGCTTAATATTACTGCAATGGTCAGGATACTTATGAGAGTGTAACTCCATGCTGTGGGGCTTGGGAGCAACCTTTCCTTCTTTCAGAGATGCTGGACCCTTGATACTCCTTTAAGAGCTCCCACTTTGGAGGAAGCACCACATCCAAATGCTCCATGAACCAGGATGTACTCATGGGCACTTAAAAAAGAAAACCAAGTAACTTTTCTGCTTCCCTGAGAAGGAATTACTGAGTGAAGCAGCTGAAGGAAAAACTCCTCTTGAATCAAAGACCCACCTCAGCAGGACAAGAAAGAGCTGACCTGGCCTGGCCTGACTGGCTTGGACCTTCATTTAAGGTCATTCATTCCAAAAGACCTTGGAAGTGGCACAGACCACAGATAAGTGGATGCCAGCTCACAGGTTCACAGAGACAAGGACCAGGCCCTCGGGCTGATGAACCTTGTGGAAAATGACCAAGACCTGAGCCCTGAGTCTTGGGCAGACTCCCAGAACCTCCCCAGAACCCAAACACCTCTGAGGTTCTGAGCCAAACACCTTCTGTTCAACTGCAGCACAAAACAACTCCTGCAGCTGATCCCTGGAGGATGGTGAAGGGAACATCCGGATCTCTGGCCAGATTTGAGGACTGTGCTTTTAGATAACTTGCATGAAAATCCGAACTGCTGGTTGCTCAGCCAACACAAACCCAGCTCCCAATTCCCCATGGCTGCTGGTAATCTGTTAGCAGATTTCCATGTGGGAGAGGGGAGTGGGCTCTGACGGGCTGCTGGCATCCCTGGCTCCAGCAGCCAGCACTCTTCTTGTGATACCGTTGTGGGAAAGGCCATACACCTGCTTATATTGTGGATGTACAGAATTAGGGGAGAAATCTGATTATCCTAATTACTCAGAAATGCTAAATATGTGCAGAATACCGTTTGGCTAATTAGCTTGGGAGATTGCTGGCTGTTCAGCACGGAGCAGAGCAGGTGCTGAGAGAAGTGTGATGGGAGTTCACAGGCTGTTTTGTGCCCTTTGCTGTCTGAGCATGTGGAGAAAAGTGAGCTCGGGCACTTGGAGATGTGATTGCCAACCTCAAAACAAATTAAAAAGCTGGGAAAGTGCAATTTTTTTTTCAGATGTCTGACACTTTTTAGGATTCTGGGTCTTCAAGTTTCCCATCTCATTATTTTGAGCAGAGACAGCCAAGGCAAGGATGAGTTTGCCTTACTGCAAACAGCTGGTGAGAGCCCTTGCACAGCACCTTCTCAGAGGGATCTGTTTTACTCCTTGTCCTACCTTATGCTGACACAGACACAGCCTCAAATGCTCCTGAAGCCTGAGGAGACCATGAAGTAGCTGGTTCTCTGAATGGTGCTGCTTTGATTGCATTTAATTGCTCATCTGCACCACTGAGGGGGTCTTGTGGCCCCAAATCTGACCTGCTTTTCCCAGAGGCACAGAGCAACTCAGGCAGTTGCTAAGAAGGATGGGGGGTGGTTCATGCTTCGATCCCAAGGTATTAATCCCCAGATATCCAGATAACCAGGCTGGTTCCTCCTGCTGCATGCTGGACATAGATCCACCAAGGAAACCCTGAGGCTGTTTGGGAGGGCTGCAGGGAGGCTGGGACAGGTGATGTGCGCAGCTTGATGTGTCCTACAGGCTACACAGCTCTGCCATCAGGCCAGGGCCAAACCCCAGATTTTCTGGATATGGTACATAATCAGTGCCCAAAACTCACGTTCATCCATCTCTCCTTGTAGCTGTGCTTCCCCATGTCTTTGAATAACCCTGCCTGACTTTACTCCTGACCTAGCAGAGATTAATGTCCACCTTAGGCTTTTCTGGAAAGTTTTCCCTTCCTGCTCCTGTGAGCTCGGGGTCGGTCCTGCAGTCAGTCCAACACAGCATTAGCTGGGCCCTTAACTGGGAGAAGCTATGAAGTATTTGGGCCTTCAGGGCTGGTACTGAGACAGCTTAAAGCTGAGTTGTGTGGCAGTGAGGAATAGATAGGGTGATAGAAAAACTCTGCCATGGCTTCAGACAATAAAGACTGTGTCTCCCTTGTGATGAATAATGACTCTTTGTTTTATTCCTTAGATGACAGGGCTGTTAGAACTGCTGAGAACTATCCCAGTGCTAAATATATGGGTGTTCAATAAAGGCTCTGCAGTCCATGAACTGAGACTGAATGGATACTTGAGTGAGTTATTTCAAGTACATGAATTTCTGGAGCAGCTCATGGTGACAGGAGGTGATGGGGCAGTATCCTGTAGGATGCTTTCCTTGCATGAGACATATCCCAGGTTTCATGGCTGCCAAGCTTTTTCCTCATGAAGCCTCTCTTGGCCATGTAAAGTTCCTCACTCCCAGGTTTGGCCACTAACCTGCAAACACAGGGCATTTCAGATGGAGCTCCAGGGTTTGATGGTGAGACACTGTCCAGATTTTCTATCAGAAACCCCAGAATCCCAACCTGGCGCACTCAATGGGAATGGAGCAGTAAACCCCAGGTTCAGCTGTAGCCCAGGGCTGAGAGCTCATCAGAACCCATCAGAAATAGGGTCCTGCTGCAATCTGGAGGAAAATGCTGCATCTTCCTGCTGCAGTGTCACCAGGCTGGAGGAAGAGGCGATGCACAGATGTTGTTGTCACTGTCTGGAGTCACCTCCGAGTCCTGCCAGATTAAACTTCCTTGGAATTACTTATTGTAGCAGCAAGGATTTGAATTTCCATAATGTGAATTAGCACTTTTCTGTGTGAGCTAATCCTTGCACTCAGACCCACAAGCAAGAAGATCAGAGGACTTGGGGGGAAGAAATGGCCAGAAAGTTTGAAGTAGGAGCAAACCAAAGATACCGTTGTTCCAGGGATGAGGAATCATCTCACACCTCCAAGGCGAGGTGTGGATGAAGCTTTGGTGTCACAAGCTGATAGAGGACAAGTCTTTGTCCCTTTCCATGGCTGAAGGAGACACAGGACTCCGTGGGGGCCCCATGTGTGAGCTGCTCGTTGGGACTCAGCCCCTGCAGGGTCACCAAACTCTTGCCCTGTGGAGACACGACCACAAAGATTCACTGCAAGTGAACTTTGTTCTCCAGAGCTGCCAGAGTGGCATCTATTGACCAGCCTCTATTCTTAAAAGGAGGGGAAAGTGGAAAAAGAGAAGGAAAAGAGAAATTCAGCTTTGCTGTTGAATAAACCATGAGCCATTGAGGAGCTGTGAGTCTGCAGCAGGGGAGGGGCAGGGGCAGCGCAGAAATAAGGGGACAAAAATGTCACGCGAAAAATGAAGGGCAGGAGGGGCCTGGCCATTGTGTGACACTCCTGGAACTTGGAGAGTTGGTTGGTGGGAGGCCAAAAGATGTATGCAATGAAAGAGAGACACTCGAGTGGACTGAAAATGCAAACAAATTGGGTAGCACAATGGAGGAGATAAATTATGCTCATAAAATAAACAATGGCTGAGTGACACTGGGTAAACAGCTACATATAATAACACCACTGTTTGTCCCAGCCACCCTAATTGGGAGGCTGGGCAGCATCTGATGAAAACTCTGCGTTGCACATTTTCCCCTTCTAATGAGGAAGATTTTCCCTCCTCCCTGGAAGCCTCCTCCCCCCAGTCCTATTTAGCAGCAAGCTGAAAGGCCTGGTTTCATTCCACTTTCCCACAGCAAACTCGTCCTGGCAGGAGCTGCATTAAGGAGGACAAGTAGAAAATGATAATAAATTGAGGACTTGCTCTTATTTCACCTTGTGACAAATCTATCCAGTGGGTGACTCAGAGAGGGTGATAAGAGCATGGACTGGGCTGCTGCTTTCCTTTTGGTGCTTGGTCATGTGGAAAATAACCCCATTCTAGCCTTCACTCAAAAGGGCTTTCCTCTAAAAATAATGCTTTTTAAAAGGCACTGAATCCTTATTTACCCTATTGGAAAGCCAGGAGCTCGCCTCCATCAAAGTGAACGTCACAGCTCTCATTTCATCACCCACTTGGGCTGAGGAGCAACAACAAAGGGCATGCAGCACCAAAAGTGAGGTGGTCAATGCCATCAGTGCCACTGGGAGAACTCATTAAACCTTAGTGGGTTTTCAGCATGATTCTGTATTGCTGATAAATCCCTGATGAGAATCTTTAGTATCACTGAGCTCTTCTCAAGAAAGCACAGCAGTGCAGGGGACAGTGGGCATGAGAAAACCACAGTGACTTCCCCCACAGCCACTCTCATGCTGTGAATCCCAGAAAATCCACCCTGGAGCCCTGATTCCCAGCACTCAGACTGTGTTTGGCAGCAGGGCTGTGCTCTCACCCTTCCATGACTGCCCAGAGCAGATTGCAGTTCCCAAACTACTCCACCACCCATGAAAGAGGGAGGCACATCTTCAGCCTCAAATCGTGCCTAAACTTTTTGCCAGCTCCCTCTTTAGATATTTACTTGATGAATCTGTTTGAGCACTTTGTGTGTCTCTGTTTTCTTGCTTTTATTTGAGGAAAATAGTAGTTCTGCTCTGCAGCCTGCACTGCTCGTGGGGAGGTACAGCTGAGGAAGAAGCCCAGGAGGTAGTCAGCCTTCCTCACCTCTGAGGGACCATGCTGAGGGTGCTGGTGATTCCCGAGATGTGGGTGACAGCTCAGAAATCATCTTTCATTCACATAAAATTGGCTTTGCCTCCTAAAACGGCTGGAAAACTGGAATATCCCTAGTTTACATGCCTTGAGGGAGGCAAGGGAAGCCAGTTTTTTACCTGTAATTGCTAAGGTAACTAATCAATTACTTAAGTAGGACTGATTTTCTTCCAGAGAAGCAAGCAGATGATGAAAACCAATAGTGATTGATTCATTTTCCATCCACTTCTTAGAGGGATGTTCTTTGTGGGGATTGTGGTTACTGGAAAATTCCTGCAATACCCCAAAAGCCTCTGACAGTCCCTGTTTTGAACAAAATCGTTGTTTTCCTGTTTGTTCCAATTTAAAACTCTTCCTGACAGAAGTGTTTTACTGGAACCAGAAGCTGAATTGCTAAATGTTTTTCTTGTCCAAAGTACTATTTTCTTCCCAGTTCTTTTTCGTTTCATGCTCTGATGACAGGCCTGGTACATTCATTAGGGGAGAGCTGGTCAGTATTTCTTCACTGATATCTATTTTTCAGCTGATAAAAAAGGCTACATGTTTTTTCAGTTATAGTTTTTCAAGGGAAATTTTTCTTTTGTCCTTTATTTTTAACTGATATAAACACATTTTTGTGTTTTGGTTGGGGTTTTTTTTGGGCAAAGCACAAACATCAGTGTTACTAGTGATGATTAAAACTCAGCTGTCACAGTGTGGGTCGCTTTAGATGATGATAGTGTGGATGAAATGCAAACAAACCACTTGGCTTGTTTGCAGCCCAACTCCTAAAATACCTCCAGCTTCTCATTTGGGGAATGCAGGCATGGGAACAGGGAGAGTTCACCTCTCTGTGTTGAGAATGTGACAGTGAAAGGAAAGGTGAGGGGTTTGGGCTGGTGCTGCCGTCATCGTGGGAGGTTCTCAACCTAAAATGCCACCTCTTTTTGCCTCCACAAGCAGATGGGTGTCCAAAAAACCACAATGGCAGTGAAGATGCTGTGCTGAGGCAGGATTATTGATGTGGAATATGACAGAAGCTTTTTACAAATAGGAGCCAAGTCTCCAGCAATCCTCTGTGTGAAATGAAGTTGTTGCTCCTAATTTCACTGCATAGATGGGAAGACAGAGAGTCACCAGCTGTGCTGGAGGGCTTTGGTGGAAGGAGCAGGAGCTGCTGCCTGTGGCATTACAGGGCGGAAAAAGCATCGCATGGAGCTGCTGGCAGGTGGAAAGGGAAAGCTGCAAAATAATGGGAGCTGCATCCCTTTGCCCTCATGTTGTCTCCTTCTAACACCCCCAGCTTGGCAGCTAGGTGCTAAGAGCACTTCTTGTGTCCTGGTGGGGTGAGAAAGCCTTGCTCTACGAAAAAGGGTCCATTTGTACAGTAATTGCCATGGAAGTCTCTGGGTGACTGTGCTGTGTCCCCTCCTGCTTCAGGCTGATTGGGATGAGCTCTCCTTTGAGGAGCAAAGCTGCAGCAAGACCATGGCAGATCCCAATTTCCTAGATTATTAATAATAACAATATCATTTTCTCTCACCCCATTTCTCACCCACTCTGTGCTTCCCTTTTAATGAATTCTCCTCTCTTGCTGTAGACTCTGCAGTGACACCAGCCTGATTTGTAATGTAAATAGGCAGCCCAGTGTAAAGGCGACCTGCAAGAGCACCGCGGGGCTCTAATTATAATTTTCATTAAATTCCTTCTGTTTACGAATATCCAAGCAATCTGGCATTGCAGCAGAAGCAAGAGGAAATTAAAGCAACGCTACCACTTAGCTCCAGTGTCAGGGAGCAGGGGCCCTGCTGTCGAGCAGAAACTGAAGCAGGGCTCCTGCAGACAAAGTTTTGAAGAGTTATTTCAGCTTTGGCACCTTTCCTCTCCCGAGCTTTTACCCCAGTTGCAGGGCTTGCATGTTTTTCCTTCAGAGGATCTGGCTGGTGCAAGTGTTTTACACTTAATCTATTTGTGACCTAATTAAGGGGATCAGCTGCTGGAGCTCCCAGTGCCGTGTGCTGGAAGGAGCTGTGGGAGGCGGCCAGAGTGGGGTGGGAGCTGTGGGGTGCAGGGAGGGGGAAAAACAGGGACCTTTAGCTCACAAGGCCCTGGAGGGTTCCCACGAAAGTCCAGCAGCACAGGGACCATTTGCTCTGTGTGCTGGGAGCATCCTGTGGAGCGAGGGCTGCTCAGACATAGACCTGTGCAAAGACTGGGGTTTTGCTACATGGCCACCAAAAAACTCTCATCCTCATCTTCTGCTGGATGAGAAAAAGGGCTTCAGGTGGCTTTCTGCAGGTGTTTTGCCTTCAGGGAGGCATTTTTGTCACTCAGGCCGCAGCTGACCCTTCCTGAAGAGAAAGTGCTGCAGGTGCCAGCCATGAATTAGACTGGCAGGGGACACCAAGTGAACATTTTTGTTCATAAAGCCAAAAGCAGGGGGTGGTCTCAGTGTCACTTGGTCACAGTGAGTCTTTCTTAGGCTGTGTGTGGACAGGACAGAGGGAAAACTGAGCTTGGCTTTTTGAGCTTGAAGCAAGAGTTACTGCTCCCTTGGGGAAACTCCAGTGGTGTATTTACAGCTGCAATTTAGCTTTGGGGTGAACAGCAGCAAAATAAAATTGCACTTTGTAGTAAGAGCCCATAAAATAGCAAAGAGAGAATTTTTTTCTACGCTGGGTGAGTCCAGCTGGTGTCTCAGGGGCTTTATATACAGTGAGAGTTGTGGTCAGGCCC
Source organism: Corvus moneduloides (assembly GCF_009650955.1). NCBI lineage: Eukaryota > Metazoa > Chordata > Aves > Passeriformes > Corvidae > Corvus > Corvus moneduloides. Next base: position 9,217,019 of record NC_045492.1, read on the forward strand.
CTGAATAATTTGAAGTCTTTCTAGTACACTTGAGAGTTCATGGGATCTCTGAGCTCTTCACACTCTGCTGCTCCCACACCCAGGAGACTCCAGAGGGCTGCATCAGGAGGGCTGCTGACAGGCTGGGCAGTGCTGGCCCAAGCAGTGCTTCAGGGCAGCCTTGTGCCTTCTGTGCCAGCCCTGTCAATGGTTTCCCTTCTCCCCCCAGCAGCAGAGCTTGCTCTGGTAGCTAAGCAGATGATGCCTAGGATAGCAGGTCAAAAGGATCTAGGCTACATTCCCTAAACACAACAACCCCTTGGCTAATTTTCAATTATTTTCACTTTTTCCCCCTGCATCCTTCTAATGGGAACGAGCCTGAACTTCAGATAGCCTTCATGGCTGAGCAGAGGCAGAGGGATCACACAATGTAATGCCCTGCTGGTGGGGGATAAATCTCCCTATTAGAAAATTAAATTCCTGCTCATCTCCAGCACTGCTCTGCCTCACAGCCTTTGGAGTGTTTAGATGGGTTCATAACTGGTAGCAGATCTCCAGAGGGAAATGGCTGCTGAGTTAATGGCATATTTTTAATATATATATTATTTCATGCAACGGGGAAATTTGTGCTCCTGGTGGGAGAAGTTTCCCCCCAGAGCTGAAGCTGTCAGCCACACCGGGATGCTGTTTGGGGGGCAGCTGGGATGTTTGCCCATGATCAGCAGCATGAGGTGGGATAAGACAGCTCAGCAAGTTCTTCAACAGGTGAGGGAGAGCCGGGAGTGTGGAGCCTGAACCTGGGCATCTGGGTGACAAAAATGTCAGGCAGTTGTTGAAGAAACTCACTGGGTTTTATGTCTGTTGTGAAAACAGTCATATCCCCTTCACCCCAGTGCCTCCTCTCTCTGTCCCAAAGCTGGAGACCCAAAGCTGAGCCATGAAACTCAGCGAGGAGAAAAACATTCAGGGGGTTAGGGAAGAACACTGTGGGCACAACAGATTAATTTAATTATGTTTGGGGAACGTAGGTTGGAGTGTTGATGTAGGTTGCAAATAAAACAAGTTTGTCAGAGCGCTTTTCTGCCTGGATCACAAAGGCACTTGCTTATTAATTTAGCCTGATTGGTGCTCTCAGCAATCAGCAATCACAGCAGTGTGCAGAGCTGAGGTGCCATCAGGAGACACAGGCAGGAGCACAGGGAACAGAGCAGCTCCCATATCCAGTGCTGCCTGCATCCCTGGGGTCTGAGCCCCAAGGGGAGATGGAGTCCAGGAAACCAAACAGGCCAGAGGCTGTGATGGCTATACAGAGCACAATCCTCACCAGACACGTGACTGACGCTGATTTGGGAGAAGTTTAGGCAATCCAGAGCAATATTTTTCTGAAGTATTCCTCCTAGAAAGCAGTCTTTTTCCCAGGAGCTGGGTTCCGAGCACCATTCAGAACCTCAGTGCTGGGCAACCTCTTCTCACCTCTGCAGCATTATGTGGGAGCAGTTAATTCACTGTCCTGCTGACCACCCTGCTGGCAAGGTTTTGGGGCAGGAGAGGGCACCTGTGGATGCCATGTGGAAGGGACCATGGGCTGTGGTGTCTTGCTAGAAAAAGTACTGCCAGCTCCTGGTGTTCTGCCAGTTCCGTGGCACAATCCAACACTTGGAGTAAAAAGGCTTAAGAGGTTTGCCTGGATGTGTGCCTCAGATTGTTCCAGGGGAGGTTTAGAGTGGATATGAGGAACAATTTCTTCACCAAAAGGGCTGTTAAGCCCTGGCACAGGTTGCACGGGGCAGTGTTGGAGTCACCATTCTGGGGGGGATTTGAAAGACGTTCAAATGTGGCACCTGGGGACGTAGTTGAGTGTTGGGCTTGTCAGTGCTCAGGGAATAGTTTGACTCCATGATCTTAGAAGGCTTTTCCAACCTAAAGGATTCCATGATTCTGTGAATTCTTGTGCATGGCCCGTGTCTTCAGCTGAGCAGGGCTGGTTGCTCTACGAGATGTACTTAGGAAACCTCAGTCCCTCTGAAGCCAGAGCCTCAGCTCCAGACACAAACAGCCTTCTGCACTGCTCAGTGCCAGTCTCATCCCTTATGTTTAGCAGGATTGTGCCTTCCCTGGAATGCTAAGCAGCATTTGGGCATGTGGTACTGAATAATGACATATCTTTGCAGCTTGGATGTTTCTGGGTGGCTTTGGCAGCAGAAAGCTCAGGGCTCAAGGTCACAGCAGTGGCACTTCTGAGACCATCACTGCCCACACACAAAATTATGCTGGGAGGGGTGAACTCAGAGCTCAGAGGTGCCAGGCCAGGGGGAATGAGGAGGTGAGGGCTCAGCACTGGGATGTTTAACAGCAGGATGCTCCAGTCTTCAGCAGCAGTTGTGACGAACCGCAGGGAGGGTGTTACACCTGCCCAGGCTCTGCACAGGATGGTTCTGGGCTGGGAGAAGTCCTGATCCTTGGATGTGGCACAAGGAGCCTAAGAGTAGGGTTTGCTGGAGAGTGATGCCCAGCAGCAGCCAGGCCCTGCTGCAGGGAGTGACCTGGTGCGGGATTGTGGTGGGGACTTTTCCTGCTGCCCCGTGGGGCCCTTTGGCAGGTCCTCCAGGCCAGCACAGTGACCAGTTTTATTCTGAAATATAAATGACTTCAAGGTATCAGCTCTGCTGTTGGAGGCCTCTCTAATGTCTGTGTGAATAGAAGGGGTTTCAGCAGCTGCTGGGGAGAAAACAGACCAGGGGAGCAGAGAATGGAGCGCATTGTACCCCGTGGCCAGAGTGACCAAAGATGCCTGAGAGAGCCAGTGACAAACAGAGACCTCCTGTGCAATTACTCTCTTGACCTCTGTGGTTGGGAGAGGGATGCTGGGAAAGGAGCTGTGGATCACAAGGCCCCAAGGAAGGTTTCCTTGACAACACTTACTGAAGAGAAATGAGATTTCATGAATGCAGCGGGTGTGAGCACGAGAGATGCTGACTTTGGGAGAGACAAGGATGTGGCACCTCGTAGAACGAGCCCTTCCATTTGGGGATGGGAAGTAATGGCTCAGTGAGCTGCTTTTTCAGATAAACTTAATTACTACTGCAAGCACTCATATTTATTTAGAAATGCAGCCACTGTGGTAAAAGCAGACTTACTGTTTAATTGTTTTTCTACTCACAGAGTCTTCTCCACCTTGAATACACACTGGCACAGGAGGGAATTTTTTGCTCACTGCTGATAGTTTCAGCACCCAGCAGCTTAAGTTTAGGATTCTTTAGATCTAGCATTGTCCCAGTATTTACAAAGTCAAAGAAATTACATAGAAAGATGTGTATAATTGCATATATTATATCACAATAATACCAATACATTTATAATAATAGTAATAATAATAATCATCATCATCATCATCATCATCATCAACAGCAGACAGGTGTTTAGTATTCCCAAACTTAAACCGTGTGGAAGAACCAAAAAGAAGAGATATTTGTGTTCAATATCTAAATAGATATATTTTTCAAATTATACAATGTGAGACTTTTTAATTTCTTCCTGCTGTTTCAGGTAGCAGGACCTAAATTTCCATCCTTGTGTGGTGTCTCACAGGGGTAGCAGCACTGAGACTTTGCCCTGAGCTTGAGCCACCACATTGCATGACCAAAATACCTCAGGAAACCAGTGCAAGTTTTTCCTCAAGAAAAGGCCCGTGACCTTTTCCAGTGAAAGCTCCGATGGTGTTTGCACAGCAGACAAAGAAAAAGCATCTTCTTAAAAAGCGAAGCCACTTGGCAGGAAATCAAGCCCTGGATCAGGGCATTGGGATCAGCCAGGAGCCCAGAACATCATCCCAGCTGTGCAGTGGGGACCCAGGGCTGCAGCTGAGGCTCTTGCTGGGTTCAGGCTGGAGAGAAAGGACAGACGGGGGGTTAAGTGGCAGATTTTGTCCCAGCTGAAGCTGTAGGAGGAGGAGCAGGAGCAGGAGCAGGAGCTGGAGCAGTCTGTGGGGCTGTGTCCTCACAGCAGTGAGAGACAAGGAGTAGCAAAGGAGTTTTCAGGTTGTTTTCTTATAGGTCAAGTGGAAAATTGCCTGGGTTTCTGGGTAAAACATTTTTTCTTCTCTTTTTTGTGTTTTTTTTTTTTTTTTTTTTCTGCAGTGGGATCAGCCTTTCCCATTTGTTCCCTTTATTGTACACTTGGATATTTATTTCTAATGTTTCATTTTAAAAATAAATCTCTTATTAAAGCTGAGCTTGGAAAGGTTAAAAGCAGGTTTGCTTACAGGAACAGATACAAATGGATGTGTGACTGTACCTGTTGTGGGGTTTTCTGAGCACCTTTCCTGTGTCTGTACCAGTCATGCCAACATGTCTTGAGACTGATATTTTTTCTTTTGTGTACCAATTGATTTCAGAAATGCAGTGAAAGACACAGATACAAACCAAATAAGATTAAAGGCTTTAAAAGCTTAATAAATTAAGAAGAGCAACTCTAGCTGATAGCATGGCTTTGATAGTAGGCTATAAAGGACAGGGAGTTAAGGAATTACAGGCACCTGACTGTTCAGCAGCATCCCTTCTTCCTCAGCAGTGTGGGGGCACGAGGGAACAGGTTGGGCTCTCCAGCATTATCAGCAGGAGAGGAGCAACAGAAGACAAAGTTGAGGGGATAGAAAAGATTTGAGGGGCTAGAATTTAAACAAGCACCCCCAGCCCACGCTGAGCCAGCTCAGAGTGTCCTGCTGGCAGCAACACCTGCCAGTGACACTGTCCTGCCACAGCCATTGGAAACACAACTGGAATGGCTTGAACCCCCCAGTGAGAAACTGTCCCACGTTTTGAGATGTTTTCTAAGACCATTTTCCTATTCTGCAATGGGCACCCCTCCAGCTCAGGTACAGCTTCCCTCTCTGGAGAAGTTTTATGGTGTGATGCCCCTGAGCATGACCAGAGCTCTCTGTGTGTGAGCTGTGGGATGGGCTCCATCAGCTGCAGAACATCCCTCTGCCTTTCATATCTTCCCCAGCTGTGTAAATGAATGATGGCCCAAGAGAGAGCTTTGGTGGTGTTGTCTGCCTGGCTAACAATTGCTTCACGTGGTTATTTGCTATTCCAGTTTCACTCAGATCAGCAGAAATGTGGTCTATTTCAGGAGACAAAATTCTGCCACAACTCTTCTGATTTTAGTGCTGCAATAAATCATTTAATTTAAAGAATGAAAGGCAAAAATATACTATGGGTAAGAGAAGCAAAAGGAGCAAAAGGAATCCTGGTTTTAATAAGAATAGTCATAAAGAAGAAAAATTTATCCTCCCTGATGGAAAGGTCCTGTCAGCTTTGAGTGGGTTGAAACCTGTGCCACAATCTGTGACATTCCTCTTTACAACCAGTATCTCTGGAATATAATAGGCTTTCTCAATAGGACAGTGTGAATCATTGTAAGGAACACCACAGTGAGGATATTGCTCTGCACAAACTTGGCAGCACAAGAGAAAGATGGCATTTCCCTGCTCAGCCAGAGGCAGCCAGAGGGGTTTAGTACGAGGGGACAGATAGATCAGGGCAAACCCTGACCCTGCCATCTCTGAGCAGGACTGGAGGGACCAGGACTGAAGGGCACTGTGACATTCTTCACATCCCAACCCCAAATCAAGGCCAACTTAGCCCAAACATCAGCCCTGTTTACCTGCAAATCTCAGCAGCATCTTGTGGGTAAGCCGTGCACACAGACCTGGAGTGTAATGAGTGAAATGGTTGTTTATCAATTTGTTTTCAGCAAATATTTCCCTAATTATGGTAGGTTCCTGAGGGAACAGGGGGAAGCCCAGGATAACTCCTGGCTGCATTTCCAATTGCAGCACAAACTCACTCCTTGCCTGTCACTAACACAGTGTTGGAGTTTCATCAGTAGCATTTGCTTGTCACCAACACATTTTACAGCAAATTGTAATTTTATTTTTATAAATGAAGAAACAGCTTGTGTGAGCTCGAACATCCCACACCCCCTCTCCTTCCCCGAGCCAGCAAATGGGCACAGCCCATCTCTGGACCAGCTGAGTCACTCCTGCAGCTCCCAGGTACACAAAACCAGTTTAATAATGCAAGGAAAGTGGCAAAAGAAAGCAAATCGGGATGGAAAGAACCTGGAGACAAGGAAGGTGAGGGAGAAGGAAGTACAGTGTGAAGATAATTTTTGGGATTATGGGAAAAAATTCAGAGACTTCTCAAGGAGCTGTGCCCAAATCTAAAGTTGTGTAGATTGGCAGGTCCATCTCCAGGGTGGTTGTTTATCTGTCACTTCACAGCCCAGTCTCTTTCCTGGTCCAAACAAACCAGGAAACATCACAAGCAGTGGAAGGACAAGCTTTCCCCTTTCCATACAGCCCTAACAGCAAATCCGCATGGAGTAGAGTGGAGAAGAAAACACTTCTCCAGACATGGATTGCCCTGATTCTGGAGTGGGAGAACGCAGAAGGCATGGGTAGGAGGGATCTGTGTTTATCCTGATTTTCAGAGCCTGAAGGCAAGAGGCGAAGCTGAGCAGGCGTTACCTCAGCGGACACCCCCATTGTGTCCCCGGGCTGAGCGAGGCTCTCACGGCACACGCTCCTCCTGGAACACACAAAGCCAATTAAATGCCTGATTGGATGAAGTGGTCACAGTCAAGTGGCCCGTTGCCAGCCAGTCAGGATCCCAAATTTCCCAATATCGTTAAGGTACGTGCGTTAATCCCCTCCTGAAGGATTAAGCGTTTAACCTGTGGCTGCTGTTTCTGAGGGGGCGCGGCAGAGCTGCTGTGCTGGGGGGAGCAGCACTTGCCCCACTGCAGCTCCAGAGCCCCGTGCGTGGCCACAGCATCTTCCAGGTGGTTCAGAGGGATCAGAGGAGGGCAGAGGGTGTTGCTTCTAAGGGAAGATTATTTGGCAGAAGAGGGATTTGTTACCTTCCTCCATTCCTTCCCCATTTCTCTGTCCCTCTTTGCTTGGGAATAAGATACCGTAGAGGGAAAGCTGCTCACCCCCTCCCTGACTGATTGCCCTTAACCACAGATTTCTTTGAAATACAGATTTTTATTGAACTTTCAAAGTAGCGTTGGGAACTGCAATACCTTCCTAGCCCAAGAGAGGTGTGAAGACAATTTCCCCACTGAGCCAGGAAGAAGGAGGAATAATGGCCATTTAATAGATGTGGCTTCTCTCATCGTGGGGCTTGAGTGGCACCTGCAGCCACTCACATCCTTAATTCTTTAAGCCATCACAGAGCCCTGGTGCTTAGATCCCAGCCAGGAAAAGGTGTCACATAGCTGATTACTCACAGCAGACCAGGATTACCCATGGTTAATGCCTGATTAGGAGTTAAATTAATATTGACTGTCGATAGTAAACTGTAATGATTTATGTAGGCAAAAATAAATATGAAATGTCATAGTGCAATCCCAGTGGACTACTGTGATAATTAAACATACTTTCAAATCTTATACTGACAGGGAAGACACAGGTCCGTGGAGGGGCTTGCACTGTGTTAGTGAAGACAAAAACAAGAGAAGATCTCTCCATGCAAGGCTGGACACAGGCAAAAAACCTGCACTAACAGTTTTTCCCCCTACACTTATGATTTCTCCTGTAGATATATCATTTAAAGGCTGTGGGCATGCAAAGGCCAGCAGGCAATTGCATGTCCATTGTACTCTTTCAGCTGCACAGAGGCTCAGGGCCAGGGGACCAGATGTCTGATACACACGTGATGGCTACAGGTAAAAAGCACATCTTTATGCAAATGTGGTTTGAAAATCAGCCCCAGCACTTCCACAGTAATGGAGTTTTATGTCTAGAACACAGTACTAGCCTTGAACCATGTTATTAGTGCTGGAGAGGAACACAGCCTGTCCTGGGAAACTGATGTGTTTGCAGAATTTCCTTACTGGTAGCAGCATTTTCTGAGGGGCGAAGGTGGAGGAGAGAGTTTCTTCCTCTCCCTTACTTTGATGGATATGTGCTGGAGAGCAGAAAAATAAGACGTGTCAGGAGTGATGGAGTGATGTTGAAGGCTGTGACAAATGAGCTCTGGAAAGTTACACTGATGTTTTTGTGAAAGTATTTCACGTTCAACATTTAAGATGTTACCATCCTGCTGCTCCCCTCTGTCCTCTGCCAGAGCCACCTCCCCAGAGTGCACACCACAGAGGAATGCCCCACACAGCACTGGGGCTCAGCCATCAGAGGAGCTGGGATGAGACCTGAGGGGAAGGGGGATGTGTAAACAAGCCTTGTGTCCTCCTGACCTGGTTCATAGGCAGCAAATTGCTTCGGGGCAGAGTCCCATCCTCAGCTGCCGCAGGGATGTGCTCAGGGAGCGTGTCAAAACCTTAAGAACAAACACTGTGGGTGCAGAAGCTGTAACTCTCCTTTTCCTTCTCCCTTCCAGCTTGCTGCACTAGAGAGGCAAGTGTTTGACTTCCTGGGATACCAGTGGGCCCCCATCCTTGCCAACTTCCTGCACATCATCATCGTTATCCTGGGGCTGTTCGGCACCATCCAGTACAGACCTCGCTACATCGTGGTGGTGAGTAGCACCTTTTGTTCCCAGCACCCAGAACCTGTCCCAACCTGCACTCCCATGGCATGTGGGGCGTGCTGGGGGACAGAGTAAAGCCCCTGGGAGATCAGGCACGAGCCCTGCACGCTGCTTTAGCAGGAGGTGCCTGGCTGTGCTCAGGAACACACTGCTGGTGAGCTGTGCTTGTGCCAAACTTGGAAGGTTTCAGATAATTCTTACTGGTGCTAAGGTAACACTGCCCAAACGCTGCCCAGCAGAGAGGGAGGGTGAGAGGCTGGACAAATGCAGCACAGAAGCTCTTCCATCCCTCCAGGCTCCTGCCCCTGTGTGTCTTATCAGGCAAGAGAGCATCTGAATATGAAAAACAAACAGAGGAAGAGAAAAAGCAGCTCAGTGCTGACTCAGGGCATTCCACTGCCCCCAGCTAGAGCACATATGTATCTATATAAATGAATAAATATATATATACACTAATTCCAGTGACTTCCTAATGTTTATTGCTTGTCTCTCCCCAACTCCACTCCCTTCCAGTATGCCATCTGGACTGCAATCTGGGTCACCTGGAACATCTTCATCATCTGCTTTTACTTAGAAGTGGGAGGGCTCTCCAAGGTGAGTGAGAGCTGGATGGGTGAGTGCCCAGGCTTTGCAGCCAAGGGGATGGAGCTGAGTGGGGAGGTGAGGGCTGGGATGGTTGAGGTGAGGGGTATGGGCTGCCTGGGAGTAGGTCCTGCTCTCCTGCCTGTGGAGAGGGCTGTTTTAGCAAGGATGGGGGATGCTGCTGCTTGTATGGAAAACTGAGCCACTACTGATTTCTGGAGCTCTTTGTTGGCTGGTGCAGGTGGTAGCTGGAATAAACCCTGCCCTCACAGTAGGTAGAGTGCATTTGCTTTCCAAAGGTTAGAGCAGGCCTGGCAGCAGAGCCATCCTGAGAGGAGACGGGGTGTGAGGGCCAGTTCCCAGCCACGATGCAGAGGTGGCTGAGGAGGGCTAGGAGATAACCAGATTGCAGCTGATCCTCTTGGGATCTGAGACCACCTTGGCACAGAGGTGTGTGATGCAGCACTGAGTGTGGCCTTTCTGCCAGCCTGTCCCAGGGAAGGGCTGCAGCAGGGTCTGGCTGGGTTGACCTGAACCAAGGACTTTGCTGGAACTCTATACTTGACCAGGTCTTGATATTTTTGTGCCTCCCAGTCCTGCTGAAGACTTGCTGCACTTCAGCAGCAGGGATAAATACCTGGTTGTTACCACACCAAGCAAAATATTTCCTGTTGTACCTTTGGGGAGAGGCTCCTCTCTCTGCTGAACACAGAACATCCCTCCCCAGAGGGATCTGGCACATCTCCTCGGGATGTGGCTTCCCTGCCTTAATTCTTCCTTCTTAAATACAGTGGTAGCTACTCATGGCTGCTGGCCAGGGTGTTGTGAGTTAATATGCAAAGCTCTTTGAAGACTAGATTAGCAGAGTGTTGCTGTCTGCCTAATGAGAGGTGAGTCAGAAATAATAAAAATGGGAGGCAGGCCCTAAATTAAGCCTGGGCTGTAAGCAATGAATTATGAGTGTTGCTGGAGCACAGCAGACTTGGAGTGATTGTAGGATGCAGGTTCATTCCGGAGCACTCCACATCTGGCCTAAATTCCCAGGTCAGGCACTGGAGTTGCAGTCATAGTTGGAATTGCCCTGTGGTTTTATCAGGCCTACAGCAGGTCAGGAGTGGCAGCCTAAATCCTTTGCAGATAAGAAAATGTAGCTTCCTAATGTCTCTATTTGTCTTTGTTTCCCCTCTCAGTTATCTCCAGAAACTTTGAGGGAGTTCTTGCCCAAACCAGTGATTATTCATGGTCTGAAATCTCAGCCTGAGATGATCTCCATGTTGGCTGAGACCAACTTAAAAAAAAAAGAACTTTATGTAACTATTTAAATGCTCCCTTCTGCAGAGAAAATTTTGGCTTGATAAACTGCTCTGGGAGCTTCTCTGAGAGCCAGTGTTTGCTTCCAGCCAGCTGGATACTCGTGTTTGCTAATCCCAACCTGCCCTGCAACACGTTGGGTTGCTGTTCTGCAATTCAAACAGCACTACAAACCCCCTTTTTTGTACCACAGAGGAGCTTCACCTGGTAACCTTGCTCTGTGCTGCAGCTCATTTCAGCCAAGCCAGCACACAGAGAGGCTTTATTTAGCCTACACGGTGACACTTGTGACTGGGGACATTTTTTGCAGAATTGGGCTGCAGTGTAAGCTGTAACTGACTCAGTGGACTTCCCTCTCAGGCTGCAATGAGAAATTAGTTCATTTAGTGGCAACCAGCAAAATCAAGAGAGAATTTGTGCTTGTTTGGCTGTAAAGTAGTTGACAGCCTTGCCTCTGTTCTTAATGAGTTATTTTCACTTTAAAAAGCTGTTTTGTAAGGAAAACTAATGATGCTGCTTTCCATCCTCCTCCACTTTCACTGAAGTAATTTGGGGCTTTGTAGTGGCAAAACAAATCTTCGCTTCCACAGGAGACCAAAAGATCCACCTGAAGCAGGAGCTGAGGCTTCTGTAGGACACTGTGGTGCTTCACAGGCTGGGCTGTCCTGCTGCATCTCTGGAAACCTGATCTAAAGCCAGCTGGTGTTTTATTGATCTCAGTCGTGGGATGCGACCCTGGAAGGACATCTGGGCTTGGATGTACAAGTGTTGGGCAAGGGCAGGGCAGCGTCAGCCGGGAGTGGATGGCACAGGGATGCAGGTACCTCTGTGTGCCCCCAGGGCCCTCGGGAGGAGACTGCCCTCTAGTCCTGATAAGAAGTCAAAGCTGACCATGAGCCTGGCAGTAGGCAGGGAAATTGCAAATATTGGAAGAAGAGCTTTGGTGGAGTGAGGCTGGTGGAGCTGGTCTGATAAACACTAACTCATCAACTATTAGACTGAGCATGAACAAACTAGGGAGTGCTTGGACAGGGTTGTGCTCCTGTGCGAGTCCCTTAAGGGGCTGAGAGCTCTGAAGGTGGTCTTCAGGGTGCTGTTTCCTCTGTGATTGCTGGTGAGCCTGGGGCAGTGGGAGAGCAGCATTCCTGCCAGCCCTGCACTCACCCTGCTGTGTTCTGACAAGGGCAGCCTGCCAGGATGAGCTCTGTCAGCAGCTCATGTACAGTGACAGAATGCAGAAAGGGCAAGGAACTCGAGAGAATGGAGTTTGTTAACTTGGTGCCTGGTAATGACAGCCCAGTGCAACTGAGACAGGTGATAACTCAGGTGGGGTGAGAAGGGAGAAAGGATTCAAGTGTTTCCGATGTAGCAAATTTAGGAAAAGCCCAGGGAATTGAAAAGATGAGGAAACAGTTATGTGCACTTGTTGCAAATAATTCTTTGTGCTCTGCTGCCTAGATCTGCTTTCACAGTGGTGAAGGAATACAGCATGGGAGCAGGGAAGTGCTGTTCACAAGAGTAGGGACTTTGTTCTTGTGCCCCCCTTGCTTTGGGCGCCTGGCTGATTTGATGAACAGAAGCCAGGGCTCCCACGGTCCCATGTCAGCCCATGAGTGATTTGGCAAAGGGGTTGAGACAATCTCTCAGTTATAAACTTTAGGTCATCAGTAGAATAAGGGCTTTAGGTGCAATTTGGATGTTTGCTTTCCCTTGCCGAGTAATCTCTGCTGCCTCTTTCCTCCGTTGCATTGTCCACCACCACTTCTCACCCTCTCTTTCCTCCTGTCTTTCACATTTCCTGAAGTGCTCCTTTATCCTCCAGGTTGTTCCAGCATGTCCATTCCATGTCTCCTGTCCATGGAATGCCTGAGGATGCTATTCTGGTCAGCCCTGCTCAGGGGAGTTGTAATTAATTACTAACCAGCTACCAATCACTAGTCACACCGAGTTGTTTATTGAAAAGGAAAATACATTTTACTGATTGCTGAATCTATTCCCCGCTTCTTGGAAGAGCTAAACTGACCTGATTTCTGTCTTTCTCTCCTGCCAGGGTTTTTTATCTTGGAATCTTTTCTTAGCAGGAGTAAGAGTGTGAAATATGGCCCAGCAGAACTTCCTTGGGTGGCCAGACACAGGTGGATCCACACAAGTGTCTAAGGCAGCACTTCCCTTGCTGCTGGAAGGGCCTCCCCAAGCACATAGCCTGTGCCAGCTTTCCTGGAAGTGCTTTGCCAGTGAGCAGGCGAGTGCTGGAGCAACCTGGATTTGCAGGGCTGCTCCTCAGCACTGGCAGGGAGGTGGTGATGTGTCTCTGAGCAGCTTTTGGCAGCATTGCCTTGCTGACTTGCTCTGCTCGTAGTCCTGAGCACACTTGCAGCGTGTGGGGGGAACGCAGCATCTCCAGGTGCTGTGCCACTGCTCTGTGGTGGGGCTCACAGCCGAATTTCCAGGTTGCTGTTCCTCCTCCTTTCCCATCTCCCTCTTTTCCCTGAGTCCATGTGGCTGCTTGGGTAGGTGAATTGCTGGGAGCTAGCTCTGAAGTTTCCAGACTGTGTTTGCAATAATAGGTTAAGCTTCTCCCTGTCTACTCGAGCGTGAAACACATCCCTCCTGCAACCCCTCAGTCTGAGTTAATTATTAAAATCCTGCTGTTAAGACATATGAGCATCTGTCTGTCCAGCTGCCATGCTGACTGACTCTTCATCATGTACTTGAGAAATGTTCAGAGAGGTTTGAGGAATTGGTGTCCTGTATTTCAATGTATTCCTTTGTCTTTTCCCTCTGGGATTATTCATCTTGAATGGTGATTTCTAATTTTTTTTTTTTTTATCCTTTCTTTATATTCTCTCTTGCCTATGCACTGCTTTGATCTGAATCCAGAGCCATGGTGGTCTAAATCTCCTCTTGAAATGGAAGCAGCCCTTGTGAGTCAGATGGGGGTTATTTGTATTTCAGAGAATCTGGATGGCATCTTGGGATGACTTTGTACCTGGTTAAAATGCTGTGAGGAGGATGGATAAATGCATGTGTACGTAAAACTGTCCCTCAGCTCCGTCTAAATTTAGAACCTGGAAGCCTGGGATTTGTCTTTTAAATGCTGTGGCATTGTCACCAAGCAGTGAGAGCCACTGGGAGTGTTTCTGTGTCTCAAGGTGATGCAGCTACTCAGAACACAGGTCTGAAAGATCAACATTATATTTCCTATTTTAATAAGACATGTTTCCATCTAAAAAGATTTTAAGTGATTCTTCTGTCAAGCTCTGGTGGCTCCCAAACGAGGTGCAGTTTGTTCCAGAGCTGTCACAGTGTGGTTTTGCCTGATAATTAAGGAAATTTGGGGGAGGCAGTTCAGAAGTCTGTTAACAACAAGAAATAAAACCATCTCTGATAGTGCCCCTTAGAAAATAATTTCAGAACAGCTTTCAGGAAGCTATTTTAGCAAAGGAACGCAGCTGGCTCTGTGGGTGTTGGAGGTAGGTGTGAGTTTCCCGTGGGACACGGTGGGGAAAACAGGCTCTGTGAAATGTAGGTGCTGCAGTTTCAGTGCTGTTGTCTTCCCTCTCACCCTGGTGGCAAACGGGTGGCAGCCAGGTGCTACAACAGTTCAGAGTGAGATGTGAGTTTTCGGCTGGCCTTCAACGTGCTCGCGAGAAGGAGCTTGGATCGCTCCTGGCTCCGGTTTCTCTCCAGGGCGGAGGTTAAAGAGGCAGCGATTGCCTTGGCAAGAGACGAGGGGAGGGCAGGCACACACGGATCCCTCTCCCTGCAGCAGGGCTGGCTCACTGCTGGGGCTGATCAACATCTCCCAACCCACATTCCACTTCTGGGAGCATTTCAATGCGTTTAGATTTCAAATGCATCGGAGAAAGCTTTTGGCAAACAGCTGTTCCCTAAACCTTCCTAAAACTGGTTCTTTTCTCCTGATTTTTGTGTGCTGTTCTAATTCGTGGTTTCACTTCTCTCCGACTGTCTTCTCACAAACGCAGCTGGCAAACCACAGGAGACATCCTGGAGTTGTTTTCGTAGTCTCCCAGCAAGCTCAATTCTGAGCAACGGGAGGTCAATTAAGGGATTTTCTTGAGTGCTTTTTTTACCGTGCCCCGTCACACAGGTATCCCCCGAGGGCATCCAGCCAGGACACGGGCAAAGGAACAGCTCTCGTTCGTGCTGCCCTCGTGCTCCAGACAGATGCTGGTTCAGGAAGGTGGCTCTGAACACAGGGACATTCCCTAATCCCAGTGAGCAATCGGTATTCACTTCACATCTGAGAGATGGATGGCTCATGAGTTTGAGGCGTTGTGGTGCTTTTAGAATCCAAATGTGCTCAGTTTTTCCAATCTGCTCTTCACTGATGTATAACTTTTTAATTTTTTTTTTCTTTTTTTTTTTTTGCTCAGAGCTGGAGTGTGATTGCAGGCAAAGAACAGTGAGTGCTGGTTAGGACCTCCTGTTCCTCCACCTGCCCACCTCCGGCCACTCCTGTTCTGCTTTTCCAGGCTGAATTTACAAGCAAGTTCAGCTTCTGCAGCAAAGTTAAGCCAGAGCCAAATCTCTGAGGGCTGACAAAAGGGAGATTCTAGAAGGAGAGCAGCCTGTTTCTTACTTTGCCAGACTGACACTGATGCCTCTGTAAGGAGCAGAGAAGACACTGAGGGGTCTGTCTACATCAGTGAGGCAGAAGGTTTGGGAAGGCACCATCTGTGAGCTGGGAGAGGGAAGCCCTGGGGACTGAGGTTGAGAGTGGATCCTGTGGTGCCCTGGGGAACAGCTTTGGTTCTGTGCTAATTGGGGGGAGCCCCAGGCAAAGAAACAGGAATTCAGCTGGGGGCTTTCTTGGTTGTTTTGGGGTTTTTTTCTGTTGATTTGTTTGTTTGATGGTGAGGGTTTGTTTTGTTTTTTGAGAAAGATGATTGTTGGTGAGGGTTGTTTTGTTTTTTGAGAAAGATGATTGTTTCTTTCCCCAACCAAAGCAGTGAGTGGCTTGCGAGAGGGAGAAGAGCCCAGCCACTTGGAGGGCTGGCTGTCTCTAGGAAAAAAGCTTTGGCTGGGGAAAATCCATGAGCCTCAGAACATGCAAACTTGGGGGAAAAAGAACAAGCTTTGCAGAAAAGCTGTGTTTTGGTGACTTTGTGAGCTATCTGTGGGCCACTGAAGGGTGAAGCCCAGGAGAGGGCTGAACTCCCAGCTGTTAATGGAGTTTTCCCTATCGTCTTTGCTATTCCGGCTGCTTTTGCCCCGGTGCCACACTGCATCTCCGTGCCCTCCTCCATCTCCTGTGAAGCACATGCCATCTGCTGCGGTGATTATGTCAGGAGCTTGGCAGCTGTCTTCTCACTTAATTGTCCACATTTCTCAGCACGTGCTTCCTGCAGCAGATTTGAGCAAGGGCTCTGTGGGCTGGTTTTGGGTGTCTGTGGTGGATGGAGGGTCCCCACGCAGGGTGTGGAGCGGGGCACTTGGTGACTGGTCACTGGTTCTCTGGCTGGCATTCAGATTCCTGCCCCTGTGACTCGAGTTTGGCCCTGGATATGCTTTTCTGTGTCCATGTTTTATATCTGCAGGACTGCCTGGCTTGGCTCCTGTGTTGGCTGTGGAGACAGGCCCTGTCTCCGGAGGGTAGTTTGGAGCAGGGGCTTGGATAAGCTGCTCTGAATCTGTTTTTCCTTTTGACTCTACGGGGAGCTGACACAAAGGAGCTGCCATGTGAGGTTTTCCATGTCGGGAAGTGTGAATATCCCAAGCTCTGACTGCTGCTGTTCTGGGAGCCACTGCTTTCCTCCTGGGACTGTGCAGGACTCTGGCATGAGCAGTGTGAAATAGTTTATGGATAGGTGCTAAAACCTTTAGTAACGGGTAGGTGATGTGTGTATATCCAGCATTCATCTCTCTGCAGAGATACAGGTTCTCTGCCTTCAAATTTTTTAATCTATCCTTCAGAATAAAACTTCGACCCCTTGCCTTGTTTTGTGGTCAAAAGGGATTGTTTTTCTGCATCAAAGTGACCTGAGAGGGCTTCAGGGTCAGCCAGCACTTGGCACTCATCCATGAAGTGATGCAGCTGTTCAGCCAGTCCTGAGTTTGTCTTTTACCTGCAGGAGGGCTTTGCCGTGTTCTGCAAGCTCGAAATCCCAGAGCTCTACTGAGTATTCCCACAAATACTTCTCTTTTCTCAAGTGTGAGGAAAATGTGGCCATTTTTAAGTGGACATCTGGCTGCACACCAAAGCCCTGCACTCCTTGTGTGGCATTTCACTCTGTAACCCCCTCAACTGGTTTAAAGTATTTAACTAGCAAAGACAAGGGAGCAAAACAAAAAGCCTCTCGAGGTAAAGTTGGTGAAGAATTACAGGGGAGGTGTTTACAAGAAGCTGCAGTCAGCACTGTGAGGTCAGCTTGGCTGGGTAGGGCTGACAGGAGATGCAGAAGCACCAGATGTGAGGAGTGTGGAAGGAAATCAGGCAAAAATGGTACAGGATCTTGTCAGATGTGTTAAAAGCTAGGAACAGAGGAAGATCTGTTGGGTTTTGAAACTCACTTTGGGGTTATGAAGTTCGTATTTTTCAGTTGCTTATGTTGATTCCTGGGCTGGGAAGACCCTGGCAGGACACTTAGTGCTGCCTTTTTTATCTTTTAGAGTTGTAAGGTTCACTTCCCAAAGCCAAAACTTGAGGGTTCTTTTCTGGGTGAAGAAACCACTAGCAAAGTGTTCTTGGGTCTGCAGCCTATGTCCAAACTGTGCTACAGGGTGGTGGAATAGGTTTGTTGCCTCAGGAATGGTTCTCACCACCGCAGCCTGCCTGGGAAATATGTTTAGGTTTCATAATAGGAGGAAATTCTTCCCTGTGAGGGTGGGGAGACCCTGGCACAGAGTGCCCAGAGAAGCTGTGGCTGCCCCATCCCTGGAAGTGTCCAAGGCCAGGTTGGATGGGGCTGGGAGCAACCTGGGACAGTGGAAGGTTCTTTAAGGTCCCTTCGAAACCAAACCATTCCATGATTCTATGAAGGAATATCAAGCCAATGTGCTTTGATCTGTGCTAGCGTGTTTTGAGAGTGGGGATTTGGAAACTTCTAGTTTTCCATTATTTTAATATGCACTCCATCTGACAGCATGTCTGACACTCTCAGAGTAAACAGAGAACTCTTTGCAACTTTTCTCTTTAGGACAGCGAACTCCTGACATTCAACATCTCCCGGCACCAGTCCTGGTGGAGTGAAAATGGCCCTGGCTGTGTAAGGAAGGAGGCTTCAATGTCTGGCATCAAGGGGCTGGATAACCATTCCTACATCTCTGTCATCGGCTGTGCCCTGGAGTACCGCTACATCGAGGTCATGCACAGCTCCTTCCAGATCCTCATCGCGGTGAGTGCCTCACTGAGGGGCAGCAGTTCCTGAGGAGATGCTGTTTGGCTTTGTTTTTTCCCAGGCACAGAGCTTGGCCTGTATTTTCCACCACTTTCTGTATTGTCTGATTGCCAAAGCCTCTGTAAATGTGTTTTGTTTGATTGTCCTCCTGTTCTCTCTTTCAAAAAAAATATTGTTTGAAAGAATTGGAAATGGGTATCAGCAACCTGATGCCTGAAGTAATGCATCTGTGCAACCATACGATAACAAATGGTCCTGAGTCCCTGTTGGGGTGTGAGAATTCATGTTTTGACAAGGACAGAGACCCTTCTGGAGGAGGGTCAACAGCAAAAGTTTTGACGGAACAAGAGGAAATGGTGTCAAATTGCACTGAGGAAGTTTAGTTTGGATACTGGGGACAATTTCTGCACAGAAAGGGTTGTAAAGCACTGGAGCAGACTGCTCAGGGAAGTGGTGGAGTCACCATACCTGGAAGTGTTCAAAAAATGTGTGGGTATGGCACTTGAGGACATGGTTTAGTGATGAATGTGGCAGTGATGCTGGGTTGATGATTGACCTGATCTTAAAAGGCTTCTTTCAACCTCAATTCCATGTTTCTGTGAAGGATTGCTCTTACTCCCCATGACTCAGTGATGGGTGATGGAGCACATACCTGCACAATTGTTGTGAAGGATCCCCAGGAAATGAGATAAACTTTTAGGAGGCAGTAAGCAGCACATTTTCCTTCTGCTGATACCCAAGATACATTCACTAAATGTTTTCATCCACTCTTTCCTCATCAGTGTCTTCCTCAGGCTTTTGAAAGTACTCTGCAAAAATGCAGTGTCCCTAATGTTCACTGTTAATTGTCTCTCACTTGCCTGTGAAATTAACTGAAACAAAATGTCCATTGTGTCCCTCGCTTCGGTGGTGCTCTTGCATTTTGTAGCCCACATCTCTAATCTGCTTTGGGTTGTTATTTTGGGGTTAATGGCTTTAGTTACAAGTGTGAACTGGGGAACCATTCATGTTTTGGCTTTCAGTTTTGGCTTAAAAAAAGAAAGGCAACTTGCCCCGTTTAAATGCTGAAGGATAACACAGATTTTTCAAGTTTCTGGAGTGCCAAGTACTTCTCTGCACGTTTTTGGTAGAGCTTTCCACTGTCCTGATCCTGCATTTCCTATTAGCTGGGATGATCTGTGTTACCCAGTGAACTGCAGGGAGGCGGGAAGGCTCAGCCTCCTTTCTTGTCACAGAGAAGAGGCAGAGGCAGAAGCTCCTGTTTCCTGAGTTGGATGGACTCCCTGGCACGTGTGCTGGCTGTTAATATTCCGTCAGTTCTCCTTTGGGGAAGATGATCTGCATGAAACTGTCTGTGAGCTGCTTCATGGCTCTGTGTGAGAAAGGCAAACCTGTGTGTTCAGGAGAACAGAGCCTGGTGTCTTTTAGAAAGGGCTATTAGGTGGAACAGGATCGGTGGTGTACCTAAATCTGGTGAAACAAGGACAGACTTTGCAGTCAGAACATCCCTTTTTAAAGCACAGAGGTTTCTCACTCTTAGAATCCTTCCTGAACTCCTGAGCTGGCACTGCCCCTGTGCCCTGGGCTAGAGGTTGAGCCAACAAATGGTCCTGAGTTTGTTTGGAGTCGATCTTTGGGTTTTGGCAGCTTACTGACTTAGGCACATGGCCCTGGGCTGAGTGATCACACTGGTATATAGCACCCACTCTCTGGCAGTGGCTTTTCCTTTGCTTGTTCCCAAAGGCACTTGACAACATTCTCTGTGCATCTGCAAAACACCACTAAGGGCCAGATGGGGAGACATGAGGGAAATATAAGACAAAATAGGATTTAGGGAAATATTTTGTCTCTCTCCCTGAGATTTAAGGTGCAATAAATGTTTGGATCCTAAACCCTGAAAATGGGGTTAAAATACTTGTAGGCAAGAAACCCATGTGGGCTGAGCTATGCAGTGAACTAAATTTCTGCTTGTCCTGTAATAAAAGCAGAGTATTGAAGCCCCAGGTCTGTAACTGCTGCTGGCTCTGAAATGCTCATGTAATTTTGTCATGGAGTGGGAGAAATGGAGCTTTTCCTCTCTGCTTTGAGGTCAGGCAAAAAGCAAGTCTTCTTTCTCCCTCAGACCTTGCCTGAAAGCAGTCAGCTGGTTCTCTCCCTTTTTACTCTCTGAGGGTCAAACTCTTTGATCCCTGCCAGTATCTTTTTCTGTTCTCTTTATCTCACTTTGAGGCAGGTTTTATTACAGGCAGCTGTCCCCAGAGTGCTGGCAGGTACAGTGCTGCAGACAGGCAGGGACACTGATCAATAGTAAAAAAACACAACCAGCAACTTGAAGGCTCAGGGGATGCAGCAAGAGACACGACCTAGTTCCCTCCTTGCCTGAGAGCAGAATAGTCAGTTCCCTGTTAGGAAGGGCAAGGGACAGGCAAAACTGTACTTTCAGTAGTGTGTTTTTGCTTTGTCTAATGGTTTTTAGAAGTTGTGGGGTGGGGGGGGGTGTGTTCTGCTTTGTTTGGTTTTTACCCCAGATACAGCACTGTGAAATCCACGCTGTTTGAATATGCAGTGCCCAACTGTGAACACTTTCTTTTGTTTTCCTGGAAGCTGAAATGCCTTGAGACTATTGAGGGACTGTACTGCAGTGTTGTGTAGTTGAGGCAAGGCTCCCTGAATTCAGTCTTGCATGCCAAAGCAGAGGGAAAGCAAACCTGGACCCATATGGTGAGCACAGTGTTGGCTGTCAGCTTGACTCCTGCTGATTCTATCATCCTGCTCCTGGGCATACATTTGAAGATACATAAGGTCTCAGTCTGCTTTTGCTTGGAGCTTGTCTGTACTCCTTGAAGGCAAAAGCAATTCCTTTAATCTAGAATGCAATCAAATTTGGGCATATTAGTCACCACACATGATACAAGTTGCTGTAGGGCCCAATAGGAAAATCCTCAATGCTTTAGCACAAAGCACATTGGAGAAAAAACTCCTTGTGGCAACATCTAAAAGTCTTTACTGGTATAGAAATGAATTGTAAAGATAATCCTACCAAACCAGGGAGGAAATGCAGCAGCAACTACTTTGTCAAGACAAGACTCTGCTTTGCTTTTGCCTTAGCAAGAATTCATCTTGCATGTCCCCAGCTCGCCAGCCAGCATGGGCAGGAGCGATTCCCAGCTCTGAAATACCTGGCATAGCTCTGGGCTGTCCATATGGTACTTCTGGGAGTGGGGAGGGTTCGGCTTTTCCTGAGGCTCCGCTGAATGGGGTAGAAATTGGAAATGTCTTCCCAGCCGCCAGAACTCGCTGCCCGCCTGTCTGTTGTTTTCACTCAGACTGACAGGTTGGAAGGTTCCCAGGAAGGCAGCAATACAAGCCTTGACAGCAGATGTTATGTGAGAACCAACGCACAAGAGATGCCTTCCTCTTGGCAGAAGGTAGATTTTCAGTGGTTGAAATTGCATCCAAAGAGTAAAGAAGGTCAAGGAATTAAAGGATTTTGATTGCCTCTCTTTGGCTATCTGGTCACAATAGCTCTTTTACAAGCTGGATTTTTGCTTCCTCATAGCAGACTTCTCTTCATTTCCCCCTCTTGCACTGATGACAGTGTTCACACTTCATTAGCTCTGATTAGAAGTGAAACCTAGAGTGCAGCTGCCCTGAAAGAAGAGACTTTGCACCTATTCTCTGTGGTGGAAAAAGCAGTGGAAAGTTTGTCTATTGAGAGAAGAGCTGGAGAATCTTCATTAGGACAGAGGTAGACTAAAGCTAAGATCTTACACAAGTAACAGTAACACCTCCTAAAATTTGCCTTCCCATCCTTGGTGTATTTTGCACACTTGCAGCCAGCTGGTCCCTTTCTCCAGGCTTTTCTCTAATTTACGGACTCCAGCACATTAGTTCAATGCTGCTGTTTTATGAACAGTTTTCAACTCTCTATTAAAAACTGAACTTCAGAGGACTGAGGGGCAGGGGAATGCTCAGACATATGTTTTCCTCATTCCCTTTGAGCACACTTGTCTCTTCCTGCCCTATTTGTTTGCCTGCAGAGTGCTTGGGACACCCCAGCTCCATCCCCTCTTGTGGGGCAGTGTGTGCGTTCCCAGGCTGACAGAGCACACCTGCCCTCGACATGTGTTCCTAATAAAAAGCATAATCGGATCCTTCTGCAGCTTGGAGAAAGCTGGTACTGAACATGCAGAACAAGCAGAGAAACAGCAGCAGAGGCTAAAGCCCTAGAACATTCTTTGGGGAATTAGAGCAGAGGCTTAGTGTCATTTTACATCGCTGACGTTTTCCCTCCTCTTCAACCTCCCCAATGTAATTTGCAAAGATCCGGGAATTATTGGTATTTCCCTGGGATACAGAGCTTAAACCCCTCCTTTGTATTGAAATCAGCAACCAAGATGGCACTTGGAGCAAGGGTGAAATGATTCCAAATTGTTGGCCTCTGTGAAGCTTCCTGTTCTGTGTTAATCGCAGATAAACTGGGTGACGTTTGGGGGCTCAACACAACATTGTCAAAGATGCAGTCAGAAGGGAATTTCTGGTGTCTCTTGGAGTCTGCTCATTTCACACTCCTGCAGACTCTTCCAGGAGAAAGGCCTGGACAACAGGAGCAGCATTTCTCCTCTTTAGCTATATTTCATTCATAATTTATTCCAGAGGTGAGACATGGGGATTCCCGTGAGTTCAGTTAATATTACCGCAGGCCTGCGCCCTAGGGTATATCACCGTGTCCCGCAGCCATAGGGAGGAGGAGGAGAAAAGATCCAGCAGGCAGGAATTGTGCAGCAAGATTGATTTATTTAATTATTTTACAAACTCTTTTATAGACTTTTTTCTTCATAGTCTAATTGGACAAAGGACCAGCCACCCCTTGGGGGTGATTGGCTAAAATCCTAAAACATCCATTGTCAAAATATTTTTCTACTATACCATAAACAAGACTTTTCAAGGTTGCAGGTGTTTGGTTGTTTACATTCCCTGCTACCTCTTCTGTGAGAGAGAAAAATCTCTCACGGACTTAGAAAATAACAAGAAAATCCTCGCTAACATCATTTTTGTACCTACAAGTTAATCCTTGAGATTATTTAATTTGAGGTTATTTAATTACAGATGAATCCTTTAGAGTATGTAATTACAGTTTAGGTCAGCACATAAAAAAATGAAATTCATATTTATGTTGTACATCTCTTCCCACCTTGCCCCTTAAACTCTCCTGTTCTGGCCAGATCACAAGACAAAGCTTCTTTGAATAAAAAGTTCCATTGAATAAACAAGTTTTTTTATTGATGAAACTCATTTAAAGAAGAAATGAATTATAAAGTCAATAAAAAGTAAATTTTGAACACTAAGCAGATACAAACAAAGCCAGGAGCTGGAAGAAATCACAAAAGGAAACCCTCCCTTCCAATAGAGCTGGAATTAGAGATTCAGGGAAGTTCCCTTAATTCACTAGCTGTTGGTTGGTTGGTTTGTTTTTCTGAATGCAAAAAGTCACCTTAGTCATAAAGTGAAAAATGTATGGGGTGAGCAGAATGATGGTTGAGGGTTATGGGGCATTAATTTCTGAGCAAAACAAACTTCCCTAGTCAATCGCAGTGCTTGGTGCTTCTGAACCGTGAAAAATGTCCAGAGCTTTATCAGGTTTGCTGTGACAGTACAGCTGATAATCCCTCCCAACTCTGCCCATAAACTGGGCAGGTAAATCATTTTCATTGTTAATTCCATCAGGAGTTTCCTGGCACAGGTATCACATAAGATTTGCATCTACGTGTTATAGAGTATAATAACAGTGAGTAGATGTAGGGCTGCCACTTTGCATGGCTGTTAACCCAAAGTTCCTACTCTGAGAGGTGATGGGAGATCTGGGGAGGGAGAAAACCATCCTAGAGTTCCTTTGGAATCACGGTTTGTATTCAGGATGCATCTTTTCTGCTTGGATATATTTGTGTGTGTAAATTGCATTGTTTGACCTGGTGTAAAAGACTGGATCTTGCAACTATATACATGCTCAAGCAGGTACAGAGGATGTGTGCGAGCACACTCCTAATTTGTTACTTGGGTTCAAATGCCTTTATGCTGGAAATGAGAGTGTGCAAATGGGTGATTGGACATCTCGTGGAGTTCTGGGACGTGCAGAAAGCATTCTTGTTTTTCCAAGAGCGTCTTGGAAAAACATCTCAGCCCAGGTCCCGCAGCCCAGGGACGAGCAGGTGCCTCGGGGCTTCAGCACCACGGCCAGAGCCCGGGCCGGGCCGGGAATCCTGCGCCCCTTTGGGGTGGGAAAGCTGTCCAAGATCGTCGAGTTCTCCCAGTACTGCTAAGGCCACCACTAAACCTGTCCCCAAATGCCACATTTACTTGTCTTTTAAGTCCCTCCAGGGATGGAGTCGTAGGGAGCAATAAGGTCCTTCCTCAGCCTCCTTTTCTCCTGAGCCCCCTCAGCTATTCCTCATCAGCCTTGTGCTCTGGACCCCTCCCCAGATTTGTTGCTCTTACCTGCCCAAAAACTGCCACAAACTTCAGGAAAGACCCCCAGTCTCCAGGTTTTATGTTAGCACAGTACAAACAATAGGAGAGAGGAAAAATCTCTGATATTCTGTTTGGTTTTGCTTTGTCTACCTCTAAACAGTAATAGTTCTACTCTGAGACAATTCTGAAAGGCAGCAGGTACAATTAGATTGGCCATTGCATGTGGCCAGAGGATTTATTTTTCCCTATAGCTCACAGGAACTTAGCCTGAAGCAGCCTTGGTTTCAGAAATGCCCAGCAGAGGAATGAGGGAGGCCCCTGAGCTACCCTTCCTCCACTGAGGTTCTGGGATGTGCTCCCATAAGGCTCACCCAAGAGGAAAGGAGTGAGCTGCCTTCTCTTTCATATGATTATAGAAAAAACTTCAAGGAAAAACATGGTTTAGTGATGCTACAAAAACATTCCATTTCCTCTCAACGAGGCATGTTTTGTCAGGGAGAGCTGGAGAAAGCACAAATGTTGTATAACTCCCCAGCAGAAATCTCATTATCTTGCCTTTTGTTTTCGGGTGTGATGTATTTTTCTGTCATATTAAAAATGAATGGACTCTACTTTTCAAGCCCTCCCATGCATCATTCTGTCTCCTCTTGGAGTGAGTCACTGTGTGCTACAGGCTGACTCCTGTTCCCAGGAATTGAGTTCACAGTGGAAAACAATTATGCCTCACAATAACTTTACTAACACAGTTACTGTCAACCAGGATCCCGCTAAGCAGGGTGTTATGTAAAGATGTAAAATGAAGGATGGGGAGGATATTTGATTAACAGGAAGAAGGCAAAGCAAAGTAAGACCCTGCTGCATCTGGAATGCTTAACTCCCATGGAGTTTGTTTCTGTTTAGGCTGAGGAACACCTTGATACTGCGGCCAACGGAGGCAGCTCTGATGCTTTAGAGCTTCTACAAACTACTGAGTTACTAAAGATTTTGGTGTCTCTGAACATTTCTGCCAGTACACCACCATTTTTATGGTTAACTACTCTTCTGTCTCACCTGCATAAAAACTACTCACCTCTTATTGGTAATTTACCCCATATGACAGAAATGCTGAGCTGATGAGTTCTTGTCCTGACTCTCAGTGTCTCCTGTCAGTTGTTGTCTGTCCCACGAGGCCCTCTCCTGTATCCCCATCACTTCTTACAGAGAATTAATTTAGGACAGTAGTTTCAGTTTCAATAAAGCCAAGCCATGCTCTTACCAATCATTCAAGAAACTGAAGGTGAGGATGGGTCTTGCAAGTTTTCCTTCTTGAGCTTTGGGTGTGCTCCCTCAGTGCCTGCCCTGACACCTACACCTGCCCCCCGCCTACAGCAAATGTGACTTGGCTCCACAATTACAGAAATGCTGCCAAGCTGAGTGTAAATAGTGGCTGTTGAAGTTGTGCCCAGTGGGTTCTGACCAGGCTCACACTGGCTGATGCTAAAATGATTTATTCTCTCTATTTTCCAGCTGGTGGGCTTTGTGTACGCCTGTTACGTGGTTAGTGTTTTTACAGAAGAAGAAGACAGCTGTAAGTATTTATCAACAGATCCCTTGGCAAAGGTTTTAGTAAATTTTATTTCTCTCTCAGATGTTCATCTGTCAGGACTGAGCTGCCATCAGACTTCTTTCCATCTCTGCCTCTGTGTGTCATGGCACTAACTACCCCTCAAGGATCAGCTATTTTTACAGTGAGGGTTTTTTTCCCCTGTGTCACTCTGTGTTAGATGCTGTAATTCTGCTACACTTAGAGCACAAAAAGAGCTTGGGTTTGGCTTCTCAGCTGGACTAAGCTTTAGAGAAGCTGGGCAGCTACTTCTTTTCTCAAGCTCATATAGCCTGAGAATAATGGTTCTGAAATATTACTGCTGTGATTAAAAGCACCTACAACAAAGCTTTCAGCCCAGGGCTCGAGCAGGAGACCTGCTGAGCCTCTTGTGCCACAAGCTGAGGATGAGCAGATCATGAGAGTTCTTGCCAAGAACCAATCTGATCACTTAATTTAAGAGCAGGGGAAGTGCTGTATTTGAATTACGAGGAGGAGGAAGGAGCCAACTCCGTCGTGTTGGGTACACAAATCTCTTCAGTGACAGTGAGTCACTGTGACACGTGTCAGGGTAAAGACTCAGAGGTCTGTGGGACCTGTGCAGGTATCCAGTTGGTCCTGGATTGCTTTGCACCTCTAAAACTCCCTTTGAGACCAATAATTTTACAAACAGAAAAATGGATGCAGAGAGTTAAAATACAAAGTTCGGTTTGTTTGGCACTGTGTTGGGTCTAGGGCAGTTTACTCCAGCAAAGGATCTCATCCAAAAGTTTTACATCCAAGTATCAATTCTTCTAAGGCATTGATTAGGTTTGTGCAAGTAGCTTTGTTGTTTTAAAGAGCAGCTGGCACGGATGAGAGCTGGAAAACAGCAGCTTTGAACTGAATATTTGAAAGTATGTGAAGAATGTGTTTTCATAGGAGCGAGAGGAGATGCATTACTTATCTGCCTCGTCCTTATGTTTTTTTCTTCCTTCCTGCCTGAACTCATTCTCCTGGCTTTATTGATCATTCCTTTAGAGCTTGGCAGTGCACTTAGAGAAGGTGCTACATTATAGTAATATTTTTTTAATTAGGCTATAGCTCTTCTATTAGCTAAGTAGCTCCATTTCTGAGCCCCTGCTGAATATTGTAAAGCAGTAGCTTGACAGAACTCATTTTTATAGTAGGGGTCTGTTAGGAGAGACAAAAACATGGAAGGAAGCTTTATCTAGGAAACACAGAGCTGTTAATTTCAGGATATGTATTTTTTTCCCCACTAACAAATTCACTTTCCCTCCCAGTTTCCCAGCTTGGAGTTAAAATGCCAGCTTGAATAATTAACAATGACAAACCATCAATATTTCACACTCACAGGGGTAGATCCTTCCAGTGACCTGAATAAATTTGAGCTGCGTTTTAATTTTCTCTTCCATTTGTGGTTTCCTTTAAATGTTGCTTTGATATGCAGCATGAAGTAATTATAAGTGCTGAGGCACATTAATCAGGAAGCTCATGCTAACGTGATTTTCATGAGAAAACACAGCAGTAGGGATCTACCAATGCTGAATTGTGGGCAAGAATATTTTAGATGTGCTAATGCAATGTATTGTATCACAAGAAATCACACTTAAGATTTTTCTTTCAAGTGTCTTGGATTTTGAGTGCCCTCATGCTTGGGTGTTCACATGATAAGCCTTGTGTTGGTTCAGGGTACTAGACAGTTACTGAAAATTGCAGTTCTTCCCAATTCTTCCCAATTTAGGCCTTCCACAACTGAGATAATAAAGTTAGTATTTTGGGGTTTTTTAAGTGCAGCCGGTTTGGATTTAAAAATCCTCAAATGCTTTCAAAAGTGGCTGAGAAAAGGTAAAGTTTCACTGAAACTATTTGGGAATTATCCCAACAATTAACTTAGAACCTCTACAGATTTCACCCATTACCTGTCAGTTGTCCCAAAATCACAGTATCAGCATGAAGCTCTCCAGCAAGATGAATTTGTCAGAATCTGTTGTCCTTAAGAAGTCTTTTAAGAAGTTTGGGTTGTTTCACATCCAATATATTAGTCAATACTTTTTTCTATTATTTGATCAGTAAAAATCCTCAAACCTCTTCCATCTTAAATTTAAAATAATAGTGCCACCTTCAGGAAAGAAAAATAAGCAGGCACTTAAATAGTTAATAAAACTCTCCAGTTATTTTTAAATGGCACTTGGACAGGATGGTTTTCACACTTCCATACAAAATGCACTAACTTGGCACCAAAAAATGATCCAAACTGGGTCTATTTGAAAGGGTTTTGGCAAGGCCTGCGAGGTCAGTCACAAATCACAGGACCTCACACCCCTCCTGCCCTGACTATGCTGGCCAGCTCTGTGCTGCAGGCTCGGCCTAAAGTCCAGGGAACTGAGACAGCCTTGGAAAATTCTTCCCTGGTTACTAAGGGAATTGTCACTTAGAACTCTCCCTGCTGAGTTACGCTGCCCTTCTGTGAACACTGGAGAAGGGAAGCATTGTTCCTACTTGTACTCAATTCAAAGAAATTGAGTTGGCAGAGGGGATGCGAAAAATACCAGAGCTGAAGATAACGAGGTGGTTGCAGTTTTCCAAAGCTGCTGTCGTCTTGCAGGAAAGACAAGTGGGGCAAGAAAATTCCCCCTTCAGTGTATAACCTTCACGGGGAGTGCTGTGCTGCCAACTTCTCCCTGGCATTCGCTCAGGAGCCGTTCCCCAGCTTCCTCCCCTCGGCTCCACGCAGAGCAGCTCCGGCTTTGTCTGCTCGCTCTCATGTGCGGTCACAGCGTGGGGGCAAGACCCAAGGAGGCTTCTCTAGAGTCCTTTGTTAGCTCTGCTTTAAGTTTTGTGTTAGCTGAAATCTCCTCTTCGGCATGCTTGCCCATCCCAAGAGATCCCAGAAATCCATACCTGAAAAAATCATTTTTCTGTTCCGTCACTAATTTTTTGTGTTTATGCCATGACATGCACCAACCCTTCCTTTCATTTCCTTTCCTTTCAACTTTCTGGCCATGTTTGTTTGTTTGTTTATTTGAGTTTCGATTTTTTTTCAGTTGATTTCATTGGTGGATTTGATCCATTTCCTCTCTACCATGTCAATGAAAAACCCACCAACCTTTTGTTCAAGCAGACATACCTGTAAGTATCATCTGTGCTAAGAGACTCCACATGCTTCTTGGTTTCATGGCTCAAGGGTACCACAGGTTTGGGTTTTTTCTTCTTGGCAGGTTGCTTTCTCCAACAGGCTTTTCAGGCATGGAAGGAATGAACAAATGGACACCAGGGGTGAAGCTGCCTTTTCTCAGCTCCAAAATAATTTTAAATTCTGTTGCCTGCAAGAACTGAGCCTTCCACGTGTGGGGCAGCCCAAGAGTTCAGCTGAGAGCAGGGAGCAGAAAGGGGAGTTGTCCACAGCGGCTTCTCTCATACCAATAAATGAAGAGCCACTCTTAAAGTCCCATTTCTGCACAAGATCACAATTTCACTCTGTCCACTTAAAAGCTGATTCTTAATGAGATTCTCAAACACAAAGGCCAGATTTGTCTGTTTAAAGCAACAATGAGATCTGAGCTTATATTCCTTAAATTGATCTGCAAAAGGCAGTTCAACACATGGAAGTTTTTTTACAGCAGCTGCTGAGGGAGGCTGTTTTTCAGGAACAATGTTACCAGAGAGTCCTGCCAAAAAGAAGGATGTATGTGAGGGTGGTGGAAAAGAGTGGGGCTGAGGGGACAAAAACTTCCCTGAGGTAGATTGGTAGATGAGCCCCTCTAATTTCATAAGGACTTACTGCCCACTTCATCACTGCAGCACACGATCAGGAATACAAGTAATTTTTGCAAAGCCATTGAATTCCCTGTAACTTTGGGAGTTCTATAGTGTTATTACAAGGGATGCTACAGGAGATTCAATATTGATTTCTCACAGTGGGGTGGAATTTTTCATAGTCTGCAGAAGCTGTGCAGCTTTAAGCAGCTCCCTGATTTACTAGCTTGATGCAGCAGCGTGCTGAAGAAGCATCACATTTTACAGTACAAGGTGTGGGCTGCTTTTTTCTTAAAATGACCAATTCTGCTTGTGAAAAAAGCTATCACTTCCAAATGAAGATTCCTATATGGGGAGACTGGAATATGAAGAGAAGTTAGCAATGCAAAACTTTCTCCCAAGGCCTCAGGAAGATGGGAAGCTGCTGCTGAAGTCCACAGATAATTTTGTTGTTCCTCACTCCCGTTCTTCAGCCCATCACTTCTCTGTTGATATTTTCTGCCAGCACAAAATAATATTTCTCTCAGGCCAACAGGAGGTGAAAACAGCTGCTGAGCTGTAGATAATGTGACCCTCTATAAATTTCAGTAGCCACCAAACAGCAATCTTTGTTTATTTATTTCAGCCTTACTATTGCCTTTTTTCCACATGTGTGAATGGTAGTGAGGGGAGGAAGGGATAATTGATTCCCGAGCTGTGGTGCCATGGAGTATTGCAGGCTGAGGCACTGAGTGCCAAATGCCCTTGTCCTGCTCTCAAAATCATTTAGTGATGACTTGAAGGCTTTTTTGTTTTTTTTTTTTTTTTTTTTTAATATCCTGTTGAGGAAGATGAAAAACAACAAATACATCCAACTTATCTGGGGTGTAAGTTTATAGAAGAGCTAGGGATCAGGAACATGGGCTTTCTGGTTTGAACTCCTTTTTGTTGATGGAAATGCTGAATGCACCCAAATTTATTCTACAACTGATCACTTGGAGCTGACTGCTACCAGGAACTTTCCTTTCAGGATGGCATCACCCCCTTGTCTGCACTCAGCTGCACTCCTGAGAATGCATTGTCTGGGCTCCCACAGCTCTCTAACAGGATCAGTTTTCTTCATTCCCTAATGGAATTATCCTGTTCACTCCAATTTTACCTATCTTTCTCTGATGAGACCACACTCTTTCCTCCCCACTGTTCCCTTCCCTGCATTTTTCTCTAGTCTCTCTTCTTCATCTCTCCAAATTTATGAGTTTTTAGAGATCTGAGACTCCACAGAACAATGACATGAGCTGCTAAATTCAGTATTCAAACTGTGCACCCCAGTTCTGGCCTTCAGCCTCCAGCCACAGCACTGAAAGAAGTTCTTAAATACCTTTGCCTCCTACTAGGAGGAGAAAACATCTCCCCAAACAGTTACTGATAATAGATATTTCCACACCATAATCCAGTTATGTCCCAGCTTTATCATAATGATCTCCCTGACCTCAGCTGCAAGCCTCCAGTTAGTGGAAAACCTCACAAATTTTCAAGTCAGGTGTTATTTTTCTCTTTTAAAAAAAGCCAACAACAACAATCAACCATCATTTTGTACTGTTTTTTACAAAGGCAAGATTTAAGTGTGCTCATCTCAAATCACACCTTGAACACTCACACAGCAACAATGATATTCTAAGAGTAATTTTTTTCAGGTTCCACGACTGCTTTTGCTCCACATTTCATTGACTCCAGGGGAGTTTGGTTGTGATAGTTACTGTTTGAAGTCACAACCTTACATAAAAGAGGCTCAAATTAACATGAAAAAAATTGTTCTGGAAGTTTTACTGCCTAAAAGAATTGCCTTTAATCTCACTGCTGATTACCAATCAAGGCACCACACTAATTATTTAATAATAATAATATATTAGGACTCTTGGTGGAAGCATGTTAGTCTTCAGTGCCTGAGTTTCTGTGTCAAGATACTTACCCGAAAGATAGTAAATCACTTCTTGAAAGCCAGAGGCTAAATGAGAATATTTCCAATGAGTTTTTAGGAAGGAAGGGTTGAACTCTTCCCCCTCCCTCAGCTGAAGCTCAAGTTCAGGTTGTGCCTGCTGGTGCCACTGTCTCCCTTTGTGCTGCACAGCACAGGACCTCAGCTCTGGGTTGCTTTTCTTCTTGTTTGTTCATTTGTAGTAACAGAATTCTCATCACTTGAGGCATAAAAGCATTTTTGCACCGATAACTGTGGAAGTGTTGGCCGAGCCAGCTTTGGCATTCCTCACTCAAGCTGTTCTCTCTGAGCCCCCTGCACTACCTGCCAAGTACCCAGAGCATCCTGAGCATGTCAGCACCTCCTGCCTGCTGAATCCTTTCAGTCTCCTGACATCATTCTCCAAATTCGTTTTGTAAAGCAGCACTGTGCAATCTCAATTATAAAGCAGAATAGCCTCAAAGTGTGTTTTTTACACAGCTAAATCAGGAACCTGCTGGATGACAGGAGGTACTCTCTGTTTATTTAAAGGTACAGAGATGAGCACTGGATCTTCCTGCCTTTTAAAACTGTGTTTGTAAGGCCAAGCAGTGAACTGCACAGCTGTGAGTTTCCAGCCCCTGACACTGATCTGGCACCTCAAGTACTGCATCACATTAGGGCCTTAAAAGCTTTAATTTTAGTCATGTAGCCAGATTTTATGGACTTTCCTTTCCTCAGATCTACCAGTGGAAAGGGCCCTGTGTTAACACAGGGTGTGACTTTTATCAGATGGAGACCTCAGTATTGACAGGGCAGCAACAGGAGGCATTGGTTAATTGAGGGATCTGAGGCTCCAATTGCCCACTTTAATGGTCCCTCATCAATCTTTTGTGGGGCACTGTCTGCTGGCCACAGGCATGAAGCAGCTGTGAGCATTAAAGGACTTGTCCCCATACAACCATCATCCCTTACTGGCTTAAAGTGGGTTCTTCAATACCAAACTTTGACAACCAGAATAATTTACAAAGGAAACTTAAACAGGAAAAAAATACCACTTTTTTTCTGAGGAGAAAAAAAAACCACAAAACAAAACACTTCTGCTTCTCTTTCTAGGTAGACTTTTTCCCAAACAAACAACATGAATTTGCAAACTCTTTTGATCATCCTGAAGCTGCATGTGTAAGAGGTGATGTTTCAGCCAAAAGCATTCACTCACCTTTACTGCTGGCTCCAAAAGTAGATCTGCTTATCCTGCTGCACCTACACAAAAAGCACATCACTGCAATTTCAAGCAGCTCTTTTATCCTAGAGATGACCCTTAGCTTTTTAAGTTCCTAACCAAATTTTATGCAGCTCCAAATGCTGAGGATCCATAGATCTAACACTCGAGCCTAACTGCAGCATATTCAGGTCTGACATATGCATAGCATTCTTTCCAGGCTTGAAGACTACTTAACCACATTACTTCTGAGCTCTCAATCCTATTCCTCATCTGTAGTCAATTATATTTAAAAGTCCAGAAGACAAAAGAAAAAAGCCGTCCTCATTATTTCCACACCCTTTCTGTTACATGAAGAAAGCAATTGAGTACTTGCTCCATACTCACATCCTGCCTTCACCTTTTTCCCCCTCTTACAGGCCTGCGTAAGTGAAGAGGAGCCAGAGGATGGATAAACCTTGCACTCCACCAAAGGTGCTGCAGGAAACAGTCCCCTGGGGCCTGGATCTTTGGCAGAGGAAATGCAGGATGGTGAACTCCATTCCATTTTTTTGGTCCTTGTCTTCTTTTCAAACGCAATGAATGTACATCAAAGAATGGCCACACAGTTGGTTTTTAATTCTCCAAGTGCCCTGACGAACCTTTCCTACCGCAGTCTGCTGGTACTGGCCCAGAAATGGCACAGGCCTGAAGACCTCTGGCAGAACAAGTTCACCAAGAGCCTCTCTCAAGAGCTACAGTTGAAGTCGGAGCTGCTTCCTTGCGCCATGGATCCAGAAAGAAGGAAGCACTGCATAACACCCTGGGACATTTCATATGTTCTGTAGTTAGTTTCCTCCCCTTTTTCTGAACAGAGCCTAAATCCCCTAACACAACTTCATCTCCTCCCTGCCTGTATAAAACTAGGTGGGGTCTCTTTACACTTGAGTTACTTAGGCATTGTTGGGTTTTAAGTTATAGATGAGAACTCTTCCCTTCCTCCTCCCCAACCACCCAGGACTCCCTTGCTCATTCTCTGTAGACATGGCAGTAGGCATTTGTCCTGGAATTCAGTGCTCTGTGGCCTAACTCCTGTAATGCTGAACAGCTGAAAACTTCTTCACTCAGCAGGGAGCTTCTCCCCACTGCAACCAGCCAAGCCATTCCTGGAGCAGCTGTAGCTTACTCTGGGTCTGCCCAGCTACATTAAATTAACCCCGGTGTAGCCACATATGCAGCTGAATCCTGCTGCAGGACACTGGAAAAGACCCAGTTCCTCATGGATCAGAGGTGGGTTTGCACCTGCCTTCTTCACCTAGAGCCACATCTATTCCATGGTAACATCGAGATGGAAGAATTTCATCTGTGACAGGTTTTTCGAGGGGAGGGAAAGGGGCTGAAGGGGGAATGTGAGTGTAATAAAGTTGCATTAATGAGCTGCAGCAATTAATTAAAAAAACAACAAAACCAAGTCAGTTTTGTTAGCTGTGTCTCCCAGCATGTTAAGTGTCAAAAGCAGAGGAGGAGCACTTGTCAGCCAGCCCTGGCATTTTTGGGTTGCTACTTCCAAGTGCTGTTGTAATTCATTATTGACTTGCCTAATCTTCTTGGGATTACTTGGCATTTTTTGAGAAATGCTTTTCAGAAGGGTCAAGCTAGAAGCCATGCTAGGGAGAAGTGTGAGGGAAGAATTAAGAAAAAAATAAAAACATTAAGTGCTAAATCTTTTTTTTTTTGTCTCATTCCAAGGGGCCCAGGAAGCAAAATCATCTTTTATAAACCCAAATGTATAAGCACTAAGAGTATTTTTTGCTTCTGTGTGACTTCTATTCCAGATACCCAAACATCCTAAGTTTTGCTTGAGTGCAGCTGCAACTAAAAATGTTGTTTTCTGTAGGGTCTTTTTTCCCCTTCTTTTAGCCACCAAAAGCCACAGCTTCTGACTGAGCAAAACAGACAACTAATTTCATCTTAGTTTAGTAACTCAAAGAAAAAAGTTCAACCCTGACAGCTCTGCCTGACAAAACACAACTACCTCCCTTATTAGTAATATTATGTCACTACCAAGTTAA
The DNA here is from genome assembly GCF_009650955.1 of Corvus moneduloides. Taxonomy (NCBI): domain Eukaryota; kingdom Metazoa; phylum Chordata; class Aves; order Passeriformes; family Corvidae; genus Corvus; species Corvus moneduloides. Next base: position 9,251,819 of record NC_045492.1, read on the forward strand.
GAAATATCAGTGAAACACAAGCTACTCTCCATTTTGAGATCCCACACAGCAGTGTGCACACACCATTAACACTTTCTCTACCTCTCCTTTATTCACTTCCTTTCTGTATCACACTCATTCCTGCCTGCCCACCTGATGTTCCCTGGAGAGGCAGGGAAACAAAAAGGAAAAGAATACACATCCTCTATTCAATGAGATTTTCCCATGAAAGATTTCATTTGTTTGGGGCTTTTTAAATTAATCTTTTCTCAGAAAGCACTGACTTCACACTTTTTGGTTTAATGTGATTTCTTTTCCTCAGAGAGAGTATTATCAATCAGATACCAGGAGGTACCAAAACCCAACACAGATGGTAGAAAAAGCACAGTTTCAGCTCTGGACAGGTGAAACATTTCACTGGTAGTTTCAGGAAGCAATTCTTTTAGGTGGCAATAAGAGGGAACTTCTGGAATTATTTTGAGGTCTGCATGTTTTTAACACTACACCTCTCCAACTGACCAAGCCCTGATGCCACTTTCACCAATAAAACTGATCAGAAACACTTGCCAAGTACTCTAAAGAGATAAAGCATCAAACTCTGCACTTAACAGCATTGCCCCTTGGCTTTAACACACACTGGTAAAGATCAACTAAATAAAAGCGTGATGACTGAGTAGCTTCAGAACTACCACTCAGTTGCCTATGTTCATTGTAGCATAAAGCACCAATTAACAGGAGTAAAACACCAAGCCCATATTCAGGTAAGCCTATAATATGCAGTCCCAATGACTGCCATTAATCATAATAAGAAAAAATATCAGCCTGAGAAGAAACAAAGCTACCCAGGGTCATATTCCACACTTAATTACCTCCTCCAGTTTTCATTAGCAGAGCCATTCATCCTCATGCTCTGAGAACTCCTGCTTCTGCTCTGTGCTAGACCCACTCCAAGTACCACAAGGTGACACAGTGACCCTCTGTTCTGTGAGGGCACAGAGTGCCAAGTCCACTCCATCCCATCCCATCTCCAGCCTGATCCAGGAGCAGGGAGCAGCTGAAGGTGGTGCTCAGGTGTGTTCCCTTATCTCCCTCTGTTGGGGACAGACATCCCTGGAGATGTTTCTTGAACAGCATGGTACCTCTTTCTGAAGGGACATTTCCCCACAGGAAAAAAAACAGCTCCTCCCTTCCTGATGTGGAAAAGCCACAATTTTCAGTGTTCGGTAGGAGAAACCCCAGAAAGCTGGTCCATTTCCAGCCTTGCTTAGGTTCCAGTCACACTGAGATGAGTTTGGGAGGAAATAACACTGCTCCAGCAGTGAGCTGCTGTTTTCCCTTCTCAGATTAGCACATCTATTTAAACTATACACTTTTACTGTATTTATAGAGACGAAACAAAGCCAGTGATATCTTGAACCCAAACAACACCTTATTTGGCATGGTGGTGACATTCTGCTCCCTAGGAAAGCTGCTGGGTCTGGCAGAGACCCAACCAATTCCTCCAAGAGTTGCAGAGTTTAAACCACTCAACTTGTAATTTCTCTCAGCTTTGCCAAGAACTAATATTCCCTTCTGAAGCAGGGATGAAGAGAGCTGCCTTCCCACGTGATCCACATAGATAACTGACACCTTAAAGTTACTCATAGGCAAGCCCATAAGCCTGTTTAGTAACCAGAGCTGGAACCAAAGAGAAGCAGTTCCAGAGCCACAGACTAAAGAGCCACCTACCAAAACTCTGCAAAGAGCTCAGATGCAGAATTATTCCCCATTTGAACAGTTTCATGTACCAGATCCTTGTTCTCCTGCATCCTTATCCCTTCTTTTGCAGTTTAAGATAACCTGGACAAACCAGATTCTTCCCTGTGAGGCCCCGGCACAGGGTGCCCAGAAAAGCTGTGGCTGCCCCATCCCTGGAAGTGTCCAAGGTGGGGTTGGACAGGGCTTGGAGCAACCTGGGATAGTGGAAGGTGTTCCTGGCCATGGCAGGGGGTTTGGAATGAGATGAGCTTTAAGGTCCCTTCCAACCCAAACCATCTGAAGGCTCTATGACCCATGTGCTGTCTGGTGAATTCCAAAGGAAATTAGTGGATGGTGAGAACAGTTGCTTTTCTTACTCATGCCCATGCAGCACTGAAGGACAGATGTGATTTACAACCTGATGTCACTCTAACATCTTAGGACACAATCACAGCCCTCCCCTGGTAGGGAATTGTACTACAATCAGATACTCAGACCTCTAAATTAAACAAAGGAAAAAATTTATTCCATGAAAAAGAACAGTTTATTTTTAAAAACATATTTCCTTTCCCGTTCAGTTAACAAGGGATACTGTGGATGAAACTTACTCTTTTTGGCTACATGATAGAATATTCCATTTTAAATAAGAATCACCAGTTTAGCCAGCAAAGAGATGTTCTAAAAAGGTATTTTTCCAGAGCTGTTTTCTAGTAGGATAGTACCCAACAGCCAGGGAAGAGCTCCATAAGAAGCTTCTAGGAGACCATTCAGTGACCCTGAGCAAAGAGCCTTTCACCTGGGGAGGTCAGCTGAGAGCAGAGAGGTTGGAGAGTCAGGCCAGGCTTTTCCACTTAGTTATGCAAATTTGAGTATTACTGAAACATTTCATCAGTTGTCGAAGATTCAACAAAAAGGGGAGAAAAAGGTAGATTCTCCCTCCCCTACAACACGTTGCTGCTGAGTATTCTAGTCTCAATGGAATGCATTTTGTACAAAAAATACTCCCATTTTCAATCAAACTTCCTGAAGGAATCCCTAGCAGAATAATTTCTAGACAGCTGCTAAGTGAGTGAGAGAACCAGAGAGTCTGCTGAAAACAGCCTTTGATTTCAACACAGAGCAAAGAGTCACTTGAGAACACAAAAATGTGGAGGAGAATCTCTGTCAACAACAGCCTCATTTGGAGGACAAAAGAGCCCAGCAGAGTTTTCCTGGAGTAGTCCTAAAGCAAGATCAGCAAGAGTACATCAAACCAGCAGCTATTCCTAGGAACACTGTGCATGGGAGGCACATTTAGTGAGTTTTCACACTTATGCCAAGCTACCCTGCAAATAAGAATGCTCCAGTATCAAACTCTTTACTTATTTCCTCCCTCTGCTGAGTTACAAATGAGTTGTACAGACTTATCTTTCCCCTCAGGTGCATCATGGCTCAGGACATGAAAGCTCTCACACTCCCCTGGATGACAGCTCTGCAGATGGGACACAGCCTCAAATTGAGGGCACATTCTCCACAAGCTACCAGGTGGCCACAGGGAACAAACACAACAGACACCTCTTTGTCCATGCACACTTTGCACATCCTCTCCTCTTGCAGGCGGCGGAGCTGTTCTTCTGTGCTCAGCTGAGGCTCATCTTTACCAAAAAAGAAAAAAACAAAAGCCCAAACTGTTAATGTTGTCACAGCTCCAGAGTCCCAGCTGTGACAGCTTAGGAAGTCACACTGCAACTTGCCCACTGTTTTGTTCAGACTGTGAAGATGGCAAAAGTACCTCTTAGGCAAGTTTCATTTAAGCTGGAAAACTACAGCTATTGTAGACTGGCTTATCTACACAAGATTCAGCTTATCTACACCTGCTGGACCGAGCAGGGACACAGATCAACAGCATTTACTATGGTACATAATTATCCTGATAAACTGGATTCTTTTGTAACAGCTGCTTCACAGGGGCATTCCAATCCCTGAAAAAGGGTTTCTGTGCTCAGGTACCACTCAAACCAGCACTCAGTCCCCTTCAAAATTGAAAAAATGAGTTAGTATAATGATACTGTTATTCTAGAAGCCCTCCCAATTATGCTGAAGCTCAATTCCCCGCCACTGCCAGCCCAGAGCACCTGGTTCCTTTTGCTGCACAGATCGCATTTCTTGTCTTGATGTTCCAGTCTCTCTCTGAACAGCTCCTGTATAACCAGAAAAGAAGATGGTATTGAATGCTACCCCCCTTTATCCCTCTCCAGACAGTGCTGTGTGAAAAGATGAAATACCCTGGACCTCAGAAGCATTTAGTTAAAAATTTCTTTACTCAGCCTGGTGTGGCTGATGTTCTCTGTGGTGCTTCAGTAGCTATGTAAGTTCACTCCCTGCCAATGCCTGTCTGTCCATATCACATTCTCTCCTCAAGGTTGGTTTATCTATCACATCAGCTGGTCATTCCAGCTCCTATACTGCTATGTAATCAAAATTTCAGGTTTGTGGATTTTTTTTTTCCCATGTTAGCTACAGAAATGGCAGACCGCGCAGGAGCTTTGGAACTGCATCTTCAAGTAAAATTCACTTGGCAAACAGGCTTCACAAAACAGATAACACAAGACAGACAGAAGTTAAGGAAAATACATACTATCTAGACAAAAAGCATGGCTGTTTCTGATCAAGTTATTGATCCAATTTTAAATAGGCTTGGAGTGATCATCCATCCTAGAAGCTTTGCTTCAGACAACTGCCTCTGTCTGGATCAGATGTGAATCTATGCACAAGCCTCCACATCGTGGAGCTGCTGGTTACTGCAGCTCTGAGGGCAGCAGGAAACACCAAGGATATCCCCACCATAGCCCAGTGCAGGCAGATACAGCCACTGACATCCCAGTAACCACAGCTTCTCCAGGTTTCTTTAAATCAGAACCTCATTGCTCAGCCTCCCAAGGGAAGGCAGGCTTGGGGGCATTACTCCTCTTAATTCCAGCCTGGGCAGAGTGAAGGCAGACCCTCAAGACACTCCCAGCAGTGCTCCAGATGCAATGAGGAAGAGGTTAAACCCCAGCCCAGGTGTGAGTCAGGCCTACCTCTGCTTCTTCCTGCACTGCTGCTGGCCCCCCCACCTGACTGCAGCAGGTCTGAGATCAGCTCAGACTCAGACAGGTAGAAAGTCCCAGTCAGCCCAAATTTATTCTCTACCAGGATTGCCACCCAGGTGGGGTCAAAGCCCATCTGCAGGACATTCTGCACTATGGCACTCTGATCCTCAGAAGGATGAGCCAGCAATTTCCAATCTCTCAGAGGATCTGTAAAGCAGTGAACAGATACTTTAGCAAAAAGGCAGAGCTTTGGGCAAAAAGTGTGCCATTCCTTGAAGGTGTTCTACATAAAATGGCATTAATATATTCTAGAACACTCCTCAAGCTATCCATATAGCCAGATTAACATCCACATTTGTTTTTTACTTCAAATCATAATTCACAAGAAAGTTAACCAAAACCAATTTCATAAAAGCCCAGACACTTATTTTGGATGGTTTATTTTACTTTATCAGTGAACATAGTCTCCTGTGTTTGGCATCAGCCCAGAATCCTTATCTTTGTTTTCACATCCCAGAACAGAAGCCTCGGAACTGCTTTCACGAACATCAAGTGGAACATCCCAATTAAGGCCTCTCCTACCTTAACCATTCATCAGTAACAACAGAAGTAGGAAATTCAGCTGGCAATCTCTTCAAAAGCTCAAGTCTTGCTTGAGCTTATGGGAGCCAAATTTCACCTACTTACATTTCTGGGAGCAACTGATAAATGGGAATAATCCCTAGGATCAACACTTTCATGAACGCCTAGACCCTCCACTGTTCTCTGGTTTCTTATCAAGCCTGTTTAAAATGTTTTAGTGAAAGACTTTACAGACAGACATCAACAGCAAGAGCATACAAAAGCCAAAGGTAAGTTAGGCAAGCACTCAAAATTCACAGGATCTCCAAACTAGCTAAGTGTCTCTGGTCTTAGACTAAGAGGTCTCACTAGAACAAGTAACTTTGTTTCTTGAGCTAGAGACCATTTCCTAAAACCAAAGAGAAACAGCTGCTAGAATATCAAAACATCTCACAAACACCCTGTCTACAGAGGGCACAGGAGCTGGGGTGGGATGATGGAACTCAGACTACACCAAGTTCACCAGAAGATAGAACACCATGGAATTACTGCACTAACCTTGGGAAGGAGAGGAGTCTTGCTCAGTCTGATCCCAGGAATGTCTCTGAAAATGACACAAAAAGAAGTGTGTTCAAAACTCCACCATCTACCAAACCTAATCCACTACACACAAAATATTCATGACTCACTGGAGCCAGCAGGGTGGTAGAAAAGGTTGCCTGAACGCTGCTAACAAATTCTCTCCCCCTTGAGTGCAGTAAAAATTCACACCTATGATCAGAAAGGTTTAAAGACATTAGTACAGGATCTCCCAAGTGAAGCTAGCAGTAGTTTGAATTTTAGAAGCAAAGGGTGCTATGAGCAATAAGCAAACCGCTATGTATCCATTAAAGACAGGGTTTCTCCTGCCCACCTCTTGCACAAAGGCTGAGAAGTAAGAGATCATGATCCCTCCTCCCCCTTAATTCAGTCTTCATTTTGGCCCAGGATGAGCTCAGTTGTAACATGCTTTAGAATAGACCACAGGAACTGTGATGAGAGAGCAGTTCACAGGAAGAAACAAGAACTGCTGCAGAAACCCAAGGTTTACAGTACATTTCTTCTAGTACCTCAGAGTGGGAGAAATGAAAGCTCTTCTTTGATGCCAAAGAAAGTTATTTTAATTGAACTCTTAGAAGGTAAATTCTAGGTCAAATTGGAGAATCTCAGGTCTGAACTGTGCCATTCCACCTGAATTTGAACATCTTATTTTGCTTTTAAGGTGAGAGGATCTAAATATTTCTATCCCATGAAAGAAATCTGTCAGTATGAAATGCATGACCTATCTTTTGGCCTTGCTATGAGGGGTATTTGTTAACCAAGACTGACTTACTCTGGATACCATTTGGCATGTTCCCTCCAAGGATCATCTCCAAAGGACCAGCTCCTCACACCTCCATCACAGTAAAAACACCTCACTACATCTCCTTGTCCTGAAAGAGACCAAGAGATTGTTTGATATCTGAGACACTACATGCTCTACACTAACCCTGAGTGACAACCTGGGGCAAGACTCAGCACAAAACACAGGCTTTGGACAGAGGAGATGAAACATGATAATTTACCAGCACTGTGCACATTGTACAGGGGCAGGAACTCAGTCTGAGCTCCCAGAGCTGCAGCTGGTTGAGATGATTCCAGAAGGCAGTCACAAGCTCACAGGCAGCATCTATGGGAGCAGCTGAGCTGCCATGCACAGCCCCCCCAGCCAACCCCCCTGCCTGCATTTAGAGAAGAGCTGTAATTAGTTGTACCTGTGAACACACTTTGCTCACTAACCACAATCTGCCATAGCACAAATATTTCCTCTGACTGGTCAATTCAGAGATGAGTATTTCTTCAAACCTATTACCTAACCAGCAAAGCATTCTCAGAGGAAAACAATAACATTATATTGATATTCACATACACGTGATTACAAGAAATATTACAAGTCTTCCTAAAAAAAAAAAATGTATCTTATTTCTGTATTTCAAATAAAGTGTTCTTAGAACAACAAGCCAGATGTGCTGACTCTATACAGCTTTCACTCAGATTTGGGGTTTTGAGAAGAAAAAGCTTCAGTGCAAGATAGAGCCTATGCAAAACATGACAAACCAAGCTCCTCAAGTCCTTTTAGCAGTGCAAGGAATAAATACACTCGATGGATCTTCAAGCACACACTTTTCTGTCAGTAAAACATCTGTTTAAAACACATCACATTTTCCACTCCTGCTGGCAGGGGAGTTTATTTAGTAGTGGACCCCTCAGTACCCAAACAGGAGTTAAATGTTGAAACAAACTGTGCACAAGCAGCAAGTAAAACAGCACAGGCACAAGGAAGGATGTGGTTTTTAACTACAATGCACACACTCACAGGTATTTATAAGACCAGTAACACATAGTGAAACTTTCAAAAGTTAAGGTAAGTAAGAGTTAAGGACACTTCTCCCGAGTACCCACCTGTGTAAAAGAACCCTGCTCTAGCCAGTTGCTCTGGATGCATGTGGGAATTTTGAGGCCAGTTCTCAAATGTAGACAGTCTCATCTCCTCTGTGACCATCTCGGGGTACTCTGGCTCATTGGGCAGGGCTGTCTCCTCATTGACTATCCCCTGCAAGAGACTCAGGAACTGCCCATCCACAGTGTCAAAGATCTCCTGCAGGGACAGCACCTCCTGGTTCCCAACATCCTCACCGCAGATGTATTTACAGGAAGGGAAGAATTTCATGTGCTCTATTATGGGGCAATCAATAGGTCTCCAGTCCTTCAGGACACCACCACAGCAAAAACACTGCACTTCATCCCTGGGGCCCACGTAGAAAAATCCAGCCTTGGCCAGATCCCGGGCAGACACAGGGGCGGTGCGGGGCCACTGCTGGAAAGTCCTCAGCCTCATTGCCATGTTCCTCATGCTGGAATCAAAGAGCTGGCAGCGAGCACCCCTGGGCTCCGGCTGCTCTGCTGCTGCTGCTGCGTCCCCCATGGCCGTGCTCTGAAAGAGAGGATGGGAGAGCCCAGAGCAGTCAGCTGCATTCCCAGCACCAGGCAGCACTCACCCCGCATTATTATTCCTCATCCCCACGCACATTCCAGAAAGCTTCTGGTATCAACAAAGCCCAGCTTGTTTCAGAATTGCAGCCCAGCCACAGTCCCTGTGTTTCTGCACTTTGCTGTTGAACTTTTCTGAGCACTCACTGGTGTCTGATGGGAAGAGCCCAGCGCTTTCCAAACCCCTCTGCCAATTTACAGGAAAGATGGAACAGAGAGAGGAAGGCAAAACCTGTGCCATCTCCCAAGCTGAACCAATCCTGATTTTGGCATCTGATCTGCAAGATAAATCCCCAGCCATTTTGCTCAGCCTTTAAACTAACATTAGAAAGGCTCTGCTTTTTTATTCCCCAAACCAGGCACACCATAAAACAGAGAACAGCCACACCCAAACGAATGTCTCAATCTCCCATTTACAGCCAAACACCAGGCAAAACATCAGTAGATTTTTCGTGACCTTATTGTTATGATTATTAAGCACTGAATATCCAGAAAGAGCTCTATAAAAGAGAACCTTTCCAAGCCTAAAATAATTAGGTGCAGTTTCTATGAGGTGGTGTCCTTAAATCAAGGATTTTCTAGTTTTTGTCATTTTCTGCTCTGTCCTCCTTCTGCACAAGAGTAAGAGTGAAATTAAAGAAGTTACCAGTGCCTGATTATCCAAGCTCTCATCTTGCTTAAGTAACAGCCCTTCCCTGGGTAATTAAGCTGAACTGCAACTCAGCCACTGTGTCCAACACTTTCCCTATGGCTGGCAAAGACACTTTCAAACAAACAGCCTTACAATGACACAACTGAGAACCAGGAACAAGTTAATTCCTTTGGAGTGAAGTTCCTACAAAGTGTAACTAAGTTAAAGGTGCAAAACCAAGCTTGCTCAGCCACATGCCTCTCACAACAAAAGGCAGCAAGGAAGAAAAAGCTCATTAACAACCAGAATTTCATTCTATAATGACAGTGACAGAAACCAGAATTGGAGGGAAAAGCTCTAAAAGTGTCTTTCAGAAACTGTGCTTTATTTAATACAATAAAGAAGTTATTCAGGAACTATGCCACTGCTATAAAGAAAAATCCAAAGCCATTAGTCACTGATGCCCAGCAGAATTTGCAAGCTAAGCAAACTGAGGAGCAGACAGATTATTTGCTTTCACAGCAGATTTTACTCCCAGAACACAGAAGCTTGGTCACCAGGCACAGCTCCCCAATCAGTGCTGTTCCCATCTTGGGCCCTAACAAAACAAAAGCTATAACTCTTAAGCTACAACAAACTCTGGGTTTCACAGAGATGATGACCAGCTTGTCTTAGCCTCCCTCCACCTAGAAAGCCCTTGAGACCAAGCTTCACAGCTTTTGCTTTGAGGTGCAACATAGGAGAACAAACATATTTATCTTTTGCTTATTAAGAAGCCCATTATAGTGTACCTGCATATTCACGTGCTCAGCAGAAGATTCATTAACTTTGCTAACAAGACTCCCCAAACCAAATTAAAATTTTAAATAGCTATAACACCACTAAAAATTAATTAATGTTCTTTCACAACCTGCTACTTACATAGTAATACAAAGCCAAAGCAACGTTGCAGCTCATGCCACCAATTAGCACAAAAGAGATAAAACTATTTGTAAAAAAAACCAACTTTACCTGAAGCAAACGAACAAAAACCCAGAAGGCTTCCATGAATTAAAATTCTCTCAACACCACAAGCTCCACACAAAAATCTTCTCTCCTCAGAAGCCTCTCCCAAAGGAGAAACACCACCAAGGCATAAATGAGCCCACCTGCCTCAGAGGCCATTTATAATGCTTAGTTGCCCCCAATTGGTTAGGTTTGGACTGAAATTCTCTATTGGCTAATGAGTCCAAATTTCATCTTTATAAATAGGAGTCAGGAAGCAAAAGTTAGGCTCAAATTTTCTCCAGAAAACAGCTGATCTTGTTAAAACCTAGTCTAGTGCCAGGTGTGATATCCTGATTCCTATGATACAGTGGCCTCCCTATTTTGCTGTGACTGTAATAACAGTATGGCTGCATCTTTTCAGCTTGTTTTCACATGTGGTTTGCACCTGACATTTCTTAAGAAAATGTACTGTAAAATTAGCAGATAAATAGCAACAAGAATTTTCTGCAGACAGTTTGAACAGATTGCATTTCCCTTACTTTAGGAATTAAGTCTTTTTCTACAATCGCATTTTCACAACTTGAAATCCTCCTATTCCTTTGCCTTCCTGTGGTCACAATTCCACAAAATGGAAGATTTTAAGGATAGTTTTGAAAGGTACAATTACTTGAAAATGTGTTTTTCTTTACCACTGCCTGAGAAGAGGCATAAAGCTTCTTCTAAACTCTTGACAAAATATCAGTTCTCCGTGTAAACATAAGAACACGGGTGGTTTATGTTTCTTAGAAATGATAAATTAGCTTTTTTCTTTTAATAAAAAGATCCAAAGTCTTTCTTACAGGCAAGCCTATACAATCATTCTCATTAAAAAGAACAGTGTTGGGTTTTTTCTAATTAAATACTTGTTAATGAAAGCCCCTGAGCAGTAGAGGGCAGTGCTTTTATATGACATTTACAGAATCTTGTAACAAGAGAATGTGCTGGGGAAGTTTGTCCTTAGTGAATTTCTCTGTAATAAAATACATATAAAGATAATTGCACATTATCTTCTGCTCCATGGATCCTGTTCTTTCTAAGTCTATGCTGATTCTTGAAGAATGCATCCTAAAAATCCAAGGGACAGTGTTAACAAAATCCCTCCTACAGAGACTGTTTGGGGTCTGCTGATGGGTTGTAGCAAATCACCTGTTAACCAATAAGAGTGACTGATAATTCTGATTTTATGAAGCATTTTACAAGCAATGACCTCATCTTCTACTGCTTATAACCACCTGGCTTCTCAAAGGTGTGCACAATTCCACCTATTTTAGGAGAACACCCAGCCTGATTGTTAAAGAGGGAAAAGCTGTATAAATCTCAGAGAAGTTCAAAAGCAGCTTCTAAGTGAATTGACAAAATTTATCTGTTTCTGGAAGTGGTTATTTGGGTTTTTTTCTTGTATACATAATATTCCTCCATCATAAAAACTTCAAGACAGGTTTAAGGTTGATCATCTGTGGGATACACTTGTGATTTTGGGGGGAACATTTCACCAACAGAGGAAAACTGAGAAGGACCAGTGAGATAACTGTAGCAGAAGAAGATGAAATGATACCAAGTGTGGTGCTGAGAGCAAGTAAACACAAGCCACCATGTATAAATCATAGGATTTTATTTTAGCACGCCAAGATTTGGAAAGCAAATAACATATTCAGTAATGTGTTGCATGCAACTTACATTGAGCTTTTTTAGCAAGTCATACATTTTCAGTTCCTTTTCAGAGCATTAAGATGTCCTACTGAACTTCTGAATGCGTCTTAAAATGAAGAGTGTCATGAGCTAGTGATAAACAAATGTGGGAATCAGTAAACATCAATCAGGAGTCCAGGACAGATCAGTGATAATGATCAACAGTGCCATCACTAGACAGTGATTGGAAACACTCGATGAAGAAAGTAATATAAACATGATTAATCAAAAATCTGCTTGCTGTTATCAGCCTGATTTGGAAGGAAAACAATCAATAAATACAAGGCCCAGAGTATAGCTGGAGACAGCATAATGAAGAGCTTGAAAGCACTGGAGTGACTGGAGCCCCTGGAAAAACTCCAGCAGAATTCAGCATCTCTACCCTTGAGGTGCTACACAGCTGTAAGGGGATGAAGCTTAGCTTGAGGAAGACTGTTGTGCTTTCATCAATAAATTAAGAGTTTACTGAGGAAAGAGGCTTTTATAACAGGGGAAAAAAAAAGGTATCAGTTGGCACTGGTGAAGAAACGAAGAGGCTGGAACATGAGACACTATAGCTTGCCACTGCAACTGATGTGTAAAGGAACCGGATATCAAGCAAATTTATAACATAATTCCTATTCCCACTTGCTCAGATATTAGCCACTATGAAGACATGGATCCATTTTGCAGAAAAAACCATTCAGACCCTGTGATATAAGTGCTTAGCAGCCTGAAACAGAGTAGACAAAATCATTACACTTAAAGCCCTAGACACAGATGACTGCTGCTCTTTCTCCATTTAGGGCCTCTCTTTTCCTCTTCTGGCTGCCTCCTCCTCGTGTGTTGTCCTTCCCCTTCCTTCCCTCTGCAGGGCCAGCTGGTCTCATCCTGCAGCACAACAGCTACACTGCTGCTCCCTGGGGAGCTGCTGGCACTGCTCCTGCCACAGGAACACCTGTGAGGAAGCCTGTCGGCTCAGCTGCCTCCCAGGGCAGTCCTGAGGGACCAAAGCACACTGCTGGACATTGACACAGAGCTCCACAGCATCCATAAAACAAATCCACTGCAGACAGGAAGCAGGATCCAACCCAGTGAATAGTGACAAGACACACTGAAAAGTGACTGGTCACCCCTGGGACAAACACAAAGCCATTCCCTCAGGGCAGGGCAAAGCTCAGAAGTCTCACTTTGCTGTTTCATGCAGCTCAAATTTTTCTTTTCCCATAACAAGTTCTGCTATACATCTGCAGGGATCTTCTCTGCCTATCAATGTCTTCCTTGCTGCACTTCCCTCAGTGGACTTTTCAATAATAATGAAAAGCAAATTTAACACATTAATAATAATAAATGATTTATTTCTTCACACATTAACAATCATTAATTCAGGAAGCCTGGAAAATGTTGCTATGAAGTAAATAATAGAATCCCAGAATGGTTTGGGTTGGAAGGGACATTAAAGCTCATTCATTCCCACCCCCTGCCATGGGCAGGGACACCTTCCACTATCCCAGGTTGCTCCAAGCCCCATCCAACCTGGTCTTGGACACTTTCAGGGATCCAGGGGCAATCACAGCTTCTCTGGGCACCCTGTGCCAGGGCCTCACCACACTCTGAGTACACCAAACCTAACATCAAACCTAAATCTCCCCTCTTTTAGTTTAAAGCCATTCCCTCTTATCCTATCACTGCATGCTCTTGTAAAAAGTACACATACTATACATAGAGACTGCTGGAAGTAGTGCACAGGTGAGTAGTGCACAGGTGAGTAACAAATACCTGTTTTGTGAAGTGATTTCCTAGGGATTCAAATCTTTCAATCTCCTGCTGTAATTCTTTCCCCTGACCCCCACTACCATGGCATTTGATTGCCTCAAAACTTTAGGTATTGTAATAGTTAGGAATAGCTAAATGTAGCTTGCAACGTGATTCATGGAAGTGCTTCAAATCAAATCCTATTAATATCCCAGCCCACAGAACAGAACACAGTACATATGAAAAGGAAAATCTGCAAAGCACAGCAGATACTCAAAAAATCAATAGAGGAACTGGCCTTAAAATCCTACTGTGATCTGAAAGAGAAGCAAACTAATATACCAGTTCTTTGAAACAAGGAAAACTCTTTCATAACTTTGTGGTTTAAGTGTTCAGCCTATTATAAAAAACATTTTTGCTATTGAAGAGTGGGTTGACTACTGTTCTCTTCTTTTTCAAAGGAAAGTGTTTGTGGAAAATAGCTTCTCTTTTATTTTTCTAAATGGCTTTTGGAGCTGAAAAATGTGAGTTTCTTTTTCAAGGGTCATTTTTTCTCTTCATTCAGTTTTCTACCCCTTCTTGCCCTCACTGTTGAACCCAAACATCATGAGGGGGAAAAAAAAGAAATAAAGAACAACCCCAAACCCATTATTTGTTGTCTTCTTTTGTTTCCCATAATATTCTGAATACTTGAAAAAAATCTTCAAACATTCAATGCTGCTGCAAATTGAATGAACTATTTTCAGTTTTCAGCAGATCAACAATCCAAAGATCCAAAGAGCAAGCAGAGTTCTTAGAGGCCTGAGCAGCAGCACAGGGATTGGGAATACAAATTAAAGTTGAGGAGAGAACTGTAGGGCTAAGTACATTTCCACAGTGAGTATGGAAAACATAAATCATATTCCCTTGATTTTTTCCTTCCTAAGTAGCACCTGGCAGGTTTCCTCAAAGATGAATTGTGCTTCTTCCTCTCCCCCTGACTGATCATTTCCCAGTTCCTTCTGATTCTGACATGGAGGAGCCTCACATCTGGGCTTTATTCCCTTTACCTACACCAAGCCAGGAGGTACAGGAACAGAAGACCTGGAGCCTCATGTAAGCTGAGTGGCATTGCAACTCCAAATTGTTCACATATAAAACTAACAGCTCCTCAGAAGAGATTCTTACCCACTTGTGACCAAAGTTCCACCATTCAGCCATTAAATTACCTGTAAAGAAGGATTTTTCAGGCATTGTTGTGATTCTAATGGAGCTCATCCTACTTTGTAATTGGCAGAAAATCAGCCATCAAGAATCACAGAACATCTGATTTTCCAATTGAATCCTGCTATAGTTTGGACTGTGTTTTCATTGCAGAGAATGTGCCTGGCTGCCTGAATATTGCTTGGGTGACAGGCAGAAAGATCTATTCCTGAGCTATTCACACTACAGTCATCTGCTTTTCTCCATGCAAATTGGCCTGGAATAGGTTTAGTTTGTCCCTGTATCAATAATCAATAGCAAGATTGAAAGACGAGGAAGAAAGACAACAGACCAACCTGAAGTCACTGCAAAGAGCTAAAGGGGAAAAAGCACAACAAAGTAACCAAAGACAGACTGACCTTACAATTTAATGGAAACCACACGACAGCAGCAAGAAGGAGTTGCCACAGATGAAGATCAAGAGGGAGACAGGGGAGAGTCCCTGTGCTCAGTCGTTGCTCCGTTGAGCTCCCTGCCACAGCTTTCCAAGGAAGTTGTCTCGCAGGGAACAGCATGTGTGATGCTGATGTCAGATGGGATCTGTTCACAGGCCACACTCTTTGCATATGATTTCCCTCCTCATGTTTTCACAAACAATGTGTCAGTGACATGAGAAACAGGAGAGAAGAACAGATACAATTTCTCTGTGCGTCTGCTTTTATTTTTCACCCTCAAATGATGGAAGTCAATGCTGGATCCTTGGTTTGGGAACATTCCACAGGGGTGTGGGGTCCAGGAGGGAGATGATTCTATTATGGCAGTATTTGATTTTCTTCCCTGATCATAACAGAGAGCGCTGCATAAAATTCCTGAAAAATCTAAATTTAAAAAAAAAAAAAGAAAACACCAACAAAAGTATTCTGTATCTTACACATGAACTGTTCTGAGATTTCAGAGAGTATTAGCAAGGGGAAAGAAAGATAAGTACAACTTTTTCTTAAACTAGAAGAACGCATTTGTTTCAACTAAGACAAAACCAAACCCTGCGTCACCCCCTGGGTTACAGTGTTACACTCCAAGAGTATCCTAAGTTATATAATATATATATATAAATATGAGTATCACCTTACCCATATCCTTCGACTGAGACTTTTCATCTTCCTGGTCTTATTTCTAAAAGATTATGCACTTCTCAATGGATAGACAAGATCACTCTTAGCATTACCAGGAAGAAAAAAAATCCACATTTTCCAAATGCAAAAGACAAAAAAAATATTCCCACAAAGACCTAGATGTGTACATGCATGTATATATGTGTCCTGCTGCCTTTGGGTCTAATCTAACAGGTACAGCCTAAGAGCAGCCCCCTGTACATTGGGATGCTGAAGCAGAGAGCTCTAACGTTCTGCCCACATGCTCTCCTGGCGAGGATGATTCATAGTCACATCGTTTCTATATCGAGATGTGAACATATACAATCACATGGACTTCGGAGCAGTGCCCATCACCCAGGCATCCAGCCTTTCCTTCTCCTTCCACACACATGTTCCTCTCTCCAGCCACGCTGGTCACTTTTTTCGTCCTGTTTTTTTGAAGCTCTGTGCTTTGGATGGCCTTTCCAGCTCACTCAGGGACTGCCCAGAGCAGGGATTTACTGACTTGCTCCATAACTACACTAGAGACAAACAGAATTGGAACAGGCCAGGTTGGAAAGGGCTCGGAGCAACCTGGTCTAGTGGGAGGTGTCCCTGCCCATGGCACAGATTGGAACAAGATGATCTCTGAGGTCTCTTCCAACCCAAACCATTCTGGGATTCTAGGAAAATACCAATTATTACTTGCTACCTAAGTCAAACAGAGAACACGAAGCATCTCCAGGCGCTCTTTCTTCTTTATGTCTGATCAGAAAAAGGACAAAAGTGGACTCTTCATTTCAGATATTTTTTTAGAACAGTAAGTACAAACTCAAACTACCAAGTTCCAAACATGTGAACACAGAGAAGACTCTGGTTTTAACTGCATCTAAAGGAAAGCATGATTGTGTTGTTTAGTGTATTTCACAAGGATCAAAATTTGCCACTTTTACCCCCAAAATGAAGCATGGAGATGTTACAAAACTTTGTAGCTTGCGCAGCTTACACCTTGGCCCTATTGAAATCAATATAAACTGGGCTAAGGGGCCCACAATTCCACCCAAGTTCTGCAAAATAGCTGGAAGGAAAAAAAAATGAATTGATCTGATAAAGACCCATGTTGAGGGTGGCTGCTGCCAGTGGTCAGACTGGCTGTGATCCTCTGCCACGGTGTCCTGGCCATGGCTACTGTGGGCTGGTGTGAGGGAAAATGGGGCTCCCAAAGCTCTTGGGGCAATGGGTGAACTAAAACAGGCTCCCCAGGAAAGTGATCATGGCACTGAGCCTGATGGAGCTCAAGGAGATTTGGACAATGATCTCAGACACATGGTGGGTTTGTTGGGGGTGTCCTGTGCTGGGACAGCAGTTGGGCTTTGATGATCCTTGCTGTAAACAGGAGGAGACATGGTCCTAAGATGCACCTGGGGAAGCTTAGGCTGGACATTAGGAAGAATTCCTTCATAGAAAGGGTGATTAGACATCGGAATGGGTGGCCCTGGGGAGGTGGTGGAGAGGTTTAAGGAAAGACTGGACATGGCACTCAGTGCCATGGTCCAGCTGACAACATGGTGTTGGGTCACAGGTCTGATTCGATGATGTCAGAGGTCTTTTCCAACCTAGTTGATTCTATGATTCTAAGGAAAGACTGGCTGTGGCACTCAGTGCCCTGGTGTAGCTGACCAGGGCTGCTGGGTCATAGGTTGCATTTGATGATCTCAGAGGTCTTTTCCAACCTAATTGATTCTGTGATCCTGGGTCTCTTCCGACTCAGGAAGCTCTGTGATTCTGCCTCAGTGATTCAGTGATCCTGTGAACTTGCACAGCTGAGTCTGTGGGCAAAGAGTCCTCGCAAAGGCTGAGGGAAGAACAGAGAAGGGACAGAATCAGAGAATATTCCGAGCTGGAAGAGACCCACAAGGACCATCGAGTTCAACTCCTGGCCCTGCACAACACACCAAGAATCCCTCCATGTGCCGTTGTCCAAGCACATCTTAAGCTCTGCCAAGCTCGGTGCTGTGACCACATCTCTGGGGAGAGCGTTCCAGCGCCCGACCACTCTCTGCGTGAAGAACCCTTTCCTCCCGAGGAAGTCGCACGCAGCCATGGCGTGCCCCTCAGGCTCTCGTGTCCCAGGCTGAGCAGCCCAAGGGCCCTGGGCCGGGCCGGGGGCGGTGCCGGATCCGCCACGAGCCCCCTCGCTCCCCTCAGCGCTCCCGCGCGTGCGCAGGAGGCGCCGCCGCCCCGCGCGCCTTTCCCCCGCTCCCCGCCCCGTGCGCTCCCGGCGCGCCCCGCGCGCGCTCGGCGCTGACGTCACCGCAGCCCGGCGCCCGCCGCCATTGGAGTTGGCGGCCGCCGCTTCCCC
The DNA here is from genome assembly GCF_009650955.1 of Corvus moneduloides. Lineage (NCBI taxonomy): Eukaryota > Metazoa > Chordata > Aves > Passeriformes > Corvidae > Corvus > Corvus moneduloides. The sequence goes on from NC_045492.1 coordinate 9,269,993, forward strand.
GCTCGCTGCGGCCCCAGGCCCGGCCCGCGGGCATGTGAGAGACCGGGCCGGCACCGGCACCGGCAGCGCGACGGCTGAGCCGCGCCACCGCCGCCCGCACCGCCGTCCCCTGAGGAGGCGCCCGGCGGCCCCTTTCCCTCCCCCTCGGCCCCGGCCCCTTCCCCGCCCGGCCGCCGCTTGAGGGGAGAGGAGGCGCCGCCGCCGCCCCTCCGCCAGGCCCCGGAGCTCCGCGCCGTGCCGAGCGGCCCTGCCTCGTCCCCCGGCGCTCTCTGCTGAACCACGGCGGCCCTGTGCATGAATTATGTCTGCCACAAGCGTTGACCCTCAGGTGAGTGAGTGGCGGGGCGGCCCGTGGGCGGGGGGATTCCCGGGCCTGCGGCTGGCAGGCCCCGCGAGGCTTTCTTCTCCCTCTCGGCTGCTTTAGACCTCCATCGTTCTCCTTAACTTCCCCCGTGGGCACAGCACGTTCCCGCCTCCTCCCTGGAGCCGGGGCCATTTCTCAGGAAGACTGGTGCTGAGTTATACGCGGAGCACGCTGCTCCAACCCAGGTCCAAACAAACCTTGAGATGCTGCTGGCGTTTTTTTTTGAGTCTCTTCCCCGTACTCAGAATCTCCGGGATTTGCAGTGACTATGATAATATGAGCGTTTTTCTAAAATTAACTTTTTTATTTCTCTTTTCTTTTTTTTCCTAAATCACGTGCTGTGGCTTCCCAGAGACCGAAAGGACAGGATAATAAAGGTGAGAATCATGCTGAGATCTGGTCGCTTAAATTGTTACTGTAACAGATCAATTATACAGGTAGCTGTAGGTGAGCAGAAATGTATCACTCTTACTCTGTATGGAAAACATCTGGGAATGAGGGAATGTGTGCTTTGTTTCAAAAATAACATCGACTGCCATTCATCCGAGCTTGCCTGCATCCCACTTAATTCTGGTGGATTTGCAGTGGGAACAACTGTGTTGGTACTCAGTAATTCTCCTTGTTTAAGATGAAGCATGTTGCTGCATGAAGTCACAAGGATATCCCTGTACAATATATACATATTTACCTACTCTTGCACACTGTGAATGCAGTTGTGTTGCTGCTCTGCTGTTGGCTGAGACATTTACATGAGTCTACAAACCTAATAATATAAAGAACTTTAAATAAAAGGTAGCTAACTTCTGATGAGATAATATGCTTTTTTGTAACTTTCCTGCTTCATTTAGGAGTTAAATTTAATAACAAGTCATCTAAAAATATAGCTTCGTTCTTATTGTGATTGCTAACAAGTGTGTAACTGTTAAGGCTTAGAAAGTAATGATGTTCAACTCATAAATGCATTTTAATAGATCTTAACCTGCCTTGAAGATCTAGCTCCTTCTAGTTGAAGAAACACATTCCCTGTGTTTGTAAACACTCTTTTACCTCTACTCCCCCTGACAGACTTTGCAGAAATATTCTGCTAAATTCCCAAACTTGTTTGCAAAACTTGTTATTTGGTGTTGTGTTTTATTTAGTTCAGCTGTTCTATGAAATAGGTAAATACAGAAACTATCACACCATGTGTTTGACCTTGGTTTTATTAAATTTAAAGCAAACAGGAAATTATTTGAAGGGACCTAATACCCGTTTTGGGTTTGTATATCATTCAGTAATGGGTTTTGAATGCTTATCAGACATTCTTTTATGCTGAAGCAGGACTTTATGGCAGATATCTTTATTTTACAGATGAGAACGTTGAAACTTAAGTTTTCCTGAAAATATCAGGATACCAAAGCACTTAGCAGTCATCATTTCATAATTAAATGTAACCTCACCTCATCATATTTTAGCCAGCTTAAGCAGTGAATAACACACTCTGGGAGAACTGTGAGTTGGAGTGTTCTCATTATGGGCCAGAACAATAAATGTTATTTCCCAATCTTTTTTCACAAAATTGTTCTCAATAATTATTTTTTGAGTTAATTCGTGTGAGTTGTTTACTCACTCTCAGCTGTAGAATTTTTAATTACTAATTTTTAAAATTTACTCAACTTTGTTTTGTAAGCAGAAATATAAAGAGAAACCACCTGACGGGGGGGGAAATGTCATCCCTTGGTCTTTTTGTGAGTCTTCCTAGTTTGAAGAAGAAATATGGCTTTACCTAAAGTACATAGGGTGGAACTCATCCCTGCAATGCTGCTGCTGGTGTTATAATGTGCTGTAACCCTTTTCTTGTAGTACAAAATGGTTCGTTACATCAGAAGGACACAGTTCATGACAACGATTTTGAACCTTACCTTTCCGGGCAGTCAAATCAGGTTAGTGTATTTTTAACTTAGAGGTTTTTTTTTTTCCTTAGGCATGCTGTTGGCATTCCATTCATAGAATTGTGTGGAGGGAGAAAATGCCTTAAATAGAAATGGAAAAAGAAATGACAGCATATTGTGTTACTTGGTGATACAACCAGCATTTGTGTTCCCAAAGCTAATATTATTCTGCATCTCCAGATGGCCACAAGTGAAAATGAAGTTAATGCTCCAAGGAGCTGGAGCTGATTCCTCCTCCCCTTGCAGGTTACTGATGTGGCTGGACTGTGACAAACTGATCTTACGAGTTGCTTGTGGAAGTCTGAAAACTCTGCTTTTGGGCTCTCCTGATTTCTATTATTTATATAATCCTAGAAATTAATGTAGTTGAGATTTGGGTTGGATGCTCTCTAGGTAGTTTGTAGAGTTGTCCCATTTTTTACACTTCAGCAAATGTTGTTCTTTCATGTCCTCTGATATATCTTAAGAATTAAAGATGTGTTACTTAAGAGTAAGGTACTGTAATGTAAACTCTCATTATAATACACATTAAATCAACGTCCATGACTAAAATACCATTAGAATAGAAAGTACACTCTGAAGTAATTTTTCACGTCATGTTCAAATCTCTAGAAGGAGCAAAATGTTTAGAAACTGGAGAAGCAAAAAGTTTTCATTTACAAGTGGGAAACACTGTTTCAGAGAGAAACACTTACCAGAGGTACATAATGAGAAGGCTAAGTTACATTTTAAAAATGAAATTTATAATTCAGCCTGAAGCTGTCAGATGCCATTGTTAATATTGATGACATCACTGAGCTTGCTTGCAGCATAGACATGTTCTCCAGACTTAAAATAATTTAATGGAAAGCTTTCCTTCTTTTGGAGTTAATGTGCTATGGAAAGTAGAAAAGACTTTGTGGGGAAAAAAAGGAAGTAAAATCTTAATTTTTAATGCAAAATTAATTATAAAAGAAAATGAAGTTTTCACCTCCCTCTGATTTTTTTAAATTGTGCTTCATCACATTTGTATGCAATTTTTAATTACTTTAAACCAAGCTGTGTTTTCTAATGTTAAATATACTGAATGTTCACATAGAAAAAGTAGATCCATCTATTATAATTTAATGCTAGGAAATTCGTCTTTGCTGTCAACAAGCCCAATTATTAGGATTAAATAGAAAAATTGCTATGGCTGTTAGAATTTCCATAATTATAATAAAAGTTTTCTTTATGAAAGTGTAGCTCCATTGACCAATTTATTTATGCTGCAGTGAAAAATTGGCATGGCACAAGAAACAATTGTGTAGGCCCTCTTACAATTTTAAGTGGAAAGTGACAGTAGCATTAATTAGGACTGTTGAGATTTTGTGCTGAAGACAACCATGTTGCTAAACAAAGCCTTATTATCCAGTTATCCAGTCAGATTTATTCAGCCCTTGAAAATTACTGTAAAGTACAAATGACTTAAAAAAAATTTTGAAACCAACTGGATATTTAAAAAAACTTAGGAAATTAAAGCTCCAGCTGACGCAATAATATATTTGATATCAAAAATCAAATGTAGGTTAGTAAGTGTGTTAATTTCATAATATAAAAATATTAATTAGTCTTTATAATGAGGATGAGCATGTTATAAAATCAAATAAAATATGATTGCCTTCCATCTTTCTTTTGAAAACTGAGCTTGAGTGGTACCTTCTTTTCTTCCCATAAAGGTTCTGGTTTCCAAAGAGCAGGAGTTAATACAGAGATATGAGAGCTTTTCATTGTAAAGCACACTAAAAGTACTTTTAAGAGCAAAGGGAACTGAGTCAAGTAGACCCTTCATATAAAGATTTATACTCAGCAAGAAAAGCATCCTCCTGTAAAGTCATTTAGAACCAAGAGATTATTCCTTTGGAACAGGGAATCACCAGCAAGTAGCATATTTTGGGGGAAAGGAGATTCTTTCCTAAGTAACAGAATGATTGGGATGGGTGATTGTTTTTGTTTGGGTTTTTTTTTTAATACAAAAGATACAGAAGGGTGCAGAAAGGTCAAGGATAAGTTTATTGAAATAAATGTTCTGATGTTGCAGGAAAGAACTTCTGTCAGGGTTTCTTTTACACACTCTAGCATAAAGCCAGGCAAAATAGATGGAATGTTTGGTAGGAATGGCTGCTGAAACTTTCCTTTAATCTTGTTAGAATCCTTGTGGAGACTTCACAGGCTGTGAGGAGATGACAGCTGCAGGAATTGTCTAAAATCCTTCAGCATAAATATTTCTGAGACAAAACGCTTTTCTGTAGGCTTACTCTTTTTGGTCTTACGTTCTAAATTTGTAGAATATATGAGCATAAGTATCTCAGAGAACTCCTTATACCTCCTCCCTTTCACCTGCCTTTGTTTTAATTTTTTTCTTAAATTAACACTTTAAAATATTACACACAGCAATGTTAAAGTAAAGTATTTCAGAAGAATGGGTTTTTATACTAAATATTGAGCTTGGGCGACTCAGAAAACTTGGGGTATTTTAGAGAATCATCTGATAGGAAGGTGATTTCTGTACCTCTTGTTAGTGATAGAATTTGTGTGTAAATAAAGGCAGCTTGAACAGTGGCAGAGATCATTTCCTTTGAATCAATAACATTGGATTTAGGCTGTTTAAATCTCAGAAGTGTTTGCAGTACTGTTTGGAAGTCTGAGGCGTATTGTGGTCTCATTCTGTGTATGAAACATAAGGATATTGAATTACTCTGGCTTTGGGGTATCGTGGAAAAGAGGTCATTGAAAAATGAGCAGCCTACATGATTCTGTATCAGTTGGATATTAGGCTTATCTTCAGCAAGGAGGGGATTTTACTTTGTTTGTTTTTAGAAAGGTGAGAAATAATCTGATTTTTGGAAAAATGACTGAAGTTCTGGTGCAGTTTTGCTAATTTTGCAGATACATTTTTCTTTTCAAGTTTGAAATCTAGCAGTTTGAAAGAAGAGTTCGTCTTCTTAAAATAGCCTTTATGAGTAAGGAAAGGCGAGCTACTGTTTGACTCATTAACAGGAGATGTTGACCTTCCCACCCCCTCTCTGGTAATTACAGTTGGAGTGTCACTTTGGAAGGTCTCCAATATATGTGCTTCAAGTTGATTTAAAAAGGAATAAAACCTACTTTGGAATATCCTGGCTTTGTTCTTTTGCATTGTTGAGTAGAAGAATCATATGGAATGCTTCAAAATCAAGTGCCAGCAAAAGTGTTAGCGAGAGGAAAAGCTTCTCAGCTTGGTCTAAGAAACAGTTGATGGGGAGAAAATTTCTGAGGGTGTCTGCTGGTTTATAAATGTTTGATCTCTTATTTCATGAGTGGGAGAGATGTCCTGTTTGGAAGGACAGTCAGAAACACTCCTGCACAGTTGTAACTTTACTACTGAGGGGGGAAAAGACTTACACAAAAAGTTGGATAGGGTCTTTCTCCAAGAGTTTGGGTGGCCTGTGTCGTGTGCCATCTTGGCATGGACTTGTCTCTGGTGCACCAGTCCCTGTAATTTCAGTTTGTATCTCTTACCTGTGGCAAACTTGGCATGTGTATCAGAAGTAGCCTGTGTGTGTTCTACTGCTTGAGGTGTGGTTTTTTGTCGGAGCCTGTTGGCCCCTCAAAACAACTCCCTAATGAGGATTGTAGTAGTATGTTATGTGTATTGTCATATTAAGGTAATTTATAGTCTAAAGCTTCTTCCATGTAGCAGTCTAGAAGTGCTGAATATCCTTGGTTCTGTGAGCTACAAAATACAGTTAGATATGTTCCTTGAAATAATTTGGGGTGTTGGCTACTAAATAACCTTAGTAATGTAAGATTACATGGTTTCAAAATCTCAACTACTAACCTCAGTGTGAGCCCCTAGTCCGGGGGTATTATAAATGCCCAGATACTTCCTTTTAGCCCTGAATCCTTCTTGGAGTATGAACTAAGATCTGTCATTAGAAATTACATTACCTTGTCTCTAGTGTTCTTTTCTATTTGGTGTTATGCCTGTTTATAAATGAAAGGTTTATTTATCTGGTGATTTTTTTTTTTCTCTTTAACAGAACAGTAGCTATCCATCAATGACTGATCCTTATCTGTCCAGTTATTATCCACCATCTATTGGGTTCCCCTATTCTCTCAGTGAAGCACCATGGTCTACAGGAGGAGATCCTCCTATCCCTTATCTCACCACCTATGGACAGCTCAGTAATGGGGATCATCATTTTATGCACGATGCCGTTTTTGGACAGCCTGGGGGTCTGGGAAATAATATCTATCAACACCGGTTTAACTTTTTCCCTGAAAATCCTGCCTTCTCAGCTTGGGGAACAAGTGGATCCCAAGGACAGCAGACTCAAAGCTCAGCATATGGGAGCAGTTACAGCTACCCACCCAGTTCCCTGGGGGGTACCATTGTGGATGGACAAACAGGATTTCATAATGATACATTAAATAAAGCTCCTGGAATGAACAGTATTGAACAGGGAATGGTTGGACTTAAGATTGGTGGAGATGTTACAACTTCTGCGGTGAAAACAGTAGGTTCTGTTGTTAACAGTGCCGGGATGACAGGTGGCCTCTCTGGGAATGGTGGATCTAATGTAAACTTGCCAGTATCTAAACCAACCTCTTGGGCTGCTATTGCCAGCAAGCCTGCAAAACCACAGCCTAAAATGAAAACAAAAACTGGGCCTGTAATTGGAGGAGCTTTGCCTCCTCCCCCTATAAAGCATAATATGGACATAGGTACTTGGGACAATAAGGGTCCTGTGGCAAAAGTTCCTGCCCCCCAACAGATACCTTCTCCTCAGTCTGTTCCACAGCCGCAGCAACCAATTGTGCAGCCTGTTCCAGCTCAGCCTCCTCCATTGACTCAGTCACAGTATCAGACCCCTCAGCAGCCACCCCAAAATCGCTGGGTAGCTCCTCGCAACCGAAATGCAGCTTTTGGCCAAAGTGGAGGAACTGGGAACGACAGCAACTCGGCTGGCAGCACCCAGCCCAACCCCGTTCCGAGCGGCGAGTCTCATCCTGTCCTTGAAAAACTGAAAGCTGCTCACAGCTATAACCCTAAAGATTTCGAATGGAACCTTAAAAATGGACGTGTGTTCATAATCAAGAGCTATTCCGAGGATGATATTCATCGTTCCATTAAATATTCTATTTGGTGTAGTACGGAACACGGCAACAAACGCCTGGACAGTGCTTTTCGCTCCATGAACAGCAAGGGCCCGGTGTACTTGCTGTTCAGTGTCAATGGCAGTGGACACTTCTGTGGAGTAGCAGAGATGAAATCACCTGTGGACTATGGCACCAGTGCAGGTGTCTGGTCTCAGGACAAGTGGAAGGGGAAATTTGATGTCAAGTGGATCTTTGTGAAGGATGTGCCCAACAACCAACTGAGACACATCAGGCTGGAGAACAATGACAACAAACCCGTTACAAACTCCCGTGATACACAGGAGGTGCCCTTAGAAAAAGCAAAACAAGTGCTTAAAATTATTGCTACTTACAAGCACACGACCTCCATCTTTGATGACTTTTCTCATTATGAAAAGCGCCAGGAAGAGGAGGAGGTGGTGCGGAAGGTAAACTTATTAAAAAATTTATTTTATACACAGATATGGGGAAAATGAAATGTGAAGGCTGCTATGGTGGAAAAATGTAAGTAGGAATTCAAAATGTTTTTAATACATCTCAACCGGATGGTTTCTTGTGTGTTTAACAACACAAATCTGATGCGTATTTGTTTGTGAAAGTTTCACAAGTCAATGAGTTTCAAAGCAGAAAGCTAAGCAGTAATACAGGTAAAGGACTTTATGTCCAGTTTATTGGAGTTTGATTTATTTTTTTATCTTAAAATGGTTAGTAGAAAATAGTTTCTGTTTCAGAATTGGGTTCTGCCAGTGATTGTCACTTAAGTTTTTTGCCTTAAATATGAGTTGTTTTAGCACTGTTTGACTGGAACTGGGCTATCAAAATTGATACCTGTATTGGTATTTGAAATTTGTACATCACCTTTAAGAAGAAGAAAACTGATTTTGTTTATTCAGTTTATCTCTCTGGAAAAGAAAGAGTTGCATAATATTGCTGGAATAGTGCTAGAAAGAGTGCATTTATGCTGCTGAAGTCACATGTATTATTTGGATAAATAAAGGTTTTCAGTTCCCAGGTTTAATCTGTCTACTAATTTTTGAAGTTTTGAGTGAAGATGTAGTGAGAGAAGTCTGGGCAGTAACTGTGAGAGTGTAGTAAAAATTTCCACACACACTTTCATGGCTCTAAGTCTTATCACAAGGGATCTCTGTCCCTCTCCATCCCACAACCTGAGTTTCAAGAATGCCTTTCTCTAATTAGGCAGTCTAGAAGTAATAACCTGACAAAATAATAGGTGTCAGGATGTGTAGTTGCTACTGAAGTAACACTTACATTTGCTTCTTGTTGGTTGTGTTTCCTAGACCTTTTTGTGTAGCATTGCAAATACAGCATTCGTTTGACAGGCTGGTTTAGTTTAGTGTAGCTCACATTTGTTTTAAGATGTTTTTAAAGCAAAGACTTAATGCATGTTCCTGCAGCTTAAATTTTAAAATTGCCGTTTTAAAGTTTTTATGGCCATTTAAAAGTGTAGATAAAATTGCTTTAAACTGTCTTCATAGAATGTACTGTTAAATTATATGAGAAAAGGAGTTCAGTGTCTTTAAAACTTCATGGCTGAACTTCTCCTGGCCATGATAGATGCGCACAGCTGACCTCAGCACAGCAGAAGGACAGCTTAAAACTGCAAGTTTTTCTTATGTACTCCCTGTGGGGTTCCATGAGGTAAAACCTAAAGGCCTTTGCTTGAACACTTCATTCCTTCAGTAGCTAATTAGCAATTCAATATTTAATGCAACCTGTATCTTGGAGAGGTGTTCCCTTATGTAGGAGAGAATCTTGATAAAGTGAGGTAGCCTGGGTTCCTCTGTCCAGTGTTTGTGGTGTACGGGGGTGTGATTGTTTTGGGTTTTTAATTCTGTCTCCCTGTGTTCTGCTGCCAAGGCTGGAGGGGAGAACTGTGGGTGTTCAAGGAGTGAGAGTACAGGGAAAGTGGTAACAGATCTACCCTTGCACAGATAATTCACTGGCCTGAGGAAGATCCCAATGGTGGCACAAACACCAGAATTCCTGTGCTTTGTAGGATCTCAGAGGGCTGGTGTTATACTGCTGAGCTGATCTCATTTTGGGTTGGTTTAATAAACACCACTAATTCTCACTATCGGCTCAAAAATATTCTTACCAGGTCACTGCTTTATTTATAATAGGATCAGTTTTTCAAAATAATGCATTTTCCTTCCTCATTTAAAATGGGAGGCTCTGGCTTGTATTGCACATTCACAAAATAAACTATGAAGTCTAATTTAATATTTCTTAGATTCCTCTGAACAGCTTAGAAAATGAGACACCAAAGTATCCGGAGGAAGGTAATAGTGCCAGAGAGGTAAAGCAGAGCAGCAGTGAAGGAATGAAAAATAAGATGCTGCTTGTCAGGTTGCACTCTATAAAACTTGTCTGGAAAGTCACTATTTTTCCCCTTCATTGACAAAATGGATTTTAGAACTCCAGCTGATTACTAGAAGAGTTTGTTTTTTTACAGGATATACACACATTTAAAGTTCTTATTGTTAAGAAGTTTGTGCTGTTGAAGTTCAAACCTTCCTGTTAACAAAGTTAATCTTCCTAGGACAGTAATTTTTGAAGAATCTTGCAGTCAGTTAAACTACCCTATGACCTAATTGATGTTTTCAGATAGTTGTTTGTATATGTGGCATCCTAATTGGTTTTCAGATTGCTGGGTTTAATTCATTATACACTTGTTTAGCTTTTAAATTGTTGAAATTTTGTGCTTCCATTTCACTGCTGTTGTGATTACAAGAACAAAATTCTTAAAAAGCTGTACAAGGAGAGCTTGAATGATACAATTTCTTTTATACACAAATATTTAGTAGAGAATAATAATGTAATCTGTGCAGGGCACGCCATTGGCCTTTCAGCTCTTTAGATGGTTCCAGTTTGTTGCTAACCAGCATTTCCATGGCTGCTGTGCAGATCCAGCTCCAGTGTGTGCAGCTGAGTTTAACTGATGTAGGAGCTTCTGTGTCAGTGCCAAATCATCCAGTGAGGCTTTGGCAAGTATAATGCTGGATGAAATTCATTCAAGTGCCAAAGATTCAGCACTGTTGCAGCATTGCTGAAAGAAGGTATTCCTCCAGAACTCAGAGAGGATTTGGTCGTGCTGGGATGTAAGTCCAGCTTCTGATTTGCCACACTGAAATACTTAAGCCCAGTCTGGTGACCTAGAACATGGGAGGGGAGTAATAGAAGGGTATTGGGGTCTGGAATGAAATAGCAAAACAGTGAGTGGCATGAATTCTCACCTGACCCTCACAGCCTTTTTCAGTCAGTTCCAGAGCTGCTACAGTGCCCACAAAGAGCTACTTCTGTCATCAAAGCTCGTGCTCTGAAAACTGTAAAAACGTTGTGACGTGTGAGAGAGCTTCTTTTAAAAGAAAATAGAGTATAATGTGGCATTAGTTGTTAATATTTCCTAAAGCATGCCCTCAGAGTCTTGACGAAGTTGTCTTCCAAAGTTTAAAAGCTTGTAAAGACATGAAACTTGTTGCAGTTCTTGGTACTTCACAGGTGACAGATGAGCTGTCAGCAGCTCGTGCTCCCAGATCTGCACCAAAGCAGATGGTCCCAGTTCCTGTACTGGGCTGCTGTGCTGTCACCTCTGATCCGAGCAGGGCACTCAGCTCTTCCAAGGCCTACACCTTGGTGTTGTGTTGGCAGAGCTGCACAGCCTCAAAGCTCCTGAATCACCAGGATTACCAATTCTGCTTTAGGTGATTAAATACTGGAAAGTGTTGGCTGGTGCATGTTGGTGCCTGGGAATACTCATTTTCTCCCAGCACTCTGTGATTCCTTTCAGTGATGAGCTTTCTGTGAACACACTCACAGAACTTTAAAGGATGGAATATTGTCCTTCCTCCAAAGTTCTAGTTAAAAAACATACTTTAAGAGTAGTACTGTGTTCCTGAGATAAAGAAAACATTTATATTTTTGTGTCTGAACATAAATGCTTTGATCCCACTGACTTTAACAAAGTTTAGTAGGAAAGTTGAAGCTACTCTAGCCTGAGATGAAGAGAAAAGAAGTTTGACAGGGATGAGTGTCTCCAAGATGGAAATCTCTGCAAATTTTGTGGAAACCCATTTTCCCTGTGTCTGAAGACCATACAGATTAGTGTCATGAAGGAGAAGTGTGCAGCTGGAGCTTTCCTGTGAGATATCAAGAGTATTCCACTGGAGAAGAGAAACTGAAGGCTCCGGATCTTCAGAACCAGAATGAGCACAGCTTTGTTAGTTGCTTACAAAACTGTTTGTTCTTGCTTGCAGTAGTACTAAGTAGCAGTAAGGAAGAGAATTTGAGAGTTACAGCTTCTAAAAAGCTGCCATGCTCAAGAGCACGAAGAATTGCTGCATCAGTTTATGTTGTTTCAGACATTTGTAAAGAGGAAGACTCAGATTAGCCCCCAAGAGAGAAAGCAAAAAGCAAGGTAGGAGGAACTGCTTGGGAACTTGCTCAGTAAAGAGCACTTTTTACTGAATTACAAAGTCTGAGCTGGGTTTCTGAATGCCATGAGCACTTCAGGTGGAGGTCTCAGGTGCTAGCCTGCCTCTGGTTATGTGGGACTAGTCCACATAAATAAATAAAACCTTCCATTTCTAAAGAAAGTGGAATTAGGAAGGTCAGTGGGTGACTACACAGAAAACTACGAATAAATTACGAGGTGGCAGTGGGACAGAATCAGCTCATGAACAAGGTAGGGCAGTAAAGGGGATGTTGGAAAGGGAAGTTGGAAATAGGATGAAACAATTACTTTTTTTGGAAGCCTGAAAATAGAGTTGATATGATTCAGCTCTAGATGCATTCTAACCACCTTTTGTTTGAAATGTCAGGCAGACATAAGCTCCTTTTATCAAGAACAACACCTAATGTTCTGACACTGCCATTAAGAAACGGCTTTCACTGATAATTCATCATAGTCAAGAGTTAAAAGACAGGAAGAATATAGATTTTTATAATAAATTCTACCACTTCACACAACCTGTTTTGTTGATTTGGTAAAACAACTTTGCTATCTCTTACTTGTCTTAAATCATAGATTAAGAATTCATTCTGGACTTCGTTGACTTAATTTTATTATGAAAATTGAAATATTAATATTCTGCCTGGAGGCAGAAATCAATATATTCAGTTTTTAAAAATCTCTTCTGATTTTTATGCTGTGACCAGCTGAAGCAACAAGTGCAGTCTGTTACATTTACAATGGTTGGTATATTTCCAAATAAGCTTTACATCACAGCAGAAACAATTGAGATGAAGTTTATACAGAATGAGTCCACAAAACAGAATCTGAAGGAGTTAGTTCAGGAGTTGGCTCTTGGTGGTGCTTGGGCTCTTGGTGGTGCTTGGGTTCACAGTTTCCTTGCTTGGAATAGGATTTGGTGCCATATTGATGCATTTAAGTACAGAGTCGAGTCTTTCCATGCCAGTTCTGCACTGTAAACAGCAAAAATGGGAAGGCTGAGCCCTTTCTGTTCAGTGTGCAGTGGTGCCTTAGCTGGAGGATGCACAGGACTGAGGACGCAGCAGCCTGGTTTTGTCCTGCTGTTGTTGCAGGTTCTGCACTTGTGGGGCTCCTGAAACAGAGTGAACAAGTGCCCTGTTCTGTTGGGGCATCGCTCAGGGTGTCTGTGGGAGCCCTGTGCTGCTGGGAGAGCTCAGGGTCACTGATGTGAAGCTCACCTGCAGGCAGTCCCCAGGGCTGTATCCTTTGGGTGACTTTTATCTGGTTTCAGTATTTGTGATTAGCAGAAACTCTGGAGAAAGGCTCAAAGACCCTCCCAGCTGCTCAGTTGTTCAGTCCAGCTGTGCTGGGTTTTATCAGACTTATGTAGAAGCACAAAACTCTTCTTCTACCTAATATTTTTTTCCCTTACCCCCAAATATTTCCCAGTGCTTCCCAGAATAGTTGAACAAAGAAGAAGAATTAAGGACAGCATTTCTCAACAGCTCAAATCCCTGCTTTTACTGAATGTGACTTAACTCCAAAGTCATTTGAGTGCTTCAAAATTAGACCAGTTCTGTGGAGTTCACTAATCTGCCATCTGCTTTCTGCTCATGTATTGGTTGTGCTACTACTGCAGTAGCTGAAATAATCCAGAAAGTAAAATATTGCAGATCCTGTTTCTCCTTAGGAGTGTTGATATTTCATACCTTTCTCTCTCTGTGACCTTCAGCTGCTGTTGGTTTGAAGTGACTGCAGGTATTAATCCAGATGTTCCATTTGAGGCTGCATTAAAAAACATTAAGTTATCGAGTCCTTGGGTTTGTTGGGTATGAGCAATATATTTATAAAAAGTAGCAGCATTGTTTTAAGTGTATAGTTATCTAGAAGCACATTAGTGCTGTTAAACTACTAAAAACTCTTTGCTTGTTCCTTTGACTAAAATCTTAACTTTTTTCTCTTTGCAGGAACGTCAGAATCGAAACAAACAATAAGAATAAACATATACAGTTTGATATATATACTAGAACTGATATTAAATTCGACTATGAGAAACAAAATTAAGTATAACTGGTGCTGTATGCTGGCATCAGGACAAACTAAAGCTTTCAGCTCCAATATATCTTCTCGTGCAGGGGAAATTAAGTTGTTGCATCTTTAAGTACATTGTAGTTTATTTTTGCCCAAGTGGATCTGCATTAATTTGTATCTTTTTTCTATGTAAAATTCTGTAGAAATCATTAATAAAGGTGTGTCTGTTTTTATTTTTTTAAGTTGGTAAACAGTTACATTAACCTAATGTGGACCTATACATGAGCATACTGAAGTGTCAGTGCTTCCCAAAGACTTTATTTTGGCACGAATTATGTTCCTAGCCAGATATAGAGATTATGGAGAATACATGACAAATCTTCCTTTATCCTCCTCCCAACCCCTTTTTCTTCATGGCAGAAGTAAGAAACCATGCATTGATTTTTTTTTTGTCATTTAAAAAAAAAACCTCCTAAGATACTGCACTTCAGAATTTTGAAATGAAAAAAAAAAACCCTAAATTTTGATCACTTTGTGCAGCTGCTCTGCCTCTTTATTTATCTGTACAATTACTCTTTTAAAACTGCTGATGCGCCATGTTGGTCTGTCTAGTAGAAAATCAAATTGTCAGTGGAATTGTTTTTCTGGAAAATATTTCCCTTTCACATTCTGTTAACCAGTGCTTCAGTGTGCATCTGTTACTCCATATCCTGCCGAGGGTGAGCGAGATGCTTTCTCTCAGCCATAATTCTGCTTTACGGTTTTTGTAGCTTAATTAAATAATAATGTGATGCTATCGACATTGCAGGGGTTTTAAACAATGTGTTTAAACCTGTTTCAGCTTTCAGGTGTTATTAGTTAATTGCAGATCATTTTTAATCCTTCCCTTCATTACTCTCTCCCAACCCCCCCAAATCCTAATGCCATTTAAAGTTTTTATACCAATAATGCTGAGCTTTAACGTAGGAACTAATAGTACGGATAATATGATGGATTATGCCTCAGATGTTTAAAATTGACAGTGTGTATGTCTAATTTTTTTTTTCTGTTGGATGAGTAAAAAAACCTGTTTTAAGAAATTGAATTTGCTGTCATGTTTTTGTGGAGTGAGGGGACCGTCGGAGAACCTGTCACCAACTGGAGTTCCAGTTAAGCATGGAAATGGTGCTCATGTCCGCTGCTCTAGCACACTGAATCTGCACGTGTTTATTGTAGAGGATCTTTTACTATATTAGAAAGCAAGTATCTTCTGAATACTATTTACTCCCAAAGGACCTCCAATTTAAATAAAGTTTAATCTGTATCATTTAGACTTGTATTTAGAACGTATAACTCTGTCTCTGGACTGTTACTGCCTGTAAGGAGTAATGGACAGCATCAGATTAACTTTTTCCTCTAGGAGAATACAAGCCTTAATAAACAATACATATTTAGCAAGCTTGATGTCATTTTCATTTTTTCCCTGCATTCACTTGTCTTCCTCTGTTCCAGTCACCCTTTATGCTGACTCATCAATTAAATCTAACTTGAGAAGTGGTTTGATGGACTAACTCAGATGTTAGCTCTCAGCACACCTGAAGGGTGCAGAAGGGTTTCACAGGACTCTGCAGAGGACATTTAAGCTGCTTTGACTGTTCCCATTCCTCAGAGGACCTGCATCCGTGTGCAGAGGCTGTCACTTGTGCTTCCCCGCTTGTGCTTCCCTTGTACTGTAGAGAAGCTGAAGAGAGGACTGGAAGTTGTGCTGTGTCCTTCAGGAGGCAGCAGCACAGCCTTCGGTCACCAGGGTGGGAAAAGAACTTCCCAAATCTAGTAAAGCTGACCAGTTTCTTTCCCAGCACTTGGCTGTGTTTCCCAGCTCTAACTGTAGTAATTTGCCTTGATATCTTTTTTTAACTGACTGATTGAAGCAGTTCTGCTTTTTATAAACATGTTGTCATCCAATAAAAGTGCCTGCTGTTAGTTTCAGTTATGTCAGAACACTTCCACTGGTGATTCTAGAGCCAAAAATCTCTGCTCCATCTGGACCCTCAAGAGAAAAGTTAGTTACAAACTTTAGTACCTTTTTTTTTTTAATCTAAACAATCTCTGCTGTGATACAGACTTCAGGTAAATATTTGCTAAGAAAATGAAACACAAAAATTTAAAAAAAAATAATCGGGAGCCTTCAGCTGAAACTGGTTTGACTGTATTAAGGCGATGATGTGTTTCAGCAGCCTGGCTTTGTGGGCAGCAGAAAACGGCTTCAGCCTGAAGAGATTTCTTACTGATACTGCAGAGTTGTACAGCCCTATCAGAGAGGTGGGAGAAGATTCAACAGTGGGTAAAATAATCCTGTTCATCACGACCACGTTGGGTGCTCAGATAACTGCAGTGTTGGCTGCTGGTCCTTCTGATTTTCAATCCCCTGCCACTGCAATTCCAAGGGATGACTCACTTTTTGTGTTTCACAGAGTTCACATTTCACTGCGAGGGGGAAGAAGCATTCTTCCAGTGTCTTGAAGAATAACTTCATGTCACAAGTCTTGCTTATTCTTTATTTAGTCCAAGTAATGGTTCTGAAGGAATGTTGCTGTGTGCTTTTGGAATTGGTGCTTAAATTCGCTCCTTAAATGAGTTGCTTTGCTTGATGTTTCTGGAGTTTGGGTGTGACAGTAACGCTGCTGCCTTTCACTTTTAAGTCAAATGGAGCTGGTAGCACCAAATGCTGATTAAAAAGTTAAATTATTTCTCTGGTGCAATTACTGCTTGGTGATGGCAGCCCATTGTACTGCTCTGAAGCTGTGAACTTACATCATGGGGGAAAAACCTATTTGTTTGCAGGTCGTCACACCAAAGGTAATAGAACTGAATAATTAAGTCTTCATGGAGATTATGTTTGTTGCTGGGAGTGAGTTGAGCTTGTAGAGCAAACGATGAAGTTAAACCCTACACAGATGTGTGAGGGCAGAAACAAGCAGACAGAAATTCAAGATTACTTCTCTCCCATAACACATTGTGCTCATAAGGCCAGACTGATTTCTTACCTCTCATTTTTGGGAAATGGAAATAGGGGATGTAAAATTTAAAATTCTACTTTTTTTCTTTTTTTCACCCTTTACAGTACTGTTTATGTTCAAAGATGTGAGATGATGTGTTTATATTCAAAGATGTTTCTTCACAAAATACTTGGTATTTCTTTGGAGAACTTAAAGGTGTTTATGAATTTACTCAAAGGGTATGAGTGAGATCTCAGTAAAAAAAAATAAGTATTTATTTCTAAGCATTAGACTGACCACAGTGCACTACAGAGCAGGGGTAAGTGGTTTGCTTTTCGTTTTTAATAATGAGAGGTTTTATTTGGCCATAGAAGATGGAAATTCCAGTAAATCTGGCCATAAAAAAACTTGTAGGCAGAGATAGTGCAAAAATACCAAAAGAAAACTCACTGATCTAATGTTACTGCCTTTTTCTGGTTTCTGCACCTATTGAGAAAAGTAGCTGAGAGGAGTAAGGGAAGTTTAGTTAAAACAGCAGATAAATGCAAAACAAGGCACAAACAGCTGATGGAGAGAAGTGTGTTTTGATGTAATGCTCCTTTTCCTGGGCTCTCAGCTACTTTGAATTCTTTATGTTGAACAATCTGTTTCCCTTGGAAAAAGCTCTGGCTCTTGCTGACGACGGTGCTCAGCATCTGCTCATTTCAGGAGAAAGCTGTTCGCTATTTTTGGGAAAGTGCAGGTTTTTAATTGGAATTTGTGATCCTGCCCAAGAACAGAGCGAGTATAGCTGTGGCTGGGGCTGTGATCACTGCCTTGGCTGTAGCCTGCCTTGTCCACAGCTCCTTTGAGAAGGAACAGCTCTTGTTCAGCCTATTTTTAGAATTAAGGGAGTTGAGTCAGAATGTTGAAATGACTTAATTGGGGTGTGACTTGGCAGAGGGAGATTTTGGATTTCACAAGAAGCATGGCTCAGCTCGATGGACTGTTCCGTAGCTGACATCATTCCCACAGTGCGACTTCCCCGTTCACATCTCTTGGTGCTTTGGCCGAATGTGAGGGTGAAGGGAATTGTCTTGGGTATGAATGTTGTCAGTTTCACGGCTTTCCTGTCTTCAGAAAGCTTATGTTGATTAAAAAAAGCTTTCCAATTGCCTGTTGCAGATGCAGCGCTGCATTGCACGTGCAGTGTGATGGCAGCCGGTGATGTTTCTCATTTCCCTGCCAGAGCATAAGCAGGGCAGGGCTTCAGCAATTCCAAGAACAGCTTTTGTTCCCTGGTACAATATGGGATTAATTTCCTTGTTTTATGTAGGATCATTATTTCAGGGCAGCTTTGTAATCCCTTGGGAAATGCTACATAGAAGAGTGCTGACTTGACTTCTGTCTCCTCATTTTGGTTCCTGCAGCATCCCTGATCTCCCTTTTGTTCACGTCCTGAGGTGAACTTCTGCCAGCGCGAGCAAGACCTTGGAGATGTGCCCTCTTCAACATGCAGGACTTTGTGGAACTGGCATCAACGCTGTCTTTTACTGAATCTCCTTCAATTTGGAGAGCGTAGGAGGTTTTATGCCATCTGTCTGTTTATAAGTTATTCAAGAAATTATTTTTACCTGGGA
Organism: Corvus moneduloides; assembly: GCF_009650955.1. NCBI lineage: Eukaryota > Metazoa > Chordata > Aves > Passeriformes > Corvidae > Corvus > Corvus moneduloides. The sequence goes on from NC_045492.1 coordinate 9,288,505, forward strand.
TGTTACCATGACAACAGACAGACAGTAAAGTCTTCACCAAACGCATTTCTAATGTCCAAATCAGTAGGATCTGGTGTTTTGCTGTGGTTTCGATAATGAAGACAGTGGGAAAGAGGTGTAAATACTTGTTTTACCAAATATACATTCTCCAGCTATTTTTAGATTATTAATGCATTGCCTTGGACAGTAATATATATTGCAAGCAACCTCCTTAAATTTTTTCCCCCCTCACCATCTGGGTGTGAGAATAGGAAGAAAATAAATTTTATCAGTAAAGGATGCATTGATTTATACAGATATTATTAAGGAGCTTTTTTCATTATTTATATCTACTTTGATTTCTGTGCTCTGCTCTGTGGGTCTGCAAATTGTAACTTGGGCAATTTGATTATTGATAATGTCTAAGTCTCTACCGTAGTTCAGCATGTCTCTGGAAGCTGAGATCTGCAAACCCTCCTGAGTTTGAAACCACTGATGTAGTAGGAGCTGTTCCTCCTGCTCCTGCTCTCTTGTGACAACACATTTCAGCTGAAAGCACTTGATGGCAGAGAAGTGGAATGTTCAGGTTCTTGCAGCTGAAAGCACTTTGCTGAAATAGTGTTTAGTCAGTTCTGGTGGAACTTCGGGGAGGTAGGAGTCGTTAGGCTGAGAAGTAGCAAATCAGATCATTGTCTGCACCTGGAGGGAGAGTCACTTTTCTAATTCAAGATTGCACATGCTCTGTAGTGGGCCCAAATTTACCAAGTTTGGAGTTAAACTTACTGGTGGAGTGGCTTCTTCTTCATCCCCTTTGTGAATAATCAGCCCTTTCAGGAAATAATGGATTTTGGAAAGTCTGGGGATTACGGAGACTCTTCGGCTTTCTTAGTCCATTGCTGTGTTTGAAAATCCTTCTCTAATCTAAATCTGTTCTATACGAATTTGTAAAACATCAACAGTATACATTTATGTGAGTGCCAATAGTCTGATTTGTAGGGGGAAGAACTCCTCAGAGGTCTGCAAAAAGCTCCCACTTGTAACATCAAAAACTGTCAGTGGAGGCTTTTGGCCACTTGTAAAAAAGATGATTATGCAGAGCCCTTGAAAACACATTGGGGAAAAGACAAGGTGCTTTGATGTTTTGGCCTGTATTTCATAAATACATCAGTGGCATTTGTTACCTGGCATGAAGATTCACATTTGTTAAGTGCAACTGTCTGTAAACTTTCTAGACCTCTATTCCAATCTTGAACTCATGCAAAGCCTCTCTGAAAGGTGCTCTGAGATACACAGAAGCTGAGATCCTTCCCAGCTCTGCTGCTCAGGATTGGGCTTGGACAAAGCCTGGAAGGTGCAGGGTAGGACTGATAACAAAACTGTGCCATTGCAGAGGATTTTTGAACTGTTCTGTTTAAAGACTGAAGGTTTAATCTTTAAAAGAGCTATTTTCTACTTTCCCACAGGTACTCTAAGGTAGAGCAGGGACTGGAGTAGGAGCCAAAAAGGCTGAGCAGGGAGGCTGCTTGGGAGGTGTCAGGAAGGAGCAGTTTCTGGTTAGGACCCCATTTCTGGGAGAGTATCAAATTCTGAGGTACCAAAGCAGGTTTTATTTCTTAAGCCACTGGCAAGTTGTTGAGATTTCTCTCATATTTTATCCTTTTCAGTCCTCAACACTGTGTCACTTTGAGATCTCCTTTTGAATCAAAATACTCAGTTATAGTGTACTGAAATTGAACTGTTGGCAGCAGTTGGATGGTCAGACACTTAATCACACCAAATTCAGTGTTGTTATGCCCTGGTTTTTATATGTAGTACCTGCTTAACTGAGCTAGCTCATTTCACAGTGTTCAGGGATTTATGCTTTTTTTCCACTAATGCTAGATCAGCCACCAGAAGTTTGGAACAAAAGAACCAATTAAGGAGGTGTAGCTGCATGTTGTATCACTGGTGTGCAGCATTTAAAAAAATGAAAGCAAGGGAGACTGCTTTGTGTCCTCTAGCTTTATATATTTGACCTCTGTAAAAGAGAAATTACAACTAAAACATTGTAATTCCTTGTTTGCTCTGACAAAGAACAGGAATTCCTAGTTTTAAGCTGTTAGTCCCTTAAAGAACAATCTTTCAGTGTGCCTTGGACAGCTCGTTCATTCACTCAGCAGCAGCATCAAGGTTAGAAGCATGGTAGGGTTTTTTGGTCCGAAAGCTTTGTCTTTCTAAAAATGCCTAAGAATGTCTTTCTAAAAATCCCTAAGAATGAGGGAGTTGTGGTCAGTGAGCTGGGAGAAGAAATAAAGAGCAATTTCTATCAAGTGGGAGCAAAGACAACTCCAAAAGATTTCCTGATGCTGAGCAAAGAGCAACACTAATGAGCCCCCATGGGAAATGTAATCTCCCCGTAGTGAGTAAAATAGTAGGTGGGGAAGAGGAGTAATTTTATGAGCCAGGTATAATTTCAGATTTTTTCCTGAACTTACTGACCTTGATGAGGATGGGAAAACACTGCAAGTTGCTAATTCAGTTATTTCAAAGAACATGATAGCGGAAGATGAAAAGGAGGGTATTAATAAAAGAGCAGCAGACAGAGTGATCTTTAGGCAGATTTTTAAAAGTTATTACTCCATTAGAGTTTTTTAAAATAATAAATACAAGCAAGGGTGTGAACCTGCAGGTCACAAATTGCACAGAGGTTCCTCCTGTTAAAGTCCAGAAGCCTCCTGGTGAAATGAGAGCGGGGTTGTGAGGCACAACCATCCTCAGAAACATATTCAAAACTGTCACCTGCTGTAGGGACTGTGACCTGCGTTGGGGCTTCAGAGAGCACCCAGCCCCTTTCCCTCTCACCTCCTCCTGATGGGCTGATGTTCCACAAATCGAGTGGCCCATTGAGGTGATGAAGAGGGTGAGTAAAACCATCGCAGGCATTTGTGAAGCTGTGCTTTTGTGCTTTCCAGTCGGTGAACAGATGCAGTTTTTCACTCAGAAATACTTGGAGCATGGAGGTCATTAGCAGTCAAAAGCCTGTAGAAAGCCCGTTGTACAAGTGGAGCATGAGAGAGCCCTGCTCGGCTCTGCAGGGTGAGCAGCAAGGCACAGAGGGGGCCAGGGAAGAGAAACCTGAGCAGAGGGAAGGGGGAAGGTGGCCAAGGTGAAAGCAACCCTGATATTTTTTGCTCTTATTTGTTTTTTAAAGTGTGAAGGCATGGTTATGTTAGAGATAAAGGGAAAGACAGGAGAAGGGGAGGGAAAACAAGTGGTGCACAGTATGTGCTGTCATCAGCTTCCCCAGCACACCTGCAGTGAGAAGCCCACATGGGCTTTCCTGAGAGGCTTGTGGCTGCTGCAGCATCCCTCAGTTGTTGCTCATAAAGCAATAAAGGTGGTGTTTGAATTATTCCTGGGATCCCAGCTGTGCCATTAGTCAGTCTGGTGAGGTTTGTCCAGAGGCACAAAGCGTTTCTAGCCTGGTGACTGCAGCAAGCGTTCTGTGTGTTTGAAAGATTAGTTACAGGAGCCATCACATCACAGAGAAAAGGAGGTTTATAGGCAGTACCTCTCTGACACCTCTGCCCACAGGAAATTGTACAAACACAGGCTCAGAGTCCTGGGCAGCTAAAATGGATTTTCTCTGTGAGCTAATGTCATCATTTCCAATGCAGTTACTTGTGCAGTTTTCTCAGACTTCATTCTCCAAGGCACTTTTCATCCTCAGTAGAATGAGAGCGTTCTGCATGTAATAAGCCATTAGTTTCTCAAATAAATCACACTCTGGAACAAACACTGGGATTTTTCTGCTGTATAATAGCTTTATGTATGCCAGTGTATATATTACATTTATGTACACACATGCATGCATTTGCTTCCAAGAGGAGATGGGCACGGACAAATAGTGATGGCTTTTTCTTCACACAAATGGGAAGGTGGCAGCTATCACTGTGTGTCTGAGCTGAAGGGAATTGGCACAGCCCCAGATGCTGCTGATTTCCACTAGCTGGCAATCTCACTGTGCTTTTTATAAGAATGCATTAAAGGTATTAATGATGCTAACAAAGAGGAAAGTGGGATGATTAACAATGAAATGAAATAGCAGAGGAGGGAGGAGGTCTGGAAGGCTCAGTGTACATCAGAGGCTGTTCTCAGAGGTGCAAACCAGGGAAAGCAACCCCTTTTTCACAGCTTTTGTCAGACAGTTGGTCTGGTGTGATGCCTGCCCGGTTGCCCATGCTGTAAAAGCACATCCCACGCTGGGTGGTTCCAGCCCAACAAAGGGATTCTGAGAGGATGGGTTCTCCTTCCTGCAAGAACTTGCCAATAAATAAAAAAGGGTTTGGGAAGCTCTGCAATTCTTTTACAGTGTGAAAGTGCTGGTAAGATAAGGATTTTATTCTGGGTTACCTTTTCTCTAGTAGCAACACTGGCTTACAGCACAGGCTCTCTGTCCCAGAGCGCTGCTCCCCTTCCCATTACAGTCCTGTCCATACTTGGTTTTTTAATTGAGCTCTAACTATAAAACCCAAAATACCTTAGTTCAGTGCTTGGATCTACACCCCAGGCTGCACAGTTAGCACAGCTAGTGCAGGGTAAAGGATCAGAATTAGCAGAGCTGGAGGAAATGTAATAGCAAACTTCATGCCAAGAGGCCAACTGCAGAGATCCTGATCATCTCCGTGGTGCTAATTTGGTGGTGCTGCTGTAGTTAACAGCATTGCCATTTCAGTGGCCATCAGCAGAGTTCAGATGAGCCAAAGAGAGCTAGGCAGGGAGTTGACTCTTTCCATAGGTCCAACTGCATTTTTAGGATGCCTTTGAATTAGTTTAAAGCTATAGGTATATATGGATCACTCTGAGGTCATGTGATGTAGTTGGTAAATTGTTCCCAGGGTTCTCAAGACCTGTTGAATTGAGAAATAAATTCATGTGGAAATCACCAGGATTGTGGTAAATCATAAGAGTGTGGTGACCTCTCACAGTGCTTTGCATCCTCCTCTGGCAAACAGATTCCTTAACCTGTGTGTGCTCTGCTGCTCTCAGGTCAGGCTGGGTTTCTGTTCCCTGTGGGATGAGTGCTCCAGGAGCCAAGAATATTTTACCCTTTGTTTTCTTTTCCTGAGCTTATGCCATACTCAGCTCTGACTTCTAGATGTGACTCCCACAAGGGGAGAACCCCTCAGACTGTGGTCTTTGCAGGGATGTAGCTCGAGCTGAGAATCAGCCTGGCTTTTGAGTATTACAACCAAGTACTGAATTCAAGGACTAGAGCAAAAAAATAATCCTAGCTCCTGTCTTAGTCATGTTGGAGTATTCTCTTATGTCACTGCTCTCAGTCCTGGGAATTGAGATGGTTTTTAGGTGCCATTCGCTTGGAATTTGTTTCCATGTGTGTCAGATTATTGCACTGCAAGGCTCTCACCAAAGCTAAAGGGTACAAAATGAAGCCTTTCTGTTCCTCACCTGCCATTTCCATTTCTCTGCAGATTTGCAGAATGCAGGGAAGGATATGGGCAATGTAACTCCCGGTTGGCACCATCTGGCATAGCTCATGCTTGGCCTTCCAAGTATAGGATGTGATCGCAGCCATGCAACTGTTCCATCCCCACACTGATGGGGCCTGTGTGTGCTGCTTGGCACAGTTTGTTCTGAAAGAAGTTCCTAATTTTGTTAAAAAAAAAAAAAAAACAAACAAAAATACCAACCAAACAAAAAAAAATAACCAAAAGCAAAACAAGAAACCAAACCAAAAAAAAAAAAACCCCAAGTCAAGAAACTTGAGAGCAAGAAAAGAAAAAAAAGCTGGAAAAAAATATAAAAAGCAACGTTCCAACAGCCCTACTTAAAAAAAAAAAAAAAAAAGGAGGGAATTGTTTATTCGGGGTATGAGGGGTCATGGAATATGATGTTCAGCACTGAAATGCAGCTCCCTGCCCTAGGAAGCCCTGTCCTCCCTCACTGCCTTTTGTTCTGCTCCAGACAAGCTGGCTGCACTGCTGCATCCCTGGAATCATTTCCTTCTGACACAGAAGGCTTCCATTAATACCTTCCTGCTTGCGTCTTTGTTTCTGGGCAATTTCCAGAGCATCAAGCCACAGCACATCCTCTTATTCTGGGACTCCCCATCTCAGTCATTAGCTTCTTTTGCAAAGCTCTGTCCACTGCATGCTGCAAACCTAATTGTGCTGTGCTGTTCCCTCCCCTTTGGCTGCTGCAGCAGTTCCAGCCTCAAAGAGCTCCACCAGATTAACCACAACTGTTCCTTGCTGAAATCACCTTGGTCCCTATTACTCAAGCTGTGCTTTTGCATTTGATCTTTTAAATGCTTTGTAATGCTTACCCCACCTTTACGTGAAGCTAATTGGGATGTAACTTCCTACAGCACTTCCAGATCTTTTCCTGTAACGATGCCAAAAGCTTTTCTGTCTCTGGGGCCTGCACCTGAGTTCAGCTGTGGAATGACAGGTTTCCAGTGGTAAGGCTTTCCATCAGGATTTGACAGTGTAGATGTCTGACTTTGTCTGGCTGTCACTTGCACTGGGAAAAGGGGGAGCCTTGGGTGGGAAGGGTTTGTGCTGCCAGCAGAGTTTAGAGCAGAAAGCTGCAGGGCAGCCCAGGAAAACAGCCCCCATGTCCTCCTGCTTCCACTGGCCGGTTTGCAGTGCTGCTTTGCTCCATCCCAGCTCCACCTCCCTTCTCCCTGATTTCATTTATTTGCAGACACTTGGGTGTCAGCTCCTCATGCCTTACGCTCCAAGCCTACAGCTTTGCTGCCTCCGGATCTGGCATCCTTGTGCCTTGGCATTAACACTGCACAACCTCTCCTGCTGCAGGACCCCGTGGGGTGTCTTTTATGAGGGTGCCACCCTACAAGTAACCCCTCTAAAATGGAAGTTGCTCATTTCCAAGTATGTGATACAAGTCCTCTCTCTGGGAGCTGACGTACAGGCTCCTGACAAATTATCTCATGTGCACCTACCACCTCCTCCTCTCCATTGCTCCTGCCTTTTTTCTTTTCCCATCTGAATGCAAGAGATCTGACGCATCATATTAGGTGATTTCTGTAGGTCTCATCTAAATACCACTCCTGCTTTGGAGATGCTGTTGGGGATAAGGTGGGCTAGGAGGCAGCTTCTTGTGTTGTGCAATAGCTAAAATGAAGCTCAGCAGCTGCAAGCAAGCCTTTGATCACTGCTTTGCACAAAACATGAAGCTCTCTGAATCAGCTGGCATTTCCATAGGGGAAGGGATGCAAGCTTTGCTGGAACGAGGTGGGGGAAGGCTGGATGTTACTACCATGATGTGAAGTGCTCAGGAGCATCCATTCCCCCTGGAGATTGGGTTAATTTATGGGGGCAAGGCCGGGGAAGAGGAGATTTGTGTTGCCTCTGGGGATGGAGATCCATCCTCTGGGGTGGATCTCAGTTGGGAATCCTGTGGCAATGAGGGAGAGGAGGGAGAACTAGTTTTTAAGTGAAGACGGTAACCTTCTCCCATCCTTATGGGGAGAAAGGGCTTCAGACAGTCTGGTTTATCACAATGGTCATTTGCAGACCAGCAGGAAAGGCTTTGCTCCTTGCACTCTCCCGGCCTTGTCATTTTAGACACGAGCTCTTGGCCGACACCCCGTGGAAGTGGCAGCCCTGGCGTCCAGAACTGCTGCGTGTGAGAGAAAGGACCGGGACACGAGCGATCCGGCCGTGCCTGGAGGATCCAGAGAGGGGCCGGGGGATGCAGGGAAGGAGCCGAGCGCACATCTTCTGACGGAGCAACCCAATGCCTGCTTTGCATCTTACACCGGCTGTCGCTTCCCGCAGCTCTGCTGGGATGGAGAGCGAGTGCCACCGTGTGCCCAGCAGCAGCCATGGCTCCCACCCGGAGCACGGGGGTCCCTGCCCCTTCCCCAGCCGCCTCCTGCGCCTTGCAGGGGACCCGGCAGCCCCGGCAGACGGGAGCCGTACCAGGGGTACCAGGGGTACCAGGGGTACCAGGCTGCAGCGTGCTGGGCTGCCAGGCAGAGAGGGTTTCAGAGCTGAGCCAGAGTGGCAAAGCCAGTGGCAGGCAGGGGCGGTGGGCTAAAATGTTGAGGGTGAAAGAATGTAGTAGAAGACCTCTTTTGGTTGTTTCCCTAAATGCCGGAGCAGAGGAGCGGCTCTGGCCTCGCAGGAAGCGGGACTGGACGGTCAGGAGGAGGCAGAGTTGCCTCCTCAGTTCAGAATGAAATTTAATTCAAGCCACAGTCTTGAAACCAAAATCGTAGCTCAGGGCGTGTGTAGGTGCCGGATACTGAATCATTCATCGGCGGTTCGGTGACACAAAGGCCACCCGGGAGGCCCGAGGGCGGGCGCCTCTGTCAGCGGGAGCGCGGCCGCTCCGCCGCCCGGCCCTGGCACGGTGTCCCTGCTGTCCCTGCTGTCCCTGCAGGAGAAGCCACAGTGGTGCCATCCTGCGGTCACCTGGCCCTTTGCAGGAGGCACAGTGCCTTTGTCCCGCTTTTGTCTCCTCTGTCCTGCAGGAGCTGCTTCTGTCTCGGTTCTCGCTTTGTACGAAAGGTGATAAAAGTTTAAAGAGGTGTTGCCCGCTCGGGCTGGGCAGCAGCTGGCGGTGGGGTTACTTAGAGGGTTTTGAGAGCGGGCTGTGAAAGCGATCCCTGTGCTCTCCCAGTCCTAGAGCAGCTCCACAAACAGCACAGGAAAGCTGCTCTAAAATACAGGCAGGATCTGCAGGGAGGGAGGATGATGTGCTGAGGGTCCCTCACTTTCTAGTGGCAAAAGTCGGGCAGCCCAGGCTGGGAAAGCTAGGCTGCAGGTGAGGTGAATTGTTCTGACAGCTTAAATCACCTCTCCTCCTAAAAATCTCCCCTCCCTTGAGGGTAGGCCGTGGTTCAGGGTCCTTGAGTGAGTGCTTTGAATCCTTCTGTGTCTGACTTTGCAAGTCCCTGGACAGAGAGACAGCTGTATAACATATATATTATGTATATCTATATATATATATGTATGTATTATAAATACGTATCTTCAGATGCACCTGTGTAAGATATATTTTATGATCCCACACATATCTGATTATCAATGTTTTCCTCTGTTTCTGCAAATGTACCCAGGAAGGTGTGCAGTCAATTGAAAGGGAGCTATTAGGAGGTGACAGAAAATGGCAATCCCTCTGGGATGTCACCTGAGGGTATTATACCTTGGTAATGCTCTCAATTGGTTTTGAGCTGGCTTGGGACAAACCATGTGAGGAAGTAATCCCAAATAGGATTACTTTCATAGGACTGATGAAGATACATCCCATTTCTATCGTTTTAGAAAAAAATGATGCTTGAATTTGACCACTTCTGTTGAGATTCCTCAACCTTGTCTTTGTATGAGGACAACAAGGCACTGCACTCTGCCATTGTCACTTGAGCAGAGGCACGTTTCTGGTCTCTGTGGAGACACAGATGATGAGCCCTTTGGGTTTAGGAAAAGACATGAAGATGTGAGGAAGCTTCGTTGTATTTTCAGGAGAAATAGATGTGTGATGCCACTTTCTGCTGGTGGCACTGTTAGGCTGGAGGGACCAGTGCCACCTTGGGACTCCTGCTATGTGCTTCTCCCAGATCTTCCCTGGGCAGGAATTTCTCCTCCTTCCCAGGCTGTTCCAGTGCTTTTCTATCCTTTCTACCAGAAGGCTCTTTTCCTACTACCTGAATCATTCCTGCTGCAGGTTGGGCCTGTTCCTACCTGCAAAGCCATGGAAATTGTCTGGTTGCCTCTCCTTGCAGCAGCCTTTTATGCACTTCACTGTTAACCTTTCTTTCTTAGGTTTACCCACTCATGTCATCAAAAGTCAGGCCTCTGCCCAGGTGGGTTTCTCCTTATCCTATTGCCAAGTGGTGCCTGTATTTCTCAATGTAGCTCAAACCCAAGGCCTCCCTGGCACACACAGTGGGCTGACAAGGCAGCTCCACCTGCCCTGTGGTGATTTGGGAGAAAAGACACCTATTTTTTAACCTGTCCTTAATGATTGATGTCAGGACTTGTAAAGGATGAGCCTGTCATGTGCAAATTCTTGAGCAGTTGTCATGTGGACGTGGACTGGAGGCTGGTGCTTTGTGTACATCTACAAGGAAGAGGTGCTTAGAGGGTGGAAGGTGATGCTTCCTTCTCACCCCAACTTGGCTCCAGCTGTGCTTTTCCCTGTGGGGAGGAAACTGTGTCAGTCTCCTGAGTGTGGGGGAGCTGTACAGGGGAAATAAGATGATGATTTCTCCTCCATGGGGAGTCTATCATAGAATGGCCTGATCCAGCCCCATGTTGCAGCTCGTATTTTCCCCAAGGCTTTCCCATCAGGAAACTGGACTAAAGCTGTGACTGCCACAGGAGTGTATCTGATCTTGGATAAATTCTCCTTCTGAATGTCAAGGAAGTGGTGCCTGCAACCGGAGGTGACTTGGTGGCAGTGCTGTCCTTGCTGTGTGACTAATGGTGTTACTCTGGGGGCTTTTTTCAGCTGAGCAACCTGTGGGATGTGTGACTTCCTGGAGGAGGTGCCTCCAGCTGAACCACAGCAGAGCTGAGCCTCTGAGCCAGCCAGGAATCACTGCAAGATCACCACCAACCACGGCTAAGGAGCTGCACAGAAGTGGGACCTTATCCTTGAGGGACCTGTGAATCCACACTGAGCAGCAAAGACGATGGAGAAGGCCGGGGAGAGCAGTTTATGGGCACATGGATGTCTCTGTGCAATAACTCTCTGCTCCCTGGTGACTGAGCCTTGACTTACCTAAAGAGGGGTCAGTGTAGGAGCAGGGAAGGTGCAACATGAAACCACGGCTGGCTGCACTGCCAGCCTTCCCCGCTCGTTCCTGCCAGCCGCACTGATCTGGCTCCTGCTGCCTCCCTGGATGTCACAGTGGTGGGGAGGGCTCCTTGCAGCACCGTGGCCCCAGAGCTTGGTGGGGTTTGTGTGACTCCCCGGCTGTGCTGCAGCCGCTGGCTCTGCACAGATCAGGGATGGGCACGGCTGCTGCCAGGCACGCCAGAGCAATAGGTGTGGTAGCACTGGAGGGGGCTTTGTGTGAGGGAGGAGGGTTACATCTCAGTGATCAAATTTAATGAATCCCCTCTTGGCTAAGAAGGGAGCACATAGAAAGTCTGAGGAAGAGCATTTGCGAATTGAGGCAGTCCTGTTTGCTGAGGAGTCTGTGCAGCACCCTCCCCGGCAAACCTGGAGAGCGATCTGGTCCAGGATAAGCATCTGACTTGCACCATCTTGGCACAACTGATCTTGATTCTCAATGCCAATCTGGGGACTGGGCCCAGTGTGGTCCATTTGGCCCCACACAGCTCCCACCAGTTACCTGCATTCCTTCAGAGCTATCCTTGGCCTCTTGGTGGCCCCTGGAGGAAGCCAGCAGCTTTCCTGCTGCACTGCAGATTACCTTGGAGTGGCTCACTCCCTTCTCAATGTCAACTTTACGTTTATCAGGATCTGTCTCCCTGCACTTGGCTTCTTACTCCTCCCTACCAGCTTTGCAAAGAACCAAGGACTTGTTCAAGAGCAGAACTGCCCTGTGGCTGGAGATCTGCCCCCACAGGGTTGCATGGAAGAGATCAGCGATGTTCCCTTCCCCCAGCAGTGAATCCAGTCACCGCATAGCCCAACTTACATTGGGGGCAAATGAGGTCAAAATGCATCCTGTGACATTGCAGCACACGATGGATGTGGGAGCCAGCAGGTCTCCGACACCTCAGTACCTGTGCTGATCTATTGGGAAAGAGAGAGGGGGAAAATCCAGCTTCCTTTAAGAATCTCTGTGCCTCTAGAGCCCTCCTGATGAAGCCGGGCCCTCCTGCACCCCGCAGCCTCTTGTCCTGTGAGCTGCTGCAGTTACATGGTACCTGGCCTCGTTGGAGCAATGCTCACGATCAGGTCCAGGAGAGGGACAGGCGGCTGCACCGCTCGATGGAGCTCTGTGGGCATCGCGTGCTTCCTCGCTCCTGTCTCCTGCCAGCTTTGGAGGCATGACCCGTCCACAACTGCTCAGTTGTGCAATGCCTCTGCAGCAGAACAGCCTCAACACCACGCTCCTCCACGGCCCGTGTCCTCTGCTTCTTCCCTTGCCCCACTTCCCCCAGGAGCCCTGCCTGAAAGTCCCTGCTTTTCATAGGCCAGCTTGAAATCAAGTAATCCCACAAAGTACGGGAAGGTTTTCCTTTCCCCCCTCCTAAGCAAGGTGAGTGCTCTGCCATTTCCGCTGCAGACAAGGTCGTGTGTCCCACACAGGCACTGCAGGGATGGAGGATGGAGACATCCATGGCCTCGGTTCCTTGGACAGACGCAATGCTGACAAAAGTGGAGCAGAGATGAAGCGGGGAGGGGGTGCAGAGAGTTGGGTGTATGCGGCTCAATCCGGCTCTATGGCTTTTTGCTGCCAAATTATCAAATCCTCCCTTGCCCAAGCACAGTCCTCAGGAAGCTCAAACTTAGGGCTCGGCATGTCTTTAGGAAGTTGAATACACGAGTCTTACAACAGAGATTTATTGAGGTCTAAAGCCTGACCTAAGAACCGGTGTGGGTTACTGCAGTCTCGCTGGAGACTGCAAAAGGGGATGTGTGCCACCTTGCAGGCTGCGGTGACAGGGCCGGAGGTGGCACTGGGGAGGCTGCAGCGCTGCAGCCCCTCACCTTGCCAGCCCTGCTTTTGAAAAAAAGCAGGCTCATCGTTTTGTTCTGGGGATAGTTGAGCTGCAAAGGGGCTCAGAGGGGCAGGACAGGACCCTGGACCTGTCTTGCGGCTCCGCAGAGCAGCGGGAGCCACATGGCCGAGCCCCCACGTGAGGGAGGAGCATTGCAGGGGCAACGGCAAAAATAAAACCAAAAAAAGACCTACTGAAAAAATGAAGCAAAAAGCGCCCCCCTTCCTAAAATCCTCCAGAGGGGTGTTTTTTCAGGGAGCTTTCTGAACGGCATTGTGGAGGCTGAGAAGAGGGGGGTGTCTCTTTGGGAGGGGGGTCCCTCGCTCTGCGACGAGGGGCCGCTCGTCACCCCCCGCCCACGCCCCGCTCCTCGGAGCGGTCCCTGCCCGCGGCCCCCCCAGCTCTGCCCGCATTGTCCTGCCGCTCCTCCTGCCCTTTGTACGCCGGGAGCCCCCGCAAGTCCCGGCGGGGCCGGAGCGGGGCCTCCCCCCGCCTCCCCCCGTGCCCCCGTTAATGCGAGGAGACAGCTGCCCCGCCGGGCGCTGGCGCATTGTTACTCCTATTTGTCAAAAGGCCGAGGATGCTCCATAGATCGCTCCGTGGCTGTTGTTAAGTGTAATTAGAGGGTTTATGTCCCCAATTTCCATGAAAATGAAGCTGTGAGGCTCCTCTCTTGGCATTCACCGCGTGCCTTAATTGTATGGACATTAAATCAAGGTCCGCTGTGAACACGCAGAGAGGGGCTCGGGCTGTCCCCGCTCGGAGCAGGGCAGGCGGCGAGCGGGGCTTGCGGGAGAGAGCGGGGGGGAGAGAAAGAGAGAGAGAGGCTGTCAGTGCAGGGTCCACCCCGCCGGGACCGCCGGCCGCCCTCCCCGCCGCCCGGGGCCCCCCTCCGCCGAGGCGGCCGCGGGGGCGCGGCGGGGCCGGGGGCGGCGGGGAGCGGAGGAGGGCGGCGAGGAGGGGCTGCCTTGCTGCCGGGGGCCGCTGCCGTCCTTTTCCCCCCGCTCCTCGCCCTGCCGGGGTCGGCAGCGTGCCCCGGACCCCCTCCCAGCCGCACCGCTGCAGCGCGCCCGGGCAGATGCGGAGCGCCGGGCGCGGAGCAGCCCCAGGGGCAGAGGGGCGGACAGACGGACACATCCCGAGCTCCGGCCCTACCAGCGAGAAAAATGCGGCTGGTGGTGATAATAATAATAATAATAATAACAACAACAACAATAATAATAAAGCCGGTAGCGCCGAGGACATCTCGCAACAAGCCTCCGGCTGCCGGTGCCGTGCGGCGCGTCCCGGCACGGAGGCAGGAGCGGCGGCAAAGCGCCCGGAGATGCTTCACAGCCCCCCCGGTCCCGGGGCTGCAGGAGCGGCTCTCCCCTCCACGCCGGGCCGCCGCCGTCCGAGCCCCGGGCAGCCGGCGGGGGGATGCGGGGGCCGTGGGGGATGCGGGGGACCCCCGCTCCCTCCCCAGAGCGAAATGAAAATCCCGCTCGTGTGTTTGTCTTTGCTGGCCAGGCAAAGGAGCCGATTTCTCTCCTCTTGAAGGGAAACCGGCGGAGGTTAAACACGCGTTTCCCATCTCTCCGCTCCGCCGCGGTTGGCACAATAATAGCTTCATTTAAAAAAAAATAATAGCAATGCAAAGAGGAAAAAAAAAATTTAAATTGAGAGGGATTGAAAAGGGGTAAAGCAATTAAACCGGTTTCGTTGATCGCCGTCAGACTTAGAGTCGCCTTATGAATTTAGGACGATTTCTCTCTCTAGATATCGCGTCTGAAAAATCCTCGCCCCCTCCCCTTCCTCCCCTCTTTTTTGTCCAAAAGCAAAAAAAAAAAAAAAAAAAAAAGGAAGAAAGAAAGAACAAAAAAAATCACAAGCCCATTAAGGTCGCTTGCACAAGGGGAGGAAAAAATCCTGATGCTGTTCCAAGTCAGCGATAGAGCCGGTCGCTCCCCGCCACTGTCGCCCGCACCCCGCGCTCACAGCCGGAGCCCCGCTCGTAGCGGATTTACCCACTCGTGGACGCGGCGCCCGGCGGCTCCGGCGGCACAAACTCCGCTCCTCGCTCAGATCCAGTGCAAACGCCCTCCCGTGGCTCAGGACGCTTGTTTTTGTGTAGGCAAGCTGGAGATGAATAAGAAAGGCGCCTAGTCTCTCATTATCTTTGAATTTCAGACCTTTTTTTTTCCTCTCTCTTTTTTTTTTTTTCCTTTTCTCTTTCTCTCTCTCTTTTTTTTTTCCTCTTTTCTCCTCCTGCCCTGGAACAATGCAGAAGGACCTCATCAGAGTGAAAACCAGGCTCCCGCTAGGCTTTAAAAGCAAGATGAACTTGGTGCACCAACCATCTTTCTCTTCTCTTCTCCAAAGCTCTTTAAAGGGGTTATGAGGCGTCTCTCTCAATTTATCCCTTTTCTCTTGATCTTCCTAGCAGAGGGGTTTGGGGTCTAGTCCTGGCTGTTTCAGCTGATCTCATCCAGTCTAAGGGATTAGAGCTTCTTCTCCGCATCCCGGCTCTCAGCACATCTGCTGATTGGGTTCAGCACAAGAGGATTACATTGGGACCCAATGACGTCACCGCTAGGACATAAGTTCTCCTCCATTAACCAAATCCTCATCAGCAAGATGTCCTTGAAACTGGAGGAGTAACATTCAGGACTCCATCGCCAGCCCGTCCCCACCTTCCTCCCGGGCGGGCTGCTGGGGCTTTCGGAAAAAATATTGTTTAAGCTTTGAGCACTTGCAGCTGCATCAATAATGCACCGCTCCAGGCTGGAGGATCGAGGCGGCACAGGAGAACGTGTACCCTATAAATAGGGTTCTGCACCTAAACTGTTAATCAGAGGAGCTTTATATATTCTGTTGCTTTTTCTTTTCTTTTTTTTTTTTTTTTTTTGGTTGGGAAGGGAGGGGGTGGAGGGGCAGAGGGGGAGGGGAAAGCTGAATCCTACAGTTATATTTCCAAGCTCAAAAAGACATCAGCGATAATTTTCTTTAGAGCTGACATGGATGTAATTTTAAAACGTGTTTTCTTTTTCTTTTTTTTTTTTTTTAAGTAATGTGTAGGATTTCACCCCCGTTCTCTCCAAGAAGAGACAATGTGTCCTGAGTTATATAAAGTAAGAGGCTCCCTTTAAATATACAATACGAGTTTTATATTTTGGGGTTTAATGCTAGATTTTTCTTGACGTTGCATGAGCTCAGATTCACAGGAGTGAGGACCTGGAAGGAAATGGTTTTGACTTCCAAGTGACAAACCGAGAGAGTATTTTGTTTTTTCTTTAAGCTAAGACTTCCACCCTGGAAAATGCCGAAATCACGTATAGATTTGCTGCCCTCAACCTGCTCTAACCTGTGCCGTGGCATCCAGGCGTCTCTCCCCATCCCTCTCAGGCATCCTGCACTTGCAGTTTAGCTGGTGCCTCACCATATCCTTCCACCACATCCATTTTGCGAGCTAGGAAGCAGAGATGGGTTTGCTGCACCTCTTGTTGGTTAAACTTACAGACCTCATCACAGGGCGGCTGCTACAATGGGAATAGGCTCTGAGATTTATTTATTTATCTCAGGTCACCAAATTTAATCTCTGGGAAGAGAAATCATGTTTAATAACAAGCTGGCTATGTCCAGTAAGGAGAGGTCTTGCTTAGAACCCTTGCATGTGTTTAATTTTTTGGTAAGCATGCCGCTTCTTCAGTGCTAATTATCCATCCCTCCTGCTCCAAACACACACCCCCCCAAAAAACCTGAGGCACATTCACACTCATTTTTGTGACAGGAGGTGCAGGTCTGTGGCTTTCTACACGCCCTGACTCCCTGCCTAGAGTAACTTTTATGACCAGCAGTGCTATGCGTGTTTGCTGGCAGAGCTTTCAGGCGACGATTTATTTGCCTGGGTGTATTTCCATGCACTGTGGTATTTTCCTCCATGGTAAGGAAGGGTGTAAGGTGGGGGAAGGCAGGATACAATTATTTTGATGGAAGGTGTCTTGCTCCAGTGCTGGAAGTCTCTCCCTGCCTCAGCAGTATGAGCATTTCCAGAACAGCTGGGCAACAACCGCTGGAAGAGGGATCTATTCCCTTCCCCGCTGGAGCAAAACAATTGTTTTGAGGCCTTCGTCTCCCTCTCTGAGGGCCGTGCCCTGCCAGGCCAGGCTCCGAAGGGGAAACGGCCTCCAAATAGCAGCTTGTAAAAAACTGGTGGGCCCCGTTTGGCTACTGAAATACTCGCAGGGAGGTGAAATATCACCTCCCAAACTCAAGAGCCATATTTTCAAGGCATCCACAGCACTGAGAGCCCCCGTCCCTGTTTGCGTGCCTTTCCCTCTTCCTCTTTTATAATGCTGCGGTTCATGACAAGCACAAACCAGGGACAATCAGCGTTTGACATTACACAGCAAAGGGAATTTTCCCTTCGCTTTTCATCTTCTGAAACTTAAAAAAAAAAAAAAAAAAATCTGCTTATTTAGAGCCTGTTCCATATTGACCTATTTACTCCGCCAGACCGAGGCCCTCAATCTTTTATCGATTTAAAAGAAAACAACCTAAACAAATTAACACGGAGGAAAACGTTCAGGTTTACCGTTTGCACGGGGCCCGTACCCGGGGGAGACTCGGACCTCGCATCCAGTCCCGAGGGTGCCGCTCCGAGCTGGGGACGAGGGATGCGGAGGGGCTCTAGGGATGCTCGGGATGCGGGGGCGGCTGGGCCGCCTCCCCCCTGCGAGACCCGGCCCTCGGCCTCCCGTCCGGCCCGGGCCCGGCCTCCCCGAGACCCTCCGGTCCCTCTGTCACCGGCCCCCAGCCCTCTGCCCCCCGTCCCCGGTCGCCGGTCCCCGTCCTCCCCCCGGCCCGGCCCGGCCCGGCCCCGCTTCGCTGTCCATGGTGTTGAAGGCGCGGAGCCGCAGCAGCGGGCGCGGGGGCGCCCGGGTCAGCCCTGGGGGGACCCACGGGACACCCCCGGGTTGTTTCTCGCCGAAGAGGAGGCGGTGTTTCCCTCCGTGCCCTTCCCGACGGGTCCGCACCCGGCCGGAGGGCCCTGCGGGGAGCTGCTCTGTCGGTCTGTCTGTCCCCGAGCGCTCGCTCCTCCAGCTGCCCCTGTCCCCCCGCGAATCCTCCCCGAAAACCCGAGGGGTTGATTTTCCTCTCCCCTCCCCCGGCGGAGCGGGGTTGGGGTATTTTGAGCCTCCTGTCACTGCGAAGCCCCGCGGTGGTGACTGAGCGATGTCATATGGCGGGGGGGAGCGCTGCTGCTCGGCAGGCTGGCAGCAGGGTTTATTTCTCCTTTAAAACAAACCCATCATCGGCTCAGCCCCTCGAAAGTTTACCATTAAATACCCTCACCAGCTCATCCCCCGCTTCTGCGGCCCTGCAGCCTTTTCGTGATCCCAGGCTTTAAAGGCAGGCTGGGTTTGGCTGCTATTTTACCAACACTTCCAGTGAGACATTTTGTCTTAAGCACAGCCCTTCCTTAATCTCTAATGCAGCATTTCTCCATCCCAGAAGAAAACAGTCAGATGATTCGTAAAGGGCCATTTTTTTTCCCCCTTTTTCATTTCTTTCTTCTTCTCCTCCTCTGTCGCTCTCTGCCGTTTTAAACCTACCACCTACTGTTCCCCGAACAAAGGAATCCCAGAGACAAGCAACATGCCTCCACTTTCCTTCCATTTCCAAGCCCCTGCTCCACCACGCATAGATGACCACATTAGAAAAATATACAAGATTGAACCCCAAATCAACTGCGGCACAACAAACCGTGGAAAACGTGCGCTCAGCCCTGTCCTGGACAACGTGACACGCACACACACACAGACACCACACACGTGCTCACACACACACACACACACACATTGCAGAGCGCTCAAAACCACCCCAAAATCTCATCCCCCTCCTCATTTCTGCTGAATAAGTCAATAATAAGCAGCCTTTGTCTGTCTGTTGCCACCGGGATGCGGCCCAGGCACCAGAGCAGCGCCGAGCGGCCGCTGCCCCGTCACCAGCCCGAGCATTGCCTCGGAGCTGACCCACAGCCTGGAGGAGAAAGCAAAATCTCTTAAAAATTAAGCCCAGATCTCTTTCAAATCTCAGACAAAGGTTTTGCGGGTTCTAGGCCTCTGGTTCCTGCCCCAGAAATCTCTCTGTGTAGGAAAGGCATCAACAGAGTTTGTTCCCTGCTATAATTTTAGACATTCTTCTACATTTTTTAATCTTTCTTAGAAAGCAATTCATTTTCTTAGAAAGTAATTACACTTACAAGAGGTTTGGGAATCAGATTTTTCTATCAAGTCTCCTCTCCCTCTTTTCTCTGTCTCCTTTTGGTCTTCTTAGCTGCTGCAGGGCTTTTTTTTTTTCCAGATCTGTAATAAAAAAAATAAATAACCCCCCTCCCTCCCCTCTTCCCCCAGAAATATACAATTTGCTGATTTGCAAAGCCTCTTCCTATGTGGAGGAAAGCTGCCTGCTCTCCCCACAACTCGCTTTCCTGGCCTCCCAGCTCCTTGAGAAAGGAGGAGGGCCTTGTGCATTACAATTCCATTCAATCTCATTCATTCTTGCCTCTTTCTAACGGTCTTTGGACAGCAAATCCACACCAACGGGGGGTCCGAGCCCCCTCCCCGGGCCCCCCCCAGCCTTAAACACACACAATAGCCGTCAGCTAACAGCACAGCAGCAACTTTGAAACATTCAAGCTTCTGAAGTGAAGAATGCCCGCAGCTCCCCAACCCCCACCCCACCACTTCTTCCTGGGCTTGACATTTAAAAAACATATAATGATCTTAATTTTAAAAAGGGGAAGGGGGGGAAAAATCCTCACTTGGGTCACACTTGGTTTCTCAGGGCAGGATTCTGGTGTCAAGAATTTCCTCGGCAGGAGAGGATTGCTCCATCACATAGCTAATTACCTGCTTCCCCTCTCGGGCTCCGTGCTGCAGAAAGGCTTTTCTCTTCCTTCCCCCCCTTTCCCTGGAGATGTTTATTTGGTTGGATCAATCACCAGGACAGTTTCCAGCCTAATTTTTCCTGGTCACCTCGAGAAGGCACAGCTGAGGGCAGGGAGGGGCTGGGGGCGTGGGGGGGTCCGGGTTATTGTGTGCTTGCGGTGCGGATGCTGCACTTGTGTGGGGTTGGGAGTGGGGTCTGACATCCCCCGGGCTCCCCCAAGCCCGGGGGTCACCCCTGTGCTGGTGTAATGGGGTGCACAGCTCCTTCCCTGTGGTGGTGGCACAACTGGGGTGGGGGGTTCATCCTGGTGGGGATGGGGGACCCTCTCCTGCCCCACCAAGGGGAAGGTGTCTCCTACCTCTCAGATGGGATGTGACCAATGAGCCACCATCTCCCCCCTAGAAATGTTGCTCCTGCCCTGCTCCTGCCAGCCTGGGCTGCGGAGCTCAGGCCTGGCCACTTTATCCCCATCTCCAGCCTCTGCTGGCTGCTGAACAGAGCCAGAGCCAGCCTTGGACACAGTTTCCCCACACCAACACCACCAGGGTTTGAAGCCTGTGTATTTCTCCTTTTTGTATTTTCTAAGAGTGTTGTTTTTATCATCTCAACCTTCTGATCGCCCCCTTCTTCCCCAAGGAGCACCCTGATCCCAACAATGCTCCCCCAAACTCCAGGACATTGTTCCAGGGTATATTTTTCCTGGGAATGGGGAGGAGAGAGGTCCCTGCATGAGAGCCCTCTGGGGTTCTCACTGAAATCCAGGTGGTTTTGGTTCAGGTCTTCAGTGGTGGAGGCAGGGGATCACTGTGCTCAGCAGAGGCTTCACTGGGTTTCCAGGCACTGCTGACTCTCCTGACCAAGGCTGCAGCTGCTGTCCCCTCCCTGGTGGAGGGGACAGGCCAAGTGGTGCTCCTGTCCCTCAGGGCTCAGCCTGGCTCTGCTGACACCCTTGACAATGCTCAGAATAGGGAACAGAGCAGCACAGGGACCCCCTGATTTGGTTTGGCTGCTGAAAGGGAAGGAGAAAGGAATGAGGGAAGGAAAAGGGAAGAGGAAGGGGAAGAGATGTGCAGCAGGGCAGGGCTCTGCTGTCCCCACTCACTCCTGCAGTGGGATGTTGCAGCAGCACAAGCATTAGGAGGAGGGGGAGGCCACAGCTCCGCTGCACATATTTGAGGGAAAAGTCCAGTCCTAGAGGCAGCCTGTGGCTACTGCAATTCTTTTAATACAATTAAAAATCAATGACACTCTGTGCACGCACACAAATAAACATCACCTCTCTGCATCCCCGCTTCCCTGCCCACCCCCTCTTGGAGCCGGTGGGGAAGGCATCTTCTCCAGAGCCTGTTCATTACTGCTCTACTTAGGTGGGGAATTGCTTAACTGGTCTTTCTCCAGTAAATCATATTAACTCCAAGCACAGCTATTTATAAAATGTTCCACAGCCCAAGAGTACGGCATCCAGATCACTTGAAGAAAATTAGGCGATTAGGCGTGCATAATCCAAGCCCAGTGCGTCTATGTACAAAGCCTCGCCAGCCGGGCTGCCTTCAGCTATTCACTGACATTAAAGAAATCACCGGGTTTATTGGAAACCCAGACCGGGCCTGAGTCCCAGCCAGGGATGGGGAAATAACCTTTTGCAGGGCAGAGCATTCCCAGATGGCTTCTGATGGCTGGGAAATGAAGCCCAACCTGAGAAGGTCTCCCCTCCCCAGCCCTGCTCCTTCCCTTCCTGCAGAAGGGCCCCTCCAGACATATAAAATGCAGCACTCCAGGCTGAGTTTCTCCCCCCCTCCTCCTCTTGCGACCCATTAAACGTCTTCTATACATTTCCTCTTCATCTTGTCAAGGCCAGTTGCTCTATGACTGCTGGTTTCCCAGGCAAATCACACCAATTTCTGAGTTGATGTTGAAGGTCCACATTGGCTCAGCAGGGGTCCCAGCGAAGCACTCATCCATGGAGCCGGAGGTCAGGCTCTGCCCTGCTTCGCCAGCTGAATTATTATGATTTTTTTTAAAGTCGTGTTGTTCTTTGAACATTTACAGATCTGTTGGCGACGGGGATAACAACAATAACCAAACGAAGGGTGTCCTCGCTGCAGACATGCTTCTGAGCCTTTCTGAGAGCGAGGATGCTGAGCAGGATGCAGCTCCTCCAGCTTTCTTTCAGCCTAAACTCCTCAAGCGAGAGTTTTTCAGGAGGAGGCTGATGGGGTGCAACTCCCCCCACAGCCACCTCAGGCGAGGGCTTTGCCCCGAGCGGCCGGCAGCTGCAGGCGCCCGCTGCACAGCCGTGCCCCTCGGGCTCTGTCCACGCATGTCCGAGCTTGCATTCACATTTTAAAAACATTGTTTGCTTAAGGGTGTCTGGCTGCCTCATCTGTGCCTGGGCCGGGAGCGTGGCACACAGACGGCCGTGGGCAGCCCCTGTCCCTGTGCAGGCTGGCACACTCTGGGTGTGCACGGGCAGGAGCGTGAGCACTGCCCCACACCCCCAGCCCCGCCTGTGCAGGGACTGCAGAGCTCAAAAAGAAAAGAAACCTGGTTCCTGCTTTTGCACCCTTATGCTCTTTTCCCCTCTCTCCTTTCCCCTTTGCCAGCTTTAGCATTTTTAATTAAATTACAAGCCTCAATAATGTTTTCCTAACTACAGTTCCCTGCTTCCTTGTGGAGTAGTGTGTGGAAAGGTATAATTTTGCAAACAGTTTCTTTAAGAGCTGGGCCTGAAGTACCATCAGCGATGTGTGTGAATAGAAAAAGAAACACCTCCACAAAAGAAGGGATTGTTAATGGAGGACAATCCAAAGGGGGCCCACTAAGGCCTGTCCTTTACAATAAGGATGGAGGGCGATGATTTGAATGCAGGGGGCCCTACTTGCAAATCTGGACAAAAACAAAATGGTAATAAGGGTTGAATCCCTCAGTGGTCAAAGCAGTGGGCAGCAACTGGTCTCTTTAACTCCCCCCACCCCCTCCTTCTCCCAAATCAGACCCCAAACAAGAGGAACTCTCCTCCTCTTTAACTTTATTTCCTTGATTAGCTCTAAAAAAATAATCACCCGGGTGGACTTAGGGGAAATTTTTTAGGGCTGTTTGAAAGGACAGAGCTCTCGTTCTGCAGGTGCTGAGGGGACGCGCCTCGCTGCGGGCAGGTAAGCTCTGAGGGGCTTTTCTTTCTTAGCACGGGATTGCCGAGGCAGAGCTGGGATGCAGCTCCGTAGGGCCCTTCCCATCGGCGCAGGCTGCACGTACGGATGCTCCACAGAGATGCTCTTGCCTCCCCGCCTGCCCTGCCTCCAGATGTTGCATCATTTCGCGGGGTCAGTTCATTTTATAACACTGCTCGTAGCTTCCTCATCTTGGAGCCAATTAAACCCTCGCATTTCAGGGGGGGATTTGGGGGGAATTAATAATTACAGTGCTGTGTTTAAATACTGCTCACCACTTATTTAATGGGGTTTCTGCAAAATGTTGGGAAATGGCTCTGGGAAACCGGGTGCAGACTCTGCCTGCACTGAAGGCCGTGGGAAGGGAGTCTGGCTGTGAATGGGTCCTGAATGCTGGGAAAGGGGGTGCGAGGGCTGGAGACATCCCTGGCTGATGCTGCCGCCCCACCAAGGACCCCCACAATTCCTTCCCCCCTGTCCCCATCCCTCTGGCTTTGCTTTCCCCTGCACCCCCCTCTCAGCCCAGCTGTGATTTTCATCCTGGGTGGGGAGGTGCAGGAGGGGGGTGCTCAGGGCTCCCCTCATCCCTTGGCACGGTCTTTGACCCCCCAGGCCTGACGCCCCTGCCCTGCTCCCCACCATCTGCTCAGGGCACCCCAGAGCCAAGCATGGATCTGCCTCACGGGGGGAAAATGGGAGCAAACTCCCCCATGGCTCTGGTGGGCACAGCCACAGCCCCTCTCCCATGCGTGTGACACTTCCCATGTGTTGGGGCAGCTTTACAGCTCCTTCCTCATGGATATGCTGAGTGCACCAGGGTTTATTTATATATTTATGTAACACATATATGCTGGGGTGGCACGTGTCTCTGGATGGCCAGGCTGCGTGTGAGCTGATGCTGTAAAGCCCTGCGTGCTCCACATCCCCGCAGCCGTGTCTGTATAGCCTGCACGGCTCGCTCGGAGCCTGCAGGACACATTGACTTCATGGAGATATTTTGCAGAATGTGTCTGTAAAATCTCTACAGCTCCAAGCTGGGCCGGCTGTGCTGGTGTCCATCTGTCCAGACACAAGGACACGTCTTGCCTGCAGAGGTGTTGTTTCCCCATTCCATGTGTGAATTCTGGTGTTGTTGCCTCGGCTTCCCCTGCAGAAGTTGAGCAGCACTTTCAGCTCAGTCATTCCTCCACTCGGGAGTAGTGACTGAGCTGGGGCTGAGCCAAGGCTGAGCTGGAGGCCCCCACTCAGTGGGGCTGGAGCATCCCTGCACCCCCTCCCTCTAACCCCAAAGCCCTTCCTGCAGGTATCTTCAATACTCACTGTATGGGAGAGCAGCCTGACATTAGGGAGTGCTCCCAGGTAGGCTATGGGAAGAGCTTTTTTGTAGGAAAAAAAAGGAAAAAAAAGGAAAAAAAGGAAACACACCAAATTTCTGACTGGATTTTTTTGCTCTTGAAAAATGTGTTTATCCTGAGCCATCCCCAGGAATGTGGTCCTGGCTATGAGGGCTTTGCAGAGAATGTTTTACCTTAAGGAATGGGGGGAAAACAGGTTTGGCATTGTGGGTTTCCCCCCTCACTTACCGAATCAGCCCATCTGAAGCAAAGGTCCCAGTAAAGGGGACAGGCACCTTCCTGTGCCTGATGCCACACTCCAAGCAACTGCCGAGGGGACAAATACCCATTAGTGCTTTACTGAGCATCCCTGTCTTCCCCTTTCCCCCTTTCTTTATTTACCAAAAGCGCTTAGAGAAGGAAAAAAGATCTGCCACCCAACTCAGGTTTCACCTCTCCTTATATATTTGTCCTAAAAATACGAGCCCCTACTGGAGGTAGGAGCCTGTTTGATCCAAGAGAGCTTCCCAAACACGTTCAGCTCGTGTGAGCAGCCCGGCAGCGGCTCCCGGCACTGCTGCGAGCCGCTGCAGCAGCCCCTGAGCTGCAGCATCCCGAGCTGGGGCCGCGGTGGGGAAAAGCCAGTGCAGGTACCTGCGGATACCACCCCGGCCGACATCTCTGCCTGGCATTCCTCTGCGACGAGCGTGACAATCGCTGAATGAAAGGAAAGCACCTCACAGTTGATTACGACACAGTAACACTCCTGCATCTCTGCTGCTGCAGCGTCACCTCCGTATTTTCTCCAGCGGAGTTTTGGCGGGGGGGGAAACATACATTTTGTGTGCGTTGAACTGCTGCTTTGGTGCTGTCTCGAACCATCAGCCCTGTCTGTTTGGGATTCTGGGTAGAGGGGCTCATCTCGGGGGTTGGTTATGCTGAGTTGGATGCTGTAGTTTCCAGAGGGAAAAGTGTGCATGTAAACACAAGCCCTGGTGCTGCCCGAGGGGTGCTGGGACGCCGGGGGATACTCGGGTTTGGGGGTTTGCCAGTCCTGCTCCCCCCGTGAAATGCGCTGATAATCTCACATTAATGCCGAGATCTAAGGCAGAGAAATAGTGCAAAATAGTTCCTTGCACGGGGAGAATTCGTATAATGGGAAATGCAAACTCCAATGTTCCTCCTTCAGACAAAACAAGACCATATTTAACAATGCCTTGTTAAAAATAAAGAGGAAATCTATTAATGTAATAACTAAATTGCTATTACAGGCATCAAAGCACCCTGATGCTTTGAGGTAACTTTATTTCCATCAGTCTTTTTAAAGAGCACAACACTAAAAAAAAATAAAATCCCCCACCATCCCGCCTCACCCAAACGCTGCCATTTTACTCATTAATTTTGTAATTAATCAGTTAAGAAGTTCTGACTTATTGGATTAAAGGGACGGGGAAATGCAATTCCGCCCAGCCTCATTTTAATAGGCGATTGTGAAATTGCTCTTTTGAGTCTCTGCCTCAGCTCTGCGCCGGGGTGAGGGGGCGGCGGCCGCGGGAGCCCCGGGGCCGGGGGCACCCTCGGGGACCGGCGGCTGCGCCCCCCTCTCCCGGTTCCGGGGAGCGCTCGGGGCGGGCCCAGGGAAGCCGCTTTCTCCCCTTTGCAGCTGGGGAACAGCAGCGGTGGGTGGGCACAAGGGGTTCTCCCGTCCCCGCGGTGCCCAGGGGCTGCGGGCATCCCTCCCTGCCCTCCGCGGCCGCCTGCGGGCACAGGGTGGGTCTCTGCCGCTCCGCTCCCAGAGCCAGTCCCGGACACGGTCCTTGGCTCAAAAGGCAGGGACAGAGACACTGTTTCCCCCCTCAGCCTCCCCCGTGCCTGTCTCGACTCTCCCTGGCTTGCCTGTCCCTGCCCTGTCCCTGCCCTGTCCCAGCCCTGCCTGTCCCAGCCTACGCCTGCCCTGCCTGGCCGTGCCTGCCCCTGTCCCCTCCCCAACCCTCGGTGCTCCCCCCAGCCAGTGGCCCCTGTCCTGGCTCCCGGGGCAGTGGGGACAGCAGTAGGTGGGTTTTGAAGGAGATCGGGCGCAGTTTGGGATGGATGAACTGCAGAGCCCACGCAGCCATCGAGCACTTGGGGGTGGCTTTCGAGGGGACCCGGCCTCTCCCCATCACGCATCAAAGGGCCCTTGGGTTTTTTTCCCTTAAATCGAGCCCTGAGTGGATCTGGCTGGTGTGTCCCCAGCGTGACAGCCCTGGGTGTCACAGCCAGTGGCCCGGTGACCTGCTCCCAGCTCTCTCCTCCACAGACGCTCCGGGTTTGTCCTTCCCGCGGACACCCGCGCTGTCACAGCGGGCAGGGCGGTGCAGGGAGCGCTGCAGCCTCGGCTGCCGGTGAGCGCCTGCCCAGCCGTGCGGACCGAGCCCCGGGCAGAGGCAGGAGCCAAAGGAAACAGCGTGGGATTCCTTTTTTTAATTTTTTTTTTTTTTTTTTACAATATGCGCTTTGCAATTAGACACGTCCAATGGATTATTTCTCTGCCTCTGCCTTTGATCTTTTCAAAACTAGACAGCTTTATAAATACCATCCCTCTGTTTTCAGCCATTTTGCAGTTCTTGTTCAATTAATGTACCGCAGCGATCCACTTCTTTTCTTCTTCTTCTTCCAATTCTTCCCAGGGCAAACAGGCACTCCTGTCCACACTGTCCCAGTGAGATTTATTTCTTCTCTCTCCTTGTGTCATCACCAACACCCTAGAATAAAAGAATAAAAATTTTGCTGGACAATTTTGAAGAAATCGGGGATGAGGTGTAAACCCACGTCCCCGACCCTACCACCCAAGGTCTGTTACTATCATTAATTTGTAAACACCACAAAACTTACATACATAAATGCATGATTTAAGCTAATTATTTACTAAAGATTTTTTTTTAGCAGTGCAGCAAATCTCTGGAGTTTCTGCATTTGCTTTGCACTTAAAAGAAGTTGGTGCAAATGAAATCAGCACATTAAAGTGCATCTTTCATTAGAGGACAGGGAGCACGGATGAAATCTGTCCCACCTGTCTCCATGCCATCTACCGGGTGACCTTGGCGCCGTTCATTCATGTGGAGTTCTGTGCTTGGGTATTCTCATTCCTCTTATTATTATCTCCTCTCTTTTCCCTCCTCATTGCCAAAATTCCCAGCCTCTCCAAGGTACTCAGGGAAAACCCTCAGGGTTAAAGCACTTTCCTTGGCTTTGCTGCTAGAGATGTGAGCTGGTGCCTCCAGAGCTGGAAGGGGCAGGGTGAGGAAGCAGAGGGATGGGGATCCTCACCAGGCTCTCCAGCACTGAGGGAACTTCTGCTTCTCATTTGATGGAGGCAGTAAAAAGTAAAGACAGGAGTTTTTCTAGGAGAGGAGATGGGAGGTTAAGAGATATTGAGTGATTTCTATCCAAGTCACTCTTTTTTTACATAAAAACAAAACGCAGTAAATGTTGTCCCTTCTCTTGCTCTGCACAGACATGAGAGGAAGGGAGAGCTGGGGAGGTGGCTGTGGCAGGGAGCCCATGTAGGACCTGTCTGTGGAGATGTCAGGTCCAGGCTCCGCTCACTGACAGCAGGGAAAGATTAGTTGAACGTCACCCTCACTGGCAGTGAAACATTTCTTTATCACTTCCAGCCCTGCTTCTTACCCTGCTTGGCTTTTCCCCCTAAAGCATTTCCATTGTCCCTTGAAAAAAGATGAGCGGAGACCTTGTCCTGCCTCTTTCTTTTCTTGCTCTCTCCCTTTTGTTGGTCTCTGCTCCTGTACTTCTCTCTCTGGCAGTCCCTGCCCTCTCTCCCTCTGCAAACCTTTTCTGTGAGAGAGCTCTTCTCGGTGGGCATGGAGGTGAAAACCCAGCTGGAGACGATAAAATCCACTGACTTGGCTCTTTCTACCCCTGAAGATCTTTCCTCAGTGAGACACGGGAGAGAGAGATCATAAAGGCAGTTTCTCACTCAGCCTAAGCCATGAATTTTAAGTCCTTGGGACAGAGACTATTTCATATGGTGTGTGTTTGTGCAGATTCAGCACAAGGCAGGGACCAAACTGTTATTTTCCCAGTATTTCCACTTCCCTGACTCCTACAGTGCCACAGTTCCATCTTTACTGGAGGGATGTATTTTTCACATTGCTCTTTTTTTTACCCCATGCATCTGTCTGACTTGCTCTTTGGGGTTTATAATTTAAGACATATTGTTTATTATTTATAATATTAATAACAGGTATCATCGTGCTATAGCAATTAAATAATTACAGAACCCATTCTGGTTTGGTCAGCCAGAATGCCCCATATGGCAGGAATATACCTCAGAATGCAAAGAGCTGAATATGAACAGAGCTGGGCACTAAATGTTAGGTTTAGCTTCCCATAAACTTAAATATGTGCATTTCTTACCCGGTAGGATCCTCCACAGACTCATAAAGCAAGCAACAGAGTGATCTCCCCTTAAGATGCTCTAAGAGCTTGGAGAAATTTGTTAAGAGTGCTACTTCTGTAGGCACTTGTTACCATGAATCCATTATGAGATTCACTGTTTGCCTTTATGCCCACTTCTCTGGGCTTTCCCAAGCCTGCTGTAGCCTCTCATTGGAATCAGGGCATCCATTTGTGACACTGGGTTTTGTGAGAGAGTGCCTAAAAAGATCAGGACTTCCACTCCCTAGCAGCTGATCCATTGCAAACAGTGCCACCGTGCTCCACCCCCTCACCTGCCCGAGAGTCGCTGTAGCCGGGGCAGATGCCTGGGCCAATGCCCGGATGGCGCAGCACACGGATGTTAAACTCGGGAAGTAGTAGAGCCCAGCCTGCCTGAGAAAGCATCTCCCCACTCATCCATCCTTCACTGACTCCCTACTCGGCAGCAGATGTGATTTCATTATGGCACAAGGAGTTCCCAAGGCTCAGCGAGGTTGGCGGCGGTAGAGACCCTTCGCTGCATTGAATCACAGCCATTTGCAAATGCCAAGTGGATTTTTCTCCCCCTCAAATCAAGGAGAGAGGCTGAAGATAGTGAGAAGAAAGCCAAAGATGTGGAAGGTCTGAAGGGTGTTTTCCATGCCTGAAGGTCTGTGTTAGGTTTAGCTGGGGTAGCCAGAGCTCTCTGATCCCTGCATCCCCACCGCCCTGACGATGAAGGGAGATGATTCAAATTTTCAGCCTCTTCAGTTTGCTCCTTTCCCATGACATGACAGTTCTAGTCCAGCAGAAAATTTATTATTTTATGGCCTGATTTCATTTCTGGGCTTTTCCTTCCCCTCAGACTCTGTTGTTCTCTTGCATATGTGATAGTTCAAGAGAATTGTGTATCAGCAGAGCCGAATCCTGTGTGGTGCAGAGTTGACCATGGCCATCGCTCACAGACCCTCAGAGCGAGAGGCTCAATGCAGTCACCACTGAAAACAATATTAATCACTTCCTTTCACCTTGCTGCCACTTAGCTCAGATCATAGTTAGAGCCAACCCAAGGACAAGATTAAAAACCTCACATCAGTGAACACAGATACCAATGAAATCTGCAGAGCTTAACCAGCTCCTGCGAGCCGAGGATGGAAGGTGACACCTGGGCCACACCGATATATCTGGGGTGTTTGATCCAAAGACTGGAAGCTTCTAGACAGGCCACAAATGGAAAAGTGATGGTTATCCATACTTTAAATATCTTTTTCTGTCTTGGTAATATAAACCTTTAAAAGGTTAAAAAATAAGTGATTCATTGGGGTCAGAGTAAATAGTAACAGGAAAAAGAAGTTCGCTCACAAAAAAGCTGATTTTTTTTTCCCTTTTACTTTCTTTCTCCCCTCTGTGTCTGAAGAACAAAGTTTATCTGGACCCCAAATTTTAAACTGGACACAGCCCTATGGAAGTGGACCACAGAATTCTAAATTTTTTTTAAAAAAGGGAAAACATTAATTTTTCATGCATGATTTCAACAAATGTAATTTCTACACTTGAATACATACCCCAAATTTCAGTGAGGAGTCTGTGACCAGAAAAGATCAGGCTTTGAGTATTTTTCAGAACTCCTCTGTAGGAATTTGCATGACCTGGTCAGATAGTTTTAAAAGCCAGTTTTTCCATTTTCGTTGGGAAAATGAAACAAACTCTTGATGACCTAGAATGTATATATGGAGGGAATCAGATGATATAGCTACAAGGTCATAAATGCTGGGAATATTAAAATTAATAGCAGAGCTCTTGAGTTAATGAAAAGCCAGTTAGGGCAATAAACAT
This sequence comes from Corvus moneduloides, assembly GCF_009650955.1. Taxonomy (NCBI): domain Eukaryota; kingdom Metazoa; phylum Chordata; class Aves; order Passeriformes; family Corvidae; genus Corvus; species Corvus moneduloides. The sequence goes on from NC_045492.1 coordinate 9,318,841, forward strand.
CTAAAGGAACAGATATGAACAAACCTTCATCTTAGTTCATAGAAGAAGGGCTGTTTACAGCTCTCCCAGATTTTAGGGCCAGTTCCTCTCGGAGTGGGCAGTAAATGAGTGATTCAGATTCAGAATTTCTTAGCCATGTACAACCAAGTCCAACAATAGGTGCCCTGGCTGGCTGCTGAGCATCCATGAAAACCCAGGGATTCGACACTCCTGATCCAACACGCACATGGCTCTATTCCTACCCCTGACAGCCTGGGCACAGCCTCAGCTAATGGGCTGTACACAAAGGAGATGTGAATATATGACAAAAGAGAGTCCAGCTCCAACCCTGAAGGCAGAGCTTGAAATCTCCTCTGTGTTAATATCCAGAACTGGCCTCTCTGCACAGCCTGAGTCTGCGTATTCAAATAACAGCGGGTCAGTCAGGAATATCTCTCATCCCTGCTTTTATTCCTCTCCAGCCTCTCTCTGCATGTTCTTTGTCCGACAGAGAGCTTGTACCCAAATTCAGCATTCACCTCTGTGGTGTGATGTCCACCTCGGCCACTTTGTGCTGCATCTAGGGGATGATCTGTGAGTCCCCAGAGTGCTGAATGTCACCCCAGGTACAAGTAGGGAAGGGAGGAAGGCTGCAGTTTGCATTTTAAATCCTGAAAACATATTTTAAGGGCTCTGCTTCTGTCTGTTCTCTAGTTTCTGAGAAAAACTCAGCTAAGGGAAGATTTTGGTAGAAACCCAAAACTGACATTCGCCTGCCTTTTCCAGGTAATGCATATGCATGCATGCAAAACTCAGGCATTGGTTGTTTCTGCCTCAGGATTAAAAGCTATGGCATGCACAGAAATAGAAGCCCATCTTTACAAAATTGCTTTTGAAAATTCCATATGCCAGTTGCATACTCTACAAAGACGTAGAGCTTGAGTAGTGGTACAGGGATGGGGCTGCCAGCCAGGAGCATGAGCAGTAAGCTCAGCTTCCCTGCAGGTCTGTTCTTTGTCTTAGGGTCATTTTTCGTTCCCCAGCCTGTTCTTCCATCTCTGAAAGGGAGGAGGTTAATGCTAAGTATTTGTTTGTGTCTCAGAACACTTCTCAGCAGCAACACTTTGTTTGTGACCAGGAGATTGACCCCACATTTGCCAAAATAACCTGAATTCCTATGAAGGGACTTTTATGTTTAGCATGTACAAGAAATACAGGGATGGCTCTGAAAGCTGCGACTTAAAACCCAGGTGGGTTTTAAAAGGGTAAATGTCACATCACAGTACCAGGAGTTATGTCAGAAGATGATGTGTAGGAAATAAAGGAAAAATGTGAGGGTATTTTGGAAGAGAAATAAAAGTACCCCAAACCCCTCTGCAATTCAGCCCAGAGGCAGCCCTGACTTCAGCTGTTGTTAGGAAAACAGCAAAACCCAAGTCCTGGTTGTTCTCCATCCCACTCTGAACGACTTCTGGGTAAAATAAATCTTTCCTGCTTTTAAAATAAATGAGAGAGCTTCACAATGCCAAGGCCATTTAAATTTACAGTGAAATAACGCCAGGAAACGATCCGAGCTCCAATTTGTATTCCCGGTGTTTTCCTCCAGCTCAGGAACACACAGTCACACTTTGGCTCGTGTCTTGGGGTGAGCGCCCAGCCCCGTGCCCCGGGAGGCTGATTTGAATGTAAAAGCGAGCCCGAAGGAGCCGGGAATGGCATTTTCCTTTCCCGGGAAGGTGCAAAGGGAACGTCCTGAGCAAGGTCGCACCCTGCGAGGGGCTTGTGCCTTCCCCAGGATGCGGGATGGGGCAGTAGGGCTGGGCTGCTGCTCCCGTCTGCCTCCCCCAACTCTTTGTTTCCCACAGAAGGTGAACCTTCCCGGGAATGCTGCGAGCAGTGCAGGAAGGATTCAGCAGCTGAAAAGGTTTGTGATTTTTGTCAATCACAACTGGAGCAAAAAACAGCACAAAACCAAGCCAACACCCCACCTGAACAAAACATACCAAAAGAACCTTGTAGCTAAAACCTGACATCATTTAGGTTGAGTTTTCAGTCAGGAGACTGGAAATAGTGGAAGGGTTTTCTCTTGCCCTTCCCTGAGCGGTGTTGCAGTATTTTGGGATATGTATTTTTCCTCTTTCCAGACTTCTACCACAGAAAGGATTTCTTTGGGTTGTTTTGGGAGGTCTGGGAATTGCCATTTTCTTTCCCTTCAAAGCTCCTATTGGAAATGTCAGGACCCTTCCTGTCGATTTTCCCAGCCATTCATTAATCCATTTCATTTAGTTTTGTTTGAAGGAAAAGAGGTGTTTCCTCCTTATTTCTAGCAAAATTCTCCCGTCTGCTTTTGTAGCTGCTACAGCTTCCTTTTTGAAAACTCGGCTTTTAATGTGAGAAAGCATTTTGAAACAGCAAGTTTTTAGCATGGAAATTTGCATTTGCTTTAAATGAGCTTTAAATGTGTTTGTGTGAGTCTTATTACAGAAGTTTTCTATTTCCCAGAACTTCCATGACATTTAAAGTCAATCAAAGGAGATGGTCCTGGGGAGGGGTGATGGAGAATACCCTCTGTAGAAATAATTTGAAATAGGTGCAGTCTTTTTTGAAAGATTTAATCTTTTGGGGGTCTGGGTTGGAGCCTGTTTCTCCTGTGATTAACTGGGGCATCCCTGTCGTCTCGATGGAAACACCAACCAGTGCCTTGTTGCTAAAATCTTTTGAAGTGTGTTTGGAGGATGAATGCCCAGACACAAATTGCTAATGTTAAGCTGCAGAGTCCTGGAAAAAAAAAAATTAAAATTATGTTATCAGGCAGCTAAAAGAGCGACTACCTGCTCAGAATGGTCTTGGAATAGAGATAGGTGACTGGAATGAGAATGTGACCACCCATAAATTGAGCGTGAGGCTATGATATTTTTTGCAATATTTGTGTTTTCTGATTTGGAGCTCAAAAACATGGTTTGAAGTTTTTGTTGTGAGCAGACTTAGAGAACCCCCAGGTTCCAGCAGGATACGGTCTCATCCTTTGGGTAGATAAAGTGGCAAATAGAAGAGTGGTGAAAGAAGTGAAAGGCATGAAGGGAAGATGCAGATAAAACAGATTTTTCACTCTCTTCTCCTCTCTCTTTCCCTGCATTGGGATGATTTCTATTTTATTTCTGGATGTCGAAGAAAACAGCTTCCTTTTTTTTCCTCTAACAAACAAAAAACCCCAAAACCCACCCCCAAACTCCACCAAAAGCCAAATGGAAATTAGAGCTGATTTGAGCTGAGAAATCAACATTTGAAAACTCAGCTGAACTTACCCATTCCCCTTCCTGTCATTATTCTGCATAAGCTGGATCCATTTTTCCCCACTGCAATCAGCTGTGAAGGAGAACTTCCATCGATTTCAGTAGGAACAAGCTAGAACATGTTAGATTTAAATATTTGAATCCTCAGCTGTGCTACTCAGGCATGTCAATCTGTCTTAATACTTTATTTCAGGTTATTATATTAACAAAATTCAATGATATGCTACAACAAAATTGCATTACATGCTCTCTCTGTGTTTTGAGCTATCATACTCCATACGCACTGGCATCCCTCCTCTGAGTGTGTGATTGTATGTGAGCCCTGTCTCTAAATACGTTTCAAATACGTTACATTTTTAATTCTTCAAGGAAAAAAAAATCCTGGAACAACAACCAACCAAACACACACATTTCTTCGATTGTGAAAACAGATTCTCTCGAATTTGTATCTCAAACAACTCAGAGAGAAAGAGCAAAAGCTCTGGGGTTGGGTATGAGCTGCCAGACATCACAGCGAGCAGCACTACGGGATCCTCCAGCCAAAAGAGAATCCAAATTAGTGACCTATATTGGGGATAAACTGGTCATGCACCACAAACATGATTCTGTAATTAAAACCTTCCCTGGTACAGACACAATTGATGCCCAGTGTGCGCGTTGAGGCATACAAAGCAAAACAACTACACTGGGAGAGTTAACTTTTTTTATCTAGTTCTGATGAAATGTGGAAAATACGAGCTGGGATGTGCAGGGCAGCCCTGGGATGCACGGCTCAGACACACACACGGCTGCAGGGATGGGGAAGCAAGGCAAGAAACAAATACAAACCAGATCCCAGTGTAGAGCTTAATCTCTCCATTATTTAGAGACAGAGAGTCCGTCGCTGTGTACCAGCCTCTCCCGGTGTCAGATATGCACCCCAGCTCAGAAATCCTCTTTTTCTAAACTGGGGCTAATTCTGCAGAGCGTGTGTTTGGCTTTGGGAGCAGCCCCGGGCTCCGCTCGCCTCTGTTGGGGTGAATTCCAGCACCGATGGGGCTGCGCTGGCATCAGGAGCCTTTGCTGAGTCAGGTTGTGCTGGCGCCCCACCTCGCAGCTCTGCATCTGCTGGGAGAGGGGAAAAAGTACATTTTTAACTGTTTAATGCGTGAGGTCAGGCTGCAGCGAGCGGCGGTGCTGCGGTGGAGCCAGCGCTGTCTGCCGGGGACGGTCACTCGGGAGGGGGCTCTGGGGACGCTTTCTGCTCCAACACACGATTTAACCCTTTCAGCCTTCTGACAGCTGAATAAATAGGCAAATGAAGCAGGGCTTAATCTAGTGTCCACCCCCTTCCAAAGGCCCTGCACTAAAGAACTTAAGGAACTAATTGCTTCTGTATTGCTATTGCTGCCCAGCCACTGCTGAAAGCCTCCTGGAGGTTTGCCTTCGGTCTGTGCTCTGCGTGCCAGCCTGATTTTGCTGGAATTTACTATATTTCCATATTAAAACAGCCAGGCCGGGGGGAAAAAAAACAATGGAAGAAGAAAAGGGAAAGAAAAAGAGAGACTCATTAAAACTGCATCATGTCACCCGGCTGAACTTCCCATCCCTCCACTTCCCCCCTCAATCAGCAGCGAGGGTAACAATTAGATGTGATAGCTATTCCTAATAGGCAGCAGTTAGCGCTCGCTGCTCCAGCTCTGGCTAAAGCAGGAGAACCCTGGATCATCCCCTGAGAGGCTACAACTGATGAGGCTCCGATGGCCACATAAACCTCTCCCAAGCAGGGCAGGAACCGCAGGGCTCTCCCCCCTCCATCGCTCCGGCTCTGGATCCTTTTCCCGCTCGGCACAGCAGCATCAGCGTGGCACAGCCCGTCCCGAGGCTGGGCTGCAGCTCCAAACCCGGCCCCTGCAGCCCAGGGACTCCCGGCCAGGGCGACAGCAGCGCTCAGCGCCACTCAGCCAGAAAATTTGGTATTAGGAGTGGGAGAAAAGGTCACCTTGGAGGATCAGAGATAGAGAGTTAAAAGAAAGGGGCCGGGAATGGGAGGGAGGGAGGGGGTATGAGGGGAGGCTGAGGAGGGAGAGAGGGAAAGGGACGTCGGATTTCTAAGCAGGCCTGACCCGAGAGGATAAAATATCCTGTTTTCATTGGTTCAAATGAACCATTAGGGAGAGAGTAATTTGTTGACCTTTTTGCTGCCTTATCATGAGACGAACAGCCTTAACATGGGCTTCACGTTTGCCTTAACCCCACCGTAAATCATAGAGGAATCGATTTTTTCTTTTTCCTTTCTTCCCACACCCCCCCCCCTTCCAAAATATATAAATAAAGAACAACAACCAGGAAACCAGCCTATATTTTGAGATGATTTAGCAGAGCAAAGCCAGGTAGATACGTGCATTGGTCAGACTCCATGGATGTTGTCCCCTGCCTTCCTTATTTGTTTTTGTTCTCTTTTGGCTGAGCAAGTGGGAACCAGGGCTGTGCAAAGGCTCTGCTTCCTCTGGGAATTCAGGCTGGAGGACAGTGATTTTCCTCTTATTTCCATCAGCCTGGCTTGGCAGTGGTTCCAATGAAGTCAGTTTGCACTCTCCTAAAGCCAGTCTCTTTCCCCAGCTCCTGCAGATAGTCTGGCATGATTTTGGCCTAAGAAAGGCAGGGCCAACACGAGGGTTTGGTTGAAATGACAGTTTTAGAGTTCGCTGTGGACCTTCCATGCAAGGTTGCCATCTGTGCAAGGAAATGGAGCTTGCAGAGTTTGGAATACGTCAGCTTGCTGGGGGTGTACCCAGGAGCTGCTCATTGCTGAGCCCAAACCACACTCAGATCTTGTGAAGGACTGGCTTTTCTTGGGTTTCACTCCAACCCTTGATTTGCAAACTTTGGAGGCTTCAGAAGAGTCTGAGCACTGAACACCAACAACAGATACACCCAATATGTTGCAGCAGAACCAAACATTTTTAAAAAGCATTGGAAGTTCTCTGCTTTGGTGTGGGAAGAAACCACCAAAAAGCTTTCACTGTGTCCAGGTTGGTTTGGGATTATCAATCCTAGGGTGTCTTGTGTTTGCTGTGAAGCAGCTGCCACGGATGAGGTGGGATCCTGCCAGACAATTGCTGCCCTTTGAGGAAATTCAGCCTCACTTGAAGCTCCTCAGCTGCAGCTCCCACCCAGCTGAGCCAGTCCAAAGGTTCCAATCTGTCCACAGTGTTTTGTACAACTTCACTCGCAATATTTGGTTGTCTCTCCTTGGCACTGCAGGGAAAATGTTCTGCTTTCACACAGAAAAACATTGACCAACTCTAAACAGAAAATTACTTGAAATTGCAGGTTAGCCAGGATTTCTTACTTTGCGACGTTTGTGTTTCCATTGAGTCTCTTATTATAGGAAATTTAGATATGGAGCAGAAGCATCTGGCCTTCAAAGGACCCTGAAATTGCCATGGGATGTTATGATAATGCTGCTTTTATGTGACTGATCTTTTCCATTTGTCCTTTGCTCTCTAGGTAACAGCTTGGAAAATGTCACCTTTCAGTAGGTGAAGAGAATGCTGCTCTGTGTAGGGTTTGTGATACCAACTTTTATTATAATCATTCTACATGAGATGCAGATCATCCAGCAGCCAGGAAATTCTTGTCAAATGAACCCAAATCAGGAAGGTCAAATGTTCTCATGGAGAATGCAAGATAAGGATGACTTCTGTGCCTGCTCTTGAATATAGCATCTTCTTCCATCAGAAAGATATGTAAAATTAATTCTAGCAGCAGGCTGGGTAACAATATACCCGTGTGTGCCAGGCTAAAAATAGCCCTTGGAACTGCATTTGTAGTACACTGAGAAGTATGTGATTGCCGGGAGAGATTTCAGAACTTTCTTTTTTGCTTTCTGTCTTACATTAATTACACTTTCCAAACATATCTTTAACATATTGGATGTCAGGATTTGTGTGACCACCTTGGGTTTTGGAAGGTGTTGGATTTTTAGTGGTAGCGTAGCTATCATGAAGGTGGATTTCATTATGTTAAGAGTTTAAAGAAGTTATTCTTAAAATAAATTATAACCTGAATAAAAAACACATAACAATACGGTTTTATAAAATGGCATAGGTCTGGTAGTTTAACCAAAAAAATCAATGAAAAATCAATTACAGAGCTTTATTTCAAAGCATTTCCTACGCAGTGCTTGCAGAGTAAACTTTACAACACGCTGTTATACGAAAGCAAAGAAACGTATTAGTGAATCCAGCTTCTAAACCAAAGAGTAAAGTGAATGAAACATGTGTTTAAAGTTAAAAAATAGAAGAAATAGCAGAGGAAAAAACCCTTCTAACAAGCTTTGCTTCCTGATTTTATTTATTTATCTATTTATTTATTTAAAGCAAGTAACATAATGTATTAAGCTTTGAAGTAGGAGAACGTTTGTGTGTGTGGTGGGGAAGGAGCAGGGGCTGGAGGAGTCCCTGGTGCCTTTAACGCCTTTACAGTGATGTTTGATCTTCATCCCCATTCACCCCCAGCTCCAAACTCAGCTCACACCTTTACTCTTAGAAATGGTGCAGAGAATTCTCAAGGATAGAAATCTGGGCTTTCCAGGGAAATTCGTGGAAATTCATGCATCTTCATGCAGTCCCAGCACACCAGGACTCCTGCTAAGGCACTGGGGCACCAAGATACTGCCATGGTAAAAGGCACCACTGGTTCCAAGGAAGTGCAGGTTGCAGAATCTAGGCTCTGGCCTTTTCTCAAGGTGGTGCAGATGAAACTGGAGGGACTCTGGAGCTCTGCAAATACATGGTAGGATGGGGATGAGAGTCTGTATCTCCTAAGTCCCAGGGTACTTTGTACCCCCTCCCACTGGGTTGCTCTCCATGAAGCACAGACATCCAAAAAAAAAAACAGGCTGGAGGGTTTTGTGGAGATGCAATTCAAGCTCTGTGGGAGATGGGGCAGTTGGTGCCTTTGGAATTTCTCCATCCAGCATCTCCCCACCCCGTTTGTGTCTGTGTGCCAGCCGTCTGCTCTTAACCTGTGTGGGTGCACAATTTACTTACTACTCAGGGAACAGTTTTTTGCTTTTGTTTCCTCTGTATTTCTCAAAAAAAAAAAAAATCTCAGTAATATGCCTGTATAGAGAAGATTTTCTTTCCAGAATGTTGTAAAATTGACTGTTGAGAATTTTTACTAAGCACCTTGAAATGTATGCAGTAAATACAGCAAAAAGAAAGCAAGGGATGGTGCTTACAGGGCCAGGAGGGATCTGGGAGTGCCCAAGGAAGGGGAGGAGGCCTTGGTGTCCCCATTTCATCCTGAGGAAACTGAGGCACAAACTGTGGTGGCACAGGGAGAAATCCTAAATTAGGGTGAAGGTGAGACTGGGACCTCGTGGAGGAACCTGAGGACATGGGAGGTGCTGCAGGCTCTGCCACAGCCCCCGGCACTGCAGATGGTCCACACCAGCACTCAGCACCCGCATCCACCCAGCAACCACAGTCCCTCCTGACAGGACTGCCTGGATCACAGGATCACCTTCCTTTCTGGACATTAACAAATACCTGAAGCACAGCAGGTGCCTGCTCACACCTTTCTTCTTAAAATGTAGCTAAAAATGAATTCCAGATCTCATGAAACCCGAAGGGGACAGGGAAGAGGCTGGATCCATCCACCCCCTTCCCATTCCCTGTATTTATCTGCCTGTGGACAATGCTGGGAGGTGGCTGGCAGAAGCGAAATTTCGATAACAAGAATGGAAGGAACATGTGTACACAGTTGTTTTCCCTGACTGGGGTCTGTGTAGTTCCTCTGGAAGGTTAATAAATGGTATGCAAATCCTCTTAAATGGCCGTGTTTACACCACAGCTTAGTGGCTCCAGCCATGTCCTCTACTTTCAACTCCTGAAGTTTGAGTGGAAAAAGAATTTGCTTCCCCACGCTCTTTCGAGCTCTCCCAGGTTTTGTCCATGCCTTTGCTCAGCTATCTGCTCTTGGGATCAGAAAGGGCATCACCAGACGAAAGAAAAGGAAAAAAAAAAAAGGGTAAATTTGCCTAAGTGAAAAAAAAAGGAAAAAAAGAGATGTTTTACTTAAAGACAGGAGGCTACTGTAGTGCAAAATGAATGATTAATAAGGATAAGAAAAACCTAGTTCAACAGGGCAAATGCTCAATAACAGCTCATTTAATCATTGGCAGATTAGCTGCAAATGCAAAGCGTCTGTGCAGTACTGTGTTAACTCATGCTGGAAAGTGTTGGCTACTCGTTTAATGACAGCATAACCTTTCATTGTGCATTTATTTTAAACTCCTCTCCTTAGATGGTAAAGTGTTTGAGGTTTTGCTTTGTTTTGGTTTTTTTTGTTTGGTTTTTTTTTGTCTTCTTCTGCCCTCAATGAATTTTGCAACACGGGAATATGTCCTGAGTTGTGTCACCTCTGCAAATACTGCCAGGCTCGAGTTGTGTCTTTGGGAGAGAATCGGATTTCATAAAGTACAGGCTCAGCTTTGGCAACCACTGCCTCCTCCCTTGATTTCATTTTCTGGCAGCACTGATGCTGTCCTTGCGTAATTGTCCTTATGAGAACCAAGTACACCATAACAAGTGCATTTATTTGTTACCATGAGGAGAGTGGTTTAGCTTGGAGAAATACAGTGATCTAAGACCTCCTCTTGAGCGATACAGTCGCTGCAAACAGAGGATCTGATTCACGGGGGATTTTTAGAAATATAATTATTGCTCTTGCTGGTTGTCCAAAGGAGCGTTTGTTGTATACAAATTGCATTTGTTATTTGCATTCATGATGAACACAGGAGGCTCTTCCTACTGTGCAGTGGGTGCATTGAGGGAAGGTCTAAGCAGCTTTCCAAGGTGTGTGTTTTGTTTCCAAACCAGGGGAGAGAGCCAGGGGGCATCACCCATGGCCTCAGGTTTTCCAGGCCAAACAAACCAGGGCCTCCCACTCTCTTTTATCACAGAAAGGGCTTTTTCCACACATAATCTTCTTCAGCCTCAGTTTACCCAGCTTAAGCCTGGACTACCACGTCTGGGTTAGTGGGGCACATGAATGGTGTAAAAAAAGAAGGTTTGGGCCAAATAAAGGGGAAGAATTGGTGGCTGAATTAGGACTAAAATTGATGCAGAGAGTTGTGCTGGGCTGAGCTCTACCATAATTCACATTTGCCTCCATCAGCAAGTCCTGGTGCACAGAAACCCCAAGGATGCTCTTTGTCAGTTATTTTGTGGGAGCAGCTGCTTCAGCCTCCCAGCATCACTCCCCACGTGCTGTGATAACAGGATAAGCAAGAGGCAATTTTCCTGATAACACATAAATGTTTGGTTTCTGCTCAACTTCATAGTGTAAAGAAAAACACTGTTTGAGGAAGGCTGGGTGAGCAGCAGTGCAAAGGTTGTAAATACCAGTTCATAGTGACATTAGTAATGAATCTACTCTGCATTAATATTTTTGTTTATCATCATCCAGAGCTTTCAAACAACAGGGATTGTTTAGCAATAAAATGCACTTCTTAACCAAATTCCCCATTCTTTCCCCCCTCTGATGTGTCTGACCAGCTCTCTTGGCACTTTCCATCACATTGTAATTCTGCAGGTTGCCTTTCACATTGCTGAAGAGATAGAAACAAAGTCGTGTGTGTAGGAATTTGATCATTTGAGCTGGTATTAAACTCATTTCAATTAACTTGGTACACTGCTGGAGATAAGCTGCCCCTGCCTGGAGTCACCTTTACTGATAGTCAGCAAAGGATGTGAGATATATGACATTCACCATGGATTTGTATTTATCACCAATAACTATACAGCGATGAGAGGCTGGTAATGCACACTCTGTCATTATCTTTAGCACTTTATATATATATTTGGCTCCTGTGGCAGAAACGTTCTCATGGCTGTTGTAAGTGAAGCATCACCTGTGTAACAGATTTTCTGACGCTTCCACTTTGCTTCTCAAATTCAGAGGAAGAGGTGTGAGCGTGATGGGCTCGGAAGGTGGTGGGAAGGCTGAGGAAGGCACAGGAGAATTGCAGCAGCTCTCAGAAGGTCTTGTGCTGACTGGAGGAATTTGTATTCCCCGTTTGCAGGTGGGCTTGTAGGTGCATGACAGCACTATTGCCCAGCAAGACAAAGCTTTCCAAGAGCACCAGAGCGTGGTCTGTGACCTCTGGGACCAGCAGATGCCTTTTCCTGGCAGCCACCTGGGGCTGAAGAAGCATCAGCACAGGCACCTCCACGGAATTCAGTCCTACCATGGACAAGGGTGTCAGGAGCTTCACCAATAAGCTGTTCTCTAAAGTCCCAAATAAAAGGTTGAACCACCTCACAGCCAGCACAGCCAAATTCCTGCTGTTTTAAACTGTTCCGTGAGGGAGCTCTGCTGCAGCACGTGTCAGCAAGGCAGAGGCCCCCGAGCACTGGCAATTTTAGAGATGATCTCTATTTTAGAGATCAAAGCTCATGACAGGATGCAATTATGTTTAGCAGAGACAGGTGATCAGGGACTAATACTTTGCATAGGAAAGACAGGCTTGGCATAGGAAATTTGGAACAATGATGAGATATCTTCTGTGGCTGTTGGTCACAAGTGGAGGAATAACATCGGTAAGATATTAACTGAGTACCCAGAGTGGGAATGTTCCTGTAGGTTGTTCAGCTGTACTGTGCACACTGAGCTCTTGTTAAAATTCTCATCTCATTCAGGACTTTTTAAAAAACAAACTATTTAACCAAACTGCCAGAATTTGGTTAATAAGAGCTTATTTTTTTTTCTGGCACAAGCCTTTTATTTTATTTTTTTTCATTTGAAAGAGAGCATAAAAAATTAGGTACATATTGTTTGTACCCCTTGGACTGGTGTAGAAGGTGGCACAGACATTTGGAATTGCTGGCTGTTAAAGAAGCAGCGATAGCAGGGCTGTTTGGAGCAGGAAGTGTTGCTGTGGAACACAGCCCAGCTGTACAGAAACTATGGAAAAAAGCCTTTGGATGATGCCACTGAGTTTGGATGTGTATTTTCTGATCCCTGCCACAAAGCACTAAGGCTGTGTCCTCTTCTGTGCGTGTTTTCTGTGCTTCTCTGACACCAGACCGATGCCATTAACTGTGGTTTCTCTGTGGTGAGGGATGGGGACAGCGATCGATAACCAATATGTATTTCATAAACACTCAGCCAAGGTCACTAAAGCAAGCACAGGAACAGATCCACAGTACCCTCCTGCTCAGTCCATATGTCCCTGGGGAATATTCATTGCTATTGGGGTGCAGGTGTTATTTCTGCTTCTCTGTTTTAATTCAGTTGGTCCCTGAAGGATCTGATGGGCTTTGGAGACCTTCTGGCTGCACCTTTTATCAGCTAACACTATCCATCTGTGGCACAGTGCTGGCCTTTCCTGTGACCTATCTGCTGTGTGACCTTGATTTTGCCCCACCACTAATCTGTAGAACTAGTTCTGGCCCCTCAACTATTTAACCCTTCAGCATTGTAGATCTGATTGTTCTTGCACCACAGTGGAAGCAGAAAACCAGCTGTACAAACAGCTCCTGCTGCTGCAGAGACTTCCATAATCAAGGGAGGCAGGTGGGCACATTAAACTAACGAGTTTTGCTGGAGCATTTGGGTCAGTCATTGCAAAGAGTCATTGGAGGTCATTGGAAACACTTGGTGGGATGCTGGGTGCCTTACACAGGTGAGGCTACTCCAGTTCAGTGGCCCAGCCAAGTTTATAAAGTCAGTAAGAGGAGCTCTTACTTCTTTCTGATCCTCGAACCAGTAGGTCTGAGTGCTTAAGAAGCCAGAAGGTAACAGCTCTATCTTTAATTCTTTTTATCTTAAATGTTTCTTCAGAGGAATTACTTGTGGGATGAGTTCTCCAAGGATTGGAATTGCCAAAATATGGGTTGAATATTTGGATTAGTTGGGATATTTGCAAAACTGCCATCCTAAATAAGAGAGAGTGCATCTGCATGTTGGTGATTAGGCCCTGGTGCTGCTCTGCTCAGATTAAAAGCCCCATTTCTCTCCCTGTCAAACACTGTAAGGAAGGAACTTCATCTTGGTAAACCATCCAGTTTAAGTATTTGAACACTAAGTGGAAGTTTCTGGTGATCAAAGTAATTTCCTTGAATAATGTATTCATACATAAACCTGAAAGAAATGTCATAATTGCAATAAGGTGTCTCTGGGGAGTTTGGTTATCATGATATAATCACATCCCTGGAGAGTGAGAGGCACGAGGCATAGCCTTGTGCTTAATAACACCCCAAGGGTGTGATTATCTCATAGCAATCGCACCCTCATTGTGCTATGTGGCCTCAAGAGCTGCAATGGGGAGAGAAAGCCACAAAATTTAAGTGGAGGCAACAAAAACATGGAGACCTTGGGTATTTGGACACCAATTTCTGCAAATTTTTTTTGGTGGAAAGAAGAAAGCTAGGAGCAGCACGATAAACAGCAGAGAGTGAAGCTGTTTCCTTGCAGAGCAAGGAAGAATGGGATGCAGTATCTGTCCTCAGCCATCTGCTGTGCCTTGTCCTGCCTTCCCTCTATTTTTTTTTTTTTTTATTCCACCAAGTTGAATTAATGTGGAGGGGCTCCTTGTGACGCAGCACAGACCTGACAGTGCCTTGGCAAAGTGTCACACTGCCTGTGGCACCTGGGCACGGCGGGCACAGCGCTCCCTCCACGGAAAACAGGGAAGGACACGGCCTGGAGGATGGGGAGAGGGGGGAGCTGTGCAGAGCCTCTCCTCTCCCCATCCTGTCTGCTCCCAGACTCCTCCTGCTGCAGGGCAGTGGGAGAAGGGAGGCTGTAAGGCAGGTGGGATGCTGCTTTGGACAGTGGCTGTACTGTTTGTTTGGAGCCTCAGAAACCTGGGAATTTTGCTCCTCAGTGCAGGTCTGGAAGCTGGATTTAGAAGAGATGTTTCCTTGCAACAACTGATATGGCTTAAAATTGCATTATCCTCTGCTGGTTTCCATGGGGAGGGTGGTGATGTGAAGGAAGGGTGTTCATGGGGGGGTCACTCAGGGCCCCCCTGCAGAGGTGGAGCAGGTTACAAGAACTCCAGATGCTGCTGCCCAGCCTCTTCCAAACTGTCTCAGCAGCCCTGTGTGGATGGGACAGCTGGGTGCAATACTGAGACAAAATCACTGTGGCTTGGTTGTGTATAACCAGAAGGGCAAGAGGGAAGAGGAATGAATTCCCAGCCCAGCTGTATTGCTTTGGAGGGAGTCTACTTGTGCTGCTTATGAAGGTGATTTCTGAGATCCACTCCCACATCTTTTCCTAAAATGGAGCCCCCAAGGTGTGCTATGCTTACCAGGAAAAGGGACAGTTGGAAATGCAAAATCCCTGAGTTTTGTGGCATGTATTTCCCCTAATTCTCTGGCCCAACTGGTTTAAAATCCAACTGTGTGGGCCCAGAACTGTAGAACTTGACTGGGGGCATACACTTTTCATCAGGAGTCAGCATCTCGCTGCTTTGCATCTTCTTTTTTTGTTGTTGTACCTGTGATTGCAATGAGCCACAGTTTGACTGGTTTTTTTGATCATGTAGGAATAAGTGGTTGCCAGAAAAAAGGAGGTTTACAGCTTTCCTCTTGATCTCTCTGCCCCAGCTCAACATGCACAACCTTTGTGTGCAAAAAAAGAGGCACCTTCACTATTCACAGGATGCTGCAGGGAATATATCACGTTTATAGCTTTTTGGGGAAAAAAAAGCTGTTGTTTAAGTCTATTGTGTGCTCTCTAAGGTTTGCAAAACCAGAGTTGTTTGGGAGATAAACCTTTTTTTTTTCTTAATACTGAAAGATGGATGGTTGTTATGTAGCTATGGGGGGAAAAGAGATGTTTTATTGTGTGTTTTGTGTTTTCAGTGGCTTGTAGATGTGGGTAGGAAGGAAGAGAAGGGTCAAAATTCCAGAAGTGTCACAGTGCCGAATTTCTGGGCCATTTCTGATTGTGTCTCTAAGGGTTTTGTAAAAAATCATTGTTGTTTTCTGTAGCACAATCCCTCCTCGACAGTGTGTCCTGCCATTGCTTTACTCTGCTCTTAGCAGCTGCAGAGAATGAGGGAGGAGTTCTGGCAGCTGGTGAAGTGCACCCTGAATCATCTGGGGTGGCAAGTTTGTGTTTTGGGAGCCACACTGAGAATTGTGCTGGGGATCAATCAGTGCTTGCTCTGGGCACTCCAGTCAGAAAGAGAAGGGCTGCCTGATTCCCTGAGCAGGGTGGCCATGCTCTCCTCCACATCCTGAATTTCTCCTTCATTGTCCTTCTCCACAACTGTCAGCTTGGGGGATTTATCAGACATCTTTTCTTAGTTTGTAAAACTTTTCACAGGGCTGGCAAAAGATTGGCAACAGACTTGGTAGGACCTCACTGTACCAGACCTCTTGTGATGGGCAGAGAAAATGTTTATCTTTTGAGTAGCTGCTTTTGCATTTTGGGTGCTAGGGAACATTTTGAAGAGATTCTCTTTTAATTTGGCTTTGGGAAAAACACTGTATGAACACATCTAGTGAAAAATCCTGGCAAGAGGGGAGAATTGACTAAAACAAATTAGAGAGGTTGGGTGCTTATTGCCTAGTCAGCTTATTAGATTTCTTCTACAATGTTTTTTTAAAAATCTGAAAGCCCCAAGGTGTAACTAGCATGCTTTATGTTTTTATAGAGTCTAGGCAATTTCCACAAATTGAAAAATCATTTTAAGCTTTCAGAACATGTCAGGATGATGAAATGAGTAAGTTCTGTCTATTTTTTTGATGACATTTCCTCATTCTTGCACATGGTAGTCTTGTTTTGTTTACTATTAGGTGATGCGAGTTCTGAGGTGGTTTTTTCATTGTTAAAATAACAACATGGATATTTGAGGGGAAAAGCACAGGAGGATGTGGATCCAGCAGACACAGGGAAGCAAGGGAAAGGCTGGTCAGGCTGACCACTCTTGACAATGTCTCTTTAAGAAAGCTCTGTACTCTCTTGCAATGTTAAAGTTGCTAAGGTAACTGTACATTTTTTTAGAGCACAGCAATGTAAATAGGTACATGACCTGTATAAATTCTCAGTGCATAAATTACTAGAGCCCTCAAGCTAGAGTAACTTATACACTTCCTTATTTCCAAATGACTTTTTGGCTTTTCTGCACGTCTAATGCACAAGGATTTGACGCGCCCAGTTCATGCTGCAAAATGTCCACGAGCAGACCCAGGGCACTGATTTCCCCTGGGGTTTTGGTGCAAAGAGAAGCCAGGATTGCTTAATGGGCTGTAATGGGCACTCAAGGAGAGGGTGAGTGGCTCAATGGTTTTTACCCCTCCAGACTTGCACCCCAGTAAGTCTCCCCAGCTCATTTCTGTGCTGGGGGATGCAACCCCTTGGGTTGGCATCAGCCTTCTGTTGGGCAGGCAAGGAAGCTTGGGGTTCTCACTGGAAACCTGTATCCCTGCCTGTGGCTGTGCCTGATCACCCACCTGAGTGCAATTCCAGTAGCTGTTTGAAATAGAGGGGTTGGGTCCAGAAATGTAGGTCCAAGATACCCTGGTGAGTCGCACAGCCTGTGCATGGGTCTAATCTGCATCTCCCACAGCAGCTTTGCTCAGTGCCAGCTCTGCACGGTACCTGTTGTGTGCTCCTTGGGCTGCAAGAGGCCAGATTGTCTTAGGAAAACTGAAGCTGAACAGCTCCTGCTTTGATGCCAAATTCTACCACCCACATCCTTGTCCTTTGTCCTCTTCTGCTATTGTGTTTTTGCAGCATCCCTGAATGCAGAGTTGCTGGAGGGGATAACAGAGCTCAGTTAATTTTATGCCTGTGCACACTGTTGCTTTTTCTGCACTCAAATTGTGTGCGTGGCTTCAGAGCGGAGCTGGATGTTTGGGTCCTGCTGCCTTATGATAAAAGGTGTCATGCTCCTGATGGAGGCTTCTGGTGCAGAAATATGTGCACATACACCGGGTAACACATGTCCAGTGATTCTTCAAGCTGTGTTTGGCCTGCTACACATATGCTGCAAAAATAGCTTGACCACTTGCAGCAAACCCAAATGCGCTGAGATGATCTCTGTGTGTCCAGGGGCCACTTCTCTGGGATTTCTGAGTGCCCATGAGGCCAAAATCTTCATACTACATCCAGATAAAATGCTCTGGGCGACAGCATGGATGGGGGTGCCCAGGGGAGGCTCGCCCTGGCTTGGTGGCTCTTGCTGATATCAATTATGAGGGGGTATAATCTTATTTCTGGAAATATCTGCTGGTGAACACCAGACTGCCCACATGTGCCTTAGCAACATCCCGAACAGCTCTGCAGTGAGGTCATGGACCACCGCGGGGAAGGCAGGACTGGCAGTGCCAGTTTCACAGGCTCCTTGTCAACAATACCATCTGCTGGATGGATCACTGTTTGGAAAGGGATGGCAGGACGTGGCATCTGACCATGGTGTGCAAGGCTTATTTCCATGCTTACCTGTGGATACAAAAGGGTCTCTGCATAAAGAAATGCTCTGGCAAGGTGGCAGTGTACCCCTGTCCTGCCCTATTCCAGTGAAAAGAGGTCTGGCTGAGGCTGCTTGGATCTCCAGAGCTGGATCAGCTTCTGCTGAAACAATCCCAGGGAATTTCAGGCTGGGGAAATATTTTAACTTGCTCCCTTCCTTTGGTTTCGTGAGTCCTTTCTTCTTTCTCAGTCAGAGAAACATCTCTGGAGGCTTCTCATACGACATGGGAGGGTGTGAGCAGCCCAGTGCTGACAGACCCAAATGCAGAAGGCAGGGGACCTATTTGGAGGCCAGTTTGGAGGGCTGCCCCTCCCTGAGCACCAGAGCTCAATGTATGGGCAGGTTCACCCTTGCTGCTGACACACAAAGTCCCAAATCAGGTTTCTGATCCTCAGACTGCTGGGTTTTCCATACATGTTCATGGTTTTATAACAATAGTGGCTGCTGGGTGGAAACGACCTGAGCATATCCCAGCAGAGATACTGAGAGCAGAATTTAGGCTAGACATTGAAGTAGAAACCATTTCAGGAACTGGAGGGTGAAGAATTGCCGTGGGGAGAAATTTGATACCGCAACTGGAATGATTTGGTGTTTGCTCACGTTGTACATTGTCTTGTTTTTAAGACAGAAATAAGTTGATCTGAAAAAGTCCCATCTGCTGTAGCAGGGATGGAGCTGGTGAGCTTTGGTACAATTATACTGAGACTCAGTGGAAAATATTGGAGAAGTTCTGCAGAGATTTTTTTTTCCAAGCAAACCAACAGGAGGTGGGAACACTCCTTCCCTTGGCTTGCAAGGAGAGTTGCTGTCTTATGACTCCTTGCTGCAATGAGAAGTTATTTCCTTTCTTCAGGGCAGGAGCTTTGCAGTCAGAGCCCTCTAAGCCAGGCAGGAAAATTCAGCAGTGGATGCATTGCTTTCTCCCCAAACCCTCTGCACTTCTGGTCCTGTGGCAGGCCACATGGGTCACCCATCCTTGGTGGGTGACAAAGCTGTGCCCTGGCTCTGTGCACGCAGCGGGGTGTGCGGATTTTGGTGGGGTTTTTTTTAAACAGCGCACTATTTTCAGGAGGAGATGGACTGTGCTGGCGTGGGGCCAGAGGCAGCCCTCTCCTTGCCAGGAAGCCAGATGCATGGTCACATTGCCTGGCTCTCCCTGGCAAGGCTGGGAAAGCTTCAGCAGGTGTGATCAAACAGCATGCGGGAGCCGCAGGTCCAGAGCCGCCTGCCTCCGAGGTACCACCACACTTCATCACCAGAGCCCCTGCATGGCAAATGTCCCCTCAGCCAAACCAAAAACCCTCGGTGGTGGGTGCTGCTCCTCCCTGGTGCATGCTCTGCTGGGCTAGGCTTTGAGGGATGGCTTTGGAGCAAGGAGCAGCAGCAGGATGGAAAGGCTCTTTCCCCTGCCCTCCTCCCCCGCCGGAGCCTTCCACCTCCTCAGCAATGTTGTGGCGAGAGCAGAGCCTCACAGTCAGCAGACTGCAGTGACAGATGGCAGGTCATAAGCCCTCTCGCTAATCTAACACTGGAAAAGAAAATAGGGCTGGGGGTGATTCAGCTGCTAGGCCTCAAAGCGAGGGGCTGACGGGATAGCATGCTCCTCTGACATGTCCTTGAAGGATGCTGCGTCCCAGAGGACCGCGGGAACAAAAGTAAAGTGACGATCAAGCAAAAACCTGTTTGCAGAATAAGGCAAATTCTGCTAAAAATGGATAACGTGCTCAGAGTCATTCTGAGTAATTGGATTTCTATTAGCAAGATGCAAATATTACTAATAGAATTCTCTAGCAGGAATAATTTGTGCTCTGGATCTGAAGCTACCCAGGCACCATCGTCTTTCCATCCTTAATTGTCCACTGACCAGAGCTGTCTGCACCCTAAATGTATTTATCTATCAAGCTGTCTCTTTGTATGTGTGGATCTGAAGGCAAGCTGAATCCATTTAATTCAGCACAGCATTCTGGAAACATTCATGTGGCAAGAGGAATTTCTTGGCATTTGTAAGCTGCGACTTGCATTTAAAACTAATATATTTTGTTTTCAAGGAAGGAATACAGGCTGCATCCTGAGCCGCCTGCTCCTGCTGGCAAACACCCATCCTGCTGAAGTGGCAAAGCTTGTGACACCGTGGTGGAGGCCGATGTCAGAGGCTGTTGTTGCCTCCATCCTACCATGAAATCGGTTTAAGGTCGGGAGCTGAGCGTTACCGACTTGCAGGGAAAACCTTGCGGGGGGCACAGGGGGTTCTAATGCCACTGGGCTTGGATGGTCCCAGGGAAACCAGTGGGGCTCTTTGCTATGGGAGGGCACAAATCAGAGCTTTAAACGTCCAGGAGTAGGGACTATGGGTCAGGTTTGCAGCTCTAAAGCACTGTAGCTCTGCTGAAATGGAGAGTTATGGATAATTGTCCTGCCTGCTGAATCTGCAGTGGAAAACATGCTCTGCTCTGTGTGCAGCTGTGAGGGCAGGCACTGCTACCCCTGCTCAGTCACTGCTGGTGTCCCCCTGAAACAAAACAAAACAATCAGTGTATTTTAAAAACTGATTCCTGAAGGGAGTATATTTTAGGAATTTTTGAAATGAAAATGTCTTTTTAGCAGAACAAGTACCTGTACACGATGTTCTCCATATTTTCTGGGGAGGAAAACCTCCCACTTTTGAAAACAGCTTTTGCAAAAAGTGTTAAGGGGTTTTTCAAGCTACAGTTCAAGTTTTTTTAGCTCAAATGTTTCACTTGTTGCCCCAAAATATTTTATAAAAAGTTTTCAGGCTTGAAAACATTTTAAAGAGATAGGAAATCACAGTGTTCTAAAAAATCATTTTGGTGGAGGAGAAACACTTGTGGGCTGGTACCACCAGTGTTGACATCAGTTCTGATTTTTAACTTAGTAACAAGCTTGAACTAGAAGACTGCAGAGCAGTTTCTCCTGGTCCTTCCGGGCTCCTGTTGGCTTTTTTCTTGGAGAAGGAAGGAAAAAAGGACTGTAGAGAGAAAACACTTCCTTTTTGCACACTTCTATATCCTGGTACTGTTATAATGGGGAAAAGGGGATATGGAAAAGGAAAATTTCCCTGTCATAGTGTAGAGCTAGAAAATCCCTGGACATAACGCTGCAAAACAGAACATGATATTGAAATTATACTGGCTCTTCAAACCTTTAGAAATACTGTCAGTGCTGAAGTGGCCCAAGTTCATGCCAATTTGAAGGTCTGTCCTGAAGTTTGTCTTCATGCAGAGCTAAAATGGATTAGGTAAAATGAGTGATATTTTAAGAACTACCAGGAAACTGGATGCTTCTACTTCCTGAGGTTGAAACAAATATAAATGTTGACATGAAGGTTTGGGGTGAAACTAAAGCCATGTGGTGTGTGAGGGCAATCTGTCAGGAAGTCTAATGAGGTTTGTTTTGTTCTGGAAGTTGAACCCTTTGGCAAGTTCCTTTAGCCAAAACTGAAGGGAGGAGGTCTTGTGCCAAAGAGCAGCTCCTCTGCCATTGGGGTGCAGACCAGTGCTGTGGCTGCACTGACAAACAACTGTGCAGGTGAGTGGAGGGCAAGGTCTGAGAGGTCACACTGTCTTCTCCAAGCTCCCAGCAAGCTTGCAAGTCATGAAATAGTCATACAACCCTAGAATTAGGGTTGGAAATATCAATGATCAATCCCTTCCAAGGATCCCTCACTGTATTGTCAATGACCTCATGGATCTGATGGGAAAGGTCCATTTAAAAGGAGAGAGCCCCCAATGATTCTCATAACTGCTTCTCAGAGAAGATTTAGCCTTTCTGAAATCCAATATAATCAACCTTTGCTTCTTGGAGCTACAGAACACAACCCTCCACTAAATGCCCTGCCCTTTGCATCGTAGTTTGATCCTGGGAGGAGATACCTTAGAAAAGGGGTTTTTTTAACTTTTTTTTTTTCCTAGGCAGCAAAGATGGTTGAGATAGTAATGAAGCAATTTTTTGCTCATTAAGGACATGTTTTGCAAGAAGGTACAGTTTTTATGACTAAATGCCATAAAATAACATATTATCAGTGACCTGTTGTGCTGTTTGATCACCATAGGAGAGTGAGCCCAAATTCTGTCCACCTGCTTAAAAATCCAGAAGATTGATTTCAGCTGTGGCTCAGCTCATTCTTGGAAATTCAGACACTTCCCACCATTATCACCTCTGAAAATCTGTCCTGAGGAAATAACTGCAAATGCAGTCAATGAATCTGTGCTTAGACACGCCCACTCTGCTGTTGGAATACTGAAATAAATAGCATAATATGTATAATTTTGCTGGAAAGTAAGGCAAATATAGAAGGGAGATGAACAAAAAGAAGGTGTTAAACACCAGGTCCTGTTTTCAGAGTCCTTCTCGTGTAAGTGCAGCTGAGGCGCTGGAGGTGAAAGAGCTGCTGGTTCCAGTGATGTGACAATAATAATAAGCAGTAGAAGTAGTGGCAAAGCTGAAGGCAGGAGCTGGGGCGGGGGAACTCTGGCTCTGTAAGTCGGCTTGTGCAATTCCCAGAGCTCTCCTTATCTCCCTGTGCCTTTGGTTGGCATATCAGCCAGACAAAGAGCTTAACGCAACTTGGCAGAGCGGCTGGGGAAATTGTTTAAAATTTCCAGCAACTGGAACAATTAAGTAAGCCTTGGAACGAGGGAGAATAGTTGCCCCCCTAGGATTCCTATCACCCAAGGATAACATTTCCAGGCTTTGTCCAGCAAGAGATGTCACTTCATTTACAGAGATCCTCACAATGTTGAGGTATATTGGATATTGGTTATTATATGCAGAAGACTATCAGGAATCATCTCAGCTGGGCTAATTGTTCCTGGGTTCAGGGCTGATGGAATTTTAATTTAAGGGCTTGTAAAGTTTCCCAGAATTATAAAAGATGATGAAAAAGCCTTGTTTTCAGAAGTATATTATTAATATCCTGGATTCAGGGAATTCAAGGTTTCAGTCAAATGCATCCCTGAAAAAGAGATTCCTCAGCTGGGACTTACTAACCTTGGCTGCTTCTTTTGGGATGGAGATGGGATGGAGAAGCAGCATTTTCTACAAGAACTGACTGTGGCAAGGGCTCGATTCCCTGACAGTCATGTTGACGTCATGTTCTTCAATGTTTGTTTTTACAGCTTGCAAAAGAAGAGAAGTGTTGCCCTATTTTGTGTCACCGCTTTTTCTAGGGTGTTTCTCTTCCCTACCACCTCTTTCCTTTACTGAACCTGTGCTGAGGATGTGTCATTCCTTCACAACCCCCTCCCTTTGGATGGGGGAGGAAAAAGGGAAAGGGGCGGGGGGGAGGAGCAATGACTCTGTGGTACTGTATAAATAGTTGCTTTATTATCATAAAAAAAATTGCACTCTAAAGATTTTTAGGATCAAAACATACCAAAGAAAATGTAAAACAAAATTAAAATGAAGTCGGTATTCACATTGTCAGCAGTTATTTTGTCACTGCAAAGCGTCTCCTCAAAGGAATATTGTGCAGCGCAGCAGCAGCCGAATGAAGCAAGCGGCTCCGGCGTTTACTTAAAAGGGAAGTGCAGGGACATCTTCAAACTGCAGTAATGGATCCCTGGGGTTTCTCTAAAGTCTGATAGTGGCACTGACATTTCCTGTGAAGTTGGAGGCTGGCAGGTTGTTAAAACTTCCCTGTTTTTTTTTTTTTTAACTGCATCAAGTGTTGCTGTAGTTTGTTGAACGTATAAAATCACTTCTCCACCTCCTCCTTTAAAAAAAAAAAAAAAAATTCCAGATATCAATAAGGAACTTGAGAGAGGAAAACACTATAATTATAGCCAAAAAGCTGGCACAATGCCTGCTGTATAAACCCGTTATTTTGGTGGCAGAGAATTCGGTACTGGAATAATTCTCTGGGTGGAAACTTGGCAAACATGATCTCAGCCTGTGAGCTAATCTTTTCTTTTTCCTCCTGTAATAACATTTTTTTCTATGCTACAGATTTAGCCATTTTAAAATTGTGCATCCTATTACTGAGATTGCGTATGCACAAATGACCTATGTTATGGGTCTCTGGGGTGACGTGAATGTAGACAAGAGATCTGCATGTTAGATTAAAACCCCTTCGCTGGAAAATTGGTGCCCTGTAGATTCAAATACAATTAGCCTTGGTCTGAACTGCTGCTGCGAGGGGAGCTGGCTATTGCTGAGGGTGCCATGAGAGGACTGGGGCCCAGGAGAGCCTGGACAAGGTCTGGGATCAGGATTTTGGGGTGCTGTGTGATGGGGGGAGCATTTGTTTCTGCTCCTCACCATTTCAGTCTCAGTCTTGCAGCAATTCTGTTCTAGAGCTTGCTGGTCTTGAGCAGTAAAAGTCTAAATATTTGCACACATTTGAGGATTCAAGTCCATTGTGAAATGGAGCTGGTTCTAACTCCATAACATTGCAAGAGGTGTCATCAGCCATGCACAGAGACCAGTTTTTATGGTCGGCCCTTCTTTTTAACAGAGCTGAGACACCTGAACACCTTGGTGGAACTGTAAAAGAGCTCAGATAACACAGGACTCTCATAACTTTTTTTTTTTTTTAATTTTGACCTACATCTTCAGTTTTTAAAGAACAGTGTGTTTGCCTACACTTGCAGGTTCTGAGAGCTGCAGATGCTATGGGAAGAGAGTGAGGTTTGAATTGAAATTCATGCCAGCCTGCCATAAACATCTTTCTAAATGAATATAAGAAGATCAAATCTCTCATTACTGTTGTCACTCCCTCCAGGGTGCCTTGGTGCTCTGGTACGAGAGACTGTCCCATGTGTTGGGACTGCCTGGGTGGGAATCCAGGGGCAAAACGTGTGCTTCAGAACTGTGGGATAATTAGTTCCACTTCCCTGCAGCAGAAGGGAGGACTGCAGCCACCTTTGAAATCTTCTTAGCAGAAAGTGGAATGTGCAGTTTGCTGATGTGCTGATTTCCAGAGAAATCAGTCTCTTAAAGAGGGATGTTTCTGGGAGTCTCGGGGCAAAAAAAAAAAAAAAACAAAAGTGCTGTTGGAATTGAAGCAGGCTGAGACCAGACGTGCCCTGTGAGTGTGTGGATGCTGGTGCCTGCTTTGGGTGGGCAGTAAACCTGCTTATAACTTTTAACATTTTTCACCTGGAGGCACAAATTGTTTTCCTCCAGCCTATGCATGGGATTGACTTGGGGTTTTTTTGTTCCCAAGGTGGTGCTGAGTGCAATTTGCAACAGCCTGCAGGAAATAGGACCCCTTGGTGGGGATGTGTGAGCAGCATTGGTGCTGCCATTCAAACCCTGTCACTACCTTGTTCTGTATTAGAGCTGAGTGTGGTTCGGGCTTAAAAACTCAGCTTTGAAGGCACCTGTGTGCTCATGGGATGTGCTTAAAAATTAGAGTGATTTTTTAGGTAGTATTAATTGCTATGGCACTTCCTGGTTAAATGATCCTTTGGCACTTTGCATCAGCCGGAGATTGTCACTCTTGAATCTTGCTGACTTGCTGAAGAAAATGTTCCATGTGCTTGGGCTGGAGTTGGTGGATAATCCATAGCAGATTTTGAGGCAGGATCAGCACTTTAAATAATTTACCTGTTTGAGTTGTTCTGGGCCCTTCTGGCTGACAAGGTAGAAAAGACTTTGCAAATAAAGGGGCACCACTGAAGATTGTGGTGACACAGGAGTTACAAGCCAGATCCAAAACACCACTGAGACTACAGAAAAGCTGCTGTTCCTTTGGTGGCGGCCTTTGGGTCATGCTGGCTCCTGTCTCCAAGATGTGACCACTAACTGAGTCCTGAGCTCAGCCTTGCCCTAAGGGAGCAGCCAGCGAGAGGCATTTAAAAGCATGAGGCAGGTCATGGTCATACCTCAGTGGAGTGACCTCTGCAAGTATTCCCAAATCATGTTAATCACAAAGTATGCCACAAAGACATCCCATTAAAAAAAAAACAAAACATCATGAAGGCCCAAGGGGAATGGAACCCAGTGTGCTGCTGTCTTTTGCCTTTTTCAGAGTTGGGTTTTTGCCTTTGGAGAATTCCCGTTCATGCCATGAAATTTTTTAGGAACGCAGAAAAGCGCATTGAAAACAAAACTAGATTAACTTTCCTTTTGCAAGTCAAAGTCTGACTTCCAGGTGTTTTGGTGGAGTCTTGGTACCAGGGAGATGGATTTACATCTTTCATCTCTGCTATCCCCATGGAGAAGAACGAAAAAAAGCCCCAACCCTCAAATATTTTATCTTGCTCTGCAGGACCCAAGCAGATCTCTCCCCAGGGACCATAAATTCTTTCCTGACTGTCACCACTGCTCCTGGACTCTGGTGCAGCACATTGGGAGAGTGAGCTTTGTTCCTCTGCAGCACAGAGGACATGCCACAAATAATTTAAGGGACCATTTTTCTTGTTATATGACGTTAAATATTCTTTACTTAAAAAAAAAAAATCCACACCACTTGGCATAAAGTAATATATCCAGTAGAAGGGCAGATGCTGTTTAATAAAAGACACAGCACTTGCTTCTGCTCTGCATCCAGCCTCCTGAATCACTTCCAGCCTGCTTTCACCTCTGCTGCAAGGTGATGAGATGGGCCGAGAACAAGCTCTGTGCTGGGCCAAAACTCTTTAAGGACATGTTTTCTACCTCCAATTCAACTGCAGGAAAAAGGAAATTGTGATTTCAGTGCAGCTGATTGGAATGATGGTATTTTTTTTAAACTGAACTTATTTGGGCAACTTCTCCATCTTCAGTAGAAATCGTGTGTTCAAATCCTGGTGATGTTGGTGCTGTGGGAGGCTGGGCTGCAGCCCTTCCAGTCATGGAATCATGGAGTCATTAAGGTTGGGAAAGACCTCTAAGATCACCAAATCCAACAGTCAAAGGATGTGTCCTCTGGGCTTGCTCTGGTTCCTGTTTGGAGGGTATGATAAAGTCTTAATGGTAGAGGAGATCTGGTGGCTGATGGGGGAAGTTCTCTGGCTTTTAGAGAAAAGAGATTGGACCAATAAACCCATGAAAGAGCAAACTTCAAACTCCTCTGCTCATATATTTATTGGGTCTCTGCAATGGAGAAGCAGGTAATAAACTGTCCACAAACACTGATTACAGAAGAGAAAAGTAGGTGTAAAGGGAAAAATCTGATTCCTGCCTCACTTTCTCACCTCCAGTTTGGGAGCAGTGGTGGAGTTTTGTTCCCCTGCTGTATTTCTTCCCTGATACAGAAACAGAATTGGGGAAAAAAAAAAAAATACATAGGGAAATGGTAACCCCAAACCAACCCTCTTGAAAAGCTATTCCTCTAAGCTGTTTCTTTAGTGGACTTTGTTTGCCACCTGCTTATCTCATTCCTCCTTAGAGCCTGTGAAAGGCACCTTCATGTGTTTCTAAAACATTGCTTCAGTGCTAAGGTAAATATGAATTCTATTGTGTGAGCAGAGATTTTTGGAAACAAGACTTTGAATGCACAAATCCTGTGATTTCAAGGTAAAACAGGAGATCTTTTCTTATAAATGTAACTGCTGTATTGGCACTTTTGATGTTAGAGTTTTTTCCCCCTTTATAATGTATTCTGATTTCCTTGATATTTTCCTTGGTTTTTTGCCTAACTGCTTTTTTAATAATTTCCAGGCAGTTCAGTCCTGGCATCTGAACTTGTGTATTTGTGGGGAAGGGTTGGACGATGACTTTCGAATTCCAAGTTTTGTTTGACAGCTTCTTATTCCTTGTAACAATTTCATTTCTAACAGCCATGAAGCCAATTTTAGAGCAGCACAGAAAGAATTTCATAGGTAGCATGAACACAGTCAATGCAAAACCACCTCTGCCCCTGCTATGCAAACACTGAAGCACATCCATAAATTTGACTATGACTGTTCCAAAGAGGTGCTGGTGCTGTTGGCAGGCCTGAAGCATCAGCGTTCTCAAATTGCTCCTTTTTTTCTCATTTTTCCTCACTTTCACATGAATTTTTATGAATGGCATCGCATGTGTTTGTGTGTTTTTGTGCTTGTGTCCTAGTGGGTTTGATCTGGGTGTATCAGGCATCTGCCTTGCACAGTTCCCATCTATACCATGTTAATTATATTGCTCTGCTCTGACATAATAAACGCTGAGTGAGTTGTGAATAGATTATTTACAATGCCACCTGAACTCTAAGTAATTATAGCTGTATAATTTAGCTTCCCCCTATTTCATTTTATATATAATGCAATATTTCAAAATATTCCAGGGCGCATCTATCTTTAGCTCTGTGTTTGAATGAATAAATTGTGATTCTCTTTCAAAGGTAATATATCAGCAATGTCCTTAAGGGAGGGCGCTGTAGCTCTGTCAAGAGTGATCCATAAACTAATTCCCACATAAACATAGACAATGGATACAGGAAATGAACACACACCTTCATTCACGGAAAATAATACTGTACTTACCTGTCTGGGTCTGTGTAAGTCTAATGCTCTACTGGCAAAGTGCTAAAGGAAGGTAGGCATCTCAGCCTGATGGGTTTTAATATAGGACTTTTCCTGCAATTCAAGGTGTTGGGACTAAATTAGTATTGGGCAACAAATATCTTGCAGTAGATGGAATGAAAGTATTAATGTTTGCAGCTGGAGAAGTAAAATTACTTCTGTGGGGATGTTGCTTGAGGCTGATTGTTGGTATTTGTTCATGGGTGGCAAGGATCCCACTCCAATACTTGCTGCTGCCTGGTCCTGTGGAAACCAGACCCTGTGCATTATAGAACAGCTCTTCAAGGAGGCACAGCAAGTGCTGGGGTGTGAGAGGCCCTGACAGACCCGGTGTGAGCAGGGATGCTCAGGGATGCTGGGCGCTTCCTGGGGGATTAGAAATGCTTGGACATTGCCAGCAGCATGTGAGGGTGCCAGTCCTTCTACCTGGCTCTCACTGGTCACCACAAGCATGTGTGGAGTGACTTAGCTCTGTTCCTTGCTCTGGCTCTCAACAGCCACTGACTTTTGGATCTATGGTCCCAGCCTCCCCTTGCCTCAGTTTCCTCAGCTGTAAATCCTGTAAAATACCTCTCACTTCTTAAACAGATGAGGCTACATTATTTCAGTATCTGAACTAGAGCTGGATGCCTCTCTGGAATGTGCTGAACAAGAAGTTGTAGACTTAAATGATCTTCCATACTGAATTAGGAACCAGGAAATTATAGAGCCACAGAATGGAAGGGACCATCTTTTTCCAACCCTCTGCCATGGGTGGGGACACCTTCCACTATCCCAGACTGCTC
This sequence comes from Corvus moneduloides, assembly GCF_009650955.1. Classification (NCBI taxonomy): domain Eukaryota; kingdom Metazoa; phylum Chordata; class Aves; order Passeriformes; family Corvidae; genus Corvus; species Corvus moneduloides. Next base: position 9,347,822 of record NC_045492.1, read on the forward strand.
CCAGCCCCATCCAGCCTGGCCTTGGGCACTTCCGGGGGTGGAGCAGTCACAGCTTCTCTGGGTGAGCTGTGCCAGGGCCTCAGTGCCCTTATAGGGGAGAGTTTTTTCCCAATATCCAATCTAAACCTACTCTCTCTCAGTTTTAAGCCACTCCCCTTTTTGTCACTACACGCCCTTGTTCAAACAACCTCAAACGTTTGCATTTTTGTTTTGCAAAGTACTTTGAGATCCTCATACCAAAGGTAGCGTAAATGTAGTGTATATCTTCTTATATCCTTGAAAACCCATCCAGTATGATTTTGCCCTCTTTTTTATTTCCATAGAGCCTTCTGGGCTCATTCTTGTGGTTCCTCCACACAAAGCCCTGGTTGGCAACAGTGGCCTTGAATGGGGGAGCAATCCCACCCAGGACTCCTGGAGTACCAAAGATGTGCTCACGTTTATATCAATTAAAAGGTACTTATGAGAGTCAGAATCTCCTTTTCTTTTTTTTTTTTTTTTTAATTAAAAATGTCAGGATTCAAACTTTACATGGGATTTGTGATGGCTCCAATTCCCAGTTGGCATGTGTGAGGCAGCACCCAGGAGATTCGAGGTTTCCATGACATCATACGGTAACTGTGAGCCTAACAGTTAATTAAATACTATATCCATGTATTCTAGTTAATTGATGCTTCCTTTACATGGTTTATTGTGCTGCAAACTGGTATTGCTTCTGTCTCAGTGAGCAAACACAGAGAGGGAGTGGGAGAAGGAGACGGTGGGATGCTCCCGCTGGCGGCTGGGGAGAGGGAGCTGTTGGCACACGGCTCCGTGCCCAGGGGCATCCTCGAGGAGAGCCCAGCGTCACCTGCACACCAGGGGCTGGAGGTGGCTCTGCGGGTCAGATGGAGATCTTTTATGAATGAGCTGACCCGAGCCTTGGGAATGAAGTGCAGGCACAAGCAATCTGTGCCTTTTTTTTTTCCAAGTCCAGCTTTGTCTGGGGTTTCTGTTTATGCAGCAGAGGACATGCAGGGGAGGGTGCTCCCTTGTGTTTATGCAGTGCACAAATGTGGCATCACCTCTGTGACAACTGTCCTGCAGGAATGTGACTCTGCCCAGACCAGAATCTGGGATAAAGCTGGACCTCTCCTGCATGCTGGCCTTAAGGGAGGGGAAAAAAAAATCATCTTTATTTTTTTAGCAAATAAAAGTATTTTAAGTCAGGGAATCCAGCTTTATTGGGAGTTGGTAACATAACACGATCTGGCAGCGGGGTCTGAGCACTGACCTCCAGCAGCACACCTCAGTCTCTGGTAGCTTTCCTAAAGGGTGTTGAATCCCTCAAGAAAAAGCAAGCCCAGGTGGGCTGCTGTGGTCAGGCCACCTGCAGAAAAGGGCAGGGCACATCACCAGGCTTGCCTGCAGAGGTGAGCACAGTGTTAAATGATGTGCCCACAGTGAGCATGACCTTGTCCACTGACAACACAGCTGTGTCAGTGTGGAAAGATGACAAAAATTCATAGTGCCCACAAAAATTCTGCCTGATATTTGCCCCTTTTCCCTGCCCTGCTGGCAAAAGTCCAGGTCTGCCTTATCCTGCTTGTGTGCCTCAGGGTGTACTCACCTGTTCTTAAGCTTGAGGCTCAAATGCTGCTGCAAGGAGGAAAGAAAATAGTTTTGTTTCAGGGATTTCAATCCAGAATGTAATTTCAGCAGCTTTTTACCAGGACTTCATTTGGCTCAGTCTCAGACTGTGACAGACTTTCTAGTCTCCTGGTCTGACCTTCCGCAGCACTGGGGTGATTTGTGTGCCTGTGTGTGGGAAGGAGAAGGGCATTTGTTCAATGCTGAAACAAGACTGCGAGCATTTAATTCATAGATGATGTAAAAGCCCCTGGTTTTGGCTCAGACTCCAGATGTGAAGCTCTAAGACACATCTGCATGCTGCTGTGCATTGCTCATACTGGAGATCCTAAAGCATTGAGACTGTCAAGTTGGCATCAGGAGCATTTCTTCACTTAAACTCCCAGGGAAAAGCTACTCTGGGTGTTTCAAATGAGAATGTTTAGAGAAAAGTGTCACACCCTATGTGAAAACCAAACAGCGGTTGCCTTTTCTCTCTCCCTCTCTGTCCTCTTCCCTTCTCACCAAATGTATCATTTCTCTTCTAAAAGAAGGTTGGATACCACAAGTGTGATGAGAAACATTTCTAAGGAAGACGTTGTAGGGTTTCCATGTTTACTCTCTCATAGCAACTTCCAGGGTGTGTTTTTTCAAGCTCACAACTCTTGTCCACTTGCAGCTCCGTACTTCTGGTGAGGTGAAGAAACACTTTGAGAGCCATCACCCCAAAAATATTTGCTTGTTGCTGCTGGCCGGGCCTTCTTCCAAGAGGCAGTGTCCCCAGCCCCATGAGCAGATACTGTAGATGAAGCCAGTTCAGATGGAGGGAGAAATGAAAGACATTTACATCCCATTTCAGTAATAGCCCTCCAAATTATCACCTCTCTGATCCTACCACCATGCCAAGTGCTGCAATGGTGGTGCACTTTGGAAAATAGTGCTGTCTTCTATTAAAGGTAGGTATTTTTTTCCATAATTCTCTTTAGAGTTGCCTTTAGAGGCCCCTCTATGTGGCTCCTTTCGCTTCTAATTACTGCACTAGGAGATTACAGTGTGGTGCTGGCGACAGAGAGAGAGAGGAAGGGGGAGGAATGGGATGGTGGAGAGGGAAAGATTTCTGTGGTAATTTGCATTTAAAGCTGGCACTCAGCATTATATCTCCCTGTTCACCCATTGTCTATAAACATTTTAGCTCTTCCTTCTGCCTCATCAGAATGAATTAAGCATTTTCATTGCACCACCAGCCTAATTAGAGTCATTTACTATGTTGACACAAAGGGTTTTTTTATGAGCATCTCAGCTTTAATACACTACAGAAACATTGGAAACCTCCGATCAAAAGGTAAATGTTTGGGGGTCAGAGAGATTTTTCAACATTCTCCCAAGAATACAAACAACTTCCTGGGGAGGTGACGTGTGCGTGCAGCTCTGCCGGGACTGCGGGGAGCTGGGGCACTCGTGTGCTGCTCCTGCCTCCCGCTTGCACTTGTTGGAAGGGCTCGGCTCAGCACAGAGGTGGCTTCATGTTCTGCAGGTGCTGAGCAGCACAAAGGCTTTGGTGGGTGAAGCCAAAGGGCAGGTCCTTGGCATGGATGGAGGGGCCACAGAGATGGGCTGCTCTGAGCCTGAAAAGTCCCTGCATGTTGAACATATTTGACTCGTGATGGATCTTAGGGCTTCCTTGGAGCTGGGATCTCCACATGGGCAAGCCATGCACTGAGGCACTGAGATTTTGGAGGGGTTTTCATGTCTCGTAGGCACAATATCAAGTGAACCAATGCACAACCTCTTGCACCCTCTGTCAGGAGAAGATAGGGTGTGAATTATTCTGGATTTTTGGTGTCCACATGCACACTAAAGAGATGACTGTGTCCATACTTAAAGCCTGGAGGCTTTGACTCTCTCTAACCTGGTTTTCAAACCTGTTGTATTGGCATAGGAAAGTTACGTCACTCAAACCAAACCCCAGAGAGTAGGAAATGGTTTCATCTTGGTTTCAGAGTTCAGAGATGCAAGTGCTCTGTCACAACAGTGTCACCTTTGTGCTGAGTGAATTAGTCACACCTCAGAAGTCTGCCACAGATCTTAGGAATTTGCCTATGTTGACAGGATTGCAAATATTTTCCGCTAGTTAGGCGAGTCATATTTACCAGTTTAGAGTCCTTGGGTTCAGCTTTTCCAAATTGCTGTGACATTTCACATCTTTATCATGTCTGATCTCTTCTTGGATTGTTTCTATAAAGATGTATTTGCCCAAGGCAGGAAGCCCATGTTTCTGGTAAAGAAGGCTGGATGTTCTGAGCCTTCTCTTTACCAGGCTGAGCTGTCCTGGCTTTCTCAGCCTTTCCTTGTAGGAAACACACTCTGGTCCCTTCACCATCCTTGTGCTCTTTCATTGAACTTCCTGAGTACTCACATCTCTCTTGTATTGGGGAACCTGGTGGCGCTGGAGAAGTTCCATGCAGGGAAACAGCTTGAACAGCTGAGGTTCTTCCAGTTATAATCATGATTCCAACCATGGCCCACACCAGGACGTCTCTGGATCCCACCTCTTCCAGAGCAGCTCTGTGGTGCTCCTGATTTGTTGTGTAATACAGGAATTGCTTTGCAACAGTCCATGAGATCAGGTGCCCTGTGTTTTACTCCATCTAAAAATAACATGTTGTAGATGTGAGTAGAGAGAATGAGAACCTAACTCAGCTTTCTGGACCTTTAAGGAGATTTGGTTTCTTTTTGTGCTTAAATGCAGTGTTTGCTTGGTCTGCAGGACTGGCTCCAGTTTCTGTGGTGTTTAATGCTTTCTCTATGGGGACAGTGTTCTTTTTCCTAGTGGTAGTTGCTTTTATCTTTAGGAAAGGGGAGCTGAATGTCCTAATCTTCTAGAATCCCTGTCACTAGATCCTAGAGCAGTCCTTGCTCTGCATCCCCTTTCCATAGCTGCTGCCATGCCTGCTGCTCTGTGGGATCAGAGCTGTCCTCACCCCATGGGCTGTGCAGCACGGCACAAATCAAGGGGCACCTACAACCTATAAGTTAAGAGTGTGAATGTAAATCTTTCCTCGTGGTAAGAGCTATTATTACCTCACATGCTGTGTAAAACCCTTCTCTCCCCTCCTTGCGTGTGGTGCCGAGGCGCTCCCGTGTTCCCATGTGTCCCTGTATGTATCCATGTGTAGGCACACATAAGCTGGCCACGAGCTTGTTCTCTTCTGAGAAATTAAATACTTATTTCTGTAATCCTGCCAGGCCTAGATAAAGCCTGATGCTTCCCCTGAACTCCTTAAACCAATTGCTGTGCTCAGATGCGTTTGTGCCCCGTGCTGTCCAGGTTAGGGTCACATTTCAGCCAGAGTGAATAGTTCCTGCAGCACCTAAGAGCAGCAGGATGGTCTGGAGGAGAAGCCTGATCTTAGAAATGTATCCCTGGGATCACCAGAGCCTCAGGCATCTCTAGCTACATCTGCATCTTGTAATTATTCTACAGACTACAAGGAAAAGCGAAGTGTTGCTTTAATTTACACATTTTCTGGCCTCTCTGCATTTGTTTCTTAGTCAGAGACTAATGGTTAGACCACTGCACTGGAACCCAGGAGACCTCATTTATTTCAGGCTACACTACCAGCCTGCTGGGGAGCTCTGACTGAGCCTTTCCCTTCCCTCTGCTGTTTCTTCCCCTCCACAAAGAGGAGGTAGCAATGGTGAACTTGTTTGTAAAGTTTCTGATAAAATAGCACCAAGTGAGATAAAATATTAATAACATAGTCCAGCAAAAAAAAAAAAAAGAAAAGGAAAATTATTTTAGGCACCAAATTATTAGAGGGGCCAGTTAGTTACCACATTGTTTACATGCTAGTAGTAGGGGAGAAATTTCTTTTTGTTTTATTGCTTCTTTTTAATCGCACTGCTAAATGCTTTCAATGTCCAGAGACCCAAAACTCAGCACCAGGGCTAAGGTGACTGATAGCAGAGCCTGGAGGAGGGGGAGAGAGAGCAAGGGTGGGGGCTGAAGAGGAGGGGAAGGTGTTAGAGGGGGAATATTGGATGGGAAAATAGAGCAGAGTGGGCAGATTGGAGAGCGACAGATTGTGAAAGCGGGGGAGAGAGAGAGGGGAGAAGAGATCCTATTAGAAATACCATGTGTGTGCCTGCATCGAGGGCTGTGCATGCGGGGAGGAAGGGACGCGGCGGCTCCTGGAATATTATTCAAGCAATCACATGAATCCTGTACCAGATAACTCCTCTGGTTGGTTAGCACTGCGAGGGCTGCAAACGTGTTCTGCTTTAATCCCAGACACAGCACGTTCTTAATCTCAAACACATCAGGCTTTTCCTGGAGGGTTCTGGGGTGATGCTTTTTTCAGGAGTGGGGAGATGCAGGAGTTCAGGGTCTCTGCAGCCTCAGGGTGCTCCTGCTCTTGAGGTTTGTTCACCATCAGCTCTCCAGGACTGAGGAGTTTGTTCTGCCCGGGAAAATGGCTACTGCCTTGACACAGCGTGTTGGGGGCGAGCTCGGTGGGGAATAGCCTCCTGGAAAATATGGTATTTTGAAAGAGGATTAGAAAGCCCCCAAGCCTTCCTCCTAAATTGTTGAAAAACCAAACTTAAAGGGTCTGAGTTAAACAGGCAAAACATGAGAAATGTTGAAATCGGACTCAAAACCCCGTACTGACACCATCAGCCTTAATTTACCCCAGAGTACAGAAATAAAAATTCATAGAGACATGATGAAAGGCTGAGAGTATCAGACAAGAATCCAGAGACTTAACCCTGAATTTACTGCTCCCGCAATGGGCTTGTGCTCAGAATATTTTCCATTGTGCAGATGTAGATTTCTGGGTTTGTATTTGTGTGGTGAGTTTTTTTTTTTTAGAGTTTACTGAATTTGCAATGTGTCTTAGAACCAGAATAGATACAGTTTACTGTCATTTCTCAGTGTGTGGATGTTCACATACATGTCTTTGAGCATTTTTACATTGGTATCATTCACAGTACAAGAACAATAATTACATTGCTCTTGCTCCTGTGTAGATTTTGAGTTAAAATGCTTTTCACAGCTTGGGGATGTACATTTTACCCAGTATAACATTATTTAAAAAAAAAAAAAAATCATCCTCCAAGTAGAAAAAGAGAATTTGATTCACATGGAAGGGGGACAAAATGACTTGGCAAATTGTGGGCCGGTGCTGGGCCAGCTTCCTCCACATGAATTTGTTAATGCGTCTTAATCCTGACCTGTAACACCCTGCCTGGCTAATGCTGTGGCCTCTCATGACCAGAAATTGCAGACTGCTGAGTTGTGTGGCACTGGGCTGGGATTTTGTCTTTTTCTTTCATTTTTCCCCTGTTTGTAGGTTGCTGACTACATTTCATTTGTGACCTAGATAGGATTTGAATCCAATTCTCTAAATTTTTTGTGAGAATGGAATTACTTCACTTCTCTTTGTGTGCATGTACATCTATGCTAGCACATTGCCCCCTGTGAAGAAATTTCCACTGCACAGAGATGAAAAAGTGTTATTTTGAAACAGAGCCCCCAATCTATATTTCTTTAAATTGAACGTGACAGCTTAACACGCTCCCGTTCCTTTTCTTTTGCTGCTCTCTTAATTTGTAAATGGGTAATTATTTGTTGGGGGTTTTTCTTCAGATTTGGGTGGCTGCAACGTGGAGCTGAGTGTTGCTATGCAGATTCCTAATTTTGATGGCAGGAACATAAAGCTCTGCAAAGAAGGGCGTCATCTCGGCAATCCGGGGACGCGCGCTCCGACTCGTGCCTGTGATTTCATCCTTGCAGCAGCCTTCCCCACCTCGATGACTCCCTGAGCCCAAACAGGGGCCGAATTTTAGGCTGCAAATGAGAAGATTAGAAGTTGGGATAACGGTGTTAACAGGGGGATGGTGGACGCGCAGCGGGTTTGCAGGGAAACGCCACGTCGCGCTCCCAAAATACAACTTGTGTAGGGAAGCATTGTCACTCCCGGTTTTCTGTGTTTTGGTGGAAAAGCAACTGTTTGTTTTTATAACTGCATAGCTATAAAACATGTAAATATATGCATAATCCAGTAAAATAATAGAGAAACCAGTACATCCATGGAGTTTATAGAATGGAAACTGAGCATTTTTTCGTTTGCACTTGAAAATAATGCAGACTTCCCCTACACAGTTATATTCTGTCTAATTTGTCCTCTTTCACTATTTTTCTCTTTTTTTGTTTGCAAGTTGCTAGATTGAACAAACGATATTGAAGTCAGTGTTGTCCCTACCCCGCTGTACACTCTGCCTTTTTCTGCATGTTTTTCCTTCAGTTGCTGACAAAGGCAGGAGCTCAAATGCTGGGTGATTATGGTCAGGTTTTCCAATCTTTCCATCGGATGTATTACTTCAAACTATTAATAACTCCATTCCAGAAGAGTCATAACAGTCATGTAAATGCATCTTTCTCTGTATATATAATACAGGAACCTGAGAGAGTTTTCAGAACAAGCCAAATAATATGGTGAAAATTAGTGTATTTTCCCAGGTTAGGTTGTAAGGGCTGAATTCACAAATGTAGACTTTTTTTTTTTTTTTGACCAACAATTTTTCATTTATTTTTAATTTAATCACGTTTTAGTTTTCAGGCACATTCTGAAAAATGATCTTTATAAAATATGCAGTCCTCTTCACGTCTTATTACATCACTACTGCACTGGGAGAGACATCTCTTTAAATTGAAAACCGTCTTTAATGAATTGTTGTTTTATTTTAGGATCCCTTTAGGTTTCCTAGAACATTCAGTCTGAGTTGTCTGTCTGAAGGAATTCTGACCTAACAAATCAAAAAAAATAATCTGCAGCCCTTGACCTGGCTCACAACAACCCCCTGTGCTATAAAACAAAGGGCTGTGGTGATGGGGGGAAATCCCACTGTGAAGTAGAAAATCAGCATTATTGCTTAGCTGTGGATTAGGAATTAAATCACACGTGAGATTTAAAAATTTGATGGAAAACTGTGACCTTCTGCCTTACCTGCAACTGTAGTGGAAGACAGTGACCCTAGAAGAACGTGATCTATTGGTGAGATAAAGTGATCTGTAAAATAAGAGGAGGATGGGTGATTGTCAGTAAAAAGCATGAAGACAAGGGAAAAAAAAAATCTAAACCTTAATCGTCGGTGAAGGAAATATAGAGGAGGAAAGAGGGAGATGAAGGGGAGAACGAGAGCATCCCCAGTGGCAAAATGGTTAAAAGAGATGACTAAAATCCAGGAAAAAATCAAGCAGTCAAGTAGTTAATTGACTTTGCTTTAATCAGCCCAATGAATATTCATTAGTGTGCTGGTCCTAATCATGGGGGCCATGTTGTCCGCATTTAGCAAGCGCACGCTCAGCATCATGCATGCCTCAACAGCTTCCCTTCCTCTCCGCACTGACATTAAATTTAGAGGCTTTGCGCCTTCCCAGCTCGAAGGGAGCGGGATTGGCCCAGCTGCTCGCTCCGAGATGCCATAGCAACCCCTGGCTCGTTGCCTTGGAAACATTTTTTTTAATTTTTTTTTTTTTTTTTTTTTTTTTGAGGGCCTGAGCCAGTAATCCATAGGCTTAACGTAGAAAATATGTCTTTGTGGGGCATGTGCGTATAGATATAGAGATGTAAGGCAGAGATTGAATGGGCGGAAGGCGAGTGTGTCTTCCATTGTGCGGCTTTCACGACGGGAATGGGGTGAGGGATCTCCTCCTCCGCAGCCCAAGCTCTGCTGTGGGTTACGAGCTTTACATTTTTTATTTCATTTTATTTAAATTAAAAATGCATCACCTCTCTCGGTTCATTTCCAGACCCGTTCACATGGAGGAGGAATATTCCTCTCTGCCGTAACGCTCCCCTCCCCACCCCAGGAAGAAGCAGCGAGTGTTTTAAGGGCTATAGGACCCTATTATCCACATCGAGTTGAAGTTCCTCCTCCTGAAGGAGGTGGATCTGGAAATGAGCTGCCCCATAAATCAATGGAGAAGTGCAGGCATGGAGCTGGAGTCACGGAGTGGTGAGTGCGGCTGCTGCTCCTCACGTTCCGGCTGCTTCTCCCTTCATGCGAGCAGGGGGAGGCTCCTGCCAGAGATTGGTTCAGCCAACGCAACTCCAATCCCACTCCAGCCTCTTAATATTCCAGATGTTGCTGGGGAAAAAATGATGATGTCCTGATCCTGGTGTTTTAGGAGTAGTTTGTGTTTCTGCCTCCCTGAAAGCAAAATATGAAAAGTCCCCAGCTGTGTCAGACCCAGCATTCCGGGCTTTAAAAATAGAATTTAAAAGGAAAAAACAAACAACAAACTACCCTAATATATTCAGAATGCCTGCAAGGAATTTTGGAGCTGGGAAATCCAAATGGTTAATGTTGTCTGGTAAATAAAGCTCATCCCTTAAAGCAAATAAAAAAAAAAAAAGTCCTGACCCAGTGAGGCATCATCTCCAATGGAACAAAACAGCTGCAGGGAAAATGCGCAAAAACAACCCGTCCTCTTTGGACTCGGGCTGTGAGCATGCGAGGTGCCTTGTAAAACACTCAGGGTAAAGATGAAAGCTGCACAGGAATCCAGAAATAGTCCTGCAGAAGATTAAGCAAAAGGTGCTTTCAAAAAAGCATTAGTAATTTCCTAATATTCTCTTCTATCGTGCTTTTTTTTTTTTTTTTAATAGCTCTTAAGATAGAGCAGAAATGGCTACAAGTGAAAAGCTAATTCAGAAGCTGCGAGAGGAATTGGGTTTGGTCTCTACGAGAGGTTTTTTTTAATGTTTCTATTATCGTTATCTTAAATTATTCAAAAGTGTCATTTTGAGCTCACGGTGCAGGCACTTGGTTTAATGAAAGCAGATGAAGAAGGATCCTCCTTATTGAAAAAAAAACCAGGGGGATCATTGTCCCATGTCCTGCCACCTGTGATGGGAAAGGTCCTGCTGGTTCAGCACTGTGTGCTGGGGGGAGCATAAATGGAAAAGAGGGCTCATTTTTTTCACCCATCAGGAAAATGTTCTGTAATGATGCTAAAAATGTGGGGATATTCAGGGCTGGTTCTCAGAGCAGCATAGAAAGGGGAAAACTTTATTTTCCCCTGATTCCCATGCCCTGAATGGCACCAAAACCCCATTAGAGATCTCTGGATGGTGTAGGGCTCGGGATGGTTGGCCAGTGGTCCAGGCACCAGTTATGGCCAGTGTGGGTGGGAAAATGTTTCTCAACATCTGTATCTGCACATAAGCAGATAAGGTTAATCAGCCTCCAGTTCCACGTCAAAGAGAACTACTGTGGTTTGCAACATTTTTAAGTGTGAAAGGAAAAAAATCTGCCACCCACGACCAAATGTCAAGATTGAAGGCTGGTGGTTTGATCTCCAAGGTCTTCAGCAGCTTCCATCTGGCCCTGCAGCCCTGCTGCCACCCTGAGCACAGCTCAGTGGGGGTCATTTCCAGCAGGAAAAGACGGATATTTTGGGAGGAAGAGAGGTTTAGGATGCCTTTTAGTGGGTTTTACTTTTGTTTCTTTGTGGCTTGGTTTTTGTTGTTTTGTGTTTGGTTTGGCTAGGTTTTTGGGTTTTTTTAATAAAATTTAAATTCACCAGTAACTATAGTTGCAAGAATGGAGAGGAGAGAGAATTGTGAAATGCATGAATCAAGAAAGAGCTGATTTAAAGCAGCCTATCAGAGCTCCTGGGAAAGATCATTTTATCCCAGGAAGCATCGAGGCAGAAGGACTCATAGGATCCAAGAGTGGCAGAGCACTGATGTGAGACAAAGAGCTCCTGGGGAGGGAGTGAGGAAGAAAAGTAGGTTAAAAAAATATTTACAGTGAATTTCCAGGGGAAATATTAATCTTGGTAGATCCATTTCTCTACAAAAATTGTGTTGGGAAATTTCTCAAATGTGTTTAAGAAGTCCAGACCAAAGTACACTAGAGAAAATCCTTTATGTAGCCTTACTGAGTAGCATTTATTTAAAAAAATCATAATGGGAATGATTTTATTTTGGTGTTCTGAATTTGTCGATTCAAATCTCTGAATCGAGTCTCTCTACTTCCTTGTGGTTAATTCTGAGAGCTGTTGGTGGTCCATTGAAACGACAGGATCAATTAATTTTGTGTGGGGAATATACAATCAAACACTGAGCATGATGACACTGTCCCTTAGGCCGGTAGTGCCATAGGCTTGGCATCTCCTTATGGGGCTTTTCTGAGGTTTGAATCTGGTTTGTGCTGGTACAAATGCCTATGGAGGAAGGACAGGACTGTTCCTCTAGGAAATCAACATGGAGGAGAAATAAAAAAAGGCAATGACCCCTGCTCACAAAGGCAAAGCAGCACGTGTTGCTCGCAGAACCCGCTCTGCACTCAGAAATGGTTGAGTAGTTTGCCATGGTGCTGGTGGAAATGCACGAAAGTGCCCTAGTGTGTATGAGGCATCATCCTGCAGTTGTGCTGATGGTACCTGGAAATTCATCCTTTGTTAAGGTGTTGTTTTGATTGCCCTGTTCGGGAGCAGAAAAATATACTGAGTTTGGTGATAAACTACCCTGGTGAAAATGATGAGATGTCTCAGAGCAGTTTTGGGCCAGCCTCAGTTTCAAGTGTGGCAAAAGGCAAGAAAGCAAAGAGCTGGAAGGAAAAGAACATTTCTCCAAGTGAATAAAGATCAAAGAGCTGATGTTGTCTAACAAAAATGAGGATATACCTATGGAGAATATTTTTTTGCAAAGTTTAATCTGAACAGCTATAATACTATGCAAAGATAAAACTAAAGCATATACAGCTTTTTTTAAATGGTGTGCTGATATAATTTCTTCTTTTGATTTCTTCTATTTTCTTTTTTTTCTTAGCTACAAAGTATCCAGTGCTCTTGAGGTACAAGAAACCCCCAAGCCTAACCCACCAAAAAGCAAGGTAAGCGACGATTAATTTTTCTTTTTCCTTCATTCTTAAGTTATCAGCAACTTGGATTTTTTAAATGGATTCTTATTTTGGAGTACAACAGCATTGTATCTACTGGACCCAGCCTCAGTGTGTGCACAGAAAGGTGCTTTTTGTGTTAGTGCTGCCATCCCAGAACAAGGTTCCTCCCCAGGTGTGCCTGAGGAAGGTGCGCGCACCACGGAGAGAGCACATTTGAGACTGCTGCTCCCTCCTCTCAAAGGCTGCTTAGAAAAGCACCAAGCAGCACTGCTGGTGCCATTCCACGCCTGGTGCCTTCACTAAAGCTGGAGGCAGAGCAGGCACGGAGCTGGAGGTCAAGGGCAAGCTCAGCTCAATGCATCACACAGCCTCCCTTCAAATCTTACCTGCCCAACCTGCGAAGCTTTTGCAGAGAGGCAGAGCACAAACCAATCCCCCTCTGCTATTAAAGATGGAAAAATCCCTTCTTTTATGCAATTGTGTCTCTTCTCATCTCTATTTTTGTCATTGGCTGACAGGGTGGGAAGGGAGAAGGAAAGGATGGGGAGGGTGGCACCAGAGAGAGGAAAATTACCACCAGATCAGGCAATGGAAGTGAGAAGGGAGAGAGAAGGAGAAAACAGAGGCTAATTCCTGAAGCTGTCCCCTGCAAACAGAGTTCAGGCTCCTTTACACGTGCTTGAGCCAGGACCACAAAGCCGTACCTTAAGTAGGTTTCTCTTCCAAGGAGGACCCATCTCCTGCCTCAAATCAGCAATATCAAGCAATGTGCTTCTGAAAATACTGCCCTAGTTATGGCTGGGGCAAGGCTGCTGCTCTGCTCTGGGTTTTATCTTAAACTCCTGGGGTATCAGTCAGGCAGTTGCTTCCATACTTCTCAAGAAATTCAGATACCAATTGCAAACAGAGCTCAGGGAATAAGGAAGGGGATACTCTGTCCAGATCAGCCACAGCATGCTCCAAGTAGAAGGGCAAACCCAAAGCTGTCACCTTCTGCTTGCAAACCATGGCAGTGGTGCAGACATTTGTGTTGGGGCAACCCCTGCTGAAATGGGAGGAGGCACAGTGCTTGTCTCAGGTTTGTTGATTTAGGAAGTTGTCTAAAGGTTGAGATTTCAGAGAAATTTGGGGTTTGGCTTTTTCAGGACTTGCTTTTCCACTGAGAACCTAACCGCTGTTCAGCTAACTGCAAAGTCTTGAAGCAGGAAGAATGCATTATGTTAAATTGTTCTGCAGAACAATGATTTTTGGAAAACAAAATGACAGTAACCAGAAAGAAATCCCCAACAAACAAAATAATATTTATTTCTGCCATGGCAGCTCTGTGAACTGAAAATGGGATGTTTTGTTTTGCTGGGCTTGTGTGCAGAAAGTGATTGTATCCAGTTGCAGACAAAAATTACATCTGAGCCTTGGAAGAGGGAAAAGGAGGGTGGGAAGATCTATGTCTGCAGAATCACTGATGCAGGAAGATGCAAGTGCTGTGTTGTGTCTAGTTGCATCATGTGTGAATCCATCAGCAACTTAAAGAAACAGCAAACTCGGTGCAACGTCTTTCTGTGGTTTTTCCATCTGCTCCCTGATCTGCTGGTGATGAATGTTAAGCTTTGCCATCTCCTAACCTCGAGATGTCCTCTGTGGGAGCTCTGGGTGACTTTTCTCAGCTGAAAAAGATACCCAGGAATGTCTGCGAACTTTTGTGAAAAAAACCTTTGTCAAATTGTTGCTGTGAATGCTGCAGTGCTGTTGTATCCATGTAATGGTTGTTGAAGACTTCATGAGTACAGTGCCTGTTAAAATTTTGCTGTCTTCTGTCTTAAAACACCAATAAGATGATAATTATGGGTGGAAAAAACAGCTACTTCAGCTTCTAGTTTTGGGTGCAGGTGTGGGACTTGAGTCCATAACGTGCTGATTGTGAGGTCAAAGCTGTTCTGTGAAACTGCAGGTTGAGTTTAGTCTTGGGGAGAATTCTCCTCCCAAACCCTTGTGCACAACTTAGCATTTTACTCTAAACCAAATCTTTCTCTCACATTGTTCATTGAATCTCAGGAGAGCTGTCTGCCTCCACAAGGAATCTGTCAGCCCACCAGCAACAAGCTCATATCCATGTCTTGACCTGCTCAAGGATTGACCGTTTTCATTTTTAGCCCTTTTTTTTTTTTTTGGGAAAACAGTTCTGTGCCATATGAAGCAGTGCGTAGGTGTCTCTGTCTATCAGTTTCCATAATATTTTTTTAAGCCTGTCAGCTAATCTCTCCCAGTTTTGACAGAGGTAGAAATCTCAATGATATTTAATTCCTAGTAGTTTTCCAGCATGGGCAGTGGGGGAGAGAGCTAACCCCATTGCTGCTCCCCCTGAAAGGGAGCGAAATGCAGTTTATACCTCTATTAGACATCAGAGACTCCATCTCAGCAGAAGGTATTTTGAAAAATCATGTAGAAATACCACTGTTCATTTATTTGCCATTTGCTCACTCAGCCATTGAAGGGTTTGTTTTTTCAAATGAGCAATGACCAGCACAGAATGGTTCTGGGGAGCTCTGTCTCTGTTGTGCTGGGCTGGCGGTTGGCAAGAAGGCGGTAGGAGCTGGGTTGGACCTGGGAGCTTCTCTTCCTGCCTGTCCCAGTACATCCTCATTTGTAATGATTACGAAAGACTTGTAATTGACATCTGAAATACAGCCTGAATTACTGTGGGTGGTTTCAGTATCAGCGGGGTTGGTACCACGTGGGTTTTGGACATTCTGCAGGAACACCCATGATTTAACTGACCCATAATGAGAGCAAGGGTAGTGCTAGACACAGCAGAACCCCCAAAATGTTTTCAAATGACAAGTGGGGCTGTGCTGCCTTTGCTCTGCAGCAATTGTGGGAATTGTACATTAATGCGAGACAATGACACCACCCTGATGTTGGCCAAGCTTTGTGCTGCTGAGCTTTACACCAATGCCTGCGTGGAGAATGACTTGGGTCAGACAAGAAAAAAGCTGAAAAGCTGTTGGCTGCTACCCCAGAGATCCTCTAGCGGTTCCACATCCCCTCATTGTGCCGTCATTTGTGCACACGAGTTTATTACCAGAGAAGGGCTGTTGTGTTAGCAAAGACCGTCCTCAATGGTGGCAATTTGGTTTTGTCATGGTAATACAGCGCCGATGCACTGCAGACACAAAAGTGAGTTCTGCATGGCTTGGCAAAGAGATTTTCACATAGCTGCTGGGTGAGTCCATTGGTTTCTCAGTGTTCCTGAACAGGAGTGGGTCAATGGCAATTTTTAGGAAGGCAGATGCCCCTTGCTGAGCTTGTCTGACTATAAAGTGCTGCACAAGACGTGCGATGTACATAGCATCCTCAGCCCTCTGTGTAACTCGCAGACTGTTAAAAGTGCACAGCAGGAATGAGAACTCTTTTAATCCACTGAATTTGCTGTTTAGCATGACCTGAATAATCTGGTGGGGCTAACGTGATCTTCAGCACTAGCACTCAACTGCCTGTTATCCCCTTTGAAGCTGCAGGATATCAAAAATGTCTGACTGGTTTGGACTTGGATAGTGCCTGTGTGTAATTTGTTTTTCAGTGATATTGTTCCAGGCTCTGCTGTTCTCAATGCTAGTGAGGCTGTTCTTCTGTGAACTTTTCAGATAGGATCTCTCGATCATGCTACTTGTTCCGTTGACCACAGCTGCCTGTTCATCATCACTTCCTTTATGTTTCTCTTTGGTGGGAAATGAAAAGTAGAGGAGGGCAGAGCCAGCGCAGGGAAGCTAAAAATGTGTCAGTAACTGCCTAGCAGGAGGCAGACTCCTTCCTCCAGATTGCCGGATACATGAAGGTACAGCCTTGATTGGTGCAAATTGCCATAGATGAGAAACTATTCGTATTCATTCAAATTTATAGCAGCGCTGTGGATGTTTAAATTCCTCCTCCTGTTTAGCAGTGCCCTGATGAGCCACAGCACTGAACTGGTGGGATGATGGATACGAAGAATTGAACCAAAATGTGGCTGGTGATCTCAGTGGTCGGTGTGTGGTTACATCTTTCCACAGAACATGTGTTCTTACTCAAAGAAATAATCATGTGGGGAATGGAGGTGTATTTTTGGGAAGATTCTCCTCTTACTCCAGAGCTCTCTGGTTCTGTCTGACTTATAATCTGACAGCCCTTTCTGTCACTGATGTTAAGAGCTTCTCTGGGGTTATGAGAAAAGACAAACTTCCAAACCCAGCATCCTTAAGAGGGCATCCAAATGCTGCACTGTACAAAGGAATTGAAATTAGCTCTAAATGCAGTTGGCTTTACCTGCTTTATGAAAAAGAGAAATATATTTTAAAAGGATATGTTTCATGTAATCATGCTGGGTTTATCAAGTGCAGAAAGATGTCTCCTAACAATACCCAGGAAGATTACAATTGTCAATCAGAGCAGAGGTCCTGTTCGTGCCTCTTTGCCTCACTCCCCTGCTGCTCTGATTTTTCTGGGCATAGCAGCACTGAACAAGGTGAAGAGTGTAAAGAAAGCTATTTAACCATCAAAAGACAGTGCCAGCCAAGCACAGAGCTGAATTTCACCTCCTCAGTGCCAATAATGAAGTTTTTACAGGGAGAAATGCGCACAACAGCAAGAGTGGAAGCCATCCTGTGTGGTCCTGTAAATGGTACACTCTCTCCTTCTGGGCCTCCACAATAGCACAAGGGCTGCTGCAAAGTGGGCAAAGCCCTTCTTGAAGGGCTCGTGGAGCTTTTCAGCTCATTGCAGGATCCTCAGAAACCCTCAGCATCCTCCTCCTCTTGGCACGGCAGGGTCGATAAAATCAGATCAAGGCTTAGTATTTCTAAACAAAAGGGAGTGGTTAAATGGGCTTTTAAACACTGGAACCTGTCCAGCTCGTTGGGAGGCAGAGCCCGGAGAGGCGGGGGTGAGGAGAAAGCTCAAGGTGCCAAACTCAGGGTAGAGTGGCACTTGTGAGCAAAGTTGTTGGAAAGTCATTTTGTTGCTTGTGTTGTGCAGTGTGTGTGTGTGTGTGCAGAACAGATTGGCAGACGCCTGTGCCCACGAAGGCAGGCTGGGGGCTGGGGGGAGGCTGCTTTGGAAAGGTGCCAGTTGTTCCATGGGCTTTCTGCCATCAGGAATTTTCTTTTCCCCCCTTCCCTTCCTCCCCATCCCAGCCCCCAAACGCACACGAACAGGCTGGCAGGAAGAGCATGCTGAAAAGGATCTGACAGTTTGAACAACACTCGATGACTTAGTTTGTTTTCCCTGACTTTGCGCCAGCAAGCAGGTCTCTGGATGAAAGACTTTATTAGGCTTTTAGAGCCACTGTGACACAGGTCTTTCTTTGACCTGAGGTACTTGAGAAGAAATGAAAACAACGTGTAACTTTCATGGAGTTGAAAGACTGCCCAAATGGAAGAATACGGTTTACAAGGGATCCAGAGTATCACAAAACGTTTCCCAGGGTGAAGCGCGGCAGAGCAGAGCGGGGGGAGAGCCCATCCTGGGAAGAGGGAGAAGGCGTTCAGTGGCTGCTCTTGATGAGGAGGAAGGCTGATCTGGCTAATTAGGAGATGATGAGATGATCGCATCCAGCGGAAGGTGCCATAACCAGTCATCAGCATTGGGGGTGTCCAGTGGAGGGAGGTGATGGGAATTAGCACTTATTGCCAGGAGCCTGCCACCGCGCGGCATCCCAGCGCTGCCTGGGTGCTGGCACGGGGCTGTGTGCTCAGCACTGCAGCTCCTGCTCCGCCTGCTCTGCTCAGACCTGGCAGAGCCACGGAAGAAAATACATGGAAGAAAAGCCATGCTCTGTCAGCAGTGGTAGCATCTACAAGGAAAATGTAGGACAGCTGGATCCTCCTCCTCCCGCAGCGATGCCGGAAAGTCTTAAAAGGGCCGAAGCTGGCTCCAAACACTACCTAAATTATCCCCTCTTCAGTCCTCAGGGATAGAGGGAGAATTTCTCATTAACTTTCTGTATGCCTACTTTACTCCTCAAGGAGCTTGGCTGAGGAGTTTAAACAAGAAAACCAAGAATTAGGCTTTGCTTATAAAAAAAATAAAAATAAACAAGCCACTCAGTGAGGAAAGAGGAAACATCAAAGAAATGAGGGGTACCACAGAAGGAACAGTGCAGTCGATGCTAGGAGTAAGTAACTTTGTGAAAGAGACCCCCCACTTGGAAAAGTAATTTTAAAAAGGGTGATTCATCCTTTTTTTCTTTCTAAAGTCTCATAGAAGGAAAAAGATGGCAGGCTGGGTTTGTAGAACTGAAATAGTTTCTGAAAACTGAAGAACAGATGACTGAGAAACAAGTAATACTGTTGCTGGCTTATCAGTCTTGGAAGAGAATCACAGAAACTGAAACTGCATCTTTTTGAGCCTCAGTAGGCTGGGGAAGGAGTTTTCATGGTTACAAGCCATGACTGAGAAGTTTTTCTGGAGCTCGCTACAGGTCCGATCCTTCCTTAGACTGAAAATAAAATGCTGCAGTCAGCGAAGACTGATTCCAGCAGCTCTGGGATGGGCCAGAGTTGCTACCCGAGGAAATCATCTAGGAAAATTCTGGAGAACAGCCAAGTTTTTCTAGCACCACCAATAACAACTTCTGCTCTCTTAAAACCTTGCTCTGTTGATAGGGCAAAGGGATGAGGACTTTGAGGCCCCATTCTGCTGTTGTGGAATCACAGAATCACAGAAAGGGTTGGGTTGGAAGGAATCTTACAGCTCATCTCATTCCACCCCCTGCCGTGGGCAGGGACACCTTCCACTAGACCAGGTTGCTTCGAGCCCTGTCCAACCTCACCTAGAACATTTCCAGGGATGGGGTATCCGCAGCTTCTGTGTCACTAAGATGTGACAACAGCCATGTTTGCACAGAGTCACCACCACCCAGAGTCACTTTAGTGCAGCTTTGCTCTCTCCAGCAGAATTGCTCTCCAGTTTGCTCATAGGCAGGATTTTTTGCAGGCTGACATGGAGCCATGGCTCTGGAAATGCTCGGTGATAGCTCCTTGTCTGCAGTAGAGGCCTGCATGGTGCCCCCAGGGAGCTTGGGTTTGAATCATGTCTCCACAGAGCCCAAAATTCGTCACCTGAGGAGACGGGCCTGGTGGCTCTGTGGGGTCTGTGCCCCATGTGGAAGCAACGTCTCTGCAACGGTTTGATGTTCACAGTGAACTTGTGAGCAGGAGGCCTGGAGGAAGCTGACTCCAGCACAGAATTTGCTCTTGTCCCTTTTGTTCCAGGCCCTGGTGTCGCCTCTCTGTGTGTGCAGGAGCACAGGGACATGTCTGTGTTTCTTGTTTCCTTTCTATAGGACTGAATGTTCTGAGCGATCATGTTATTGTATGTGTCTGATGAGCCATATGGAAGCTGTGAGGCTTCAGGAGTGTTTTGGGAATATAATGCCAGGAACTGATAATCTCAGCAGCTCTTCCTTCATATTATCACATTGCTTTTGCTGCCATACCCACTTAGAGCTATTTACGCCCGTTCCCGGAGAAGCTGGTATTTCCCTGCCACATTTTTTGCTCTCCATGGGATAGAAGGGCTTTGGGAAGTGCCATTTGAGGCTCATTGCTACTCAGAAATGCTTTACAGAGCCCGTTCTGTTGTCAGACTGCCTGCAAAGAGTTTACAGCATGAAATAGCTCAGCCTCTCTGATCGGAGGGATTCTGGTTTTGCAGTGCTATTAGGCAGACAAAAGGTGAATTAGCCCCACTCTGTGAAACAGCCCTGACACAGGGAGGTGCTGCTCTGTCACCACCATTATTTCACAAACTGGTTTTCTACGGTCTTTGATTCCTACAAGGCAACTTGCAGAACACACAAAAGATCAGATTGTATCTCCTAGCACTGGCCGCCGTTTCCTTCCTGTGGGACATCGGCGGCTGCTGCTTTCTCTATTTCCACACCTTTGCATCTCCCAGCCTCCCTCCAGAAAACCCACTGACAGTTGTTTAACAGTTTCAGTAGCGAGTCAGGCAGTGGGCATTTTTCCATACTGTGTGTTTTTCTTCTCCTGTGTTCGAAGAGTCTGTTCTTCCCCTGCACCTGTGGAGCTTGTTAATCTCTGCAGAAGATTCAGTTCTTTGACTGCAATCCAAGCCTGCACCATCTGAGACAGACTGCATCCTTCTGCCCTTTGAATGATCCTGATTTTTCTGTGGTCTGGCTCAGCCCTGCAGAGGGAAGGACATCTGACAAAACTGGGGATGGATCATCTGAAAGGGGTGGACAATTTGAAAAATTATAATACTCTTTGCTGTGCACGCAGTGCCCAAGACATGATTCTTGACCCTGGGGTGGAGCTGGGGCTCCGTGGGTTTCCTTTCCAGCACGTGAGCTGTTAACACGGCTGTATTGGACAGCCTCAAAGAACAAGTAATTATGACCCCTTCCATTTTACAGATAAAAGTACCACAGGGACAATACTGTCTCCTCCAAGGGTCCTTATCAGCATGGAGACTTCCAGCCCCGCTGTGTGGACAGGACATCTCAGTGTTTCTGCTCTTTCCAAGCAATGGGTTGCTCAGCATCTGCTGCAGCCTCAGTTCAGGATAATTTTCACATTGACTTGTTTTTAATGCCAAGGGCAGGAAGTGTGAGACCCCTGCTAAAAGTTTGCCTCTCCTTGAATGAGTGAATGCAACTTAACTAACTGGAAATGCTTTAATTACTATCCAGTTCTTGCAGGAGTGTCTAACCTGGTTTAAGAGCTCTTTGAATCCTTTAGCCCCTTGAGTTTTCTTAACCCCTGTGATATATTTCGTGATCCCTGCAGCCTCTGTGTGCTGCACTGGGGATAAATGCCAGGCAGTTTTAGCATTATGTGTGTTACAAACCCAGCTCATCCCTCTACGGGCTGTTCATTTCCATATGAAACATTTCTTTAAATAGCAACAATCTCAGGGGCTGATTTTATTGTCCTTGCTGTGGCTCAGATCACTCATAGTGCCCTTTTGAACATCCTGACTTATTGTTTATTTCCGCTGATTTTCATGGCCCCATAATGACTGCTCACCCATCCATTTTTCATACAAGGAGTCTCACCCTCCAGTCTGGCCCCAGACCTCTGCCGCATTCCTGCCACTCACATGAGTCTCTGAGCAAGGATCTTGCTCTGGCAAGAAAATCCTGGTCTTTATGATCTGTCTCAGTTTCTCCAAAGGAATAAAGGGACGCTTGCCTCGCTTTGCCCCAGAGAGAAAGAGAAGGGAAACTCCATCCCAGTGCATGAGGTGATGGGAGCCCCATGGGATGCCCATGGACACCTTGGGAGAACTGCTTGAGTGCCTCTGATGCAGCCTTGGAGTACTCAAAACCAAAAAGGAGGACCAAGTGCATCAGTGGGGGGAATAAAAATAATTTGAAAAACAGCACATAGCATTTCCAGAGCAGGAAAGACAAGTCAGTGAAGTGGATATTTTATCTGAGTGCTCCTTAGTGTTTCTAAGAGGATTGGTTTAAGGAGAAAGGTTGGTAAACAAACAGGTTTGCTTTTTCAGTTAGTTCCTCTGAAAGTGCATCGTTTTTGATAATGAAACCTCTTTTTGCATGTCCCCCTGTTTCAATTTCCCATCAAATTAGAATTTCCTTTATAGGAAATAAATGTGCCTGATTATTTCTAAATAGCTTTTCTGTTAGTCCTGGCAAAGTTGTCCATATACACACATCTATATTTTTTCTAGGTGGTTCTTCTCTTCCCCAAATACATGTGCTGATCTTCTGTGTTCTTTTAATGTCTTCCAGGAGATTTCCATTCCCCACATCAAGTCTTCCTAAATTGTCTCTTTAATCCCCAGGTTTTTAGTGCTTGGCAATGCTACTTGTTCTGAAGTGCCGTGATGGGAAGGTGGAGGGTTTTTTTCCCCCTCATTAGCTGCTTTTAACATTCACCTCCTTTGTTTGTGTATCTTCTTTAGATTCCCTTGCCTTTGTGGGCAGGGCTTTGCTCTTCTGAGGTGTTAATAAGCCTCTGGCAGAGACGACATCTGTGGCAGAGGACATTAAGTTCTGAAAAACATACTTCTTGTGTTATGAGGCCCGTTACCTCATCTGAGCAGCAACTACAGCTTTTAAAGAGCAAGGACAAAGGAAACATTGGCTCAGGGCTGCTTCATGGTTGGGTGTTTTTTTATATATCAAAACTTGAGCTCAAAGTGTTTGTATGGGAGAGGGGGGAAGAGACTGCCGAGGGGAGGCACATTAGAGGAAAACTTGTGAAGGGGAAAGGAAAAAGAGAAGAGGCTATTTAAAAATACTGTGCATCGCTTAAACCAACACCTAGCGAAGGATAAAGGCTTTGCAGCGTGTATACGTGATCCATCCATCTGTTCATCCCTTTTATCCAATCCTATAGTCATGGGTATCATAAGAAGGAATAAGAGTGGTTAAAGCTTCCCCATCACAGGCATGTCAGATGTTCCACACCGAACAAGATCAAACCAGGGATTTGCAGCCTGTGGGATGCAAAAAGATGTCATGGAGGGATAAGTGCTCTTCCCTTCCTATATTGGCAAATGGGAGGGGATCGTTCTGAGCAGGATGGAGAGCAGAGCGCAGGCATCACCCTCACAAAGGGGTGTTAACAGCTGGGTTACCACCTCCCTACTACCAGGTGTAACTCTCTAAAAAGTTGCAATCTGAATGCATCAAGATTGGTGCTTCTGCTTGCTCCTTAACCTTATGTCCTGATATGATTTATCAGCTAAATGTTTTGAGGCAAAAAGAGGATGGTGCTAGTTCAGACTTCCAGTGTTTGTACTCTGAAATAATTTTGAATTAGAATCAAAGAAAACAGTTTTATCTCCTTCTTGCATTCTATCCTCCTTTAAATATCCTGTGATTTACCTGGAAACATTATTTTTGCCCTGTTTTGCTCATTTTCCCATTGTTCCCCAGGATGTTGTAATGCAAACACCTCAGTGTGCTTTCTGGTCTGTGAAAGGCATTCTGACACGACATTCTGGCTGACACGTTCCAGTCTTGTTTTTAAATGAAGGTACCAATTACTTAGTGCTAGCTGAGCACCTTGTTGGCTATCAGGTGGTTTTGCTGTAACATTTTCATAGTTGTTGGTATCTTGAAAGCTGAATAAAGCAAAAAGGTTCACTGCACAAGATGCAGTTGTAAATATTTCCATCTCTGGTTGTCAGTGCATGGAAGAGGAGTCCTTGCCACAAACTGAGGGGCTGAATGACGGTGGTTTTGTCGCTGTACCTGAACCGTTTCATGCCTGTGCCTTTACAGAGCTCTCAGCATCAGTAGGAGGGGGGGTTGGATGGTGCTGCTCATCAAACTTCCTGCATGCCCTGACCCACAGTGTGGGACCCACTTGGCAGCCCCCACCTCATGTCCTTAAGCAGCAAATCCCTTTGCCTGGGGCCTGCTGCTGTCTCCCCAAGGACACCCTTCCTGAAGTATCTGTTCTTCACTCCTGAAAGGCATCCAAACCCCCGTGTGAAAGCTGAAATGAAAAACTGGCTGGCACATGTTTCCACGGTGGAAGGAGGTGACTTCTGTGCCTGCAGATTGACGGTATCGCTGCTGCTGGCATGACAAGTCTCTGCGTGCTGTAACCCTGGCACCAATCAGTGCCACGGATGTGAGCTAGCCTCCTCTTTCATTACTCTCAGTAGCTCCTTCCCTGCTTAGGAAAAAGAGCTATTTATGGACCTGGACAAGGTGACCTCCATATGGCAGATTCTGCCACTCACCGTGGGGACTCGAGCTAGGCACATGCTCCTCGGGCAAGGCAGAGAGACACTCAAGCAGTGGGCACGCACAAATGTGTGCTGCTTTCAAAGCAGCAGAAAATTTGTTGTTTTTTAGTTTGTTTTTTTAAAGAAAAAAGGTCTCAGAAAGCAAAGACTTCTGTTTTCCTCTGAGCATTTAAGAAAAGCAATGCATTTCCGCAGATTGCATGTTTGGAATATTACGAACTTTATCTGGAATACTCTGAAAAAAAATAATCTAAGTTCTTATCTGTATATTCCCCCCAGACAGAGAGAACTGAATTCCTGTGCACAGAGAGCCGTCTCTCTCCCTGTAGCATCAATCCCCACTTTATTCCTACCCTGGGGGACTGCACAAAAGCAGTTTTCATTGGGCAAATCTGTGCCAGTGTATGCAAGGTGACCCAAATTTTTAAAGAAAAGGAGAGGCTGAGGGGAAGGGTGAAGGAGGAAGCCGAGTAGGAGGGAGGATGCAGAATCCCGTGGATGCAGAGAGGGGCTGAGCTGGGCTCTCACAGGTCACATGAGGATGTGCTTCTGCCTTCGATCTGTTTAATTTGATCAGGCGTCAGAGGTGTTACACGGTGACCAAAGTAAGGGGAGAGGAGCTCTGTTCCCTGCAGCCTCAGACAAGCACAAGTGCAGATTACCACTGTCCTTTGCGTGCTGTGTCCTAGAAAGGGCAGGCGAGCCCAAGTGCCACCATCCCCGTGCCAAATCTGCTGTTTGACCTGCGTGCTGCTGGGACAAACAGATTTACTCAGGTTCAGCCACCAGCCAGTGTTTTTTGTTTTTTCCCACGTGCGTCTAAATAGCTGTCAGTATTGCAGTAACAGAATTGCCATTTTAGTGAAGAATCACTCTTAATTATGCTGCAGCCCGGATTCCCTCGCAGCTCCACGGCCCTAATTTCCAGCTGAGGGACCCAGGCTTCCCCTCAGCTGCAGTATTTTCTGTGAAGCCCTCTGGGTGTAGTAGTGGGCTTTCAACAGAGGCATAATGTGCTGAAAGCTCCTAGTTGCACAAAATGGCTTTAAAACATATATATATGCAAAATGTTAGGCGAGGAAGAGCATAATCTGTCCTGTGTACTGTTGCCTCCCATTGGATTTCCTCGAGGCGATGCAATTCTCCGTATGCAGCTTCCAAAGCAGGATGTGCTGTTTGGGTGGTTGCAGGACATATGCAACACACAGAAAGGCAAAAAAATCTTGCCTTGCTATTTGTGGCAATTTATATTTGGAGCTGCTTGAATAATTCATGGCAGATCTTAACCATTTCCTTTTATGTGATGCTTATTCAAAGGTAATTTTTCTCATTATCTGACTATTTTTGCTTATACATGTTTGATACATGGTAATAGAGATAAACCAGCCAGAATCGCCTCCTTTTTATGCTGAACAAGGAACTTTATTGCAATGAGCAAAACAGTAGCAGCTCAACAGTTCCTGGTTTATTTGTAACATCATCCCTCTCCCTTTCTGCTCAGCTCCTCACTGGAATGCTCATCAAAAGCAGGTATCCTGCTCATAAATCCCTTCTCCAGGCAGTGAGGGAAGCAAACACAATGGATGTGGATTTGCAGCCAGCAGCAGTCCATGGGTGTGGATGTGCAGAGTTCCATGAGAGGCACTCATTAGAAGTATTTCAGAGTTTGTTCTCAAGGATATGTTAAAATCCATCTTTCTGTTGATGCATAACTTAATATTCTCAGCGCGTTTACAAGTTCCAAGTATCTGATTTGAAATGTGAGGAGGTAACTTAGGTTGGCATTTCAGCTCTCTTTGTGCAGATGCATGTGCAAATCCACATTTCACTAACCACAGCCATCGCTCTGCTCTCTTCCCAGTCATGTTCCTGCTAGTCAGGTCTCATTTCCAGGAATGCCCACCCTGTGCTCGGTTCAGTCAAACAGCAAATGAGGCAGAGTCCTTACCTGGGGGGCTGCAATCACTGTGAAATTCCAGCCTCCAAATGCAGATTCTCAATGCTTCATTAGAACAGCCACATTTGGAAACTGTCCTCCAGGGAGGGACACGATCTGATGTCTATTGAAAGGAGGAAAACAAAACCTCCCCTTGACATCAGTTTTTTTAGGCTTTGGAGCAGACCTTTAATGTTTTTCTCTTCAGCATGTTTTTCTGTTCTTCTTTGGAATTACCTTTTGCTCATCCCTTCCCTTTCAAAATCCCTGTTGTCAGGTAGGAATGTGATTCTGCTTTCCAGACTGGGCAGATTCAATCCGTAATGGGAATTTCTCACAGAGCACAAATATATCTGGGGGATGTTAACTGTCCTGCATGACCTGCTGGCTGTCACTTAATTACGTAATTTATTTTAGAGTGGTTTGGCTTGGTTTTTTATATCAGGATTTTTATCTAAAAGCACCTCTCCTAAGCTCTAGATGCTTGCTAACCCTGCCCGGCAGTCTGCCAGTTCCAACCAGCCAAAAATATATCACCTTCCTTGGCTTGTGGGCATTTTTGTATCTTTAAAAGTTAATCCAGCTCTAAGCTGGATTAATAATGGAACATCCCTTTAACTAAGGGCACGTAAGGTCAAGGCAGAGCTGTGTGGATATTCCAGGCTGCTAACCACAGAAGTAATTTTTTTTTGCCCTATATAGGACCCAGAATGATTTATTTCAGCAGTATTTTTGCTGCTGGACTGAAAGAGGAGCAGAGGAGTGGGAACAGGGTGAGACTGAGGGAAGAACAGGCAGCCTGAGAGGTCAGTGGTGGTGTGGGGTGTTGGACGGGCAGGTTCCTAAAGGCGAGAAGACAGGCCAGAAAAGCATCAGCGTTCGGTGGGGGGGATTCTGAGGGCGAGATGAGCTCGTTGCATAGATTAAAGTGAGGCAGGCTGCCACGAGGATGCTTTTTGGAGCGACAGCGAGCACACTCAAGCTGTGTTCGCGTGGTTCGTGTCGTCACCGGGGCACTTTGATGTGCTTGGCTCACCCTGCGAACCCCGGCTGTCTGTCATCCCCTCGGCAGAGTTACATAACGTGCTGCTCAGATCACTGACTGGGCACCCTCCGAGCAGCAAAATGCTTCTCCTTGTTACCCCCTGAATAAAGAAGATACGCAGAGACCTCCAGATACTCCCCTCTTCCTGTTTTCAGTTCAGAGCCTTTAAAAATAAAGCAGAAAGGAAATGGAGGGCCTGGTTTTTTTGCTTCCACGCGGAGCTCTTTCTGTCAGTGGGTGCTTGTTTGGAGTCAGATTTGCCCCAGGGTTGGAAGTGATGTGAGAGCAGCCAAAAATGTGGTGGCAGCTTCGGCTGGTTTTGCGTTGGGGCAGTGTCCCCGTGAAGCACATGCTGGGGTCCGACCCAGCAGCACAGGCACTAAACCCCAGTGAACCTCGGCTGCTGCTCCTGAAGGCAATAGGAAATTTAGGCAGCTAGAAGTCTGTTCTGAGGGCTTTTTTTCCCCCTTGAATTATTTTTCTCTTTCTTTTCCTCTCTTGAAGCCCAGAAATCAATGCCTTTCAAAGATCCCCTTTGGATAGGTTTCTGAAGTGTTCTCTTTATCGTCTATTTTAGTGCTTTCTCTCCCCATTTCTCCCGCTCTCTGACAAGGGTTGCTGGGGTGACTGGAGCAGGGAGGATACACTGCATCTCATCAGCGAGGGACACGGGGCAAACCTGTCCCTGTATGCTCATTGGGTGGGCTGTGTGCAGCTCCTGGGGTTTTGGGATGTATCTAACCCTTAGATTGTGCATGCTTTAGGGATCTGGATGGAGGGAGGGCTTCAACTCTGTGGGCAGATGTAAAGAACTCTGTCAGCCCTAGTCTTTGGAGTAAAAGACTCATTTAGTCCTGCTTTCTCCACCCTAAAACATTTTGCTCATTCTCTCTGGGTCTGCCTGGCAGAGCCTTCAGCCGTTGGATGCTTTAACAAGGCTGTAAAGAACAAATAATGTAATAGAAACTTCTTAGATTGAGGGACTTGACCTTTTCTTCTCAATGCTTCCAGGAGCCCTGACAGCAGCAGCTGTCTGAGGGGTCCTGCTGGGCACTCCAATTCCACCAGCCCTCGGACCCTGCACTTTAATGGATCTCATGGTTTAAACTGTCAGGGTACAAACCCTGGATTTGGGCATAAAGTACCTTAAAGCTTGGACTGCTCTGAGGGAATCGTGCTTGAAACACACGTTGGAGACGTATTTGTCTATCTATATTTACATATATAAAGATACTGCTGCTAAAGCAGGCTTATTGAAGATCCCGTCGTGTTTATCAATGATGGATGAATCATTGATATTTTTGATACCAATTCCCCAAAATACTAAAGCCAGCATGTTAGGCAGCGAAATCACGAACAGAGGCACGCAGAGATCTCCTAAGCAGGCCAAATGCTTCTCTCTTACCTATAAAAACCCGTGCTGTAAGATACATTAGCTGTAAATTCCTAACAGATGGGGCTGTAACAAGCTGTTACAGAGCATCTCCTCTGCGGTGAGGTTGCACTGCTGAAATGATGCCACGTGGCTGTCTGAGCCCTCACGCAACTGAGACGAGCTGGAGGAGGAGGCTGTCATCTGTCTAGGTGTTGATGTCCTGCTCGTCACCCGAAGATCCAGCCAAGCAGTTGACCCCCTGTTAAACTCACTCGGCTCCTCTGCATATTTACACCATGAGGAGAGTTTCCTCTTGTTAGACATGTGCCTTTGCTGTCCCGAACATTTCACACGTGATTTGGAGATGGTTTAGAGAGCAGGAGAGGTTTTGGGGCAGGCCACATGCATCTGTGGCACATTAAAGAGTCGGTTCTGTGGAGGGGTTTTTCCTCTCTCAACTTTTCAGGTGATGGGGTCCTGTGGGGAGTCAATGAGACTTTATATGGGCAGTGACTGAGTTGTGTTTGGCACGTGTAGACCTGTGGTGTGGTGTGTGCACAGTTATGGAGGTGTGTACATAAATACATATACATATGAGCAGCAAAACGTGCACATGGGTGTATTACAGTTGCATTTGTATATTTGAATAATGAGCAGCCCTAATTAAATATAAGAAAGGAACCCTTCAGAAAAAGAAGTCGATCTGCAACGTGGCAAAATAATTGAAATAGCGAACATTAGAACTGGTTTTATACAGAGGTGACATATTTTATTAACCCTGCATAACATCTTGAAACTATTCCCCTACTCTGTATGACCTAGGATTGCACTCCTACCTGGAGTTTGTGTACACAATGTTTGAGCAGACAATAAATGGTTTTCCCTGTTTTTTTACTACGTGCTAGCCTTAATCTTGGGTCATCCCTCCCATGCCAAACAAACTGGAGTTCTTCTGAAGTCTTGAAAATCATTGCTCCATAATCCCATAATGAAAAGCAGGATTAGCTCCAGTGTAACACGTGCAGGACTCATCTTTGCATGATGATGGTGTTGGGCTGCTTACCTGGATAGAGGTTTCAGCTGCCCTGAACAGGAGGGGCACAGAGGCTTTCCCAAGTCTCTACAGCACCTTCACCTCACATGAGCTTCCCTGGCTTGAAGCATTTCAGTTTATCATTTTATCAGGCTGTTTGCCCTCAAACTGAATAAGGACCAGGAGAAAATTAAAATACTCTCTAATAGCAGTTAAAAAAATATTTATTTTCAACAAATCCATCCACAAGTCATCTAGGCTTTATTTAAAGGTGAGGATTTAATATTTAAAACTCAGCCCCGACTGCTGGGCTTGGCCTCTCTTGTAAGAGTGGATTGAACTCGCTCTTTGCTGCATTCAGCTGGTGCAGAAGCATCAGGCCCAGGAAATAAATGGGCCCCCTGTGCAACTTGTGAATAATTCAGGTGCCTCAAAATCACACAAGGGAATTTTTTTTTTTGAATAACGCCTAATCAGCCCTTGGCACACAATGCCACGAGAGTTTAATGAGATTCCAAAAAGAGCCATCTCCAAACAGCTGCAGATTGAGCTTGTGTGTGTAAAATACATAATTTTGTGCTTGGGTGTGTTTATGTGTATATATAAACACAAGAATGCAATAAAATAGTTGGAAAAAGTATTCTTATGAATGCTCTAAGAAAAAGGGGATTCAAATGAATTTGGTACAACCCAGCTGATATGCTTTTTTTAAAGTGATCTTCTGAATCTTCAAAATGTCCTTGTTTATTTTCTTTGATTGTGCTTTGATTTAAAATTCTAGACTTATTAAATGCCATAAAAAGAAACATTTACATAATTTACAAGCTCTTTATATGAACATTTTAATAAAAGAACACACCTTTAAATCAAATCACAAAGGCATATGACATCTTTGAAGGAGAAACTTATATTCCCAAACACAATAAACATTCTTCTATTACTATGTTAATTTGGAAAACAGGTCATGGGAAATTAAATTGCTTAAAATAGGTCACCAATTATAACTCTGCATTCTATTAAAGCAAATGCATCTCTGAAATCTTTATTAGTTTATTTTAATTAAAGGCAGAAAAATATTCAGCGTTAAATTATTGCCATTTGTATGTTTTACATTGATACGGACACACATTTATTATGCAGTGTAAAATGCTGCACATCTTTTTCATTATGATGCTTGCATTGTTCTTAGTTACTCTACCCATAAAGTAAGTCTATAATAATGTTGTGTTTTAAACATAAAAGGAGGGGAGCCCAAATGGAGTAACGGTGCAAATTTAATTTGATCATTTATAAAAGGAAATGCAAAAGCAAATGCTGTCTGTGTGTGAAAATAGTCATTGACCTCCTCAAAATTGTTACAGTGTTGGAAAGGCCTGACTTCCATTTGTGTTCCACGTTTGTAGCAGCGTTGCTGTTCATATTATGATTCTAAATTAAGTACTTCGGGGTACATTCCCCTTTGATGTTCTCTGATAAATTCATTAATACCTGTAGTAATTATTGCACAAGCCCCTGGTGAGAGCTGGAATCTGCCCTGCACACCTGTGTTTGCAAGCACCATTCCCAAGTCATGGTGCAGCCTTCAACAGAGATTGAAATGATTTGGAGTTGTGTGCCTGGATCTCCTGAGCCATGATGGAAGCCCAGGGTTGGTGTGGTGCACACACACTTGTCCCTGCACAGCTCTGGTTAAGGCAGGCTGAGAAATAATCTATTCCTTTATGCTGGAAGAGGGATCTAAAGTGGCTTTAGCATCACTAAGCCCTTAAAGGAGAAGCTCACCAGCAGTGAGTGAAGTGTGAACGGGCACAGCCATGGTGGGATGTTGCCTCTGCTCTGGACAGGCTCTGTTCCACATCAGAAATAAGGGATGTTAACTTTTTATGCACATAAGAAATGAAAATGTTGAACATGTGCAAACTGATAGGATGGCACTAGTGGTTTTTATGGAATACCACGATCACCTGTGTGGAGTTTTTAGGATTGTGTTCAGGAGCCACTCCTGAGCACACCACAGCATTGCTTGGATTCACCTCATGTTCTCCTGGTGAATGTGGCTGCCCAGCCCAGCTGGACCAGGTCACCATGGCTTCACAGAGCTGTGTAGAAATGGTTTGCCTGGGTGCCACAGAGGAATTTCATGTTGTAACCTCTCCAAATCAGGGTCATGAGGGTCTTGAATGCTCCTAATAATTGACAAGCAAATAGGACTGCCCTTCTACCTGTAAGCTGTTGGTTCAAATTCAGCCTCCTCTCATGCTGGTCTCTGAGGTCTTTCCCTGTTTTGTGGGGATGTTTGTGAGCCCTTCTGCAAACTCCAGCCAGTTCATGGGAGGGCAGCAGCTGGACAAGGTCCTCTTTAAGGTAAGACCAGACCTGAACCTTCATCCTTCACTCAAATCCTTGTCTTCTGCAAGAGGTTTGTTCAGTCTGTCTTGCTGACACTTTTGTTGTTCAATCTTCTATGGAGACCTGCCGGGGCAAAGCAGAACAGAATAGTTTTGGCTCCTTGCTAATGGACTTACCTATAGATTTCTTGTGCAGAATTCTTTTTTTTTCCTTCCCTCAGCTGCTCAAAGCACGTCCTTAAAAGAGGCTCAAGAGATCTTTAAGTCTAAACAATAAAAGACCTATTACTTACCTCAGAGACCAACAACAGCTCTCAAGGGTAAACCCGCATTAATTATGTATTTGAGCAATTGTATGTTATGCATTTAGACAGAATACGTATTATTTACTGAAGAGCTGGTAATGGCTGTGAAGCAGTTGTGATGATCCAGGGTAAATAGGAACGTCTGAGGATTTCAGGACAGAGAAAATGGGGATGGAGCACCAGGAATCTCACCTCCCTCACCTGGCTGATTTGTGGCTGCTGCTGCTCTTTGCCAGCCTTGGAATGATGTAAACATGAATGGTGGTAATGGAAAACCACAGACTATTGCTGTTAAAGTCCTCAGGTTGTTTTGTAGCCAGAATCTCCCCTTTCAAACACAATTATCTGTATTTAGTTGGGTGGTTGCAAAAGAAAGGAATGTTTGTGTGTGTGTGTGAGTCCCTGGAAGATGGGAGCTCTTAAAAATTCAATTTATTTACCCTGTAACCATGAACATAAATGAACGTAAAGCCACCCAAAACTTATATAGTGCTCCCATCTGAACACAGTGCTTCCCCTTTGTAGGAAGATCAGGATTTCACAGAGGAATATTATCAAATATTGCTGTCTTCTTCAACAGAGGAAGGAAAAGCAACCAGTGTTGAGAGTACCAGAAACTGAACGTAAACACCACTCTGGTGCCACCAGCTGTGTTGCTGCTGTCACAAATCTGGATTCAGAGACTCTTGCAGAGAAACCACCCCTCTGCAAATCCAGGGGATCAACTGCTGGGAATCACAGAGCTGGGTTGGAAGGGACCTGTAAGAAAGGTGTCTTTTGGCCAGACATTTCTCCCTTTGTTTTGCACTAAATGGTGTTTTGAGAACAACTGCTTGCTTCCTGAATGACTCTGATTTTCATTTTTCTAATTTTTTTTAAATGTAATGTTGTAGATATGGACCAGATGGCTTTATGAGGATAACTTTTACTAATGACTGTGTGGCTAAGGCACATAACACATTATCACTTCTCTGAAATAGTGTATATATATTTCTTCCCCACCTTTCTTACTGGAAAGAAGTTGGAAGTGGTTCCTTGTTTTCAACAGAGATAAAGCTTAAGTTACAGTCATTATTGATCATGTTTATCAACACTGTTTTTCTCTCTGGACCTCATACTCTTCCTAAAGGATCTAGTGAGCATTTATAGCTCTCTTTGAAGTTTTGACTTTGAAGAATTTGCCCAGAAATAAGGGTTCTCATTTCACAGGGGTTGCTTCTATGAGTTAAGGTTGCATGATTGGGTCCAGAGCTGGGATGTGTTTTTTTAAGCCCTGAATCAAGGAAACATTTCCTTCTGGGATGCACTGAAACATATATTGAAATATCTCTGCAATTAGTGGGATTTAAATGTGCTTGAAATTAAGAGCCATCTCAAATATGGATGGATTTCAATCTGTTCTTCAATGCTTTCTTGATCTGCAGCTTGGATCTGCTAAGTTTTATGACAAACTATGAAAAATTAGTTTTGAACTATTTAACACAAAATGCAGTCAGATGAACATGTTCACCAACTCTGCAGCTTCAATTTTCAATTTCTGCAGGAGTTCTATTTGGGTTTTTGATTGCTTTAACTTGCAGGGTATGGAGTTTGGGTTTGTTTTTAAATCTTAGTCTAGGTGCTTCCAAATGAAAAAGTTGAAATGCTGCAACTGTGCAAACAGCATTACTTTAATCTGCATAAAGATGGGTGCAGAAGAGCTGGGTATTAGCAATTCATTAATATGCAGTGAAAAGCTTATTTGCACTTTGTCTAAAAGTAACAGTAACTTCAGATTTTCTCTCATTTGCATAAGTGATACAGCACAAGACTAAACCACTCCAATAATAGTCCTTAATAGGATAATCATGTACAGACTTTATGTATAGGCTCCTTAACTGTCCATTTAGGCACATTTAAGTTAACACACAATACACAATGAGGAGGATCATGTTAAGGAATGTGCTAATTTGCTGAATCCAGTTTCCCAGGCAGCTTTTACAGGGGTCATTTTTCATGAACTACTCTAGCCACTTAAATCATAATATTTCATAATAAACATCACAGCCTACTGTACAGTGGGGATCATAAAAAGGCAACACAGCTGCCCCGTGCTCATATTCACCTTCAGCTTGGACCAGTGCCTGGCTGGGGGAGCCTTGTTCCATGTTTTCAATCATGGGAATTTTAAACATATTTACAACTTCTTACCAGCAAAGCTCAATACATACTGGTGCCTGCTAAACCTGCATTAATGACTAAAATAGTCGTCCCTAGAGTTGCACCTGCCCTCTAGAAAATAAATCCTCACCTCCAGTAGATAAACAGCTCTATCTTTGCTCACAACAGTCCTGCTGCTGAGAGTTCTGGCGTGGCTCTGGGAAAAGCAGCCTCTGAAAGCTGCTCCCCTGTGCTTCTCCAAAGAGTTTTCTGTGGGTTTTTAACTGGTCCTCATAATCCTTCTGTGTGTTTTGGGATTGAACCCTCTGGGCTGCCAGAACTGATCCCCTTCACCAAAACATTCAAACATTAGGGATTTAAGCAAAACATGTTTCATTTTAATTTTAAACCTATGTTTACTGAAGGCAGCTGGCTTCACTTGGGGTTGCTCCTTTGCTGAAAGCAGAGCCCACCCTGCCCAGTGCTGGTGGGGAAAAAATGATCAGGGTTGGAGACACCTTTTTTCTTTTCTTTTTTAGCAGAAATAACATCATTTTCCAAGCGAAGCACCAACCTCTCCCTGATGGAGTTGGGCAGCTTAACCTGTGATTTGCCTGCTGGTAGGATCCTTGCCTCTTCCTCTGGTCCTGGTCCCTGCTGTGGGATCACAGCCCTTCTGTGCTTGCTATGGTAGTGTGAAAACAAAGATCCTTTTAAATGAGACATTGGAAACAAAAGGGATCACAGAGATCTTTCCCAGTACCATTTCCTTGTGCATTTAAATGGTGACACTGGAAGGAGCCAAAGTGAAGGTGTTGCCTGTTGCAGATGCAAAGACAGATGTAAAAACCCCCTTTCAAAAATATGGCAGCTCCATTGTCCCTCCTTTCCTTTCCTTCCCTTCCTTTGTCCAGCAATATTTCAGCTTCAGAGCTTGACCCTGAGCTGTGCTGGACACCCAGTGATATCAGAGGCTTTGGGGCTGATGATGGGCACAGTTACATCCTTCTACATCAGGTTTTTCTGTCACAGAGGATTTTTATGGATACAAATCCATTGATTTCTGTGTTTGGCTGCTGAGTTTCATGTGAGAACCTAATCAAGCCTGAATGTCTCCAACTTTTCTAATCCAGGCAACCTCTCCGCAGATGAACTCTGCTCTGAAATATTCATTTTGGTGGCATATCTTAATTGCATTGCAATTATTTCTGAAGTTACTGTGAGTGCTTTGCCTTTACAGCCTCTACATTTTCCATAGGCTCTTAGAGCATTCTTTAAATCAAATGGTTCTCAGATACCATGGTGATGGTTGACATTATTATGGGTGACCTCTTTCTTTTGGCCTCGGACAGCAATGGCTGACAATAGAGAAGTGCATTGGCTGTTTCTGTGTC
Organism: Corvus moneduloides; assembly: GCF_009650955.1. Taxonomy (NCBI): domain Eukaryota; kingdom Metazoa; phylum Chordata; class Aves; order Passeriformes; family Corvidae; genus Corvus; species Corvus moneduloides. The sequence continues at coordinate 9,383,643 of NC_045492.1, forward strand.
AGGGTACGTGGGTGTTTTAAAGTCCTCATGTGGGATGGTGGGTACAGGTTAAACTGTGGAGTTTAAATCATAAAGAAGGAAGAATTCTAAAAGGTCATATGTGAAAATGCCATTAAGAGAGGTTCAGCTGATTTCATGACACTGCCATCAACATCCCTAACATCATGAATTCCAGTTACAGGGAAAATAGATTACACTATTTTTGCAGGGGTGGAATATGGATCTGCTGAGGAAGCAATGTGATTTTCTGCCTTGGCTTTGTGTGTGGGCAAGCATGTATGGGTGGGGAAGGGTTAGATATTCAAATCTTTTCCTCTGTAGCATAAACCTCTTGATTTAGTCTTGTAGGCAAAAAATAGGGTCAGAAATTCAGCCTGCAAACATGATCTCATAGGGGTGTCTGTCAATTCACTTTTCAAAATAATATGTGTATGTGTACACACACATGCAAATACAGAGAGGTGTTTCTCTTTGGACCCAAAGATTTTCATTACAACAACCCTGGCGAAGCCCAGGAGAAAAAAATTGTCAAATGCTGCAGTGTGGATGGATCTATAAACTGAAAACCCTTTATTGAAAACAAAGAAAAAAAAAAATCTGAGTCAAATTTTTGATGATTTCACTTGACCACGGATGAGAGCTGGAATTTTCAGCCTGAACCTTAGAGACTCGGAGCTGCAGAGCCACTGCTAAGCTGGCTGCCCAGCAGCCAGTGACACTCCTGCACTGAATGTTTAAACACCCTCAAAAGCAGAATGAATTTTTCATCTATCACTTCGGCAAACAATCTGGCTGCTGTGTGCTGAGTGGATGAATAGCCACGCGTGTGGGATCTTAATGGGAAAAGACAAGGGAGCATGAAGCGATGCTTTCCAGAGCGCGTGCGAAGAGCCCACCTCGCTCGCCTTTGAGGAGTTAGATGTCAAGAACTGTGTTTTGCAACAGCATGACTTAATAAATTTTCCCTTTGCTGCCGCCTCTGATGATGTCTCCTGAGCCAGCAAAGGGCATTTTCTCAGTGTGGTTTTTGGCTGTGGGATTTTGCGGGGCTTTGGAAGCTCACACCTGGTTCAGAGGCCGTGAAGGTGCCTGCGGAGCAACAGCTCCCCTGGTTCGCCTTTCATGGGGTGCTGGAGGCTTTGATAGAACCCATCATCACACACCTTCCTGTCTGCAGGGCTGTGATGAAGGTGTCCAAAAGATGGACCATCTCCAAACTCCCTTCTGTTGCAGAAACACAGGCAAGAGAAAATATTTATAGACAGGGAAGCAGCTCTTTACAGTCCCCACCCCATTTCTCGCTTCCTTCTAATCTTTATTCTCCATATTGGTGACTAAGTATCAGCTTGACTTGCTATTTGTAGCACTCCAATTGCTTGTAAAAATAGCAGATTTCTTATTTCTTATTTTATTTTTTCCATTTCCGTTTTATTTTTATGCTCTCATGGGTTTTTAATTTGTTTCCCCTTCCTAGCACACCAAGTATTTAAAGAAAAACTGCTAGACCAGTGTGACTCTTCCAATGTGATCTGCTTGCTGCCCTGACACGAAAATCCTACAACCACACACTGTTCCTTATTGCAGGAGAATTCTTATGAGATCAGTTATAGAAACTAAAATGCAATAAAGGTTCTGATTGCTGATATCACATTAACAGGTAGGACAAATGTATGATGATGGTGATAATAATAAAAAGAAGAAGATACAGCTATTCAGGAGGAAAAGGGTAGACTAGGATTAATAGAAAATGAGTTATTTGTGCATAAAATTTTGGTGGAAAGAAACTTAAAAAATTTATGCAAAAATATTTCAGCTTTGCTTCCCCCCACCTTTGCACCTCAGGGGTTCAGAGAAAAATGAGACTTTGGCATAAAAAATTTAGAAACTGATGTATTGTGAACATTTCTCATTCAAAATTGACTTTTGGAAAAGACAATTTCCTTTAGAAAAGACAGTACAGGAGAGGTTTTAACCACTTTAATTTACATGCCATCTCACATGGAGGCTGATGTGGGGCTGATCCAGCCCTGGGCAGCAGTGCCAGAGGTGGCCGTGCTGAAATGCTGATTCTTCAACTGAAGTGATCAAGTTTTCAGCGGTTTATTCTGTAAAAATGTTCAAATACATGACTTTTTAATATTTTAATACTTTTTAATTGTGTACAAGGATGAGGAAGCAGAGACAGAAACTTGTGGGTGAAACTGCAACTCGTGAGCCTGTCTCCAAAAGCAGTCTTATGACTCCAACTGAAAAATTCCAGATGTTTTGAGTTTCTTTTCTTTGCTTCCAGCCAGTTTGCTTTGGGGCAGTTCCTGGAATAGCTTGTAAGGTCTAGGGAGCAACTTACCCTTTTCTAATAAAGCTGGAAAGCTGAGAGTCTCCCCCAGCACCTTTCCAGGAGCTGAAGTCTGGAGAGTATTGTGAGGTGATATTCTGCAAGAACATCTTGATCATGCCCAGAATGCTTTGGCCTTAACTGTACTTTTAGTCACATATACACAGGTGCAGGAGGTAATATTACAGCTGAGTGAAAAATTGACCATGGAGGAGGCAAATAAAAGTGGAGTTGACACTGGCTCTGCTCTTCTCCCTGTAGGAAGTGTAGGTCCACTCAGAGGAGACACCTTGTGCTGGAGTCTCCTCTGTGGAGGAGCGTAGGGGCAGGTTTCCCTCACTAGCAAGACTGGACTTTCTGGCAGAAAAAGGCAAGAGGAAACAGCAAGGCTTCAGCTCTACCTGTGTCCCCAGAGCCCCCCAAGCATTTAACAATATCTCAGTTGCTGGGATAACCTCAAACAACCGTGAAGCTTCCAATGATAACAACACAAGGACAGCACAGAAACAACTTCTGTGTTTGCTGCCAATTCCCTGAGAGTTTTGCTTTGGCAAGGATAGCACAACTCCTCTAGCTGAAGGTGATGGAGATGTAGTCTCTGGAGAAGTGCTTGGATGCAGGGGGTTCAACCCCAAATGATGTAGGCAAGAGCTTGGTGCAGTGAGGTCTGACAAAGCCCCATGAAGAAATTGCCCATCACAAAAATACTGCAGGACTGGAGTTTCAGGCCAATATCCAGGGTAAAAATCAAGTGAGAGAGGTGCAGCTGGAAGAAATAAGCTGGTAAAGAGGAGAGGTGAGCCTCAGAGAATGGTGGGCTGGAGTGCTGGTGGACACCAGAGCAGTGGCAGTGATTCATTTATCACCAGCAGCCTCTCTGGCCACTCTAGCTTATGCCAGGGGCTGCAAAGAGTTCCTTGGGGCAGTAAAAGTGAAATGGTACATTAACCATGCAGGATGGGGCTGCTGAAGCAGCTTTTCTTGGGAAAGCTCACTTTGATGCATATGTTTCTGCCCTCACCATTTTAGTCTCAAAGCTTGGGAAACGATTAGTGTATTAAAAGCACATGCTGTAAAAATACACCCAAAAAACCCCAAGCGTGAGGCATAAGTATCCCCATGTAATTTCATTTTTATGGTTTCACAAATACAGGCTGTGAGTCTTTGATTGCAGACAAGGCACTGCAAAGCAAGGAGGGATATCCTTGGAATGTAATAGCTGGCCAGAATTAGGCAACAGCTCTGCCCCACCCGCAGCACCCTCGGTGATTTCCTACAGTACTCAGTACAGTCGTTGGTATGTGTGGTGCATTAGTTAAGTTAATTACAACAGCACAGAGATTCATTGCAAATTGTTCCTAGTTAAAACTGAAAATTCACTGGAACAAGGAGTGCTAATTATATTCCACTTGTTACTGCTGTGTCTAGTTAATATTCCAACAGCTGCTTTGGCAAGATAATGATGGCTCCAGCAGAAATTACTGAACAAATAGATTTTTAAATCAGTAACAACATATTTACCAGCGGATTTTTTTCCCTCTTCATACACAAAGTTAAGCCCTGCCAGAGTTGGGCATTCATATTCACTGAAAAGTAGAGATAAAAAAAATCAACATTGCCGTTATTGTGTTAATTTGGCACAATTTAAAAAAAAAAAAAAAAGCTAAGCAAGAGAATATTATTGATAAATAAATGTTTCTATTTTCTTACAGGGATTCAGTGCTTTTCTCAGGGTCACAAAACCCAGTGTAGCTTTTTGGTTGGCCATACTCAGTCAATTGTCCAGCATTGCAAAGGACAGGATCGGGACTGGATCTTGCTCTTCCTCACAGTCTGACTAATGAAGTTAAATGCTTGTGAGATCTTGTGAGGCAGAGAAGCCCTTCCATTAAAGCCTAAGATCCATGCTGTGCTGAAGGCAGGGGCAGCCCAGGTTCCTTGGGCTTGGCTTTGTGGACAAACCTCTTAACCCACGTCCCACACGGCACTGGAAGCCTCTCTTAGCCGAAAGTTCCATCCTTCATCCAGCACAGCAGCACTTGTGACCTGAAACCAGACATTTCTCCGTCTGACACAGCAGAAAGGGTGTCAGAACTGTTGAGTGTTGCCTGCACTGGAGCTCTGAGCCTGTCCCTGTGCTGCAGGACTGGCACTGCATCCACACCGTGATGCACAGCTGCCTTCAGCAGGACATGAGCACACCACCAGCCAGATTCTGTGCCTGCTTGTCCCCAACCCAGCTCCTCTCTAAACTTTTTACAGGATTTATCAGCAGGAAAACATCTGCTGTGTAAGGCAGTCCCGCCTCCATCCTGTCCTCTGAGCACCTGAGACCCAGCAAGGTGGAGAGAGCCATCTAACCTCACCCTGAGATGTCACCTCACCCAGGGGAGGGCTCGGGGTTTGTCCCTCCTCCCACCCTGTGCACTTTTCTCTGGGCAGAGCCAGTAGCCTGTGTGTATGAAAAGATGCAGGACGTTTTTAATGAGTCGTGAACAAGAAGTTCAGCTGGTGCTGAATGTTTAAAATCAGAGGCAAAACAAACATGCTCGAGTGTCTGGGGTTCTTTTTAATGGATAGCACAGCTTCTGGTTTATTATTACTGCTATTATAGTTTGCAGCTGCAAAATGATCTGAAATTTCAATAGCAGCATGCTCTTCATGCTGCTACAAGAATGTATATGCTCCGTTGTATAAATCGACATGCACCTCTCATCCAACCAGGCTGGAGCTCTGGATCACACCATTTTATCATTCATCTCCCAAAAAGGGGATTTAACACCTCAGCTGACAAGGGGGAATGTGTAGCAGTGCTACCACTGGGAGAGCCGCTCCTTTTTGAGGGAGAGTGTGCAGCAGGGCTCTCTTACTGGAATTACTTCCATTTTCAATTAGTTTTCTTTGGAGAGAGGGTTTTCTTCCCACTTAGTCATAACACTAGGATGTGTTAAATAAATTCACTCTGGGTTGTTCCTTGTCTGGCAATATAATTTGTGAATCAAGGTGGGGGAAGAAAAATCTAGTTAGCAGCAATTGAACATACAAAGTGGGGTGACCAGTAACTCTCTGCTGCTGAGCCAACATTGATATATGTCCTATGGTGTCTTAGGGGAGGTTTCTAATTGCAATATGAGTTTTGCATGGTAACCTACAGGGAGAAGGGGAGATGCAATTGCTTATCAGTTTATCATTACAACCTTTTATTAAGGTTGTTTTTAATTAAAATGGAGCAACAAATGTACACTCTTATCCCTATAAGCAATCTTATCTAGTGTGACTGCTGCTATATTAGTGAACTAAATCCTCTTGATTACATTGGATGTGATCTTAAGAAGTATGACAGCTTTACATATTAATAATAGGAACTGTCTGAATAGGCTGTCGCATGACCCTCTTCTCTGTGGCTCTCCACCAGCACAGTTTTAATCTATTTATCTCAGTCCTTTTCTAAGATAAGCTGTCATATTCTCATGAAAGTGCAGTTGTCCCTGTGTGATGTGGAATGGAAGCAGAGCCCCAGGAAAGACCCAGGACCAAATCCCCAACTCCAGCACTTTGCCCCTTGGTCCCAGGACCTTCAGCTCAATCGTTCTTTTAGAGGTGGGGAGCAGGAGGGACCCATTTTATTCTCCTCATGTCAAACAATCTCCTGGCATTCCTGCCATCAAATTTCTACTTGCATGAGATGAACAACTGCTTTAGTTTAGTCCCTTCTGGAGCACCAGGAGGGAGGGAGGTGTTCTGGGTGATTTAACTGTGCAAAGGGGCAGCTAAAATGGGTGTGCAGGTGGCTTTGTGTGCCCAGGTAGCTGCATGCACACAACTGGGAGGACAAAATGGGAAAGGGGGCTTAAAGGAATAGGACTGAAGGGGTATCCTATATATCCAAAATTACCATCACTAACATGGGGTTTATTCTACATAGCTGCAGTTCCTCACTCAACTTTTACATAGGCAGATAATGATAGGACAAGTGGGAATGGTTTTAAACTAAAAGAGGAGGGATTTGGATTAGAAGTTAAGAACAAATTCTTCCCTGTGAGAATAGTGAGTCACTAGCACATATAGCTCAGGGAAGTTGCGGGTGCCCCTGGAAGTGGTCAAGGTCAGGTTGGAGCAACCTGGTCTAGTGGAAGGTGACCCCGCCCACGGCAAGGAATTGGAACAAAATGATCTTTAGTGTCCCTTCCAGACCAAACCATTCATAGAAATAGATTCTATGAACTATTTTTGAGTAGCACTACTCTCACTGAGAAGAAAACAAAGCTCTGTGGTGTGATGGGACTGATGAAAGATGGAGAAGGCTTTGTTTGCTGCCTTGTTTGCTTGCCTGCCTTCCCTCATTCTGAATTAGGATCCCCTTTAGGCCAAGGGACACCAGAGGTTCTCTGTGGCTATAAATCCATGCAACTCCACGGAGGTGTGGAGCTGTAAGAGCCGTTTGCTTCCACCTTAGCTTTACAAAAAAAAAACCACATGCTGTCCTACTCTTTCCAGGCAGTGGCCCAGATTCTGCTCCCTGCAGCACCAGTGCAACCTCCTGGAATCTGTGGAGTTGTTCCAGGCCTGCAGCAGCACAGGACAGGGCTGGGAGCTCCTGCAGGGCCGGCTCTGCCGCTCGTGGGAAGCTCCTCACATCTGCGCCTTTTATGACGAGCCAGCAGAATCCCTCCAGAGCCGCTGGGTTTTTATGGCAGGCAGAAAAATCAAAGCACTCTCAGTGGGTTAAAATTTAGAAAATCTGGAGGTACAAATGAATGAAAAGGAGGCGTGGGATGTGTGATGCAGTTTAACTGTTGTAGTGCCCTCAAATAATAAATGCTGCTGGAAGTGATCTCTGGAATCCTGGAGACGAGCATCAAGCCAAAGAGAGCCCAAAGAGGGCTCTTACGGCTTCTGTGGCTGTGTCTAAATTGGAGTCTGAATGTCTCTTCCCACTCACAACTCCACGTTATTGTATTGCATTGCAGTATTGTTCCATTAACGCTCCATTTCTGTTTCATAGAAAGTTTGGGGGAGGTTGTGCTTTTTTAACCCTTTCAGGTAGTGGTACCCGGCTTTATAATGTCCATTCATTTCTCTTCATTGCTTTTCAGAAGGACAGTTCATTACTATTTCTACATTAATTCCATTTTGTAATTTCAAACTTCACCTCCTTAACAGGAGTGACCTGCTTTAATGATATTTCATTAGCTACAAGCAACTAAAAGAAATAGCCTTATTTCCTTAGCAATTCCCTGGCCATTGCAATGGTACTTCATGTATATTTCTAGGGCTTTTATGGTTCCTTCCTACGGAGCTAGTTCAGGGGGCCTGTGAAGCACCTGGAGGATCAGCATTGGTCTTTGTAGGCTAAAGTAGCTAAGCAGTGAGGTTTGCTTTCCATGCAAGGCAAAAGGATGCATGAGGAAATGTGCCAGACAGTCCAGAGCCAAAAAAATAAATTCATTCCCCAGGGAAGCTGGAAACATTAATGCCCAGTGGCCCATCCAGGGCTTGCTGGAGGGGTTCAGATGGTGCAGCTTTGACACAGTATTTGTAACCTGCTCACACCAGTGATGCATTTTACAAGTTCCTGAACACTGGGATATCTGGGAAGTGAAGCTGCTTAGCTAGTGATCAATATATGCTTTTAGAAAGAATCCAGTTGCAGAAAAGTGGGTGTTAAACAAACCTAACAATGAATCTTCTGTACTCCAATTTGAAAATATATCTCTACCTATGCTAAAAAGCATCATAATATGAAGGTCATTATAATCAAGCTCAAGTAGATGTTTTTAATACTTGGCTTAAGTTGATTCAGAACTGAGGCTGTTTCCTTCCACGACACCTCCTGTGCTTTAAGAAACAACCACCAGACAATTAATCTAAAAGGGCCTCAGATGCCCTGGCCAAGCCACTGATGTGAGTAATGGTTATGGCCCCACATAACACACAAGGATCATAAGCAGTTAATCTTCACCAAAAGGGAGAGTGAAATATTGTTTGATATCATTTTTAATAAAGAGAATAAATTAGGCTTTAAATATCATAACGCATCTTTAAACGCTGGTTACAGCTCCTGCACGCAGGGTGAATTAGCAACTGAATGAGCGTGTCAGGGGTTATCTGCTGAATTATTACCTCCCAGTCCACTTTGCATTATACTGGCACTTGTGTCCATGGGAGCTGGGAGCTGGCCACCTGCTTATGATGGCTGTCCAGATAACCAGCTTTGTCTGAGAAATTAAAATGGTGGCTTTAATCTCGTCGTTAATTCCTAATTCCACCAGTAACGTCAGTCACGTGAGGGAGGAGCGCATTGTTCGCCCCTGTTCATGTATTGATATTTTAGGGTTTGATGATGTCCAATCTCCCTGAGATGGCAAATTTAACTCTTCAAGTCTGGCCTGCAAACATGGTTTATGATCCACCATAAATCCAGTGGTGGGAAACAAAAAAAGGAAGGGGTTAAAATGGAATTCAGTGCACACGTCCCTTCCCTCTGGCTGTGCATCAGATTGAATTCTAAGAAAGATTGATGGTGGGCTTTAAAATTAATTGCAAGTACAATTGTTATTATTAATACACGTGAATATAGATCTAATAAAGCTATGCAAGTCTTAGGAATAACCATGCTAGGAGAGGTAAATCAGATGTAAATGCCTAGTTTGATGCTGTTTATCCAATAATTCCCACCTTTGTTACAATGCTGCCTTCAGGAGCAAGAAATAATCATTAGAGCCATTGATGAAATGAGGCTGATCTTCTTGGGGTTTTGGGCAATCTGTGAGAAACAACTCCTGGTGTTCCCCACAGCAGCAGTTGTGGGAAGTGATGCTGTCCCTCCTTGCACAAGGTTGTGATTTGTGTGCTCTGATCTACCTTACTGCTTTAGGACCTCCTCAGAGCCAGTGAGCAAACTGGCACTACTGCTGGAGCCTTGCAGTGCCTTGGTTCCCCTCTTTCCACATCAGAGAGCACCCCATGATCTCACCTCACAGATCAGAGGCCCGCAAGCTGCATGGTAATTCATGTACAACTCACACTCATTTGAAAACTAGGGAGATATTTCCCCCCTTCTTTTCCAAGCAGAGGGACAAACTCTGCTTGCAGGCAGGCTGGTGCATATCCAGATTGTCCCTGTGGAAGCCTGATTCATTGCTGTGACCATGCACAGAGCCCACCGTGGTGCAGAGCCCTGGGGTGGCTGTGTCTGAGCCGTCTCCAAATTTGGGAGCATTCCCAATCTGCCCAAGCAGCCTCCTCGCTGGAGCATCCCACAGTGGGAACGGAGCCGTGCTGCTGCCAGGAGCCAGGCTGGTGCTGCTGCACATCCCCACCCTGTGCTGCTCAGATGCAGGACAGGGATCCCCACCCACTGCCTGTGACTTTCTCCAAGCCCAGCATCCTCCCTTCCTTGTCCTCAGGGAAAAGCCCATGAGTGAGGGGTGACTCCTCCATCTTCCCAGTGGTACTGGCACTGAAGGCAAATCAGTTCCTATATTTCTAATTCCTGCTGTTCACATGCCTTATTAATTAGACAACCTAAAGCATATTTCCAGAAATATACACATTTCTCTTTCGAAAAGAATCCTACATTTTGCTCTTCGTGGTTAAAAAAGGGGCAGAACTTGAGAAGATCAGGAAAAAAAATAGAACCGGAGCAGTTTTCTTTGTCAAAAATTATTTGATCTTTTTATTTTTGAGGGGGAGGGAGGAAATCCTAAACTTTGCATTTCAATGGATTTTTTTATTATTATAAATCCATCTGTGCTCACACACACACCCCAAAAAAAGTCTTTTCTGTTCTGTACAAGGCACAATTTAAGGCATCTTTCAGAAATAAAAGGCAGAACAAATGTTATTGTTATTCCCAATATACAGATGTTTACTCTTATCTTTTTCCCCCCCCTTCCTTTCTTTATTTTTATTACTGTCTTCTTGGTGACATCATAAGTAGGACTTGTCTCTTTATCGTCTTGCAAAGACTTTTGTTTTCTGGGACAGGAGCCTATTATGTCGTCACACGCTGGAACAGTAATAATCTCCCCCCTCGCTTGGAAGTCTTCATAGAAGACAATGAAAGAAACCATATTGTTTTCTGCTGGCACTAAATAAAGGAAGCAAGGGAATCTGAAGGGGGAAAAATTACCCGAGAGAGGCAGTCACTCTGGCATTTTGCTTTCTAAATGAATGTTTGGGGTAAAGAGAGAGAGGCTTTCCACACTTACTAGACAACGAAGGACATCTTAATTGCTAGGTCAGACACCAGGCTGAGTGGCACGTCAGGTGAGAGGACCTGATCCTGGAAGGAGCTGGGCATGTTTGGAAATGATCTCTCTTCCTTCCCTTGCGGTATCTGCTGCTGTGGTTTGCCTTCAGCACGAGGTGACATTTTGTGTCAGTTTGTGCTGCCCCAGCTCTACAGGAACTGCTCCAGTAATGGCCTGACCTCTCCAGCTGTGCTGCACCTCCTTGCAGCTGGATGAGTGGGGCTTTCACACGTGGGGAGGTTCCTCCAGCTTCTTTGCAAGTCCTTTCCTGAAGCAAGAGAGCTGGCACAACCTTGCACTTTGCTTTTCCCTCAACAGCCAGTGTCATGGAGAACATCTGAAATACTCAGGAGTTTGCCTGTACCTTTCTCAGGCTGACAGACACACACTTTCACCAGAATCTAACTTTATTCTTACTACAGGACCTAAACACTCTCTCCAGGTTCTGGGACGCTCTCCTCTTTGGCTCTCCCTGAATCAATAAGGGAAGGTTCAAACTCCCAGGGTAGGAACAAGCCCTGAAAGTTGTGCCAACTCCAAAGGGCAATGTCTACTTGAGGCTTATTACCCTACAGAGGAGTTGCATGTGTAGTTATGATGATGAATATCTGAGCCATCTTTTAGCTTGCTCTCCCTTCTCCTTTCTCCCTCTGGTCAGACAGAGATGGTTTCTTGAGAAAAGGGGGTGATGCAGCAGAAGTATTTTGAATAGGCAGGATTTTTTCTTCCTGTAGGCGAAAAGAGCTACTGAAACCAAAGCCATTTTTTTCTTCTCTTCATCTATATATTGGGAGACAAGCAGCTAATCCCCTTACTTACTGTAACACTGTGCAGCAAAGAAGGCAATATAATAATATCATGTGGGAATTCAGTGTTCTGGCTGCCTCTCTGGGAGTTGCTATGTCTAATGTGTTATCCCTTTTTATCTCTTATTTTCAGACATATTGAAGTGCTTGAAAGGAAAGATAATGTATACAAAATAAATGTACATTAAACTAATACAATGGCACAAGAGTGAGCCTTGTATCCCATTTATCAAATGAAAACCAGAGGAAGAAAATTGCATGTATGGGGCCAAAGTTTCTAGGATAAGCTTTGCTCCAGCTGGAGAGACCTTGTTGTGAGTAGGGCACCAGCTGGGAAGGAGAGAGATCTGTTCTGTTCCTGTTCCTGCCATCGACCTGCTCTGTGACCTTACCTCTCTTCTTTGTTTTCTCTCGACAGCTAAATATATCAGCTCACCTAAAAGGCAGCTTTTGCTTCTTGTTCTTTTGGAGCACGGCTGGGATGTTTGCTCTCAAATCTATTTCCATATTTCCTTTAACAATAATGAAATTTCCTCGCTTCACCAGGGCTGGGGCTTTTGCATGGGGCAACTTGACAGTGCTTGTGATCTCCTCAGTCATAGACAGCAAGGGTTGGAAAACAGGAGCACAGAGTGGTGCCAGCCCCTTCACCGGCAGTCCTGGTTCAAAAGGGAAACCTGTCCATGGCGTGCAACTCACAAAGCATTATTTATTTTATTTTTAAATATAATGAATCACTCATATCTATAGATTGATTTGAAAATATCCTTCTAGGCAGCCCCATCAGCACTGAAACTAATCCCTTTGAAAAAAATGATCCCAGAGGAATTTTTAAGGTGCTGTGTGAAGAGATGTAACACTCTGTCCATGAGCAAAGTTTTCCATTGAGGTGAATATTTTCCAATAAGTTTGGTGTGTCTGTTCCTGCGTTGAATGTGGTTGTCATGAATGGCTCTTAGAGAAAACAAAGTCCTCCACCTTAGGAAGGTAATCTCTTCTGGATTGGCCTTGGCTCTGTTTCCATCTGATAGCAGATGGAAACCTCAGGACTCAGAGCATGTTGTGTGGTTTGGAGAGAGTCACAGTGCACATTTCTGGCTGGGAGAAGATGGCCACAGATGCTTATCCAGAGGCAAAGCCACATGGAATGAGGTCTCTTTTATTCACAAATTCCATTCCTCCTCTCTCCCCCCTCCTCCCTAACAAGCAACATTTTTCATCCTCTTTGTGCCTCCAGCCTGAATTCTGAACTCCTTTCTCAAGGACCTGGCTTCCACTTGCAGCACTGGGGCAGCTTTATCCCTTTTGTGGTGCTTCAGTTTGGTTCCTACCCCAGTGTTCCAAAATTCTGCTTCTCCTGGCAATGATATGGGAAAGGCACTATTCCTTCAAATCCAGAAAAGGCAGGAATCCTTGTGACATTTCAGCAAAGCCCTCTCTGAGAAGGAATGCCAGAACAAGACTTTCCTGTTCTGCCATGTTAGAAGCTGAGAAGTTGTCAAAAAACTTGAAAATCCTACACAGGGAGAAAAATGCAATCTGAGATCAGAGAATTTGCTCCCAAAGTCCAGAGGTATAAAAGCATGGATGGATTTAGTAATCTGTGAGTGGCATGTTCACCAGGCATCTCGAGAAGTGCACACGTCACAGGCTTGTCCCTTTAGCAGGGAAAGGCCTCATTGCTCTGTACAATGGACATCACAATGAGTGCCCACACATCACAATGAGTGACAGCCAAAGTGACCTGAATCACTCTTAAAACGAGTTCTTTATAGTTGGTGGCACAAATACAAAACTCTTTCATTGACTTTTGGACATGTTTTATCATAAAAGAAGTCTCTGCATCCCCTGTTTAACATAGTTTGGTCTTCTAAACTCTCTGCAAAATCCATACAGGTTTGCAGCTTCGAGCCCTTGTTTTCTAGGTCAGACCTGCAGAAAAGTCCAGCTTCAGAGCTGATGCATTCACATAATAATCTGACTTTTTCAGAGGAGTTCCTGGCATCTAACACAGTCCTAGTGAAGTGCCCACTGTGTATCCAGCACCCAGCCTGCTGAGTGCTGCTGGAAAGCTGGATCTGCTGATACACCACATTTATTTGAACACCTGGTGGTCTATGACTCCTAATTTTTATGAAGGCTCTCTGGCATTCCATCAGTGTCCTCATCTGTTTTGTCTTGTCAGTTTACTAACCAGGCATCTGTGTCTCTATCCTCTTTCTATCAGTAAAACCTGCTCCTCAGAGAGCAGTTCTTACAGACAAGAGGGTCCCAGTGAAAACACTCTGAACCGATATGTGTTGGCCAGACAGAAAGTTAAAAGGCATTTTAGATTGAGAATAGATAGGAGGTGTTCTACTGGGCCCTTTGCAGAAAGTGTTGTATTTAGCCTGACTGAGGTTTGAGATGTATTTGTCTTTTTGAAGTGGTTCAGTCGCTCATTTCTGTCAACTACCAACTGTGTCCTTAATTCCACTGAATTAGAAAAGATGTTGCTAAGATCAGCTTTTGGTCTGTGTCATTAAAGCGTTTTTAAAAGCAATTAAATTGCATACTATTGTGCAAAAAGGTGTAGAGCAGAAATCACCCTGTAGTGTTGTCCTGGCAGAATGATTAATGAGCACCATTTCCTTTGCTCTGCCTCTTTAAAGTGCTGCTGACTTTTGAAAGGGTGGGTTTTGGGCTGAAAAAAAAGTGTTGTTGAAGGTCTCAGTGCTGGCAGTGGCATTAGCATCTTGTTAAATTGCCAATAACATGGCAACCAGGCTTTTCTTCTGATTTTTTTCTCGTCAGCAGAGACCTGAGTGTGAGGTGCAAGGCTTAGGTGCTGCTTTTTGGGTGGTGGAGGTGTGGGAGATGTGGGTCACTGTACCTGCAAATCCCATCTTAGAGAGATGTCACCTCACTTCCCTGCAGCAGATATTGGCCAGATAACTGAGGTCATCAGAAACCTGACAGGAAAGCCAGATCAGAATCACTGCTTTGCAGATCTTGTGCCTCTTTTCTCTTCAGTTATAGAATTTGTTAGTTAAATGTAGCTCATATGAGCAAACTACACATTAAAATATTGATGAAGATAAATGAAATCGTAAATCAGGGAGGCCACAACCTCCCAACTTCACTTAAAACTTGCTGCCTTGACTTATCCAGTTTTACCTTCGAAACCAAAACTCACTTTTCTTGCAATCTCCATATTCCATCCTCACCTTCAGATCAGCGGCTAAGCCCAGATCTGAGCTCAAATAAATAATCTCTGTTCTTGTAGTTTTGATCCAGTGGAGACTGTGACATTTAACTTTTCCTTATGGTAACTAAGGAGACTCCCACAAGCTGATGTCCTACCAACTGCCTTTTGTGCTCGCGCAGCGACAGCCTTGGCTCCGGGATAAGAACATTCCACCCTCGTCTCCAACTTCAGAGCCAGCTTGGGTGGCTTTCAGGGCAATGCGTGGTTTCCAGATGCGTCTGTTCTAATCTGAACACTGAGTAGGGACTGACATTTGGTTTTAAATTGGGCGTTTGTGGAAGGGAAGAGCAGGAAAATCACTGCCCAGATCCAGCTCTGGAGCAGAGCTGCAACTTTCTTGTGTCTCAGCTCTATCTGCCTGGAAACAGAGGTGTTTTTCTACTCCTGCTTCTTTTCAGGAAGCCAATTTGTGGATAAATTATGTGCTGGGATCAGGACATAACCCTTGGCTACTGTTTCAGATATTTATCCTCTCCCAGATTAAGTGATGCTGCTTGAAGACATTAACTTTCCCCAGCTGTCTATTACCAGCCCTGTGGGCTGGAGAGATGGGACGTGCACTCCCTAATTCACTTCGGGCAGAATCAGCCAGGTTAGTTTAGACAGCCAGGGACTGCACGTAGGAGATGGATGACCACGTGGAACTGATTAGGGAGCACTCACACTCCTGGCTGGTGGCAGGAAAGAAGGAAAAGCTGGAGGCTGGGAAAACCTTCAATCAGTTTTGCAGTGTGCAGAGAAATATCTTTTCTTAACTCGCACTCTCAGCTACTTCGGAAATCTTATTTCCTCCAGCCTTCAGGTGGAGCATGGTGCTAACCATGATTGTTGCCACAGCCAAAGAATGGGACAAATGGGACTTCCCAAGCAAATTCCCAGCAGCAAGAGTTTCTCTGAATCATTTTATCTTCCCTCTCTTTTGATTTTGCTCTTGAAATTAGAGAAGATATCTCCAACATGGTCTCTGAAATGGGCTTGAGGATGAATTTTTCTTTGTAAGGGAAGCATGGAAAGAACTCTCAGGAGGATGATATCAGGGTTCAAAGTGGGGTTAATGACAAGTATTCTGCTGTGGATGGCAGTGGCCAAGAAAAGCTAGTCATGGGAGAGCAAAGTCACACAAAATATCTAATTATTGGTGAAAGATCAAAGGAAAACCAAAAGCTTAAAAAGCAAAATCTGTGTCTGGAAATGATATATGGACCTATGGATGAAGGTTGGCTTCCAGAGGTAAATGTGCAGAGAGCTGATGGGGACCATCAAAACCTGGGGAAGGATACCAAAAAAGATGGAGGAAAGCATTGCTTGTTAATGATGGAGATTTATGGATCTCTTATGAATCACATTAACCTCATGAATCACCTTCCTCTCTCCCCAGCACCTCCTTTGCCCTTCCCCTGGATGTCTGACCTCATGAACCACCTTGCTCTCTCCCCAGCACCTCCTTTGCCCTTCCCCTGGATGTCCTTTCATTATTAAAAATTCATGTTTCTCTGCTCAATTTCATACATGGGAACACAGTGACAATCAGCGCCATCAGTCTTTGGAGCACTGAGGACATTGGCTGAAGGGCTGAGCAGTGAGCAGAGGAGGCCAGAGTCTGTCCTTTGTCCAGGTCCCAGCCATCCCTGCGATCCCAGACACACACAGGCCTTGAGCAGCCGCTCTGCCCTGGATTTCCTTGGGCTCTTGCTTAGTTCCTGACCCTCAGGAAGATAAAAACCCCAGCCTGAAATACATCCCAGTGTGGGAGAGGAGGATTTTATGGGGCTGTGGAGGGAAGCCAGCCCAGGAGCTGTTATCTGCTACCCACCTCTCCATTTGAGGGTGCCTTTCCCAAATGTCAGGGTGGTTGACAGTCCTGAAGAATAAGGGGCAGAGGAAGTGTTTCCTGTCATAAAAAAGGGAGAACAGAAAATATGAGAACGGGTTCATAATGGCAAGAAGTAGGAGAAAGGTGGGAATGAGGAGGTGCCAAGGATCTCCCAGAGACACAGGGAAGTACCTAGGAAGCTCTCCTCCAGCTGCTTCCCTTCAGGCAGGTAAAATATGGGGAATTTCCTATTACAACACATGGTTTTGAATTGCCTGTTGAGTAAATTGTGGTTTTCCATCCCCATTACTCTACTGGTAGCTATCACTCATAACACAAATATACAAAATAAATTAATTAAAAAAAACCCAAACCTTGTAATGATTTTTCCCTGCTTAAGTTTTCAATTACATCAGCTATCTCATACTCATTAGAAAGACATGAGCCCATATTCATTAAATGCAAAACTAACTTTCCAACAGCAAAAAGGCTTGGGTGAAGAGGGTAATGATTTAATTTTCTTCATTTCAGAGAATTACATCTCTTATCCTGGGGCAATACGTCTGTAAATGCAGACTAAGTGCTGCTTCAGACTCAGTTTAAATTCCTAATTTGGTGGAGCAACTTGGTAGGAAAACCTGAGGAAGGTCCAGGCACCCATTTTGTCTTTTACATTCTACCAAAGCAGTCTAAATGTTAAAATTTTGGAGGATTCCAGAAAATATTCTTAAAAGCAACCATCTTCAGAAGAGTGTTTGTTTACATTCTTCTATATTTATCCCTACAAACAGTAAGCTGTGTTCATAGAAACATTTCTCTGACTGAAAATTCCTACAGATATCTACTTCAGCATTCAAAACTTACGGCATGTAGCAGTTGTTAAAGACATCCAAGAGCTTTCAAAAATCGCAGTATGTGCATCCTCAGGTTCCCAGATATTTTTTAAATGTCAGTAAAATTCCATTTTTGAGTGTGTAGAAGTGGTTAGTCCCTGTCTGTTGGATAGGAAAGGACTTCAGCTGCAAGTAAAACTCCTAAAATTATAGTAAGGATTTCTTGAATTTGCTTGAACTTGCTTAAGTACGTCAGGTGTTTAACTCTTTTGGGTTTTTTTAGTGTAAACTGCATCTAGATCTGTAAGACTTTAAAAAAATAGCTCATGTTGGATGCAAAATATAACAATGAATTTTAGATATATATCGACCTTTATGGAAAAACAGTGATTTCAACCAAGAAACACTAGCTGTGTACTTGGTATTTTGCCCAGTATTTGTGTGCAAATGTGTGCTGCTTCTTCATTGCATCTGCCTGTGACTCACCTCAGCTGGAGCAAACGAGGGGGTTTCAGTTCCACAGCAGTTGCAGTGACTGTGGTGAAAGTGCTCATCCAGTACACCAAGGAGAAATATCAAAAAAGTCTCCTCATTTTGCCTTTGGCAAATCTTGCCCCAAGTCTCGAGCATGAATCTCTCTCTTCTGGATGTCAGCAGAGCCAAGTCTCTTAGACTTGACTTGGGAAATTATTTAAAAAACCAAAACAAAAATCCCAGAGATTCTAAAACCTCAAATGTTTTAGAACACTAATTTGTTGTTTCACTAAAGAAGAAAAGTTAATTGCTAAGAAATGCACTTCATTGTGTGCATCACTTTTTATCATTGTGGATATTCAAGGAATAGTAAAATACTTCTGGACCCATTGCCCTCACCTGCTCCACTCATGCATTATGGTCACATAGGAGGACTGAACAATTGCATTCCTAGAAAATATGTTCTTATCAGTAACCACTGATAAAACGGATGCAGGAACACAAAGTGTGGGCCATGCCCCAGAGGCACAGAATTTATAACGTACACAGAGTCTGTGCCTCTCCTGTGTTTAGTCAGAGTTATCTTTGGTGTTTATCCATGAAATATCTTTGGTGTTTAGGCAGGAGATGTCTTTGATAAGTCGAGACCAGAAGAGACAAATCTGTTGTTTAATGGATAACCCTGTTTGCTAGCACCACTTACACCCATACACAGCTTTGGTACATTTTGTAGAAACTGTGATGAAAATGTTCCCAGTTTATAAAAGGCCTCTGAGCCAGTCCTGGACAAACCTGTGTGCCTTGGCTCAGCTATGTGCTGTCCCTCATGACCCTCGTGATCTAAACCCTTCCCCCTTTTTGTGTCCTCACAGTTAAAACTGTGCCTTTTCTATTTGCCTATTTCTTACTATAGGTGGTCAGGTTACTGAGAAAACCCAGAATTTCCAAAACTCTTGATGGTTTTAGACATATTTTCATTTATTTCTTCAAATATGTGCATGGCTTCTAAGAGATAAATCACAACATTTGCTGATTTTTATGGACTGAATCAAATCATGAGTCGAAATGAAAAGTTTTAATGGAAATGTCACAATTGTTTCAGAGAGAAAAATGTGGTCAATACCAAAAATTCACGCTGCAAACCACTTGTGTTCAAACAAAAGAAAATCTTTCCTTAGAAAAGCTCCTCAGATCAGGTTTTTCCCACCTGGCTTTCCCCTGTAGCTCTCCAATTTTTTTCCATTCCCGGTCCAAACTAATGAAACAGCTGCATTTTTATCAACTGCTCTTTCCACCCCAGAGACAAACGCGTTTCACTGGAGAAAGAAGCAATTTTTATGTACAATGCCACAGACAGAGCCCTGCTGTAGCGTCTGATGGGGGGGCACCACCAAAATGCGAGCTCAGGACAACAGCTCAGGCTGTATTTTAACATGTCTCTATATTGCAGTAACATTCCAAACAATATCTAAGTGCAGATATTACTTTCAAGCTCAGTTTTTCTCTCTCAAAGTTTTCCGCTCTGTTTAATAAAGGAGCAGCCTTGGGTTTCTCATGTCCCTTTTCCTGGTGGTGGCTACAGGGCTTTGCAGGCAGAGCCAGCGAGGGAGCAAAATGTTCTGAGCAGCAGCTCAAAGGAGATGCGAGTTTTCTTCTAAAATCCGGGTCCCGGTTAATGCATAAAGATCAGCTCCAGTTCCAAAATAGCTGCAGAGGGCTTTGTGAAAGCCTGCAGGCACTGGCTGTGAAGTCAGCGCCCTGCGTGGACCAAGTCAGGGAGGGGCACGAGGAACATTTGTTCATTTGGCCTTTTTCTTATTTAGATAAAGATAAAATACCCTCATTCCACTCTAAGCTTATCACAGGGCAAACCAAGCTGGGCAACCACGGTAATATTTGCTTTGCTTTGACAAAACCTTGGCAAACAATAGAATTAAAATCCTGTCCACATCCCATGTGTGTGTCCCAGCCTCCAAACTTCAGTGCCATTAAACTTGCAACTTGTGGGATAAACCAGGCAGGTTCTGTGCAGAGATGATCTGTTCAAAGCAGACCAGGACATTCCTCAAGGAACAACTCTTGATATGATTTCCTAAATGAAAATGTTGAGGTTGTCTTTTGGCAGGATTGTGTTCAAATTTAGAGGTAAGATTCTGACTTTCAGCAAAATGTCCAGGTTTGATTCTCTGGAGGGGGTGGGGGATTTGCTCAGGGGAGAATGTTGTCATATGTGGGGATGAGGATGAAGGATTTCCTGAAGGGCAGAAAAATATCTCAGAGCTCACCTCCTTGTTCTGTCACAGCCTCCCCAATGGCCTCAGCTTCCCTGTGGAGATCCAGATCACAGCTCTCCCTCGGTTTTCTGGAAAATACCATCCTGAAAGGCTTTGGTAGAGGAACCACAACTGAATTTTTAGGCTGTCTGCTTCTCACAACAAAATTAAAATAGTGAGGGTAGCAGACCAAAGTCCACCTAAAAGTCTGCCAAATAGCCACCTCCAGAATGGTGGGAGTTCAGGGAAGTGGGTTTTGTGGAAGTTGTGTAACGAGTGAATCACGCCCATCCTCCCCAAGGGAAGAGACAAGTGTGGGTCTGGATGACGGCAGCAGTCACCGTCCAAACCCCCTGCCCATGGTGACAGACATGGGACCGTTCTGTGCTCTCTGTTCTAGTGAGGACAACCACCACCTTCCCTTCCCTTCCCAAACACAAACTGGTTCTCCCAAACCAGTTTGCAAAACTCCTCCTTTCACTCCAGCAGCCTTACACAACTCTCAGCATGGAATTTTCACAGCTCCCCCAAACATCTCCTGATTTCTGCAGGAAAGGGCACAGGCATTTTGGGATGGGAGGGATGGAGGGAGGACCACCAGGCACAATTCAAAGATAATTTCCAGCCTCTTGCTGGCAATATTCCATGACTTCCACTTCACAGCAGTCTTGACACAACCTTGGAGGAGAAACAAGTGAGAAACCCCAAGGCAGCCCACGAGCACTGGGGAGATGGAAGGGATGGAGGGGAGGATGGTGGGCACACACTCCCAGCTCCATGCTCTGCCTCTCCCTGCTGGAGCTGTTCATCCTGGGTTTGAGAAATTAAATGGCACTGGAAAGGCAGGGAAGCAGCAATTGTGATTTCTTTACAAGTTGTTTCATGTGATTCAGGGTGACCGGTTGTCATTTATTGTAGCCTAAAGTATGAAGTGGATTTTGACATGCAGGCCTGTAACTAGAGGATGGGATATTTCTCCTTGTTAGAAACAAATACTTATGTCTGCAGTAGCAGCTTTTTCTCGGTGTGCTGGTTGTAAATCTCAGCAGAAGCAGTGCAAGTTGGGAATGAGCAGCAGCAAGTCCATTTTGTGCTGCATTCTTGGAATTAGCTCGTATTTCAATTGTGCTTATTTTGGATTATTACTGTTCAGTAGAGCAGGGGAGAGGCATGATTTTCAGGGAAATCTGGCAAGACCAGCTTCCAAATGGCCACCAAAGTCTGAAATGTGCCAGTTAATTCCAGGTACCTTCATCTCCTTCACCAGGGTGACTCAAGAGCTAACTTTTAAATAGCACATGAGATATTTAATAATATAAATTATAAGTCCTGGATTTTGCAGCTGACAGCAAACAGGAAAGCTGCCATCTGACTCTGGAAACCCAAAGGGTATCCCCAGATGTCAGCTGGACCCCACAGAGCTGCACTTGCCAGCAGCCGCAGGGTATCCCAAATTAATGCTGTGACACAAACACAGGAGCTATGTGAACATGCTGCATTGTCACATCGGGCTAGTTTTGCAGAAACATCTTTCTTTCAGACCCACCCAAAGTCTCAGCACTCTACGTGATTTTAAGTACAATGATTTTTCTGTCAAAAATAAACTTTGCTCTCGAAATAATTAGCACATCATCCGTTGGAAGTGAGCCTCGTCTGGAGCGAAAGAATGGAGTTATGTGGGTTATTTTTAAATAGCACAACAATATATGCTAGAGAAAAAAAATTGCTTAAATTATTTACATTATTTACACTATTCTTCTGAACAGCGTCTTCAAAAACATGTTTTTAAGAAATGGCATTATTAATTGAGGAGGTTTTTTTGAAGTGGATTTTTGAAGTTTTTGGAAAGATGGTTAAATACTGAAAATGACCTCAAAACAGATCACTGAATTATTTGTCATTTGACTGGGTTTCAGATCGTGCGCAGAGTTTGGCCCACTGCAAGTGCCTTCCTGGGGTGGCAAGCTTCTCCTCACAAGAGCAGATCCAGGGCAGTCAGACTTCAATAATGTGGGGACTCAACCATCTGTCCGCAAACAAATCGACTTCCAGCCTGATCCCCCAGCCCTCCCTGGGTGTCATTTACTCCTGTGAGTAGCCCAAACACATCTCCTCATGCACACAGGGCACGGAAGGGGGTCACACAGGCAGAGCCATGGAAGCTGGGTGAGGGACAGTGCTGAACCCTACAGGGTCTCACCCCATGGCTGATACCCATCAGCAGGGTCTGAAGGCTTCAGCACAAGGTTTTTCTGGTGAAAACAATCATTTTGGAGCTCAAAACGCATCCCCTTGGTTTATAAACCCCAAATCGCCTCTGTATGCCCTGGATGAAGGTTGGCTTTGGGGGCACCTCCACCTGTGCCCCTCCTTTTTGCAGGGCAGGACGAGCGGTGTGGGGAGAGATCAGGCCCGAGATCTGTGCTGAAGCCTGACCCTTTGTTTCGGCGGTGTCTCTGTTGGTGACAGATGGTGATGCTGTCCTGGTGAATTTGTTACCTTCTCGATGACATGCAATATGTCTGCATCCTGACAGTGAGAGGAGAGACTCCAGCTGTCCCTCCAGTAATTGACAGCAAGGAGCTGTTTTCACTTTTGACAGAGCTAAGAAGCATTAACATCATATTGGCTACTAGGAGGGGTTTTATTATTATGTTTATCATCTGAGAGAAGTCATTGTGATGTGGGACTGGGTGGGGTTTTTTTCCTACTTTGCTCCTGCAGCCGCCCGCTCCTCACATTGCAAACTGTCGCATGCTCCAGCGGAAAAGAAAGGGAAGGGAATCTGGGCTCTGGCCACCTCGTCCCCAGATGAGCCCCACTTCTCTCACACTGATGGAAATGACAAAATTCCACCTTCTTTCTTCAGAAGCAGTGGGGGGGGGGCAGGAGAGGAAGGATTATTTTAGGGTAATGAAAGTGCAGAAAATGAAGCAAGAGGTCCTGTCTTGCTTCTTGCACGCCTGGTGCCTGCTGAAGTCACTGCTTACTGACAGAGCTTGGGTCACATCCTCTGCTCTTTGGAAAAGAGAAATAATCTTGTTTTTCCACGGGTTTTAGGCTCTGCTGGCTGGCATTCTGGATGATTTATGCCCAGTTTGCCTCCCTTTCACTCTTCCTAGCTCGCACAGTTACCCCTCACTAGCAATAAAGGGCACCTCTCCTATCCCCTCATGGACTTTGCTGCAGTCTTCACTCTATAATCAGTCCTTAATAAGATTGGGCCAGTGAAATCAACTCCGAGCACATAAGTCACACAGACATCCATACAACAAAGATTCCTCCCTAAATTAGATTTGAGCTGACCTAAAACAAAGGTTGAGTCTCACTGCAGATCCAGCAACAGCAAAGCTACCAAGACAAGCAGTCACTTCAGGAAGAGCTGGGTATTTCCCCTTGGTCCTACATGTTGTAGTTCCCTGGGTGAAACCCACACATTGTCACACTCCTGAAATCGTATCAGAGGAAATAAGGAATTTATGCAGAGTATTAACACACTCCTATCTATTGTCCCCTTGTTTTCTCCCAGACAGAGATGAGGGTCTACCATGCTTCTGGGCCACTCTTATGTCTCATGGGTTTGTGTAGCACCTACAGCCATGGGACACTGATCCTATACCAGGGGGTGCTGATATCAGATATGGGTGTTTCATGCTGGATTAGTGAAAATCTAAGCATGACAAAGCAAATGCAGCCCAGCAAATCTCAAAAGGGAGGTTTCACCTGGCACAAGAACCAGTCCTGCACTGCTTCTGTATTTTCTGGCCCACAGAGCAGGGTGTAAGCACAGATAGTGTGACACACACAGGCTCCTGGAACAGGTGAGGCAGAGTCATGGATGCTACTGACACATGAACAAATCCACCTCTGCAAGAAGAACCCAAACTTCAGCTATTTATGGCCACAGACCATTTGTTCAGTTCTCATTTCAAGCTATTTCAAGACTGGGAGTGATATGTAAATATTATAGTGCCACTATTTTCACTGTATATGCGAATTTGGAAATCCCCAGGGAACTTTTAAAATCTCCAAAATTGCTTCTGTTGATTTCTGAAGAAAAGGTAGTATGAAAAAATAAAAAACACAGGTTCTGCCAGCTTTATAAAAAGTCCTTCAAAGTTTATGGAAATACAGTTCTGAATATTTCTGTGAAGAAAGATAGTATCCACAACCAGGTCCTCTGTGAAAACAAATCTACAGAGTAAAAAAAGCCAGAAATGTTTGTCAGCTCTGATTTATTATCAATCCAGGCATTTTAACAATGGCTACTACAATATTTTGCCAGTTTCTCCAAATGAGGATTGATTTTTAAGTCTCATTGAATACCTTTGTTGAAAGGTCCTTTCCCCAGACTGCTTTATATATGCAAGCATAGCACTCTACTGCGAGGCTGTTTGTGCTGACTAAATTTGGAACTTATCGATCTCAAAGCATGGCACTGACCTCAGAAATTAGCTGGCTCGGGAGCAGCATCAAACTCCTAAACTGGGATCGGTGTTGACACGAGTGCGTGACAAAACCCAAGCCAAGTCAGAGCTGAGCAAAAAGCCCAATTGCTGGTCCTGGTCTGGGGCCAAAAGCTTGACTCATGCCTTGGACCAGAGTTTGGAGGAGGGTGAGTTTTCCTTCCTGGTCTTTTCATTCAGTAATTCCTGATATCCAGCAAAAGAAATGCACGTGCCTCTGTCTGTGCATGGAGAGGGGAATTAGTGCTGCTGTGCATTTGGGCTGAGGGGCTGGAACCAGGATCCACCCTGGGATGCAGAGCCCCTGGAAAACCTGCTGCCTTTAGGAGAGAAGTAGATAGTTTAAGAACGAAGTAGATGGGTGCCATGGAAGGCCCATGCTGTCTGTTACATACCTTTATGATGGTATTAAATTATTCCTGTTTCTTTCAATACTCTGCTATGCACTGCACCGTCCTGGTTCCAGTTGAGAAAGAGAGTGAGGGAGAGGGTATGGGACTGAGAGCAAAAGGGGGAATCCAGAGCATAAACCAGTATTTGTCAGAAATGGGAGTAATTGCTGCTCTTTGGTGTGATTTATTGAGGTAACAAAGGTTAATGACAATGCCACTCAGTCAGTTTATTCTATTCATTTTCATGTCATTTCAATGTATCAGGCACGGTGCATGTTGCAGCTGGGGTAAGGACTCAGTCTCCCAAAGAGATGCTCCTGTCTTCCTCCTGACCACCAAAACCCCTCTCCAGGGTGGGCTGGGGGCTTGGAGCCAGCCTGGAGCATGTCCATGTAGGGTGGGCATCACAGGCATCAAAGGACTCCTCACTCTTTGCATCCCAGAGGCCTGAAATTTCAGACAAATTAGAGAAGGAGTTAGCACAAGGAGAAGTTAACACAGGGCCAACTTATCCTAGCGGTGCTTTGCTGGAAGCATGTAGGAGTGAGGGCAAGAGTGGGCAGTGAGGGGGTGGAAAGCAGCCTGCGGCAGCAGATATCCCCACAGGATGCCTGAGGGATGGATGGGGCTTCTGTGGGAAGAGGTGGGTAATGGAAAGGAGCCGTCTGTCATGCAAATGGAGAGGCAAGAGGAGTGCTCCTGAGTGAGATCCTGATGGCTCTGGGGGAGTGGGGAAGGCTTTATAGAGGGATAGCCTCCTGCAAGAGGAGCAGGAGGAGGGGCAGGAAGGAGAGCCGAGCAGGTTGGGATTACTTTGTTGTTTTGTTTAGAATTTGGCAAAAGCCAGAAATGACAGCTGAGAATTCTGAAAGTGAAGGAGACTGGCGTTTCAAATCAGAGAGGTTCATTGTCTGTTGATGAGGCTGCCGCAACCCAAACCCTCACCTGGCTGCCCTCACCTACATGAATTTGTATTTATGGTGTAGGGATCTAAAACATACTCTATGCTGAGTCCTCATTTATCTGTAGCTTTCACTAAAAACTTCTCATTCCCATGATCTTTTATGACAAAGAACTATTTTAGCTGATCTCAGTATCTTCTTTGGGCTTGTAGAAGTCATCAAGGCTTGGAAATTTAATGGCAGTGGGATTCCCTACTCTTCAGGAGTCAGGGGTTGCTGCTGACTTTTGTGCAAAGTACTGCAGGAGATTCAAAGGCCCAGAGTTTCCAGAGTGGCTCAACAACCACAGCTCCCTGCAAGGGGAAGCTTTCCCACAAATCATTCAGTGCTGCAAGAAATCCATCAGATCTTTTTCCCCAATCCTGAGGATCAGTGTCCACATGCGTTTCATCTGCACGCACAACCACACAGATCTCCTCTGGTGGGCTTAGCCCAGATCCATCCTCCACTTAACCAGCACCCAAACATCTCCAATCTTTAAACCCCCACAGCCCAAACCCCCACTGGAACGGTGTTCTTTGTGTGAGAGAGGGTTAAAGAAAACCCAACATCTTGCTGCAGATCCTCCCTCCCTTCCACCCACTTTGGCGCTGGCAATCTCACTCTGTTCTTTCATCCAAGTGGGCATCAGCACCAGCCCCATATTCGTAAGTGTCAAGAGGTGTTGATGCATACGGCAGTCGGCTGCTTTTGCCCACCCTGGAGACTAAAATGCCTCGCACCTCCACCCGGCTGCTGGGACTTGGCTGGCTTTCAGATTTTAATTTTTAGAAGGACTTTGAAATTTTTCCAGCTCTCTCTCTCTCTCTGCTGTTTTTCACCGCTCGCTCAGGGAGGTACCTGGGCTGCTTTGTTCTCAGAAATGCATTGGTGAATTAGCAGTCTCGAGCTATGGCAAATGCTGCTTTTTTACATTGCTCTGACCAGTCTCAGCTCCTGTTCTAAGGTATGAGATGGGCAGCAAAGAACAACAATGTTTCAAAGTGCTACTAAATTGTCCATCTAAATGCTCCTGCTACAGTTTAGGGGAGAGAGTTAGAAAATGGCAGAGAGAAAGAGAAGCCTTCACCCATCCTGATCAAAGTCTTAATGCTGATGGTGGAGCATCCAGCTCACGTGTCAGCCTAGACCCCAGCTGTTCAAGAGAGGTGTTTTCACTCAGAAATCTGCCTGCTGCAAAATTCCAGAAGAGTCCTATGGCAGCTTTTGGTATTGAAAGAATTTTTGGTGTGGGTGAAAGTTTCTTCAGAATTTTTGTGAATACTTTGAATGTCCTTGAGTATTTTCTTGACGTCTTCTAAACATCAGGGTGCATGTTTGGTGATGTCTTGCTCATGTCAGGAGCCCATGGGGGAATCCTGGATCTAAGTAGCACTGCCTGGCTTGAGACTGAGCACAGAGGTGAGAGCTGTATGGAGACCCAGAACTCAGACAGGAGGAGTTTGGCATATAACCCAGCAAAGAGGTCTGTGCTGTTACAGGGATCTCAGCTACCTCATTTAAATCTTGATCTGTACATTTTTGCTTCTTGGGGTAGTGGGAGAATTTTGTGACTAGATCCAAAGTTGTCAGGAGAATCAAGTTTTTAGCTCTTCTGATTCAAAAAAGAAGTCTCTCAGTCGTTTTCAAACACGTAGGGCTGTGAAAGGCTGGGGCACAGTCCAGGATTTACAGCAATAATTCATGAGGCTCTGGCACCAGAAATCTCTAGCAAGGATGGCAGAAATCAGGTCATAAATGTCTTGTTCCCCCATCAGCCCAAAGCAGAGCCATGAACCTCCCAACCTCCACTGATGCCATCAGGCTTACACAGTGCCACTAATCCAGCCCATGACACACTGGGTGGGATTCCATTGCCTGAACATCAATGTCTCCAACTTCAGTACTCAGCAGTGGACTCAGGGCTCCTGTGCTGTATCTGCCAGTTCCTCAAGGATGACTTGGTTACACTACAGAGTCTAAAATAGCCCTAAACCTTCATGTTCAGAAAGCTGAATGCGGGTGAAGGAGCACGGAGAGCCATGGGACAGCAGGGACGGGGGTTGAGAAGTCTCTTGAGGCTGGAGCATGCTGGTAACTTTGCTTTGGGGTGGTCTTTTCTTTGGTTTTGGTCTTTTCCAACATTGCTTTTGGATCTTTGGGTATCTATTTCCTTTCTGCACTGCTGTGATATATTTTCCTTCAGATACCTTCCATTTCTCCAGAGAAATGAGAAATCCTTTTACTTTAACCTCATGGCAGCTCTCAGCCTCTAAAACACATCTGCTGATATATGTTTGCCTTCCTTTAGTAGAGAAGTACAAAATTTCTCTGTCCCCGCTCCAGATTCTGCAGTGCTTGTATTTGAATGAGACCTTGGGCTGGAGCAGGGCTGGTCCTGCTGACCCAAAGCTCAGCTCAGGAATCGCTGGCTTCCCCATGGTCCTCCCCCATCTTGTAACATCCAAGGTCTGTCTTTCTCTGTAGCAAGGTTAGGCTCTATATGTACTTAACCATATGCCCCCAAGTGAGGATTCATTAGCCTTCATTATGCATTCATAAGAAACAAAATGGCCGAGGAGTGGGAGGTATTGCAATCCCTCTCAGCTGCTCCTTCACACCCGGCATGGAGGGAGGGGCACCGGCCACCGCCAGCCTCCTCCTGCCTGAACCACTGACCACGCTGGCACCACTGACCACGTCTGGCACCGCCTGACCACCCTTGCACAGCCACCCTTTCACCCCTGACCACCCTG
Source organism: Corvus moneduloides (assembly GCF_009650955.1). Taxonomy (NCBI): domain Eukaryota; kingdom Metazoa; phylum Chordata; class Aves; order Passeriformes; family Corvidae; genus Corvus; species Corvus moneduloides. The sequence goes on from NC_045492.1 coordinate 9,412,234, forward strand.
GCACTGCTGACCATCTTGGTACCACTGACCAGCCTTGCTCTACTGACCACCCTTGCACACCCATCCTCACACCACTGACCAGCCTCACACGCTCACCTTTGCAGCACTGACCACTCTTGTTCCACTGACCACCCTTACACCACTGACCACCTTGAATCACTGACCAGCCTTGCTCCACTGACCACCCTTGCACACCTGTCCTTGCAGCACCGACCACTCTTGCACTGCTGACCGCCCTTGCACTACTGACCACCCTCACACCATGGACCACCCTTGCCCGCCCGCCTTCGCACACACTTCTCACACCAGCAGCTGATTTCCAGGTTCCCAGCTGACAAGCCCCATCCGCCTGCGTGAGTTCCCTGTCGGTTCATTTAACTCTACAACATAAGCTGATTATGGAGGGAAATGGCTGAAGCATAAATCTGGCTTCCTTGGTTTTTTTCCTCTTTTTTCTCCCCCTTGGTGGTATCACCTCACTCCCCTCCCCTGCTTCACTTCCATTTGTTCCCCGCGCGGGGAAGCCGAGGCAGACGGATGCAGGTCCCACCATCCCCCAGGTTCCAAGACATCTCTGCATGGGGGAAAGAAAAGGAAATCTTGATAGTTTTAAACAGTAGCAAACGTTTTTCACTATTTCAGAGACACAGAGAGAGTCAGCTCAATCCTTAACTGTAGCTGATATCTGGGTGGAAGTTTTGGGCAAAATAAAACCAAGCACACACACTGTCACAGGGTGATGTCCCAGGACACGGTGACACAGAGACTGTCACCTAGTTCTTGGTTCTCACCAGTGCACAGATGCCCTTGCCTCAAAGTCACCAGTGCTATAGCAGTAGCAGTTGTGAGTTATTTCTTATTTTATTCCTTTTCTTCACTTGTAAATAACCAGAAGATTTCTGGCTACTTGTGAGAGCACAACTTGAAGACACAGGTAACAGGTAGGAGAGTGGTGAAATGAGCTCTGCTTCATGTCTAAGGAGCTTGAGGATTGGACCCAGCATTTCTCTGGCAAGTCTCCCTTAAGTGTGGTGAGGAACATCCACCCAAAACAGGAGAAACTCTCTGAAGGGAGACGTGGCTTCCAAAAAGTTCCTAAAGAGGAACACAGAGTGCTCTGCCTCTGTCCATGGTGTCTCAGCTTGTTCGGGAGGAGGTTTTTGAACCTGCGTGGGTTTTGACTTGTCATTTCAGCGTGATCTGGACCCGTTTCAGTCTCCTCTGACAAAGCCCAGTCCTTGGAGCAGGCAAACCCTGCTAACGCTGTCACCTGCTACTCTGACAAATTTTCTCAGTAAATCTGCTGAGAAAATCTAGAAATCCAGCGAGGGGGAAAAATTATAAATTTCATCTGGTGTGTTCAGAGATAAATTGCTGGTGACTTTGGTACCTGAGCGCGATTTGGGACCCCTCCGCGGTGAAAGGCAGCTCCTGGCTGCGGCAGTTTCCCGTGCTGTGCTGTGCCGCTGGGAAGCCCGACTTGCCTCCTGGTGGAAGGTCTCATTACAGCAGGGAGACTTCCAGCTCCAGCAGCTTTGTGAAAAGCAGGACATGAGCTGCAAACACCTTCAGAGGAGCCTGACAGGGAGGGGGTGCCTGGCATGGTGCTACCCCGGAGCCAAGGAGTCGCTGCATGGGCAGCCCCACGCACGGCATCTGGGACTACGGGCTGCAGAAATGGGACGTCCATGTCACATTCGCGGGCATCTCCCAACTCAGCAGAGCCCAAAGCAAACAAAATGAAAGCCCCCTGGCCCTGGGAAGCAGTGAACGTCTGCTACATCAGTGGTGCTGCAGCTCTCCCCACAGATCTCCTTTGCACAAAGGAATGTTATAGAATATCTCTTACAACAGCAAAAAAGAAATTGCTTACGTGCTTTTATCCTGCTGAGTGAGGGCAGCACCAAGCCCACAGGTTCTGAGGAAGGCCGTGTTTGGAGCTCAGTGCCCAGCTGAACTTACAGATGATTCATAGGAAGGTTCACATGATGTTCAACCAGGTGGGAAGATTTTGAAGTTTATTTTTTAAAGTGATGAGAGCGGAGGTTTTCCTTCCTGCATCACAGTGACACAGACAGAGCTGTGCACCTATCCTCCTGTCCTTACTTCTTGGTGATTCCCCTCTTTTGCTGCTCTCTCCTTGTTGTTAGGTCTTCTTTTCTCTGCTTTGCTTTTTGTTTTGTAGGGGCTTTTTTTTTTGAGGTTTGTGGGTTTTTTTGTCAGTTAGTTTGAGTTTTTTAGAATGAAACAAACTAAATCACTGTCCTGGAGGGAACTTTAAATGCTTGGTAACTGCTGATATCCGTAAAACTCTACCCCAGCCCACAATTACTGCTGTCTACCTGCCTCTCCAGCCCCAGAAGGGCAGCAAGGCAGGGAGCAGGGATCAGCCACTCTCCAAACAAACACCAAATCAGAGCGGTGTGGCCCCCTCATTAGCAGTCGAATATCAAGGACCTTCATGCAGCAAAATTAACTATTTTTTGTAGGATGTTTAACAAAAGAAGAGATACTAATGAGGTTAGTTAAAGGGTGGCCCTCTTTCATTAGCTCTGCTGGGCTAAGACTGCCAGTGAGGAACTATCAAGAAGATTGCTTTTTTAATTACTCTGTTAATTGATATAAAACAAAAAGGACGCAGATTAGTTGCATGCAATTAGCAAATTAATTCTTGGCAATTACAGACTTAATAATGGAGTACTTTTGCTGCTGTGTGTTGGATTCTGTGGCCTATATTCGTTGCCTGTATGAGCTGAATAATATTTTTTTTTTTGAAGAGGAACAAGAGTTAAATATAGACATGTACACATTTCCTTAGAATTCTCTCAATGGAATGATGAGGAAGATAAAGTGCATTTTTCATCTTTGACACAGCAGTGCCTCATAGCATCTGTGTTGTTGACACTGAAGCCTAAGGTGATGTGTAAGACAGCTCCGCCTTCTTGCCTGGTTCTGAGTCCTGTGCTTGTGAGCTCAGTGAGACAAGTTAGGCACAAGTTTCAGTTTCTCTCTGAATGGGGCCAATGGGCAGGAATATTGGAAATCAGGTCCTTAGGGTCTAACCTCAATCTAGGACTCTTCCCAGGCTGCAGCACAGGCGGATCAAGTAGGCTGAAAAATACCCCAATTCTCCTTGAAAAGTCATGGTTTTGGGGTGGTTGCTGTTGAACGATTACAACAGAATAATAATGATGGCAAATTCCTTTTGTGATACAGGGCTGTCTCCTGACAGGGGGATGCTCTTGCCTGCCCTGGACACTGGAGGAGGAGGAGTTTGAGGGCTGGTGGACAGTGAGGCCTCTGGTTGCTCCTGTCCGTTGACCACATGTGTGCAGGATATTGGGATGGAGAGTCCATGGTATAACCCTACCCAAGGGAATCAGCACAGAGCTGAGATATCTCACTGTGTTTGACCCCACACAGGGCGAATTTGATATTATGCAGCATTCAGCCTGAGTGACCCCTCTGCAAAACCACCTGGCAGGTTACAGTGCTTTGGAAGAGGAGGAGAAAGCAAAGCAGGTGGGAATACTTCCTCTGAAATCCATCCCAGTGCAGAGGAGCTGGGCATTTCCACGATCCACAATGGCAGCAAGCAACTTATCCATGCCCAGGAGATTCTCCTTGGGCCTCCTGTCCTGTCCTGTCCTGTCCTCTCCTGTCCTGTCCTGTCCTCTCCTGTCCTGTCCTGTCCTCTCCTGTCCTGTCCTCTCCTGTCCTGTCCTGTCCTCTCCTGTCCTGTCCTCTCCTGTCCTGTCCTCTCCTGTCCTGCCTTCTCCTGTCCTGTCCTGTCCTGCCCTCTCCTGTCCTGTCCTCTCCTGTCCTGCCTTCTCCTCTCCTCTCCTCTCCTCTCCTCTCCTCTCCTCTCCTCTCCTCTCCTCTCCTCTCCTCTCCTCTCCTCTCCTCTCCTCTCCTCTCCTCTCCTCTCCTCTCCTCTCCTCTCCTCTCCTCTCCTCTCCTCTCCTCTCCTCTCCTCTCCTCTCCTCTCCTCTCCTCTCCTCTCCTCTCCTCTCCTCTCCTCTCCTCTCTCCTCCTCCTCTCCTCCTCCTCTCACTCTCCTCTCCTCTCCTCTCCGTTTTTTTCTCCACCTGTGCCTTTTCTTTCCAAGCACACTTGCAGAGAAGACAATGGTCACGTCCATTGCTTTGCTTGTATTGCTTTCCAATATTTTTATTTTACTCCAGAGCGAGTCTATGTGTTTTTGTAGACTGGTAACAGGCAAGCAGGGACTGGGGGCAGGAAGGGCCTTGGTGATAAGACACCCACACACACATATAAGGGGAAGCACATGGAAAAGTTAATCCAGAGAAGTTCAGAGGGGGAAAAGGATTTTCTCACTTACTTCAGTCTGCTGGGCATCCTCATTCTGGTCTACATTTGGAGAGCACCTAGCATAGCAAAGGTGCCTGACAGACCTCCTGCTCCTTTTTTTTCAGTCAGATCAGGATTAGCATTAGGGATTTGTGGTGGCCTGTTACAACAGGGATTCTTTATTTTGGACTGAGAATGTCAGTGAGGCTGTCTGTGCAGCACAGGTTATAGAGAGGCAGTGAACAAAGCTTACATCCGGTGAGAGTAATTTACATACTGAAATAGTGGCTGTATGTTCCATGTTTCCCACTGACCCCAACCTTTCCTGGGTGTATCGGTTCCTCTGGTCACTGTCAAGGACTCAAAAATGTTGAGAGACCTTATTCTGCTGGGTAATTGCTTTGATTCCACAGATTAAATTAGTGAAAATAGACACTGAAGACTTTATTAGTGCATCTATTTCTTCCTGTACAAACCCTCCTCTTGTAAAAGGGGGAGGATGAGACCCTTCGCAGGGAAAGGGCCGTTCAGGGATGGTGTGCAATGGGAAGGCACAGGGAATTTCTCATGGGAGCGAACAGCCTTGCAGGGTTTTTACTGCAGGAGCACGAGGCTTTCCTGCAGCGTGTGCCTCCCTTTGGCTATTTCAGAGCCTCCCAGGCTGAAACCTGCCTTTAAGTCCCCATTTGCAGACCTGTTTAATTTCATTGTTACTTTTCAACTCGTAGTAACAATGTTGGTTTTTTTCCTTTAACCCATTCCTTTTGCTGTTAGCTGCTACCAGGAGCTTTTTGACAAGAATATATGTTTTTCATGCATACAAACCAGTCTGTTTCCATCTCATTTCTTCTAAAACCTTCTGACTACTTTTTAAACCTAAAGGTATTGGACCCACCCAAAGTGACTCTCAGGCAAGCAGGAAGATCATTTGATGCATCCAGTGTTTTGCTTCACATGAGTTCTCCAGTATTGACGGGGAGGAAGAAACTGCGAAGGGAATAGATCGGACTTGTTCTTAAAGATCTCTTAAAGAAGAAAATAACCCAGCAGCCAATAATGAGATTGTTTTCTTCCAGTGCCCAAGCCCAGAGTTTATTTGCAAAGCAGTTTCTCAAAGAGTGGTTTAGCAATGAATTGCTGATTAGTTTGGGCACAAGGAATGGGCTGAAGCACCTGCAGAGACGCAGTGGTTTGGAAGTGTCAGCACAAGGGTGTGGATGTAGCCTGAGGATCAGATCCTGCCCCACTCCCCACTCCAGCCAGTCTCTCCGACCTGGAGCAGGTCGGGACCTTCATCATTTTGTTTCCCCACTGATGTAGGACCCCAGATCAGAGGCTTTTAAAGACATAAAAACCCTCCACTGAAAATTCAGCCCCGAGGAAGGTGCAGGGAGAGCACTGGCAGGAGAGCACAGGACTGAGCTGGGACCTGGCCCTGAGTGTTCCTGAAGAAATTCACTGTGGCAGAGCCACCAGTGCCACCCAGCATGTTTGTCCTCCCCCCCAGTCCTAATGTCTTTTCCCCCTCACATGGAATTCCACACTTTGGAGGCTGCTGGGTAGGGGTTGTTGAGGGTTCAGCCATGCAGGAAGGCAGTTTGCTGCCTCATCCTTTAATTGGGGATGTTTTCCCTTCCCTCCTCTTACTTGTCTTTAGTGTCCAGCAAAGACCAGTCTATTGTCTGGGATATATTCCTTCCAATTTATCCAAGGTTTCAAGGGGAATCATTCCATGCAAATTTCCTCTTTTCACCACTATTCCTTTCCTGCAAAACATGTGCCTTGCTTTATTTTTTTTTCCTTACATGAGACATCTTGTTTATTTTTCCCCCATGTCTTTGCTCCCCCCTTGGTGCGGCTGCTTCTCCTGCTGGGCTGAATGTGGTTGCCAGAAGAAATCCCTTTTCTTTCACTTTTATTGTAATTTATTGATTTCCCCCCCCCTGCCCCTTATGGGCTCAGAACTTTTTGCTTCTACCAAAGGAGGCACCAGGCATTAACAACGCACTGAATGCAACGTAAAGAGTTAAAATGAGGAGGGATGCCCATGTCGAACACAGTCAGTGAGAACATGAGAGGGCCTGAGCTACAAAACAGAAGCCAGCAGCATTATCTGTCTGACTTCTCCCTCTCCTCCCACACACTGGGGACATTTTTTCTCACACTTCTGAGGGCTTTCTGCCTCCCCTGCTACCTGGCTCCATAGCCAGCAGTCCTGCCTGTTCCCCTCTCCGTGCGTAAATGGGCTGTGATTTGTTGGGTTCAATCACTGCTTCCTCTCCAGAGGCTCTGGGAAGGAAAGCCGTGAGTGTTAACTTCAAGGAGCTTGCACCATTTTGTCTGCTCCTGAATTAACTCCCTCCTGGCCAATGCTCACAGTCCTTAGGGAGAATTTTAATTGTTATTTCCAGGGAATCTCTACAGAACTGGAAGGATTTCTTTCCCCTCCAGCTCTTTCTCAGTGTACTATGGAGCCATATCCCCCTTTCCCTGACCTATTTGATTTCCACTCGCCGTTGTGAAGGGCAATCACCACGCATGCCAAGATCTCCATGCAATGATGTAGGAGGGTCCAATCTTCTCATTACAATTTCTTTGGTGGTCCAGGTTATCTGAGATTATGTTTTTTCCAACAAATCCCATTGGCTTCAGAGTTGCATGGGTAGAGATCTTATAAACACAGATTTTGGGGGACTAATGTGTGCTAAATCTGTCCCCAAGGACCTCTTCTGAGCTGATCCTATGTGTCCAGAGACCCCATTCATAGAAAACACGGCACGTGGACTGGACGGTACCTTGCTACAGTGCAAAATATATTTGGCATTAATTTAAATGAGAAACACAAAATTTATTCAAAGATTTCAGTGAATGATGTCACCTTTGCACCAGCTGCCAACCCACAGGTCCCTCCTGCCACTCTCCCTCCCACATCAGTCTCTGGCACAACATCACCTATGTGTTCAGCAAGAAAGGAGTTGCATCTGTTAGTGCCCAATAATGTTTAGGACAGAAGTCTTCCATAAGAAGTTTTTTGGGGTTTTAAGCTAAGGAAAACCCTTGTGAAACAGAGTGCTGCTCTGGGGCTCAGTCTCCTCAGCACTGTCATAGTAACAATTATTTATATGGGGTTTTTTCCAGATTGTTTTTTTTTTCCTGACTGCAGGACTAAAAAATAAAAACAAAAACACAAGCCAAAATTTAAAGTATCAGCATCTTTTTTTCAGATTTATTTTTTCACATACACAAACCTTCAGAGACAGAAAGATGCATTTGCCAGCTCGTAAAGATATACATTAGTCTTCATAAGTATAGGTTCAAGAAGTTGTGTTGAATCCTCCAAGTTTTTCTTACACCTACGACCATATTTCATCAATAAATTTGCTATCTAGACAGTACACAAAACTAAAATTGGACTGGCAGCTGACAGCCTGGGGACTGAGCTAGGGACTCTCAGAGCTGGCAGTGTTTGCTAATTGAGTTAAACGAAAAGATATCCTTTTTCTTAACTGGAAGAGTCTGACACATTTGGTGGGGTCATGGAAGACGGGACACGCACACGCACACACACAAACCCCAAACATCTGCCAAAGGGTCTCTTTGAAAGCAGCAAGACCGGCTCGGATTCGGGTATCCAAAAGCTTGCCTGGTTCAGAGTGTGTTATTTGCTTTTTCATAGTCAATAGGCAATCGTAGATGACAACAAAATATTGGATCTCGCCTGCAGCGCCAGGGAGCCTTTTTCTTTAATGTGCCAGCACTGAGAAAGAAACTTCCACAAGTTGTGCAAATCACTGCTGGTCAAACGAAAACTTCGCTGTAGCATGAAATGCGAAGTGGCACCTTAGATACAACTAATGGAGCTATCATGGGCCTAAAAGTAACTCTCAGGGCACCTCAAAGGGATTTGTTTCTTCCCATTCAGCCTCCCTGTCTTGCAGGGACATTTTTCATTGCCTGTCTCTGTGTCCCCACTTGGGCTCGTTGTTAATCATCAGGCACTGGGACTTCCAGGCATGTGGGAGCGTGCTTGGACAATGCATCATCTCAGGTGGGGATAATCCTGAGCTCATTATGACCTTGGGTTTGCTGCAGATAAAAATACTATGCAGGAGGGTTTGGGATCTGCTTTTGGCAGGAGAGTTCAGCTCAGGCAAGGTATGGGCAGTGCTGAAGCAGCCTCTGAACCCAGGGCAAAGGATGGAGTCCAGCCACACTCCCACATCCAGGTCCAAACTGCTCCAACAACAGTGGATGTAGCGTGACAAGCTCACAGCCCATCTTTAATATGCCTTCTTCATAAGGAGAGGAACCTGATTGTGGAAATGGAAGCGGAAACATCATTACGTTTTCAGAGTAATGAGCTTTGCCCCCACCCTGTAGCTAATTAAAACTGTGGAAGTCTTATTTCAGCTGTAATCAACCTAAATCTTAGCTACAAGCATGACAAATATTTTTTCAGTGTATGTGGCTTTGCTTTTCTGTTGGTAAGTGAGCAGGGGAGGAGGCAGGGTCTTTTCCTCCATGGCAGGAGCTGTTTTGAGCTTATTCCTTGACCATGCAGGGGATGTGGTTCCTGCAGGGACAAACACAGCCCTTCTGTGTTTACTTAGAGACAGTTACCAAACACAGAGATATCTCGGTGCTCGAGGGTTTCAGCCTGATCTAGGATGAGCAGATATCTTAAACATAATAATCAAAAAGATGGAAAAATAGGTAACTCGTCTCTCTTGAGCTTCAAATATGAATTGACTCAAATTTTAGGTGCATTGTTTCTTACTTCATCTGTATTGCCTGTTCTCCCCAGCTGAGCCACATTAATGCAGAGATTGAGATCCCCTTCCCAGCATCTCTAAATGGATGGAAGGATCCTCCTGAGGCAAATGCGAGGTGAAGATGTGTAAGAAAAACCTCAATTTAGTATTCTAATAAGAATTAGGCATCCAGATTTCTTTAACAGCTTTGCAATATCAGACTTGAAGCACAAAGGGATCTTCTCTCTAGCTCAGGGGCATGACACACTCTGTGGACCAGGCACAGAAGAACTGCTCTGGTCTTCCCCACTCTCAGCAAATTATGGTTTCCTACTTCCAAAGCTCTGAATTATATTTATATCATGAAATACGGAGTTGTGGAAAAAATCCTGATCCTTCAGAAAGCTGCAGTCCTGGCAGGCAGGCGGATGCTGCCTGTGCTAATAGTGAAAATACAGAGAGACATTTTCCTGCTTGGTTTTCTTTTTGGTGGGGGAAAAAGGACACGTTCAAAGCACTGAGCACACAAATGTGTGCACACACAAACCCTCCAGCCTCTGCACATGTATTCACCGGGGGTTCAAATTAAACTCCAAATCGTGCAACCATGATCTGTACAGATTAGAAGTGGGCTTAGATTGCAATTAAGTCAAGGGAAGTCAAGAGCTTAGATAACGATTATCATTTTTTCTATTTGGAAGAACCAATTGGAAAAAAAAAAAAGGAAAATAAAAAGAAGATTAAAATACAGTATATCTGTGCACATGCACTAATAAATTGTCATTAAACAGTTCCCTCCTTATTGTCTAAACGGAGATACTATGAAATATTTGTAATTAGCAACACAATTTATTAAAGCTGCCCTATCTTGGCTTGGTGCTGTTTCACAATCAAATGCAGTTTGGGATTTTGCAGCCAACCATTTTTTAATCACCAGAGCACTTCATTTTTAGTAAATCCAACCCTAATTTTTGTTATCCCCTGCTGGGCTTTACTTGAAAAAAAAAAGTTTAATTTGGTTGAGATCCCCTCAAAATCATCTCTGCTTAATGCCTCCCAGCCTTCTGCAGTCTGTCTGCCCGTTTTGTACAAAACACACACGCAAGCAGTAATCAGCAACTATACCCCAGCCTTGCATTAAATGTCAGTTTTGTGCTTTGAGATTTTTCATGTGCTTTTGAAAAGCAGGGTGTAGCAGGATGCAGCCCACATAAAAAAAAAATAAAATAAAAAGAGAGAGAGATACAGCAGAAAAATAGTGTTCATTATCAGGGAGAAGTAAGTAAATGATAAGAGATGATTTAGAGATCCAGAATGTAAAATGCATGATGCAAACGTTCAGAAATGGACTGCTCCTACACTATTAGGAGTTGAAGGTCACGCCACATGTCATTGGAAAGGTAATTTTCTCTAGATTTTGAAATAGGATCTCAGATTTGACCTATGCCCTCTGTGTCAAGAACATCTGGGCATCCTTAATGCATCTATTCCTTTTCCTTTTTTCTTTTTTCCTTTGTTCCCAAAGCTGGAGGACGGTCCCTAGTTTGGAAAGAAGAGAAAAAGAGTGGCCACATTTCAGTTTTAGCCTTGCTGTGGACTTTTAGGAGACCCTGGACAAGTCATTTCATGCCTTTTGTTTCCCCTTGTCAGTAAGATGGATTTGATATAGAAATGCCCAGATAGCTCATGCTTAGGTCTCAGTATTTGATTAATTAATGCTCACGAGTTATTTTGTAATGCACACATGAAATAAGTTATTCACAGCACATTCAGATGTGCTTCCATTGCTTTAACAGCTTTGAGAATGAGATTTGTTTCCCATAAACAAGATATCTTTATCCATATCAATAGGTGTCTAAGTGTGATTCCACAGGGTGCAAAATTACATGAATGACTTGAAATAATTTTACCAGATATTTTTCATTACCTTTTGAAACAGATTTAAAATGCCCTTCTCTTAAATCTTCTTCTCATGCTGGGCTCAGCTAGAAATACAAATGTTTAGTGCATCCGGAAGCCAAAGCATCCAAAAATATAGTTCTCTTTGGAGAATATAGGTGCCTATGTGCTTCAGTTTCCCTCATCTTTAGACTGGGAAAAGTGAGGTTTATCTATAGAGACTAAAGGAAGAAGAGAAGCAGAAAAGCTTGCAGGCAGTTCCTGCAGACAGCTTTCCTCAATATTTTGAGACAACCTCTCCATGCAAGTCACAATTTCTCTTCTGTGGAAGAATCTAACTCTTCAGCCTACTTAGCTTCCTTATTTCCAGTGAAATCTGCAAACACCAGAGGCCAAAATTGCTCCAAGGCTCAAATTAAAATCCTTTGCCTCCAAAATAAAAGCTCAGTTCACACTCTTAGCAATGCTACAGTGTAAGGAAGATGAATATCCATAAAATAAATGTTTTCCGAAGGGGAACAGCGGTGTTTGAGAGGAGGGCGCTCACCCTGCTGGTGTTGGGCATTTGCACTGTGACCAGTGAATGAAGTCAGAGACTAAAATCAGACCTAAAATCATCTGTGTTTCAAATCTGCTTCACTATCAGCCTCGTCAGGGTCCTGTCTGCAGCAGCATGAACCTGAAGAGTGCTGGAGCAGAGCCTCTGCTCCTCTGGGATGCTCTCCCCGACAGCCCTGTGGCAGCCTGGGCTCCTCTGCTCAGCTGTTGCCCCTTCAATTCTCCTTTCTGTTTATCTTCTCCTTATGAATGGAGCCCAGCTAATCAGCCTGATGGACAGGATGCCTGTCAGAAAACATATAAAAGGATTTAAATCCCTCTCCCTCCTTCAGGAAAGCTTTTCCCTGCAGTGGGAAAAGGGTTCATGATTCTGACTGTGGAAGAGAGCAGGGGGATCCTTACTCAGGGGCAGAGCAGCTCTTTGCAGACATGGACTTGGGGTTCACATCAAATTCCCAACTAAACATCCTATCTAAGGTGAACTTAAAAACAAAGTCATCTTGCAAATGGTTCCCCCAGCAGGTTGAGACATGCTGTTGAGGATAATGTGAACTCCCTGCAGTCTCAGAGAGACAGGGAGAAAGCAGCTTATTTCCATATCTTAATTAAAATTTCCATTAATCCCATCTGAGGCCTCATAACTTCAAAAACTTGGACAAAAAACCCCAACACTTATTTCTGATAAATATTTTAGACTAATTGTTCGGAGGTAGCAGACATCTCTGGCTGATGAATATCAACGAGCCGTGGGTGCTGCCGGCTGTTTAAAGGGAACCACGAGGGTTTTGTTTGTTTGTCCTCTGAAAATTATGGAACATCTTAAATGCCAGAGATAGGAGACACACAGAAAACAAATGTGCTGGGCTGAGCAGGGCAGCTGTAGCTCCTGTAGGATTGTTTGGAAGCTGCTTTTGTGCTTTGTAGGCTCCTTCCTGCAGGCTCAGAGCCCAGGTGCTTCCAGAGCAAGGGGAGCCGCCGGGCAAAGGAGCTGCTGGCTCAGGACGACATCTCTTAATGATGCTCTGCCTTTATCCTCCAACTCAGCAGGGTGTTCGTGGAAAAAGTGATGAGAATCAGGGGTTTAAAAGCAAACCACAATTTCCTCAACCAAACTCTGAACCTACAGGAACTGCTTTTTGAAGGGAGATGTGGATCTGTGGTGTGAGTCAAAGTGGAGGTGCTGATGTCAGTGAAGAAGATGAAAATTCAGAACGTGATCTGGCATTGCCTTCCTCTTCTGCCCAGCCCAGAGCTTTGGGCTGCTGATTTTCCTTACAGGCAAAGCCTCCATGTGGGATGGAAAAGTCACCAATCCACTGAATAATCATCCGGAACCCAGACAAGATCATGATTTTTCCTTCTGTGGAGGGACACAGGGTCTCTCCTCCTTTAAACCAAGATCACAAGCAATGTTTATTCACACTCTGCCTCACCTCCACCGGTGTTCCTGTCTTCCCATAGCTCCTGCAGCTTTTCCAGCAGTGACCAAAAAACATTCCTAAAGAGCCAGAAGGAAGAGCACAATTAATGACAGTTTCAGCCACCTGCCTGGCCACAGGAGATGGCTGAGAAACAGCAGTAATACTTGGAATGGCAAGAAGAAAAAACACAATAAAGTTTTTCCTTTGTCATTTAAAATCATGCTTCTGCCCCATTCCTGGGGGATGATCCCCAGAGTCTTGAATGTCCCTTTTGCATGGTGCTGAGATCACCAGAGCACAAAGCCCATCTCTTACAACCTCACTTCCCCCTCTGCTCATTTTCTTTGCTTCCCAAATTTGACACTGGTTTGGGCTAAGAAAATATTAATTTAGGCTTTGTGGAGTGGGGGTAGGTTTGGGGATACCACAAAAGGTATTGGGTTTTGGCTCTTTCTTCCATACCATTCAGCCTTGTTGACAGTTTAAAAAATTAATTCAATGATCTTTCACTTAATTTTAAATGCTATTAATTTAATCCATGGAAAGAAGCATTTATTACTGTTTGAATTCATGCAGGAGTAAGCAAAATGCTTTCACGTTTCTGTTGAGCACCAGGGTGTATTTGGGGCGCAGAGAGAGGACTCTCCATCCCTGTTTAATGGCTTTTCAGGCACACAGGTGAGAAATGAACCAGGTAACAAAGCTGAAGTGCGAGGGATGGGGTGGAAAACAGAGCAGACCTTCTGCTGGGGTAAGGCTGGGAATTTGTGTCCATCCTCCTTGAAGGGCTCAGCTGTCGGGGTAGGGAAATGTGGAAGGACAGAGCTCCTCTCTGTGTTTTCACTCCTCATGTCAGTGGCAGCCACGCAGAGCAGCAGCCATAATTAAACCCCTACACTGAGCCTGGTGTCCCGGAGGTAACATCCTCAGATTGAGCTGAGCAATGACAATGGCAAACTGCAAGGGACCCAGTGACAGGTTCTCCGTGGTCATAGACCACCTGTGAGTGACAGAAAATTGGACACAGATCACAAGGAAGGCAGGAGAGAGCATTGGGGAGGGGGGAGGAAGGGGAGAAAGCAACCATTCCTAAAATGAGCCTAAAATCTGCCTGGTTGCTAGGGAAGTGGGACTCCTGGTAAGTCATTTCAATTTGTACCTATATTTATAACAGTATGAAGATACGTTTTATAATCTGTGTAATAAAGAACCTCATCAGCAACTTCTCAAAGAAACTTGTTATTACAGAGAATGACACTCTAATTGCCTCCAGACATTTAGCTTGTCTAGTGAGTGAAGTAACCTGATAAGCTATTGAGCTATTAAGTGATGTAGAATCAATTAATGTAGTTAGATAAGAAAGTAATACCCTACCCAGGTTAACTAAGTAGTATGTGTCAAACGAGTCACTATTAATTCAGGTCCAGAACAGCATAGTAGACCTGTATAATTCTCAGTAACCTTCATGAAATTGAGGGGATTGCATTTTGACCAAAGAAAACTTGTTTTTCAAAGATCTTCTGTGGGGGAAAAAAAAATAAAGATAAATACAGAATTCATTACCAGGCTCATTTTTTCCAGTAATATTCTCCATAAATTTAAAACACAAATTACTTAATAGCAGTGCTGCAGTGATGGTTAAATTGTAGGCACTGATTCTTTTGAGTTTTGGAAAGAGAGGGAGACATAGGGGGAACATACCTTGAATTTCCACGCCAGCATGAAAACACAAACAGGATCTGGATAACCGGGTGTGGAATTGCTCGTGTCACCTGGTGCAGGCTCACACAGCCCTGCAGAACAGCACAGAACCATTAGTGCCTCAATATCATTTCAGCCTGGCAGCTGGTGGAGCTGGGCTGTCAGCGAGTGGGGCTGATGCAGGGACAAGGTGACAGATGGGGAAGGGTCGCAGTGCCTTGTGTAGATACAAGCAAGAAATGTGTGAAGCCCGAGTTCTAGTTCCAGTTAATTTTGTCCCTGTCTGATCTAGCTTCGGGTGTGATTATCTGGAGTGTGTTAGAGCAGAGGAGAGGAGAATGGGTGAGAAATTATCATCCTGTCTGTCTCACCACTGCTGCAGGTTTGCTCTCCTGATATATTGTCTCTGTAGCTGGGGAGTGCAGAGGGAGGTTAATGAATCTTAAAACATTTGTAAGTGGCACAGTGTAGCTCCAAGCAAGCCAGGGTACTCGAGAAAGTCTGCATTGCTGTGCTAATGTGCTGCTCAACAAGAGCTAATTAGCCCTAGCTGGGAACACAGAGCACCGGGGGACACGGTGGCACTGCCAGTTCAGGGGATGGCTGTGCTTCCTCCAGCCCTGCTGGCTCCACATCTCTGCTTTGGACCCTTTCTTCAAGTTTTTGGAAAGAGACGTTTTCAGCTATGAAACTGCAATCACCCAGGTCTTGCAGTAGGGGTTGTTCTCATCCATGTATCCAGCTGTCTGGTAATGTCCAGTATTTTATATAGATATATAAAGATAAAATCACAGAATATCCTGAGTTGGAAGGGTCCCATATGGATTTATGCCGTCCTGCAGTATTGGGAGACCGTCTGTAATGTATGAGCCAGGGTTTAAGTCTGAATCCAGGAACATTTTGAGACTTTCTCCCAAGATTAGGCCCATCATGGAAAGAGGGTTGATGGAGGACTCAAAGCAATGTGTCAGAGGTGGGGGAACACCTCCAGGCACTCATGGGTCAGTTGGCATTAATGTGACCTGCTGTGGTTAGATAACAAACTAGCTTAGAGCTCTTCATAAATCCTTGGAATGGCTGTTTGCAACTTTGGAAACTTGCAGTCCTCTGGAAATCTGGGCTTGTAGGGGAAATGGCAAACTCTTGCTGGAAGGTTTATTGCATATTGCGTTGTAGATTATCTATAACAGAATAATATTCAGGAAAAAATTAACATTAGCATCCCTAAAATGTCCCACTGCATGAGGTGTAACCACATGGAAAACTTGGTTTATCTTCTGTGAAGGACCACAGCAGTTCCCTATGGACCACAGGGCAGCAGTAAAAGACCAAGCAGCTGAGGGAAATGCAGAACAATAAATATATCAATAGTGAAGGTTTTAGTGCTTCCTCTCGAGCTCTTAGATGTGGTACAGGATTGGAAATTTTGTTTCTGATCTTCTTTAAACACGAACAACCCAGAACCATCTGAACTGATTTGCTTAATGTGCTGTTCAGCATTCACAGCATAAATTGAATTGTTAGCCTCTCTGTCTGTGCATTTGAATGTTTTGATTCTAATATTACCAGCAGAGCAAGCTTCCCTAACTGGATTGTTCTCACAAGTAATGTTGATGCTTTGCACTCCCACTCAATTGATGTCATTGGGGCTACTGACAAGAAGGTGCCTGTTAGAGAGAACAGGCTGAGATCAGATAAGAGCAGAGAGTGGCAAATCAGAAATATCTCATTTTTCATCAATTTCCTTTATTTTAATCTTTTTTTCTACCAATTTCTATTTTTTTGCTTCTGACAGGGATGGGCTTGCAGATGCTCTACCCCACAGCTAAAGTTGCTGAGCACCTAACTGGGATGTGTCTGCACCTTCCCACAGTGTAGGAATGCCCATCAGGAAGGGTTGCAGCTGAGCGTTTGCCCCACACCTGTGTGTCTGCACAAGATTTGTGTGCAATACTGGGAGAGAACCCAGCTCTCCTCATGCCAGTGCGTGCAGATTGTCTACAGTGCTGAAAAACTTCATTTTCTGGGCTGGCTGGTCTTCTCCCAAATCACCTCCAGGGTCATATGCACCCATTGTAACTCTGAGATACACAGATATTCATATATCAGTACAGTCGACTTGAAATAACAGAACAACATGCAGCAGCTTGACACTCGTGAAATTCTCGAGAGGAGTTAAAGGCAGGAGTTTTTGGGAAGTTTGAGGCTGCAAGACCTCATGGAGTTGGTGTTTTTGTGCTGCTCTGGGAAGAGACATCCCCAAGTGTGTGTCTGGTGCAGATATTAGGACTAAGCTGGGTCTCTGTAAGTTGGATCTTGGTAGCAAACCCACTTGGCTGCAACAGACACCATGAGGGACCAGAGCCCTGGGGAGGAGAAGCGACAGCACCACCATGTCCATCAAAAGGAGAGGATATGCAAGAGCTGTAGAAAAACGCATGGAAGATGAAGTTTGGGATTTGGGATATGAGAGAAGTGAATTTGTCACTCCTAGGTCTCAGCAAAATCTATTACCAGAGAAAGGGAGAGGCAAGACTCTTGAATAACTCTTGTGACCTGTGGTTTTCAGTTCTCTCCAGAGTTTGATGTTTCATACGTAGACAGTTGCCAGGGGAAATTTTGCTTACACTGTAATTTTCCATTTGCTGCTAGACTTCAGACAGATGAGTGCAAACTGTTCTCTCTGCTACTCAGGAGATAATTTTGCAGTCAGTGTGAACACTGTGAACCTTCTAATTTTTTTTTTCTCTAATAACAGTTTGGCAAATCAAAGTATCTGTTCATTTAGGCAGGAAAAACACCTAGGAACCATGCAAAAAAAAATACACAGGCATAGAGCTGGACTCTGAGCTGGCTGTGTCTCAGATTAGGTATTCTCAGTGATTAAGGGTATTGAACATTTTCCATTTTATCTTGTCTGCATTGAAAGAGAAGCATCGAGGATGACTTTGGAGGGGAAGGAAACTAACAGACACACAGTTTCTATGTACTTTTATTTACACAAATTCTTTTGCCGTATTTTCCAACATCATAAGATGTTGGTCATTAAGATAAATTCAGAAATCTGGCCACTACTGAGAGGTCAAATAGGGAAAAAATGAGAAAGTGAATATTTGTGCTTTGCATAGTAGAAGTTAGGGAGACATGATTGTATTTCTTGCCTGTCAAATAAGTTCCATTTTAAGCCAAGAAACCCAGTGGTGGGACACCAAGTAAGAGAGAAGGATTTTCCCAGAGATTAATTTTTAATTAGTTCAAAAAACTGGTAAATTTTAGGACAGTGAGCCAGATTGCTTAATCCACAGTAAATAATAGAAATAAACTCTCCCCTCTACTCCTGCCTTGCACATATCCAGGCACACGTGAGCCCAGGTTAGCAAAACCACAGTTTCTTTTGTTCTCTTTGTTCCCTTTGTTCACTATGCAGTAATGAAAAATGACAGCCATATTTATTGTAACATTCCTCCAGGAATGCAGAGATAATTACCTGCCCTTAGCATGGGAGAGGAGAACGAGCGCGAGCTCCTTCTCCTTCCAGCTCCCAGGAATCCAACTGCGGCCTTGGCGTGGGATGTGAATGGAAGATGTTGGGAACAGGGATCTACTGCCTTGTTTTTAGGGTTCATGTTTTTGTCTCTTGCAAAACGCCAGCTGAGAAGAGCTCAGACACCTCTGTTAAAAGAGGACTGCTTTGAGTTTTGCCTATTGCCTCGCCCATTTCTTAAGGAAAGGCCTCTGTGTGTTCATTTGAAGTAGACTTGACTTTATTGATAAAACTGCTGTTTTCACGAGACCTCTTGCATGGTCTGCCCAGACAGATCTGCCTTCAGCCCTGGCCACTGCAGGTGTGATTCTGCTTTCCATTAAAGAAACCCCAATCTTCGCCTTACGTGCTTTTAAGAGGGTATGTGTTATTTCTGAGAAGCACAGGATTAGCTGCCATTGGAAATGAAAGCCTTTAATCTAACAAAATAAAATAATCATTTGGTACGAATAACTGTGAGCTGGTTCCTGTTCACCCTCCTGGTGTGTGTGGTGGTGATGATCCACAGCCTGGCCACAGGAATCAGAGAATCCCAGAATGGTTTGGGCTGCAAAGCGCCTTAAAACTCATCTTGTTCCAAGCCCCCTGCCATGGGCAGGGACACCTTCCACTAGACCAGGTTGCTCCAAGCAACGCGACCTGGAGCAGTTCCAGGGATGGGAAATGGACAATGATGATTCCCTTCCCAAAGCATGGGTGGATGAGCTCTCCCTGTGGTGGGAGCCCTGGGGTGAAGAGAACTCCCCTTCCCTTCCTGCCTCTGCTTGTTTGGGAAAACACCCCTAGAAGAGCATGTCCCCAAAGTCCAGTGCAGGAAAATGTGGGGAATTCTCTCACTTTTACTCTTTTGTTCAGCAAGAACAACCCATTCCAACAAGGTCTGTTCAGGTAACCAGGTGCCTCACTGCAGCTTTTTATGATTATTTCCTCCTATTTGTTCCCATTTAATGGAAATTTGGAAATATGACATATTTAGCCTTCATAAGAAAAATCTCTTCATATCTTAATATTTTTGTTCTCCGCCTTTATTTCCTCACTGGCTGGGATTTTTCAGGTTGATTATTTTTTAAGGTATTGAAAATATAATCTGTATGATATATTAAAACATAATTAAAAGTGTTAGCATATTTGCAGCAGTGTGTTATGCCTAGGGAGGTTTTACAAGAGCAAATATATTTTTGCATTCCCTGCACAAGTGAGGCACTAACTATTGCTGACCTTTTTTACTGATAGGAAAGTGGAAACAAAAAGAGAGGGGATGGATTTTTGATGCTTCCAGGTGTTTTGCCTTCACACCACATTCTGTGTGATCCAGAACATCTCCCAGTGGTACAGAAAAAAAGGAGATAAAAATTAAGTTCATAGCCTGGATTGCTCTGTTTCTCAGGTTACGATGAGGAAGTTCTGGCATGGCAGCGGGATGGGGATGGGGATGGCCAAGCGATGCTGAGCTGTAGCTGATTCCCATGGCCTAATCCCCTGCCTGTGGAGAGCAGCAAAGCTGCTCCATGGCAGAGCAGCTGCTCTTGGTGGGAGCTCATGGAGCTGGGAAACACAGCCCTGCAAGTGGGAATGTATGGATTAGTGAGGTTGTGTATCCAGGGGAGTCCTCCTGGAGACCTTTCCGGGCTCAAAAGGACCTCTTCACCTTTGCCACATGATCCAACACTTCACCTTCCCACAGTGGGGTGGGCAGGCATTGGATGTGGGCTGCGACTGTGCCCTCATGGCCCTCTGTCAGCTGGATCTCTTTGCTGGGCATGGAGACTTGCAGGACACACAGTCTGAATCAGGAAAAATGGTCAGGAATTCTGGGATTTGCAGCTGAACTCCCCAGATCTCAGTCTCTTACCTTCTCTAGCCCATACCCAGAAGGGGTTGCACTGGGAGTGCTGCAAACCCATTTATCCCCCAATGTCCTATGCAGAGATGTAGGGTTCAGAAATGAATTTGGAGGACGAAGGATTACCTGGACAGTGCCATCATGACGGGAAATTAATTGAAAAGTAATATAAAATATTCTATCATGTTATATTATATTGTATTAATCAAAGTGCCCAAGTGCTTAGGGAACTTGATTCTCTTTATGCCTTTTCTCCTCTTTTTCTCTCTACCCCCAGGAACTACTTCTGTTCCTACAGCTCATACTTTCAACTGTCTTTAAATAAGTGTTTAATGGGATTTATAAAACACCTGAGCAGGTTAGATAGGTTATAATTCCCACTGATTTCACTGACCTCTCTGTAGATGGAATACAGGCTCCTATATCACACAGGCTTATTTGAAAATATTATTTCAAGTATGCTGGAAAACATTAGTCCTATTAGCTTTGTGGTTTAAATTCTGGGAGGTGCCATCAGAGTGCAGCTGGTGCATAGAAATATAAATAAAACTAAAAACATATATGTGTGTTGGTACCTGCCTCTGTGTGTGTGCATGTGTGTAGTCTTCATTGGTGGCTGAAAACCTGGTGCCTGCTCTTTGGTTTTCCATTTTAGCTGGCCTATTATCAGAGATTTCTGGAGTGTGAGTTTCATAAGTAGAGGTTATCATACATTGCAGGCCATCTCTCCTGCTGGGGAGCAAAATGAAGGTTTGATAATGAGATCGCCCAAAGGCAGATAAGAGCTCCAGCTTGCTGAACAGTCCCTCAAGGTTTCCTGTGATGGTAAAAAGGAGGGAATGCAATTTATTATCCTTCTCTCCTTGTACCTTCCCATTGTTTGGGAAGTCAAAGCAACAAACTACATGGGTTAAAAATAAATAAATTAATAACCAGAGCAGGAGACCCGGTGTGTTTTTGTTTTGCTCTGAGGAAGGAGATCTGTGATTTGCTCTAACACCATGAAGGAAGTCTCTGATCTCCAAATCCTGAAATTCCATTTAATGGACAGGCTCTCCCCTCTCTCCTCCCGCCTTCTTCCCCCTAGGATGGATATTCTAAAATGAGTCAAGTGCTTTATCTTGATAGAGGGTGGAGGATGGCTCTGTAACTGCTGCTGATAACCTCCCCATCTCCAGTTCTGTTTGCTCTTCTTTCATGCTAAATGCTACAAAGTGCATTACAGGAAAGGGAAAGGTCAGATTTAAGCCGTAAAACATGGAAGATTTGGAGCTGAAGTTGCCACATCATTAAGTCACAGCATCTTCATGCTTATGTTTTCTAGCACATATGGTATATAAAATCACCTAGTGTTTCACAACCCTCTTAAATAATTAGGCACAACAGGGTTTGCTGGGTGACCACCTGGATAAAGTCAAAACAGTGGCATCTGCATCAACCAGATGGGAGTCTGCTCTTTGCTGCCATCAGGAAATGGACAGCCAACTTCCACTCGAGTGAACCAAAAGCTGCCTTCTCTCAGACAAGAAAGGGAAAAGGCCATGTAGGAGAGAGCAATAAATGTGTCTTCCTCCAATTTTCAGGTTACCGAGTCTCTACTGAAACCTCAAGGAGGAGATCCTGTTCCCCAGCTGGAGAAGCAGCAGGGAGGAGGTGAGCTGGATTTGTACATCATCAGCAAACCACATACCTGGCAATGTATATGGCAAGTTGAACAAAGGTTTATATTTTTATTTGCTTTTCTCATTAAAAAAAAAAAAAATACAGTGGGGGAGGGAGAATATTAGCAATTTACTGTGAGACTCCATTAGATCAAATCAGTGCCAATGATAGTCACTTATTTCCTCCATTTCGTAATGATTTACTCTATAAATTAATGTCTGCCTATTTAAACACCCTCAGTGATTCAGTGCTGGGTGCCATGGCAATAAGTGACAGGGACTGGGGCTGAACCCACCAGTCATGTGGCTCTCGGTGCTGTCATTATGTGCACTGGTAATGGGGGGCTACGTGGGAACGCAGACAGATATTATGCAAACATATACTGACTTAAGTATCAATCTGTCACTGGTGTAACTCATGGTAATGGCCCCACCAAAGTCATTACAGAGGAATATGCATTACAGCATGTTAAACATCTATCATGGGTGCAGCTTCAGAGAAGCCATGGGGAAGATGTAGGGAGGTGCCAACATCCAGATCTGGAGGATGCTCAGATGTAAGGGGTTTAATTCAGCAAAGCCCTAAAGAAACATTCCTTTTTCTCCCCCTTTCCGCTCCAACAAGATGAATCTGAAAAAAATGTCTCACAGCTTTAAGAGAAAAAAAAAAACCAAGAAAATCCTCTTGAGTGTGTATGCATGAAGCACAAGCAAGTTAACTGCAGCAGTTCAATTCCAATCTCTGCTTCGTAGACACAGGCACAAATAGGGGTTTGGCGGGAGACCTCAGCCTGGCTGTACCACACAGCAGTTTTAGGATGTGATCCCTCCTCTTGTTACCCTTAGAAGTCACTCAGCCTGATTTTGTGATACAGAAGTGGAAGGACTCCACTCTGTGTCCCTCTTTGGCTGATCCCTGTCCTCTCCCTGACACACCTGGAAGGTGTATTAGCACATCCATGACCCAGATCAGTCCTTTTTCCATTATAAATCAGCCTGATGTCTCACTGCCAGGAGCATTCATTCCCCACTTTTGCACTGGGTCTTTCCTCTTTCTGATGATCGAGATCCTGCTCAGGTCCAGACAGGGCAAGGGACCTCTGGACAGCATCAGTGACTCAGGATAATCTCAGTTCCTGTCATGCATTTTTTGGTTGCTTTTCAAAGAGCAGCGCTGCAGCACTGGCTCAGCAATCGAAGGCGGAGAGAGTGTCTGGCATGGGCAGGGGGATATTTCATTGCTCAGTGCAGGCTTGGCTATTTTGTTAACATAATATACGTCCTTCAGCCAATCCAATGGATTAGAAAAGCACTCTGTTTAAAGGTTAAACAGTTGATACTGCATCAACATGTATGGGAGGTGACACACAAATCCAAAGTGATCCGCAGCGCTTGGCTCAGTCTGCAGCCAGCTCGGCGGTGTAGCCAAGGGTAAATGCAAGCGCACAGATTTCTAAAGGGAGTTTACCCACCGCTTGCTGCTCAGCCTGTGCACTCAGCAGTGCATTTACTCACTTTTTTTGTGTACTAAAGCAGTACTGATACAGCTCACAGCATCCTCGAGCAGTTGTATAGAGGGTCAGGAAAGAGGCTTAATAGACTGAAGGTGCCTGAATGCAGCGTTACAGTAAGTAACCAAGCCTCGTAAAAAGAGAGACTGGTAAAAGAAAAAGCCCAGGGAACAAACACTGGATCTGTTGTGCTGTTACCATTTAACCTGCATTCACTGCCAATTGAAATGCACTTTACATTACTTCAGTCAGATACTTCAAAGGAAATCCTGGAGATGGGAGCACTTAAGCAAGAGCACTTCTGGTGGTAATGTGTGTATTTGAAAGCCTGGCAATTGGGAAGGTTGTGAATGCCTCAGCGTATCCAAATATAGCTGTAGCTTGTTACATGTAAACGGCAAGACTCATTCTGATATTCCTGCTCCTATCCTGCCCTTCCTTCCCTCAAAACAGTGTGATTCCTCCATCTGTCAGCATCTCCAGTATTTGTGTTTTCATGTAACAATGTTCGCCTGGGCACATTATTCCACACGGTAGCTCGGTGAGAAGAGCTGGTACAGTACCAAGTTATGAAAAACCCAAAGGAGACATTTGGGAATGGCTCTTTTAGGGAAATATTGCTACTTCTGTAGCTGCCTGAGCCTTACAGAGCCTAAGGGAAGGCCATGAAAATTATTGGGAAAAGGTGTAAGACTAAAGCAGGTGAAACCCTTGGATGGAGGCTCCTCATCTCACTGTAATTAAATCCTCCTGAATGAGACCAACCACATGGAGACCTATTGTGTTTTAATTTGTGTGGGCTGGGGGTTGAGTCCATGTAGCTCTACAGTGTCCTGCAAGGTGGGGTGAGGGGTGTTCCACCCTCAGACCTTCGTGTCATGACACTTGCACCAGGATAGGGGAGCAGGCAGAATCTGCCCTGCAACCAAAAGACTTCAGTGGAATTTGCTGGGACATAGTCCCAGTTCCTATCACACTGGTGCCTGCTGGGGCTGGAGTGAGTGTGAGGTGTGCACAGAAAGGTGTAAGATGACACTGATGAGTCTCAAAGGACTCCCTGTTAATTGAACATTATTACAAGGTAGAGCTGTGGCAGCTCACTGTGAGATATAAACGACACAGGACCAAGGGACACTCAAAGTACATCACATGGCCAGGGGTGTGTGTGACATGTTGGACCACATGTGGGTAAATCCCAGTGACCAGGGGAAAAATGTATCAGCCAAACTTTTCTGGTTAGGCTTCCTGGAGAAATGCTGTTTCTTCACGGCCCTGCTGCTTCTGGGTGCAATCCTGTCTCTGTTGTCATGGTGGATGAGAATTTTAAGATAAGTTCTTTTTGTGTTTTTGGCAAGAAACCTCTCTTTATGGAGTGAGTTCATAAAAGGTAGCTGTGAATACCTGGCTGTAAAATAAGGGAGTTTGATATCCTGGAGATGGGGAGAAGAGCCACAGCTGCTCTCCTTTCCTCAACACAAATGGCAAGACTGTGAGAACACACTGACCTTTATTCAACACAATTAAATGCCATGCAAATAAATAACTAATTCTCTTTAACAGCGTTGCTGCACTTATCTCCCTGTGGGCATTCCAAGGTAAAACTCCCCTTTGCTGACCCAACCATGTGTTGACACATTTAGGGCTGTGACGTGCAAAGGAAAGGTCCTGTTTGCTCCATCCTTGAGCAGGGCTGGATTCTCTGTCCCTCAGCAAGGATGTTTTCTTCTTGCTCCAGACTTACACATCCAATTTGGACAGGCAGCTGATGGGCTGGCATTGCTGCCTTTCCAAAAGCCGAGGAGTGGGGGAGGTGAGAGGAAACGTTCTGTGCCACTACTGTGTCTGGGATGGTTCCTTCTTTGCAGCAGGAAAATCGGAGCAATGACTGTCCAGACAATGCACACCACAAACCTCATCCAAATCAGGGGTGTATTCAGAGAGCAGCATCACTCAGAATTTATTGCAAGCAGTCTGACAGCTCCACCCCTTCGGAATTTTGTTTGACTTGCAAAGACTCTGCTGATGCTATCTGTGGATTTTGAGAGTATAATGACATCTATTTTGTGCCATTCACATGTTCATCCATAGGGCTGAAATCTTCCTCTTCTGGGAAAAGCCCGCCCCATCCCACATTTCACGCTGACGTCCTGGGCTGGAGTCTGATCAGCCCGTGGGTATGGCACAGCTCCAAGCTGCTCAGGTGGTTCTCTGGAGATTTTAGCTGCCAAATATAAAATTTAAAAAGGCTCTTCTGAGCATGTGCAAATAGTAATTTCACAAATGCATTTAGCATGGCCAAATTTGAACAGATTTTTATGGGAACTTCAAAAAGCATATTCCCAGCATAAAATCCTTCCACATCCCCCTGTAATAGTCAAAAAATGAACAGAGCAGATTGCTGTTCATGCTTTCTTCTTTTTTTTTTCCCTCAGAAACCTCTAATCTCTATTACATAATTTTTTTTTAAATTCTCCATCAGACAATTTCAATCCAAACCACAAATTCTCCGTAAAAACAACTAGTAAGGTCATCCTGGTTTTAAAACAGTTGTCTCCAAAGTCCTGGATAATGTACTACCCCGTTCTATCTCCCTCACAGAGTTCCTACACAAGGTTCTAACATTTTTGGAGTCATTAATAGATGCAAGCTGCTCATTTTGGGGAGATACCCTGGAATTTGGCCTTAGAGGGGTGCTGAGCTCCCCCAGCTGCATCCAGATATTTTAACAGAGCAAACACCCTGGGGCATGAGGTACCCAGCCCTGCATCATCACAATTTGGGTTCTGCAGTTACTGCACTTGGGAGAACTCTTGTTTGTGACTCAATGCTTTCCTCTGTAAAGTGGCAATAATGTCACCCTCCTCTAAATTAATTCTAAACTTATGAATTCCACAGACAAGCCAGAGAGGAAGTTAGTCATTGCCTCCAGAGCAGTGTTTGACCAGTTTTCTGGAATTAAAATATCAAACAGTTGCTCTTTAAAGGAGCTCTTTGCAGGTACACTTTGTGCACATGAACACTTCAGGAAAAAAAGGCATGTGAATATTTAGCTTAAAGATCATAAATCCATGTATACCCCCAGAGGAATCAAATTGAAATTGTTCAGGTAAATTTAATTTGACATTTCCAGGCTATGTATTACCCCAGCCTTGTGTATATAACATCTTTATGCTCCACAGTCTCTCTGAATCCCAGATTTTAGCATCCTTAGAGAGGACAGTCTCCTGCTGGTATTACATTGCTCCAGGACTAACTACCCATCTTTGTGGTCCTCCCTCCTCCTCCTCCTCCAGCTGGAACATGCTCTTGGGAGAGTTTCCTATTAAAACTCCCCAAAGGGACACCTTGACTCCGGCCATTTCTGATGCTATGAGCAGCACTAAGCTCTCTCACCAGCTTTATAAATTTTTCCCCTCTTTTCACTATCTCAGCTTCAAAGAATCATTTCATCCTTATCTCAGAGCAGAGGGCTGCATTAAGGCAGACCTGCTCCCTGTGCCCAGGGCCAGCACAGCCACCAGTCTTTCTTTCCAGCTGGTCCCCAAGGCTGTGGTTTGAGCGTGGCCAATGCAGGGAACACCCCACAATTAGTCTGGTTTCCTCCTGCTCCCACATGCTTGTTGAGCATTCCCCATCCTGAATACACTCTACTGGTCCAGCACAGCCAGCTGGATCCTGACCTGGAGCCCTACACCTGGTTCAAAGGGGAAAACAATCCTGCTAAAACTCTTTAACATGATCAGAATTATGATTCATGTTCTCATTTGAACTTAGGGAATAAAAATACTGGCCATCAACAAAAGAGATCTCAGGAAACTAGATATTCTTGGAAATGACAGTATACTGGAAAAAAGCAAGTTCCCTTACAGACATTTGTTCCTACTTCACAAGCAAAATACCTTTATTGCTGTTCTATGTATCATTTCAACAGATAAACCTATTAATTATTTGTAGCGTGTTCAAGAGTAAACACAGGCTCCAGGGAGGAAGCCAAGGCTTTTTGAAGTTCAGCTGGTACCCAGAAGTCATGGAAGCACCACAGGATTGGCCACAGTGCAGACAGGAATTGATGTTTATTTGAATTTTTATCATCAGTTTGTGTGGAAAGGCACTTCTTTAGTCCATAGGCTGATATCCCATGCTCAAAGCAAGAAAAGCAGCAACATTTTTCTCTCTTTGCAGTATCATCTCTGCCTGGGTCTTTTGACTTCTCTGGCAATCAGCAGGGGCAAGTCTCTAGACAGAATTCCTCCTTGTTCTCTTCTCCAAACGTACAAAAGTCTTGAACTGATTTTATTTTTAATTTAATAAAATAAAATTAATGCTTCAAATAGGAAACATTTGAGGACAAGTCTCAGTCTGGGCTACTTTATTATGGCTGAGTTTTAATCCTCGGTGCATAAGAAGGATTATGCTGAGAACACTGACATCACCTTAAATATAGCAGCATGAATATGCTACTGTAATAAATCTTTTCAGCTTTTAATATCAATTCAGGAAAGATGTTGGTTGAGAATATCTTCTTTCCCAGTAGCCTTCCCCTGTCTCAGACGCGCCCACACTCCCAGGCACCATCTGACACAGCCTTGTCAGTCAGGAAGGTGAAGAGGTGCCACCTCCACCCGACACCACAAGCCTCAAAAAAATCTTCTGCAGACCCAGAAAGAGCAGTGAAGTGCTAGTTTTACCTGTTGCAATTATCATTTGGAAAGAGGGGGGATAAATCTCATTAAGCTGTAACAAAAAAAAAAAAGGTTGACCAGTAAAATCTGAGCTCACGCTGGGAAAATTTCTCCCTTTAAAATTTTTTTGGGGGAGACAGTGTGAAGATGGAGGTGGGCTCAGTTCTCCACAAGATTTTATTCCCACAGCCCAGGAGGTGGATGGAGTACAGCAAAGTATCCAGGAAAGAGAGATTTGATTTATAAGTGAAGCATCAGCAAATGTCTTAAAAGGTCTCCTGAGAGTTTGTAATACTCTGGAAGAGCTGAGAGTAATAAAATGGAATAAAATCTATGACAGAGCTGAGTTTCTATCCTGCCCAACACACCAGCACAGTGAGTGCTGCTTCCTGTGGGCAGAGGGGAGCCTGCAGAGGGGTCTGAAAGCTTTGTCCCCTCAAAGGTGAGGAGCTGGGAATGGTCCAGCTCATGTTGAGGTCTGATGACCTTCACCAAGAGGGCAGGTGCTTCACCAGGTATCAGAAACATCCTCCTGACAATTCTGGTATCACCTGGCACTCTTGTGATTACCCAGGGACTTCATTTGTCTCTTTGTCTTTTAGATTATCATGGGACTGTAGATTTATTCAGAGGTTTGGATGGTGACTAGAGTAAAGACAATATCTAGGTTTCTTGCAGAAATATCAGATTCTGGGAAATGTGTCTATAAATAACAAAATTTTGTGCTCAAGGAATATTTTCAGGTTGTATTTTATGAATTGGAATTATGGTTATCATCAAAGGAGTGCTGAGAGCCAGTTACTACAGCACATAGATATCACCAGTTTGGGCCTGCAAGTGATGTGCTGGTAGTGTCCTCTCTGGCAGGAGATGTGAAATGTTACAGCTCTCATTTTGCTGGGAAAAAAAATAAAGTATCCCAGCTACGATATCATCCATCTTTCCCTGCATATGGAGCATTATCAGCAAGTGTTGGTGGCAGCACCTGACACTTGCAGAGTGGCCTGATAACACACCTCCCATCCTGGATACGTGCCAGGCAAACATGTGGAGCAGCTCCACTGATCACTGCCAGGGCAGCTTTCGTGGTACAGATTTGTGGAAAAGAGCAGTCCACGGCTTTTGTGGGTGAGCATATGCAAAGCAGCACAGGAATCAGGCTGCTGGAGTCACAGCAGCCTCCCCAAACCAAAAGTAAGTATCTCTGTAGCCTTTAGGCCAAGATTAGCACTAACTAGTCTCGGACCAACAGCTGCAGCAACCTGATGAGACCTGAGAAGGCCATTAGAGTCTCTCTGGTTTCGAGCAGAGAGGAGTGAATGCAAAAACCTCTCTGCAAATTTGTGGTCCTCCTAATTTTTTGGGGTTGATTCAGTCAGCATTGTGGTGTTGCATATGTTTTCCCAAAAGGGCCTGCCCAGGGCTGTTACCTACACATTGAGGGAAAAATTACTTTTTGCATTATAATTCTGAGTTTGAGATGAACATTGCAGTCATTTTAAACAGGCTTAGCTTACACTTGGTGAAATCTTTGGTTCAGCCTGATCCGTCTGCTTTAAGGCTGTCAAACTGAAAGGAATTAAAATGCAGAGAAAGTGATTTAGAGAAGAAAATGCAACTTGGCAATTTAACTTTGCTACAGGGATGAAGTTTTAAGAAACAATTTGCAGTTTGGGTGTCTTTCGCGTTGGGAGCCTGAGGTTGGACTCATTAAAGAAAGACAATTTTCAGAAAATATTGAACATCCACCTTTGGAAAAGCCATTCTCAGCAGGCAGGTAAAAATGATCTGTTCAAAAAGCTCAGCTCATCCTTAAATTAAAAAATAATAAAAATTAAGCCAGGTACAATGGAGTAACTGTGATACCCCATGGGCAGTGAGGACAAAACCAGATCTGAGAAGAGGAAACACCAGTGAAAAGGCAGCAGTGATGCTCAGGGTAGAAGGAGGTGGAAATAAACAGGATTTTAAATTATTCTAAAGTAGTAGTCACAGAGCAGTGGCAGAACATGAGGTGGTCAATATTCTTTGGTTATGAGGACAGAGACCATGAGGTCTCCAGGATTTTGGGACTTGTTGCTGCTAGTTATGAAATAATGAAAACTGGAGGACTTTTAAAGGGATCTGGCAGGTTGACCTCCTTTCAAGATGATAATTTGATGATGTTGGGACTCTTCTGCTTAGGAAAGATGCATTAGGGAACTTAAAGTCCTAGATGTGCATCTCCTATTTTAATTTAATTTTAAATAAATAAATAAACAGTTGGGAATAAAAACAGAGGGATATGATGTCATTTCCAAAGCTAAATAAAATGCTGAACCTAACTAAAACCCACTGATGGTGAAAAAGGAGCTAAGAGTTCAAAATTAATCCCATTATTGTTCTCTAAAATATTATTAATAGGTATAGAGATTTTGGCAGATCCTGTTATTTTAATACTACTCTTTCTCCTAAATATTTCATAGCTGGTTTTTATTTCTTTTATTAAATAGTCATTTTAGAAGGAAGACAAACTCCCTCTTAGTGACGTTCAGGAGCACACAACCTGCAGGGTCTGGCGAGGGAGGTGTTTTTGAAGGATCCATAAGAATTAGCAGGCTCAGGAAAGGGGTGACGAGGAATCCATGTGCCTGAGTGGCCCTGCAGGCTGGGCCATCCCATGGCTGTGCAGCCAGGCAGTGCTGCAGCAGGCTGATACTGCATTTGCAGGGTGATAATCTCATGCTGATCAATTCAGAGCCCGGGCAGAGCACATCCTGCAATCCCCGCGCACGCAGAATAATAACGGCGCTTCCCGAGTGGTCCCATTCATTCCAGTGGGACTCTCTTGTAATCAATATATTTGTTCCCAAATTATAGTGCTATTGGTCCAACTTGATCTTTATTCCCGCGAACCAATTGCGTGTGCAGAAGGCCTGGAAGCGATGCCACAGCCAGGGCTGCTCTCTTCCCACTGCCATTGTTCCAGGACTCCCGTCCTCGGAGTTATTGTTCAAGCTGCCAGTTATCTCCGAGTGCTCCCAGCAGATGTTGGGGGGAGGGGGCAATTTATTTATTTCTTTTTATGAAGTTTGCCTCTTTATGGGCCAGCCCTGACAAGAGATTAATTCTCTTTGCTCTCCCCTACACTTTTGGTTTTGTCTCCTTAAGTTGGAAAATATTTAGAGAGGAAAAAATGTGTTTTCTTGCTGTTCAAAATAATAATAGTTTGCCTGTGGAAATTTCTTACTGACTTGAAAAGGAGCTCTAAATTTGCTGATAGTAAATAAGGGACAGCCCTGCTTTCACTACAGACAATGTAGCCGTTCTTGAAGGGTTTCATGGGTGCTGATTTGCGTGCAGAGCTGTCCACAATAAGGTGTTTCTGGTTTATGAACATCCACCAAAGTCCAGCATTTATTTTTGTCTGTGGTAGAAATGAAAACCAAAAACTTGGGGCCAGTTTTTGAAGATGCAGGATTGTATCAAAGTATTTGTTTTCAAATCAAATCCTAGTTATCATAGGAAGGTTTCTTAGATTTGGGAGTGTTGGATGACCTTAATAGATAGAAAAGACTTTTGAGCCATAGCCTGGTCTCTGGGGTGGTTTTCCTGGTCATAAGAGATGCAAGGTTAAAGCTCCTTCTGAAGAAGAGCTTTTCACTCTGCATCATCTTGATGATCCACTCAACCCCAAACCAAGTGATGGGGTATGACAGCTCTCTCTTTTCTGCTCTCTCATGTGCACATGAGAAATGAGCAGGGAAGCCCAGAAGAAAGCTGGTTGATGTGGATTTGTCTCTATAGAGCATTTTACCCTTGATCATAGACTCACAGAACCACAGAATTGTGTGGGTTGGAAGGGACATTAAAGCTCCTCTCATTCCAACCCGCCAACCCCCTGCCAGGTGCAGGGACACCTTCCACTGGACCAGGTTACTCCAAGCCCTATCCAACCTGGCCTTGGACACTTCCAGGGATGGGGCATCCAATGATTCACCCTGTTTTGGTGACATCTCATGAAGAAGACTATGCCCCAGCCAGTTCTGCTTTAGTGCAGGTGAAAATGTACAGCACCTCAATGAATGAAGCCTATGACATCCGCATGGACAGCTCACACCTTTGGAAGTTCACATCCCATCCAAAGTTGGCTTAGCCCCCTGCCTAGCCCTAACATTTTTTCTGAATACTTAACCAGCAACAAAACAAAATGAAAAATCATCCACGCCGTGCCTTGATTAGGGATTAGAAATGTTAACTGGCCAGTGCCTTTTCCTGCAGGGGCACGCAGCCCCTACACCTTTAATTAGGGTAGCCCGTGGTCCTTGCCATAAAGCTGATAAGTAATAAATAGCTGCCTTTGTCACATGCAAGTTCAGCATTGTGAAACGGCACACGGACGGCTTTAAAAAGCCTTTGATTAAACCCAGCACTACAGTAAATCTACAAACACAGAGGAAAGAAAAGAAGCTATTTAGTCTGTGCCAGTTCCCGGCATTAGGTATGCAAATTTCTCGGTGTCTTCAGCTCCCAAGAACAGCAGGCGCTGAATGCAGCAGCAGCAGCAAGCGGCACGACATCATTCATTTCAATCATTAAAACAAAAGCGGGATAAATCGCTACCTAATTTGTAAAATATGCTTATCATATAGGCTCTTTGGTCTTTAAGAAAAGCACCAGCTGAATGAGAATCACTGAATTATTTTGGAAAAAAAAAATCATAGAATCAATTCTGGTTTTCCCCCTTCTCTCAATGATTGTTCTTTTATTTCTTTTTCCTTTCTCTTTCTCTTTCTCTTTCTCTTTCTCTTTCTCTTTCTCTCTTTTCCTTTCCTCTTCCCCTTCCCTTTTCCCTTTCTTTCTCTGTTTCCCTTCCCAGTTTCAGGTAAAACCTATCTGTAGCCTTCCCTCAAGCTCCCACACCAAGCCTAAGGAAAATCAGTCTTTTTACCTGAACACGCAAAACTCAACATTCCTACCTCGGTCTTCTCGCTCCCTTTTTCCAAAAAAAAGCAGGGTAGCACCAACCAAAGCCCAGCCTGGAGCTCTGTGCTGGGCATCACCCATCACCCCTCTCACACTGTCCCATCCTGTGCCTGCTGCCATCCTTGTGCAGTTACTCAGCAATCTCTGTTCCTCCCTGCATGGGAAAATGTGTATCCCAACAGCCTGATCCTGCAACCTGCTGGGAGCTGCCTGCCCAGGGAGCCCTCCTGGGTGGTTCATCGCCCCTGCACAGAGGGATGAGCTGTCTCTGGCCTCTCTCCCTGATCCTGGGTGCTCAGCTCAGACCTCACCACTCCTTACAAACAGCAGCAGAGAGGATTATTGGTACCCAGGGAGCATCACCACTGGATCCATAAAAAGGCTAAATGCTCCCCCATCTGAATGGGTGTGGTGGCCTGCAGGTAGCCTCTTTTCCAAATTAGATAGTTCCTTTCCCATGAACTTCCCTGGCCTCTCTTTGTGGCTGTGTGGGGTGCAGGGGCCACAAACACTCGCAGAGGCTGCCCCTACAACCTGTCACTGCCTTAGTGGCTCCTCTGCCTGTGCTCCACGCCGTGTGTGTGATGAGAAACGGGGCCAACAACCCTGCTCTTGTATGAAAAGTGTCCTTTGATGCTTCCCCAGCTGTTCAGCAATTCAGCTGTTCCAGGATAGTGCCTCTGGCAGTACAGCTCCCCGCTGTGGCTATGCTGGGGCGTCAGCAGATGGAGCATATCGTGGTTATTGAAGCTGGATACAGTGGCTGTCAGCAGCCTTGCATTGCCTGGCATATGCAAATAGATCCCAGGCATCTGGTTGTGTCTTGGGCTGGTCACGTTCAAAAACAGGAAACGAAACCTCTCGGTTTGGGAGCACCACTGGCCCTGGCTGGGACAGCACCGTGCGATAGTCACTGTGTGATCCATGAGGAGGTGGGTAGGAAGCCAGAGAAGGGGGAGTTTTCAAAAGTAGTAGAAGTACAAATGGTCATGCAAAGTCCACACCTGAGAGGTGACCTGGTGCTGCAGGGCCTGGGGGGTGTGACAGCACAGCAACAGACGGGGGCAGAACCCGCAGCCCCAGCACCAAGGGCTGTTACTGGAACAGTGACTCAAATGAAATAAAGGCAACAGGGAGAAACTGATGCACAGGAAGTTCCACCTAAATATGAGGAAGAACTTCCCTGTGCAGTAACTGAGCACTGAACACATTGCCCGGAGAGGGTGTGGAGTCTCTCTCACTGGAGATATCCCAAAACCATCTGATGCAATCCCGTGCAATGTGCTCTGAGGTGATCCTGCTTGAGCAGGGAGGTTGGAGCAGGTGACCCACTGTGATCCCTTCCAACCTGACCCATTCTGTGGTTCTATGAAATGTTTGATGCACCTCGGATGCTTGTCACACCTTTTACTTCACTTTGTTATCACTGAAACAGAATATCCTGAGCTGAAAAGGAGACACAAGGATAATTAAGTTCTAGTCCTGGCCCTGCACAGGACAGTCCTAAAAATAACAACCTCAGTTTAGCTTGTTGTTGGCAGAACAATCAAAAAAGGGAAACTAAATGCTAGTTTATCTCCAACTTTTTTCAGGGTCGCCACGTGTCACCCAGTCAGTCAGCAGATGAACAAGCTGAGTGCACAAAAGTCCAGCCCAAATTGGTGCTGCTTGCACCAGTTACAAACTCTACACCTCTGTATATGGAGCTCACAGTCCTGTTGGTGTCTACAAATTTCATGTGATGATCTACAGCCAGACCTCATAACTGCCCAGTTGAGCCTGAGAAAGGATTTTCAGCCCCAGTGCCTGTAGGATGGTGGCTCTTACCACTGATGTGTTGAACAGCACTGAAATGTTCTTGCATTAAAGAGCATCATTTCAAACCACCTAAAAAACCCCAGCTTGATTCCAGTGTTGTACTCCTCCCGTCTGCTCTGCTTTGTCCTGGCTCTGTGGATGCTGGGAGTGGAACTCGGCAACCATCCCAGCACAGCCAAGGGATGTCTCGGGCTCTGGTGTGGCACATCGAATCTCCCCTCCTTGGCCTGGCAGTCTCCTGGCACTCTCTGCCATGCCAGTGCCTTACCCAGCTCCTGCCTGCTCCTGTGCTTCATCCTCGGCTCCTTTTGCAACAACAGAGGAACATAAAAGGAGGGAAGGAAGAGAAATAACACCTGAATATTGTGTCTTCTAATTAGGCTGGCAGTGATCAAACAGCTTCTCAGGAGCACACGGTATAAGGTTTGCTGGCACAGGGCTTTCCAGCCATGCCCATTATTGCCAGAGGAAAAGCAAGTTCCATCCTTGTGGGATCTCATGTGGTCTCCTGAGGTCACAGAGCAGCCTTAACTGATCCAGAAAGACCTGGAGGAAGAAGGTGAAATCCAAATTCCTTCCCCACCTTTGCTGATGGTGTCCTCACGGTAAAGGGACTTGTAGCAACTTCAGCTGCACAAGCTGTTCCTGTGATGTTGTTGTATAAATATGTTTTATGTATAAATATGCATTTGAATCCGTGTTTGGACTCAAACCTGTCTGTTCATCCAGCTGTCGAGTAACCTCTGCAAACAGCAGGGTCCTTCGTGACAGATTGAAACCGAGAAAACCACTGCCTGTTCTGCAAAACATATTTAATTTGTTAAAGACATGGGAACTTTGTTGAATTAATAAGATGTGCTAGGGAAGGGAGCTGCTCTCCGAAGAGCTGAATCCTGGTTACAAGTGCAGTTTGCAGCTTGCTGGTAATCCTGCAATTAAAGCTACAGTACCAGCGTATCACAAAAATGGGATTTGCATAATTTGAAATTTGAGGAAAATCTCTAAATACTTTAATTTTGATAGAAACTGTTTCCACTGCTGACATGTGTCTACACCTATAATTTCGGCTGATAAATTGCTGTAATTTCTCCTCCATTTCATGTTCTTTCTAACATTAATTGTCAGTTGTAGAGTAAAACAGTAGAAAGAGAGAGAGGGGGAGAGAATAATGTCATTGTGCTTTTGTGGTGTGAATAGCCTTCCGAGGAATGATTATCTTCCACACAGATGCAAACAAAAAAAAAAAAAAAGACACAGAGAGAGAGAAAGAGAGAGAGAGAGACCTCTTGGTTTGCACAAAACTACTGCAATGGGCATCAGTGTCTCACTGTGAGGTAGGGAAACAAGGAGTTAAAGCCAGGTAAATGTACATGGGAGTGATTGTGGGCATTTCCCAGGCTGCTGGAAGAAAAAAGGGACGTTCCACGGGGATGTGGAGCAGCAGAGGATGTCTGGTGATGCATAGCTGGAG
Organism: Corvus moneduloides; assembly: GCF_009650955.1. Lineage (NCBI taxonomy): Eukaryota > Metazoa > Chordata > Aves > Passeriformes > Corvidae > Corvus > Corvus moneduloides. Next base: position 9,448,370 of record NC_045492.1, read on the forward strand.
GTCCGAGCTGCAGGATTCCAGGGATTGAACCCTCAGCCATCTCCTGTCCCAAGCAAGACCCTCTCAGAGCCATCAGCAGTGAGGAACTCACCTTGGGTTTTCCAGGAGGAAAACTGAGGGGAATAAAGGCAAGCAGTGAGTCCCTGCATGAAGCAGTTTCACAGCATGACCTGTCCCCATCCCACCTCCCCAAATGCCACTTTTCAAGCTACTTTTAAATAAAACACCCTTTCAAACAGAGGGCTAGTGGTACTAAATTATTCTATTAATTTATTATTCATGATGAAAAATTATTCTAATAAACGGTGAAAAATTATTCTAATAACATTCTATCCTATTAATATTCTGCAGCCAAGCAGTTAAAGTCACTTCCTGTGGCTGCTCCCCTCCTTAACGCTGATCTATTTCTTACAGAATTTATTGAAATTAAAATCTGCTTCTTTGGAAATGTGCTGCATTTAACAAAACCAGTGGGGGGAGATGAGCTGTGAGCAAGGAGAGAATCAGGCAGCGATTTTTCCCTTCTGCTGACAGAGCAGTGGGATGCCTGGTGGGGTGGGAGCTGGGCAGATCCAAACTGCAGAGTCAGGGATGGCCCAGCCTGGGTGGTTTGGGTGCTGTCACACTGTAGCCCATTAACTCACAGCACCCAGTATTGCTAATTACTGCTAATCCAATGTCTCCCTACATTTCCCAGTGCAGGGAGACAGCTCCTTGCCCATTCCTTTCCCTTGGCTGGAGTCCTGCAAGCTCCACTGCTGCACCTCCCTCAGAACCCTGTGGCTGTGTCTCTTCTCACAGCCCTTGTGCAGAAACCTTCCTGAAGCCCAAGGAGCTGCACTGCCAGAGCCTGGACACCACTGCCACGGGAACAAGCGGAGCTTGTAGTCAAATTAAGGATGAGGCTGGGGACTCTGCTGTCACCTGGGCCCCAGGGACAGTCCAGGCAGCATCGTGCCACCCCTCCTCCTGCAGCTCCCTGTGCACTGGCACCACAAGCCTGCCAGGCTTTTTGCCAGGGATATTTTCCTAATGGTTCCTCTGCCTGCTCTGCTCGCAGCCCTCCTTGCCTGCCAGCTGGCTGGGATGCTCTTGGGCCCCCACAGGCAGCTGGGGAGGTTTCATGGGCATGCAGGGCTTGGAGCCTGTGTACAGGTGGCAGAGCAACCCTGGTGCCCAGCACAAAGCCACCAGGAGCCCACTGATCGCCAGCAGGGACTTTCTGAGTCCCCACTCAGGGCAAAGGGGGATGTGGGAGGCTGTGATGGGGGAATTCCTGGTTCCCAGAGCTTGCAAGTCTACACAGCCATCAGAGATATGCTGAGGAAGTGTCCTACAGGACATGGCAGGAGGTGTCTCAGGGTTTCTCTTGCAGCTAGATGCAGCATCTGAGTGATTCTGGAGACCAGACAGCAGATGAGCAGCTGCCACTGGGCACTTCTGAACCTGCCTGACCAGTCACAAGGTGCCTTCTCATCCAGCTTTGCTCTCCCAGTCATCCATACAACTTAGAAAATAAAAGGTCTAACTTTGCAGAGGAGCAGCACACCCATGTCTGCGGGTCTGCTGGCCATAGGTGTTGCTTTCCCTAAAACTTCCCTGGCCAATCTTGGTTTTGTCTGCACACACCTGCTCCGTGCTAGGGCCAGATCATCTTCTGACATTCTCTTTTTCCCTACTTTTTTCTCATTGTCTCTACAAGCCTAATAATTCCTTGCACATTTATATCAGCTCCTTCCTGCACCTGCCCACCTGGCACAGGTAGTTTTGCCAACCATGTGGCAAATTACGTGCACAGGTCAGTGTTAAATGTTCCGGTGGCTCAAAGTCCTAATGAAAAACTAACCTCCAGGTGACGTTATTGCAGCTTTAACAAGTGGTAAAAGGATTTCCTCTCAAAGGACTTTCACTGAAGCCATCTTCTTCTTTGTGTGTTCCTCCCTTGCAGCGTGGGTAATTAAAGGACCAGTCAGAGCTTGGAAGATTCCTCAGCTTTTGCATTTGAGGATATCTTTCACTCTATTTTTTCCCTCTTCTCTGATGGCATATTAGATCAAGCCATTAAGCAACATCCTCTGTTTCTCCTGAGAATATTCATCAATAATAATGAATAGTACTTGCTCCAGGGCTGGCCCCTCCTTGCCCAGGAATATCACTGGTACATGATACAACCCTATTGGAATAACTCTGGCATTTGTTTTTATTTCTGAGATTCATTTAAAGTGCAATTTTTTTTCTCTCTGGGATTGTGGAGGCCCTGCTTTGTTCTGGGTTTGGAAGCTGACAGTTAGGTGAAGCTGAGAGTTTATCTGATCCAGTGGGGATATCAAAGTAATGCACGAGAGGAAACTCCTTAATCCCGACTGACTGTGCCCCTGTACAACTGCCTCACTTTAGTAACACATGGACCCAGCTGTATTGATGCATTTTCCTTTTTACCCCAGTACAATATACTTATTTAGCATGATAGCAGAACAAAATCAAAGTATTTTAAACAAAAATGCTTGACATTGGGCTATCTTTCCTAATCCCAGGCAGCAATCACAGAGCCAGGCACTGTGCAGCCTGCAAAGCGGCTTCTCGGAGTGCTTGTCCTGCTCCTGCTCAAGAGAGGATGGATAAAACCTCAAAATAATGATGCAGTGAGTAAAGGATTGGATTCAGGAGATGAGGACAGTGCTGCAGAATCAGGAATAGGAGCACACATCTAGAACCTCTCTGAGCACTAGAGATGTTTGTGCTGCTCTTACTTTGTACGCACCAATCTACTTTGTCCCAGTAATTATTTAGATTCTGTCAGACTCTGAGTGATGAAAATCTTGCTTTGCACCTTTCCTGCATCCTTGCTGCAGAAGAGGTTTTCAAGGAAGCAAATACATCAGTTACACAAAGGGAAATTATTGCAGACAGTGCCTTAAGCTCCATTTGCCTCACACTTCTTATTTCTTCCTTCTCCAAGAAGTTAATCAAGAGGTTTAGTTAATGGGTGTGGGTTAAGTCTTTCAGCCAGCCTGGAGCACGTGCAGCTGCCTGGTGCTGTCCTTCTCCATCACTGGGATGGTCCAAGTTACTCATGGACCTGAGGGCATGAGGGGTGCAATCACTGCCTCCACCCCAGCTGAAACCTGTTTGTGCATTTAAATAATAAACTCATGCTCCTGATTGCCACTGTGTTTACTGCATGAGCTACTGCCCCCAGCCTCATTCAATAACTGGGATCAGGCACTTTGGGCTCCCTGGGGATATTTTAGATTTCTGTTTTGGCATGATTTTTTTGTTTTCTTGGTTTTTTTTTTTTTTTTTTGCAAGCACGATTTTCACTTTTGCAAGGTGAACACTTGTCCCCAGCACGATTATCACAGCAGTGAAGGGCACAGCCCTGCTTTGTGCCAGAGACTCCCTGGCTGCTCTTGAGAGCCTCTGCACATCCCTCCTTGCTGGAGCGCTTTCATGGTGTTCTTGATGTGGGGATGTTTATCTTCGCTCAGTTCTTACCCATTGGTGCATCTCTCAGCTAAAGTGCTTTTCCTCAGATTGTGAAACCCACTGTAGTCCTGTCTTTGTTAAGAAGATAAGCTACAGCGGGAAAGCAGCAGCAGCAGCGAGAAAAAAATTCCTCTAGTGTGTTATATCTTTTTCTCCCAAGGAATATCACACAACTTGGACAGCTACTGTAATGCTAATAGACAAATCAAAACTCCAAGGAGCGAAATAGAAACATCCAACCATATTAAATAAGGGGGGGTTGTGTGTGTTTGAAAGCTCACAAAAAAATCTAGATATTAAATTGATGTCCTGGCACTTGTGCAGTGTAATGGGCAGATTCAATTAAAAGAAGAAAATATGTCCAGCCTGTAGTGTGGACTAAGCAGCAATAAAAAAGCAAATCAATTTTTCAGGAGTTTCAAAGCCTGGTGCAGATTTCCAGAAGGCAGAAGCCAAAAATATATTTATTAAAAAAGACCCCAGGGGCTCAACAGTGTCATTTTAACCCAACTACTGCACCTTCAATATGATGAACTGTCACGAAATTTTGAGAAATACTTTGGAAATAATCCATTTGTATGTATAGATATAACATGTTCTATATGTATAAATAAATGCATATGCTTCTGTTGCATATATACAGTGTCATTGATTATTTGACAGAGGTGCAATGTAAAAACTGCAAAAAAACCCCACAAATCAAGTTCAGTTATTGTCATCTGTGTTCCCAGTGTAAGAGCAGTGTGGGGTTTTCTATGTAGCATAAATTAGGGGATTGGATATCTTTATATACGTATATAAGTGTGAGTGCAGATACATGTGTCTGTAGGAAGATGAATGTGTGCATGCACTCACATTTAGATACAAGCGTTGATGGCTTATTTGCAGAATATTCCAGATGTGACTATACCAAAATTCCTGGTTTGGGGTTCTTGGACTGAAATCAGAGTTTATCCAGCCAGCCCAGCACAGAACCAAGAACGGCAGCTCACGGTTCCACACTTCCCTCCAGCTGTACACAGCAACCTTTAGAAATCGATGGATGGGGGAGTCCCAACCTCCCTTTTACTTTTTAATCCTACCCAAAGCACAGTTATGATCCCACTGAAACCAGCTGCAGAACTCCTGGGTGAATAGAAGAAGGGTTTCCACCACAAAAAATTATTTTAAGGGATGCATTTGAGCTTTTGGTCACTCTTTGGCTGGATGAAATCTAGAAATAAAGAACAGCAAATCCTGCTGCCAGCCATGGTCTCAACTTGCTTTGAGGCCAGGTTGGATGAGGTTTTAAGCAACCTGGTCTAGTGGAAGGTATCCCTGCCCACAGCGAGAGGGTTGGAATGTGATGAGCTTCAACATTTCCAACACAAACCATTCTGGGATTCTATGATTTTGGTTAATCCCTGACAATTTCTGCATGGTCATCTATCTGTTGCTTCAACAGGGAGCCTCTGACATTTGCATGAGGGATTTTTGCTGTCTCTTTTCTTCCTCCCTTTGTTTTTTTGCCACCGTTGCTGATAAAAACAGGTGCTTGTAAAATGTTTCACTGTGCTCAGGCAGCAAACCGAGAAAAAATAATTTTCTCTTGTTACACTGAGCCACAGATTTATTTCCCTGAAGAAACCCAAGTGTGACTGCAAAGGTAAAATACAAATAAAAAAAAAAAAAAAGAGAGAGAGAGGAGTAAGCAGCATGGTGGTGATGATTAAGGTGCCCTTCCAAGAAATAAATAAATAAGCCGAGGCTCCCAGCACTGTGCCGCAGCCGGGGTCATCCCACAGCTCTCCCTGGAATCAGGATGGGGAAGAGCCCGGCACAGGCAGGACCTCCCATCTCAAACCCCCAGCGCTAGAGACAATATTCACACAGCTGGCAGGATGGATGTGGTTTTTATTTAAAACACAGATGAACATGCACACAGAGGGAAAGAAACCCGGCAAAGCCAAATTTTCTTCTAAATCTATTTACATTTGGCAGTACTCAAGATCACCTTGAACCATCTTTGCTATTTCCTTTCCTTTTCCCTTTGAAGTTGCAAGTACTACATAAGCCCTTAAAAAAAAAAAAAGAGAGAGAAAAAGGGAAAGGGAAAAAAAAGAAGTGTATAAAGACGCCATTTGTGATATGCATTTTTTAATAATGACATTTTAAAAGGTTGAAATGTTGTGGCACCTTTTGCAAAGTTATGCCATTTATACAAGGTAACATGGCATTTTACCACTAAAGACAAGACTCTCTTTTTTACTGCTATCTTTGAACAGTTTATCATTTTGCAATAATATCCTTTAGCTATGTAGCTCTCTGTTCTTTTTTTAAATGGAGGACATCTCTTGTAATTGTGCTTATGATACAAATTAGCATTGGGGTTTTCTTTCTAAGAGCACTGTGCCTATCCTAAATATGTTTTCTCCTATATGGGATTCAGGAAGAAATTGTAATTCCTCTTTCAGTGAAATAGCAAAGCTATTTTTAAATTGCATGCCTTTTTGAGTTAGCAAAGTGTTAGACAATTAACAGTCTTTCTTTTTATTTTTATGTTCTTTAAAATGCAGATTCAGTTTAATACTGTTTTCCCTTTCATTCTTTTTGTGTGTCCCAATTGTTAGCTAAACAGTGTCAGGACTGCATGTTATCGGCCAAGGCAGGTGTCAGGTTTAATATTATTAAAGACGCAATTACTCCTTTCTCAAGCACAGCTTGTCAGTTTAGCTCATCAATGTATATATCAATACATTTTTAAATGAAAAAAAAATCTCTGTTTCCCATCCATAATTATCTCCTTGGTATTTTGCGCCTTATTTTGGAAATGTCTCTCTAACCTCAGCTCACAGGAGTCCTGGGAACGTGATGACCTGTGACAGTCTGAACGAGCTGCACAATCACATTCCTCAGCTTAGAATCACAGAACCATTTATGTTGGAAAAGACCCTTCAGATCATCCCAAACACACGGGCTGTGAGACTCTGAGGATGCGCCGTCTCCCGGGGCTGCCGCTTCGAGCACCCGTGAAAGGCTGGGGGAGAGAAAACTGTAACTGAGGAGTTGACTGATTTCTTGACATTGGGCCTGCATCACATAAGGGTTCTGGGGAAGTTGTAAGGAAAAATGTTGGTTTATGCTGCCAACACCCATAAAGGAGATGAGAACGCAGGGCTGGGAGTTCGTGTACTGCCAAGCAGAGCTCCACGTATCTGCTCTGGAAGCATGGCAGGGGAATCCTCAGAGTTACGTGGAGCCAATGGCTGAACTCCTCCTCCTCTGTCCTTGGAAAGCTGATGGGTTCAAAACGCCATTGCAAATTTTGGATTTGGGGTGTTTCTTCAATCGCATTGCAAGTACTGTCCCAGAGAATGTGCTGTAGGGATGGTTTAGTTGCTAAAAATTGGATTCAACTTTAATCAAAACTGCCCCATAATAGGGCTTGAATTCATAAATCATTTTAACTAGCAAAGGTGGAAACATTGAAACAGGATTTTTTGTTAGAAATTTCCTAAATTATATACTCAAATTTCAAACTCATGTTTTCTCTTCAGCTCTGGAGAAATCTTGTTTTAAAGAAGGGTTTGGGAGTTGGATATTTCGTTTTGGACAGAACACGCTCTTTTTGGCCCAAAATGAAGTAGAGATGCACACAGCCCTGCAATTTGGCCACCATTCAAAAAATCAATTATTCTCAACGCTTACACTGTGCCCCTTGAGGGAAATTGTTCTCTGACCACTCCTGGTCAGACGAACCATGTCCTGAAGGGTATATAAGCCATGAGCAGATAACAGTTTAACAGATCAAGTTATGATTTATTCACACATCTTCATCCAGCATCAGCACACCAGAGGTATTTCCACTCTGACACTTTCTTTTCCTATTAGTGTACACCCTGCTCTTTTTCAAGATGAGTGCCCAGAATATCCACAGCCCATACTTACTACCCTCCACACTTGCAGACTGCTCATTTCATCATGAGGATGGAGCTCATTGCCAGGTCAGCTTCCATTTACTCTGGAAATTTGCAGATATTCTTTGCTGCAGGACTTAATCTGCAGCCAAAGAGCTTCTGAGCAAACCCAGATGGGAGTTCTCCAGTTTAGGAAAATATATAAAATGTAGCGGGCTGTTTTCATAGAATCCATAATGGTTTGAGTTGGAAAGGACCTAAGTCTCACCTCATTCCAACCCCCTTGTCGTGGGCAGAGGCACCTTTGACTAGACCAGGTTGTTCAAAGCCCTGTCCAGCACTTCTAGGCATGGGGAATTTCTGGGAAATATGTGCTCCTTCACTGTTTTGTCTGAGAATGTCATGATCAAAAGTATTTCCAGCAAAAGAAACTTTGAAAATAATTGGACAAAAATGTGAAAAAATGGCTAATGTCCCTGCCCTCCCCCAGCTCTTTCTGCTATCCACTGATAAAATTCCAAAGGCAGAAGCCTCTCCCAGCATTCCATGTCACCCCCTCTACCCCTGTGCCACGACAGGTGCCACAATTTCAGCGCCACCTCTGGGAATCGGCTCCTCAGCTTGTGTCGCACATTGGCCGGTTGTTTGTGCTGGGAGCAGAGCCGGAATGGAGGAGCTCTGTTTTGGGATCATCCCTCGGTTGTTTCCAGGTATCCTTGTTTAATGGCAGTGTTCCCCTGCTCCGGAGGGTCACACCTGTCCTTGTGTATGCTCTCCGTGCTGCTCCCAGGGTGCTGGCGGCTCCACGGGTGCAGCTCTCTCCCGGAG